>NC_092873.1:411250466-413650466 GCF_028372415.1 Notamacropus eugenii
TACAGCGTTCTTGTAATACTCAAATAAGTAATCTTTCTAAGGCATATAAATATAGATATAAATTACTTTTCTTCTTCTTCTTAGAGTAAAGAGAATGGTCTTCTTGTATTCCATTTCAAAGGTGTTAGGAGAAAAATGAATTTTAAAAAATTAACTAAAAACATCAGAGGTACCAAATATGCTCCCGTTTGCCTCAGGGTCACAGTAACACACCTTTAGCCAAATAAGTTGAGTTTTTCCTGTTTAAAACTCAACAACAGTATAAAGAATACATTTATTCTATGTGGCATGGTGCAGTCATGTGGGTTTGGGGGTATGGTATATAATATACATCTCCTGATACATATGTGTTTACAACTGTAAATTAGAAGTTTGTGAAAGTTTAAATATTCATGTGTTAGAAAGCTAAATTGAACATAGGAGAAGGAAGTTGTTTTCTCTCTCTTTCTTTCTCTGTTTCTCTTTCTTCCCTCTGTCTCTCTGTGCCTGGATCTACTATGTAGAAGTGTATACATATTTGTGCAGTAGGGAGAAAGTTGGTCCTAAAATTTTGTTGTTTAGTCATTTCAGTCATGTCTGACTCCTTGTGACCCTATTTGGGGTTTTCTTGGCAGAGATGCTAGAGTGATTTGCCATTTCCTCCAACTCGTTTTACAGATGAGGAAACTGAGGCAAAAAAGGTTAAGTGACTTGCCCAGGGTCACCAGCTAGTAGGTATTGGAGGTCAGATTTGAACTTAGGAAGATAAGAATTCCTGATTCCAGATCCAGCACTCTATCCACTGAGTCACCAACCTGCCATTCCTAAAATTAAGTTGTGCTTTTCTTTAGCAGCACACTGCAAAAGGAGCTGATTTGATGTTAAAAATCATTCATAGACTTTTGGCAATTTGTCTGAAATGAAGTAGAGTCACTGAAACTGTGTCTGAAGAAAAGCCAGGTGAGGAATGGGGTGTGTATGTGGGGGAAGGTAGCAATGTGGAGTTCCATCCATCCTATGGTACTGGAGGGGCTAGGATGGGCAGTAGGAAAAGGTAATAGGACACGGGGGGCATATATTTTATCCCTCAAATTTGGGAATAGTGCTTGCTGCTGAAAAACATATCTTGCCTCAAAAGTACATGATTTTCCCAGGAAGCAAGTACCTTGTCCCCATTTTGGTTCTCCAGGCCAAAACTTCTTTTACTTTGTGCTAGTTTCGACTCTGAATGTAACTATCATGATCTGCATTTTGCAGGTGAAGAAATTGAATTTTAAAGACGTTAAGTGACTTGCCCAGGTACAGAGTAAGTCCATTGCTTTGGTGGCTGATTCCTCTAAACAAAGAGTGGGTGCCCCAGTCCTAGGCAGCATGGGGGTAGTATAGTGCAAATAGCAGTGGAAAAAGAATTAGAAAGTCTAGTTTTTAATCCTGGCTCTACTACTCAGTAGCTATGTGATCTTAGACAAGATACAACCTCTTTGAAATTCAGGTTCCTGGAATAATACTTGCCCTTTCCTAACTTACAGAGAGGTAGTGAGGACCATACTGTTATGTACCAGGCACTGCTCTAAGCTATGGGATTCAAAGAAAGATTTCCTTTCTAACGGAAGAACAATATGTAAATGAGGAGGTACATGAAAGATAGATAAAGAAGAGATGAAAGGTAAACTAAGAGAGGAAAGAGCTAGCAGAAAGGAAAGACCAAGACCAAGAACGGTCTTCTGCGGAAAATGGAGTTTGTGCTTCGACCTGAAGGAAGCAGTTAAGAGGAGGAGAGGGAACAGAACATTCCAGGCACTGGGGACAGCCAGCCAATATAAAGGAATGGTGAGTGGGGCTGGATTGTAGAGTGAGTGGAGAGATGACCGGAAAGTTAAGAAGAGCCGAGTTATGAAGAGTTTCGAAGGTTGAACAGGATTTTCTTGATCCTGGATGTAATAGGGAGCCATTGGAGCTTGCTGAGGAAAGTAGTGACACGGTTACACTTAGGCTTTAGGAAAATCGCTTTGATATCTTTGAATAGAGGATGTTGGGGAGTGAGGAGAGCTGTGGCAGAGAGCTCAGTTAGAAGGTTATTGCAATAGTGCAGGTGAGAGGTGACAAGGGACAATGTCAGTGGATCAAAGGGAAGGTATATGAGAGATTGTGAGAAGGTAGAATATGAAAGGGTTTGGCAATGTGTATATGGATATGCTTTGAAAATGATAAAATACTTTAAGTACCTACTATATGCTAAGCATAGAAAAATATTTTTTGTCTTTTGTTTGGGGGATGGTATATAGTGTTATGTTTGACTTCAGAGTTGCTGTGTGAACATATAAATATAGATGAACATACGGTGAACATATAATGAGTAATAGACACTTTCCTTGGCTCATCTAAAGCTTGAAAGGATATCTATACTTTTATAACACTTCCTTATTCAATACTCCAATGATCTGTAATTCCAATCTAGATAGGTGACTCTCTCTATGAATGCACACTGATCATAACTCCTATACATCTTAGTAAATATTCTCTATGAATTTCTGTGATGAGTTTTATAATAATAGCTTACAT
The DNA here is from genome assembly GCF_028372415.1 of Notamacropus eugenii. Lineage (NCBI taxonomy): Eukaryota > Metazoa > Chordata > Mammalia > Diprotodontia > Macropodidae > Notamacropus > Notamacropus eugenii. The sequence continues at coordinate 411,253,008 of NC_092873.1, forward strand.
TTTGTAGGTTTTTCAGTTCACAAATTACTTTGCTTAAAACTCTGTAGGTAAGTAGTATAAGTAACATTATCTCCAATTCACTGGCTAAGAAACTGGGGTATAGAGAAGTTAAATTTGCCCATGGTCACATGGTTAACACATTATCAAAGTCAGGATCAAACTTACGTCTTTTGAGGCAGGAATGTGGCAAAATGGAAAGATGTGGAATTGGTGGACCTGACTTCAAACCTCATCTATATCACTGATTAGCTATGTGACCATGGGCAAATCACTTTCCCTCTCTGGGGTATAGTGTCCTTATCTGTAAGATGAGGGTATTGGAGGAGCTGACTTTTATGGTCTCTTTTATTTCTCAAATTGTGATCCTGTGATTCCAAGTCCATGATGCAACTCTACTTCTCCATTATTTCTCCACCATGACAGGAAACTTGGGGCTCAGTATCTGCTTAGTCTCTAAGAGTACCAGGGTAAAGAGGTATTATACTATTTCTAATTTGATTTTTAAATTCTTACCTTTTGATCATCATTTTCCTTTCCCTTGATTTCAAGATGTGTGTAAAAGTATCTATGAAGTGCAGATAGCTACTTGGAGTAATATAATAATGTCTTTTAGTTTCCTTCCAAAATTTGATATTTATATCAGCAATACTATGGTGGAATTGAACACATGTTTGGGCAAGTACTGGTATTAAATCCTGTAAAGGAATAATTAGGAAAAGAAAACTGTGACTGAAATAGAGGAAAAAGAACATTTCATGAAATCTTTAATATGTGAGGCATTTCTAATTGCTTTAATAAATTAATCAGTACTCTGGTCTAGAATGGTACACCGAGGGAATGGGATACATAGAATTGGAAAATCCTATGATTGTAGTATTGAATGGTGGAGGTGGGGGAAGAGGCAATGAAGAAGGGAAAAGTCCACAGCAAGGTATGATGTCAGCCACAGCTTTTCCTTTCTCTTCAATTGACATCACCTAAGAATTTAGAGATTCTCTTTGGGGGGACAACTTCAGGGATGTAATCCTCTCCTTAGCTACTAAGTTCCACCCAAGTAGTAATTCTCAAGTCAATGCAACAAAATGAGTACAAGCAGAAGAAATTATAGTTATCAATTCCATACTTAGAATTTTAGGGATCTGAGGGAACCTTCTGGGTTACATGGATGTGGCTACTCCCTCTATTAACCCAAATTGTGACTGCTTTATAAGTTAGAGAGTCTTCATGAATTGTCATAGTCAAAAAACCAATTCATTGTCTGGTGACCAAATTAGTGATGAGATTTTTTTCATATTTAACTAGGTTGGTCCTTGGACAAGAGACCTACAGTCCATCCCTGGGCCAGTCTTGGAAATCCCTTGAATTTTATCAGAGGAAATGCTTTGTTGGCAAAGTCTTTGGGAACCCCAAGTTATCTCTCAGTCAATGAGGCATTGAAGAACTTCCATGTAGGACACACTCTATAGAAATGGGCAAATACAGATTATAGGATAGAGTCCTGCAGGCTCTGTCCAGTTTGAGAGGTAAGTCTTGATTGATCCTTGGTCCTAAATCTTTCTTCGGATGTGACCAATGCTTTCTGTGTTAGCCTATGATATCTGTACTGTCTTTTCATTCCCCTCTATCTCCTTTCTTAGTCGATCTGCACTTGAATACTTGAAGGACCCGTTCTCTAATTGGTTCCCCAGGTCCTGTGTCATGCCCAAGCAGGATAGCACCCTTGGGCATATTAAAGGGTCTCCAGCTGCTACTGAATCTTCATTCCTCTTCTCTTCCTTTAGCTATCCCTTGGTGGCTTGTCACTCGCACCATTCTAGTTTCTTGTTTACCCATTGTGTGGTAAGAGCAAAGTAGGCCTGTTTGCATGGGTGGCTTGTGACATTCTCATTTCACAGTCTGGTTTGGTCTGTAATCTGTTTGGATATCTAAACAGTTGTCGACAAAAGAGTACAACAGAGAAAAGAACAACAGCCTGACCTTTGAAGTTATTCAGAAAGATACAGCTAAGGGGAAGGGGAGGAGCAGTGGCTTTTATTTATACCTGGAATCACTATCTTCTATCCCAGGAGGTGGAGATAGAGAGTGGGTAAAAGGATAAATATGGAAAGGAGAGCCCACAAGGTGGAAATGGATATGGAGGTGTTAGAGGTGTGGTTGATTACAAATTGTGCCCTACCCAGGATCTACAACTATGTACTACCAACAAATAAAAATGTACTCTTTGATATTGTTTTCAGAGGGCTTAAAAACACACTTTTAGTTTTTAGTTTAGTGTTTTTTTTAACTTTACCTCTTTGCTTTCCAAACCATGTTTTTGCTTTAAATGAGTCACGGCTACAGTAAAAAGAGCTTCTTCCGGCCATCTCTCATACCAGTCGACTGTGCTGCAAGTAATCAAGGCTGGGTATGCTCGACAATTTCGGCGGAAATTGGGGCCTGCAGGACTCACAGTCATAAAAATATGAAGATTTCTTGCAATTCTCTGAATAGGAATAGAAAAGAATGAATCAAGTTAGTTACCTTATCAGGTATTCTTATGTTCTTATCAGAAAATGTTATACTAGGGGGGGCGGAGCCAAGATGGCGGAGTAGAAAGATGCACATACGCTACCTCCAAACCCACTGCCCATAAAATACCTGTAGAGAAAAGAACCACTGGCAAATTCTGGAGCAGCAGAAGCCATAGAATGGAGCGGACGAGATTTTTGCTCCAGAGAGCCTGAAAACCTCTTGCAAAAGGTCCCTCGTGCCCCGGACCTGGAGCAGAGCCCAGCCCTGTCTCAGTGGCGCAGCACCGAAAGGAGCAGATCCGAACAGGCTTCAGGGACAGAATCTCCAGCAGCCCCGCAGGTCCCTCCACCCACAGGTGACAAGGGTCGGTGAGAGGTCTCTTTGGCAGGTCGAGAGGGGAGTGGGGTGCCCCCATAGTTCAGGCCCCCTCGGGAGGTGGCAGCGGAGGCGGGAGCAGACCAGGGCTCCCCAAGCAGGCAGGACCCTGGATCCATTGTTGAAGGTCTCTGCATAAACCCCCTGAGGAAACTGAGCCCGTGAGGCGGCCCTGCCCCAACCTGAGCACCTGAACTTAATCTCACACTGAACAACTGCCCTGCCCCCGCCCAAAGCCCTGAGGCTGGCAAGCAGCATTTGATTCTCAGACCCCAAGTGCTGGCTGGGCGGATCTGGAGGCAAGGTGGGGGTGGAGAGGACACTCAGAAGTCAAGTCACTGGCTGAGAAAATGCCCAGAAAAGGGAAAAAAAATAAGACTATAGGAGGTTACTTTCTTGGTGAACAGGCATTTCCTCCCTTCCTTTCTGATGAGGAAGAACAATGCTTACCATCTGGAAAAAACGCAGAAGTCAAGGCTTCTGTATCCCAGCCCACCCAATGGGCTCAGGCCATGGAATAGCTCAAAAAGGATTTTGAAAATCAAGTTAGAGAGGTGAAGGAAAAACTGGGAAGAGAATTGAGTGACATGCAAACAAAGCATGAAAAACAAGTAAACACCCTGCTAAAGGAGAACCAAAAAAATGCTGAAGAAAATAACACCTTGAAAAATAGGCTAACTCAATTGGCAAAAGAGGTTCAAAAAGCCAATGAGGAGAAGAATGCTTTCAAAAGCAGAATTAGCCAAATGGAAAAGGAGATTCAAAAGCTCACTGAAGAAAATAGTTCTTTCAAAATTAGAATGGAACAGATGGAGGCTAATGACTTTATAAGAAACCAAGAAATCACAAAACAAAACCAAAAGAATGAAAAAAATGGAAGATAATGTGAAATATCTCATTGGAAAAACAACTGACCTGGAGAATAGATCCAGGAGAGACAATTTAAAAATTATGGGACTACCTGAAAGCCATGATCAAAAAAAGAGCCTAGACATCATCTTTCATGAAATTATCAAGGAAAACTGCCCTGAGATTCTAGAACCAGAGGGCAAAATAAGTATTCAAGGAATCCACAGATCACCACCTGAAAGAGATCCAAAAAGAGAAACTCCTAGGAACATTGTGGCCAAATTCCAGAGTTCCCAGGTCAAGGAGAAAATATTGCAAGCAGCTAGAAAGAAACAATTCAAGTATTGTGGAAATACAATCAGGATAACACAAGATCTAGCAGCTTCTATATTAAGGGATTGAAGGGCGTGGAATAGGATATTCCAGAAGTCAAAGGAACTAGGTCTAAAACCAAGAATCACCTACCCAGCAAAACTGAGTATAATACTTCAGGGGAAAAATTGGTCTTTCAATGAATTAGAGGACTTTCAAGCATTCTTGATGAAAAGACCAGAGCTGAAAAGAAAATTTGACTTACAAACACAAGAATGAAGAGAAGCATGAAAAAGTAAATAGCAAAGAGAAGTCATAAGAGACTTTACTAAAGTTGAACTGTTTACATTCCTACATGGAAAGACAATATTTGTAACTCTTGAAACTATTCAGTATCTGGGTCCTGGGTGGGATTACACACACACACATGCACACGCACATGCACACACACATAGAGACAGAGTGCACAGAGTGAATTGAAGAGGATGGGATCATATCTTAAAAAAATGAAATCAAGCAGTGAGAGAAATATATTGGGAGGAGAAAGAGAGAAATGGAATGGGGCAAAATATCTCTCATAAAAGAGACAAGCAAAAGACTTATTAGTGGAGGGATAAAGAGGGGAGGTGAGAGAAAAATATGAAGTTTACTCTCATCACATTCCACTAAAGGAAGGAATAAAATGCACGCTCATTTTGGTATGAAAACCTATCTTACAATACAGGAAAGTGGGGGATAAGGGGATAAGTGGGGGGGGGGGGGAGATGATGGAAGGGAGGGCATGGGGAGGAGGGAGCAATTTGAGGTCAACACTCATGGGGAGGGACAGGATCAAAAGAGAGAACAGAAGTAATGGGGGACAGGATAGGATGGAGGGAAATATAATTAGTTCTTACACAACACTACTATTATGGAAGTCATTTGCAAAACTACACAGATTTGGCCTATATTGAATTGCTTGCCTTCCAAAGGGAAGGGGTGGGGAGGGAGGGAGGGCAGATTGGCAGACAGGGGCAATTAGAATGCTTGGTGTTTTGGGGTGGGGGGAGGGGACAAAAGGGGAGAAAATTTGGAACCCAAAATTTTGTGAAAATGAATGTTAAAAGTTAAATAAATAAATAAATTAATTAAAAAAAAAGAAAATGTTATGCTAAAAAATTGTTTCAATTCCATTTTTCAAGGGATATAATTTTCAGATAGCAAGTAATTAATTTTGTTATGTCACTGTTGTAACGCTGAAAGGATACCACCAAATCACAGAATTTCAGAGATGGAAGTGGCCACCTCACCCAACCTATGCATGAACAAGGGCCTCCCTCTGTAGCTTACTCAACAAGTTACCATTTAGACTTCGCTTGAAGATCTTTAGTGCAGGGAAGCCCATGACCACCAGACACATCCCATCGTACCTTTATAGATCTAATAGTTAAGAAGTTTTTCATCACAGCAGGGTTATATGACTTTTACCTTCATTCCTCTCAGGCTCCCCTCCTGACTCTCTGGACTTTCTCAGTTTTCCTCCATAGGTACCTTCTTCTCCTCCTCCGACTCCCTTTGAAGCTTTCTTTTATACATCATCTTCTCCATTAGGATGGAAGCTCTTAGAAGGGGGGCAGGGGGAGAGAACTGTCTTTCTTTTTGCTTATATTTGTATTTCCAGTGCTTAGCACAGGGCCTTTGGGGTACATAGTAAGTGCTTAGTAAGTGCTTGCTGCTCTGACTTGGCCTTTCTGACAAAGGCAAACTTCTTCCATGTAACAATCCTTCAGATACTTAGAGAGAAAACACACTTCTCCCAAGTCTTCTTTTCTCCAGGTTAGACACCCCAGGCTCTTCACCAAATCAGGCCTTTCACCCATTGTGCCTGCCCTCCTTTGGGTACTACTCTCCAGCTTGTTAACGTCCTTCCTAGAGTAGTGCTCAGAGCCAAATACAACACTACAGACTGGGGCTAGCTCTCTTGTCCTGGACAAGGTAGTCTAAAATTACATTAGCTTTTTTTAGTTGCTATCTTACACTGCTGACTTATCTTGAGCTGAGACTCGATTAAAACTTCTATATGTGTTTCAGACAGATTGTCTCCATTTCAAAGTTCAGTTTTTGAATCCAGGTTTAATACTTTACATTTCTTCCTATTAGATCTCATCTGATTAGATTTGGCTTAGTGTTCTAGATTTTCAAGATCTCTTTGGATCCTAATGCTGTCATCTAATTGTGTTAGCTAGCCCTCCCAGATGTGTGCTGTGTGCAGATTTGATACCAATGCAATTGAAGACTTTGTATAAAGTGTGTGTGTACATATATCTACTTATGTATACATATATACATACGTGTGTGTGTGTGTGTGTGTGTGTGTGTGTGTGTGTGTAAGAAGACTGGAAAGGTAGGAAGAGCCCTTGTTATAAAGCTCTTTGAACTCCAAGTAGAGGATCTCATTTCTTGTACATATTTTTATTAATTAATATATTTTTCGTTTCCAACATTCACTTCCACAAGATTTTGAGTTTCAGATTTTCTCCCTCTCTCTCTCCTCCCCCATCCCAAGATGATGTGCACTCTAATTACCCTTTCTCCCAATCTGCTCTCCCTTCTATCCACCCCCCCTTCTCTTATCCCCTTCCCTTCTATTTTCTTAGGGTAAGATCATATTTTTTTTTTAAAAGCTAAGTTGTTTTATTAGTTCTCTGGGCATCCATACTGAACTCTTTATTATAGCTCTTTCTTCTCTTTAGAAATGTTTCTCCTTGGGTTCTGAATGTCATTCTTGGAAGCTCCCCACTTAATTCTCTGGGACTGTACAATTTTAGCCCGTAGGAACCTATCTATTTTTCTCTGAGTCTGTTGAAATTTGCTCACAAAATCTGGAGAGACTGTTGGACAATGACATGTTTCCCTTTCAAGTGTGTTTCTCCCAAGGTTCCTATAATTTTCATCCCAGAAAACAACTCTTTTGGTGAGAGCCAGATCCAGAACAGAATTGCTCGTGTTGGTCCTTCATTTTTTGAAAGATGAAATTATTATTGAGGCAAGTAAAGAAATTATTAGCAGTCCTGTTTTTGGCAGAAAGAGACCTCTCGCTGATGTCTGGATAATTAAGTCCTTAATCACTCTGACATGATACCTGTGTGCCAGGCTTGTGATGTGTCCCAAATTTACATTTTCCCTTTCTCTCTAGGTGGTGTGTATAGTATACCACAATTACAGAACACTGTTTCCCTTTTTTGTCTCTATCAGTTTTCACCCACATGCTTTTCTCCATGGTTTCCCTTATGGTTCCTGGATTTTCTCATATCTTTTCCTCCTGTTGCTCCACAGTTTTGTTTTCTCTTGGCCTATTTTTATTCCTTCAATATATTTTTCTTATCTTATTGCTGTAGTTAGCATTTCTAGTACAATACTGAATAATAGTGGTGATAATGGACATCCTTGCTTCATTCCTGATCTTATTATCTTACCTTCAAGTTTATTATAGATAATTCTTGCTCTTGGTCTTAGATACTACTTATTTTAAGAAAGGCTTTATTTATTTCTATCCTTTCTAGTGTTTTTAATAAGAATGGTTGTTGTATTTTGTCAAAGGCCTTTTCTGCATATAATCATCTGATATTTTGTTTTTGATGTGGTCAATTATGTTGAAGAGTTTTTCTAATATTGAACTAACCATTCATTCCTGGTATAAATCTCACCTGGTCACAGTGTATTATCTTTGTGGATATATTTCTATAATCTCCTTATTGGCATTTTATTTAAAAATTTTGCATCAATATTCAGTAGAGAAAATGACCTCTAGCTTTCTTTCTCTGTTTTTGCTCTCCTTGGTTTAGGTATCAAAACCACATTTTTGTCATAAAAGGAATTTGGTAGGACTCTTGCTTTGCCTATTTTCCCAGGTAATTTATATAATATTGGGATCAATTGTTCCTGAAATGTTTGGCAGAATTCATTTGCAAACCCATCTAGTCCTGGGGATGTTTTCTTAGTGAGCTATGTTGTGAATTTTTCAATTTCTTTTTCTAAGATAGGGTTTGTGAGTATTCTATTTCCTTTTCTGTTAATCTGGGCAGATTATATTTTTGTAAATGTTCATCCATTTTATTTAGGTTGTCAGTTTTACCGGCCTATAACCAGGCAAAATAAATCCTAATAATTGCTTTAATTTCATCTCATGGGTGGTGCATTTACCCTTTTTATTTTTGATACTGGTAATCTGGTTTTCTTCTTTCTTCAAATTTACCAATGGTTTCTCTATTTTCATTTTTTGCCATAAAGCCAGTTCCTAGTTTTCTTTATTAGTTCAATGGATTTTTTACTATCAATTTTTTATTCATCTCTCCTTTAATTTTTAAGATTTCCATTTTCATATTTAATTCCAGATATTTCATTTGTTCTTTTTAAAAACTTTTTAAAAAAAACCATTGCATGCTCAATTCATTTATCTTTTTTCTCTCTCTTTTATTGATATATGCATTTAGAAATATAAAATTTCCTCTGAGTTCTGCTTTGACTGCATCCCACATATTTTGGAATGTTGTCTTATTGCTGTCATTCTCTTTAATGGAATTGTTGATCGTTTCTATGATTTATTCTTTGACCCATTTATTCTTTAGGTTTAGATTACTTAATTCCAATTAATTTTTTAATCCCTGCTTTCACAGCCCTTCGTTGATTGTAATTTTTACTGTATTATGATCTGAAAAGAAAGGGTACATTTAATATTCCTGCTTTTCTACATTTGATTGTGAGGTTTTTTTATTCATAAATACATGGTCAGTTTTTATGAAGTTGCCATGTACAGCTGAGAACAAGGTTTACTCCTTTCTATTCCCATTCAGTTTTCTCTAGATACTTAACTTTTCTAAGATTCTATTCTTTTCTTTAATTCTTTCTTATTTATTTTATGGTTAGATTTATCTAAATCTAAGAAGGAAAAATTGAGGTCCTCCACTAGTATAGTTTTACTGCCTATTTCCTCGTATAATTAAATTGTTCCTTTAAGAATTTGAATGCTATGCTTTTGTTGCATTTATGTTTAGTGTTGATATTACTTTATTATTCATGGTGCCTTTTAACAAGATGTAGCTTCCCTGTTTATCTCTTCTAAGTGTATTTTTACCTTTACTTTGTTTGAGATCATGATTCCTGCCCCCTTTCTTTTTTTATCCTAGCTGATAGATAATAGATTCTGCTCCAGCCCCTTATTTTAGCTCTATGTGTCTCTCTGTTTCAAGTATGTATCTTCTAAACAACATATTATTGGATTCCAGTTTCTAATCTATTCTGCTATCTGCTTCCATTTTATGGGTGAGTTCATCCCATTCACATTCACAGTTATGACTACTAACTGTGCACTTCACTTTATTCGACTTCTGTTTATCTTTTCATCTCTCTTTTTAGCCTATCCCTTCTTTAATGTCTGTTTTGCTTCTATTACCTTCTTTTATCTTTTATCCCCCACCCTTTCCCTTATTTCCTCTCCCCTACTTCTCTGTTGAATAAGATAGATTTCTATTAACAATTGAGTGTATACACACATATGTAGGTATAGAATTTTTTTATACTCGTTGAATGAATTTAGAGGCAACTGAAATTCAAGCATTGTCCACCACCCACCCCACTATTTCCTCTTTCATTGTAAAAAGTCTTCCTTGTATGCTTTTACGTGAGATAATTTTCTCCATCTCAGCCTTAAACTATGACTCAGACGTAGGTTATAGGCAACGGATTTACCAAACAGCAAATCCTGTGTCCAGATTTAGTAATCTGTAATCTCAGTATGACCACTTGCCAGATCCTCTTATTGTCTCCAACTTGAGAACTCCCAAAGTTGCAGTTACTTCTGTTGTCATCATCTATTCTCAACACTGATATTTCATCCATGTGGACTCTAGTGCTGACCTCCATTCTCATGTCACAGATGTCTCTATCCAACCTTCTGAACTGTCTTGGGCTGAAAGAATATCTCACTTTGACTTTTTGTTAATTCTACCAGTCCATTATTTAATTTGAAGCACTTTAAAAAAGTTATTTGGAGGGGAATGTTGAGAGAGGTTGGCTTTTTCTACTCTATCATCTTGGATCCTTCCCCAGAAGTCCATGGAAATATCTTCTTATCAATTTTTATTAGGTATGCATTGTCCTAATCCCATTGTCAGATGCCATTTTATTAACTACCTCTTTATCAAATAAAAAAACCCCCAGTCATTTCTCCTGTAGCATGAAGAAAAACTGTTATGTGTTCAATCAACCAACTGTCAAGTATTTTAATAAGAAGCTTACTCTATGCTTAACACTATTCCATAGGCTGTATGAGATACAAAAGGAGTAAGTACCAGGGATTTGTCTTCAATGCAATAAAAGAGAGTAGTGTGCTTGAAATAATCAGAACAGTAACTTTATATGCTATGTAGTACTTTGAGATGATGGTGTTTTTATTACCTTTCTGTTCATGGTTGTATTTTGTTTCTTTTGTGGTTTTTATGGTTGTATCTGGTTTCTAAAGCAAGGGCTCAGAGTTTCACAGAAATAAAGTAATATCATGTTGAAACCCTGAGTGAGCCTTGTATTTTTACTAATATCCAACAAAAGGTGGAATATTCTTAAAGCTGGACCAGTCCATTACTTCATATTCAGATATGTCCCTGTTTTACAGTTGAGTAAAAATTTTAAGACTTCCAGTCTCTCCCCAATTTTTCTTTTGTAAAAGGTGATCATTGTTGAGGAAATGCATCATCTACTAGGAAAAAGGCATTCTGTGATATTAACTTCACCAGTAGGAGGATATTCTGTAGTCAACAAATTAATGACTTCAAAGCATCTATTATTGCATCATGGTGGAGAGAAAACTTTGCTATTTATTATTGATGCTTCATCTAGTGGTGCTGACAGGCCATGTTGGTTGGTTGTTGTCCTTCATTCTTGAAGAGGACCAAAATAATATCATCATGATAAAATGAAGTTTCAGTGTGTTCGACTGTGGCTGATCAGACCAATATGAGTTCAGAATGCTCTACCACAGGTTGGGTACACATAGTCTGAATATATGGGGTGGATACTCCAAATTTGCGTATCCTATGTTTACTTTGTGCTGTCTCAATTTTGCTCTTCTCATAGAGCACAGCACCCTTTCTGATGTGGGCATGCCACGCTGAGGGTCCTGTGCCAGTGTCTCTCATGTTGCACAGTCAAATCCAAAGTTCTTGAGAGAGACCTTGAGAGTGTCATTTCTTCTGGCCACCATGTGATCGCCTGCTCTATAAATAGTCTTTTTGGCAAGCATACATTTTGCATTCGAACAATGTCTAGTCCTTCTAGAACAATGCAGGCCATATACTTAACCACAAAATACCAGATGGCATCAATAAAAGAGATAAAAATAGAAAAAACTGCTCGAAGGAAGTAGATGTTAGGCTGGACCTTGATTAGGATAGGCAGAGGGGAAAAAGTAATGCATTCCAGACAAGGAATCAGTATAAACAGAGGCAGAGAATTAATGACCATGGTGTGTACCAAGAGAAGACTTAATGGCACAGTTGGAGAGTGATAGGGAATAGGGTTGAATAAGTAGAGTTGGGTCTGATTATGATGAGCCTCACAAAGCCAGACAAAGAGTTTAATCTTGATATGGGAACAAAAGGGAATTATTTAAAACCATTTAATAGGAAAGTCACATGATTTATTGTGATTTTTTTTTCTGTGATGTTTTAGGTAAAAAGTCTTTAATGACTAAAAATCAAATAATAGTTGGGTAATCAAAATAAAATAAAAATCAAATAAATAATGAGTAAAATCAAATAATATTACGAATGTGAGATAAATTGGCAAAAATCACATATATCACTAAGGATGGAAGTATCTCTGCATGTTAAATTCATGAGGGTGTCAAGAAGCCAAAAGGTTATATTACATTAAAAACTTTTGATCACCTTAAAATAATATAATCATTGATCTGGCCTAATAAGCTCATTTTGAGGACAAAAACATGAACTGAAGACTATATATGGAAACGTGAATGTGGTCTCAAATATGCATCCTTAATTTGATTTCATAGTCTGATCAAAATAAATTCATGTAAGCAATACCTTTTGAAAGAATAGAAGCAAAGCTTGTCGGCTGTCACCACAACAGGTTTCTTCAACAAGATTTCTGAGACCTGCTGCTATATTATCCAACTCTTCATTTTCAAATACATCAGGCATAGATCCTGAATTGAGGATGGAGTTCAAATCTTCCAAAACAGACTCCTTGGGTGAAAACATATAGTTTTAAAAATCAGAAATGACTATTTACTTGTATTTTCTAATCTAAGGCACACCAAATTGTCAGAGATGTAGTGATTAGGCAGACTGATGGTGGTAAACCATTATAGTCTATTCATAATTCAAATCAGCCAAATAGGTAATGTGATCAAGAGGATGAAGGACTAGACAGTTTCTCTGATCCCAACAACCTCTCGAACATCTTCAGACAGAAATTATTCACCAAAAATAAACTTAATCTGTCTCTATGACTCAGGATATTCAGAATCCAAAAGAAAAAGAAACCCATAAAAAGAAACCCATGAACTGACATCTACCTTGAGCTCACCTAGCACTCTTCTCCCAACTCTTGCACTGCCAGCAGCAAGGCTATGCTAGCTAACCCAAGCAGCTGGAACATAGGCTATCAAAAACCTCCCACAAAACCCACCCCAACACCCCCATTCTTCTCTCCAGTGCCTTGGAGATCCTGCTTGCAGGCTATGGAAGTTTGCTTAGGCCATGAAAGATAGTCATTCCAGGGGCAGAAACTTCCTAGGGTGACACAGCCAGTGTGATCCAGAGCAGTGGTCTGTTCTCTAAAAGATCTCTGCCGAAGAGGCAGGAACACAGGGAAAAGTGTAGGGCATGTTTCTGGGCTTGAAATAGAGTTTAACACGATGTCCCAAAACCCTCCTCCTAGAGCCTTGGAAACCCAAACTACAGATATCAACTCCACATCATCAGGCAGCTCTCTGAACTGCTGGTGCTGGACCAAAGAAATGAGAATTCAGGAGTGGGGTAGCACAGTGTGTGTGTGGGGGGGGGGGGGGGCGGGGTAGGGGGAAGGGCTATGCAGCACTCCACTAAACCTCCAGCTGGAGCCAATTTTGTCCTCCCAAAAGTGACCTGAAGAAGAGACCTAAGCTGGTAAAGCATAAATTGCCCAGTAGGATCTATAATCATATGAAAAAATGCTCTGTAGTCATATGGTCAATATGATCTAAATGTCCAGTATTATCCATAGTCGTATGAAAAAATGCTCTAAGTGATTAGAGAAATGCAAATTAAAACAACTTTCAGGTACTACAACACACCTGTCAGATTGGCTAACATGACAAAACAGGAAAATAATAAATGTTGGAGAAGATGTGGGAAAATTGGATCACTAAAACATTGTTGGTGAATTGATCCAACCATGCTGGAGAGCAATATAAAATTGTGCCCAAAGGGCTATAAAACTGTACATACTTCTTGACCCAGCAATACTATTTCTAGGCCTATATCCCAAAGAGATCATAAAAATGGGAAAAAATAGTTGGAAAATTTCTATTCTTTCAAAATGAGAAAAGACCCACATGTTTAAAAATATTTATAGCAATTCTTTTTGTGGTGGCTGAGAATTGGAAATTAAGGGGATGCCCATCAATTGGGGAATGGCTAAACAAGTTGCGGTATATGAATGTAACCACATGGAACTTCTCTAAAAATTGACAATGTATTAGGTCACAGAGATATTGTAAATAAATGAAAAAAGGCAAAATTAGCTAATATATGCTTCACAGAACACAATGCAATAAAAGAGTCAAATTAGTCAAACAGCATGTTTTAGTGATAAAAAATTTAAGCTTTTAAGGACATTTATTACTCTAGGACTTTCCAAGCTACAAATTTTGGAAAATAACTTTGTCATAAGATTTCTTGGGCAAGCTTTTATGACAGATTTCTTAACAAAAGATATTGAAAAATCAGAATCTCAGAATTGGAAGAGATCCAGTGGTCATCTAATCCATACCATCCTCTGAATAGGTGCTTCTTTCTACGACTTCAAAATTGCTGGCACACTTGATGACAGTTCCTATACAAAAAGATCTTGACAAAGTAGAACATTGGATCTGTTCATTTTTCTTTGGGGTCTACTCCTGACTCTTTGGAATTTCTCCACCAATAGCCTTCTCATGCTGGAAATTCATCCTTCCCTTGTGGTCTTCTCATCTCAGAAGTTCACTTTGTTCCTAGACTTCTCACTATGAAAGTTCATCCTAACCCTGTAGCCCTTTCCTTTAAAGGGTTGGTTCCTCCCAGAATCTCCCTTTTAAAGACAGTGCCCAAGCTAACCATGTCTCCATTCCTCTCTGGTCCTTTTCCCTGACTCTCTAGACTTTGTCCACTATGCCAACAGCAGGCTTCTCACTCTGCCCCTGTAACCTCTTCATCATGTAAGTTCACTTTGTCCCTAGCCTTCGTACCCTGAAAATTCAATCTACCCCTTTATTTAGTCCCTTCCTCTGATTGGTTCCTTTCAGAATTTCCATTTTATGGAAAGTGCCCAGGACAGCTATGTCTTCGTTCTCCTCCAGGTACCACTCCTAACTCTCAACTTTCTTTATTATGTTCTCATGTAGGTACCTCCTTCTGCTTTTCAGCTTCCTTTTATGTGTGGTCATCCCTATTAGAATATAAACTCCTTGAGAGCAGGGATTGTGTTTCTTTCAGTTTGTATTCGTAATTCTTAGTGTTTAGTACAGTGTCCAACAAATAGTAAATACTTAATAAATGTTAACTGATCCATGCATTTATTGGAATGAATCTAGGAAAATGAAATTCAATAGAAGCAAATGAAAAAGTCACACAATGGGCTTCAAGTACAAAGTAGAAGACTGAGGTAGAACATGATTAGGTAGAAATTTATCTTTGAAAAAAATGGGAATCTGAGTGGACTGTAAGTTGGATGTGAGTAAAAGTAAGATATGGAAGTGAAAAAAGATAATGTTATCTTAAAATCCAGTCAGAAATCCATAGCCTTCAGGGATATGCAGGAGATAGTTTTGTTACACTTAATCCTGGTGTGTCCACATGTGGAGCATTGGATTCAGTTGCTGGTACCACAGTTTAGGAAAGATGTTCATAAGTCGCAGATGAGTTGAAAGACTTGGAGATATTCAAACTGGAGAAGAGATAGCTACCTTAAAACACATGAAGGACTATCATAAGGAAGAAGAACTACTTATTGTATGTATTCCCAGAGGGCAGAACTAGGGGCAATCAATTTATAAAGATATACATTTACCTTCCTATGAGGAAAAAATTTCCTAAGAGTTAGAGATCCTAAAGTGGAATAATTTGACCTGGGAGGTATTGCTTTCCTCTAAACTGAGGTCTTCAAGCAAGACCTTGATGACCACTTCTCAGTTGTGTAGCAGCAGAGATTTTGTTTAGAGTCTGGACTAGACTAGATATCTATTGACATCCCTTACTACTTTCCAATTCTGTGATTCTGTGCTAAGGTTCCATCTGGTTCTAGAATAATGTAAGGAACGTTTGTGTTAAGACTGACCACATTATCTGAAATTCACAAGCCTATTCATTATCAGCTATATTGAGAATTAGAATTTATAAAAAGGAGATTCAATAATACTTAACAGCAGGGTAATGAGGATACAGCTTAGGATGGTGACTAGAAAATGAAAATCCAAGGAACATTGTCAACAAAGAATCAGGAGGACAAGGTGATTAAATATATTGGGAAGATGAGGCTAAAGAAAAGAAGTAAATTATAACTCCAAGTTGTGAGCACAGGGAATCAGGAGAATGGTGGTGTTATCCTGTGGGATCAAAAGAATTAATTCATCAAATCCTCAATTAAAAACCAAATTGGAAATCCTGAAAGTCAAAGGAGAGATCAATAAAACTGGAAGTAAGAAAATCATTGAACTAATAAATAGAACTAGAAACTGGTTTTATGAAAAAAACCTCAATAAGATAGATAAGCCATTGGTTAATTTGATTAAAAAAAGGAAAGAAGAAAAGAAAAAAAAGAAAGTATCAAAAATGAAAGGGGTGAACTCACCACTAATGAAGAAGAAATTAAGATTATTAAGAAATTTTGCCCAATTATATGTCAAGTTTTGGAATAAAAACTCATTATTTGACAAAAAAACCCCAGGAAAATGATGGGGCAAAAACTAGGTATAGACCAAAGTCTCACACTGCATACCAAAAAATCATAATGGGTACATGATTTTATACATAAAGTGTGATACCATAAGCAAAATAAGAGAGCATGGAATAGTTTTCCTGTCAGATATATGGATAAAGTAAGCATTTAGGAACAAAGAAAATATAGAGAACATTATAAAATATAAAATAGATAATTTTGATTATATAAAATTGAAAAGTTTTTGCACAAAAAAACCAATACAACCAAAATTATAAGGAAAGCAGAAAACTGGGAGAAAAATTTTTGCAACAAGTGTCTCTGATAAAGGCCTCATTTCTCAAATACATAGAGAACTGAGTCAGATTTCATAAAACTATAAGTCATTTTCCAATTGATAAATGGTCAAAGGATAAGAACAGAAAAGTTTAAGACAAAGAAATCAAAGCTATCTATAGTAATATGAACAAATGCTCTAAATCACTATTGATTGGAGAAATGAAAATTAAAACAACTCTGAGGCACCAATTCATACCTATCAGAGTGCCAAAAATGACAAAAAAAGGAAAATGTTGTATGTTGGAGGGGATGTAGGAAAACTGAGACACTAATGAACTGCTGGTGGAGTTGTGAACTGATCCAACCATTCTGGAGAGGAATCTGGAACTATGCCTTAAGGGCTATAAAATCATGCACACCCTTTGATCCAGTGATACCACTGCTAGGTCTATATCTCAAAGATATCCAAAAAAAGGGATAAGAACCTATCTGTATAAAAATATTTATAGCAGCTCTTTTTGTGGTGGCTAAAAATTGGAAATCGAAGGGATACCTGTTAATTGGGGAATGGCTAAACAACCTGTATTATATGAATGTAATGGAATTAAAAAATGATAAGTTGGACGATTTCAGAAAAACCTGGAAAGACTTACATTAATTGATGTAAAATGAAGTGAACAGAACCAAGAGAATTTTTACTTAGTAACTGCGATATTCTTGGATTAAAAATTGTGAATGACTTAGCTATTCTCAGCTCTACAATGATCTAAGACAATCTCAAAGGACTAATGAAGAAACATACCATCTGCCTCTGGAGGAAGAACTGATATTGATTGGATATAGACTGAAGCATGCTATTTTTAATTTTCTTTCTTTCTTTTCCTTCCTTCCTTCCTTTTTTTCAATTATTCTCATACAAAATGACTAATATGTAAATTTTTTGCATAATTGAACATATATAGCCTATATCTGATTGTTTACAATTTCAGGAAGAAGGGAGGGAAGGGAGGGATAGAATTTGATGCTCAGAACTTTAAATAAAAACTTAAAAAAAAAGAACTAATTTGTCCCTTCAAGTGTTTATTACTGGAAATAGGTTTAGGCAATGAACAAACTAAAAAGAAGTTTTCTGACTTAAAACAGATGACATTTAGGAAAGCTAAGTAAACATTGCATCAATTGGGCGTTCTACTTTCATTAGGGAATAAAATCAAATAACAGATTGTCTTGCCAAATATCTTTAATGAATGAAAATGCTAAGGAAGCAAAAACAGTTTTATGGAATTGTCACTTTTTTTGCAACACAGATACTTTACATGTCAGTTTTAAAACAGTGATCCATAACAAAAGCTGCTTACCTGAGTTAGATGTGTATCAAGAATAAGCAAAACAGTGGGTTTTCCTTCTAGTCCTGTTTGTAGAAAGACTTGTTTTAAGTCTTCTCTGAATTCCAGGTGCCCATAAGTACGAGCTGTGGATAATCTGTAGAGCCTGCAGTCTCCCAAATAAGTGGCAAGGGTGGCACATGTTTCTTTTCCACATCCTTCTATTCCAATCTTTAGGGGAGAAAATGGATTATGAAACAAACAGATGTTTTGAGACATCTTTTAACAAATCATTTCATTTGTTTATGGTAAGAGTAGAGAGTGAATATAGCTTAGATTTTTGGTAGCTCTTCTCAGTCTGCTTTAAAAACAAGTCCTATTCTATAGCAGATAGAGATTTGGCTTTGCAGCAGGAAGACCTGAGTTTCAGTCTTGCTTCTGATATGTACTGGCTATGTGATGCAGGGCAAGTCACATAACCCTTCAGTACCCCACCCATGCCTCCAAGGTAACTCTCTAAGATTATAATTTGCAGAAAAGTTGCCAAGATGTGTTGGTAGAGGGAGTTTCTTCACCAGAGAATTCCTCATACCAGTGAAATAACAGGACTGGTCCCTATTCCTATTAAGGATTCATAAAATATTTTTCTTAAACTTACTACATCACACTTTTTTTTTTAAAAAAAGAGCCCTTTGAAAAAGTGACATGAGAACATTTCATCAAATTTGAACATGATCTGGAAAGACAGTCTTATATTTGCAAAACTCCAGGTAAAGTAAATTTAGTTGCTCTTATTAAGCGCAGTCTACCATCTATACATAATTCATCATCCAGAAACCCAATCCTTTTCTCAGGTCTCTTTTTTCTTAACTTATTGTTCACTTCCCTAAAAGGTCCTTTCCCCCCCTGAAGCTCCTAACCCCTCCCAAAGTTTATACTGGTGACTTATATGGTCTTGGGATATGTCCACAGTCTTTTACTGACTAAGTCATCCTTGATTAAATCACACATATGTCCTCAAGGAGTCTAATAATGGTATGTAAAGGTACTGCTGAATATGCACACCTATATTTTCAATACCAATAATTTGCATCATTGATTTTTTTTTGAATACATACATTCTTCACTTCCTAGGAATTCCAAAGAACAATCTATTGCATATGTGTATACTTAAGTCAAAATGTATCATAGAATATGCTAATCATTACCTATAGTGATGCTTTTGACTGCTGCTGGATGGCTCCAGCTAAATCTAATTAGTGTATGTAGCTGTATGTTTTAGGGATACAGAGAAGAGTCGGTGAGTGAGATCCAGAAAGTAATTATAATAACATGGTCACCAATCAACCTTGCTCTTAATTTTTCTTACTCTTGTCCATATCCCTTTTTCAGAGGTGCATTCTTTGGATTAGGATGAACCCTGGCCCTGGAGTCAGAAGAACTGGGTTAAAGTTCTACCTGTGAATCTTATTACTAATGTGGACTACCATGTATTCAAAGTCATTGTTGAGTTTTCTATAAAAAATGAATACAAGAAAAAGGCACAAGCTTTATGAGCTCAGTTACCTAACTTGTAAAATGAGGAGAGTCAGACTAGATGGTTTCTAAGATTCCTTCAGGTCTAAATATATGATCCCATGATTATACATGGACAATTCACAGAGTCATTTATTATCTATAGGTAGTTGGAGAGATACTCTTTTATTACCTCCATATATCTGTAGAAGGATGTCTAAAGTAATTATATGCATATATTTAAGTGATTAAAATCTTTCTTCTTGTTCCCAAAAGGAAGAACTTATACCATTTGGGAGAAGTCGCAAAGGAAGACAGACTCTATCTAAGGAAATACTTTTTAGTAATAAGAGCTGTCCAAAAGTACAATGGGTTATTGACCCAGTGGGTAATGGATTCTCATGCCCTAGAGATTGTCAAGTGGAGGCTGGACCACTTGACATGTTGTAGAAGAGATTGTAAATTTGGACCAGAGGGCCCCTGGGATTCTCTCTAATACCAAGATTCCATGAAATATCATTTACTCATATCCTCACATGGTCAGTGTCCCCAGACAGAAAGTAGCATTGTGAATTAAAAAAAAAGTTTTCTAATTTAGTTGGATTCTACTGGCGATATTATTTATAAAGGGACAAAAATATTGAAAGGTTTAATACCCCTAGACATAATTCATTTGTTTCAATGGCTCTGGCTAGCAAAGTTTCAATGACATGAGGTTAATTTGTTTACTTCAAAGACTTATTCTAACTTTTTATCCTCTATTTGTATGATGGGGTTTCTCTAGGTGTGCAACTCTTGACTTCTAGGGTCTAAATAGTGTTTTTTTAGTAAAGCTCATAATTTTAGGAATATTAGCATAACATTTAAATCAGTAAGTAGAACATTTTTTTCAAAGCAGATGACACACATGTAGGTGATTAAAGTGAGCTACTGTAAAGGACCACTAGATGGTGCCACATCCATCCTATGCACACACACACACACACACACACACACACACACACACACACACACACACACACACACACACGCCCACATAATCTACTTTGGTATTATTTTATGTGTTCATGATGTCTTATGTGAAATGTTGGAAAGCTATTCCCCTCTTCTATGAATTTATAACTTAAATCCAAGAAATCTTTTTGTTAAAATCCATAAACTTTCAAGCATTGTGCTTTTCAATGGTCAGTGCTGAGGAAATATTCAGAAGGAAAACCCTTTTTTATTGGATTTCTTAAGTGGTCTACAACCTCAGAACTTGAAATATTTGTGAACTTTTTTGTCTTACCAGGATCATGTGGCTCCCTGGCTGTCGGAGGACTCTTGCAGCTCTGCAAATGTGTTCTGTGGCTTCATTGAACAAAACCATTGAATTTGAAAGCTGGGAAAGGAAATGGAAGGAATAAACACATTTTAGTTGTACGGGGGTGGGCAAATGTCTAGTTCCATTGTGGCTTGGCGTAATAGGAGAGAGGAATGAAAGAGTGAACTTTAACAATCGTGTCTTTAAAATGGTTTAAATTTAATCTGAGTGGAGAAAACTTGAATAATGCATAATTCATTCAAGATCATCTTGTGCAACGACTACCATGGCTGCCTCTCTGATTGCGGCAAAAAGCAAAGCCAGAGAGAAAGCAGACAAAAACGAGATAAGTAGTAGCAGTTGCAGCATTTTTGCATCAGGAGCTGGTCTCTGGAATAGCTGACCTTTCCTCTACTTTCTCACCTTTGCTGAATGACTATCACCTGCTTGGATACTCAGAAACAGGAGGTGGAGGGGGGTGGGAAGGAGAAAGAAATCCCAAATTGGCTTGTAGCGGCTGCTCTCTTTCTCCTCTTCCCATGAGGTGTCCCCTCAAGGAAGTGGTCTTATATAGAATCTTTATTCTTGAAGGACATTGGAATACTTGTCCTCTGAGGAAACTTCTAGTCCTGTGAACCCTTTTCCCATCCTTTGTTTCTGTGTAATTTCCATCTGACATCACTTTCCCAATTCTACTCCACCAATTCTTTTCCGTGGATGTTACCCATTACAACCCTGCTGCCAAAACTTGACTTTCTCATCTTTAAGATCATATCATATTTGTATTATTGCAAAATAATACAAAGCTTTTTACTTATAACAGATCGTTTCCAAACCTTAGCAGTGGTTCCTCTCTCCTGTCCAATATGTTTGAAAAGTTCCTTAAAATTTTAAGGTAGTAGTTACTGGCAACTTATTATGTAATCTCTTATTACCTCAAAACCAGTTGAGCCCAAAGATAGCTGGAATTCAGAAAGTATATCTGCAAGTTTTTTCTGGTTATTACAGTTCTGATAGATTCTTCTTTTATGAGGTTTGTTTACGTCCAAAAAATCCACATACAAAGGTAAATCACTCATTATTTTGTCTCTGGGCCATACAATCTACGGGAATAAAATTCATTTTTTAAAAAAACAGAATCCAATAAAATGCCATTTTACTTATTAGTGAGACTAATATAGTCCCTTGTTATCTGAGATGATCATATCAAAAAAGAGTTCTTTTGGGAATGTCACAGGAATTTTTATGGGCTCACTCCTATAATCTGGGTGAAACTTGAGAAAATCTCACTGCTTGGTGGCTGATACCAATCTTTCTACTTGTGGGAAGATGAGCCGAAGTGAAATTTGGCTACAAGACAACTCCAAACTGTAAGATATTCTGCAGACAGGGAAAGCAGAGTCTTAGGTTCCACAGCATCCCTCAGTGTCATTTGTAGTTTTTCATGGAAGTTAGACCAATATAGGAGTTTACATAGATTCTTCAACCTTGGGGTGGTTTAGATATTCCAGCACACTCCACTTCACTGCCTTTTGTGGGCCATGCAACTATTGTAGCAATGTCCACTCTCTGCTAGCAGAAATCTTGTCTCATGATCCTGTCTCTGGTATGGGATATAATTATGGATGACTGAATGGTCCACTGCTACTGTCTTCATGTTTGTCTCCTGACCTGGCTGTCTTGTGGTGTTCTCAGCTCTTCATATAAACTTGATATTTATAAGGGGGGGACTTCTGAACCAGTGACACTCAGCAGTGTCTTTAACTAAATTACTATTGAAGGAAAAAAAATCTCAAACTTCTGTATTATATTTAGGTTCATAACCATTATGGACACAGAAATATTACTAGTTTATGCAGTGTTAGGGAAAGTTTTCAGGCTTGCATAGAAACCCTATGCATTTCTAAGAATTCTGATTTAAAATATGATTTGCTAACTTCTACACATTCTTAAGAGTGATTGAGGCAGTTATTTCTTGATTAGCATCTATATGTAAAAGTTAGAGATAAGATAGACTTATTTTTCTAGAGGAAACGTGATGTCATATTTTAGAGCTGGATAGAACTGTAATCTGTAGTCATCTAATCCAGGTCTCCCATTTTATAGATGGGAAACTATTTTCCCAGTATGAAAGTGATTTGTTCAAAGTCTTAGGTCTATTTGGTGCAAAACTAATATTAGAATGCCTGTTTTCAGAGTTCCAGTCCAGTGCTCTTCCTACATGTCCACTTTTGGATGTCTCAATATGGCCACAATTTAAAGATACCTCACCCTCATCAATTATGGTGACTAGATCTCAAATAATTCAAATGACTCCTTTAACGATAGTAATTAACTAATACTAGGTGCAAATATCTGGAATATATTCTCACTTATTGAATATGTCTTCATGTGAGTATGGAAAAATATGGTTGAGTCAAGTCTTGAATAGACTGAGAAAACAGGACTGCTGAGCTGCTATTGGGATAGCATCTCAATTTCTCATGTTGAGGAATGAGAAAATCTGACAAATAGGGTTGGGTTGTTTCTCCCAATGATCTTCTTGAAGACCTTTTTAGTAGCTTCACCAGCTTCCACCAATCTGAATATTTGTTTGTGAGTGATGAGGTATAATGGTATATTTTCAAAAAAATATTTCCTAAATTTCTTAACTACAACTGAAGTAACATAGACTCACTTAAAAAAAAGGTATCTTGCACTTGTGTGTGTAAATAATTGAGATACAAGGCTGATATTGTTACAGTAGAGTTTTGACATGAAATTGGGAGTACTTCAGGTTATTTTTGGTGTAATTCTACTAGAAAGAGGAACTTATCCTCCAAAAATAGTTTTGAAAATAATATGGATCATTGACCAAAGTGTCTTGATAAATTTTCACATGTGAAAAATAGTTCCAGGCTTGCAGCTCATCACCATCCCTGCCTTTCACACTTCAATATGCACATCGATGTCCTCTTAAAAACCCTGATCTAATTCACCCATATCTTCACCTCCCATAAACCACGTCTTCATTCTCATAGAGAGGATTATATCTTAGATCTCTCCATCATTCTTAACTGTGTTATCTCCTTTTCTTGGGCTCTGAAGTGCCCCAATTCTGATAATAATTTTTTGTAATTTCACATCTACCTCTGCTTTATTTCTAAGCTGTACTCTTTTCACTGTGCTAAGCTGTGCTCAGTCATTGAGGGTACCATTGGCTCAGTTTTACAACTACAGAAATAATATTGACTCATCATTTTTCCCCATCCCTCATAACCTCTTAGTAGTCAAATTTTATTATCCCATCCCTGCTGTAATTCTTGTATCTGTCTCGTGAAGAAAAAGAGAGAAGAACCTTCTATATCTTCTCTGATCATGAGCAATATAAAATGAACTGGTTTTTTCTATATTACTTTGCTGCTGGGTTTTCCTTCCCCTCACACTTCTTTTGCCTTTCAATATCAAGTTATTACCATTACTGGAATCTTTCTCATCATTGTGAAGAACCAAGCTCCAAGATGTTGCAGACTCATATCAATGGACCAGTTGCTTCTCTCAGCCTCCCTTTCCTCATCTGTAAAATGAGGGGGTTGGAGTTGATGACTTCTAGGATCTCTTCTACTCTAAATCTATGATGTTAATGCTTGTGGCCTCTGTCTTTGTAAGGAGCACTGTAACTGTGCTTAATAACAATTTGAGATACAGCAGTAACTGCCCTTAGCTGTTTTAGCTACCACTTCAATTCCTAATCTCACTGACAAATCAGGTCTCTGGAAGGTGGCTACTGTGCTCCCTTGGGGCTAAAGAAATAGCTCTATAGGAATGGAGGAGAGTTTTTTTTAATGTTGTAGCTCCTAAGCCTCTGCCAGCATGCTTCTCTTCATGTTCATCAGTTGATTTTACCTCAGCCAGATTTAATTAGCTTTTAGAAAGAAGAATCTGCTGGTACAGTATGAACAGTTGGTACATAAGCATTCCCTCTTCCTTCCAAAGTCCATGACACACTCTTCCATAAGAACAAAGAGAGTCCAGGTTGGGTTAGGGCACAGAGCACATGGACAAAGATGGCAACAGCTCTCAGAAGTTGTTTTGCTGGAGTCTACCAAATGCTCCTTTTAGAGGTGGTGAAGCTTTCTGCTGAATTCCTTGTAGTGCTGAAGCTGATTTTCTCAATGTGTCTAGTTTGTCCTTGGCTTGCCTGGTAGATACATTGATGTACTATTCTGGGGACAATGATAGGATGTAGACAAAAATTCCCAATTCCTCTGGACCCTATGGTCCTCTGGTCCACCCCTTCTTTGGCCATCATACCAGGAAACTACAAAAACTAAAATCTCAGCCACCATTGGAGAAAACTCTTCCTTCCTTTGGCTATTCCACCAAGGGAAGGGTGAGAACCAAAACCTTCAGACGTCTATAGAAAAACTCTTCCTCCTTTTTCTTGATGGGAAAGAAAACCTTTTCCCCTTCCTCAGCAGGGGCCCAGGGGGTAGGGGGGGAAGAGCGCTATTTTCTGTGGGCCATACATGCCTAGGAAGCTTCCTGTTGAGAGATAATATCTTCATTTAAAATTTTCAAAGTATATCTGATGGTACTGGTGGGAATGGTGTTTTCTACAAGTTCAACAAATATCTCAGATGAAGTCGAAAATTTAATCTGAAATTTATTTGAGTCTACAGACTGTTGCTTCTTTGTGACATCTTTAGGGAGACTCTTCAGTGATTTTTCAAGCAATAATTATACTTAATTTAAAAACAATTTAAAAATTACACTTAAGACAACAAATTTCAGGACTATTTATAAAAACGGCATCCTTTTCCCCAAAGTTCTTAATGAAAGAATTAAATTTAAAAAAATGAATACATTTACCTCAAAATAGAGTTCTAGCTCATTTGAAAGAAGCTGGAAAAAATACTTTCTTTCCTCAGTATCAACTAAGCGATCATGAAATACTCGGGTTGCTTCATGTACAAAGAACAGGGCAGCAGTTTCTTTAGACACAACAACTGACTTGTTAGCTTGTAGTAATCCACGGAGTAGCTATTAGAAATTTAAAGATGAGATTTTCAAGTCATTGAAGAAATTTAAAAATATTTCAAAGTTTCAAATAACCAGATTGCTAATAACTTCAGAGTGTCTGAGCTTTACAACTAAGAAAGGTGTTTATTTGAAAAAAAATATTACCCACTACTAGTATCTATGATCTACATTTATAGCAAAATGAATGGGATGGGGGAGGACAAAGCAAAGGATAGTCAATGAAGGGAGATATATGGTCCAAGGTTAAGTTTCTTCGCATTAGGAAAATTTATTTTGGCATCTCTGTGAAAGGTATATTGGCTAGGAAAAAGAATGGAGGCAGAAAGACAGAATAGGAAACATTAAAATAGTCTTACGCAACTAGGTGGCACAGTGGATAAAACATAGGGCCTGGAGTCAGGAAGACCTGAGTTCAAATCTGGCCTCAGACACTTACTTAGGTGTGTGACCCCTGTCCTTACCTGTAAAATGAACTGGAGAAAGAAATGGCAAACCACTGTAGCATCTTTGCCAAGAAAACCTCAAATAGGGTCGTGATGAGTAGGATATGATGGAAATGACTGAATACAACACAGATCACAGTGCTGTAGGGGTAGTTTCAGGACTGACTAAATGACTGGGCCCCCAACATGATCATGAATGGATCACTGTCAACATGGATGAAAACCACCAGTGAAATGTCTCGGGGATCTCTGGCTAGCATTGTGCTGTTAAATATTTTTAGTAGCTAGTTGGATAAAGGCATAGATGGTATGTTTAGGAGATGCACTGATAACCCAGAGCTAGGAGAGATAGCTAATCCACTTAATGACAGAGTAAGGATCCAAACATATCTCAACGGACTAGAACAGCAGACAAAATCTATAATGCTAAATTTAGTAGGGATAAATAGAAAGATTATACTGGGGATAGAAATTGATTGAATATAAATCTACAGAGGTAAGAATCTCAATCTTCCATCTCCTGGATGTGATGACAATCAAATTAGGATATTTTGCTGTTTTTGTTGTTTTTTCTGTTGTTTTTTTTACTAAAAGTGCCTCTGATTGAATAATGTGACTAAAGAAGATCTTTCCCACCCACTGGTGGGCCTGTCCATTGTGGAAAGCTTGATTAGGGGAGTTGCTTTGTAGGAGGGCCCCAAGTACCTTTTGTTTTTTCTATTGAGGCACTGGGTCAGAGGGTTATGCCCTCTGGTTTCAAAAAGTATATAAATACTCTGAAGGTGAAATTTTACTTTGGGGCTTAGTTTATGTAAGAAGATCTGAGTGCCAGATGAGGACTCTGGGAAGCAGCTTTAAGAAGCCCTCCAGCTTTGAAAACCAAGATGTCAGTGCTTCCCTCTCTGGTAATTATGGTCAGACAGTTGGACCTGTATATGTACTTGGTTAAAGGAATGATACATGTGCTTGATTAAAGTAATTGTTAACCCATTGAAAGTTGTTTTCCTTTTATTACTGAAGATCTAAGAACCTGTCATAGTAGGACTCCCTGTGTATGTTGGGGTACTTACTGTTACACTGATCAGGATACATCTCCAGTATCATGTACATTTCTGTGCCCTAGATTTTAGGAAGAATAATGAGAAACTGAAATGCTTTCAAAAGTAGATGATTCAGATGATGAGGGGACTAGAGGCCACTAGGATCAGTTGAAGAAATTAGATATATTTAGTCTGGAGAGGAGACTT
Organism: Notamacropus eugenii; assembly: GCF_028372415.1. Classification (NCBI taxonomy): domain Eukaryota; kingdom Metazoa; phylum Chordata; class Mammalia; order Diprotodontia; family Macropodidae; genus Notamacropus; species Notamacropus eugenii. The sequence continues at coordinate 411,280,360 of NC_092873.1, forward strand.
AGCTGGGATTTTGTAGCTTTCTTCAAATATTTGTAGTAAACTTATTCTTTTCTCCCTTCCCCCAGACCTCAGAAACAGGGACAATAGGTAGATGACGCAGATATTTTGGCTTTGTATAAGGGAAAATTCCTTAAGTATTACAACTACCCAAAAGTGGGCAGCTAGGTGGCACAGTGGATAGAGTGCCAGACCTGGAGTGAGGAGAACTTGAGTTTAAATCTGGCCTCAAACACCTAATAGCTGTTTGATCCAACTTGCTTAACCCTGTTTGCCTCAGTTTCTTCATCCATAAAATGAGCTGGAGAAGGAGATGGCAAACTACTCTAGTGTCTCTGCCAAGAAAACCCCAAATTGGGTCACAAGAAGTCAGACAAGACAAATCAACTAAACAACAAATTCCAAAGTGGAGTGGGTTCACTTGGGAATAAGTGGACCTTGTCACTGGAAGGCTTTAAACATAAACTAGATGATTTTTTTTTCAAAGATTCCATAAAAATATTGCGGAATTAGAATAAATAGGACAGGGTAATTGGAGACAAGAAGAGAATGAGGAAGATGGAAGACTAAAAAATGCCTAAGATTGTGCATCCAAATGATTGGAAGGATGATAGTGAAATCAGAAGAAACAGGGAAGTTGAGAGGAAGGGGTAGACTTTGGGAGGAAGGTGATGAATATATTTCTGGATATTGAACTCTGAGTTACCCATGGACATTCAGATGGCGATCATAGGTCATAGGTGTCAAAGGCACAGTAGGACATGCAGCCAGATCAGGAGTTCAAGGCTACATATATAGATTTAGGAGTTATTTGTATAGAGGAAATAACTGAAGTCATGTAAGTTTACGAGATCATCTAATCATATTCTCTCATTTCATCGATGGGGAAAGTGGGTCCTACAAAGGAGAAACAATTTGCTACTAATGTTATAACAGATAGCTCCTGAGTTAGGATGACCTGGGTTTAAGTTTTGCCTCAGACACACCCAGACTTTATGACCCTGGATAAGTCACTTAATTTGGCATAGTCTTGAAGTCTAAGTTGAAGAATGGTAGCTGATCTGTATTAGCAGAGGGACTTTCCTCAATATGAATCCCCAATACTGATCAAATCACTAAACTGGTCCAAAGCAAGACAAAGCAAAACAACGGAGCTTGTAAGTGGAAGAGCTGTTACTCCCCATGTTCTTTCCATGATTCTGTTGCTGTTCAGTCATTTTCAGTTGCATCTCTTTGTGATCCCATTTGGAATTTTCTTGGCAAAGATTCCTTGGAGTGGTTTGCCATTTCCCTCACCAGCTCACTTGACAGAGGATGACAGGGTTAAACAACTTGCCCAGGGTCACACAGCTAGTAAGTTTCAGGCTAGATTTGAGCTCAGGTCTTCCTGGAGTGCCTGAGTTCTATCCACTGTGCCACATAGTTGTTCCTTCCACTATTCTACACTATTACTAATTTGCATTTTGAAGAATTGCATTATTTATGTTAAAATGAAATATAATTTTCAGGATAATGTTCATAGCTGAGAAGAAAAGTTGTCAAAATTATCAATACTATTTCTTTTGGTTTCCATTAACATTCCCCTTTGATGTTCACCATGTCTTGGAGGGGGCTCTGGTTTCTCCAAGGCTGAGTGGCACGACCAGACTGAAAAGGCTTTAGGTATAGTTCTGGTTATAGACTTCCATTCTCACTGTTCAAGGATTAGTCTAGTTAAGTAGAGAGAGAGAGAGAGAGAGAGAGAGAGAGAGAGAGAGAGAGAGAGAGAGAGAGAGAGAGAGACAGAGAGACAGAGAGAGAGAGTGAGAGACAGAGAGAGAGACAGAGAGAGAGAGAGAGAGAGAGAGAGAGAGAGAGAGAGAGAGAGACAGAGAGAGAGAGAGAGAGAGAGAGAGAGAGAGAGAGAGAGAGAGAGAGAGAGAAACAGAGAGACAGAGAGACAGAGAGAGAGAGAGAGAGAGAGAGAGAGACCCATGACCACACTGACTGAAAGGAGGTAGATTGCTCATCTATGGTAAGGCTGACTATCTATGAAGAAGTTTCACAGCATCAAAGTTTTACACCTGAAAGGGATCCTTGTCATTTTATAGATGAGGAAACTGGGAATTAGAGAAGGGAGGTTAAATAACTTGCTGGGAGTCATCCAGATAATTAGGTCATGATCTATATGACATGAAGAGGACAACCCACATCAAGGCAGTTAATCTGAAAGTTCTGTTTAACTAACCCTGGAGTTCTGAGCAAGACTGAAAACATTTTGAGGAAGTGATTTTGTGTATCATTGCCTTGTATGAAATGTACAACTTGCAAGTTTAAACCTACTTTCATAATGCAAATCCACTTACTTATGGTTGCACTTATGACTTGGAAATAGAGTAGACAAGAATATAAATAAGAAATTTGCTAATTCCTTCTTTGCACTAGGAATTCTGGGAGCCAAGAGGCAGAGCAAGCAGTAAATTGCCATAGCTCTCCTATACTCACTTCCAAACAACCATAAAATAGTAGTCCAGAACAAATCCTGGAACAGTGGAGCCAGCGAAAAGACAGGGTGGAGCAGTCTTTTAGCCCCAGAGATGTGGAAGATCAGCAAGAAAAGTCAATCTCACTCGAGTCAAAGTACAGTATAGGACAGGAAGTTTCCCAGCAAGCCAGCAGCAAGCCCCACTTCAGTAAACCAGTGGGAGGTCCAGATCCCCAGTGTGGTGGGGCAGGCAAATGCCAACACCAGGATACCCCATGTGCCTTAGCGTAGCCAGGGGAATTGGCAGACTCCAGCTCTAAGAACTACCATATGCTGGGGCAGCCAGGCATCCTGCAGCAGCTGGACCTCCACATGCTCCAGCACAGCTCCAGATGGTCAGACATCCCCCCAGGGCTGGTCCTGAATGCTTCAGTGTGGCTCCAGGGAGGCAGGTGAGCTCCAATGGCTGGAACTCACCATACTTCAGTATTTTCCCCAGTGGGCAGGCATCCTCCATTGTCAGACTGCTACATGCTGCAGTGTACTACCATGCAAATGCAGAAAACCTCTACCTGGCCTCAGCACATGCCAGATACTACTAGGATGCCAGCTGAACACCAGATAAGCTGTCAGCATCTAGCAGTGCTACCACCCAACCACCTCACCCCCTCAACACAGCAGCAGACATGGGGGTCCCCCATGGGCCTCAGGGCAACATTAGCACAGTACCAAGCCAGGGCCTGTAGCCACTGCCACAAGAAGCCCGATACAGAACCCCATTTACCCTGGGAGCAAAGATAAAAATTAAAAGAAAGGAAAAAGTCCCCCACCCCAAAAAAAAGACAAGCAAAAAAGAACAAAACAAGAATCTGACCATAGAAAGTTATGGTGTTATGGTAACAGGGAAGATTAAGACACAAAGAAAATCAGAAGTGGTTTCAAGCCCAGAAAGACCTCATGGAAAATCTCAAAAAGGAGCTTAAAAATCATATAAGAGGTAGAAAAAAATGGGAAAAGAAATGAGAATGATGCAAGAGAATTACAAAAAAAGAGTCAACAGCTTGGAAAACTGCTTAAAAAGTAGAATTAGCCAAATGGAAAAGCAGGTACAAAAATCCATGGAAGAAAACAACTCCTTAAAGAATATAATGGGCCAAATAGGAAAGAAGTACAAAAGCTAATTGAAAAAAACAACACCTCAAATGTTAGAATTGGGCAAGTGTAAACTAGTGGCTCTTTGAGACATCAAGAATCAATCAAACATATTCAAAAGAATGAAAAAAATGGAAGAAAATATAAAATATCTCATGGGAAAAGCAACTGACCTGGAAAATAGATCCAGGAGAGACAATATCAGAATCACTGGACTATCTGAAAGCCATAATTCAAAGGAGGACCTGGACAGTATCTTTTAAGAAATTATCAAGGAAAACTACTCTGATGTCCTGGAACTAAAGGGCAAAATAGGCATTGAAAGAATCTACTTCTCACCGCAGGAAAGAGATTCCAATATAAAACCCCAAGGAACATTATAGTCAAATATCAGAACTATCAGACCAAGGAAAAAATATTACAAGTGGCCAGAGAGAAAGAATTCAAATATTGAAGATTCTCAATCAGGATCCCACAAGATCTGGCAGCTGCAACCGTAAGGAATCAGAGGTCATGGAACATAGTATTCTGGAAGACAAAGAAGCTAGGACTACAACCCAGAATCACTTACCCAGTAAAATTAAGCATAATATGTCAAGGAAAAAAATAGTCATTCAACAAAATACAAGGATTTCAAGCTTTCTTAAGGAGAAGACCAGAACTAAACCAAAAAAGGGACTCTCAATATCAAGACCTAAGACAAGCATAAACAGGTAAAAAGGAAAAGAAAACATAAGGGACTCAATAGAGATAAATTGTTTACATTGCTACACAGGAAGGTGATACTTGAAACTCTTAAAAATTATATCACTAACAGTACAGATAGAAGAATACATAGAAAGTGGGTATGGGTATAAAATGAATTAGAGGGAATGATGTAAAAAAATTAAGGGATGTACAATGGGTATAGAAGAAAGGGAGAAGCAGAATGGGGTAAATTACCTCACATGAAGAGGTGAGGAAGACCTATTACAGTAGAGGGGAAAATAAGAGGGAGGGTGGATGATGAGCATTGCTTGAACTTTACTCTTATCAGTATTAGTTCAAAAGGAGTAATACACACAATCAGTTGAATAAAGAAGTCTATCTTACTTGACAGGGAAGGAGGAGAAGATCAAGTAAAGGAGCATGTGGGGACTGACAGAAGAGAAGAAAGATTAAGACAGGAGGTAGATGAAAGCAAAACACTGGTGCAGTGGGAAAGGGTGAAAGGAGAGAAAGGATAAACAGGAGGGAGAATAGGATGGAGAGAAATACACAGGTAGTAATCATAATTGTGAACTTGAATGAGATGAACTCTCCCATAAAATGGAAGTGCATAGCAGAGGGGATGAAAAACCAGAATCCTATAATATGTTGCTTACAAGAAACACACTTGAAGCAAAGAGACATACACAGAGTAAAGGTAAGGGGCTGGAGCAGAATCTTTTATGCATCAACTGAAGTAAAAAAAAGCAGGAGTAGCTATTGTGACCTTAGACAAAGTAAAAGCAAAAATGTATCTAATTAAAAGATATAAGGAAGGAAACTATATCTTGCTAAAAGGTACCATAGATAACGAAGCAATCAAGTTGAATAGAAGATCAAGGAATAGTCTACCTATCAGGTCCATGAGGAGGGAAAGAATTCATGAACAAAAAAGAGACAGAAAACATTATGAAATGTAGAATAGGTAATTTTGATCAAATTAATTGAAAAGCTTTTGTATAAGCAATACCAATGCAACCAAGATTATATGGAAAGCAGAAAGCTGGATTTCTGATACAAGTCTCATTTCTCAAATATATAGAGACCTGAGTCAAATTTATGAGAATATAAGCCATTTCCCAATTGATAAATGGTCAAAGGATTTGAACAGGCAGTTTTCAGATGAAGAAATCAAAGCTATCTATAGGCATATGTAGAAGTGCTCTAAATAACTTTTGATTAGAGAAATTCAAATTAAAGCAACTCCGAAATACCATCTCACACCAATCTGGTTAGCTAATGTGACAAAAAGGTAAAATGATAAATGCTGGAGAGGAAATGGAAAGTTGGAACACTAATGTACTGTCAGTGGAGTTGTGAACTGATCCAATCATTCTGGAGAGCAATTTGGAACTCTGACTAAGGGCAATCAAACTGTGCATACCCTTTGATTCAGTGATAACACATTAGGTCACTATCCCAAAGAGATCATAAAAAAGGGGAAAGGATGTACAAGTACAAAAATATTTATAGCAGCTCTTTTTGTGGTGGCAAAATATTGGAGATTGAGTGGATCCCATCAATTGAGGAATGACTGAACAAGCTGTAACATATGACTATAATGGAATACTGCTGTGCAATAAGAAATGATGAACAGACAGATTTCAGAAAACCCTGGAAAGACTTGTACAAACTGATGCAAAGTGAAATGAGCAGGACAAGGAAAACATTGTACACAGTATCAGCAACATCATGTGGTGATCAACTATGGATGACTCAGCTCTTTTCAGCAACACAATGATCTAAGACAAGTACAAAGGACACATGAAGGAAAATGCTATCCATATCCAGTTAAAGAACTGATGGACTCTGATTGCAGATCAAAGCATATTTTTTTCACTTACTTTATTCTTTTTCATGTTTTTTTCTTTTGATCAGTTTCTTCTACAACTGTGATGACTACAGAAATATGTTTTACATAATAGCATATGTATAAACTGCATCAAATTGTCCACCATTTTCAGAAGAAGGGAGGGGAGGGTAGGGTAGGAAGGAGAAAAATTTGGAACTCAAAATCTTATAAAAATGAATGCTAAAAATTTTGATATGTAATTATGAAAAAACAAAATATTATTTAATTCTTTCTTTGCCTTGGATATGAGTTTTTCCCTCTATAGATTTCAAAGTGCTTTAATATATCCAAGTAATTCTCAAATCATCACAAAAAACCCCAAGCATATAGAACAAACAGCAATCTATGGTAATGAGAGGGAGGCATAAATAATTGAAATCCAAAAATACTTCCCAGATTAGATTCAGCTTTCACCCAATATCAGAGCTGATAATAAGTGACAATACTGCCTGATTTGAGTTTTGCTTCATTCCTTTTATCCTGTCCATCCTTCAGAAGAAACCCTAACACACTATGAAATAGAAAGCATGCAAGCAAGCAAGCCAGAATAGGATTATATTTTGATTTTTGGTAAAACGCTGACTGACAATAATCTAAAAAGACAAATATATAAGCCATATTTAATAAGCAAAATTATATTTTCTACAAGTAAAATATTTTAATATTGATTTAGGATGAAATTTGATACAAACCTTAAACAGATCCCGAAGACTAAACATGTAGTGACACTTAGCTGGGGTTGGTAACAGATGGTGACATACAAGATAGTAGATAGAGAGGGAAACTGCTGCCAACTGCTGCCTGCACTTCTGAACATCAGAAAGGAAGGAATTGTTGTATAAGTGTATTCCCAGATGAGCCTACAAAAGACAATTTTGTGACCAACATTTTAAAAATATTTAAGTATAGGGTTCTTGCAGATTTAGGCATTATAACATTAACAGGATGTTTAAAGTATTAAAAATACTAATAGTTGTCATATAGCAAACAATCAGGACTATCTCTGTGGTTTGTCCATGTCTCAGGCGGTAGGTTGGAGTTGGTGATTACTTAGTACTCAGGCTTCCTATTCCATCTTTTCCCAAGCTACCACTTGAGTAGAGTTTCCAAGACTTTGTTAGTAGAGGGGAAGAGAGTGGCAGGGACTTTGGTTGATGTCAGGGGATTGGTATGTCCTACTGCTATGCCCTCTGAATTCATTGCAATGATGTGAAGTCACCAAATGAGTATGAAATCTTAGGATTTTGAAGGTAACTTAATGACCAACTTGAATTCCTACAAGCCTCCTTCATTGAAGGATTGTCATGTAGGTAGTGAAGTACTAGGCTTCCCCTGGAAGTTCCAATCTGATTGGGAAGAACTCTGAGGGGTCTGGGGATATAAGTCAAGTGTGTTCTATAGTCAGCTCTATATAGTTTCAACAGTGTGCATGAGATGTCCCTCTCACCCACTAGTTCCCTAGCATATGCACCAATGGGCAACATAAATTGATTCAACTAATTCCTCAGGCTTAGTTAATACTTATTTCCTTTTTCTTATGAATGAAGTGTTTCTAAAGCTATCTATAGTTATATGAAAAAAATGCTTGAAGTTACTATTGATTAGAGAAATGCAAATTAAAACAACTCTGAATTACCACCTCTTATCTGTCAGATTGGCTAATACGTCAAAGAAGGAAAATCATAAATTTTGGAGGGGATGTGAGAAAACTGGAACACTAAAGCACTTTTGGTAGAGTTGTGAACCAATCCAACTATTCTGGGGAGGAATTTGAAACTATGCCCCAAACTATAAAACTAGGCTATGTGTATATATATATGTATAAACTGTGCAAATAATTTGATCCAGCAATGTCACTGCGAGGTCTGTATCCCAAAGAGATGCTAGTAACAGGGAAAAGAGCTTATTTTTACAAAAATATTTGTAGCAGTTTTTCTTTTGTGGTGGTGAAGAACTGGAAATTAAGGAGATTCAAGTCAGTTGGGGAATGGCTGAACAAGTTGCAGATTGTAATGGAATATTATTGTGCCATAAGAAATGACAAGCAGTATGATTTCAGAAGAACCTGAAGAGACTTATATGAACTGATGTAAAGTGAAGTGAGCAGAACGAGAACACTGTATACAGTAATAGCAATACTATATCATGGAGAACTGTGAATGACTTAGCTGTTCTCAGCAATATAAGGACCCAAGACAATTCCAAAGGACTCATGATAAAAATACTATTCCCCTCCAGAGAAAGAACTGATATTGTTTGAATGCTGATTGAAGTATACTATTTTTCACTTTTTCTTTTCTTTTTATTCAAGTTTTCTTGCACAAAATGACTAATATGGAAATGTTTGCACATATATAACTATATCAGATTGCTATCCTTCCCCCCCCCCCCCAGAAAGGGGCAGTTGAGAGAAGAGGGGAGGAAAGGAGGGATAGAATTCAGAACTCAAAACTTAAAAAAAAGAATGATAAAAATTGTTTTTATAAATATTAATTTAATTATAAATTATTATATTAAATTAATTATAAATATTAATATTAATAATAATACATAAATAAATAATATTATTTAAAAGTAAATGAAGTGTTTCTAAATATTAAGGAGAGCTCAGAATAAAAGAGCAGGCATCATACAGGAGGAAATAAGACAATAGCAATAATAGCACATATTCGTGGGACTTGAAGGTTTACAAAGCCCTTTCTTAAGGTAACCTGAATTAGTGGCAGAATTATTATCTTTATTTTTAGAAAACTGAAGCTCAGAAGAAGCTAAAAGACTTAATCAAGGCCATAGAGCTAATTATCTAAGTTTTCTGACTGCAAAGTCAACACTTTCCATTCTAACTGCAGTGATTCTCTTCGTAATCTCAGACGGTATTTTTTCTTTAGGAGTTTTAAACTTTACCTCCCTTCCCCCTCCCCTATCTTCTTAGTCTATGGCAACCTTCTGTTTTCTATTAACTTCATTTATTACCTGAAGAATCGTAAATAAGGCATGTTGTGGAGGATGAGGCATTACTAGTATGAAAAAATGCTTGAGTAGACGTGGACTGATATCACTTTTACCACCAAGTGGAATACCACAAGCTGCAACCAGAGAGATATCTTCAATATTCTGCAAGAAATAGAAAGAAAGATTAACCAACAGTACTATAGTCAGTGAAGTCTGAGTTTACAAGATGGAGTAGATCTAGAGTAGATCTAGAGTAGATCAGAAGTAGATCTGGAGTAGGTCAGAAAAGGATAAGATCCTGGGAAGAGACTGCCTCTTTGATACTGGTACACTGTGGATAGGATTATGGGTATATTGGAAATTTCAGCAACAGTTCCCTTTAACACGTTATTTGGAGAAATATTACTTATGAGATTGATTCTTTCTCTACCAATCTGACACATATTTTTAATGGAGACTCATCAGGGTAGGAGAGCTTTGTAAGGACATCTTAATCTTAATACTAGGCAGCTAATGAAAATCTATTATGAGTACATTAAGTGCTAGATTCTGAGGCTGCAAATATAGATATACAATAGACCCTGCCCACTTTCTGGGTGCTTACAGTCAAATAGCGGGAAAGGAAAAATAACTTTATTATAAGTTAAAGTGAAATAAAGGCAAGGGAGGTGCCCAGGTGCTATGAGAAATCTGAGGAGGGAAGAGATAATTTTCACTCATTAATGAGGATAGGGAAAAAGGGGGCATCAAGGAAGGCATCATGGACGGCATGGAAAGTTTCTTTCACTTTGATTCCATACTTATTGAACTGCCACAATATCACACTTTGGTTTGCCTCAGTACACTTCTCTACAGAGAAAAGAACTAGGTAACTTATGGGAAAGAACTTTCTAGTTCACTTTGCAATTATATTTCTTTGTGTATGTAAGATAATCATCTATTGTTATTAATGATTCTATTAATTTTAATTATAAATGACAAATTACCACTGTGATGCAAATAAATCTTTAATAAATACTAGCAGCAAGAGTCAGTAGTGCTTGATAATAAACTGCAGCCCACTTGTGCCCACCACGCACCTTTTGGTAGACTGAAACTTTAATTTTTCCAAGACTGAAGCATTCCATTATTTGGAGCCATGTAGTCCCATTGGATACTAAAAAGATGAACTTTTCTTTCAAAATTTAATACCATTTTCAAAATGCAATTTAACTCACTCTCACCCTGGTTAATTCAGTTTGTCTAATTCAGTTTTGTTCAGCCTATCCTACGTGGGAAAACAGCTTGTGGCAAAGAAAACTCTTAAGAATAATACAGCTTTGAAGACACAAAGAGAAATAATTCTGATAAGAAGGAAAAGGGCAAGTTTTCTAAAGATTTTTAAATGATAATATGGACACAAAGGGAATTCCTTGGCCAACTTAGATTTAAAAAATGTATTCAGAAAATGTAGGAGCAAAGGCAGGTAACAAGATGAATATTAAAGTGAGAGGGAATAATGTCAGGAGTGCTAATACTCAGTGGGGTGGGTGAGTAAAGTAGAAAAGAATGTTGTTCTTTAAAAAGGTATTGTGAGCAAAAGAGAAAGTTCAGAAAAACAAAAGGAAGGCTGAACTGTTCAGCTCTCACGCCTCTCTGCCGAGGAAAAGGAGTTTTAGATGAGAAAGCGTAGATCAAAAATGACCAATAGGGAATTTATACTTAAGACACATAAGGAAGGGGCACTATGAATATCTTCCTGACCCCAATGAGTCGTTGGGCACAGATGCCGGATCTCTTCTGGTTTTGAAAAACAAAAACAGCAACACAGGTGAGTGTGATTGCTCAGCAAAGTGCAGTCAATGCTTTTTGAAGATTGTGGATAATGGGAAAGCAAGACTGTAAAAAGATACTAGGGGAAGGGGGAAAGGAATGAACATTTGCATGTTTCTATTATGTGGCAGGCACTATATCAAGAGTTTTACAGATATTATCTCATTAGATACTCACAATGACCTTAGGAGGTAAGAGATGCTATCATCCTCATTTTACAGTTAAGTTAATTGAGGCAAAGGTTGTGACCTGTCTAGAGGCACACAGCTAGTAAAAGATGTGAGACTATTTGAATTCAGATCCTTCTGACTCCAGGCATCTGTGATTTATCCATTTTGTCACCAAGCAGCCTCATACAGGATCCTTAATAGGACCAAAGACTGAGAATAGATCTTAGAGATAATCTGGTCCAATTCTCTCATTTTATAGAAAAGAAAAATGAGGCTCAGAAATAATTTGCCCAAGGTCACACAGGAAGTGGCTGGACTGGGATTTGAAAATGCAGATGCTCTGCCTCTCAGTTCAGTGTTTGTTCTATTATATTAGGCTGGTTGCTTCTATATATAACAAAATTCTAGAAGTATTATTAAAGACAGTATATATTGAACAGAGGATTGGTCATGGAGGTAAGAAAACCTGGTTAAAATCTAGCCTGTAATGCAAATAATAGTTGGGCAGCCATGGATAATCACTTAACATCTTAGTAGTACTCCAGACATCTTTCTAAAACTTTAAGTTACAGATGAGTTGTTGATTTATAGAGGGCCAATGTCATTGGGAGTTTCCAAAACTTATGAAATCAATGATCTGAATGAAAAAAATAAAGGTATAATTAGTTAACATCTAGAAAGGTGAATAGTGATCTTAACATGGCTTCACTGAACTAACCAAATGTGTCTTTTTTTTTTTTTGACATGTATTAAACTAGTAGATCAGAGAAATGTGGCAAATACAGTTTACTTAGACTTAACGAATTTGACAAAGTTTTTCATGCTGTTATTGTGGAAAATATAGAGAAATATGGGTTAGACAATAGATGGATTCATAACTGGTTGAACAGATGTACCAAAGAGTAGTCCTTAATGATTCAATGTCAGTTTGGAAGGAGATCTCCAGCAGAGTGACCCAGGGATCTTTGCTTGGCTCTGTACTGTTTAACACTTTTCTCTTAATGACTTGGAAAAAAGGCATAGATGAAATCCTTAACAAATATGTAGATGACACAAACCATGGAGGAATACCTAACACATTGGATGACAGAGTCAAGTCCCAAAAGATACTTACAGGCTAAAACATTGGACGAAATCTAATAAGATAAAATTTAATAGGGATAAGCTAAAGCTTTATACATTGTAAGTATAAAGAAAGTCAGAAGTAGAGATGGTAAGGGCAGGCAAGAATTTATTTGAGAAAATGTGAGAGGTTTTAATTTACTATACAGTTGAGTTAACAGTGAAACAACAATTAAAAAGACTAATGCAGCCTTGATTCTCATTAGATGAGAGCCTTGGGTCTATGGATAAGTGATAATCTGGCTATGCTTTCTGGTTAGATTTTACCTGGAGTACTGTTCTAATCACTTGTCAACTATTGTGTAATGGGGATTCCTTTTGTAAATGGCTTCTGAAGGCCCTTTCAACTCTCAAATTCTGCATTTCAAGTTCTGTGTGCTACATTTTGATAAACTACATAGGCTGGAGAGTACCCAGAGTGGAGAAACCTATATGGTGAAGGGTTTCAAGTTCACATATGAAGATCAGCTGGAGCAATTGGGGATGATTCATAGGGAAAAGAAAAGACTTCAGGGCACAATAACTGTCATCCAGAATTTGAAGAATTGATAGGTAGAAGAGTTAATTACTTGTACTGTTTGTCTCAAGAAAGAAATAGGAGCAATGGATGAAAGTTGTAAAGAGATAAATTTAGGCTTGATATAAAAAAAAATGTTCCTGACAATTAGAGCTGTCTAAAGTTAGGATGGGTCACCTTGTGAGATAGTGGATTGACAGTCACTGGCAGTCTTCAAAAACTGGATGTCAACTCACCAGGTATGCTGTAGACTTCCCTTCTCACTTTGAGAGGGTGTGATTCTTCATGACTGCTGTGTCTATAACCGTTTGATTACTTCCAGGCTCTTATAATATAATCAGTTCCATTTTAAAGTGTTGTCATTTGGTGCTTGACATTTCTAATGCTTTGCATTTGCATTTTTTTACGTGTGTGAAGACCATATTAATGATGAATAGACCTGAAGCTCCTGAGTAATCCACAAGTTTTTTATCTCTTTCATTTTTTTGATCCTGAACCTTATTTCCCAACATAGCTTTAACCAAAATTTGCCCAGGGTCACAAAGTCAGTATGTGTTAGGGGTCAGACTTGTGGCCAGGTCTTCTTAATTTTAAAACCAATTCTCTGACCATTGTGTCATCCTGCCTCATTAATAAGTGTAAGTAAGCAGTGCTCATAATAAGTGCAAGTAGAGAGACCTCCTTGTGTGCTCTTACATTGAAGTCACCACATGTCAAGGTAAACACTGACTTAGATTGGAGGACTTTAGTAAGTTCTTGACTAATTGTTCCCATTATTCTTTATTTTGGGCCTTGCGAATTGTCTTGTAATGCCAAATGTCAGTATCCTTGTTCACTAGTAATTATGCTCAGTACAAGAGCTATCTTCTACCCAAAATCTTTCCTGATCCCCTTGGCTACAAGTGCTCTTCATTTCATCATAACTTGTGTTCATTTGGGGCAGATTTTTGTGAATAGTTATTAGTATACATAGTGTTTCATTCCATTATAATATGAGCTCTCTGATATCAGAGGCTGTTAATATGTATTCCCAGGGCTCAGCAAAGTGCCTGGCATGTAAAAAGAATTTGATAAATGTTGTTTGAGACTTTGTATTTTAGTTCCTCAAAGAAAACAAGGTGGTAGAATTTATTGAATTGCTTTTAAGGGAGCATGTGACAAAGACTTGGGGAAAGGACTATCTTTGGTAAGTAAGAATTCTGAAATATAACACAGAGGGCTTTGAAATGAAATACCATTTACCAAAATTAAATTCAGATACATATATATGAAACTGGAAACACAAGTGGTATTTGAATCTTATTTCTTCTAAATGATTTATGATCTGTTTAGAGATAATAAAAGTTATTTCACAGAGAAATTCCTGTTTGGAAAGTGTTTTCATTTTGCAGTATTGACCACTAAAAATTCTAGATTGATGACTTTGAAAAGTTGTAAATATATTGATTTAAAAAAAATCCATTATGCCACATTTTTGTCAGGCATTCCACAATATGATAAAAGATGCATTGGACAAAAATTGCCATTAGTTAATTTAGAGAACAAAATAGCCAGTATTATAGCAGAGAGGTAAATGTATATTCATTCAGTTTTAAATAAAATTTTAATTTGCTCACAACCTGTTTTCATTTAGTCTGGTTATTTGCTTTCAGATCCTGGAGTAATAGATTTGCTTAATTTGCAAAATTAATCAGCATGGCCAATCTTGAATCTTCTGAGTTTGCGAAAAAACTGTGTACAGTATACACGTGCAACATCTGGGTATTTCAGAGCTGAACTATCTAAAATCTTTATTTTATTAAAAATAGTTACAAATATTTAACTCATTAAATAGTAATATTTTATGGTAAACAAAACTCAAAAATGACTTATACCTTCCATGCAAGTTGTTCGGTATTATAAAACCCTTCTAAATCTAATAATTGTCTGATCAATTCCAGGGGTGGTTGTGCCCCATATTCCTCTGGCACTGGTGAATTCAGATCATCAATAAATACTATCACCTTTGGGAAAAAAAAGTAAACAAATGTAATAGTCATTATATGCTTACATTCCTTTAAATTATTAAATAATTGTGACAATTAAGTATACCATAATTACAAATAAGACTTTAGGTTATTCATTAAAAATAAAAGCAATTGGCTTGGATTCTCTGTACTTTCCTACAGAGAAAGAAAATGGCAGCTAGGTCTAGTAGTTCTGAAAGAAATTGTTATTTTTCTATTATATTAATAACCAATTTTTAAATTAGGATTAAGGTTTTTTTTTTCTATTTCCTTATTCAAGGACCAGCCCCTGTAGGCCAGTCAGTCAGCTTGTGAAGGACCTTGCTGATAGATCAGATTACCTAGGGTGGAGAACCTGTAACCTTGGGTCACATGTGGCCTTCTAAGTCCTTGGGTACAACCTTTTGACTGAGTCCAAGTTTTACACAACAATCCTTTTATTAAGGGGATTTGTTCTGTGAAGTTTGAATTCAGTCAAAGGGCCACACTTGAGGACTTAGATGGCCACAAGGTTGCAGATTCTTTTCCCCTGTTCCTTGATCTTGGCCTAGACATCATCTGACTAGAAGACCTAACTTTTGTTTAGAGTGTAAACAGAATCTAATCTAGGTGCATTCCCTTTTCTAAAAATATTTAAGTCATTTAGTGTCTTCATTAGGTACCTTTGGTTACAGAGAAACCATGGATCATCAATTTATTAATTATCTGCTAGCCTAATTAGTAAATTGATTATTAATTACCCAGAAACTTTGTCTCTCAGGTTTTTCATTTATCTCAGTACAGTGATATCAAACTTAAATAGAAACAGATTTCTGTAGGTTGCATATTGACTTAGAAAAACACAAATTAATATTACCTATATTTTACTGTATTCTAATTTATTTTGTTAGCCATTTCCCAATTAAATTTTAATGTGTATCTGGGCCACACTCAGTAGAGTTGGGAGGCTTCACTGAGCTGTGAGGTGTAGTGAATGTCATGTTGGACTTGGAGTCAGGAAGACCTGACTTCAGACCTTATTCTCTTATCTACTTATCCTCTCTGAGCCTCAGTTTCTTCATTTGTAAAATGAAAATAATAATAGTCACTACTTCCCAGGGTTGTTGGGAGGATTAAGTGGGATGATACATGTAAAGAACTCTGCAAACCTTAAAGCACCATTATAGTAGCTATTGTTATTACTATTATTAAAATACAACTGGTAAAAGTTGAAATTTTCTAAATATTGAATGATAGAAATAAATAGAATCTCCATTCATCTTTTATTTGGATAGGATGATTAATAAGTCCCAGGACAAATAGCTTGAGAAAGTCTGTATTACCCATGGATGGAACTACTTGTTAAATATGGACCACTTAGCTACAAAGCCATTAACTAGGAATTTTAACACCCAATGGGAGGAAATTGGGCCTTAATACATTACTATTGTTTGTCATGTGAAAAATAGTACAAAACACTTAAAAAAAAACTGGACCTGTGATTTCAATGGGATAGAGAACTCCCAGGTGAGGGCATTCCTCTACCAATTCAGATGGGGTAGTGAAGAGAGAACTGGACTTAAAGACAGGAAGACTTGCCTGTGATCATAGGTACATATAGATTATGTGTTAGAGGTTCTGGCACAACCAGTCCACATTCTATATACACTGACACATAACTGTGTCCCTGTGACCCTGAACAAAATAACAACCTCTCAGGGTCCCAGGTAACTCTGTAAGGTTAAGTAAAATATATATATACACACACATGTTAAGACCAAGTCAGTTGAACAGGAAGGAGAATTGCTACACTATTACATTATATTACAGCAGAGAAATTATTATTAGTAGTAATTATTTCTGCCTTTATTATTTTAACTAATTATGTTTGCTAGGTAAGTGCTAAGCTCAGTTGCTTCTCTATTGAAGACATCATGTCAAATTTTTGTACTCTAAATTTTGTTGCCCTGAAACAAATTGCCATTGCCCTGAACTAGTTATGGTTCTCTTTAGTTGTCTAACTGTAACAAAGCAATATTATTTATTCAACAGATAGCTATCAAGTGCTTACTGTGTGCAAAGTGCAAAGGACTAGTCATTTGTGCCCCAGCTACACACCAGATACCTAGAACCTTCAATTAAGTTGTAAATGACAAAGGGATGGAATACTGAGACACAATTTCACAAACTCTTCTCCAATTCTGTAAAAACTCACTTTCTTTTCTGTTCTGGCTCTAGAAATGGTACTTGGTTGTAACTGTGTAATGATTTTGGTTGCCGCTGGCTTCAGACAGCACAAGGAGGGGACTCACATCTGCCAGAGGAGATTCAATCACCTTATGGATAAAATGCTTCTGCTTCCAAGAACATGGAGTATTTTTACAAGTGATCTGGGTTTTTCTAAAGACAGAGGTGGGGCAGACACACTTGGGCCTGCCTTGGTGCATCAGTTGACATTTTTGCCACCATATGCTCAGAAAGCACGAGTTTCTCAAGTTATAACAAGCCTACTTTTTGAGATTTAAATAAGGATCCAGGTACCACCAGTCTCTTTGCTTCTTACTACTGGTCAGATTTATAAGAGGAAAAGGGTGGTGAAAAAAAAAAGCATTAGCAGAGGCAACCTTGACACCTATCTTTAATTTTACAGCCTTCCCTTCCATCATACACTCTCATTCCAAATTCTCAGTCTACTCATTAGATATGGGGATTCTTAATAATAATGATGATAGCAGGTAGCATTTACATGGAAGTTTATGCTTTGCAAAATGTCTTTATAAGTATTACCTCATTTGAGGGGCAGCTAGATAATGTGGTGGATAGAGTGCTGGAAGATTCATTTTCCCGAGTTCAAATCCAGCCTTAGACACTTATTAACTGTGTGACCCTGGGGAAATCATTTGATCCCATTTCCCTCAGTTTCCTCATCAGTCAAGTGAGCTGAAGAAGGCATGGCAAACCTTTCCAGTATCTTTGCCAAGAAAACCCCAAATGAGGTCATGAAAGAGTCGGAAAAGACTTTAAAAGATCTGAACAACAACAAAAATCCCATTTGATTCTCACAACAACCCTGGGAGAGGAGTGCTATTATTATCATCCTTGTTGCACAGATGAGGCAAATAGAGGTTAGTGACTTCACCAGGGTCACACAGCTAGGACGTGAACTCAGATGGTCCTTACTCTAGACCAAGTGTTCTGTGCACTGTGCATTTCATTATGCTTTTTGCACTTTTTTTTTAACCTTTTACTTTTTATTAAATGAATTTTATGATGCTCTGAGTTGTTCTGAATCATGTGGAATGATTTTATTTGGCCACTTTCTATATACTAACATTTTTATTTTTAGGAACAACTAGACATCACAGTGGGTAGTATATGAGGCTCGGAGTCAGGAAGAGCAGACTTTAGTTCTGAACCTGAGTTCAAATTTGGCCTCAAACACTTACAAGTTATGAGACCCTGGGCAAATTGCTCGTTTGTCTGAGTGTCTTTATCTATAAAATGGGGATAATAAGAGCACCCACCACCAGGGTTGTAGTGAGGATCAAAGGAAGGAATTGTAAAGCCTATAGCACAGTACATAATGCACAGTAATTACTCTGCAAATGTTACTTGTTATTACTATTATTAAAAAAAAGATTTCGGCAGTTCTAGTCCTTAAATAGCATTGATACGATCCAATAGAGGAGGAGAGAGGGGGAATCCTTACCCGGCTGTGTTTTGGAGCTCCATGAACATTTTTACCTTTCCGTATTAATTTCTTAAGAATCAGCTCCTGAGTTTTGCTAGCAGTTGTATTGGCACTAAATTTTATTGTGGACACAATAATGGTTTTTGACAGTTTAGTTTGAGTTTCTTCAGTTTCTTCCTCTTTGGTCCAATAATACTTTTGTCTAAAGGAAGCTAGACACAAATAAACATCGAAATTCTGAGGAAATATCTTTATTCTTCAGACAAAAACAGATTAAGTGCATGTTAGATAAATTGCACAATTTTGGCAGTCGCTGAGCTTAGAACCTATTTGGGGAAATAAGATGCAGAGAAAAAACTCTGATAGAAAATGGGTGCATGATAAATGCTTAAGAGAGGCCCAAACAAATTCTTACATGAGGTTTAAGAAAGGAAAAAATAATTTTGGATTGATAGAATTTATGGAGGAGATGAAACTTGAACTTGGTCTTGAAGATTATAAGATAAGATTTCAATAGGTAGAGATGGGAGTAGGTGGAAAGACAAGGCCAGCATCTGGAATGAACAAAGGCATATGAAGGGAAATTAACAAGTTTGCCTGGAAGACAAATTGGGAGAAGTAGAGGGACGTAAGATTGGAAATATGGTGAGGGGCAATGTGTCAGGTTTGGTGGTTCCTGTCATGTTTGTCCTTCGCTGCTGAAGAAGACCAGGCCATCAGAGACATGATGATATGACTTGCACTTGACATTGTTTTGAGTGAGGGAGGGCTGTGCAGGTCACCAGCCTCACTTCTCCTCCAGAGCCATCTGGATCCAGTGACATGATATTCCTCAGGATGACTGGAGATGGCCCAGGATGCACTGGGAGACCTTGGGCCCTTTAGGCCAAGGTCTTTGCAGGCACTCACTTAGGGTAAGGCAACATCCACTCATTGAATAGCCCTGTTTAAGAAGTAGCCAGGGCATGGCCCCTTTAATGAAGTCAAGAAAACAAAGTCATCAGGCTGGGAGGGAAACAGCAACAGTTAGTATTGATAATCAGTGTAAAGCTGGGGAGTCCAGGAGCCCTTGGTAGGGGCCCCTTGAAATCCAAGTTTCAAAATGTAGTAGGTTTAAGGTTTTGGGAGAGGACAGAGGAGAGGAGAGGAGAGGAGGGGAGAGGAGGGGAGAGGAAAGGAGAGGGCAGGAAAGGAAAGGAAAGGAAAGGAAAGGAAAGGAAAGGAAAGGAAAGGAAAGGACTAATTTATTGAGTAGGGGAGTGACAAGGTCACATATTTACTTAAGAAAGAACATTTTGGCAACCATGATGAGGATGGACAAGTGTAGGAAAAGATCTGAGGCAGGGGGGTCAACTAGGAAGTTCTTCAATAGTCCAGGATAAAGTTGGGTAAGTAGAGAGAGGGCATCATATATAAGATATGTTATAGGTGCAGAAATGGCAAGATTTGGGAAAATAGGATATGGCAGAGAAGAATGCAGAACAGAGAAGAAAATTGAGGTTATAAGCCTAGGAAAATAAAAACTTGGGGTTCATTTGACAGAAGTAGTGAAGTTTGGAAGAGGGGTGAGTTTTGGGGAAAGAATGATGAGTTCTAGTTTGAGTGCCCTGAATTGGATATGCTTATGGGACATTTGTTTTGAAACATCTAATAAGCAGGGATGAATCAGGACTGATGCTCTGGGCCTAAACTGGGGCTAGATATATAGAATTAAGTCAACAGCATAAAAATAACAAACTCAGAAGACCTGATGTGGTTCCTAAGAAAAAGAGTGTAGAGGGAGAAGACAAGAATGCCAGAGTCTTGGAGAGCACTTAAGAATGATGATCCAACAAAGGGGACTGGGAGGGAATAGTCAGACAAGTAGAGGAACAGGGCGAGAATAATGTCATAAAAGTCCAAAGAAGAGAACAGTATTCAGTACAAAAGGGGGGCAAACAATGACAAATGAAATGGAGAGGTCAAGAAGGATAAAGACTGAAAGAAGACCATCAGCTGTGGCAATGAGGAGATTGATGGCAACTCTGGAGAGGACAGTCAGTGGGGATGTCAGATTAAAGATGGCAAAGAGCTCAGGAGAGAGAGTGAAGGTGGTGAGTGGGACAACTTTTTCTAAGCATTTGGCTAACAAAAGGAGGCACAAAGAATGATATTTTGTAGAAAGGTTAGATTCTAGTGAAGGGTTTTTTTTTTTAAGGATGGAGGCAACGTGGGTATGTTTAGAGGCAGAAGGAAAGAAACCAACAGAGGAAGAGACAGAGGGGATGACAAGTTTCAATCTGTTGAAGAAGAAAGATCACATGTAGAAGAGTTAGCCTTGGCAAGAAGAAGGGACACCTATTGACAGAACCTTAAAAATCGAGTAGAGTATATTAGAGGATTTTGAGATGAAGGTAAGGTTAGAGAGGGAGCTTATGGGGAATTGCCCCAATTTTCTCAGTAAAGTTAGATGCAAAAGTCCTCAGTTGAGAGAGCAGAGGATTAAAGAGATGTAGGAGACTCAGTGCTAGAAATACAAATAAAAGCCAACAAACAGTCCCTGCTCACAAGGAGCTCAGAGTTTAGTGGTGGAGTCAATGTAAACAACTGTGTACAAACAGGATACATACAGGATGAACTGGAGATAATTTCAGAGGGGAGGCATGAAGGTTACAAAGCACTCTGGAAGGTTTCTTGTATATGGTAGGATTTTAGCTGGAATCTGAAGGAAGATAGGGAAGCTGGGCGGCAGAGGTGAGGACAAAGAAGTCTTGCAACAAATAAGAAGTGAAGTGAAACAAAGTCACACAGTAGCCACGTACAAAAATGTATGTATTTATGCAATTCAAGACCATGTAAGGGTGCTGAGTAACTCCCCTTTGTGTGTTCACATCTGGCCTCAGACATTCACTAGCTGTGTGAACCTGGGGAAATCTCTTAACCCTGTTTACCTCAGTTTCCTCCTCTGTAAAATGAACTGGAGAAGGAAACGGCAAACCATGCCAGTACGTTTGCCAAGAAAACCCCAAATGGGGTCACAAAGAGTTGGGCATGACTGAACAATGATGTGATACGAAGTGAGCAGAATCCAAAGAACAATTTCTATCATAACAACACTATTGTAAAGACAAACAACTAAAAAGACTTAGGAATTGTGACCAACCCAATGAGCAACCACAATTCCAGAGGACTCAGAATGAAATATGCTCTCCACATATATATATATATTCTCCCACATACACATGTATGTATGCATACGTACATATATGTCTCAATCTCTGTGTATATACACACACACATATTTTGGATTATGGTTAATGGAGGAATTTATTTTGTTTGATTATACATGTTGGTAACAGCGCTTTTGTGTTTCTTGTTTTCCCAGTGGTGGAAGGAGTGAGATGTGTGAAGAAAATATGTACTGGAAAATTACCTAAAATTGAACTAAAAATAAACCTCTGTAAGTTCTTCATTAGTACCAAGAAATATGTTCTTACTACAATAGATTACCAAACAAGTTCATCGGATCTTTATACTTAGAAGTCATTAAGAAAAAAATCTCCAATTGCCTCCAGACCTATGGCACCCTTAAACAGCCCCTCATTAATAAGGATAATCTCCCTTTGCGCAAATCATTCACCATGGCTTTGGAGACAGGACCAAAATGAATTTTGTTAATCTGAGTAGGGTTCGGTTTTTTTTTTTTTGAAGCATTAATATAATTACTTATGACCATGAAGATTTTAATGTCTTCTGAAAACTTCAGTGATACAATGTTGACTGATCATAATTTAAAATCCTAACTGTATTTGTTGGTTGCATTTTCCCAGTGGTAAATGATTTGCACCTTAGTAGGATGGGAAGTGACTGCTACTATTTATTTCCTTTACTCCAATTTCCACACATACCTAAATCCTTAAGTGGTGACTTAAAGTTGTCCATGATTAACAAGTTGAGATTCTCTTGTAGGCTGTTAAAAACCAATGGAAAAAGTCAGAATTAGTTTATTTAAATAACTTCTTTGGGAGAGGGGAGGAGAAGATCGAAATTTGTCATTTCATCAATATGGGAAATGCCTCGTGTTGGAAAGTTCCACTACAGACATGCATCAAAAATGAATAAACTTGAAATCGTTAGTCCTTGTCAGTTGTTTAATGGCAGTGAAACAGGGGTATGGAGAGGCTCAAATAATATAAGGCACCAGATAAATGCCAGTAGTTATTATTATTATTAGCCTGAAGTCACCAGGCCAGCCCTCTGCTGAGGACTTCCTTCCCTGATCCTCCTACTGCGCTCCTGGGGAGCTCAATCAATGTTTATAGAGCATTACAGAGGTATGCTTGGGAATGTTTAACAACCAGGTGCTCCCAAAAATAATGTATACAAGTTCCTTTTAAAGTTTAATTTGTATTATCAACTCTTTTTTAAGTCTAAAAGCATCAACAAAACACTAAATCAAGCCCTGATTTGTAGTGATTGCTGACTTTTGAAGTGTAAATGCTCACACTGAAAATCTAATAGTGACCCTCACAAACTATTTAGAACAAGTTCTGCCACATCCCTGGAGGGGGTAAGTGACTGGCCCTTAGTCAGAGAGCCAGCGTTTGACCAAGAACTTGAATCCAGGTCTTCTCGACTCCAAGGTTAGCAAATGTCATATTGCTTTTCTATTTTAAAAATTATTACTTACAACAAACTTGTTAAAAGATGTACCCAAATAATTAAAACAGGAGACTATGATTTTGGAGACTATGATTTTGTTTCTAACTCATATAAGAAAATGGTAAATATTTTTCTTTACAATGATATCGTTAAAAATAACTTGTTATCAATGAAAGCTTCACTAACTGGTAATTTGTAATAATTTAGAAATGATATCTATACATACATACATACATATTCATACATCTGGACATACGCATGGTTCTTTTTTGTATAAATTAAAAAAAACTTTTTCTCTTGATTTTCAGTATCATTTTTGAGAATAAAAGGAATCTAATTTAAGGAACATTCTTTGTGAAGAAGGATTTCTGTCAAACTCTTCTACTGGAAGAATTTAGAACAACAAATTTGCTCTCTATTTTTTCTTTCTAAATAAGGAAGAGGGAGTGTTAGCTCAGAAGAGTGACCCCTGTTGGAGGTGGGGCATGGTAGCCATTCATGTCAGATTTCAGCTTCTGAATAGTCTCCAATTAACCCTGAAATGACCATAGCAGATACCCTATAGAAAGGTAGCTATATAGGAGCAGTCAGCATTTCAAGGCAGAGGCTCCTTCTCTCTCTTATTCTAAAACAACTTAAGTCATATCTCTTTTCTGCTCAGTGTCCAATTTTTCCTATCCCATCTGGGACACAGAAAGATGCTTTGGATGTTCTTGCATTTCCTTATAACAGCCCATTCATTCGCAGTACATCTAACTGGAAATTAATTTCACAAAATCCTTGCTAACCAGATGAGAAGGATATATTGTACTTATTTTACAGATAGGACATTTGAAGCAAAGAAACAGTAGAACAGTTGTATAGTAGACCTTAGAGGTATGAAACTAGTAAGTAGGGTTTTCTCACTATTATTCATTATATCACAGGGCATTATTATATGTTACATACTATGAGTGCTTATGCAAGCATGTGTAAATAGTATGTGCACAATAAGACTAAATAGTATTTTAAACCTAATTGTATGCACTGGCTCTTTAACGTACTAGCTATGTAACCTTGATCAAGTTACTTAACCTCACAGAGCCTCAGTTTCCCTTCCAGGCCTAAAATTTTATTATTCCTATAGTCATGAGTAAATATAAATGAAACTCAGCGATGTACCTTATTTTATATAACACATGCATCTCTCAAAAGATGAATGTAAAATAAATTTTCATAAATTAAATCATATTTTAAATATATTAGAGAAGCTTATAATTTAAAGGGGTCCAACTATGAACATTTTTTGTAAAAAACAACCCCTCTGTTTTAGCCAACATGGATTTTCATACACATATTTTTTTTTTGGCAAGATAAACAAGGTTAGAGTTTAACATATACAACACCTTAATTTTTTAATTCCCTTATACAAAAACACGTTTCCTAAAATAGTTCCAAGTTTTATCTGTAATCCCTCTGGGCCTTGAAGTTTCTCAAGCATTTGGTTAATGACAGCAGTCTTCCCAACACCAGACTCTCCTAAAAGAAAAAGAAAAGTATGATGAGCTAGTTTTTTTAAGCTAAGAAAATGACCAAATAGATTTTTTAGAAATTTCACATTATTTTAAGTTAATTTAACAATGAATACTCAACAGTCAAAATGATCTAATTTTTATGCTCAAGGCAAGAATATAAAATTGTTTACCCTTCTCTTAGGGGATAGCATGGAAAGCTGGAGAGAGTGGAGGTATCTTTTAGCTATTTTTGGTACCTCAACTCCATGTGAAGGACATTTCTTGCCTTCATTATAGCACGACTCATATCTAATCTTTTCTGTTTTCTATGGTACAGTGATTAAGATGGTTAAGATTAGGGGCTTAACATGAATCCTCAAAACTATTTGAACCACTTATGAGAGAATAGGTGAGGAATTATAACTCTTGTTTTCATTTCAGGTTAATTTGCCAAAATTTTCCAGGTTCCTTGATTTTAGTGGACAAATCCAAAGTAATTTTGTTTACTCTAAACAGAATAATTTAAAAGTAAAAAATATGGTGACACCTTTTGTATACAGTACTTCTAACTTCTTAGACTGCTTTCAGAAATGATCTCATCCACTACAAACATCAGCATTATAAGGAAGGAAGAGCAGGGATATTTGTTACCATGCTAATGTGGCATAAATGTAAGGGAAGGACAACGGTGTGAGCAAAGCACAGTTAGATCAAAGAGTCCTAAAATACTAGTATAATAATACCAATCACAAGAGGTAAATGGAGTTAATTGTTTACTCTTCTCCCCTTCTCCACCTTCTTAACTTGAGGCAGTGAAAATATGCTGATACTCTTGTCAGGTAAATCAGAGGTGTGAACCAGATATGGATAAGGCCCAGATAACTCAGATACCAAATCAATCAGAGGCTTCTAAGTGTAAAAAAGTCTTTTGATCAGTTTACAAGTCCTTCAAAGCCCTTTGATGAAATAGTATAGTGAGTTTATTGGTATTGGACAAGAAAATTTACTCATGCCCTCTGTGTCATCTACAAAACAGCAATCCAGTTTGGAAGCTAGAGATTTCCTTGATTGGCAGCTTAGAAGTGGAAGGCTCTATCCTGGCTCCTGAGAAATAATCACCTGGGAGGAGAGGGGTCTGGGTCTTTGTCTTGATCTCTTTCCCACCCTCTGGACCAGAGCAAGATCTTGTGGGCTTAAAAAGACCCAGAGGATCCCCTAGGACACATTTTGTAGTCTAGTAGAAACCCCAGAAGAACAGGAATAGGTAGCAAGGTCTGCACTGAGATCCAAGAACAATCTAGATACATTGAGGAAAGGCAGCTTCCAGGCTCTCCAAAGAGTAAAGCGGAAAGGTTCTACCCTGTGAAATGGGAACTTTACGAGTACTCTGGGAAGGGGAGGAAAGGACTTTCAGAAACCAGGGACTGTGGGTTATCATCTATGCCACATGTGCTCTATGCTTGAACACACTTTTTCATTGTATTCCACATGTCCTTGTGGGAGAGGATCACAGATATTGATTTGGGGATGATGTTTTATGCCAACTCTTCTTACTATATCCTCTCAGTAAATATTTCTTTCTAAAAACTAATTAAGTCTAGCTGACTATTTGTTACTAACTGCTATCATGGGGGCGGGAAGATCACACTAATGGGGACTAGGTAAACCATAGCACTAGGCTCCTCCCAACCTCCCAAATGTCCTCCCAACTTCCAAGGGCTATTCTTAGAAATCTGAGAGGAGGCATGGGAACCTTGATCTGCCATTGCAAAGGTAAGTTTGGGAAAATAGCACCAAAGCATGTGCTATGTACAAGTCCATTGGGGATGCCAGGTATCTAGCACCTCAATCATCTAGGTATAGTGATTCATCTGTGAGGAAAATTACAGTTCTAGATAGCAGGAGAGTATATGCTCACTCCCAGTTAGGAGGGAGACTGAGAATTGTATGCAAAATTAAGCTTGGCTATTAGCTCTCCTCCAGCTTCTAATGAATAGCACATTGGAAATAGTAAAAGAGGAATGGAGAGCCAGGATCTAAAATACTGAGAAGTGAAAGTTAACAGCAAGGGAGACAAAAGAAGCATAGGATCATCAGTCATATGGACTATAATGTCAGGGAAGCAGACAAAATCTTGTGGTCCCATTTCTGAAAATACTAAGAAAGTACTTCCTAATTAATTCTTAATTAAAATAAATTTAAAGTGATTTTTTTGGGGTTGGGGTATATTTGTAGTTAGGTGATTAGGAGGGGCTTTACATAGAAGATGTCGTTTGAGATAAGTTTTGAAGAAACAAGGGATTCTAAGAGATTGAAGTAAGGTGGGAGTATACTTTGGGCTTGGGAATAGCCAGTGTAAAAGCAAAGAGATGAGAGAAGGCGTATTATGTATAAGAAACAACAAGACTGCCAGTCTGGCTGGCTGGAGAATGCAGGAGATGAAATAATATATAAGTTTGGAAGGATGGGTTGGAGACAGGTTGGCAAGGGCTTTAAAAACCAAGAAGAGTTTATATCTTAGAGGCAATAAGGAACCATAATTGTTTATTTGAGTAGAGGAATAACGAGATTCTATCTGCCCATCAGGAAAATCACTTTGGTAGCTATTTGGAGAGAAAATACAAGCAGGGACATTAATTAGGAAATTGTTACAATTGTCTAGGTGTTGTTGGCTTTATAGACTTCTTCTGGCAAGAAGAATCATTTTGTGCTTAGTTGTACATGTTTTTGGTTGATGTAGTTTTCAAAAAAACAGTGCTAGTCAAGGAAGAGACAAGGAAATTCTTGTGGGGACAGATGATATAAAGAGTAACAGGGACAGCAGCAGCAGGAGTGGCAGGAATATATTTTTTGAGCCAGTGAGAAGATGGACTGGCCACTGGACTTGGAGTGCAGAGATGGGGGCTCCAAGAGGTTAGCCTTGGAACTGCAGCTATTCGCACTTTCATTGGTCAGAATGGGTATTTGAGTCATTACTGTTTGCTTACTTTCCATTTGAGAGGATAGGTACTGAATTCACAGTGGCTGTTTCCAACTTCTCCTCTTGCCACTTGAGACAGCAGACATTTACTCCAATGTTTTTTGCTTTTTCCCATGCCCTCTAAAACTGTGTTTACATATTCTGTTATGGTTGGTTTATTGAGTTGGGGCAATGATATGGACACTCTTGTACTTAAGAAAAACTAAGCAATTGATGATTTGGAGTAGGGATTGTCTTGTAGCAAGGAGATCAACCAGAAGATTACTGTAATGGTCCAGAAATGCAATGATGTTGGCTTGTACTAGAGTGGAAGCTATATGAGAGAAGGCAGCATATAAAAGACATATTGTGAGTGTAGAAATGACAGGACTTGGCAATAGACTGGATGTATGGAGTGTGAGGTAGGAGTCAAGGATGATACTTACGTTGAGAACATGGGTGACTGGGAGCATGGTAGTGGCCTTGACATTAATAAGAAAAATAGAAGGAAGTGAGGGTTTAGGGAAAAAGAAAATGAGTCTAGTTTTTGAATGCTGAGTTAAGATGTCCAAAGACATCCAATTGAGATGATCCATTAGGCAGTTGGAGATGTAAGACTGGAGATCAGGAGAGAGGTTAGGGCTGAATAAGCAGGTCTGAGAATCATTTGGATAGACATGGGAGCTGATGAGATCACCAAGCAAAACAGTAAGGAGGGAGAAGAGAAGAGCGCTCTGCACAGACCCATGGGGAGACATCCAAGGTTAGTGTTCATGATATGGACAAAGATACAGAAAAAGAAACTGAAAGGAGTGGTAAAACAGGTAGGAAGAAAAGGAAGAGAACAATATCACAAAAAACCTAGAGGGGAAAGGGGATCCAGGAAAAGAGAGTGGTCCAAAGGGTGTCAAAGACTGCAGAAAGGTCAAGAAAGATGAAGACTGAGAAAAAGCTATTAGATTTAGATCACTCGTGTCTTTGGAGGGAACAATTTCAATTGCATAATTGGGTCAGAGACTAGACTGCAGAGGATTTAGAAGGGAGAGAAAAGAAAGTAGAAGTGATAATTATAGATGGCTTTCTCAAGAAGCTTAGACAAGAAGGGGAGGAAAGATATGTATATCATGACATTAAAGTTGTAAGTGTTAATAGAAATATTTCAAAATGTATTATGTACTTCTTTGCTTTATCAAATCAAACATTCAACAAACATTTATTAAGTATCTACTATGTAGAAGGGCAGCTAGGTATCACAGTGGATGGATTGCCAGGCTTGGAGTCAGAAAGACTCATTTTTGTGAGTTCAAATCTGGTCTCAGACACTTACTAGCTATATGACTGGGAAAGTAACTTAACCTTGCTTGCCTCAGTTTCCTCATCTATAAAATGAGCTGGAGAAGGAGCACAAAAAAGGTGAAAAATGTAAAAGACGTTGCAGAGATCAAGAATTGAGAACAGGGTATATATGTTTGCAAAAAGTGAGAAATGGAATAGAAAGCCTGAGTTGGGAACCTGGGTGACTAGGATGATGGTGGTGCCCTTAATAGAATTAGGGAAGTTCAAAAGGAGAGAATAGTTGGTAATGGGTTCTATGACTTCAAGCTTCTATACACAAATGCCAAAAGTTTAGGCAACAAATAAGAAGAAGTGAAGGTCTCAATATAACCTTGTGGATATCACACTGAAACTTAGTGGAATGAAACTCATGCCTGAAATATTGTTCTGGAGGAGTACATCTTATTCAGAAGAAACAGGATAGGTAAAAAGGCAGGGGACAATTGGGTTGGCATTTCATATTAAGAAGGTGAGTAAATGTGAGGAAATCCAAGATCCAGAGGTCAGAGGCAGGAGAAATAGAAGCAATTTCATCATTGAAAGAAGAGTTTGAAAAACTCTTGGAAAAAACAAATAGATGAAGAAACTGATGAGAAACTGATTGCAAATCAGGTACAGAGGTATGGAATAGTAGTGACAGGGAATTTCACTTATCAGAAACCTGATGGAACTCTTTCTTCCAAAAGCAGAGCAACTAGTAATTTATAGAAGGGCCAATTAATCTTGAGGAACTAGTAAGGAGAAATTCTTTTCTGGATTTTGTTCTTATTAACAGGGAAGAATCAATTGCTAAGGTGAGAATGATGGAACCTTTGAGATGAAGTGACATTTTCATCCTATACTTTGTGAGAGAAGAAGAGATAATCTTGGCATAGGCTGATGTGGAACCTAGGTTTTGGTAAAACTGAGTAAAAATCAGTTGGGAAGGGAGATGCATAAGAAGGAAATTCTATAGACACAGAGAAGAAGAAAAATGGGACTGGTTTGAAGAGACTAATATGAATATATAGGCAATTTGACAACTAAACCAGAATCTGAAGACATGTACAGATGAATATGAACGTTGCAAGGTCCTACAAAAACAGCCTTAGATATGCTAAAGCTCACAACGAGCTGAGGCTGGCAAAGGAAGCAGAGGACAGCAAAGAGGGTTTTTAAAAGCTATTTGAGAGAAAGATTAAAGAAAGGATGAAGACTTTGGGAATAATGGGAAGAAGATAAGTGAAACTAGAAAGAACAGGTTCTTAGTCCTGTTGTTTCTGTGTTTTTTTTTCTTTTCTGTAGAGGAAAATGTCTTTGCATTGGAAATGTTGGTAGAAAAATAATTAACAGGGAATTGTTACCTAAGATAAATAAGGTGATATTAAGAGAGCACCTTGCCATCTGGGATGAATTCCAATAATCTCTCCCTGGTGACCTACATCCTGAGACCCTGGAAGACAGGAATGATAGGATTTCTTAGCTACTGTCAATGATATTTGAAAGGTTATGGAAAACCAGAGATTAGATGAGGGCTGCAAAATATAAGCCACTGATCTTGACTTCAGTTCTTGAGAAAATTCTAGAAAGGATATTTAAAGAGAGCTGCCTCTATGGTACTTGGAATATATAATCAATTAGGGAGAAGTAAAAGGGTTGTTTTGCTACGGTGAAAGTTCAGTTGGATGAGATGATACAAATTTGTAGAGTACCTCCATGAACATGGTTGCATTTCCTCCAGCTCCATTTGGGGGCACATGAGTGGGAATGAAGGAGGCAGATGGCAGAAGTAATCCAGGGCTGAATGAGCACCAATAGTATAGAGATGAATGATAACTTCAAGGCAGAGAAGGGAGGAAAGTTAGGCTAGAGTACAGTGATGGCCTGGACAAGTCCAGAGGATGGAGGGATTGGAGGTCCTAGTAAAGACAAAGAATAGATTTAGAAGGATAGGGAACAAGGAGAGTAGGGATTTTAGAATTTTTGATTATTAAAGTGGAACATTATGATTATTCAAATGCATATATGACAAATATGCATGTATCAGTCATTTATACTCATTCTCTGGCAAAGATAAATGAAATATTAATGGGTCTTGAAAAATCATATGCGGGAGGTGGAGCCAAGATGGTGCAATAGAAAGACACAAACACTAGCTCTTACCCCACAGCCCGTAAAATACCGGTAAAGAAGAACTCTCAACAAATTCTAGAGCAGCAGAAGCCACAGAACAATGGAATGGAGGAGATTTCTCACCTAGAGTGACCTGAAAGACTGATGGGAAAGGTCTATTGCACCCAACGTGGAGCAGAGCCCAGCTCAGCCTTGGCCACTCAGCACTTGGAGGAACAGAACAGAGCAGGCTTCAGGGATAGAATCTCCAGCAGCAGCAGAGATCCCTCAACCCATAGGTGCTAAAGGTCAGTGAGAGGGTTTTTTGGCTGGCCAAGAAGGGAGCAGGGTATCTCCATAACTCAGGCCTCTTCAGGTGGCAGCAGTGGAGGCAGCAGCAGACAAGGGATCCCAAAGCAGGCAGTAGCCTGCATCCATTGTTGAAGCCCCTGAGGGAACTGAGCCCTGTGTTGTGGCCCTGCCCCCACCTGAGCAGCTGATTTTAATCTCACACTGAATAGAGGCCCTGCCCCCACCTAAAACCTCTGAGGGACTGGAGCAGCTCATCTGAATCTCAGCCCCCAGTGCTGGTTTGTTGGAACTGGAGGTGAGGTGGTTGTGGAGAGGAAACTCAGAAGTCAAGTAACTGGTTGAGAAAATGCCCAAAAAAAGGGAAAAAAAATAAGACCATAGAAGTTTACTTTCTTGGGGAACAGATGTCTACCTCCATCCTTTCGGATGAGCAAGAACAAGACATACTGTCAGAGGAAGTCAATGCCTCTGCCTCCAGAGCCTCCATAGGGAACTTAAACTGACCTCAGGCAATAGAAGAGCTTGAAAAACGAGTTAGCAGCTTACTAAAGGAGAACAAAAAAAATGCTGAAGAAAATAACAGCTTTAAAAAGAGGATAACTCAACTGGAAAAAGAAGTCCAAAAAGCCAATGAGGAGAAGGAGGCTTTAAAAAGCAAAATGAGCCAAGTGGAGGAGAGAGTCCAAAAGCTCATTGAACAAAATGATTCGTTGAAAGAGAGAATTGAGTTCAGGGAAATGAATGACTATGAGTTAAATCAAACAGTTAGTAAACAAAACCCAAAATTTGAAAAAATAGAAGACAATGTGAAACATCTCATTGGAAAAACAAGTGACCTAGAAAATAGATCTAGGAAAATAATTTAAAAATTATGGGACTACCTCAGAGCCATGATCAAAAAAAGAGCCTAGACATTATCTTCCATGAAATTATCAAGGAAAACTGCCCTGATATTCTAGAACCAGAGGGCAAAATAAATATTGAAAGAATCCACCCATCACCTCCTGAAAGAGACCTGAACAGAGAAACTCCTAGGAATATTGTGGCCACATTTCAGAGTTCTCAGATCAAGGAGAAAATATTGTAAGCAGCTAGAAAGAAACAATTTGAGTATTGTGGAAATACAATCAAGATAACACAGGATCTTGCAGCTTCAACATTAGGGAATCAAAGGGCTTGGAATGGGATATTTCAGAGGTCAAAGGAACTGGGATTGAAACCAAGAATCACTTACCCCAGCAAATCTGAGTATAATACTTCAAGGGAATAAATGGTCATTCAATGATATAGAGGACTTTCAATCATTCATATTGAGGAAAAGACCAAATTTGTATAGAAAATTGACTTTATATTACAAGAATCAAGAGAAGCATGAAAAGGTAAACAGGAAAGAAAAACCATAAAAGACTCTCTAAAGCTGAACTGTTTACATTACTACATGGAAAGAAAATATTTATAACTCTTGAATCTTTTCTCAGTATTTGGGTAGATGGAGAGATTGTACATACACACAAACATACACATATATAGACAGAGAGTAGAGGGTGTGTTGAATCAGAAGAGATGATATCCACACACACACAAAATAAAATAAAATAAAAATTAAGGGCTGAGTGAGGAAAATACTGGGAGGAGAAAGGGAGAAATGGAACTGGACAGGCTATAACTCATAAAAGAGATAAGAAAAATCTTATCCATTGGAGGAGTAAAGGGAGAAGGGGAGAGGGGGAAAATGAAGCTCTCTCCACATATGGCTGAAGGAGGGAATAATATACTCACAAATTTGATATAACAATCTATATCACATCACAGGAAAGTAGAGGAGGAGGTGGCAGGTGGAGTGAGGGGAATGATAGAAGGAAGAGCAAATGAGATAAGGGAGTAACTAGAAGTAAACACTTTCGAGAAGGGACAAGGTCAGTTGAGGGGGAAAAATAAGGGAGGATAGAGTAGGACAGAGGGCAATATAATTAGTATTACACAACATGATTATTGTGGAAGTCTTTTGCAAAACAACACATATTTAGTCTGTATTTAATTGCTTGCCTTCTCTGTGGGGTTGGGGAGGGAGGGGGGAGGGAGAGAAGATGTAATTCAAAGTATTAGCAACGAATGTTGAGAATTTTTATTGCATATAATCAGGAAATAAGAAATACAGGGAATGGGATATAGAAATTTATCTTGCCCTACTAGAAAAGAGAGAAGATGAGGATAAGGGAAGGGTAGGGTGTGATAGAAGGAAGGATACATTGAGGGAAGGGGTAATCAGAATGCAAGGTATTAGGAAGTAGGGGAATGGGAGTGATGGGGAGAAAAATTGGACATGTTACAAAATGAGGTAAAAGCAATTAGTATTAAAACAATCGACTGAATTAATTACTGAAAATAAATCAATGACATCTTTAGTTTGGGGAAAAGAATTTTAGTCTAAATTTCCTAGAGGAAGGTAACCTTGGGTAAAATTTGGCATTGATGGAAAAGTTAAGGTTTTAATGGTAAATTTGATTTTATGATTGCTATTTAATCAGGAACTAGCACATGTATAGAAAGGCACATAAGCCACTTAAGACTTGCCTAAAAGATGTTCCTTAGTCAAAGTGAAATTATAATCATATTTGAAACCTGGTTATTGGAACTTGCCATTTTTAGATGCTATGGGGCTATTAAGTGACTGTTCTTCTGAGTCTACCTCCAGATATGGATAGCAAGAAAGGTGGTATGAGCCTCCAATCCATGGTGCCAGTAAGCCTGTGAGATGCTGGTATGAACTGCAAAAGGTGATCTCATGGGAAGGGCGGGAGAGCGGCTATTCACTCTGGGCTGAGGTAGGATTCTCCTGACTCAATTTCCCCACAGATACCTGGTAGACTTTAAGCCTGACTGAATGCAAGTTGACAATCTACTCCTGTCTGGAATTGACACGAAGTTGGGGAGATACTGCAATGTCCCTACTCTTGGTGGCAATTTCCTATAGTCTAAAGGTTTGTAAGCTTAATACCGGATCTATTAAATTATAGATTATTGGTAGGGGAACATCTGAGGTTAAGTCTAAAAATTAAGCTATTAGGCATGGAACTTTAGGCCACAACAATAAGTTAGGGTCCTTTAATTCTTAGTAATACTGTGGAGACAATTAGGTCAAGAGCTTGTGAAGTTAGCAACATAAATATTATTTGTGTCTTAGTTGCTTAATGTTTAAAAATAAAATTCTTTTGTGGTCCATACTGTAAATGCATTAAAAAGAAGTATCACCTGACCAAAAGTTTGAATTGTTTTATCTGTTATAAACTGTGTTAAAAATGAAAAATAAAATTTAAAAATGAAAGAAAGAACTGGCCAAAGAGATTCTGGGGCCCTTGTCAGTGACATTTGAAAGAAAATGGGTCAGGCATTGCACATCTCTAGAAAAGGTAAATTCCCAAATTTCAGAAGGAGGAAGAGAATATAGTCTGCTAACTTTAAGTCAGTGAACTTGACTCCAACTCCTAGGAAAGTTCGAGGTATATAGTGAATAACATGGACAGTATGATACAGTGAAAACAGACAATAAACATTGATTAAAGTGTCAAAAAAAAAAAAAAAAGAAAAATCATATGCAAACTAAGATATTATCAGCTTTTAAAACAGCATTTTTAAGGAAATTAAAGCACTTTAAGGAAAGTTTTTTAACTTTCTCAACTGAACACAAATATGAATCTTCCCGAAGCTGTATTTATAAAATGTCATTAAATCACAATAGTATTTTAAATCATTTATACGAAACTAGCATTGGCTATAGTTTTGTTTTACTCTAATTTATTTTTACTATTACCTGCAATTAGTATAGGATATTTGTTCTTTATAAAAAGACTCATCAAAAAGGAGAAAGATATTGTATCTCTGGTAGCAAAATGATGATTAAACTCTATATGTTCACCATACTTGATTATATTATCCAAGGATGTTTGAGAACCAGACCTGAGTGATCTTGCTAAATTTAAAAAGAAAAAAAGGAAAAGTGATTTTTAGATATCTTTTAAATTTGTCTTTAGAAAAAAAGCCCCACACAATTCTAATTTTTAAATGTCCACATAATTTCTGAAAGATTAGAAAATAGTCAATATATATGTGAGAAAGACAAACCTGGAATGAGTTACTGGAAATAGCTCCTGAAATCTCAGACCCTGTACCATTCTGATGAGTTTCTCTCATCAAAGGTATTTCTTCATTGTTCCTCATCCATCCATTCAGCTGTCTGAAGAATATCCTGGGATATTCTTATACCACCTTCTGGGGCAACAATGTGTGGAACTCAATGTGTGGAAAATATCAGCTAGAAATACTACGCAGCTGAGTAGTAACTTGCATTTTGACTTGTGCTGCTTCTTGTTGCCCTAGCTTCCAGAGCCAAGTTTGGTTCTATGGAATTCTAATGTACCAATTTGACATTGTTAAGTGGTTTTGGGAAAATAGTACTCCAGGTGAAACAACCTTGCCGAAGGCAGTTCATTCCCTGACTACATAGGGAAGTGAGGATTATGTGCTGGAGCAGTGTTTTTTGTTTTGTTTTGTGTGCATATGTGTGTGTGTGTGTGTGTGTGTGTGTGTGTGTGTGTGTGTGTGATTGTCATTGTTGGTTGATAAACATTAAGGTAAGAATGTGGATGCATATGGTAGAAGGAAGAATTGCCTTCTCCATTTAGCTTTGGTTCTTCCTCATATTTATTTGCTTGCTAGTCTGGAGGATCTTGGTAATAAAATCTTCTGTAGGTTGGTTTTGGAGGAAGATGTTATGAAATGATTTTTTTTTATTTGGTGGGGGGAAGAGGTACAAGATCTCCATCAGGAATTAGCACAGTGCTTGGCACATAATAGATGTTTATTGATTGTTATTGTTGTTGTTGTTGAAAGGGTGGGGGGGAAATAAAATGTCTGTTTGGGATTAGCACACAGTTCCTGGCACCTATTAGGTGCTTAATAAATGTTTATTAATTAATATTGAAAGGTTTTTGGGGGTGGGGGAAGTTCAAGATCTTCATCAGGGATTAGTATAGTGCCTGACACTTAATAAATGTTTATTGACTGTCTAGTACAGGAATATTCTATTCCTAAATCAGAAAGTAGTCTGGCACGATGGACTCTGTATCATGCCTACAATATTTTGTTCCAGTAGTCCCTACTTCTTTGATGTGAAGGACGTGTTTTTTTTCTTTCCCCACATAAAAATCTAATTTACATGATTATAGTCATGATCTTTCAGTTCTGATTATTTCACTTTATGTCACTTAATAACAATCTTTCTACATTTCTCTGAATTCCTTGTAGTATACTGCATTACAATACTCCATTGTGTCCAGGGCTACCACACAAGTACTGCTTAGAATATTTTGATATCTATTTGACCTTTGTATATGTCTTTGGCTTCCTTTGGGCATATGCTCAATAGTGGGATGACTGGGAAAGAAGATTAATGTGGCATTTACAACATATTTTTTTAAAAAACCCGTAATTTCAAATTGCATTAAAGAATGGTTCAATCAATTCACAACTCCACCAACAGTTCATTAGTGTGTCTCCCACAAACCTACATACATTTGTTATTCCTGCTTTTTGTTGTCACCAACTTGTAGAGTGTGAGATAAAATCTGCTATTTTTATCTGTATTTCTCTTATCTTTCATTTGCTTTTCTTTTAACAATCTAGAGTATGTATTCATATAGTTACTTATGATTTGTGATTCTTCTTTTGGAAACTTTATGTCCTTTATCTACAAGGGAGTGATGTGGTGTTAGATATATGTATCAATTCCCTAAGCATCTCAGATATTAAATTTTTAAAAGTGATATTAATTCAAATATGTTTTCTATGCTACAATTTCTCTTCTTATTCTTTGTTGATTATTTGTATAATTTCTTTTTAGTTTTATGTGACTAAAAATGTCATGTTTTTCTTTTCTGAATTCTTAATCTCTTGTATGGTTGAGAATTTTTCCCTTAGCCATAAATATAAAAAATACCACCTCTTGTTCTCTTCTGATGGCTTTTATTTACATTACCATGTATATTATGGCAACATATGTATTTGAGCTTTTTGGAGAATATAGCATAAGATAATTTCTACAAAACTACTTTTTAGTTTTTCCAG
This sequence comes from Notamacropus eugenii, assembly GCF_028372415.1. Classification (NCBI taxonomy): domain Eukaryota; kingdom Metazoa; phylum Chordata; class Mammalia; order Diprotodontia; family Macropodidae; genus Notamacropus; species Notamacropus eugenii. Next base: position 411,317,775 of record NC_092873.1, read on the forward strand.
CATTTTTTGTAAAGAAAGGAGTCCTCTCCGCTAATTTATGTTTTGGGGTTTATTAAATAATACATTATTCTTTTCAATTGCAGCTGCTACTTGTTAAGCTCTCAGTGCTTCTTAAACTGTGGGTCATGACAGAAGTGCTGAAGGGGTCATGAATGGAAAAAGTTTAAGAAGCCCTTTCTAGTCTATTCCACTGATTTCCTTTTCTGTTTTTTTAAAACCGGTATTAAATAGTTAAATTGATAAATGCCATATTATTATTTTGATGATAGTATAATCCAAGTGTCAGAACCATGATCCCTGTCAGACCAGATTCACTCTTTGGGATCATTCTCTAATAATAATGGGCATGGCTCAATTTTTCTCTACCCAGATTTTCCCCAAGAACATGAGAAACTAATCTGTGTCTCTCCATTAGCCAAAGGCACTAAAAACCAAAGAAGGAGCTTGCATTGCCTTTAGCAGAGCAATAGTTAGAGCTTGCTCTTTGACCAGGGACTCATTACCAGCTGAAGCATGGATGTGGATCATAAGCCAGACCATGCGCAAACATCATACTCTGAAAGAATTTATCAATATTTTATACATTAAGGTTTTAAAAGTCCACATTCAGAAAACTATTTTATTCTAAGTACTTCATTTACAATTAAGATAAGCAAAGCAAATCGTGTGTATAGTGATATCTTGGTTATGGCCTTGGGGTCGAAACACCTATGATTGCTTAGAGGGGTTGAGAGAAGAAAGATGAAGAGAAGGAGAGAAGGAGGGAGGGATGGAGAGATAGAGAGAGAGAGACAGAGAGAGAGAGAGAAAAGTAGACTTTTTAAAATCACATGCCTTTTTTATAAGGTAGATCTCAGTATTCAATAAGCTCTGGACAAATATTAACTTTTATTGGTATGATTAAATAACAATACTAGTTGAAACATAATTATTTAAACTAATTATATTAATAACACGCGATTTGTAATTACAACTATTTGTAATAATTAGTATAATCATCTAAATAAATGACATATAATTAATTCAGAGTATGATTGGAATACTTCATGCACTAATTCTTAGCTAGTTTCAATAACTGTTTAATCTAACACTGCATTTCCAAGTATTTTAACAGAGCACCTTGAAACTCCATATGTGGAGTGAGAAGTCCACTGGGATAGCCTAAACCTCCCATACCTTAGTTTGTTGTCAAAAATCCTTATAGGGAGAGTCCCTTCAGATTCAGGCCACTCCTAGCTAGCTGTCTGAGTGCTGAGAGAGCTTGCTAAGCTCCTGTTGATAGGCAGAAGACTGATAACTGAGAGGAAAAACCCTTAGTAGGAGGATTTGTTAGAAAATTATCATCTTTTCTCAAACAATAGTTCTTCTGAGAGCCAAATCTAGATCTATCTCCATTTATTTCCTACCTCCATTATACCCACTTATGGAGAAGTATTCTAATTTTTGCATTCGCATTATCATATTATATCAGTAGTTGCAGAACTTCTTATTTTAAAATACAAACACCAGGGCATCCTTTGTAATGGGCAGATATGTTAAAATTGTATCTTGGTTTGGTCTCCCTAACCAAAGCTTCTAGTCAGTAGAGTAAATTTATAGAAGCCAATATAAAGGGACAACAGCAAGAAATAAGATTTCGGAGGGGAAATGAAATCACGTACAAACTGGTCAAAAGTACTTCTCCATAAGTAGGTATAATGGAGGTAGGAAATAAATGGAGATAGATCAAAGAAACATAATTTACAAATTCATATATCAATCAAACCATTATATTAACCAGAATTTACAGCCTTGTAATATATATGATGAATCATCCAGATGTGCCTATCGGGATCTTCTGGGTCCTATGATATATAAATCACAGACAAATTCCAGATCTCCCTAATTCTAGGCCAAAAAAACATCAAAAAAGGGCGGATAACTGAGATGATGTGGACGTTAACTTCAAAATTTTACCAACATCTTTGAGATGATTTGGAAACATTCATGAACTAACTTCAAGGTAGCACAGGTAGGAGTTGGTCTGTTCCCCCCAAAACCCTTATAAAGTGAGACCTCAAACTCCTGCCCCTGAGAACTTCCATCTCTTAAGAGTTCATGCTGCCTAGTGCTCCCAACTCTAACCCATGGATACCTGAATGATTCTCTTTGCCTCTCCCCTTGCTCCTCCTCTTCTCTATGCTGCTTTCCTTCTCTTTTCCATTTCCTGTCACCATGCCATCTCCTCTTTGGCCCTTTTGCTACTTGTCTCGTTGAAAGAGCCAAAGAACCAGGCATGCCTGCCCCCATTTCATAATGTCATAAATTAATTATCAGTTCACTAGAAAACCCTTAACTTGCTTTGCTCAAAAAGCTTCCAGGGATAATCCAGGCTTATTAGAATACAACTTTTTAAACACATCCAAGTTGAAAACAAAATAAAACAAAAAAACTCAACAATAAGTTTTATATAGAGAGATATCAAGCAATTTCTCTATAGGTGTATTTCAAAAATTTTAGAGTTGTTAATTTAGCATCACAGATAATAATTAAAACAAAAGCCAGGTAAGACAATGGATAGAGCATTGGATCTAGAATCAGGAGGAAATGAATCCAAATCAAGCCCAAGACACTTAACTAGAGTACTTGACCTCTATCTGCCTCAGTTATCTCTAAAATGGGGATAATAACAGCATGGAGGACTGGTATGAGGACAAAAAGATAATATCTGTAAAGTGCTTTGCAAACCTTAAAGCTCTATGTAAATACTAGGTACAGATGATCATAATTAATCTTACCGTGAATTAAAGTGTCTGAAGAAGGAATTAAGTTTGACCAAGGTATGAAATCACAGTTCTGTAAGTCTACAAAATAACCAAACATAGAACGTTCTCCTGCTGGCAAGCGAATGCCTAAAAATATTTGAAAGAGACAAAAACACATAAGAAAGAGGACCATGGGATTATAGATCTAGTGTTGGGAGGGCCCTTGGAGGCCATCTAATCCAACTCACTCATTTTACAATTGAGGAAACTGAGTCCCAGAAAGATTAAGTTACTTGCTTAAGGTCACACAGTAGTATTGGAAATAATGATGATAATAGTAGCTACCATACTGTGTGTAGGCACTGTGCCAAGCACTTTACAAATATTATCTCATTAGATAATTATACTACTCCTGGGAGATAGGTGCTATTATTAACCTCATTTTATAGATGAGGAAACTGAGGCAAAGGGAGGGTAAGTAATTTTCCCAGGGTTATACAGCTAGCAAGGGTCTGAGGAGGGATGTGAACTCAGGTCTTCCTGACTATAGACCCAGAACTCTACTCACTGAGTCACCTGGCTATTGCAAGTAGGATTTAAACTCAGCATTCTTTCAGTAGAGTACACGTTTCCCCACTGTGTTCTACTTATTCCCAAGGTTCATTTATGGCATATATTTCAGAAACTATAGGATATATACTTGAAAATGATTTTTTGTTATCCATCTTGTTACTTTGTAACATAAATGATGTTAATCAAATGAGATAATATATGTAAAGAACTTTGTATACTTAAAAGTATACAATTACGATTGTTCATGTATTCTTATCAATGCTTAAATTAATCATTATAGTAATATGAAACTAATAAGTATTCACTAAAAGTATCTCTTTAGATACAAAAAAGTAATAATAAAATGAAAAATTTTTAAATTTAGTTTGTATTTATAATTACTAGTTACTAAGTTGGTATGTATTTTAGAAAAAAAAGTTGATTCATTTTTACAAGATTTTCAGTGTAATTCAGCCTGCAATAAAAACATCAATAATCTATTGTTTTAAAGTGTATTTAATGCTTTTACAACAATCAGTAAATTCCATTTTTGTCTATAGTTTCAGTAGTAATTATTTTATATCTGGTAAATGCTTCCTTTTATGAGGTTTTGCACTTCCTGAATTTTGTGGAAAGCAACTTTTCCACTATCTTGCCAGTCATATTGAAAATGAGTTTTTTTGATAGCAGACCACACATTCATAGTTAGAAAACTGACTAAAAGATGTAAAGAACACGAGATCCCACTGCATTTATTTGTTGATTGTAAAACAGTATTTGATTTTTTAGAGGAAAAACAAAGATCCAAAGGCTTTCCTTCAACAAAGTGTCTAATATACATATTAAAATAATTAAAAATTCCCTGATATATTCAAATGTAGAACTAACTGCTCACTGATTTTCTGATAATTAAATTCAGTGAAAAGGTTCTATGTTTATGTAGACAACTCAAGAAGCAGCAGTAGCTAGTCTTCTAGAGAAACCTAGAAATTTAAAGAAGAAATAGAAAGAGATAGCAATGAAACTCATGACCTCAAAAGTTCATATAAAAATGCCCAAATTTTAGGTAAAAAACAAGGAGAAATAGTCTTCCTAATGCAAGGGAGCACATTTGGCCTTATAGCTTTCATTTAGACTTAGTGGGATAAACTCATGACTTGGCCTTAATTCTGATTAAATATATTTTGCTAGAAAGAAACAGGGTAGGTAAAAGGAGAATGGATGTACCATTATACATTAATACACAGAAATCCAGGAGCCAGAGGGGAGAAGAATGAAGATAATTTGGGTGAAGGTCAAAAGAAGGTCAATTTTTTCATTGGAAATTGTGTGGGCAGAAAGAGAAAGAAATGAAGAATTTGGGAAATAGATCACAGATCTAACAGAGATGCCTGCTATGGTAGTGATAGAGCACTTTGATTATTCAGACTTTTCTGGAACTATTTCCCTGGAAAAATAAAGCAGAAAAACTAGTAAGTTTCTGATTTGGTTTAGTGATAGTTTTATACTTCAAAAAGGAAGAGGAACAAACAAAGGGAAATTCTGCTGTGGGTCTGATTCTCACTGACAGGAAGGTAAGGGTTGCTGGATAGGAAATGATGGGAAAGAAGTGATCACTCCAATGTAGAATTTGCGACAGAGAAAGAAAAGAAATCCGGGCATAATCTTACATGTAACTTAGATTTTGGCAAAGCAGATTTCAAAGGATTCAGAGAAAAGATATGTAGGTTCCCATGGAGTAAAATGCAACAGAATAAGTTAACTCAGAAGATAATGATGTTTAAAAAGGAAACTCTGAAGACACAAAGGGAAACAATTACAATGAGAATTAGGATTTGAAGAACTGAATGTGGATGTACAGGGAACTCACCAGTAAACTTAGATTTTAAAAATAAATGTACAGATGATCAAAGCAAGGCTGAGTAGCAAGAAATGAATATTAGTGTGTCTAGGTGCTATAAACAGTGTCAGAAATGTTAAAATTCAGAATGAATTGAGACTTATGAGGAAAACTAAGTACAACAAAATGGTTTTTTTTTAAAGAGATGTTGGGAGAAAAAGAAGGAAAAAGTAATAGGACCTTTGTTTGGGAATGAAGGAATGATATTGACCATAGACAGAGTTGCTCGTTTGTTTTCCCTGAAAATGAGAATGAATTTTGCATTTGTACTATTACCAATTAGATTTGGCCAAACTCCAATCATGGATTTCTCTACTTTCACCACTCATCTCCTTCATTCTTATTAAGAGCTGAAGGAAGTCATGAAATCATTTAGAATTGGGTCTACTACAAATTTGTTGTCTGATCTCAACAGGGTCCTCAATGACCAGACAATCCTTTAACTCCTGCTTAATTGATTATCTATCCCACTCATCTTAGTAGATGTTCCAAATTTCTTGTCTCACAACTACTCTGATACTTCCCATTCTCTCAGAAAAGAACTTTGTCTCATATGTCATTAAAAATATTGAGGTCATATTCCAAGAGCTCCCTTTTTCTGCCCTTTATCCAATTTCATGTACATCTGACATAATTTCCAATTACTTCTTCATTTCAGTATTCGATAAAGAGGTGACCCTTCTCCTTGCCAAGCTCAACTCCTTGATTCCATCCCCACTTATCTTCTGCAGACTGTTCCCAGTATCAATCCCACTCTCTGACTAAAAACATGCCAAAGTCTCCATTATTTAAAAAAAAACCTCATTTGATCTTACCATCCCTTCTAGCTATTATTCTATATCTCTTCTCTTTTTCTCTACCAAATTTCTTAAAAAAAAAAACTTTTTACACTTGGTGCCTCAATTTCCTCTCTTGTCATTTTATTCTAAATGATCTACAGTCTAGCTTCTGACTTCATTCAACAAAAAAGTGTGCTCTTCAAAGTTATTGATGTTTTAATTGCCAAATCTGATGTGGTTTTCTAAGTCCTTGACTCTTTGCATCATTTGACAGTTTTCATCACTTTTTCCTACTGGATACTCTCTCCACTCTGGGTTTTCATGACACAGATTCTTATTCTCTCTCTCTCTCTCTCTCTCTCTCTCTCTCTCTCTCTCTCTCTCTCTCCCCCCCCCCCCCCCCCCGCTCTCACTCTCTCTCCTTGTCTTACCTCTCCTTAGTATCCTTGTATCCTTTGTTGGATCTTTGTATCACTCTCTCTAACTGCAGTTGTCTCGCAAGGCTGTTTTTTCTCTCTATATACTCTTGCTTGGTGACCTCATCAGCTCTCATGGGTTAAATTATTATTTCTATTTATTTATCTATCTAATTATTAAATTATTATTTCTATTAGATGATTTCCAGATCTATATTTCCATCTCCTGTCTTTTTCCTAAACTCTAATTTCATCTCACTGATCTAATCTATTCTAATCTCACCTTTTACACTGGATGTCCTGCAGGCACTTCAAACTTGACATGTCTAAATGAGACCTAATTTTCTTCCCCTCCCCTAAACTCTTCCTTAACACTGTTGAAGACACCCCCATCCTCACAGTTATTCAGGTTCATAATCCTTGTTCATCTTCCACTTCTTACTGCCATTTACGCTACATATGCAATTGTTTGCTATTTCATGTCATTTCTACCTTCACTAAATCTCATACATGTCCTCTTCCCTCCACTCACATAGCTACTACCCTAGTTCTAGCTATCACTTCTTTCCTAGATTATTACAAAAGACTTTTAATCGATCGATTTGCTTCAAGTCTCTCCCCATACCACTTTCTTCTCCACTTAGCTGACAGAATGATTTTCCTAAAACCTAGGTTTGACAATGTTAAGACTTTTACTCTTTATTATCCCTAATAGCTACCTATTGCCTCCAATGTCAAATTTGAAGCCATTTGCTTGGCATTTAAAACTCTTTATGTACTGTTATCTTTTTACTTTCCCCAGTTTTCTCATATTCTATTATCCTCGATACCTTCTACACTCTAGCTATACTGGCCTTGACTGATACTTCTTGAAAAGGACAGTCTATCTTCCACCTTTGTGTTTTTTTCATTGGCCATCTATCACTGTGGGAAAGCTCCCTTTCTCTTCTGCCTCTTAGAATTCCTGATTTCCTTTAAGACTCCACTTAGATGCCACCTTCCATAGTCCCAGTCCTCCTATCTATTTGCCTTTCTTCTTTTCTCCATCTATCTTTTATATGCCTGTTTATTTACATCACCTTCACTGACAGAATGTAAACCTGAAGACCAGAAGACTAGGAATATAATTGATTCTGAGCTGTGACAGAAGGGAGAAGGGCAAATGGCAAAGATGCTAATTTTGCTTAATGTCAGCAAAACCCTTCCTAGCAATAAAAGCTGCCAGCAAATGGAATGGGTTTGCTCAAGAAGGGGTGGCTTTGTCTTCTTTAGGAGTTTCAAAGCAGAAGTTCGATGACCACTTGTCCTAGGTATGGACGGGAAAGGAGTATTTTCATAGGTAACTTTCCACTCTTCAGTTTTGTGATTCTGTCATGAAAAGACTCTACCCATTCCTGCTGTAGCTCAATGATTTTTTGCTCAATTGGAAGACAAATTTCACATTAAAAAAAGCATCATTGCCCACAACTGGAATTATGTCCTTGATTGGACCATATGCGATAAAGTTTCCATGTGGCATGACCCATTTGTTCCCATGGGTTCAATGATGATCTCTAGGTAGAAAATTCCTAGATCTCTCTATCTAGCCCTAACCTCTCTCCTAAGCTTCGGAATCTAGCACCATCAATATTCTTTGGACATCTTGAATTGGATATACTACAGTCATCTAAAACTTATCTTATTTAAAACAGAACTCATCTTCCCCCCACATCCTAAACTCTCCCCTCTTCCCAACTTTCTTATTTCTGGCAAGGGCTACACTATTCTCCTAGTCACTGGGCTTCCAAACTTCATGTCATCCATAAATTCTAACTCATTTTCACTGCACACATCCATTCTGTCTTCTTGTTTCTACCTTCACAATATCTCCTGTATAGTTCCCTTTCTCTCCTTTCACATTCAGATGTCCTCATCATCTCATGCTTGGACAACTACAAATAACTTTCTTGTTGGTTTTTCCGGGTCTCAAATCTCTCCTCAGTCCAATTCTTACTCCATTAAGCTGCCAAAGCTATTTTTCTAAAGCACAGGTCTGACCATGTCATCTTCTATTCTACTGAATGTCTGACGCAACTCCAATGGCTTCCAACTACCTCCAGGATCAATTACCTACCAGTTTCTGGTAGTTAATCTTTCACAACCTGGCTCCTTCCTGCTTTTCAGTCTTCTTTTACTCTACTACCCTCCACACACTCTTCAATCCAGTCATTAAATGCTACCTCCCATATACTCTATCATCTAGGGGTGCTGGCAACCCTCCACCACCATATTGCACCATAACTTGACTCTGTATTTTTGCATGGACAGTCCCCATTGCCTGGGATGTACTCCCTCCCCGTTCAGTCTCCTTGCTTCCCTGGTTTTCTTTGACACTCAGACTCAAATCTTACCTTTTGCAGTATGTCTTCCTTAGTCCTCCTCTCCCAGTGCCTTCACTCTGAAATGACTTTCCATACTGTATATATCTTGGAAGCACATTACTATTTGCACAAAATATTCTTTTGGGAAAGACAATATGCCTTTGTATATACAAATATGCATGTGTGTATATGTTATGTATGTGTATGTGTGTGTGTGTATACACAAAAAATGAACACAAAATATATACAACATGATTTTGTAAGGAGGACCCTTGCAGCTTGGTAGATGAGGAAAGGTTTCCTCTGGAGAGTGAGCATGAGATGAGCCTTGAGTAGCTTAGTGATTCTAAGAGGGAGGGGAAGAGGAAATGCATTCTAGACATAGTTAGTGCAAAGGCATGAAGAGGAGAGGAAGGGCATCATGTAGGAAGCTCAGGTCAGCTCAACTTAGCTAGAGACCAAGGTGGCAGGTATAGTAGCTAGTGTGATAGATTTGGAGTCAGGAGGATCTGAGTTCAAATTCTGCATTAATCAGATCCTGGTCAAGTCATTTGCCATTAACCACTGTCTGTCCCAGTTTCCTCACTTGTAAAATGGGGATAATACTAGCACCCATCTCCCAGGCTATTGTGAGAATAAAATGAAATAATATATGTAAAGTACTTTGCAAACCTTAAAGTAAATATCAGCTATCAGAGTGTGTGAAGGGGAGTAATTTATGATGAGCCTGGAAAGGTAGGCTGCGGTCAGGTTGTGAAGGATTTTTTAATGCCAAACAAGATTTTATATTTGATAGTGGAGGAGATAAAGAGTTTTTTGGGTAGGAAAGTGACACGGTCAACTCTGATTTAGGAAAATCACTCTGGAAACTCCTTGGAGGATGGATTGGAATGAGGAGAAACTTCAAGAAGAGAAGCCAATAAGGAGGTTATTGAACTAGCCCATGCAAGAGATCATGAAAACTTGAATTGGGGTGGTCGTTATGTGGGTAGAGAGAAGGGGAGGGATGTGACAGATGTTAGTGGGGTAGAAATGACAGGATTGGCAACTGATTGGACACAGGGAATGAGGGCGTCATCATCAGTGTCACAATGAGGTCTTGAATTTGGTGAGTGAAAGAACAGATTTCAACTGAAAGAGGGTAGTTTGTGAGATAGGTTTTTTTGGAATTTGAATGAGTTCTGTTTTGGATATGTTGAATTTCAGATGGTCATCCAGTTTTAGATGGCCAATAGGCCATTGGTGATATAAGACTAAAGTTCTGAAGAGAGACTAGGACTAGATATACATAGTTCTGGGGGTCACTTGCCAAGAGATGACTATAGAACTCATTGGAGAGAGTATAGAGAACTAAAGGAAAAGGGTCCTGGGACAGAACATTGAGGAACACCTACAGTTAGGGGGAACAATATGGATGATGAACTAACAAAGGGGATGGAAAAGCAGTGGTCAGACAGGTAGGAAGAGAACAAAGAGGAAATAATGTCAGAAAAACTCAGAGAAGAAATTTACAAAAATTACAAAGAAACCTTTGTAACTTTGGAGAGAATAGTTTCAGATAAACACTGAAGTCAGAAACTCATGGATCCACCTAAAACTACTATTACTGTGATTCCTGTCCCCCTCCCCATTCTAATGGATGAAAGATGGTATTGGTGATCAGGAGCTCATGTGTAACACCTTGGTGTAGAACAGATGGATTTGTGGCCAGCATTTCCAAAGATATCTTCGAAAATATTACTCCCTGTTCTCTATTACCTGCTTATAACAATCAAACTAGCTGATGACACTAACCTGACAACAATATAGCAGGTTTTTTGTCAGAATTAAAAAAAAAATAGTACATTCAGACAATGATCAGTAGATTAAATCCAAGTGAGTTCGGTTCCATCTTTAAAATACATAATGGGCCAAAGTAAAATGTACTTTATAAGAATTGTCTACCATCTTATATTATCTGGCATGGTCTCCCTCACATTATCATTTGTAAATAAGAGTTCTCATATTTATCCATTCAAAATCCAAATGTGGTTGCCCTACTTTGGTATGAGGCAGATATTTATTTGTGTCATAGTACTCATTGTAACTATCTGATAATCTTCAATGAGCTCAAGATTAGATAAGACATTTATTTAGGGAAGTGTTTATAATTATTGGTTTCCTCATATTTTTATTTTTCCTATTTTAAGAGGAATATATTGAAAAAATCACCAAAAAGAAGTAAAATCAGTAATTGTAATGATCCCTTTTGGAGAAAAGCTGATGAAATCTACTTCCTCCCTTAAATGAAGAGATAAGGTACTACAGGTAAATAAAGTTGCATACATTGCTTATAGTGGCCACTGTAATTTTTTCATAGGATTGTAGATTTTGAGCTAGAATAGACCTCATAGGTCATCTAGTCCAATCCCCTAATTTTTGTTTAACTTTTCTATCCTAAGGGAGGATACAAATGGTTGGAGGGCAGGGTAAGTGCTGCAAAAACTCAAAACGTAACCCTAAAACATTTTTTTAAAAATTTATGACCACACACAATCAGATTTTACTTAAGATTTAGAACAAATAGAAAACAAAGTTCAAATTACACAATTTTCTGTTTTAATTCTGTATATGTGTCAAGACATACCGTACGGTGGATCTCCTTCAAACAATTCATGAACGAGGTTGTCAAAGTCATAGGTAATTTTCCGAAGAGCTGCAAATCCATGCCCTGAGCCATACAGGATATCATCTTCATGTTCATCTTCACGTTTCAAAATTCCTCCAAATGCCCAAGTAAATGCAAACACAAAAATCTTATCAAGCATTAAGCATAATTTTTCAGGATTTCTCTGAAGAAACCACTTTGACTCCTCTTTATCTTCTTCATCTTCCTGAGTTTGTCTACAGTGGGGAATGAAAGGATTTGGAAGCACACAGAAGGAATGAAAGGATGATAAAGATTTACTTAGATGTATACTTCTACTTAAAATTGTCATTAAATATTTCTGTGGCATTAGGTAAAAAGAACAAAGTACAATTACGAAAATTTAAGAGTTGAGATGTGACAATTATTTCTTATTCAAAAGGTAAGATATTACATAAAAGGAATATTCAAAGTCTTTATAACATTTGCAAGCTTTGGGTTTTCCTTTCTTCTAAGATAAAACTTGATTTTTGAGTATGCAAAGAAGAAGCATCTGTGATTTTGTTACTATCAATAAAGGGAATTCCTGCTATTGAAATTCCCACTATCAAAAGCTCAATATCTGTGATTTAATAGATTAAGTCCTAGGGAGGTGCCTTAGGCATTGACAGGTTAAGAAACTTGCACAGGATCCTAGAACAAGTCTCAGAGTTGGGATCTGAACACAGGCCTTCCTGACCTTACACTTGTCAACTCTGTTTACTAAGCCAAGCCTACATTATTTTTTTAGTGATTTTGTGTAAAAATATAATAATTAAGAAAATACCACTAATTTTGAAATTTCTTTTTCCTAGCTCATAGAATTTCACCTGGGAAGGAGGTTTTGAGGTCACTTAGCAGAATCTATACCTGAGCGGAAGTTTCCCTACAGTATACTGTAGAATAAGCCATCCAGTTTCCAGTTGAGGACCATTAGTGATGGGGAACTTGTTACCTTCCATGTCAACTCATTAAAAGAAGAGTTTTCTTTAAATTATCTCTGCAGCCTCTGTCCCTTGCTTCCCTTTGTATCCCTTGGGATCAAGCAGAACAAGTCTATTCCCTCTTCCACATATTAATGAATTTAAGAAATTTAGATCATGGGGAGATATGACTAGTCTGCCACAAAAAAAGAAAGACTGTAAGGTTCAAGTGGGTTGAAAGGTATGTTAGCAATTTTCTGAATTTCAGTTCTTCAAAATCAACTGCTTCCTTTGGATGATCCCAAGGAATCTGTAGCTCAACATGGCTGAAATGGAAGTCATTGTCTTCAACCTTATACCGACTTCTCCTGCTTTTCTATTTTTATTGAGAGTACCACCATCATTCTTTCTGTCCCCCAGATTCATAACCTCAGAGTTTTCTTCAACTCTGCCCTCCCCCCCATTCATTCAGGTGCCAAGTCTTGTTCACTATGCCTTTATAACATATGATATCCTTCTCCTTTTCTCCTCCCATAAGGCCACAATTTTAATTCAGGCTCTCATCACCTAACTTATGAATGATTATAATAGCCTCTTAATAAGAATGAATGGGAGAGGTGCTATAGACCTGGTGAAGAACAAACATATTTTCAAAAAAAAGAGAAGCAAATGTACTCTATAAACCAGTGGCATCAAATTCAAATAGAAATGGAGGGCCACTAAATCATACATAAGGATACCTTTGAGCTGCATATTGACTTAGAAAACCACATATTACTATTATCTATGTTTCATTGTATTTTTATCTATTTTGTTAAACATTTCCATTTCCATTTAATCTGGTTTGGGCCATACTCAGGAGTGTTACATGCCATGCAGACCCACTGGCTGTGTGTGTTTGATACTACTGCTATAAACTATACATTAGCAAGCTAAAACATCAATTTCTGGCAAAACTCTAGGACACATTGTGAAAGAGATTTCATGTACACTTAGAACAGGAGGCAGTGACCATGAAGAATGGCAACATGCCAGATTCAAGTTAACCTTCTGATAATATTATGATTGGCACATCAGCATATGCTGCAGGTACAAGATACTTCATTTGTCAATGGACAAGAAGAAGGGATGTTATCTAGTTTTCAACAGGCAATTCAAGGACAAGTGTAATGAGAGAAAATTTCATAGGAATAATTGTAAAATTTTACATTTGGGTTAAAAAAATCAACTTCTCAGATACAAGATGGAGAAAGCATGGCTAGATAGAGTTGTTTGAAAAAGAGCCACAGATTTCAGTCTGAATAAAAAATGTAATATGGTAGCTTCAAAAGCTAAAGTGATTAGGCTACGTCCAGGGAGACATGGTATCCAGAAAAAGGCAGGTGATGGTCACTCAATTAATAGGCGTTTATCAATCACCTACTACATACCAAACACTGTGTTAGGCATAGGGGATAAAATTTAAAAATTTTAAAAAAAAAGAAAAAGAAAATGATCCCTACTCTCAAGGAGCTAAACATTTCATTGTACCATGCTATGGTCAGACAATACAGGAAATATTTCTTTCAGTCCTGGGTGTCACATTTTAGGGAGAACATTGATAATAAAGAACCCAAAGGAGACTAACCTGGATAGTGAAGGGCTTACAGATCAAGCCATGAGGAGTATCTGAAGGAATTAGACCCATTTAAGCCCTAGAGGAAATACTTCAATAGGAAATGACATTGTTTTCAAACATTTAAAGGGCTGGCATATGGAGGAGGGATTGCCCCCAGAAGTCAGAATCACCCCCCAGAATTTTGCAAAGTGGAAAACTTAGGCTTGATGTTAGAAAATAAAAAACAAAAAATTTGCCAACAATTAGAGTTATCCCAAAGAGCAATAGGTTGCCTTAAGAAGGTTCCCCCTCTCTAGTAGTCTTCAAGCAAGAGGGATGTCTTGTTGAATATCTTTATTACAGAGATAATTCAAGTATAGGTTGGTCCAGATGGTCTTTGGTATCTCTTCAAAATCTGAGATTTTGTGATACTGGCTATGATTTTCTTGACTCTTGACTATTACCTGACTGATCTTCTGGCCACAGAATCTGAGGAGGGACCTGACTTATCTTGGCTATAGCCTTAAATGAATATGGATGATTGAAGAGTAAGACGATCATGCTTTTTTACATCACTTATTAGAATCATCCTTTTAAAACAACAACATTAAATAATCTGGCAATAGATCCTTAGTTATGTATGTGTTATAAAGGGTTTCAGATGGATTAATGTTTCTTATTACAATTATTTTTCTAGTTGTTAAAAAAATTTAAAAATGATTCTCCAATTCTTTAAAACACTCTTCCTTCCTTTTTAATTCTTTTTAATTAAAATTCAATTCTTTTTAATGTCATCATTATTTGAGCTTTACCTTCAGACGATTCTAAAATGAGACATTATTCTGATATTTACCAGCAAGTGTGACTGTACATAATATGCATGGAATACATACTATGGAAAACAAACGTATACTAATTACTAATTATAACTACCTTTAACTGTTATCTAAGTTAGAGGTTGGTCTTTGCATGCTGGAGCCAGCTAGTTTAGTCTCCAGAGAGCCTATTGTTAAATTATCATTGTGAGCATTTACACCGAAGAAATTAGCAAATGCTACATATCAGGGCTTGATTTATTGTTTTGTAAATTGTCCAAACTTCAGAAAGTGATGGAGAAGATGTTAATAATGGAGATTAAACTTAAAAGCAGGCTATCTACATATTCCTTCCCCCCTTTTCTCCCAGAGCTGGTTATTAAATATGTACTAGCACATCTATTTATAAGCAACATTGGCATGAAGTCTTAGGACTTCATAATAGGTACCAGTGAACAAAATTCTTCTCATGTGGCCCTAACAGCTCCAACAGAGCTGTTTTCTACAATAGCAGAGGAGAGTGGACATTGTTTGATGCACTGCAATTTCAATTTAGTAAGATTACAGTTAATAAGATTATAGGGCAGCTAGTGGCACAGTGGAAAGAGTGTGGGGCTCATCTTCCTGAGTTCAAAACTGACCTACTTATTAACTCTGTGATCACGGGCAAGGCACTTAACCCTCTTTGCCTCAACTTCCTCAACTGTAAAAATACACTGGAGAAGGAAATGGCAAACCACTTCAGTATCTTTGCCAAGAAAACTTCAAATGGAGTCATGAAGAGTTGGACATGATTCAAAAGATCAAAAACATCAAAGATTATAATAATCTGAAAAGACTGCATGATGATTTATTCCTTTCTCATGTACTGGTTCAATGAATTCAAACAGTACTTACTACAGCAATAGCTAGGCTTAATAATGGAAAGTTTTCTTTGATAATTATGCACAAGACTATGATAAACCTATGACGAACCAATTTGAAGTAGGTTCTATGAATATATTGGTTCATTACAAAATCTTGATTTGTGACTGACCTTTTTATTTTTTCAGCCTTTGGACGTCTGAATTTAAAACCGTATTTACTTGTTAGGCTTGGTCCTGCCATAAGAGTTGGTTCAGTAGCTGGAAAAAGGGAAAGGAAAACTTATTGTTTTTTAGCTGTCAATTTCCCATCATTTGAGTTAGCTAAGCAAAAAAAAAGTTATCATTTAAGTTTCAAAATGTGGTGAAGACATTTGTAAAAACACTGACCTAGATTTGCCTTTTCAGATTGATTGGGAAGTGAACAAGATGACCCACTAGTCAGCTGTCTACATTTTCACATTAATTCAAGGTGTACATCTTTATGAATTGTAGAATGGGGTTCTCCTATGTAATCTTCAAGTGTTATATAGACATATTTTTTAGGATATAAAATGTTTGCCTTTGGTTTATAGACTTTTGCTTCCAGATCACATTTAGCAGGTATGACCGAGTGTTGCTACATAATACGGATGTTTTTCCTAAATTGTGTTCTACGTAACCTTGGCATTCCATGAGATAGGAATATAGGCTCTATGAGAAAGCGCTGATGTTTTATTTTAAAAGCCCACAATAGTCCTTGGGTAGGGACTGAGCTATATTAGGAGGACAGGCAGCAGCCAAAGCCACAGTTTGGTGGTAATTGAGATAGATAGGATAGATATTTAAGTAGGTAGGTAGATAGATAGATAGATGGAGGTGATAGATGATACCCATTATATTGATACATAAACTGTTATATGTATACATACAAAGAATAACAACAATGCTGCTGCTGCTAATAATAATAGTAGCAGCAAATATTCATATACTACTTAGTATGTGCCAGGAACTGTATTAAATGCTTTACAATCATTATCTCAATTGGTCTTCACAAAAATCCTGAGGATGGATGGTGGGGAGGTGGTATTATTATCCTCACTTCATAGCTGAGGAAACTGAGGGAAACAGGCTAATGACTTTCCCAGGGTCACTCAGCTAGTAAGTATTTAAAGGCAGATTTGAATTTAGGTCTTGTACACACACAACCATATATATACATATATACATACATGTACATTCATACATACATACATACACACATATGTGTATAAATTTCGAAGGACATTAAAGAATCTGAGATGGATAGGAAAACTGTGAATCATATATTGAAGTAGGTATGCAGGGGCACAGGAGATAATAGTTTAAAAGTGAGTATAATTACCGGTAAAGACTGATGACATAACTCAAGTGTCACATTTTGAAAAGTCGAAGGAAGATCTTGGTGAGATCATGGGGAAATGTCTTTGAGGAGGGAGTAGACAGCCCCATTCTCTACCACTATTTTCCACTGAGTTTGGGTCAGTTTATGGAGGGGGAGAGTAAAGCAGGGAACAAAGCCATGTGTAGTGGAAATACACATTGCTCTGTGCTCCTGTGATGTTTCTTAAATTTCGTTTAGTAACCTGACTCCATTGTGTAACTCTGTCTTATGACGTTGTAGTATGATATAGTTTTAATTTGCCGGTAAGTTACTAGCTAGCTTACTGCTCCTCCCACTCTCTCCCTCCCACATGCTTTAGCTTTCTCTGTTTCCAGTTAAGAGACCATCCCCTACCTTGTTTCTTGGCATAAGACCATTACTGTCTGCTGTACTCAAGGACAGAATAGTGGGGAGGTGGTCTCTTATCCTGCACTGGGGGAGAGGCACCCTCCACTCCAGATGCCCAATGTCAAAACATTGTAGATGGGTGGAAAATGTCTTTGAAGATCCCTATTCAAAAACTCCAAATTATTATTAGTCTCTTCACTGTATGAGGCTGATAAACCAGAGATCAGCTCTTCCACTCTATAGGTATTTAACTCCCTCTTCCACAGACCCCTAGGTCATTCTCCCTCTTTCACCTTCCCAGTTCCTTGCTATAGGTTTGACTGCTCATGATAATGGCTCATGTCCTCATCAGGGGTAGTTGCAGGTTCCTTGACTGCCAAACCTTCAGGGGCAGGACTACCTGCCTTTACTGAGCAGGACAAGGACTAGGGGCCTGAATTCCATGCCTCAGTAACAGGGAATTCCCCTCCTATAGAGTCTCTTAGATCTCTGAGCCATTGACCAAGAGGTATAACTAGTTTCTCTTGGGTCTGTGCCCCAGTAGAAGGGAGTTCTTTTTCTTCATGGTCAAGGGCAAGGCTTGTACTCTATATCTACACACCATGATCTATAGCTGTGAGAAGATTCTATGGAGAGATTAAAAATAGGTTCCAGACAAATTTTCACACTGCACTATTTTCTGGGAGTTCTGAGGGGGAAAGAATTTGAAACTAAAGTGAAGCTTAAGAGAAAAATAAAAGAGGTATATCATCAATGTATCTGATTTGTTTAATTTTTATTATACAGAGGTAACATAAAAATTTTCAAAAGTTCAGGAATTATATTGTTATTAGGACATTTATAACATATATCTCTTTCTCCCCTCCCTTTCCCCCATCATTCCCAGAAAGGTGATATAATGGTTAGACTTCTGGACCTGGAGTCAGGAAGACCTAAGTTCAAATCTGCCCTCAGACACAGTTTTGTGACCCTAAACAAATCTCTTCAATTTTATCTATGAATAGCCCTCAAAAGAGTCTCTTCATTTAAGCTGGACCAATCTGTTTTTACTCTCCTATATAATATGTCCTAGTTTCTGCTTTTATGCTTTACATATACCATCTAGTATTCCTGTGATATCTTTTAGTAGTCTCTCCTTTATTTTTTCTATATGTAACTTCAAAACATAGCTCAAACCTTCTTCCCTATTCAACCCCACCTGATCATTTTTAAACTATATCTTTTATGAATCCTATCAGTTTTCATGTATTTAATTTGTGATTATTCTGATTTGCATGACTTCTGATTTGCACACAACTTGTTAATAAGTGTCATCGTTCACATCCAGAATGCAAACTATTGGTAGGGAGAGATGTATATTTTCTTTCAAATTTTACCCAATAGGCATTCAAGAAAATTAACTGACTTGAGTAAAATTATTTGGAAAAATTATTCCACTTACATTTCCCAAAAACTCCATTCTTTTCCATGAAACTAAAATAAGCATCAAGAATCTTGCAGAGATTCATTAAAATTGGTATTTCATGTACAGAAAACGGCTGCATACTATTATTTTTCCTTAAAAAGAGTAGACCTTCTTCCACACTTTTTTTAAACATTCGTTCAAGATTTTCTATGCCATGTGGTGGAAGAAGTTTTGAAACTTTTACAAGCCATGTCTTAACATATGGCTCCCATCCTAGATCAGCAGGATCCTAGAAATTAAAAAAAAGTAGTATGAGATCAGAGACTAGGTATATATTATTCATAACATATCACTATCAAATGAAAATTTACCATGGAAATACAGATTCTTCATCATAGGAGTGCCTAGAATTATCTAAGAAAAATATGAATTTTATGATCACTTTACATTTTCTAATGGTGGTTGGGATGTGGCTTTTCTCTCTGCTTTTTTCTTCCCTCTCTTATTTCTATTGACAGAAATGGGATGGGAGAATGTATTCCAGGAGCTACATTAGGATGTGGCTATGGCTGATGTGGAGGCTAGAATAAGCAGAACATCACAGAAAGCATGGTCTACAGTATCCTCTGGTCCCGAGGACCATGTTACTTCCACTATCTGACAGAGTTTGCTGACACTAATCAACTCCATGGTTAAAGTCGGCTTCTAGGCTCTGCTACTGTTTATTCCTTCCTAACAGTAATTCTAGGCAAAACTGTAAAGGAGGCAGAGTTGGTCTTCCCCACATCATATGGGTGCTAATTTTTGTTTGTCTTTTTCCCCTTCATAGGGTCCTTTCCCCAACTTCTCGTCCACTAAAGCCCAGTGCCTTCACACTCTCTCCTTCCTCCCCTTTCTCCAAATGTATTCTCATATTGGTACTGGTCATTGCCCCTGAAGATAGAGCATGCCTTCACCAATATTCATATGACTAAAACAACTTATGTGTTATCCCTCCAAAGAGAGTTTACATTTTTAACATGAATCAAAAATTAAAGATAAAATGATTCTTGGTTCCAATTATGGAATTCAGATTTTTGAGTGAAGGAAGATTTGGGGGAAAACGGAATGGTGATATTCACCAGTTACCTCTGATAACCACTGATTTTGCTTATGGGAGGGTCATTCCTATTTCTTACCTAATTGAGCTATTCCACCTAATTTACTTGACAAAAGTCAAGGGTTCAACAACTATACATATCAATTAGCGTTATACAGAGAAACTGTGTTCTCTGGTCATAAACTTCATCCCCATATCTTCTCAAGTATAATCCCAACTGAAATTTTAATGGCATCCCTCAATATTCAGTCAACTGTCTTGTATATGTATATGTGTGCCACTTAATGACAGGATATAAGGGATGAAATACACATGATTCAGGGTAGTCTCTCACCAGTTTCCTGCTGTTGATAACTGTAGTGGTACCTTCCTAATTAAATCACCTCAGCTTCTTACTTTCCTAAAATCCCTTCAGGACTCAGCTCAAGTCCTTCCTTTTGCAGGAGGCTTTTCTAAGCTCCTTGCCACCTCTCCAGCTGCTAGGATCTTCCCTTCTCTGATTACTCTCCATCTACTGTGACTATAGCTTGTACATACCTAGATATTTACATGTTGCTCTTCTTGTTAGAACATGTTCCTCTTAAGGGCATATTTGTCTTTCTTTGTACATTCCATTCTTAGCACATAGTGCCTGGACTATATTAGGGAAGCACTTAAGTGCTAACTGACAAAACAGTGTGTTTTAACTATGAGTGATGTTAGCATGCAGTGACAACAATAATACAGTCATTTTTATAATAGTTTACAATCATTTTCTAAATAGATGTTTCTAGTCTTGGATTGGAAAAACGACAACCACAACAACAACCCAGTAGGTCTTGGGGACACAATTTCAGTAGTACCAATGGCTTCCTCCTAGACATAAAGGGGCAAATAAACCAGAGTTTTAAAAATATGTCTGAAAGGAAGTTTACTTTTTACAACATATTCTCTTAATAGGAAAATTATTCCTAGAATCCTACCACATAGACCATTGCACATCGAGTGATAGTAGCAGGGCTGGCCTGAGAGAGATTATCCACTTCAAAAATCATCCGTATGCTATCAGTTAAAATGATTCTCTCGCTGTTCGCGAGGCACAAAGTTTTGTTGTCATCTAGCACAGTGTTTAGATTTTCTATCCATATGGTGTCAACCGGGCCATCAAACACTATCCACTGCCAATCTGTAATTGTCATATCTGTAAAATTAAAACAAAAGTTTATTTTATGGTTCACAGAATGTGTTTAATTTTGCTCTAAATATAACTTATAAATGTCAACCTTCTTTTATTATATGACCTCAATTATGTTTGTTACTTAGAAAGTTTATTTTCTAATCAAGGTAAAAGCTAGTAGCTTAGAAAATATTTTTAAGTGTTGCAAAAAAGTTTTGAAAAGTAATCTAAACTTATCTCAGTTAAGTCCTAACTGTAGAAAGGCAATTCTTCCCTTATTGAGCTTCTATGGCACTCCCCAAATTGGTTGTTTTAAATAATTTCTTCTCAATTTTCCTCTCTTACTTCCTCTTTCTCCTTGTTTTGCACTAACTCTCCAATACTTTAATGACAAAAGAGACCATTTGCCATGAACTCCCTCATTTTTCACAATCTCAATCAACCTTGACATCATCCTCAATTCTTTCCCTTTGCTTGAGTCTCTAATGAAGAAGTGACTTTTCTCACTAAGGCCAATTTGTCTACTTGTGCCCTTGACCTTCTCTGCTCTGGTAGCTTGCCCCTTCTATCATTCTTCATCTCTCTAATTTTTAACCTCTCCCTACCTGTTAGTTTCTCTCATGCCCATGAGCTCTTCTTCCTTTGCTTGACCCTACTATCTCTTAAAGGTACTAGCCTTTCTTCTAGCTGAAATACTAAAAAAAATTTTGAAAGTTACCTTCTACCTCTCTCCTTTCACTTAATTATCAACCCATTTAGTGACTGGGCATCCATCATGACTCAAGTGAAATTACTTTTTCAAGAATTTCCATTGATCTCTTAATTGTCAAATCTGATGGCTTTTTTCTCAGGTCCCATCTTTTTTGACCTCTGCTGTCTCTGACACTGCTGCCAACTCCCTTCTTCTAGATATTCTCTCTTCCATGTGTTTTTGTGACACTACTCTCTCCTGGTTTTCTTGTCTGGTTTCTTATTCTCAGCCAGGTCTAAGAAACTACCCTGGTAATTTAGATTCAATACTGGCATGAATGAAATATACATAGTTTTATTCAACAGGTAACATGAAAAGATTTGCTCAGCAAGGAAAGGCTACTCATCAAAGAGATGCATCTAATATACTATGAGTTGATCCAAGTGAACAAAAATTGCTCACTTGTATTTACTGTTTTATATTTCTCTTAATTCTCATGTTTGTATTTCAAAGTTTCTACTCAGCTCTGGTCTTTTTATCAGAGGTTCTCTACTTCATTAAAGGTTTGTTTTCCCCACTGTAATATATTGAAATTTTCTGGGTAAATTATTCTTGGTTTTAAGCCTATATCATTTGCCTTCTAGAATATAAAATTCTAGGCTCTCCACTCTTCTTGACTGGTAAGTTCTAACTCTTGTGCAATCTTAATTGCGGTTCCTTGGTACTTGAATTCTTTCTTTTGAGCTTATTAAAGTTTTTTTCCCCATTTGAGTTGAAAGCTTTGTATTTTGGCTATAACATTCCTGAGAATTTTCATTTTGAATTTTCTGGTAGGAGATTGTTGATGGATTCTTTGTATTTTCACTTTGTCCTCTTGTTCTAATGTATTTGAGTAGTTTTCTTTCATACTTTATTTAAATATGATATTTAAGTTCCTTTTCTGGTATGGCTTTTAGGCAATTCAGTGATTTTAGAATTTTCTCCCTTTGATCTGTTTTCTGTCTGTTGTTTTTCATTCAAAATGCCCTATATCTTCTTTTACTTCCTTTAAAAATTTTCCTTTAATATTCTTTGTTTTCTCATAAAGTCATTAACTTCTATTCATGTCATTCAAATTTTTACCAATTATGTTACATGGAAAAGGTTTTGTACTGAGTGATATGTTCTTCAAGATCACATAGGTTAGATAGGTCAGGAAACCAAAAATTTTCAGAGGATAAACTAAAGATTGTGTTCTGACATTTGGATGTATTCTCAATGGAAGACCATAAGGCAATATAATATAGATGAAAGAGTACTGGAGGTGGAGTCACAGTACCTTACCCTGAATCTCTGTTACTATGCATGTGACTTTGGATAAGTCATACTCTCTCTAGGGTTCATTTTCCTCATCTATCAAATTGAGACTGGGGTAGGATTGGAATTCAACTCTAACTCTGTGATCTTATGATCTTTGATTGATGAAAAGACATGAAAAGAGTCACACTGAACATGAAGGTATATATAGGTTGTGGTCTGCACTGGTGGATCAACTAGATACACTGACAAAGTCATGAATTCACTCAAGGATCCAAGCACTACAAAAATAATGCAAAATTATTCTAATACTTTAGGATTCTGTGATTTTGTCCATGTGGATGCTCCCTCCACTGATAATGACTGTAGTACCTTTGGATAGTGTTCTTGAGTTGATGTGTGCAAAAATTTCAATCCCCTATCTTAAGAGAAAAGATATATAGTCATATTATGAGACTCAAAATTGAAACCTTTCCGGCTTACTAAGGTTTGGGAAGCTTTTGATCCATTTGTATTCCATTTAAGAAGTCAGGGTCCTATTCATGCCACAATTTTACTATATAAAATCTAAATAATACTGTGCAAATATGTGAAGGATGTATGATTTTGTCTTCATGGTGAGCTCCCAGATCAGAACCCAGTTATATTTCAAATAAGTCCTACAGAGTTTTCTTAAGTTCGTAAAGTTTAAGGGTTTTGCTTAGGATAGCATAGCTAATAAGGGATTTTATGGTTCATTTGACCAGCAAATTGGAGGACTAGACATTTTCTGCAGGGCTCAGTAAATCTCAAAAACACTCCCAAACCCCAAAGAGGAATATGGCATTAGAAGTAGAACAATGATTTCTGAATCCACAGAATTAGAAAGCAAGAGACTCAACAAGATAGAAGCCTTATGAATGAACAGCAGTGCTAATCCATGACACTCTTACATATAATGGCCCTATACTCTTAGTAAAGTATGATCAATAGTCTTGTACACTAGGATCCATTCAGGATTTTCCTTCTGCTACATGGTCTCTGCTAGCTCCTACTCTTTCTCCAATATCCTGTTTCAATAAGGGAAGAAATCTGATTTCCTACTGCTTTGAGTGGCTCCTAGAGGGAATTCCAGAGATTCAGAGACTCTGCCAGGAACATCCACCCACTCTCTACCAATCCCACAAAAAAAATAGCAAAAACTGATTCATCCTAGCAAGATAATTAAAGAATGGAGGTGAATTAGGATAAGGGCAAGTGGCAGCTCCAGACCTTAAGGAATGAATTCAGCTAAGGCCAGTCTTGCCTCTTAGAAGCTAATTGGGGAAGGGGCCAAGATTAGCAAAAAATTAGTATGGAGAGTAAATCCTCCATCAAAGTGGGTAGTGTCAGAAAATGAGTGACAGGGTTCTTGCATGATTCAAGAGAGAAATCTGAATTTTGTATGAAGAAGTTAGAAGAATACACAGAATTTATACACAGCAGAGATAATAGGCAGCATAGAGTTCTTGGTAACAAGTCCCCCCAAAGAAGCAAAAGAGGGCCCAAAGGATTAGAAATACAAATATACTGAAGTGAAGGATAATATAGAAGAAAAGCTAATAAACATCAGAGGTGCAATTTGAACTCAAATCCTTACTCCAAACCAAGCACACCATTCATTATGTATCACTGCTTCTACTACACTCCACTATAAATTACTTTTTGCTATACATATTCCTGCTTCTTGCATGCTATAAAATAAGAAAAATGATAAAAAGAACAATGAAAAATGTTATATAATAGAGATGAGCAAAGTTTCTGTTTGTTTGATGTGTATCTTTTATGTTATCTTCTCAGTTTAGTTAGATCACTTACATTGATTATTCTCTGAAGGCTGAATATCTTTCTCTGTTTCATCCTCATCCTCATATTCATCTTGGATAAACTCTTCTTTGTCACTAGGATCAAGTACGAAAATCTAAAATATATTAAAAATTAACATTTATATTATTTGACATATCGTAATTGACTGAAATGTAGGATAGGATTGAACATAAGATAACTATTCCTTTTTATATTTCAGAAGTAAAAAATTAGCTAATTGATAGAGCCATACATGGCAGATAGTAGATTGATAACAGGCCTTGGAATCGATAAGTCTTGGTTCTGACACATATTGGCTGTGTAATCTTTGGCAAATCACTTAATGCTGCAACTCTCTAAGAATATGGTACAGAGCAGATACCCAGTGCATTGGTAGAGGGCAGAAAGAGTTTATTTATCGATAGTTTCCTGTATCAGTGAAATCACAGGCCTGGATCACATGTCACATATTAACTATCTCACAAGGCCTCACTGGTAGTCATCTTGGCTTGTACCTTGATAGCAAGTTGGATTCAAAGATAATACTGATGAAAATATTTTTTGAAAAAACTCAACAAAACATCTGTGACATGCCCCAGTTGCATTAAAGATTAGATAAATCTTTAGTTTAGTTCAGAGTGCTACATAGGTATCCAAACTTATCTGCCAATTTCCCCAAAAAACTCTGGTCCCCTGGATCAGCTGAAATCTCTACTTCATTACTGCCTCTCACCATATATTACCTTGTAATCAGGTTTCTGCTCCTACAACTTTTTATACTGAAACCATTCTCTCCAAAGATCATCAGATTATGAAATCCTACAATTTTTTCTCAGCCATTATGCACCTCAAAATTCTCACGTGACTTGGCTTATGAAACCACACTGTCCTAGTGTTATCTCTCTAACCACACTTCTTTCTCCTTTGCTGGCTTCCCTTCTTCTCTGTACCCTTATATCAATGCTGTCAGAATGGGGATCAAACTAGAATCTCATTGAAAGTAGTTCCTATTCATTCAGAAGAAGGTGACAAAATGATAAGCCTGAGCATGAACAACACCTACAAACAAAAGACAATGTCAGACAGAGTGATTAATGATGAGCCTTGATATTAAGTATGCTATTTCTGTGCAACAATGACAACTTAAAAGTCAATGCTAGAAATATACAAAATACCAAATTCAGGGAGCTAGGCAGAAAAAATGTGGTTTGAGCTCTGGTGATAGGTTTAAAGTCAAGGTGTGGTTTAAGAGGACAATATGGCAAAAAATATTTCAAATTCCATTGAGTGATATTATTATGGGTCTAATGACAGTTGAATACAATGGGGGAATTTCCTCATTATCCCATATACTTATTTATAAATCCTACCACATCACATTTCTCTTTTTATCTATGTACATTTGGAAGTTGAAGGGATCTTAGAGGCTACCTTGTTCAGTCTCCTCATGTTATACATGTTAGAGGGAAACTAAGACCCAGGGGAGATTAAGTGCCTAACTCAAGGCTATAAAAGGAAGAAGTATATTTCTTGCCTCAAGTCAGTTTATTATTCATTCTGATCTAAAGATTTCCTTTTAGTATGTCATCACATATAGCCATCTTGTTCTTTGTGGTTTTATTAAAATAGTATTTTATTTTTTTCCCCAGTTACATGTCAAGAAAATTTTTAGTACTCATTTTGACAAGATTTTGAGTTCCAATTTTTCTCCCTCCCTTCCTTCCCTTCTTCTTAAAATGGTAGGCAGTTTAATATAGTTTATACATGTGCTATCATGTAAAAATATTTCCATATTGTCACAGTTGTGAAAGAAACAGCTCAAAAGGAAAAAAAAATATAAGAATAAAGTAAGAGAAAAAAAAATATGCTTCAATTTGCATTCAGAGTCCATCAATTCTTTGTCTGGATATGGACAGCATTTTCCTTCCTGAGTCCTTTGTACTAGTCTTGGATCCTTGTGTTGCTGAGAAGAGCTGAGCCATTCATAGTAGATCATCACACAATGTTGTTGATACTGTATGCAGTGTTTTCCTGGTTCTGCTCATTTCACATTGCGTCAGTTCATGTCAGTCTTTCAAGGGTTTTCTGAAATCCACCTATTCACCATTTCTTATTGTACAATAGTATTTTGTTACATTCATATGCTACAGCTTGTTGAGCCAAGCCTCAATTGATGGGCATCCCCTCAATTTCCAATATTTTGCCACCACAAATAGGGCTGCTAGAAATATTTTTGCACCTGTAGGTAATTTCCCTTTTTTATGACCTCTTTGGGGTACAGACCTATTTAAGATACAGACCAATACCCAGTGATATTGCTGGATCAAAGGATATGTTAGATCAAAGGATATTCTGCTCTCCAGAACAGTTGAATCAGTTCACAACTTTGCCAACAGTATATTGTGTCCCAATTTTCCCAAATATTCTCCAAAATTTATCGTTTTCCTTTTCTGTCATGTGAACCAATCTGATAGGTGTGAAGGGTACCTCAGGGTTGTTTTAATTTGCATTTCTCTAATCAAAAGTGATTTAGACCACTTCTGCATATGCTAATAGATGGTTTTGATTTCTTCATCTGAAAGCTAAATATCACATCACATCCTGTGGCCATTTATGAATTAGGAAAAGGTTTATATTCTCGTAAATTTGACTCAATTCTCTGTATGTCTGAGAAATGAGGCCTTTGCTGAAGAAACTTGCTATAAAGATTGTTTCCCAGCTTTCCTTCTAGTCTTGGTTGCATTGGTTTTGTTTGTACAAAAGCTTTTTAATTTAATATAATCAAAATTATCTATTTTACATTTTGCAATGCTCTGTTTCTCTTGTTTGGTCATGAATTCTTCCTCTCCCATTGGATCTGACAGGCAGACTATTCTTTGATCTTCTAATTTTTTTATGGTATCACCCTTTATGTCTAAATTATGCCAAAGGTCTTTTCTAAAAGTCTATTTACTTCCTAAGTTTGTTTCCTACTTATTTTTTGTTTGAATTTATTGAGTTCTGAGAGAGGACAGTTGAGGTCCTCAAATAGTATAATCTGGCTGTCTATTTCTTCCTGTAACTCACTTAACTTCTTTAAGAATTTGGATGTTATACCATTTGGTGCAGACATATTTTGTATTGATATTGCTTCATTGTCTATAGTTTTTTTTGCAAGATACACTTTCCTTCCTTATCTCTTTTAATTAGGTCTGTTTTTGCTTTTGCTTTGTCTGAGATCAGGATTTTTAATCTTGCCTTTTTTTTTTACTTCAGCTGAACCATAATAGATTCTGCTCCAGTCCCTTACCTTTACTTTATGTGTGTCTCTCTGCATCTATTTCTTGTAAACAACATTATACAGAATTCTGATTTTTTATCCCCTCTGCTATCTGTTTTCATTTTTTGGGAGAATTCATCCTATTCACATTACAGTTATGATTACTACCTATGTATTTTCCTCCATCACATTCCTTCTGTCTCCTCTCTCTTCTTTCACCTTTCCCTCCTTGCCAGTGTTTTCCTTCTGTCTATCACCTCCACTGATCTGCCCTCCCCTTCTGTCAGTACTCACCCTCCCTCCCTTTATTTCATCTCTTCTCCTCCTACTTCCTTGTTAGGTAAGATAGATTTCTATACTCAACTGATTACATGTATGATTCCTTCTTTGAGCCAATACTGATGACCCTCATCACCCACCCTCCCATCTTCCCTCTGTTGTAATAGGTCTTTCATGCCTCTTCACGTGAAATAATTTACCCCATTCTACTTCTCCCTTCCTTCTGTACCCATTGTATTCCATTTTCTCATCCCTTAATTTTTTTTATGTCATTCTCTCAAATTCATCTTAAACCCATATCCTCATTAACGATACAATTTTTGAGAATTACAAACATCATCTTCCCATGTAGGGATGTAAATAGTTTAGCTTTTTTGAATCTTTTATGTTTTCTTTTCCCTTTTTTCCTATTTATGTTTCTCTTGGTTCTTGACACTAGAGGTCAAATTTTGGGGTTAGTTCTGGTCTCCTTATGAAAGCCTGAAATCCTATTTCATTGAATGACCATTTCCCCCTTTTCCTCCCCTTGATATATTATGCTTAATTTTGCTGGGTAAGGATTCTTGGTTGTAGTCCTGGTCCTTTGCCTTCCAGAATATCATGTTGCATGACCTCTGATTCTTTATAGTTGTAGCTGCCAAGTCCTGTGTGATCCTGATTGAGATTCCCCACTATTTGAATTCTTTCTTTCTGGCCACTTGTAGTATTTTTTCTTTGAGCTGATAGTTTTGAAATTTGGCTATAATATACCTTGGAGTTTTTATTTGGGGATCTGTTTCCTGAAGCAAGTGGTGGATTCTTTCAATGCCTATTTTGCCTACTGGTTCCAGGACATCAGGGCAGTTTTCCTTGATAATTTCTTTTTTTTTTTTTCTTTTTTTTTCTTTCTTTTGTAATGTTTAACAATCACTGCCATACAATTGTGATTTTATCCCCCCCATCTACCCCCCACTCCCCCCCTCCCTCCCCACGACTGCATACAATTCTGTATAGATTCTACATATACTTTCCTATTGAGTATATTTTCACTATAGTCATGCTATGTAGTCAGACTAAGATAAATGAAAGAAATCGTATAACAAATCAGAACATGATACACAAACACATACACATACACAAACATGATCTGCTACAATATGTGAGTGACTTCCATATTTCTCTCTCTGAGTGTGGCAGGCATTTTGCCTTGAGATCCTCCATTGGGGTTTTTTTTTTTTTTGGTAAGAAGTTCTTGTGTTATTACACAAATCTAAGTCTACCA
Organism: Notamacropus eugenii; assembly: GCF_028372415.1. Taxonomy (NCBI): domain Eukaryota; kingdom Metazoa; phylum Chordata; class Mammalia; order Diprotodontia; family Macropodidae; genus Notamacropus; species Notamacropus eugenii. The sequence goes on from NC_092873.1 coordinate 411,347,409, forward strand.
GAAAAAACTCTCACACACTGTGGTTGTTGCTGTGCATAAAGTTCTCCTGGTTCTGCTCCTTTCACTCAGCATCAGGCCATATAAGTCCTTCCAGGCCTCTCTGAAGTCTTCTTGTTCATCATTTCTTATGGCACAATAGTACTCCATTACATTCATATACCATAATTTATTCAGCCATTCCCCAATTGATGGACATCCCCTTGACTTCCAGTTTTTGGCAACTACATAGAGTGCTGCTATAAATATTTTTGTACATGTGGGACCCTTTCCCATTTTTATGATCTCTTGGGGATATAGTCCTAGTAGTGATATTGCTGGGTCAAAGGGTATGCACATTTTTGTAGCCCTTTGGGCATAGTTCCAAATTGCTCTCCAGAATGGTTGGATGCGCTCACAGCTCCACCAACAATGAATTAGTGTTCCAACTCTCCCACATCCTCTCCAGCATTTATCATTTTCTTGTTCTGTCATGTTTGCCAATCTTATAGGTGTGATGTGGTACCTCAGAGTTGTTTTGATTTGCATCTCTCTAATCAATAGTGATTTAGAGCATTTTTTCATATGATTATAGATAGCTTTAATTTCTTCCTCTGAAAATTGCCTGTTCATATCCTTTGACCATTTATCAATTGGGGAATGACTTGTATGATTATACATTTGGGTCAGTTCTCTATATATTCTAGAAATGAGGCCTTTATCCCCGAGCTTAGCTGTAAAAATTTTTTCCCAATTTATTACATCCCTCCGGATTTTGGTTGCATTGGGTTTGGTTGTGCAAAAACTTCTCAGTTTAATGTAATCAAAGTTATCCATTTTGCATTTCATAATGCATTCTATCTCTCCTTTAGTAAAGAATTCTTCCCTTCTCCATAGATCTGATAAATACACTATTCCTTGCTTCTCCAGTTTGTTCATGGTATCAATCTTTATACCTAAATCATGTACCCATTTGGACTTTATTCTTGTGTACGGTGTCAGGTATGGGTCTATGCCTAATTTCCGCCACACTGTTATCCAGTTTTCCCAGCAATTTTTGTCAAACAATGAGTTCTTATCCCAGAAGCTGGGGTCCTTGGGTTTATCAAACAGAAGGTTGCTATATTCCTTGCCTACTGCATCTTGAGTGCCAAGTCTATTCCACTTGTCTACCTCTCTGTTTCTTAGCCAATACCAAGTGGTTTTGATAATTGCTGCTTTATAGTACAGTTTGAGGTCTGGTAGCGCTAGGCCACCTTCCCAAGCATTTCTTTTCATTAGTCCCTTTGATATTCTGGACCTTTTGTTTTTCCAAATGAATTTTGATATTATTTTGTCCAGCTCTAGAAAGTAATTGTCTGATAGTTTAATTGGTATGGCACTAAATAGGTATATTAATTTGGGTAGAATTGTCATTTTTATTATATTAGCCCGGGCTACCCATGAGCAACTAATGTTTTTCCATTTACTTAAATCTGACTTTATTTGTGCAAAAAGTGTCTTGTAATTGTGTTCATATAATCCCTGGGTTTGTTTTGGCAGGTAGACTCCTAAGTATTTTATACTCTCTACCCTAACTTTAAATGGGATTTCTCTTTCTATCTCTTGCTGTTGGACTTTGTTGCTAATATATAGGAATGCAGAAGATTTGTGTGGGTTTATTTTGTACCCTGCAACTTTGCCAAAGTTGTTTGATAATTTCTTGAAAGATACTATCTAGGTCCTCCTTTGGATTATGGGTTTCAGGGAGTCCAATGATTCTGATATTGTCTCTCCTCGGTCTGTTTTCCAAGTCAGCTGTTTTTCCCATGAGGTATTTTACATTTTTCTTCCATTGTTTTGAACTTGTTTGATTGATTCTTGTCGTCTCGTAGAGGCCTTAGCTTTCACTTGCCCAGTTTTAACTTTAAGATGTTGTTTTCCTCAATTAGCTTTTGTACTTTTCCATTCAGTCAGTTGTACTCTTTGAGTTGTTTTCTTCCATGGATTTTTGTATTTCCTTTTTCTTTTGACTAATTCTACTTTTTAAGCAGTTTTTCTAAGCGATTGACTTTTTAAAAATAATTCTCTTTTAACACGTTCATTTCTTTTCCAATTTTTCTTTTACCTCTCTCATATTATTTTTAAGCTCCTTTTTGAGCTCCTCCAGGAGTTCTTTCTGGGAATGAGATCACTTTCCATTTTCCTTTGGGGTTTTGCCCATAGATGTTTGACATTGCTGTCCTCTTCTGAGTTTGTGTCTTGGTCTTCCCTATCACCATAGTAACTTTCTACAATCCAGATTAATTTTTTATTGTTTATTGCTCATCTTTTTTTTTTTCTGCCTTTTTCCCTTCCTTTTAAATTTAATCTTTATACCCAGGGTAAAAGGGGCACTGTTTCAGGTCTCTTTTGCCCTGGCTTTTTACCTGGTGCTGTACTGATGTTGCCCTGAGGCCCAAAAGGGATCCTCTTGTCTGGTGCTGTGCTGAGGAGATGATGTGGGGATTGGTTGGCACTGCTAGAGGCTTCAGGCATCTGGTAGCTTACTGGATGCTGGGCTGGGTCCTAGCAGTGGTATCTCAGCATGTGCTGAGGCTTGGTGGGTGTTTTCGTATTTCCCTGGGGCTATCCTGAAGCATGTGGGGGTCTGACCACTGGAGGATGCCTGTTTGCCCTGGACTGTGCTGAAGCACATGGTGATTCATGGAATTGGAATCTACAGGTTCCCCTGGCTATGCTAAGGCACATGGTGGGGTCCTGGTGTTGGTATTTGCATGCTCCACCACACTGGGGGTCAGGATCTCTCACTGGTTTGCTGGAATGCTTCCTGTCCTGGAATGCACTTCCCTTTTACCTGAATGAGGTGGACCTTTCTTGTTACTCTTCCAAGTTGCTTGGGTAAACAATTGTCTTGCCCCTTCTTTTTGCTGGTTCTGTTGTTCTAGGATTTGTTTTGAGACAATATTATATAATTGTTTGGAGGTGACTATGGGAAAGTTACAGCAATTTACAACTTACTCTGCCATCTTGGCTCCCCCATTTTGTTTTTTGTACTGCATTTTTCCCATGTGCATTTTAAATATTTTAAATTATTATATGTTATTTTGTGAGTTTCTGAGCTTTATGGGCATATCTTCATTAAATTTCATTTATCATATTTTCTTTTTCTTCTATGTTAATGGCATTTTAAAATGGAACTTTTTCTTTGTGGGGTGGGAGGTTAACCGATAAACATTTATTAAGGACTTCCTATGTGCCAGAAACTGTGCTAAGTACTGGGGATATAAAAAGAGCAAAAAAGTACAGCCCCTTGCTTAAAGGAGCTTTTATTCTAAATGGGGGAGAAAATATGCAAATAACTACGTACATATTAAGATATATGTATATGTGCATGTGTATATATGTGTATAAATGTATGTATAGGTACATATACACACATACATATATATACATACACATATATGTATACATGATCATCCCTAGCATGGGGGGAGGGAGAAAAGGCTTCCTCCAGAAGGTTTGCTGAATTTTGAAGGAAGCCATGAAATCCTGGAGCTAAGTTGAGGGGGGAGATCATTCCAAGCCTAAGGAACAGTCAGTGGAAATGGGCAGATGCTAAGAAATAATATGAAATGATGCTATACTTTGTAACGCTGTCATCAAGTTGACCAAACTCCTCTCTGTCATACTTGATTTTGCCTCTTCTATCATTCCCACATCCAATCAATTGACAAGTTTCATCAATTCTAATTTTGCATCTTTTTTAACTCCTTTTTCCTCCTTTCTACTGACACTGAAATCACTCTAGAGTAGGCCTTGATTATATTGGCTGGTCAATTATAAGCCACCTAAAAGTTCTTCCTGTCTCCAGTTTATACCCTGTCTTCTAGTCTGTCTGTCATTCTCTGGCCTGAGCAGTCTTACTATCTCACCACTCTGGTTATGTTTTCATGTTACTCCTCTACTCAGAAACTTTCCAAGGCTCCCCATTGTCTCTTAAATAGAGTATGAACACCTGAATCTTATATTATCTTATCTAATCTGGATCTTCTCTCCAACCTGTCTCTCTACCTTTATGCAACAGTATTCTTCTTTACATATTCTAAACTCCAGCCATAGTAAATTCCTCTTCCTCCGTCATTCTTATTCAGTTATTTTCGTCTCTGTGTTTGCTCACATTGCCCCCTGGGCTTAGAATGTCCTCGTAGAATTGCCCCAGCAGTCTCCACCCTCTGATATGCATTCCTTCAAAGTTCAACTCTTGAGGTGTTTTCTGTGAAGCTTTCCTTAACTTTACTTGCCCTTAGCTATGAACTTTCCCTTTTCCAATTTCTCGTTGCTTTTTGCTTAGCTTCTTTACGTTTATCATGTTTCTTTTTTCTTTTGTTAAGTCATTTTTCAGTCACGTTTGACTCTTTATGACCCCATTTGGGGTTTTCTTGGCAGAGATGATGAAGTGCTTTCCTATTACCTTCTCCAGATCATTTTCTAGATGAGGATACTGAGGCAAACTATGTTTAGTGACTTGCTCAGTGTCACACAGTAAGTGTCTAAGGCCAGATTTGAACTCAGGAAGATGAATCTTCCTGACTCCAGACCCAGCATTCCCTCCACTGCATTACCTACCCTTCCCACTTTTATCATACTGTCCCTTTTGTTACAGTTTTTTTTTTCTGTATGCATGTCATTTTCTTCCAGTAGATTAAGACTATGTTCTGTGTCATAACTAGCTTTGTATCCCTAGCACCTTGAATGTAGATGGAATTAAATAGGTCCTCATCATATAGGTTTCAAATAAGTTATTTCTATCAATCAGGTAGATTCATCAATCAGGAATTAGTATAAATCAGTATAAAAATTATATTGCACTTACATCAGAGAAATCTAAAATGTGTAAATTTGCTTCAGTTTCTATATTCTTCTTTGCTTTCTTTTTAGTGCCATAATGTACAAATTTTCTCACTGATGATGACAATAATCCATCAGACCATTCCATATTGTTCATATCCATTTGACCATAGAGTTCGCCAAGAGTAATGCATTTTGGATTTAAAGTGAAAATCTCTACTTTCCCTTTTTTTCCTGCAACCTAAAACACACCAGTATTTGTTTTAGAAAAAAATGAGTACATATACATAGAAGAAATTATCATTTGTTAATTTCAATTGCATTATCATTTGTTGGCAAAATGGATAGTATAGACCCTGGGCACATAAGTTTAAAACAAAATTCTTCATGAAGACTAGACCCTGTAGTACACCATTAGTATAGCTGGAAGATAAATTAAAAACCACATGCTTACTAAAACTAATTAGAGTACACAATATAAAAACATCAATAATCTTCCACCAAAAAAGAGGACAAAACCATGAACAGAAAAAATTACATGTAATATATTCTTTTCTAATACAGCTTGTCTACGTATAAATATTATCTAAGCAGCCCCTGAATTATGAGCCAAAGGCAATAAGTGTCTTAAAATAGTCCTCCTAAAATATCTTGTCTTCTTTTCAACAAGGACTTTCCTGGTAGCATGTCAACTACATAGCAGTGACATTAACCCTGCTGTCTCACACATCCCCCTGACTTCCATCTGTTTTTAGTAATCTCCAGGCTCCTTTACTGTGTTTTCATCACTTGAAGTCAAGACATTGCAATATTTTTCAAATGGAGCATATAAACCCACCTGACATGATAATATTTTGTAGTCATCTTCCCCACCCTAACAACTTGCAGACACCCTATATAATTCTGTGAAACCAAGAACACTCCATAATTATTTTGTTTATTAAAATAATTATATAATACTTTGACCCTTACAATGACCTTGCATGCTAGGTATTACAAGAGTTTTATCCCCATTTTATAGATGAGAAAACTGAAGTTCAAAGAGGTAAGTATCTTGCCTAGGGTATATCATATAGTGTCACAGGCAGAATTTCAATCCAGTTCTCTCTTGACTCTTAATAACACATTCTCCACTATGTTGGACTCAAAGATGTATCCTTGATCCAATTTTATCTTGCCCATTGAAACCTCTTATTCAAATACCAAAATCTTCCTTCAACTTCATTACTGAATTGTTCCTCTTCTCCAATGCTCAAATAAAACTGAGTCCAATACTTGTTTACTGTCAACTTAGATAAAGGAAACTTCCTTCTCATCTACTGAGTTTCCTTCTGACATCACCTGTGTAGAAGCCAATTATTCATAAACTCTTAAAAAACCTCAACAACCTGTAAAGTGAGTTAACCAACATAAGTTCTGCCCTGGGGGAGGTTGAATATAAGATAAGCAACATAATAAACACATTAAAAGATGATATAAAAAATCAAGAAGACCATGATTTAAGTTCAGAGGAAATCCAAGCAACATGGGGAATACATTCCTAAAAAAACGCTATGTAACCTGAAACTAGGTGACTGAACCATTGAGTCTATTATGGAAAATTGAGGCATGGGAACCAGCAATCAAAAACTGATCATGCTAATTCATTAAAAGAGTGCTTAATGACAAAATGTTATAACTGAATTAACATCTTTAAAGCACGTACTAAAAATTATAGCTTGACATAAACACACACACAATTGGTTCAAAATTGTTCTTACAAAATCAATGCCAGTAACTCACCAATGCATTGGATTACCTGGATTTTCCTTTTGGGAGGTGCTGGGCAGTGGTTAAAGAGTTAGGATGAGATTTGAAGAAGGTATGTCTGACATACCACATAGAGGTGAAGCTCGGGAGCTTTAGAGTTGAAACACTGGTTATATGACATAAAATACATGCACATCATACAGGATAACTGGGGGAAGGGTGGGCCATCTGAATGTATATAAATTAAGGAAGCTGTACATGCTAAACCCTTAATGGAATCCTATTAAATATTTCATGTATTGGTACTCTTACCTGTGAAGTCCCTTCCTGGTTTTCAGGTGTAGATGTACTTAAAGTTGGTAAAACAATTAAAGCTTTTTCTAAAATTTTTCTTATTGTAGTTTTCCCTCCTCCTGTTGGGCCTACTAACATCACACCAATACAAGCCTAAAAATCAAATTGCAAAGATTAGCCCCTTCCTAAAATGTAAAAGTCCCATTTTAGTTATATCCCTTCAGCATAATAAATATTTTCTCAATATAAATGCTAATGATTAAAAGCACTTTCTAAACAGAAGAACTTCTTCAAGCAAAACATTTAAATAACATCTTGAGAAAATATGCATGTGATCACAGTCTCAATAAAACTCAAAATCACTGGAAAAAATGGTCAAAAATTGATTAACTATGGAAAAGAACAGATTCTTATTTAAGTTCCTGATTCTATGATTCTATGAATCTGTTCCCAGATGCAGTCATACAACAAACATTTATTCAAGTGTACTATGTACAATGCATTACAATGGGCTCTAGAGAAGACAGAAATATAAATAAGATGAGTTTCATATGAAATGAAAAATCATTCGTTAAGCCCTTCACAAGGATTGAGCCCTTGTAGCAGGCACTGTGCTAAATTCTGGCAAAACAAATACAAGCAAGTACTCTGAGGAGTGTTACATTAAAAAATAGCATGCATAACTCCATTTTGCCCTTTATCTACTTTTTTGGTGGAGTTAATTCTCAACTTCATGTAAGTCACCTGATTCTGGAGAAGTTACGAGATTATTCCCTGTCCCAACTATCATCTAATTTAAGGAATGTCACATATCGACCACTCTCCCTCTCACCTCAATGTCTCTTGATCCCTTCCACTAATAAGAAACCAGGGGTCTCCTTTTTTCACTCCCTCCAAACTGGATGCTACACAATTAATATACAGTTTGGAGGGAGTGAAAAACCAAGAACCTTGGTACCCCATTTGTGTCTGAAAAGCTAAATAAGTCATCTGGATGTAACAACTTGGTATCTTGTTCCACCATAATCCTTGTTTATATTCTAACAGGAAATGCATATATAGGAGAGCTAGAGTTATCATCATGGCTTGGAAATGAAAGAAAAGTGAGTATGGTGGAACTAGGATCATTTAGGATAAGGCTGATAAATTAGAGCCTAGGGCACAGGGATAGAAGGCTAAGTTCCAGTGGGAGGAGGATGAGGATGACGCCTGATGAAAGAGGGTATGGTTTCAATGTGGCTTCTCAAAAAAAAAACAAAACAAAAAACCCCAACAAAACAAAAACTAAACCTCAAAACCAACCAACCAACCAACCAATGAACCAACAAAAACAAAATAAAAAAGCTCTCAGGATACTGTAGTTTGTCTCTTTCCAGATATGTTCTTAGTACAAAGTGATGTACATATTCTTATGTTTGACATTGTTAAATGTTTTTCTTTCAAGACATTTTCAATCACAGAACTGAACTGGGTAGATTTATCCACAATCCAAACTTCATATGGTAATTAAGAAGTTTGTAAAGACAACATAAGAACCCCTTACCCTGTAATCCCATTCTAACTTTGTTTGATTCCTTTATCTCTGCCCAGCATGGTGAAAAAAACAAGATGGAGTGAAAACTGATTCAAGGAGGACATAAAATTTGAAAATGGATCTGATGATTTTAAGGAAATCCTGAAAAAGTTTTTTCCATTCCCTTTCAACCCTTGCTTAATAGAAGATATGACAATATCCTAAAGATCATGAAAGACTACGGGAAAGAGGAAGAAAAAAATGAAATAAAGAATTGTAGCCACAGGGGCAGGGCCAAGATGGCAGAGTAACAGCATGCACCTTCTGCTATTGTGGAAATACAATCAGGATAACACAAGTTCTGGCAGCTTCTACATTAAGGGATTGAAGGGCTTGGAATAGGATATTCCAGAAGTCAAAGGAACTAGGATTAAAACCAAGAATCACCTAACCAGCAAAACTGAGTATAATACTTCAGGGGAAAAAATGGTCATTCAATGAAATAGAGGACTTTCAAGCATTCTTTATGAAAAGACCAGAGCTGAATAGAAAATTTGATTTTCAAACACAAGAATCAAGAGAAGCATGAAAAGGTAAACAGGAAAGGAAAATCATAAGGGACTCATTAAAATTGAACCGCTTACATTCCTATATGGAAAGATAATTTTTATAACCCTTGAGACTTTTCTCAGTACTAGGGTAGTTCAAGGGATTATATACATATAGACAGAGGGCACAGGGTGAGTTGAATAGGAAGGGATGATACATAAAAAAATTTAAGGGGTGAGAGAAGAATATATTGGGAGGAGAAAGGGAAAATTAGAATAGGGAAAAGTTATCTCTCACATAAAAGAGGTAAGAAAAAACTTTTTCAATGGAAGGGAAGAAAGGGGAGGTGAGAGGGAAAAAGTGAACCTAATTCTCATTACATCTGATTTAAGGAGGGAATAATATGAACACTCAATTTTCTATGAAACTCTATCTTACACTACAAGAATGTAGGGTAGAAGGGGATAATTGGGGGGTGGAGGGATGATTGAAGGAGGACAAATGGAAGGAGGGCATAATTAGAAGTAATGAGGAGGGATAGGTCAAAAGAGAGAACAGAATAAATAGGGGGCAGGATAGAATGGAGGGAAATATAGTTAGTCTTCCACAATATGACTTTTATGTAAGTCTTTTGCATAACTACGCATGCATAACATATATCCAATTGCTTGCCTTCTCAGTGGGGATGAATGGGGAGGAAGGAAGGGAGAGAAGTTTTAAAAACAAAAGTTAAAAATTGTTTTTACATGCAACTGGGAAATAAGATATATAGGCAATGAGGTATAGAAATTTATCCTGTCCTCCAAGCATATAGAGGGGATGGGGATAAGAGAAGGGAGAGATATGATAGAAGAAAGGGCAGATTGGGGGAAGGGTAATCAGAATGCATGCTCTCTTGGCATGGGCAGAGGGGAGAGATGGGGAGAAAATTTGGAACTCAAAATCTTGTGGAAATGAATGTTGAAAACTAAAAATAAATAAATAAAGTAGAATTAAAAAAAAGAAAAAAAGAATTGTAGCCACTGCTAAGAGATGAGAAGGTATAATTTAAAGGGAGGAGAATTGTCCAAAAAAAGTATTGTAATTACTTTACTTAATGCTTAGTAGTTTTACAGAAGAAGAAAGGTCCCTATATAGTCAGGGTCTCTGGGCTGTGGACTTTTTTGGAATGGGCAGAAGAATGTTCTTGGCAAGGACTTGATGAGATAATGCCTACATGCCTCATAAGGAAGATACTTATATATAAGAAAACTAATATTGCCTCTGGGTGGTAGAATTAAGTTATGAACAATCCTGCCCCTAGGACTAAGCTGAGTCACCAGTGAGCCAACACAAGATTGTTACTGTCTCTTGAAAGTCTCATGCAAATCAACAGTGGCTTATTAAGCACCTTCAACGTGTTTAGCCAGCATTCTGTGGGATCTAAAAGAAGTATAATCCATGTCTCTTTCCTTAAAGGACATTAGCTAGGGAGATAAAATTAAAATACATAAGAGAAGAGAAAAGATTAGGTACTAAACTTCCCAGATAATTATTATGTGTATTACCAGGTTTCAAAGAAAAGAAGAATATGGTGTGAGACTGAGTTACTTGGAAAAGTTTTTATGAGAGCAAATAATACTTAGAATTTAAAAAAGATGAATAGAAGGCATACCAGGTTGAGGGAAGTCATGAAGCAAAAATTTGGAAATGTACATGGTGTGTGGAAAACAGCAGGCCCTAGAGGCTAGTCTAAAGCAAAGGTGCCTATTTAAAGTAGAGGGTGCCTTTGGAGGTTCTTAAACTGAAGAAATATAAGCTCCTTAAGCACAGAGTCTGTTCAATTTCTTTATTTGAAAACTCACTATCTAGAATAGTGTGTGTTCCATTTGACTGCCTTTCTAAACAACAAAGGTAGTGCTATAGACCCCCCAAAAAGAAAGACCATCTAAGTTTGGAGAGTGGTTTCTTACCAGATTGACCATAATTTGCAGTTCCTAATGGTTTTTATCTCCTATGCCAATTAAAAGGTTTTTTACAGTTTAATAATTTTAATTATTAAATATTTTAAAAATTAATAAATACTTGTAGATTGTCTGAGTGGGAGGCAAATGGTCATATAAGTACACCAGGAAGTTTGGCTGCAGTGTACTACATGGAATAAAAAAGTAAAAACTAGAGGTATATTTAGGGGGCAGTAGGAAGGAGAGGAATCAAGAATGAAGAAGAAAGAGGAGCATGAGTACAGAAGATAGTGTGTTCGCCCTTCGTTGCCGAAGAAGACCATGCCATCAGAGAAATAATGACAAGACTTGCCCTTGACTTTGTTTTGAGTGAGGGAGGGCTGTGCAGGTCACCAGACTCACTTCTCCTCCAGAGCCATCTGGATCCAGTGACCAGATATTCATCAGGATGACTGGAGATGACCCAGGATGAGGCAATTGGGGTTAAGTGACTTGTCCAAGGTCACACAGCTAGTGAGTATCAAGTGTCTGAGGAGAGATTTGAACTCAGGTCCTCCTGACTCCTGCATTGGTGCCTAGCTGCCCTCAGGAGATAGTAACAGAGATGAGGATAAGCAGAATAATATAATGTAAAAGACAAGAGTGAAAAGATTTTCAAGAGGAATTTGCTAGTGAATAATAAAATGCTGCAGAGTTCATAGATTGAAAGATTGAGAGATAATTCTCAACTTGAACTCTGAAAATGAACTTTCTGTAGAATGGTAAAGGGAGAAGCTAAGTTGTAGGCACAGGAGTAAGTAGATGGGGAAGCTAGGTGGCTCAGAGGATATAGTGCTGGGTCTGAAGTAGGAAGACGAATCTGACACTAACTAGTTGTGTGACCCTGGTCAACTCAAGGAAATATAGGCAGCAGAGAAGGAATATTTATTTGAGAAGTAAATGAGAGGAAGGTGAGAAATTTGATGGTGTCTGAAGGAATTTGTGTGTTTGTGGGCAAAGGAGAAGGAGTTGAGCATTTAGTGAAGGATTAGATGAGGGAAAAAGAAGAGTCAGTGTCTCCAAGATTTCTTGACTGTGAGACTAGAAGGAAGGTCGTGCTACAAAAATAAATGTGTTTTTTTTCCATGTGAGAACTGCTGGTTCATTTTTTTGAGCAACTACTTATTGGGGATAGTTCCTCTGTATACTGAAATTGTTTGTGTTAAGGATTAATGATTAGTTTTACAAGAAATTGAAATTTCTTTAAAAAATGAAGAAATGGGAAAACTAGAATTTGGGATAGTGGTAGAGATGGTTTGTTTTAGGTAAGTTGGTTTTGACATGATGATGACATATTCAAACATAAATATCCTGTTGACAGTTGTGAGTAGGAGACTGTTAAATGTAAGAAGTCAGGAATAAAGAGTATGTTTGGGAATCAGTCAGAGGATGTAGGGATACCGAAACTTAGAGCTGGAAGTGAACTCAGAAGCCCTCTAATCCAGCCTTTTAACTTTATAGGTAAGGACATTTAAAGTTCAAACCCCTGTCATTTAAGGCCCAATACAATTTGGCTTCGCTCTCCTCCTCCAGGACTTTCTCTAAGGTATTAATGTTCCAGTAAAATCAGATGACTCACTTTCTCTCAAACATCCACTAGATTTTCCAAACCTCACATCTTTGCTCGAATGAGTCCTTGTGATTGTTATACAACCTGAATACTCATGAATTCCTTCTCTTCCTTTTCCATAGTAACTTTTGAAAAACCTCTTTTCTCTTCAAGTCCTCAATAATACCTTATTATAATAAGCGATGATCTTCTGCTCCAATCTCCTCAGCTAACCATTCTTAAAATTTCTCAGCATTATGATTTATTCTTTCCTTTTCTGGTCATTCTTGAAGAAGGATCTCTCTCATTCACTAAAGCCTAATCCCAATATAAGCACACATTGATCTCATTTCTTCTGACCTCCTCCCAGGACCTTATTCCTTTTCTATTGTGGATATTCAATTTCTTTCCCTCCACTGGCCCCTTCCCATCTCCACACAAACATTCAATCCTAACAAAACTAAACCAAACCAAACCCAAACAAATTTTACTTTCACCCATAATCTATCTCCTTAGCTCTTTTCTCTTATTCAGTGATAAGCTTTTTTAAAAATAAAGTTGTCTATATATGATGCCTCCACTCTAACACTAGTCATTCTCCTTTGCTTTTTGTAATATTCCTTGTACTCTCATCCTCCTACTGAAACCATTCTCTCCAAATCACCAGTTGCCTAACGGCTACATAAAAATCCATTTTCAGTCTACATCCCCTCTAATTCCTCTGTAATATCTCACGTAGTGTTGATTGCTGCTTTCTTTTAGATATTCTCTCCTCTCTTGGCTTCAGGACACAATACTCTCCTGCTTCTTCTAACCTATCTAATAAGTCCTCATCCTGTTTTTAATCTTCTAAAGTAGATATTCCTCAAGCTGCTGTCTTTGATTCTTTTTCTTTTCTCTCTTTCCTGGTAATCTCTGGTAATCTCATTCATTCCCATACATATATAGTTAATTATGTTACACACCATAGGAAGTAATCACAAAGAAAGGACAACAGTTGAGATGAACAGAAACTTACAGGACACAAAATCCAAGAAAGGAGCCAGTATTAAAATCCATGACCCCAAATGACTCTTATGTCATAAGACAAATGCCTACAGGTAAAGTAGCAAATTAGAGAGAAACTCAGAGTAGCTAATAACTTCTTGACTAGCCTTTGTGATAATCTCATTCTTTAAAAGGTAGAGACACCAACAAAGGAAAATTCTATTCTGAATGTGATTCTCACTAATAGGGAAGAACTACTTGCAAGGGTGAAAATGATTGGAACTTTGCAGGGAAGTGACCATTTTGTCTTAAACTTCATGAGAGAGGAGGGGAGGAAAGCCAGGTATAATGTGCCATGTGCCCTAGATTTGGGGAAAACAGATCTCAATAGAGTTCAGAAAAGGAGAAGTAAAGTCCCATGGAGTGAAATTCCTTCAGACCAAGTCAGCCCAGGAGGAATGGCAGATGCTCAAGAATGAAATTCTGAAGACACAAACAGAAACCATTCCAATAAGGAAGCAAAATGAGATTGCTTTGGAAGGGACCAATGAGGATGAACAAGGAACTTACCAATCAGGTTAGACATTCAAGTACAAAGCATGGAGGCAAGGCCAGATAAGAAGCAGATAAACATATACATACGTATGTATATAGCTACATATAAGTTGTATGTGTTTTATATATATGCATGTGTATATATATGTGTATATATATATATATATGAGATTTATATATATGTAACAATATAAATGTGGCATAGTTAGAAATGTTAACGTTCAGAATGAGCTAGTGGGAGTGAAGGATGCTAAGAAAACAAAAAGGTATTTTTTAAAAAGTTACACTGAGAGAAAAAGGAAAATCAAAGAAAAGACAAAATCTCTGCTTACATATATGAGATTACATATATAATATATATTGTATATATAAAATCTCTGCTCATGTATATGAGATGATACTAACTGAAAACAATGAGAAAGAATGAGAAAGAATCGCTACTTTGCTTTTATTTTGTTTCTGTCTTCTCTGCAAAGTGAAATAACCCTTAACTTGGAAATTACAGATCAAAAGTGACTAACAGGAAGTTGATAAATAAGGAGATAGTAAAAGAACTCCTGGCTATCCTTAATAAGCTCGTCAGCTGGGTCAGATGAGGTATAGCCTTAAGACTCCACAGAACTGGTATATGTGATTGCGGAGTCACTGTCAATCATACTTGAAAAATTGTGGAGGTAAAGAGAAGTGCTAAGAAATTAAAGAACAAATGTCCAGATTTTTTAAAAATAGAAGAGAACAGAGTCTGCAAAATACAGCCCAGTAACCTTGACTTCATTTCCTGGAAAAATTCTAAAATGAATCTTCTATTAAAAAGCTGGTTAGTCAACATTTAATTGGATATAGCTTTTTCAAGAAAAGGTCATGCCAAACTAACCTCATTTTCTTTTTGGAAAAGATTACTGAACTAAGAATGTCAATATTTATTGATAATGTTAATTAATATATTGATTCATGTTTGTATATTAAGAACTATATGATATTATCAGCACATTAGGAAATCTGGTTGCAGTGTTCTGAATGTATTAAAGGGAGAAGACTGGAGGTAAAAAGGCCAGTCAAAATTTTTGTTGTTGCTAAGTCATTTTTCAGTTGCATCTGATTTTCCAAAACCCTATTTGGCATTTTCTTGGCAAGGACACTAGAATGATTTGCCATTTCCTTCTTCAGCTCATTTTACAGATGAAGAACTAAGGCAAGCAGGGTTAAGTGACTTGCCCAGGATCACACAGCTAGTTAGTGTCTGAGGCCAGATTTGAACCCAGGAAAATTCATCTTCCTGACTTCAGGCCTACATCTCTATCCACTGTGCCATCTAGTTCTCCAGTCAAAATTTAGGGGGCACCAAAAGGGAGAAAGGCTCAGTTTTAGCAAACTTTTTGATGGTGTTCTTATGGAGAAAGAGAAGAGATATGAATCAGATGACAATATAATTAGATGGACTCAGAGTTGGCTGGATGGCCCAACTCCAAGGGTAGCTCAGTGGCACAGTGGAAAGGTGCTGGTGGAATACCCTAGGGAACTGTGCCTGGTCTTGTTCTGTTTAATGAATTGAATAAAATACTTGAATGACTTAAATAAAATCATAGAAGTAATGTTCTTCAAATTTGGAGATGACTCCATTGGGAAGGATAGCTAATGCTCTGAATGACAGTCAGGATTCTAAATGATAATGAAAGTCTAGAACACTGTGAAGTCTTGTACTGGGCATCAAAAATCATTCATACATAAAAGACTGAGGCATCAGGGATAGATATCAATTGTTCTGAAGAAGATCTGAAGATTTTAGTGGACTCCAGTTTCTACAGGAGTCAACGGCAGCTGAAATAGTTAATGTGAATTTGCATTGCATTAATAAGGGCATAGTTTCTAGAAATAGGAAGGTGATAGTTCTGCTTTACTCTGCCCTCATCAAACCTCATCTGGAATATTGTATTCAGTTCTGGGCACTATGACATAAGAATAGTATCAATAAAGAGTGTCCAGAGATTAGTGACCAGGTTGGTGAGTCAAAGACTCGCATGAAAAAAACATGAATGCTTAGTCTGAAGGAAAGGGGATTCAGGAAGGACATAATGGATATGTATTTTAAGGATTGTTTTGGGAAGGATGGATGAATCTTGTTCTGTTTAACCCAGAAATCAGAACCAGAAACAATTAGTGGAAACAGCAAAGAAGTAAATTTAGGCTTAATGTCAGGGAAACAAACAAAACAAACAAACAAAACCAAAAATCCCCATCCTAACACAGCTTGAGACTTGAAAGGTGATAGGTTCCCCCGCCTTGGAGGCCTTTGAGCAGAAATTGGATGATGGCTTGTCAGTTGTATTAACAGTGTGGATTCCTTTCGTATATGAGTTGGATTGGATGACCGCCCAGGTTCATTTCAACTCTCAAAAATCTGGGATTCTGTGTTTTTATGAAATGTTAATCTTTAATTTTGAATCTCTCTACTGAACTCTGGACCAGAGGATCTAATATTCACACAAGTACAGAGAAATCTCTGGAAATCAGTGACAAGGGAAAAACAGTCAGCAAACTTGCTTGTGCACAAAGTGCTCTTTACTCTCCCCTTCTTGCAATGTGTGCATGAATTTATGTATTTGCTAATAATTAAAGCTTCGCTCTACTTTCTGACAATGGGGACAAAAAGCTTAGCAACCAGAAAATATAAGGACATATCTGGAAATCAATAACAAGGAAAAATAAAGCAAATAGATCTAATTAGATAGTTGGATTTCTTCTTGCCTATCAGTTTCTGCCTGGTTTTGTATATAAGACAGTGGAAATAGGTGAATTCAGCTTCATCACCTAACAGATTCTTCAGCACAATGGATTCACTTGAAATAGTGGTGTGGTGAGGTGGTGAGCTTTTTCCATTTTTTTTTTTTTTTTTAGTAACAAGCCTTTGGACAGAGTACTGCACTTCTGGCAAAAACAGCTGTGTTAGATCTCTCTCTCTCTCTCTTTCTTGAGATACCTGTTCCTCTTGAAGGAGTTCTCAATCAATCACTTGAGTGTGAAGTAGCGTTTTACTACCAGCCTCTTTTTAAAAAAAAACCTGATATGACTTTTAGAATGCAAGACAAAGAAAAGATTGCTAAAATATAATTCTCCATTTACCTGGACTTGATTATGAAATTCTATAACCTTCCTTTTCTGAGACAGCCAAAGCTGTAAGTCCAATTGTTGTGTTGCCATATTTATTGCTTTCTAGAGGGAAAGAGAAAACCACAGTAAATGAATTCTTTAGAAAAAAAACTGCAGTACTGTCTTAGGGTCTCAGTTGAATACCTTCAAAATCTCTCTTAATTACCAGTTAGTAGGCTTTAAGTTACCATTAACCATCCACTGTTAAAATTTCCTCTGGGTACTTTTCAAAAATTTAGTACATATTTATTAAGCACTTACTGTATGCAAGGCTTTGTACTAGAAATAAAAAGGCAGAATGAAAATGGCTCCTGACCATAAGAAACTGACGTTCTTCTTTGCTAGAAGATGAAACCTTACTAAAACTACTCACTAGAAAAGGGGAGAAGAAGCTCCCCTCTCTTCTCTCCTTAACTCTACACCTTCCTTCATGAAAACAGATGACAGAGAATAGATTTTGACAGTCTCTAACATGTCCCTATCCCCAGCTTGCTACACCAGATCCTCTGAGGAACTTCCCCTTAGGTGAAGTCT
Source organism: Notamacropus eugenii (assembly GCF_028372415.1). Lineage (NCBI taxonomy): Eukaryota > Metazoa > Chordata > Mammalia > Diprotodontia > Macropodidae > Notamacropus > Notamacropus eugenii. The sequence continues at coordinate 411,365,074 of NC_092873.1, forward strand.
AGGACTCTCTCTGTTGGTTAAGCTGAACTACTTTGTTATCAGTAGGAGAGCTCCTTCAATTTGTCTTGTGTGGTCGTGTTTGTCCTTCATTTTGAAAAGGCCACGACATCAGGGAATGATGACATGACTTGCACTTGACTTTGATCTGAGTGAAGGAGGGCTGTGCAAGGTCACCAGTCTCACTTTCTCCTCCAGAGCCATCTGGATCCAGTGACAAAATATTCATCAGGATGACTGGAGATGGCCCAGGATACAATGGGACACCTTTTTAGGCTAAAGCCTTTTTAGGTACTCACTTAAGGTGAGGTAATGTCCATTCAGTGAATAATCTTGTGTGGTATATATTTTCAGAAAGACTTGCATTTGAATCCTGTCTCATGCACTTACTAGTCATATGACGTTGGGCAAGTCACTTAACCTTAGCCTGCCTCAGTTTCCTCATCTTTAAAATGAGGGAAATAATAGCATTTGTCCCATATGAGGACCAAATGAGATTATATATGTACAGTGCTTCACAAACTTTAATATGCTATGTAAATGCTAGCTATCATTGTTATTCTTGGGTTTATTCCCTTTTCCAGGAATCTTGAAAATCAGTTTCTCAACATTCTCAGAATTGTGTCTCCTCCAGATAGAGATCTGTTATGTAAACTTAATCTGATCCAGCTGCTTTTCCACCTACATTTTCTTTAGCATTATTTGTACTTCCTCACGCCGTACATGACTGAGATATTAGAGTCCAAAAATGGAAGGCCCATTTCATTGAAGAGAAGGGAAAGGGAAGAGAAAAAGCATTTATATGAGGCCAATATGTGCTCAGTGCTTTTTACAAATGCAATCTCATTTGATCCTTGGGAGGTAGGTGTGATTACAGTTGAGGAAACTGAAGCTAAGTAATTTGCCCAGCATCACATAGCTATTAAGTGTCTGAGGTTGTATTTGAACTCAGATCCTCCTGACTTCAGGTCCAGGTTCTCACCACAGTCTGCTTAGCTGCCTCGCTGAAAAAGGAAATCATTTGGTATAGAAATATTGCTGGAACTTTGTCATTTTTTTCTGTTGGTAGTCTGCCTTCTAAGTCAGTGATAAAAAAAAAAGTTGCATCTTTAAATTTATAAATACCTCCAAGTTAGGCTGCTTCACATCTGGCACTGTCACTCTGGGGAATATATCTCCCAGAATGCTTTCAAAAAGTGGAATGTCCTCAGGAAGGAACTTGGGCAAACTGGCTTCTCTCACGGCGCATATGAGGACCACAACTTCTTCATTTTCAGAAAGCTCATCACTGGTGTTCCTTGGGAGTGGGCGGGGGTGGGGCAAGAGGGAGGGAGGGAGGGCATAAGTGAGAACCCGCATGGACTTGGAGCAAACAACTGGATATTCTTTACTAAGACGAGATACCATCAACATGATTACTTGGTACTTTACATAATACAGTGTATCTTGCACAATATATACTATATCTCTTACGTTCTACTACATTTTTTTTTGTGGTTCTTTCATTCTAAACTGGTGTATGCTAAAATGAGATGACTTCACATTGAGGTGACTTTCACATTGTGAGCACTGATAGCTAAGTTGATGGGCAACCTAAAAATTTTTTGGGTCTGAGGTGGGTTTCCCACCCCTGGAAGCACTCTCGGTCCCCTTTTTCTGTGACTCCGTCCTTGTGGAGGCTATTCAGGATTGAGGTCCATTTTTAAATTTTTCTCTGTTTCAAGATTGTGATGGCCCCATAATTTGCCAACAAGTAGCAGTGTATAGTTGTTGAAACTCTGAGTTGCAATCTGCATTTGTGGAGGCCGTTTCCATACCAGAAATTTCCTAATATAACTAAATCTCCAATCCTTTGCCTATTTGCATATTTTTCTGGTGTGTGTATGTGTGTGTAGTTGGATTCTTGGAATAACAAAATCTCTACAAAAATTAAAGCAACATGTCATTTGGAGGACAATGGGAGGGAAAGGATCATATTGGGTTGGAGTGGGTAGAAACATATTACCAAGGAAGGCTCACAAAGGAGAAGCAGCACGGAAGCAGTAAATCATTGATCCAGGATGCCCAGCAGACATCCTGAATGTTCCATTAGTATTCATGTATGTCAAGATCCGTATGATGTGTAGAGTTCTTGTGGAGGGCATATGGGATGTATGGCACATTGCACAGGATGAGAAGGTATGGGTGGGCTGCACTTTGCACAACTGAAGGAAGTCTCATATTCACTGAAACCCTGAAGCAGTCACCCATTAGAGATGTTGTAAAGGGGGACACACCCTCTGGGTGTAAAAATGCAGTCTATTACCTGTGGGGCACCTTCCAAACCTGAGATTTTGTGCTACTGTTTTCAGACTACATTCACTCCTCTGGGAACTCACTGACTCAAGAACAGACAAACTAGACATAGGTTCAGGGACAATGCCTTCTTTATATTCTCCGATTCAACCTATAAATTCTGGTACAAAGATTTAGGTGAGCTGACTCTGGAATGCGGCATTGGCTATAATCATTTAGGCGTTCTTTGCTGATATTCAGAACATATTGTGCTTTAGGATCACCAATGAAGGTAGCATTAGAGGAAAAATTTCCCCCTCCAAAATCCCCTAAACCCCAAACAAAACCCAACAACCTATTCACAAACAAATTTTATATTTTGTAATATGTCATATACTTTCTAATGATGGAAATAAGATAAAAACTATTCCATCACTATCTGTGTGCTGCATTTTTGACTAAAAGTATTTCAGAAGCAGCTGGGTGGCTCAGTGAGTAGAGTGCTGGGCCTAAACTCAAGAAGATGTAAGTTCCATTCCAGCCTCAGATATTTAATATTTATGTGACCCCAGGCAAGTCACTTCATTTCTGCCTCCCTCAGTTTTCTCATCTGTAGTATGGGAATGATAAGTAGCATGTATTTCCTAGAATAAAATGTGCTAATTGTAGAGTGCTTTGTAAATGTTAAAAGTGCTATATAAATGCTAGTTATTATTGTTATTGTTGCTATTATTATTGCACATCAATCAAAGTTTCTCAAGGGAATCTCTAGAAAGGTTTAAAGAGATGTTTAGATGCCCTAGATCAAATGTAGGGGGGGCAAGATTTTTATTAATACCTCAAATACAGTTATTCCTTCCACACTGTGGGGATTAGGGGCATGGTATCCCCATGATCTGGAAAATCCACATAAAATTTTTTGGCCTTCCTTTCATACCAGAGAAGTCTGACTTATTAAGACATTAAAAGATAAAATATGTTGATATTATACCAAAACTATATACATATTTTATGCAATTTTGAGTTTCTAAACTTTTTCTGTGTGGTATGCTGGCCTTCACATGTTGTCTGTGGCTTCTGCAAAATTCCCCCCAAATTCCTATTTAATTTCTTATGCTGGTCTCAGATCTATTGAAAGTGTGATGGGGAAAGTTGCAAAGTGGAAGGAATAACTGTATGTTCCTTCTCTATATCCTGCAGGTTTCCCAGGGAAAGGGGCCAAGCTCAAGCTGAAGCAGGTATGGTGGTGGCTGAGAAGGCCAAAGGGCTTCAAAGGTCCCAGCACTCTGGACGTTGAACTTCAATGACAATAAAATGTTTCCAGTCAGTAAGCCTGGAGTCCTCTGACCTGAGACAGTGGAAGGTGGACATTAAATTGCGCCACCCAGATCCTCCGTTGATGGAGGAGGGGCCAGGGTAGCTACTTCATCATTTCCCACCTAGCTACTTTCATGGACTTCACTACCTCCAGAAACTCATTTTTCTGTAAGATCACATCAACTCTGAGATTCCCATTTCCCCTGAGCCCCTAGTCCTTGGGGCCTCTCCTTCCCTCTAATTAGAGAGGGTGGACATCCAAGAGCTCCTCTCAGATCTTCCATTTAAGGAGGGTGCTTAGGGCAGACATCTCATCAGCAGATCTCATCCACTCCCTCGCCCCCTTCCGCCTGGACTGCTTTTATCCTCAGAGCTCAGCACAGTGCCTGGCATAATAGTAAGCTCTTTAAAAAATGTTTACGGATTAACTAATTGAATTTATCTGTTACATGTCTTCAAGTCCTCGCCATATTCTCTTAACCTTATGACTGATGACTTATTATAAGGAAGAACAATAGTTACTTATACTCTAGCCAGTTCCTTTTCTCCTTCCTTCCTTCCTTCCTTCCTTCCTTCCTTCCTTCCTTCCTTCCCTCTTTCCTTCTTTTCTGGTTATAGACCCCATTGACAATATGATGACATCTGCGGACTCCTCAGAATGTTTTCAAATGTATAAAATACATGCGATTGCAAAGGAAACCAAAAGTATTGAAATAAGATATTGCTTTTTCCCCACCTAACTTCACAGCCAGCAAAATCTGTCCACAGTCCCCTTGTAGATCCCATGTTAAGGACACCTACTCCAAACTGTTTTTTCTCTCCATGAAGGAGCTCTAATGTGAATGATGGAGTGGAAGTGCACATCCATTCCTCCTCTTTTCTTCAGGCTCCTAGAATTCCTGTCCCATTCTTCATTGTGCTGTCTCAATCAGCCCACCTTAGGCTTTTGGATGATCATTTCATCTGTTATTAATATTGCTATAATATAACTTCTGAATCCTATTTGACTTACATTCTGTACTCCTGTTTTTTTCGGCCAGCCATGCTTAGCACTGTCTTTATAGCTCTCATGCCAAAGTCATAATGATCCTAGGGGAAAAAAATATTAGCTTAAAAAAATAGGACTATTTTCAAATGAATACATAACAATTTTTTTGTCAAAGATGTATGTGTGTTTGTGTGTGCACATGACTGTAATAAGAATACAGGAAACCCTGAACCAGTTCTAGATTTGCTGCCTCTACCATCTTTTTCTCCTCTACCTACCCCACCCCAGCTAGTGGCACTCTTGGAGCCAGGAAGACCTGAATTCAAATCCAATTTCAGACACTTCCTAGCTGTGTGACCCAGGCAAGTCACTTAACCTCTATTTGCCTCAGTTTCCTTATTTATAAAATGGGGACAATAACAGCATTTACCTCCCAGGGTTGTTTTGAGGATCAAATGAGACAATAAATATTATGTGCTCAGCACATTTCCTGGCACATAATTGCCATATGAAAAGGTACACTCATTATTATTGTCATCACTATTATTCTTCTTCATCTGGATACAGCCTTCTTCTAAAAAGAGACAATTATTAGATGCTCAGGAGATGCTGAAGATGATGACATTAACTGATACAACTGATATTAACTGTTTTTTGATGGGCAAAACTGGGAGAGAGTTTTGGAGAGAAATGACACCTGTCTGAAGTATTAGGAACAAATACACACAAATTTGTCTATTCAAGGAGATCTCTATTTCTCATGATTGAGGACGGTGTTCCATAATGCAAAAAAGAGGCATTCCACCATCTCAGGAGACATAAACTCCTGGAAGTTGGAGGTTAATTTTCTTTTTGTTTTTGCATCTTCAGAACATAACATATCCTTATGTACTTGATAAATGTTTGGTGGATTGACATGGCTTCATCCCCTTTGTTACCATGGGTTTGGGAGCACAGAGGAAGCAGGTGACTCTGGAAATATTTTTCCAAATCCAGCTAAAAGGCAAAACTCCTGAAGAGTTTTGATTCCCTAGGGAGGATGCTTTCTTCACTAGCCAGGTTCGCATCAGGGCATTTGTCTGTTGGTGGAATTCCTTCTCCTCATGGCACTCTCTCTATTTCCTTGGACTCAGGCCATGAGACCAGGAGGGACAAGTACAATAGTAGCTTTCAGAACAGTCAACAGTGTGGATGAGTGGAAAGGACATGACTCTGAGAGTCAGGAGGATCTGAGAGTGATGCTGATACTGACGCTGATATTGACGCCAATACTTGCTAGTGTTCAAGCTTTTGCTCAATTGATGGAGGACTCTCACTAATTCCAAGTTATCATTGCAGGAAACCTCAGTCCCAGACTGAATTCCAAGATGAGCTGGGTCAGGTTATGACTTTTCCTTCTCATTTACTTTCTCTTTCTTTGCTGGTAGGTAGGGGTAGTAAAGTTATGTTTGATGAGTTACATGTTTGCAAGACGTTGAACTTTTCTGAAGTTTCACTTTTCCTTACGTACAAAATTAGACTGATTATACTTGGACTCCATCTCTCACAAGGCTAGTGTGAGGAAAGGTATTTGGACAACCTTGAAGAGCTACACAAATGAGTGGTGGGTTGGCTGTTGTCCATCGTTTTTGAAGAGGATCAAAATGACCTCACCATGATAAAGTGAAGTTTCAGTGTGTCTGACAGTGGCTGATCAGACCAATAAGAGCTTGGAGTGCTCTACCACAGATTGGGCACAGATAGTCCATGTGAACATTTGGGGTGGTTACTCCAAATTTGCACATGTTACGTTTACTTTGTGATATTTCAATTCTGCTTTGCTCATAGAGCACAGCACCCTTTCTGATGTGGGCATGCCATAGTGAATGGTCCTGTGCCAGTGTCTCCCATGTCACACAATCAAATCCAAACTTCTTGAGAGAGACACTGAGAATGTCCTTGTATCGCTTCTTCTGACCATCCTGTGATTGCCTGCCCATAAAACAGCTTTTCTGGCAAGTGTACATTTTGTATTCGAACAATGTGGCCAGTCCATCAGAGTTGCACTCTCTGAAGCATAGTTTTAATGCTTGGCAGTTTAGTTTGAGCAAGGACCTCAGTGTTTGGTACCTTATCCTGCCAGGTGATCTTCAGAACCTTTCTAAGATAATTCAAATGGAAGTGATTCAGTTTCCTGGAATGGCATTGGTAGACTGTCCATATTTCCCAGGCATACAGTGAGGTCAGCACAATGGCTCTGTAGACCTTCAGTTTGGTAGTCAGTCTAATACCTCTTCTCTTTCTTCGGAGCCTCCCAAATACTGAGCTAGCTCTGGTAATGCGTGCATCAACCTCATTGTCAATGTGTACATCCCTAGAAAGTACAGTACCAAGGTAAGTGAACTCACCTACAGCATTCAAAACTTCTCCATTTTTTGTAACTGATGATTTCACATATGGATGGTGTAATGGTGGCTGATGGAGCACCTCTGTTTTCATGGTGTTAATTATTAGGCCAAAATTAGCACAGACAGCAGAGAACTGATACCTACGTATTGCATCTCAGTTTCAGAGGCTGCATTGAGTGCACAATCATCTGCAAACAGAAAATCATGCACCAACACTCCCTCCACTTTGGTCTTGGCTTGTAGCCTTTTCAAATTGAAGAACTTACCATCAGTACATTAGCTGATCTTGATGCCTGTTCATCCTCATTGAAAGCACACAAATGACTACATTCTAACTGAAGGAAGTCTTATTTTTAAAGCTATCTGCATGAGGTCTGTTTTTCTGAATTAGAGAAAAAAAACCCTAGGTTTTTAATAAAAAGAACTGTTTATGGTTACTTTTAAAATATTACCTAGGGCTCTGAGAAAAGCACTTCATTACCTGGTGCGAAAGTTGCTTGATAGCTAGTTCATAAAGGTTAATGAGTTTAGCTGACAGCGGTTTTGCAGATTTAAAACCAGCTGCAAACAGCATGATTTCAGCAATCAGTTGGTAGTGGGGTACCATCATCACCACTGGCCGAAAAAGAGATTTTAAGTTATCTGGGAGTTCCACACGTCCTTTGTATCTTAAAAAAAAACAGAGGAAAACATTTCTCAATCTTTAATTTTTTTCAAACAATTTTTTCCTTAAATATAAGAATAATATTTCTACAGCTGGTGCTAAATTGTACATTGTTATTATTCTTATATATCTTGATAATTCTTACTTTAAATAAATGAAAAGAGGGTATTCATTACAGTCCTAAGCTATAAAGTATGGTAAAGCTAAGTGGGAAAATGTAAGAACACGTATACCAAGTAAAATTTAGCAAATGGTGAGATAGGTATAAGCACACAATTAAACTTTATCTATTTGGTTATAAATGCTAATTGTTAGTCTTTTGGGTCTGGCAATAGAACTATATTGGTTTTGTGTTGTTTTTTTTTTTTTTTTGAGAGGGAGAAAGTCTTAGATTTCAGGCCTGCCTTAGATACTTTTTAACTTGAACAATTAGTCACAGGCAAGTCACTAAAACTTTCTGGTCTGTTCCATTATTTATAAAGTTGAGGATAATAATCCTGTTGCTACCTCTCTAACATGATGTTTGTGAGGAGAGTACTTTGCAAACCTGAACATATTCTACATCTAAGTTATTATTCTGTTACTCAGGCCTTTGTTAAGGTGGTCTTTGGGCATCTTTGGACATATGTCAGTGAAGATGAATTGTGTCATTGGAGGGCAGTTTCTGGGAACATCTACATGACAGCATAAACAACTCATTGAAAAATGAAAACCAGTCACCCAACCAGGCTTCTTTGTGAATGCTATTGTTTATATGACATTGAAAATGAATGATACTAAAAGAAATTAATTGACTGGTTATTTTTCTATCAACAAGAGAAGTGAGGCAGCTAGGTGGTTCAAGTGGACAGAATACTGAACCAAGACTCGGGATGATCTGAGTTCATATCAGGCCTCAAGACACTGATTAGCTTAACCTCTGTCATCAAACCTCTGCCTGTTTCAGTTTCCTCAACTGTAAAAGGAGGATAATAATAGCACTTGTCTCCCAGGGTGGTTGTGAAGATCAAATGAGACAACATTTGCAAAGCAATTTGCCAACCTTAAAAGTGCTGCATATATATAAAATGCTGCATATATATGTACATATTTATAATACATATATACACATAATATATACGGTTTGTTGTTGTCCTTCATTCTCAAAGAGGACCAAAATGACATCACCATAATAAATTCAAGTTTCAGTGCGTCCGACTGTGGCTGATCAGACCAATACGAGCTCGGAAGGCTCTACCACAGGTTGGGCACAGAGAGTCCATGTGAACATTTGGGGTGGTTTCTCCAAATTTGCGCATCCTACATTTCCTTTGTGCTGTTTCAATTCTGCTTTGCTCATAGAGTACAACAGCTTATCTGATGTGGGCACACCATGCTGAGCAGTCCTGTGCCAGTGCCTCCCATGTTGCACAATCAAATCCAGAGTTCTTCAGAGAGACCTTGAGAGTGTCCTTGTATTGTTTCTTCTGACCACTGTGTGATTGCCTGCCCCATGTGGGCTCTTCATAAAATAGTCTTTTTGGCAAGCATACATTTTGCATCGGAGTTGCATATATGTATATACATTTAATATATCTATATATATGTAATGCTAGGCATTATTATTATAGTTATTTTATATTCAGGTGCCTACTACATTGACATGTACACAATAAGTACCCAATAAGAGTTAGATGGTGAAAATCCAATTCAACAAATGTTTATTAAATATCTATTATTGTATATGCTTAGTTAGTATCATGAGGAGCTGAACTCATTCCCCTCTGCTGGAATTTAAAATGTGTTTTATCATGGGGGTTTCATTTCAGACAGGGGCATTTATTGATGAGAAGGCAGGGGGAATAGAGGTGGGAAAGAGCTAGAAGGGGAGGGTAAGAGGGCAGGGCTGACCAAATGACAAGCATAATTTTGGAAAACTCTCCTAGAGTGCTAAATTATATTAAGACAAGGATAAAATTTAACTTTAGACCTATTGAGATTTCTTATGCCTCCTGTAGACTCACTGTTACTTACCCAGGATTTAAGGTGACAAAGACTGCACAGGACAGGTTGATGCGGACATCTTTTCCTTCTAGGAAAAACCTAAAATTGATTGCATTTTAAAAAATCAGTAACAGAAAGAAATATCTTCTACAGGCAAACATGGCATAACAATACAGGTATCAGAAATCTCCTAATGTTACATGATGGATAATTTTTTTTTCAAAAATAGGGCATTGCTAAAAACAACAACAACAATAAAAAACCCTAAACAAACCAAAAAAAAGCATCAAACATTTTTATAAAACTCCCAACAAGTAAGCCCATAAGGGGGCATAATTTAATCAATCATTCAGTTAACAATCATTCATTAAATGCCTACCATGGAACAGGTACTGTTTAGTTTAATGACTCAAGCATAAATTTGGAAAAATCAGATTGCCCAACTGGTTAATTGCTTCCACAAAAATAATAAATTACATCTTTACAATTAAATTGAATTCCTTTTTCTGGCCATGGGGGTTATTTTAGGAAAAATAGAATAGAATAAAGATTTACTTTTTTAATATTGGACACTACAGTCCTCCTGCAACATATTTTGTAAGAGCAGAACTTTCCACCACTGTCCCTAAACATACATTAACATCTTACTCTTTCAGAATCATGAGGGTGAGGAGTATATGTGTCCAGTGTAAGGACAGTAAGAATGAAATATATGATAACAAATTTATCTTTAACACTTAAGTTTGGTCTGAAATGTGAGATAAATTAATCTAAAATGTTTAGTTTATGGAAGACTTCAATTAGTTACTTGCTCTTGTTTCAGGAAACCTCAATCCCAGATAGAATTCCAAAATGAACCAGGTCAGATTATAACTTTTCCTTGTCTTATTTACTTTCCCTTTTTTTGCTACTAGGTGGGGGTAGTAAAATAATGTTTGACTTGTTAGTAGAGAAAAGATATCAAGGTTAATAGGGACACAAAGTTGAAGGATTTACAGCCATCCTTCTAGTAATTTTTCAAAAACATAGGTTTCATCGTGTCATCTCCCCATCCCCAACCCCACTCCCCCAGTCCCCTAAGCACTTCCCAATTTCAAAAGGCTCCAGTTGGTCCCCATCTCTTCCAGAATAACCTAGCCTTTCTCTCCTCCCCTTCCCAGTCTTCTTCCACACCTTCCCTCCCACCCTCACTTCCAATCCCACTCCACTTACTCCTTGATCCAGTGGCAATGGCCTTGCTGTTCCTTGTACAAGGTACCCCATCGCCTTTCTCCTCTGCCTGGAATTCTCTCCCTCCTCATCTGTCTCCTGGCTTCCTTGACTTCCTCCAAGTCTCAGCTAATACCTTATTTCCTACAGGAGGTCTTTCTTAATCCCTCTTAATTCTAGTGCTTCCCCTTTGTTGATTATTTCTAATATATCTTGTATATATCTTGTCTGTACATAGTTATTTGCATGTTATCTGCCCATCAGTCTATAAGCTTCTTGAAGGCAGGGACTGCCTTTTCTCATTGTTTATATCCCCAGAGTTTACCATGGTACTTGAAACTAGTAGGTCTTTAATAAATGTTTACTGACTTCCTGACTGACTAGGAGGAACTTCACAGATTATCTAATTCAATCTCCTTGTTGAGGACACTTGAAGCCCAGAAAGTTTCAATGGCTTGCTCCAAGATCATACATTTCAGAACAGAATTCAAACCCAGAACCTCTGATTCCGTATTCAGAATGCTTTTTTATTACACATATTTGTCTTTATAAAATAACAATAAACTTCTCTGTTTACTAATCAGTCAGTCAAACAACATGCTTATTAAGTTTCAGGCACTATGTTAGGCAATGAGAATACAGAGAAAAATGAATCACTCTGTTGTCAGGGACCTAGCATCCTATCAGGGGAAACAGCATATATGTTAATGAAGACAGACAAAATACATGGTGTCCTAGAAGTCTTTAGAGCTTTAATGTCTTAAAAAGTGTACTAAGACTTACAGGAAGGCCCTGTATATACAAGATAATACAAGATGAATTATGATCAACTTTTTAAACTCATTCCTTCATTTCTGACTGTCCTCACTTTGGTCTAACATGATAGAACTTTCAATATTTTGCATACACAGGCCCCAGAGACTTGTCTGCTCCTACTGGGAAATCAGTCATTCCTGAGGTATGGATGAGCTTGAGCTCATTTTTTTCATTACTTGAGCAGGTAAACTCAAGTCATATCCTATTTATTCCTTCTACCAGCCCTCAAAGATGTAGAATCAAATATATGACATATGTAAAGTGATTCACAAACTTTACAATATAAAATAAATCTACCTAATATTATTATCATTTTTAGGGTTTGGAATAAAAAAAACCAGGAAATTTCATTACTAGTGGACTACTTATAATCACTTCCTTCACAATAAAGCTGGCCACCAAAGACTTCTATGGTTATAACAAGCACAGTTTTAATTTGTTTCTCTCTTTCTTCCCCCGCCACCCTCCCCTCTCCCATTAGTGGCAGTAGCTGAGTTCAAATCTGACCTCACACATTTATTAGCTGTATGCCCTGGGCAAGTCACTTAACCCTATTTGCTTTATTTTCTTCATCTGTAAAATAAATAGCAGTAACTCTGTCAAGAAAAACCTAAATGGGGTCATGGAAACTCAGATGTGACTGAAATGACTGAACAACAATGACAATGAATGTTCACTTTTTTTTTTTTAATAAGAAGAATTGTGGATTCCAGAAATTGAAGGCAAAATGAAAAACTCCCTAACTTCATTCTCATGAGTAAGACTATGAAAATTTACACAGGATGAACCTATTTTGAGCTTTTTTATTTGGGAACGCAAAATTCTATTTCTGCGTTAGTATGAATCATAAATTAGTAGAATCTGAATTAATGATTTCTTGCTAAATTTTACTGTTAAGAAACTTAAAACATCTACTGGAAACAGTTCCCTAGGGGTTAGATGCACAGCAAGGAATTTTTTTCTAGCTCTTTTAAATTTGGTTTATATTTTAAATTTCTATCCCAACATAAAATGTACCACTCTAAAGCTTTCGGTTTTCAGTTGTTTCATAGCATAGTGGGAAAAATAATGACCTTGGCAGAAGGGGATCCAGTTGGAAATTCTACTCTGAATTATGAAGTCTATTTTGCCAAGTCACTGAACATCTCTGAGTCCTAGGTGCCTTGGTGATTTCATCAGCTCTCATGGATTCAATGACTATTTCTATACAGTTGATGCTCAGATTCATTTGTCTAGTCCATCCTCTCTCCTGACCTCCAGGCTCACATTTCCAACTGTCTATTTAATATCTTAAAGTGGAGGTCCCCTAGACATTTAAAATTGAACATATCCCAAAATGGACTCATTATTAGTATAGAGAGAGAAGAAAAGCCTTAGGACAAAGATCTGAGGAACACCCGTGGTACTACAGTGGTCTTGATTTGGATGAATATTCAGTAAAGAAGACACAGAAAGAATTATCAAAGAGGAAAGAGAGCAGTATCAGGAAAACCTAGAGAAAAGAAAATGTCAAGTAGTGTCAAAGGCTTCAGAGAGGTCAAGAAGGAAGAAGAATGAGATTGAGTAATTAAGAGATCACTAGTGACAAGACAGAGAGAGAGAGAGACAGAGAGACAGAGAGAGAGAGACAGAGAGACAGAGAGACAGAGACAGAGACAGAGAGAGACAGAGACAAAGAGAGAGGAAGAGAGAGAGAGAGAGAGAGAGAGAGAGAGAGAGAGAGAGAGAGAGAGAGAGAGAGAGAGAGAGAGAGAGGGAGAAAGAGAGAGAGAGAGTGTGAAAGGAGAAGAGAGTCTGCCTCCATTACACCCTCAGTCAAAGTCTTTGCCCAGAGACATTCTTATTTGCCCGATGTGCTAGGAATACTAATTATGGACCAGACACTTGATATGAAACGTACATACACCTTCTTTAGAGGGGATGGATACTGGTTTATTCCTAATACCTGAAAAAAAATTTCTTGTCAAGGGCAGAAACTTAGTGACTAGAAATTTCAAAATTTGATACTAATTATTTGTCTCCACACAAACATTTACACCGAATTTCTACTTTTCCATCTGGAAAATCTAGTTACTCCATTTCTAGGTATTATATTAGGTAGTGATATAATGATACAATGATCAGGACATTATATTTAATGATGTATTCATATGTAATCCAGTACCATATAAATAACAAAGGCTACATAATATCAGTTAAGTAAATTAGTCAAATAGCTTTTAAGCATCAATAAGAATATGGTATGCCACATGTAAAATGTGTGTGTGTGTGTGTTCATCCTTTGTTGCCAAAGAAGACCATGCCATCAGAGAAATGATGACATGACTTGCACTTGACTTTGTTTTGGTGAGGGAGGGCTGTGCAGGTCACCAGCCTCACTTCTCCTCCAGATCCATCTGAATCCAGTGACTGGATTGACTGGAGATGACCCAGGATGAGGCAAGTGGGGGTAAGTGACTTGCCCAAGGTCACACAGCTAGTGAGTGTCAAGTGTCTGAAGTGAGATTTGAACTCAGGTCTTCCTGATTCCTACACTGGTGCTCTATCCATTGTACCACCTAGCTGCCCCCACACATAAAATACATACCTGTTACACTGGTTATCTTTAGCTGCTTTAATTGTTTGCATCTGTGAGGCAATCACAGAGAGTACTTCCATATCAATTCGATTGAACTCATCAAAACAACACCATGCTCCGGATTGAACTATTCCAAAGAAGAATTTTCCCATCATCTTAATAAAAGATAAATGATTGAAATTAGTAATGATTGCAAGTATATTCTTCTTTTGTTGAAACACTTAAAATTATTCATTAATTAACATATATAATATTCCTTCTGGTTATCTTCATATTATATTCAAGCTATTAAAGTTTAAAATTTCACAGAGACTTTCGAGATACTGTGCATATTCACATATACATATTTTTTAAAAAGTTATGTCATTGGGGCAGTTACTAGGAGTAAATAGAGCACTGGCCCTGTAGTCAGGAGGACCTGAGTACAAATCCATTGGCAGACATTAGCTGTGTGTGACCCTGGGCAGGTCACTTAATCCCAACTGCCTCTTCTCATTTCCCCTCCCCCAAAAAGATACGTCACTACAATTATTCTTTTTCACTTGGCATTACTGCATATGCTTTTGTGCATTAAATAGTATTCATTCTTTCTGAAGATTCTGCCTTAATATACCAATGTACCAGGCATTGGACTACAACTGGTCACTTCTTAGGTTGTTCCCAGCTTTTCAATAATGTAGCTTAGCTCAGTTCTGGCACATAGTAGTCACTTAATGAATATTTATTGCTTCATGGATGGATTAACTATAGATATCTTTGTACAGATTGTTCTTTTTTTTTTTTTTTCAATTATTTCCTTGGGGTATCTTTCCAGTGGGAATTTACTGGGATCCCTTAAAGAATAGAAGAACTGAAGTACAATTCAAGTTTTGGTTTTACCTGAAGAACACCACCAGTTTTAACCCTTATTTCATACTGTCAGCTCATGTTCCACAAACTGTACCACTCTGCCTTGCCCTAGGCAAACCATGAATGTGCCTCTTTCTCAGCTCTGTCTGTGCTGATTTTTGTAACTCGGATCTTTGACAAACTAAAAAGGCTTTGACTAGGCTTGGTGGGAAAAAGCAAGCTGAGTTTTGAAAGGTTAATCACCAGAAAGTTTTCCACTAATTGATGGAGATTAAGGAGGCACAGCTCATGTCACATGGGCTGTCTACTGGGTCTTAGAGAGGTTGGGACCACAAATGAATTGGATGATTATATTCAACACGTAAAAATATAATAAAATGCCACTCTTTTCCTCTGAATACTTTCAAATTTTGTTCTATTGGCTATTCTATTTTAATTTTGACTGTGCTTCTTAAAGACAATATGTTATTGGGTTGTGCTATTTAGTCCTCGATACTTTTTTTTTTTTTTAGCAATATTTAGTTTTCTTTCTTCTACATTTAATATTATAATTTTGGAATTTATCTCATCTTTCACCTTTTTTATTATTTATTTCCTTTTTTCAGTTTTTAATTAATTTATTTAACCAAGCATTCTAATTGCCCCTATCACCAATCTGCCCTCTCTTCTCTCATCCCTCCCTTCCCTTATCCCCATCTTCTCTTTTGTCCCATAGAGCCAGATAACTTTCTATACCCCTTTACCTGCATTTCTTATTTCCTAGTAGCAAGAACAGTAGTCAACAGTTGTTCCTAAAACTTTGACTTCCAACTTCTCTTCATCCCTCCCTCCCCACCCATTCCCTTTGGAAGGCAAGCAATTCAATATAGGCCAGATCTGTGTAGTTTTGCAAATGACTTCCATAATAGTCGTGTTGTGTAAGACTAACTATATTTCCCTCCATCCTATCCTGGCCCCCATTGTTTCTCTTTTGATCCTGTCCCTCCCCAAGAGTATTGACTTCAAATTGCTCCCTCCTCGTATTGCCCTCCCTTCCATCCTCCCCCCCACCCTGCTTATCCCCTTCTCCCCCACTTTCCTGTATTGTAAGATAGGTTTTCATACCAAAATAAGTGTGCATTTTATTCCTTCCTTTAGTCGAATGTGATGAGAGTAAACTTCATGTTTTTCTCTCACCTCCCTTCTTTTTCCCTCCACTAAAAAGTCTTTTGCTTGCCTCTTTTATGAGGGATAATTTGCCCCATTCCATTTCTCCCTTTCTCCTCCAGATATATTTCTCTCTCACTGCTTAATTTCATTTTTTTAAGATATGATCCCATCCTATTCAATTCATTGTGTGCTCTCTGTCTCTGGGTGTGTGTGTGTGTGTGTGTGTGTGTGTGTAATCCCACACACTACCTAGATACTGAAAAGTTTCAAGAGTTACAAATATTGTCTTTCCATGTAGGAATGTAAACAG
The DNA here is from genome assembly GCF_028372415.1 of Notamacropus eugenii. NCBI lineage: Eukaryota > Metazoa > Chordata > Mammalia > Diprotodontia > Macropodidae > Notamacropus > Notamacropus eugenii. The sequence goes on from NC_092873.1 coordinate 411,381,595, forward strand.
TTCAACTTTAGTATGTCCCTTATGACTTCTCTTTGCTGTTTACCTTTTCATGCTTCTCTTCATTCTTGTGTTTGAAAGTCAAATTTTCTTTTCAGCTCTGGTCTTTTCATCAGGAATGCTTGAAAGTCCCCAATTTCATTGAAAGACCATTTTTTCCCCTAAAGTATTGTACTCAGTTTTGCTGGATAGGTGATTCTTGGTTTTAGTCCTAGTTCCTTTGACTTCTGGAATATCCTATTCCAAGCCCTTCAATCCCTTAATGTAGAAGCTGCTAGATCTTGTGTTATCCTGATTGTATTCCCATAATACTTGAATTGTTTCTTTCTAGCTGCTTGCAATATTTTCTCCTTCACCTGGGAACTCTGGAATTTGGCCACAATGTTCCTAGGAGTTTCTCTTTTTGGATCTCTTTCAGGTGGTGATTGGTGGATTCCTTGAAGACTTATTTTGCCCTCTGGTTCTAGAATACCAGGGCAGTTTTCCTTGATAATTTCATGAAAGATGATGTCTAGGCTCTTTTTTTGACCATGGCTTTCAGGTAGTCCCATAATTTTTAAATTGTCTCTCCTGGATCTATTTTCCAGGTCAGTTTTTTTTGTAATGAGATATTTCACATTATCTTCCATTTTTTCATTCTTTTGGTTTTGTTTTGTGATTTCTTGGTTTCTCCTAAAGTCATTAGCCTCCATCTGTTCCATTCTAATTTTGAAAGAACTATTTTCTTCAGTGAGCTTTTGAACCTCCTTTTCCATTTGGTTAATTCTGCTTTTGGAAGCATTCTTCTCCTCATTGGCTTTTTGAACCTCTTTTGCCAGTTGAGTTAGCCTATTTTTCAAGGTGTTATTTTCTTCAGCATTTTTTGGGGTCTCCTTTAGCAAGGTGTTGACCTGCTTTTCATGCTTTTCTTTCATATCTCTCATTTCTCTTCCCAGTTTTTCCTCCACCTCTCTAAATTGATTTTCAAAATCCTTTTTGAGCTCTTCCATGGCCTGAGCCCATGGTATATTTATTTTGGATGTGTGGGATACAGAAGCCTTGACTTCTGTGTCTTTCCCTGATGGTAAGCATTGTTCTTTCTCATCAGAAAGGAAGGAAGGAATTATCTGTTCACCAAGAAAGTAACTTTCTATAGTCTTATTTTTTTTTCCCTTTTCTGGGCATTTTCCCAGCCAGTGACTTGCCTTTGGGAGTTTTCTTTCCACACCCACCATGCCTCCAGATCCGCCCAGCCAGAGCTTGGGGTCTGAGATTCAAATGCTGCTTCCCAGCCTCAGGGCTTTGGGCAGGGGTGGGGCTACTATTCAGTGTGAGATTAAGTTCAGATGCTCAGGTGGGGCCAGGGCTGCCACATGGGGCTCAGTTCCCTCAGGGGGTTTATGCAGAGACCTTCAACAATGAATCTGGGCTCCTGCCTGCTTGGGGAGCCCCTGCCTGCTGCAGCCCCCGCTGCTGCCTCCCGAGGGGGCCTGAGTTATGGGGACACCCCACTCCCCTCTCAACCAGCCAAAGAGACCCTCTCACTGACCCTTGTCACCTGTGGGTGGAGGGACCTGTGCAGCTGCTGGAGATCCTGTCCCTGAAGCCTGCTCGGATCTGCTCCTCTCGGTGCCATGCAGCCAAGGCAGGGCTGGGCTCTGCTCCAGGTCCAGTGTGTGACGGACCTTTTGCTTCAGGTTTTCAGGTCTCTCTGGAACAGAAATCTCATCTGCTCTGTTGTTATGTGGCTTCTGCTGCTCCAGAATTTCTTGGGAGTTCTTCTTTACAGATATTTTATGGGATGTGGGTTTGGAGCTAGCATATGTGTGTCTTTCTACTCTGCCATCTGGCTCCTCTCCCCTATTTATTTCTTTATGGGGTTTATTTTAATTATTTATGACGTGAACTTTGGAGTTATTTTTCCTTATGTCATGAGAAAGAAATTATAACTATTTTTTTAAAAAATCCTTTTTTTCTATTTTGGATACTTTAATATTGTGATATACTTTGTGATAACCATTCATAAGGATACTTCTTCCAGTGGTGTAGGCCACAACACTTTTATATAATTAAATTCTTTGAGGCTCTTGTTCATATCCTCCCATACATACTACATAAGTGGTCCACCCAAAGTAGTGTATGTCTGTCTTTGGGTCTTTTAGCTTTATCCAGCAACTATGATCACACATCAACATTGTGCATTTATCAGTTGCTCCTTGACCAGATCACCTATCTTTCTGATCACGTATAGGGAATTATACTTGACAGTGATCTCACTGAGAGAGGGAACTCATAACGAGGAAACTCCTTCTACCAATGAGGTTTGGCACCTTCTTGACAAAAAACAATCTTATTTGGCTAGGGTACAGAGAGTTGAAGTGCCAAGCCCTGAGTCACATGGCCAGTGTGTCTCAAGGCCAAGATTTGAACAACATTTTCCTGGTTTTGAGGTCAGATTTTTACCCATCCTGCCATACCATCTCTCATCTTTATCTTTCATGCTCCTTGAATTCAAGTCCCTACTGGCAATATTCTGAAGCCTATTTATATCCCCATCTTTTCATTATCCTTTGGATCACTTGATAATTTCATTTTTCAGTAATTGTGATAAAGATAGTGTGGCATACTAGATAGGGTGCTGGATTTGAAATCAGGAAGGACTGGATTCAAATCTCCATTCTCACTGACTCCTTATTTACTAGCTATGTCAGGTGGTGCAAGACATTTAACCCATCTGATCCTCATTTTCTTTACCCATAAAATGGCTAAATGAGTGGTTCTGAGCTCTGAGGCCCCTTCCAGCTCTAAATTTATGATTTTAGGAATACTGGAAGAAGATAAATGTATTGGTGGTAGACCAGCTTTATCTACTTCCCACTGTATTTGCATCTCACTATCTAGATAATGGGAGGAGAAGCAGAGAGGGAACTTCATAAGGTTATGAAGTAGGTGCTATTATTATCCCTATTGTACAGATGAGGAAACTGAGGTTAAATAACTTGTCCAGATTCACAGACCTAGGAAATAACTGAGGCTGATTTGAACTCCAGGCTTAGCACTATACATAAGGAGTCACCTAGCTGCCTACATAGTATTCATCTACTTCACTTTTCATGCGTAGGTTGATCATGAAACTCTTTTGAGAGGTTGTGAATCTCAATTAGGAAATTATAATTACAGGACTTAATGAATCAGTACAAGATTAATAAAAAGAATCATTTGGAGGATGTTACTATTTATAAGTGGGCAGTTAGGTGGTATCGTAGTACACAGAGCACTGACCCTGGAGTCAGGAAGACTCATCATCCTGAGTTTAAATCTGGTCTGAGACTTAGTAACTGTGTGACCCTGGGCAAGTCATATTTTTCAAGTTCTTAAACATTTTTAAGTAAAGTTTTGAATTCCAAATTCTATCTTTTCCTTCTTCCCTCCCCTCCCCCCTCCCTGAGATGAAGGGCAATCATATAGATATAGGTTATACATGTGGAATTATGTAGAACATTTTGATATTAGACATTTTGAACAAGAAGATGAATAAAAGGAAAAAAAAGAAAGTGAAAAAATAGCATACTTCAGTTTGTACTCAAACCATGGCAGTTCTTTCTCTGGAGTCAGATAGTATGCTTCATCATTAATCCTTTGGGGTTGTCTTGGATCATCATATTGCTAAGAATCACTAAGTCACTCACAGCTCTCATCAAACAATATTGCTGTTATTGTGTACAACATTCTCCTGGTTCTGTTAACTTCACTATGTATCAGTTCACATTTTTCTGAAATCATTCTGGCTGTCATTTCTTATAGCACAATAATATTCCATTTCAATCAAATACCACAGCTTGTTTAACCATTCCCCAATTGATGGGCATCCCTTCAATAATCAATTCTTAGCCACCACAAAAAGAGCTTCTATAAATATTTTTGTGCAAATAGATCCTTTTCCTTTCTTTTGGATGTCTTTGGGGTAAAGACCTAGCAGTGGTATTGCTGGATCAAAGAGTATGCACAATTTTGTTTTTGAATAGTTTGAAATTGCTCTCCAGAATGGTTGGATAAGTTCACAGCTCCACCAACAGTGCACTGGTGTTCCAGTTTTCCTGTGTCCTCTCCAACAGCCAACATTTTCCGTTTTTGTCATATTAGCCAATCTGATAGGTGTGAGGTGGTACCTCAGAGTTGTTTTAGTTTGTGTTTCTCTAATCAGTAGTTTTTTAGAGCATTTTTGTATGACTATAGATAGCTTTGATATCTTTAAAAACTGCCTGTTCATATCCTTTGTCCATTTATCAACTGGGGGATGAATTATATTTTTATAAATTTGACTCAGCTCTCTATATATTTGAGAAATGAGATCTTTATCAGAGATACTTATTACAAAATTTTCCTGCCAGTTTTCTACTTTTCTTATAATTTTGGTTGCATTAGTCTTGTTTGTGCAAAAAGCTGTGACCCTGGAGAAGTCACTTAACACTGTTTACCTCAGTTTCCTATTCTAGAAAATGGAGAAGGAAATTGTAAACCACTCTGGTATCTTTGCCAAGAAAACTTCAAATAGTGCCATGAAGAGTTGGACGGGAATGAAAAGGACGAACAACAATTCAAATCCCCTTGTCAGGATAATTAGCACAGTGACTTTTGTATCTTTGTATGCTAAAGGAAGTTAGCCCTAATCCACAAAAGTCACAAAAACAGAGAATGTTAGAGTTAAGGACTTAAGCAGCTATATGGTCCAGCCCTTTCACTTTACAGAAGAGGAAACTGAGTCCCAAAGAGTTGAAATGACTTGCATAAAATCAGTAGTTTATTAGGTGAGTGAGATGAGAATTTGGTTTTCCTGACTCTCAGCTAAGTTGTCTTTCCACTACACTATGTGGGGAATACACACTCAAGATTGCTTGCCTTCCTTTTTCCTTCTGAAACTCCAGTTATTCAGAAGGTAAATCATCTAAATCTGTTTTCAAGGTGAGTTGATTTAATTTGCATTGCTGACATGTTTGCCTACTCTGACTAAATCTCAGATTATTGTTTCAATCTAATCTTTTGTTTTCACAGTTTCTTTATTTTCTCCAAATCTATTTTACTCTGTTACTTCCATAATGCAGTGACCTGGTGCCAGCACAAATGGGATCAAACAGCTGATTAATAAATATTCAGAGTCAGCATTTTCACTTCAGAAATCAGCAGCTACAAATCAGAGATTGATTTATTGTTTTATTGATTGTCTAAATTTAAGAAAAAGATGAAAAAATGTAAATGCATATTAAACTTAAAAATGTGTCATGGAAGAGATTTTTGTTAAATATTTATCAGGATACCCCTGCTTCCAACAAATATTTAGGCTTTCTATCATGTTTGCCAGTTTCCTGATTTTTTCTGTTATTTCCTTTATTTCCTGTGTCATTTTTGTGGAGCATATTACGTTTTCCTTAATTTCATTTAAGATAGAGATTATACAATCCATTTCTTCTTTCAGTATTTCTTGAGTATCTTCAGTACCTTCTTTGGCAAGTATTTCCTCCATGGTTTTATAACTTTGTTTTTGTTATTTTGAGATTTCAGAGCTTTTGGGAATTTTTTTTCAGTTATGTTACTTTTTCTTGTTGATAACCATAAAAACAATAGTTTTCTTGTTTTCAGAATGCCTTTAGTTATATTTTGTTATGTTGGCATAGAGTGAATGCCTGATGTTGCTACTTACTTCTGTTATCAAAAGTCTTATTTCACGTGAATATAAAGACATAATAATAATGAGTGTCAACTATTGTTATTTCTCTATCAGTTCACAAAAAGTCTTTAAAAAATTATTTTCCTCTGGAGAGATGATGAGTCTTACCTTATAATCCAAATCTTCAAAACAGTTGAAGACCACACAATGTTTGCCCAAGGCCTGGGGGAGAGCATAAAATATTAGTTAAGGCAATTTTCAGAATAAAAGAATTTCTGAAAAAGCATACCTGGGCAAACCTTTTACCAGATGATATTTTATGGCAAAATGTGAGTATGGATGCCACAACTTGGCAAATTCACAAAAGCAGTACAGTAGGACTGTGAACGGTACACAAAAGTACCAGTATATATTTAAGCCCATTAGTTCAATTGATTAGAACATGGTACCAATGAGACAAATGTCACATGGATTTTATCTCCAAATAATCTTTGCTCAGACAACATTTTTCCATGACCACAAATACACTCCTAAACTTTGTCAGACCATTCAAATATGTATTTACATGTATACTATCACATACATCTTTATATATGTACATATATACGTATATGTATATATATACACACACAGACTATCAAATATGTATGCTATCAGCTACTGACAAACTCTATGACTAAGGCAAATTACCACTCCTAACAATAAAACTTAACAGCCCATCAACAAATCTATAGGACAGTAAGATTAAATTTAAATGGTTCATAAAGCATAATAAGAACAATGAACCCATTGACTGTGGTATTTATTTTTTTCTGAAAAATTGTGAGAAATCTGTTTTGAGCCATGCGTGGGCTCTGAGCAGTCTCTTTTGTAAATAACATCACAGTTTGACAGGAAAGCTGACAAATGTGACAATTTCAAGTTATAAAGAAGACTGGACGCTGGTTTGCTTCAGAGAGTCATTCTGGATGGGCAATATAACCTATGTCCAGAGAAAAGGGCTTTTTTTTTTTTTGATTTAGCCTCTATCACAAATATTTTTATTCCTTCTGTTTCTTAAAATGGCTGAATTTGCATGACTCTGTTCCTTGCCCAACACACTTACCTCCAAGCACAGATGAATAATTTCGGATTAAGTTGGAATACAATAGGAAAGTGTGCGCATACACATTGGTGTGTGTCCAGCTTGCACATACAGTATACTGTGCATATCTTGTATATGTGTCCATAGGACACAAGTTGGTGACACGGAGCTTAATGAAATGTTTTCTGAATTGAATGTGTATTTATGTGCATGAGAGCTTGTTACATCCATGCATGTTTGTATGTAGTGCTGTAAGTGTAAGGAAAGCAGATTTTTGTTATTATTTCTTGGAGTCAAGTTTCCAGGATCCATGGCCATAACAATCTCTTGTTCCCAGGTATTTTGCACCACTGTAACACAGCAGGTGCTGAGTTTCAGGGCCATGCATATGGGCTCTGATGCCTTTCTGTGCTGAACCAATCAGGTGCAGAGTAAAGCAGTACATAGAGAGAGCACTGAGAAAACTAGTGAAAAGAAAAATGAATGTGGAATGCTGAGAGTTGAGGAAACTAGCAGCAGCAGCAGGCAATCACTAGACAGCAGGAACTTGCTAAGCAGGAGGAATTTGCTCAGCAGAGAGAAGTGAAGAAGACCACCTCTGGTAATGGAAAAGGAGACCTCCTCATAGATTAAGAATGAACCTGTGCTAGCAGCCCTCCTGTCAGCAAGATCTGCACATGCTAAAGGAAAGTATGGGGTTTAGTGAGACTGGGACAGTTGTCCATTGTTTCCCAGTTATTGTGCTAGTTTTTCGCAGCTAAAGCTCCCATAGAGATAACAAAGGAGTCAGGGAGAAGTTTCTTTTGAACTTCTCAGAACCTAGACTATGGCCAGAGGCAGAGATTGAGTGGAGTAGCACAGCCCCAAATTGTGCCTGAGGTTTGAGGGCCCTGGAAGTGTACTGTGCCCAGAGACCCTCAGGACTTGGAAGCTAGGGCTGGAGCAGTGTTAGGACTTGAATTCTTTGGTTCATTTGAGCATGTGTGCACCTGAGAGGGCTAAGTGGGAGCCTCCAATGGCAGCATGGAAAGGGCACACCCCCAAGAAGACTTTTAGGATTTGGACATTCTCTATTTTGATTGAGGGTATTGTAACCTACTGTGACCTAGGGGTGGAGTGTGTTGTATTCTCTACTGTCTCTGGGGATGTGTTGTGCTAGGGAAGACCATGTCCTGGGATCCCCTGATTGTATAAGCAGTGTTCTGGACAGCACCTGAGTGAGGAGGGGCTGACTGCTCACTCCCCAAAGATTTTGGTCCTATGAAGAATGTATAAGGTGGGGGGTCATGCTATGTTATATACTAAGTGCAATGATATATGCTGTATGCCATGTTACATACTGAGAGTTATATCATATACTGAATGGTATGTTTTGTTTAAGGCCACATAGTCACCCTGGTAATAAGTTATATTGTTATGAATTTTGAGTATTTCAGTTTCTTGAATAAGGTTTAATTTTGAATAGAGTGCTTATTACACTGTGGGAATCAATCCTTAAAATATATATATATATATATATATATATATATATATATATATATATATATATATACACACACACACACACACACATATTTATAGCAGCTGTTTGCATATCTCATTGCTATTACAAGTATATAAAACCTACTTTTTACTATCTATAATTTATATATATATGTATATATCTATATCTATATATCTACATGTACGTGTGCCCTTTCTGCTGGTGTATGTAGTCGTGTCTTTTATATGTGTACTCATTTGTCCGTACCCACTATGAAAATTTTTGCCTGGACCAATGTGACTGTCTTTTTTTGGGTGCATGATTATATAAATGCAAAACTTTTTCGGGGAACCATTACTTAAACGTAAGCATGTGCAGATTTATTGGTCAAAATAAACTTTTTTACAAGAAGTAGTAAGTTTGAAGGGGAGCTCAGCAAGTAACAATGAAGCTAAACTGGATGTGTAGGGGAGAGAGGAGAGAAGTTCCTGATCAATTTGATGAGTCCCCCAGTACCCCTGATAAAGTCATAGGGTGTTGTGGCAGCCCTGGTCTCTGTAGACTAATCAGGATTCCAAGTTTTTCTCAGCAAGGTGCTGAGGTGACCTCAGAAATTACAAAAATTATTTTCAGTCTATTATACTGTTTAAAATCACTATCTTTATTGAATCCAAATAAATTATTCTATGCTATCATTTATTTTTCATTGTCTGCTACTTTAAAATAGTCTGTAGCTCCAATGTCACTAGATTGTCCTATTTTTCCAACTACTTCTAGTTTTTGCTGCATTTTAATATTTCTGTCACCATTCCCTATGGCCCAATATAAGGATTAACTTCCTAACATTCAGAGCTATCCAAAAGTAAAATGAGTTCGATTTCATTCGAAGTATTCAGGTGGAAGCCAGATGAAGTCTAGTCAGAGATTTTATGGAGGGGACCTGTTTTAGATATGGATTAGATTAGATGATGATTCAAGTCCTTCCTAAGATTCCCCAAATCTCTAACTACTTACTAGATACCTACTAGCTGTGTGACCCTGGGCAAACCATTTAACCCTGTTTGCCCTAGTTTTTTCATCTGTAAAATGAGCAGGAGAAGGAATTGACAAACCATTCCAGTATCTTTGCCAGAAAAACCTCAAATGAGGTCACAAAGTGGGGGGAAGAAGGAGGAGGAGAAGGAAAAGGAGAAAGAGGAAGAGGAGGAGAAAAGGAAAAAGGAGAAGAAGAAGATGATGATATTTCCACTTGGATATTTTACCATTATCTGAAATGATAGTTAAACATGTCCAAGATAGCACTCATCTTCACTCTAAACCAGTTATCCTTTCCTAAGTTGCACATTTTTGTTAATGCAGCCAACATTTTCCAGGTGTTGCATATCTCTTTCAGTCATCTAAATTCAATCAATCATCAGATCTTGACAATTACTCCTTAGAAACTTCTCTCCAGATTGTTTACTTTTTGCCATCCTTACAGTCATTCATTATGCAAAAATATCAAACAGCCTGGATTTAAATTCATTACACGAGAATATCAGACAACCTGGATTTAAATTCCGGTTCGGGTACTTACTACCTAGCATAAGAGACTTTGCTATCTGGGCCTCATTGTCCTCATCTGCAAAACAAAGAGGTTGGGGCCAGGTCTCTAAAAATCCCTTTAGGATCTAAATACAATGCCTTCACAACAACAGTCCTAATAATGTTTAGATCCCTGCAAGAGTCTCCTAATAGGAGATGCACCTCTACTCTCTCCTATCTCGAACCCATCTCCACATTTCCAACTAAATTAATCTTTGTAATGCTATGACTCAGCTCAAACCCTTCCCTGTTTCCACTGCCTATAATCTAAAGTGATGTTCAGGGCTTCTCACTAATTGTCCCCATTCTATCTCCTTAACTTTATGTTTCACTACTTGCCAACAGGAACATTGCACTCTACCTGGGCCAGCCTTATTACTGAGCAAATAAAAGCACACATTTTGTATTTTCCTGTCCAATTTCCCTCATCTTAGCTTACGCTATTAGCTCCACACATGAAATGGGAGAAGGGAACAAGGATTTGTTAAATGCCCACTATGTGCCAAGCACTTCATAAATATCGTCTCACTTGATTCTCATCACAATACTGTGAGGTAGATAGTGTTATTATATCCCCATTTTACAGTTGAGGAAACTGAGGCAGGCAGCATTTAAGGGATTTGCCCAGGGCCACACAGCTAGTAAGTATCTGTGGTGGGAGGTGATCTCCAGTCTATAGGATTCCAGTAGACCAGGGCTCTATCCACTGCACCACCTATGTGCCTAGTTACACATAATGTTCACCCTATCACTTGTCTAAAATTCCTACAAATCCTAAAAACCAACACAAATCTCTGTTTTATGAAGCCTTTCCTAATCATTTTGATCACACTCATCGTTTTTCTAATTCTATACAGTACTAGCTATAAATACTCATCTAACTAACTAGTTGAAGTCCTTATTTCTTGTCTCCCCAGTGAGACTCTAAGTGCCTTGATGGTAAAGACCATATCCTCACAGGTCTCGGTAGTAATGAATGGTAATCAGAGTAGAAGCAGATATCTGATGAATAACTGAAATGAATTGAATTCCACTCTTTAGAGATGGAATGGCCTTGATTGCCTTTTAAATGATAATGCAACCATTAGGTGATCTCGTTTTTACATATTATAGCACTTTTATATATTATATATTATACATTATACATTCTCACTGGGCCTGTGTCTACATGGCACAGAGCTTCCAGGGTTCTTGAAGCTGAATTTGCCAAATAGCTGAAGGTTGAGCACTGTAAGTATTAATTCTTTAAATTTTTATTTTAACTGCATAAAGATATTTCCAAAATGTGCTTTTCACTACCTTCATATCGAGTGAAATGCACAAAATCAATCTCTTCGTTGACTCCTGATCCTTTGACTTCACTCTTGCCTTTACTACTGCCTTGAAGGTGTTCTCAATCCACTCTGCCCACCCATATCCCTCATGTTCCTAACTCTGCTGAACTCTGACCATTCCTTTAATCTGCAATATGCCATATCATTTAAATAATGTTGTTACTGTTCAGTCATTTCATATTTATGTACAACCCTTCCTGACCTGGAAGATTTTCTTGGCAGAGACACTGGAGTGGTTTGGTATTTTCTTTTCTAGCTCATTTTACAGATGAGAAAACTGAGGCAAAGAGGGCAAAGTAACTTACCCAGGGTCACACATTTAGTAAGTGTCTGAAGTTAGATTTCAACTCAGGAAAGTGACTCCTCCTGACTCCAGTCCCACCTAATACAACATTTTTCATCTACTCATGTGCTGCCTGCAATTTTTTGTAGTGTTTTGTCCTTCAGCTTGATTAAAAACAGTTTGAGAACACAAGCCATTTTTCCTACTTTGAGTTTGTACTTGAAGTGTAAAAGAGTATCTACTGTATGCTTTAGGAATGCAATTAAATACATGGTTGATGGATATTGATACAGACAAGAATGCCTTGGGTGAAAATCTGATATAAGTTCAAGATTTTATCAGCATTGGCATAGGAAATAAAGGCATATTTTATTTTTTCTTCTTGTAAGAATGTACTTACTTTTGCCAGGTCTTTGACAGTCTCTGTTTTCCCTGTGCCTGCTGGACCAGCAGGACAGCCTCCAAGATTCAAGTGGAGTGCACTAGTGAGGGTTAACCTGCATCGATCTGTGAGAGGTGTGATAACCAATCTGGAAGTGCAGCCCAAGTACTCAAAACCATAAGTAAAGGTTGCATGTCCTTGAAATACAAAGCATGTCTTCTGGTTTTCATCCCATTTATAACGCAGTTGCCTAAAAAGAAATTTTTAAAAAATGCTCAAGTAATCAATATTAATCAATCAACAAGCATTTATTAAGCACATACTATACACTTGTTGACTTCAAGGAACTTATATTTAATAGGTGGAGAATGCAAACTTACCAAGAGGACTTTAAACTGGAAATAAATGATATAAATGTGCTCCCAATTAAGATATCAGGAGAAAATTAGCAGAGGAGATGCTCAGAAGTTCACAAAAAAAAATGATACACAGAAAGAATTGATGTTTAATATCAATTAATGGTTACTTTCCTATTTTTATTGATTCATCTTTGAAATTGGTGTGCATTTTTAATTAGCAAAATTATTTAATTAGGTATCTAAGTGCCAGATCTTGAGTCAAGAAGACTTATCTTCCTGAATTCAAATCTGGCCTCTGATACTTATCAGCTGTGGGTTCCTGGGCAAGTCATTCAACCCTGTTTCCCTCAGTTTCCTCATCTGTAAAATGAGCTGGAAAAGAAAATGGCAAACCACTCCAGTATGTTTGCCAAGAAAACCCCAAATGGGGTCAACAGAGTTAGGCACTACTGAAAATGATTGAACAGCAACAGCAAAAACAAAGATTTTATGATCACATCTTTCCAATCTATGCCTCTTGGCACAATGAGGAGAGCACTGGATAGATAGCTTGAGTGCCTGAATCCTGGTTCTGTCATTGTGTGACTGTGCTAATGACATTAAATCTCTCTGGGCCTCAGTTTTCTCATCAATAAAATCAAGAGGGTTGGACTAGATCAGGAATGGGGAACATGTGGCTTCCAAGTCCTTGGGTGTGGTCTTTTGACTGAGTCCAAGTGTCACAAATCCTTTGATTAAGGAGATTTGTTCTATGAAGTTTGGAGTCAGTCAAAGGGTTGCACTTGAGGACCTAGAGGGTCACATGTGGCCTGCAGTCTCACCCCTGGACTAGGTCATCTCCAATGCCCCTTTATAACTCTAGATGGAGAAATCTAGATTCTTATGGTACTATGACACTTCTGACCTCACAGGGACACAAATACGTAGCACAAAGACAATAAACTAAGCAAACTGGAACACAAGGATGAAAATAGGATTTCACAGGAACAGAACGAATCAAGTGAGAATCAGCTTCTTCATTTGTACAGTGGAGGTTATAACAACTACCACACAAGCTTATTGTGAAAATAAAGTCACATAGTATTTGTAAAGTGCTCTTCAAACCTTAAAGTACCATTGTACATACTAACTACTGTTGTTATAGATAAAAATGGGTGGTGGGTAGTGCTAATCAATTTCAGCACGGAAATTTATGAAAAACATGTGGGGAGCATGGAGAGGATTTGGATACAATTCACTAAAAGGAGCAAGAGAAGCCAGGCTGTAGTTCCAGTGATATGACCACCTGGGGAAGAAGGAATGGAGAGGACTTCTTTCAAGCTGGTCCACAGAACACGATGAAGGCAGGATGTTGTCATGATCGGAGACTTCAACTATCTGGATATCTGCTAGAAGTAGGACAGCAGAGAAATTCTAGACTTAGATTGCTGACAATTTCATCTTTAAAAAAAGAAAAAAAACAGCCAGAAGAAGCCCCAAGGGGAAGTATTATTTTGGACTTGATTCTGACCAGTGAGGAGTAATTCATTGCCAAGTAGATATAATGTGAACATTAGAATGAAGTGACTGCTCTGCCATAGCTAAGGAAACTGACTTTCTCCCACGATGAGCTGGGTCCTTGCATGAAGATTTCACTATGCTATTTGATCAGCTTTGTCCAGGTAAGGATCTTCCACAATTACACGAATTGAATTAACAGATGAGTAAAGGACAGCATTTGAAAGGACCAATAAGGTGTTCCTATTGACAACCTTTACTGAGTTCTTTCTAAGAAAGACAAGCAGAATTAGGCTGCATGTGTATATTTATTTTTCTCAAAGCTTGCAGAGCACGCATATAGAGATACGTGTGGGAGCTCATTGCAGACAATGAAAGCAAGGATGGACAAAGGGGCCCTTATATATTCAGAGTAATTCTCTCTCACCTTTCCTCTCCCTTCCTGGCTCAGGATGCCTATGTCAGCCAAAATTAGTCTCCGTATGTGTTAACCATAATATGAGAAAGGAATTTCTTAAGTGGATAAACCATAAATACAATAAGATAAGAGAATGTCAAGAGGTCAATTGAAATGATAGATCCAGGATACCTGTTTTTCTTCTATCATTAACATGACCTAATATAACATAACATGTGTCTCTAGAATACCAAGATAAGAAAAGTCCCATTATTCAAGGAAGTGTCTGGGTCACAGTGCCTTGTCCTTGGTAGTCATAAACAGAAGAATGCTCCTGTTCAACTTAATCTGGTCTTGTAGCTGCTGACACAGGTAGGGGCATTTTGAGTTCACTCAGAGAGTGAAGCAAAGCATGTCAGTTATGCCAGAGCATGCAAAGCATTTTGGTAGGTTAAGTCCAGAGTGGGCCAAAATATCTCTCCTGATTTGCCAATCCAGGTTTTAGGCCTTTCTTGGGTCTTGTGGCGCGGGGGGTGGGGGGTGGTGGAGGTGGTTCAAAATGGTTTGGGGAGGTTCGCACTATTAAGGTACCTGCAAATATGTAAGAATTTATATCTCTAATAATCTCCTGAAATTGGCTAGTCAGTGGTTGCCAGCCTGTGTACCATGTGACCCTGAAATCTGGCCATTCTGAAGCAGACTATGCCTCAAGAGATAGGGAGGCTGGAATCCAGGGTTGCTTCGCAGAAATATCAGCTCTGGGCTATCTGAGAAACCACTAGCTCAGATGGGAAAGTACCTTCCTTCCAGCATTCACTTTCACCTTTTTAACCTATCTTCCCTGGTTCCCTTATTAAAGTCTTAAAATATTAACTGTGAGAGAATGATAACGTCCAGAGTTCTTGGCAATTATGAGCATTAAAAGTAGTTGAAATGGTTCTGATTAAATGTAGAACTCCTTCCTTCCTTCTAGTTGTCCTCAAAGTTTAATAAATGTCACATCAAAAAATAAATTATATTTATAAAATTTAATGACACATTAGATATTACTCTTGCTTTATATTAGCTTTTCTTGAAAGTTAAAGAAAACAATTATAGAGGGAGGGTTTTTGTTTTCTCTATGAAGTCAGAAGACTTATAGAAAATAAATGTCTTTGAAAGTTTGAAACTTCACAGTTTTACCAAGAGCTCTCTATAATATATTTCCCCCTCTACACTCAAGCACAGGTGGCACTATTCCTCCTTACTCTAATATTTACCTTGAAACAGTTTTGATATGGTGAGGCGATTCATGATTTAGAAAGTAGATTAAAGTTGTAGTCACTGCTCCCCACAATAAGTTATCAATGAAATTAGCAGCAAATAGGGAAAAGTATAGTAACAACAAATGTAAGTTAGAGTATATATCTCACTTTAAGGTTTGCAAAGCACTTTATGTTTCTTAACTGATTTGATCTTCACAAAGACCATGTGAGATTGGTGCTATTATTATTATCCCAGTCTTACAGGTAAGGAAACTGAGGAAGAGGGTAGATGACTTGCCCAGGGTCACATAACTTCAAGTCTTTCTGACTCCAAGGTGAGTACCCCATCCACTGCACCATCCATGCAGAACTTTTAATACTCCTCGTGACAAAAAAGGGGAGATCAAGAGAGGAAAAGAGAACAAACAGAGAAAAAAAGAAATGTAGAAAGTCAAAAGTGGGGAGGGAGTGAGGAGTGAAGTCAGTAATCATTTATTAAGTGCCTACTATGTTCTAGGTGCTGTGCTAAGTGCTTGAGGATACAAAGAAATGAATAAAGCAGCCCAGGTTCTCAAGGAGCTCAGAGTTTAATGGGGTAATCAAGAAGTAAAAAACTATGTATACATAAGATACAGACAGGATAAATGAGAAGGAAGGCATAAAAATTAAGGAAGAATGGGAAAGACTAAAAAAGAGGGGAAAATGGCTAATATTTATATAGCATTTTAACTTCTACAAAGTGCTTTGTTTTTTTTTTAAAACTTTCCAGAATTCAGCTTGAATTTTCTGAATTTGTGGAGAATATGACCAGAGATAGATATGCTTTTAGTTAGATTTTTACTTATAAAATTTTGGAGTACATACCTTGTCCATTCAAAATTATTTTCTTGAAAGATACGTTGGTTGAGCAAATAGGTCAATATATCCCTGCAGTGAACATAAATGGTAAGCAATGCCTCTAGGGTAATTTTGATTCGAAAATGAAGTGTGTCACACAACACTAGGTCTGCAAGCTGTCCCAGAAAGCATATCAGTTTTATAAGAACTTCTCTCAATTTCAAGGCTGGCTCAGAACTCTTAAAACTTTCAGTGCATTTCATATTAAACATTATTTGACTCTGAAAACAAGACACAAAAATTGGATTATCTTTAATTTTTACTTGGTTAAATCAAAAATTTCATTTTAAAGAAACATGCAGACTTTTAAATTATAGATCTATTTGGGCAGATATGGTCATACCTAAAAAAATGAATTTTGAAGAACAATTAGCTAATTAGTGAATGGTTCTGACACATTTCTATTTCTAAAAGTAGATCTTTGTTTCAGTAAAACTTTTTATCTTGATTAGAGTGATAAATAAATAAATATTTGCGTATTACAAATACATAGTTCAGTTTAAAAATCTTGAATTGCCATGTAGGGAATAAATATTAGTGAATACTTTAACTTATTAAAGGAGGAGCAAAGAAGAATGCTTTCCTTAAATGAGAACTTTGGGGGTTTAAAGAGCAAACCATAAAAACCATTCATGAAATTCTTAGGTCTTCTTTCTCCTTCTGCATCCTAATAGACAGTGATACATCTTGAGCAATATATGCCCATACAGAAACATTTCTTTTTCTTTTTAGTTTTATTTTATTTTTATTTGTGAATAAACAATTTTATTAATTTAGCTTTAGTTTTCAACATTCATTTCCACAAGATCTTGAGTTCTAAATCTTCTCCTCATCTCTCCCCTCCCCTCACCCCAAGACAGTATGCATTCTGATTACCCCTTCCTTCTATCACACCTTTTCCTTCTCTCATCCCCTTCCCTTCTATTTTCTTGTAGGGCAAGATAGGTTTCTATACCCCATTGCTTATTTATTTTATTTCCCAATTGCATGTAAAAACAATTTTTAACATCCATTTTTAAAACTTTGAGTTTCAATTTATCTCCCTTCCTCCTCCCTCCAACCCGCATTGAGAAGGCAAGTTGATATAGGTTATATATGTGTAGTCATACAAAACTCTTCCATAGCAGTCATGATGTGAAAGACTAACTATTTCCCTCCATCTTATACCACCTTCCATTTATTCTATTCCCTCTTTTGACCCTGTCCCTCCTCAAGTGTTTACTTCTGATTACTCCCTCCTTCCATTTGCCCTCCCTTCTATCATCCTCCCTTCTTATCCTTCCCTCCTTCCCCCCACTTTCCTGTAGGGTAAGATAAATTTTCATGCCCAATTGAGTGTGTTTGTTATTGCTTCCTCAAGCCAAATTCAATGAGATTAAGGTTCACTCATTCCATCTCACCTCCCCCCTCTTCCCCTTCATTGAAAAAGCTTTTTCTTGCTTCTTTTATGTGAGATAATTTACCCCATTCTATTTCTCCCTTTGTCCTTCGCTCAGTATATTCCACTCTCATCAATTTTATTTTTTAGATATTATCCCTTCATATTCAACTCCCTGTGGCCCCTGTCTATATGCATATAATCCCTCCAACTACCCTAATATTGAGAAAAGTTTCCAGACTTACAAATATTATCTTTCCATGTAGGAATGTAAACAGTTCCATTTTAGTAACTCCCTTATGATTTCTCTTTCCTGTTTACCTTTTCATGATTCTCTTGATTTTTCTGTTTCAAAGTCAAATTTTCTATTCATCTCTGGTATTTTCATCAATAATGCTTGAAAAACCTCTATCTCTTTGAATATCCATCTCCCCCCCCCCCCCCAATTATTATACTCAGCTTTTCTGGGTAGGTGATTCTTGATTTTAATCCTAGCTCTTTTGACCTCTGGAATATCATATTCTAAGCCCTGAGATCCCTTAATGTAAAAGCTTCTAGATCTTATGTTATCCTGATGGTATTGCCACAATATTTGAATTGTTACTTTCTGGCTGCTTGCAATATTTTCTCCTTGACCTGGGAACTCTGGAATTTGGCTATAGTATTCCTAGAAATTTTCCTTTTGGGATCATTTTCAAGAAGTGATTGGTGGACTTTTTCAATATCTATTTTACCCTCTGGTTCAACAATATCAGGGCAGTTTTCCTTGATAATTTCTTTTTTTGTTTGTTTGTTTGTTTTTTATTAATTAATTAATTTAACTTTTAACATTCATTTCCACAAAATTTTGGGTTCCAAATTTTCTCCCCATTTCTCCCCTCCCCCTGCCCCAAAACACCAAGCATTCTAATTGCCACTATCACCAATCTGCCCTCTCTTCTAACATCCCCCCTCTCCCTTATCCGCATCTTCTCTTTTGTCCTGTAGGGCAAGATAGCTTTCTATACCCCATTACCTGTATTTCTTATTTCCTAGTAGCAAGAACAGTACTTGACAGTTGTTCCTAAAACTTTGACTTCCAACTTCTCTTCATCCCTCCCTCCCCACCCATTCCCTTTGGGAAGGCAAGCAATTCAATATAGGCCATATCTCTGTAGTTTTGCAAATGACTTCCATGATAGTTGTGTTGTGTAAGACTAACTATATTTCCCTCCATCCTATCCTGCCCCCCATTGCTTCTGTTCTCTCTTTTGATCCTGTCCCTCCCCAAGAGTGTTGACTTCAAATTGCTCCCTCTACCATTGTCCTCCCTTCCATCATCCCCCCACCCTGTTTATCCCCTTCTCCCCCACTTTCCTGTATTGTAACACAGCTTTTCATACCAAAATGAGTGTGCATTTTATTCCTTCCTTTAGTTGAATGTGATGAGAGTAAGCTTCATGTTTTTTCTCTCATCTCCCCCCTTTTCCCCTCCACTGAAAAGTCTTTTACTTGCCTCTTTTATGAGAGATAATTTGCCCCATTCCATTTCTCCCTTTCTCCTCCCAATATATCTCTCTCTCACCACTTACTTCCATTTTTTAAAGATATGATCCAATCCTATTTCATTCACTCTGTGCCCTCTTTCTCTGGGTGTGTGTGTGCATGTGCATGTGTGTGTGTGCGTGTGTGTGTGTGTATGTAATCCCAACAGCTACCCAGATACTGAAAAGTTTCAAGAGTTACAAATACTGTCTTTCCATGTAGGAATGTAAACAGTTCACCTTTAGTAAAGTCCCTTATGACTTCTCTTTACTGTTTACCTTTTCATGCTTCTCTTGATTCTTGTGTTTGAAAGTCAAATTTTCTTTTCAGTTCTGGTCTTTCCATCAAGAATGCTTGAAAGTCCTCTATTTCATTGAAAGACCATTTTTTACCCTGAAGAATTATACTCAGTTTTGCTGGGTAGGTGATTCTTGGTTTTAGTCCTAGTTCCTTTGACTTCTGGAATATCCTGTTCCATGCCCTTCAATCCCTTAATGTAGAAGCTGCTAGATCTTGTGTTATCCTGACTGTATTCCCACAATATTTGAATTGTTTCTTTCTAGCTGCTTGCAATATTTTCTCCTTGACCTGGGAACTCTGGAATTTGGCCACAATGTTCCTAGGAGTTTCTCTTTTTGGATCTCTTTCAGGTGGTGATTGGTGGATTCCTTGAATACTTATTTTTCCCTCTGGTTCTAGGATATCAGGGCAGTTTTCCTTGACAATTTCATGAAAGATGATGTCTAAGCTCTTTTTTTGATCATGGCTTTCAGGTAGTCCCATAATTTTTAAATTGTCTCTCCTGGATCTATTTTCTAGGTCAGTTATTTTTCCAATGAGACATTTCACACAATCTTCCATTTTTTCATTCTTTTGGTTTTGTTTTTTGATTTCTTGGTTTCTCATAAAGTCACTAGCCTCCATCTGTTCCATTCTAATTTTGAAAGAACTGTTTTCTTCAGTGAGCTTTTGAACCTCCTTTTCCATTTGGTTAATTCTGCTTTTGGAAGCATTCTTCTCCTCATTGGCTTTTTGAACCTCCTTTGCCATTTGAGTCAGTCTATTTTTCAAGGTGTTGTTTTCTTCAGTGTATTTTAGGTCTCCTTTAGCAGGGTGTTGACTTGCTTTTCATGCTTTTCTTGCATCTCTCTCATTTCTCTTCCCAGTTTTTCCTCCACCTCTCTAAATTGATTTTCAAAATCCTTTTTGGGTTCTTCCATGGCCTGATCCCATTGAATATTTATTTTGGATGTGTGGGATACAGAAGCCTTGAATTCTATGTCTTTCCCTGATGGTAAGCATTGTTCTTCCTCATCAGAAAGGATGGGAGGAGATATCTGTTCACTAAGAAAGTAGCCTTCTATGGTCTTATTTTTTTTCCCTTTTCTGGGCATTTTCCCAGTCAGTTACTTGACTTCTGAGTGTCTTCTCCACACCCACCTTGCCTCCAGATATGCCCAGCCAGCACTTTGGGTCTGAGATTCAAGTGCTGCTTCCTAGCCTCAGGACTTTGGGTGGGGCCAGGGCTCCTATTCAGTGTGAGATTAAGTTCAGGTGCTCAGGTGGGGGCAGGGCTACCACACGGGGCTCAGTTCCCTCAGGAGGTTTATGCAGAGACCTTCAACAATGGATCAGAGCTCCTGTCTGCTTTGGGAGCCCTTGTCCACTGTTGCCTCTGCTGCTGTCTCCTGAGGGGGCCCGAGCTATGGAAACACCCCATTCCCCTCTTGATGAGCCGAAAAGACCTTCTCACTGACCTTTGGCACCTGTGGGTGGAGGGACCTGTGCAGCTGCTGGAGATTCTGTCCCTGAAGCCTGCTCAAATCTACTCCTCTAGGTGTGCACTGCCAAGGCAGGGCTAGGCTCTGCTCCAGGTCTGGTGCACAACGGACCCCTTGGGCCAGTTCTTCAGGTCTCTCTGGAACAGAAATCTCCTCTGTTCCATTGTTCTGTGGCTTCTGCTACTCCAGAATTCATTGGGAGCTCTTCTTTACAGGTAATTTATGGGCTGTGGGTTCAGAGTTAGCATATGTGTATCTTTCTACTCCGCCATCTTGGCTCTTCCCCAGTGGGACAGATTCTTAAGGAATCTGCACTGATAATTTCTTGAAAGATGAAATTTAGGTTCTTTTTTTTGATCATGGCTTTCAGGTAGCCCAATAACTTTTAAATTGTCTTTCCTAGATCTGTTTTCTAGACCAGTTGTTTTTCTAATGAGATATTCCACATTGTCTGCTATTTTTTCATTCCTTTGGTTTTGTTTTATAATTTCTTGATTTTTCATAAAGTCATTAGCTTCCATCTGTTCCATTCTAATCTTTAAGAAATTATTTTCTTCATTGAGCTTTTGCACCTTCTTTTCCATCTGGCCAATTCTGCTTTTAGGGTATTCTTCTCCTCACTGGTTTTTTGAATCTCTTTTTCCATTTGGGTCAGTCTATTTTTTAAAGTGCTATTTTTGCAGTATTTTACTCCTCTAGTAAGTAGCTGACTCATTTTTCATGATTTTCTTGCATCACTTTCATTTCTCTTCCCAATTTTTGCTCTACTCTTGATTTTCAAAATCCTCTTTGAGCTCTTCCATGATCTGAGACCAATTCATATTTTTCTTGGAGGCTTTGGATGGAGGAGGTTTGACTTTGTTGCCTTCTGTTTGTATTCTTTGGTCTTCCTTGTCACCTAAGTAAGATTCTATCGTCTAATTCTTTTTCTGGTTTTTGCTCATTTTCCCAGCTATTTACTTGAATCTTGAGCTCTTTGTTAAGGTAGTTCTCTGCTTCCAGTGTGGGTAGGGGTATAATGTCACAGTACTTGATCCCTCCACAATCTGAAGGCCTAGAATTCTAGAAACAGTCACTGCTGCCGCTGCCTCTGCAACTGCCCCTGCCCTTATTGCCATGGGCCTGAAGCCAGACCACTCCACTCTCTCACACAGGTCAGATAGGGTTTTTCTACTGACCTTCCAATTTGTCCTCAGTGTTTTGGGGTCATGAAGTCTGGAAATGCCACAGGTGTGAGAAATTAAGTTTCCCCAAGGCCTGCTCAGGTCTTCTCTGTGTAGGTGCAGTCCAAACTGTGCTGTGCTCTGCTCCCAGTGAGTGTGATAGACACTTCCTGGTGACCTTCTAGACTATCTTGGACTGGAGATTTGCTTCACTCTGTCATTCTGTAGGTTCTGAAGCGCCAGAATTTGTTTAGAGTCATTTTTTTTTTACAGGTATTTGACTGGGTTTGGGGAGAGCTCTAGCAAGTCCATTCTGTTACTCTGCCATCTTGCTTCTGTCCCTAGGTTAGTCATTTTTTAAGGTGTTCTTTTCTTCACCATTTTTTGGGTCCCCTTTATCAACCAGTTGACTTGTTTTCCATAATTTTCTTGCATCACTCTCGTTTCTCTTCCCAATTTTTGCTCTGCTTCTCTTACTTGATCTTCAAAATCCTTTTTGATCTCTTCCATGGCCTGAGACCAATTCATATTTTTCTTGGAGGCTTTGGATATAAGAGTTTTTACTTTGTGGTCTTCTGGTTACATGTTTTGATAATCCTTGTCACCAAAGTCAGATTCTGTAGTCTGCTTTTTTTCCTGCTGTTTGCTCATTTTTCCAGCTAATTACTTGACTTTTGAGCCCTTTGTCAAGGTAGTTCTCTCATTCCAGCGGGGGGGAAGTTGTGGTGGTGGAATACTGTCCCAAGTTTTAAGGGTTTTGTGGAGCTGTTTTCATACCTCTAGGGACCTGAAAATTTTCAGCTCTTTCCAAGGTTGTGTGATCAGAAGAGAGGTGTTTACTCTTCTCCTGGTCTGTGAGTGACCTCAAGCACTCTTCTGCCTTGAAACTGTGAGGAAGATTCCCTTTCCACCACTGCCACAAGCTCCACCATGCCAGCACTCCTCCTTGCCCCAGATCCACCACCCAGGACTGCAACCCAGATCCAAGCAGGGCAAAGCAAGGGAATTCCAACTCAGAACTGGCAAAGAGATCCCTGAAATTCCCCTCTGGTCAGCTGCTCAATCCCCCCACAATCTATGGGCCTAGAGCTCCAGAAACAACTACTGCTGCTGCTGCTGCTGCTACCACCTCCACCACCCCAGGGCTAGGGCCTGACCATGCTCCTCTCTCACACAAGTTTGGCAGGCTTTTTCTACTGATGTTCCAAGTTGTCCTTGGCATTTTGGGGTTGAGAAGTCTGGAAACCATCACAGCTACCAGTGAGTTAGTCCCCTCAGGCCTGCTCAGGCCCATCTGTGCTGGTGTGGTCCCTGCTGAATTGTGCTCTGCTCCCAGATCAGTGCAACAGACCCTTTTTATTTACTTTCCTGGCTGTCTTGGGCTGGAGATTTGTTTCACTCTGTCGTTTTGTGGGTTTTGCAGTTCTAGAATTTGTTTAGTCATTTTTTATAGGTATTTGGAGGAGCTTAGGGAAGAGCTCAAGCAAATCCCTGCTTTTACCCCACCATCTTGGCTCTGCCCTCCATACAGAAACATTTCTGTAGAGTTATCCATCTCATATCCAATAACTTCTCCTCTGTTGCCATCCTACCCTTTAGCCAGATCTTTAAACCTCCATTTAGCCTGTTGAAGGTGACAAGTCTCGAGAGGAGGGTAGGCAAGGGAAAGAGGGTCCAGGAATTGCATGGCGAAAGAACATCAGAGGTGAGCAAAGAAAAACAGGTTTTAGATGTCTCTAATCCATGCAGTCCTTTATAAACTTATTGCCACATCAGGAAAACACAGCCTCTTATGAATTCTATTACCTGATATACTCTATTAACCTAGTTCTAGTACTATCCTCAAATTATCTTAGTATGCAGTTGGATTAGAGGTATCAAAGCAAATGTGATTAGTTTACAGTAGGTTTTAGACCTAAGGTATCTAGGCTAAGAAGGAAAGCAGTGATTGGAGAAAAGTCTTCATATTAAACATATCTGGTAAAGATTTGCTATCTAAGATATATGGACAACTAACAGGAACATATAAGATCAAAAGCCATTCTCCAATAGAAAAATGATCAGTCAAGAAAAATTTTACATACCAATTAACAACAAAATAACCGGAAAAAAAATGCCCCCAAACAAAGTTGAATGTTGTGAAATTAAATAGACCAAGTTTGCTTCAAAGATGTATTAGAATACATTTCTTCCTGCTTCTTTGTAGAGGTCCAAGGGTGTGAAACATAGCATATAATTTCAGTTTTTTTCAGTGGTTCCTCAATTTTGTTTATTCCCCACCCTTCCCCTTGCCACTTTTTATTCAATTCTTTGTAAAAATGGATGGCTGCCTGGGAGATAGGAGGAAGAGGCATACAGGAGAAAAATGGGTTATATAGAAATAAAAAATATGTAAATAAGATGTGTTTTAAAAAGAAAATGAATATTAGTAACTTTTTCACTATTAGGAGTTTTATCAAAACTTTCATAATAAAAATATATTGGTATGATTAGCTTGCTAGTATGAGTAAATATTAATTTATTAACAATATATCTAAGGTCATAAAGTGCTTTTCACTTTTAAAAATTCCAAAGGAATTTTTTAAATGATGGAGGCAAAGTCAATGAGGATTTTACCTTAGCAAAACAAATCTATCTCATTAAAACATAAAAACTGGTCACAATGCTACAGCCACAAGGATGTCTACACTTTTTTATATATCTTTTTTATGCGTCTGTTTTGTTGGCAATGTTTCTATAAACTATTTATACTTATATTCTATCTTGATAAATATGAACTTACCACAACAAGTACCACTTGTCCTGGATGAGTCTGTATCCATTCTCCGAAATTTTCCTGGTCCCATTCATCAATGCCTTTGTTTATAAACCTATAATTAAAAAGTTTCATGTATGGCATTTATAAGGAACATTGTTGATGATAACCTTTTACTTGCTGAGTCAGAGTGACTAAAGTTATGGGGCGATGTCTTCAGCCAATCTTGACCTCATCTCTGTCCTTGCCATGCATTCAGCAGGTAGTCAAATGCTACCCAAATTTCTCTAAATGTTCCCTCTTTATTACTAAAACCATGGAAGGATATAATAATAATAATAATAATAATAATAATAATAATAATAATAATAATAATAGCTAGCATTAAATAGTGCCTTAAGGTTTGCAAATTACTTTGCAAATATCATTTCATTTGATCTTCACAATGACCCTCTGAGGAAACTGCTACCATTACCCTCATTTTACAGATGAGAAAACTGAGTCCGAGTCCACACAGTTAGCTATTAAGGCTTTAAGCCCAGTTTTGAACCCAAATCTGCCAGTTAAAAGGGTTAGTTGTCTATTTCCTGCACCACTGCTTGGTCTTCCCTTTTTTGTGTCGTAGGTCACTTTGGCAGCCTGGTCACTCAATAAGCATTTATTGTTGTTCAGTTGTTTCAGTTTTATTTGACTCTTCATGACCCCATTTAGGGTTTGGTTTGGTTTGGTTTTGGCAAAGATACTGGAGGCATTTGCCATTTCTTTCTGCAGCTCACTTTACAAATGGGGAAACTAAAGCAAAGAGGGTTAAGTGACTTGCTCAAGGTCACACAGATAGTAAATGTCTAGGGCCAGATTTGAACTCAGGGAGATGAGTCTTCCTGACTTCAGACCCAGCAGTCTCTTCACTGTGCCACCTAATTAAGTACTTATAAAGTTAAACAGTACCAGGCATTGTACTAAATTCAGGAGATTAAAAAAAAAAAAAGGCAAGAGACAGTTCTGGCTCCTAAGGAGTTTAAACTCTAAAGAGAGAGACAAGTGGAAGCAACTATGTAGAAACACAATGTATTAGAGATAATCAAGAGAAAAAAATACTAGCATGAAAGGTGATTGGGAATTTTTATAAGATTTACTTCTCATCACTTCAAGTAACCTTTTTAAAAAAACAAACCAATAAACCAACAACAACTGGTAACTGGGAGTGATCATTCAGCTTTCAGCTGGCTTTTGTGGGCTAGGTTTTCTCCCAATGAGAATAATGATAGAAAAAAGGCTATTTTTGGTCAGTGTGTGATCACTTTTAACATTTAGTTGTAAATGAAGGAGATAAACAATTTCTCTTCTGAACATGGAATGATCTATTTACAGCTATATATATTCCAATAAAGTTCCTTTTTGTCTCTTGATGGTTTGCTTTCCTGTTTCTCAGGCAAAGAAATAGGAATAGTTCAAGTATGGGAAACGCTGGCTGCATACAACTTGTTGAAGTCATTTTAACTAATGGATCAGTTGCTTGACCATGGAATGGCTTGAAGTAGGTCTGGATGAAACCTCATGACAAGGATTTAAAGAGGGACTGTTAGGAATTCTAAAGGCATCATAAGTAGCAATGAGTTGTTTTGTGATAGATGAGCTTCTGATTGATGGTGCTTTGGAATTCCATTTATATTTGCCAGTATTTTGAAGGTGATTTCAGGAGGGGTGTGAGAGAGGAAGGACTGTTAGAACTAGAACATTTTGAGCTAGAACATTTGATAGGGAAAATGGTAGAGTTTCAAAGAGGGAGAAATCCATAGTGGAAGATGGTTTGGGGGAAAGATGATGAATTTGATTTTAGACATGCTTTATTTGCGTTCATGATGGGCTATCCAATTGAGAATGTCCAAAGTGTAGTTAGAAATGTGGAACTGGAACTCAGAAGAGAGGTCAAGACTAGAGATACATACAAATATGTTCATACTCTTTACTACTCTCCTTTTTCACTAGCTCCATTTCCAAATGGTACTTAAAAAAAAGGATGGGCATCCTTATCTCACCCAGGCTAAAAGGACAGTGATCACTCATGGATCAGATCCTGTTACTAATTCACAAGTAAGCCTCAATCTGCCCTACTTCTACTATAGGCCTGTTGACCTCCCCTTAAGAAGCCTTACACTCCCCTGAGCTTGCCATATTGGTGCTGCGCTTAGTGTAGGTGTCCAATTAATTTTAGCTCTACTGCAGCTGAGAACTCCCAAAGCAAATGATCTACAAGTGAATGACACTTTCTACAAGACATATAAATAAGGCTTTAAGTTCAGAGCAATGAATCATTTTACTTTTTCATTTTCTGATAAATCACTTTTATCAATCGTTGTTGCTATTGCTGCTTTTTCATCTGTCCTCCATGCTTAAGGAGGACCAATAACATTGTGAGGGTGATGTATCAACTTGTGTGTGAAATGGATTTAAGTGAGGCAAAGCTGTGAAAAGTCACCAGCCTCACTCTTTCCTCCAGAGCCATCCAAGTGACTGGGAAGACATAAGTCAAGACAAATGACCCAAGATGAAGTAGGTGATCTTGGCCTTTCTAAATTAAGGCCTTTCCTACGTCTCAGTTTGTTTGAGGCAATGTCCATTCAACAATTAAGGGTTAGGTAATAAGTGAAACAAAAGATGACCCAATTTATTATGACAAAACTGTCAGTATGGGAGGGAAAGATCTTTACAATTTCTGTTCAGAACAGAAAACAATTGCTATTTACATTCATCCTAAATAATCAAAATCTAAACAATGAACCGCAAAGGTTTGGGTTGGAGATTATTATTGACCATTCTATAACAGCCACAGTGATGTGGGCTTAAAGTATAGTCAAGTAGCTCCATTTGGAATCCAATGGGCTGTTTTTTCAGAGCTATATTTCAAGAAATCATAGGACACTGCATAGGACAAAAAGTAAATTGTCCTAGCTTTAAAAAAAAAATAATAAAACAAATGGAAACAAAAATAAAAACATAAAAAATATAGGCTCCAAACTTTAAAATGTCTTACAAAATATGTGATTAAAAATTATATTCCTATGGAAAGAGCTCCCACATGTAAGGAGGGGGACCACAGTTGGAGAGGGAAGAAGGAGAAAGGAAAAGAAGAAGGAAAGGGAGAAGAAAGGAAAAGGAGAAAGGAAGAAGGAGAAACATTTCCTAACTTCTGTTCAAATTGACAGGGTCCCAGATGGCAACTACTACTATGCTCAAATAACAAGGTGAAGGCACTACTTCCCACAAATACATAGAGCGTCCACTGGAGACATAAGCTTCAACTTAGATCATAGTAATAGTGAACAACATGTGTAAAAAATATGTATGGCAAAGGTTCAATCTACAACACCTACTGTGGAAATCCTTCTTTCTACATAAAGACTTGATGCAGAACTCTTTGGTGTTATTTTTGTTTGTCCTTAATTCTCAAAGTGGACCAATGATATCATGGGGGTGATATCTTGATGTGTGCATGAATTAGATTTAAATGAGGCAGAGTCACGCAAAGTTATCAACCTCACTCTCTTCTCCAGAGTCACCAAAGTCCAGTGGCAAGACAAAGGTCAAGAAGATTGTCAATAGCCCAGCCTTTCATCACTTAAGATTTTCTCTCAATGCTCCTGTTCCCATATTTCACATTCCAATTTGAAGCAGATAAAGTTTCACTACTGATGCTTTCTATAGCTGCATGTGAGTTACTCTGAGGATCACTTCTATCTTTGCAAAAGCTTCCATAAAGCCAGCAAAGACTTAATGCCATCAATTGTTGTGGTCTAGGGTAAGACTTCAATGGGAGTGTGTGGCCCATGTTGATGGGTGGACTATTATATTATGCTATGTTATGATTTATGTCATTTTGCTTTCTGTTGGTAAATATTTCATGATTAAGAGTTAACAGCAGAGGGCAGAGTAGAAGCAGAGACTTGCTAGAGCTCTACCCTCATGCCCAGCCAAAAACCCATGCAAAATGACTCTAAACAAATTCTGGAGCTACGGAACTCACAGAATGACAGAGTGAAGCAAATCTCTAGTCCAAGATAATCTGGAAGGTCTACCAGAAGCATCTATCATGCTGGGAGCAGAGCATAGTCCAGTGTGGGCCATGGTGGCACAGATGGGATGTGAGCAGGCTTGGGGGGACACTGAATCTCTGGCACCAGTGGCAGTTTCCAGACTTCATAACTCCAAAACACAGAGGATAAATTGGAAGGTCAGTGGAAAAAAACAACTGGAGCTGTGTGAGAAAGGAGAGTGGTCTGTCACCAGGCCCAGAGTGGCAGAGAGGGTGGAGGAGCCTGTGGCAGCAGGGGCAGAGGCAGCTGCTGTTTCTGTAGTTCTAGACTCAGAGATTGTGGGGGGGATCAAGCAGCTGACAGTACACACCTCCCCCCTCCACTGGAAGCAGAGAATTACCTTGACAGAGAGCTCAAAAGTCAAGTAAATGGCTGGTGGAAATGAGTAAACATCAGGAAAAAATCAGACTATGAAATATGACTTTAGTGACAAGGAAGACCAAAATATACAAACAGAAGACAACAACAAAGTCAAAGCTCCTACATCCAAAGTTTCCAAGAAAAATATGAATTGGCCTCAGGCCATGAAAGAGCTGAAAAAGAATTTTGAAAATCAACTAACTGAAGAAGAGCAAAAATTGGAAAGAGAAATGAGAGTGATGCAAGAAAATCATGAAAAACAAGTCAACTGCTTTCTAAAAGTGACCCAAATTAATGCTGAAGAAAATAAAACCTTGAAATAGACTAACCCAAATGGCAAAAGAGATCCAAAATGCCAATGAGGAGAAGAATGTCTTAAAAAAGCAAAATTGGCCAGATGGAAAAGGAAGTCCAAAATCTCACTGAAAAAAATAATTCCTTAAAGATTAAAATGGAGCAGTTGGAAGCTAATGACTTTATGAAAAATAAATAAATTATAAAACAAAATCAAAGGAACGAAAAAATAGCAGATAATGTGAAATATTACAGTGGAAAAACAATTGACCTAGAAAGTAGATCTAGGAAAGACAATTTAAAAATTATTGGGATACCTGAAAGGCATGATCAAAAAAAGAGCCTAAATATCATCTTTCAAAAAATTATCAAGGAAAACTGTGATATTGAAAGAGTCCACCAATCACCTCTTGAAAGAGATCCCAATAGGAAAACTCCTAGGAATACTGTAGCCAAATTCCAGAGCTCCCAGGCTAAGGAGAAAATATTGCAAGCAGCCAGAAAGAAACAATTCAAGATTTGTGAAAATATCATCAGGAAACTCCAGGTCTAGAAGCTTCTATATTAAGGGATCTAACGGTTTGGAATATGATATTCCAGAGGTCAAAGGAGCTAGAATTAAAACCAAGAATCACCTGCCCAGAAAAAGTGAGTATAATACTTCAGGGGAAGATTTTGTCATTCAATGAAATAGAGGACTTTCAAGCATTCTTGATGAAAAGATCAGAGCTGAATACAAAATTTAACTTTCAAACAGAAGAATCAAGAGAATCCTGAAAAGGTAAACAGGATAGAGAAATTGTAAAGGAGTTACTAATATTGAACTGTTTACAATCCTACATGGAAAGATAATATTTCTAAGTCTTGAAGTTTTTCTCAGTATTAGGGTAGTTGGAGGGATTATATCCATATAGCCAGAGGTCACAGGGAGTTGAATATGAAGGGATGATATCTAAAAAATAAAATTAAAGGGAGAGAGAAGAATATATTGGGAGAAAGAGAAAGGGAGAAATAGAATGGGGAGAATTATCTGTCACATAAAAGAAGGAAGAAAATAGTTTTTTTAACGGAGGGGAAGAGCAGGGAGGTGAGAGGGAAAGAGTGAACTTTACTCTCACTGGATTTGACCCAAGGAGGGAATAACATGCACACTTAATGTGGTATGAAAATCTAGCTTACACTATGGGAAAGTAGGGGGAAGGTGATAAGTGGGAGGGACATCGGGGATGATAGAAGGGAGGGCAAATGGGAGGAGGGGGTAATTAGAAGTAATCACTTTTGAGGAAGTACAGGGTCAAAAGAGAATAAACAGGGTGCAGGAGATGATAGAGTGAAATATAGTTAGTCTTTCACATCATGACTATTATGGAAGTGTTTTGCATGACTACACATGTATAACCTATATTGAATTGCTTTCCTTCTCAGTGGGGATGGGTAGGGAGGGAGAAAGGGAGAGAAACTTGAGTTCTAAGTTTTAAAAATATCTCATTAAAAATGAATGTCAAATATTATTTTTACATGCAACTGGGAAATAAGACATACAGGCAATGGGGTATAGAAATCTATCTTGCCTTACAAGAAAATAGAGGGGAGGGGGATGAGAGAAGGGAGAGATTGAAAGGGGAGATTGAGGGAAAGGGTAATCAGAATGTATAATGTCTTAGGGTGGGCAGAAGGGAAAGATGGGGAGAAAATTGGAACTGAAAATCTTGTGGAAGTGAATGTTGAAAACTAAAAATAAATAAATAAAATTTTAAAAAGCTGATAGCATAAGAAGTGACTAATTTGTATAAATGGAAAGCACACAGCTAAGGACTCAGGATCTACAGTTGTGAATAGTAGGCATTTTGCCTATCCTTACATCAGGATTATCCCTAGGATCTTGAGAATGAATACCAGTAATGTGGTACACAGTTGTGACCAGTTCTTATCCCCAGGAGTTCTTGAGAGCTCTCAGCATGAATGCAGGTTGGAGTGAGTCAAAACTCAGAAAGAACGAGAGAATAAAGAGCATTGAGTGTCATGCTGGTTGGTGGCATTACATGTAGGCTAAATAGGCATTCAACTGAAGTTAGGAAGGAGGAACAATGGACAAGACTGTTAAAGTCTTTTTTTTTAATAATACATTTGAGTTAATGATGTAAATAAATAAAAGAAAAGCTCAGTGTGTACAACACAGTAAGTTAGATAGGAAAGACAGAATGTTGTTAGGCAAAAAAAAAAAGTCCTCAGCAAAACTGTTACACTCAAGTATTTAGGATGTAAAAATGACCTCTACAGATAAGGGATTTTATAGGGTAAAAGTGAAGTAAAATGTTTCCAAATTTCTCAATTTCATAGGAATTGTGTGTGACAAGTGAATACCAGTATTACCAAAATTTCACAGTACACAAAAACCTTATGAAGGCAAAGGCTTTGTATGATCATCTAGTCAATTTCCCATATAGCCATATTACATGGAAGAAACATTGCATGGGGGATTCATACGGTACATATGTCTGGAAATTTTTCCAAGAATGACAGATTATCAGATTGTTCAGATACTAGTTCAGAGACTCACTACCAACTACCTGGATTACTCTAAAAATTTTAGAACTTGTCTCCTGGCCTCTAGTATCTTTCACAGAGATATCAGATTAATCTAATATATAGACCTTACTATGTCACTATCATCTTCAAAAGCCATCAATAGTTCCTTGTGTCCCCCATGGAATAAAACACATAATATAGCTCTTACTTGTTTTCTCTATAATTTGACTCCTGCCTACTGTGGAAGTCAACTGTTATTTTACAGCGTTCTTTCTTATGTTCTATTTTCCAGCCATATTGGACTATTGGCTGTTCATTGACTTAATGCTATTTTCTGTAACTTCTGTGCATTTTTAGAGAGTGTCTTCCATGCCTGGAATATGCTCCTTCTTCATATCTGCCTTTTGAAATCTGAGTGACCCTCAAGGCCCTGCTCAGGGAGCCCCCCTTTCATCTCAGTTATCTCTTTTAATCTTGTGTTTTTAACCATAAAAAAATTATTCAGCAATATACATATATATGGTTAAAATTCTATTTTATACCACCAAATGAGTTAAAATATCAATTGGTTGCATATACATTTCTTATAAATGCAATAAATTCAGACTTTAATTTTTTATCCTCATGTTTCCTTTTTTAGTAAAGATCCTTATCGTTCTAGCTGGCTTTTTTCTTTTTCTTTTTTTTTTTTTTTTTATTAATTTTTTTATTTTTTTAATGTTTAACAATCACTGCCATACAATTGCGATTTTATCCCTCCCCACCCACCCCCCACTACCTCCCTCCCTCCCCACGACTGCATACAATTCTGTATAGATTCTACATATACTTTCCTATTGAGTATATTTTCACTATAGTCATGCTATGTAGTCAGACTAAGATAAATGAAAGAATCCGTATAACAAATCAGAACATGATACACAAACAGATACACATACACAAACATGATCTGCTACATTATGTGAGTGACTTCCATATTTCTCTCTCTGAGTGTGGAAGGCATTTTGCCTTGAGGTCCACCATTGGGATTTTTTTTTTTTTTCAGAAGATCTTGTGTTATTACACAAATCTAAGTCTACCAGAAAAAACTCTCACACACTGTGGTTGTTGCTGTGCATAAAGTTCTCCTGGTTCTGCTCCTTTCACTCAGCATCAGGTCATATAAGTCCTTCCAGGCCTCTCTGAAGTCTTCTTGTTCATCATTTCTTATGGCACAATAGTACTCCATTACATTCATATACCATAATTTATTCAGCCATTCCCCAATTGATGGACATCCCCTTGACTTCCAGTTTTTGGCAACTACATAGAGTGCTGCTATAAATATTTTTGTACATGTGGGACCCTTTCCCATTTTTATGATCTCTTGGGGATATAGTCCTAGTAGTGATATTGCTGGGTCAAAGGGTATGCACATTTTTGTAGCCCTTTGGGCATAGTTCCAAATTGCTCTCCAGAATGGTTGGATGCGCTCACAGCTCCACCAACAATGAATTAGTGTTCCAACTCTCCCACATCCTCTCCAGCATTTATCATTTTCTTGTTCTGTCATGTTTGCCAATCTTATAGGTGTGATGTGGTACCTCAGAGTTGTTTTGATTTGCATCTCTCTAATCAATAGTGATTTAGAGCATTTTTTCATATGATTATAGATAGCTTTAATTTCTTCCTCTGAAAATTGCCTGTTCATATCCTTTGACCATTTATCAATTGGGGAATGACTTGTATGATTATACATTTGGGTCAGTTCTCTATATATTCTAGAAATGAGGCCTTTATCCCCGAGCTTAGCTGTAAAAATTTTTTCCCAATTTATTACATCCCTCCGGATTTTGGTTGCATTGGGTTTGGTTGTGCAAAAACTTCTCAGTTTAATGTACTCAAAGTTATCCATTTTGCATTTCATAATGCATTCTATCTCTCCTTTAGTAAAGAATTCTTCCCTTCTCCATAGATCTGATAAATACACTATTCCTTGCTTCTCCAGTTTGTTCATGGTATCAATCTTTATACCTAAATCATGTACCCATTTGGACTTTATTCTTGTGTACGGTGTCAGGTATGGGTCTATGCCTAATTTCCGCCACACTGTTATCCAGTTTTCCCAGCAATTTTTGTCAAACAATGGGTTCTTATCCCAGAAGCTGGGGTCCTTGGGTTTATCAAACAGAAGGTTGCTATATTCCTTGCCTACTGCATCTTGAGTGCCAAGTCTATTCCACTTGTCTACCTCTCTGTTTCTTAGCCAATACCAAGTGGTTTTGATAATTGCTGCTTTATAGTACAGTTTAAGGTCTGGTAGCGCTAGGCCACCTTCCCAAGCATTTCTTTTCATTAGTCCCTTTGATATTCTGGACCTTTTGTTTTTCCAAATGAATTTTGATATTATTTTATCCAGCTCTAGAAAGTAATTGTCTGATAGTTTAATTGGTATGGCACTAAATAAGTATATTAATTTGGGTAGAATTGTCATTTTTATTATATTAGCACGGCCTACCCATGAGCAACTAATGTTTTTCCACTTACTTAAATCTGAGTTTATTTGTGCAAAAAGTGTCTTGTAATTGTGTTCATATAGTCCCTGGGTTTGTTTTGGCAGGTAGACTCCTAAGTATTTTATACTGTCTACCCTAACTTTAAATGGGATTTCTCTTTCTATCTCTTGCTGTTGAACTTTGTTGCTAATATATAGGAATGCAGAGGATTTGTGTGGGTTTATTTTGTACCCTGCAACTTTGCCAAAGTTGTTTATTAATTCAAGTAATTTTTTACTTGAATCTCTGGGATTCTCTAGGTAAATCATCATATCATCTGCAAAGAGTGATAACTTAGTTTCTTCTTTGGCTATTCTAATTCCTTGAATATCTTTATCTTGTCTAATTGCTACAGCTAACATTTCTAGTACCATATTGAATAATAGTGGTGATAATGGACAACCTTGTTTCACCCCTGATCTTATTGGGAATGCATCTAACTTATCCCCATTGCATATAATGCTTGCTGAAGGTTTTAGATAGATACTGCTTATTATTTTATGGAAAGTTCCCTTTATTCCTACGTTCTCCAATGTTTTTAGTAGGAATGGATGTTGTATTTTGTCAA
Source organism: Notamacropus eugenii (assembly GCF_028372415.1). NCBI lineage: Eukaryota > Metazoa > Chordata > Mammalia > Diprotodontia > Macropodidae > Notamacropus > Notamacropus eugenii. The sequence goes on from NC_092873.1 coordinate 411,416,760, forward strand.
AAGCTTTTTCTGCATCTATTGAGATAATCATGTGGTTTTTGTTAGCTTTGTTGTTGATGTGGTCGATAATGCTAATAGTTTTCCTAATATTGAACCAGCCCTGTAGTCCTGGTATGAATCCTACCTGATCATAATGTATTAATCTCGTGATAAGATGCTGTATTCGTTTTGCTAAAATCTTATTTAAAATTTTTGCATCTATATTCATTAGGGAAATTGGTCTATACTTTTCTTTCTCTGTTTTGTCTCTTCCTGGTTTGGGTATCAAAACCATATTTGTATCATAGAAAGAATTTGGGAGGACTCCTTCTTCCCCAATTTTCAAGAATAGTGTATGTAGTATTGGAATTAACTGTTCTTTAAATGTTTGATAGAATTCACTTGTGAATCCATCTGGCCCTGGAGATTTTTTCCTAGGGAGTTCATTGATGGCTTGTTCAATTTCTTTTTCTGAGATGGGGTTGTTTAAGTATTCAACTTCCTCTTCTGTTAATCTGGGCAATTTGTATTTTTTAAAATATTCACCCATCTCGTTTAGATTGTCGAATTTGTGGGCATAAAGTTGGGCAAAGTAGTTTCTAATTATTGTTTTAATTTCCTCCTCATTGGAGGTGAGTTCACCCCTTTCATTTTTAATGTTAGTAATTTGGTTTTCTTCTTTCTTTTTTTTGATCAGATTAACCAAAGGTTTATCAATTTTATTAGTTTTTTCATAAAACCAACTATTGGTTTTATTTATTAATTCAATAGTTTTCTTAATTTCAATTTTATTAATCTCTCCTTTGGTTTTCAGTATTTCTAATTTGGTATTTACTTGGGGATTTTCAATTTGTTCTTTTTCTAGCTTTTTCAACTGCAAGCCTAAGTCATTGATCTCCTCTTTCTCTATTTTATTTATGTAAGCATTCAGAGATATAAAACTTCCCCTAATAACTGCTTTTGCAGTGTCCCATAAGTTTTGGTACGTTGTCTCACTATTGTCATTCTCTTGAATGAAGTTGTTGATTGTTTCTATGATTTCTTCTTTAACCCAATCCTTCTTTAGAATTAGATTATTTAGTTTCCAATTGATTTTTGGTTTCTCTTTCCATGGCCTTTTATTACATGTAATTTTTAATGCATTATGATCTGAAAAGGATGCATTGATTATCTCTACCTTTCTGCACTGGATTATGAGATTTTTATGTCCTAGTACATGGTCAATTTTTGTAAATGTTCCATGTACCGCTGAGAAAAAGGTATATTCCTTTCTATTCCCATTTAATTTTCTCCAAAGATCTATCATATCTACCTTATCCAGAGTTTTATTTACCTCCTTAACCTCTTTCTTGTTTATTTTAAGGTTGGATTTATCGAGTTCAGAGAGGGGGAGGTTGAGGTCCCCCACTAGTATAGTTTTGCTATCAATTTCTTCCTTCAACTCCCCCAACCTCTCCTCTAAGAATCTGGATGCTATACCACTTGGAGCATACATGTTTAGTAATGATATTGCTTCATTGTCTATGGTGCCTTTTAGTAGGATATAGTTTCCATCCTTATCCCTTTTGATTAGATCTATTTCTGCTTTTGCTTTGTCTGAGATTAGGATTGCTACTCCTGCCTTTCTTACATGAGCTGAAGCACAATATATTCTGCTCCATCCTTTGACCTTTATCCTATGTGTATCCCCCCGTTTCAAATGTGTTTCTTGTAAGCAGCATATTGTTGGATTATGGCTTTTAATCCATTCTGCTATCCGTCTCCGTTTTATGGGAGAGTTCATCCCATTCACATTCACAGTTATGATTACAATCTGTGTATTTCCCTCCACCCTCTTTCCCACCATTTGTGCTTTTAACTCTCCCGTCTCCCTTCCCCTCCTCAATAGTATTCACTTTTCTCCCCCTCGTCCTGCAGCCTTCCCCTCCTTCTTTTAGCCCCCCTCCCTTTTAGTCCCCTTTACTCTTATTGCTTCTTTCCTCCCTTTTAGCCACCCTCCCCTTTCTTCCCCCTTCCCCTCCTACTACCTATAGAGCTAGTTAGGATTATCTGCTTAAGGTTATTGTTCCCTCCTTTGAACAAATCAGATGAGAGTACCTCTCAAACAATGCTCATCTCCCTCCCCTCCTTCCCTCTACTATAGTTTTGTACTTCTTCCTGTGATATAATTTGCCATTTTCTGCTTCCCCCTTTCCACACCTCCTATTACATTCCCTTCTCATACTTAAATCATATTTTTGACATGACATCATTTACTTTATGCCCGTTCCCTCTACATATATCCCTTTTATCATAATAGCTGCACAGTTCTCAAGATTGACAGGTATCATCTTCCCTTATAGGGAGGTAAACAGATTGCCCTAATTGAGTTGCAAGTTTTTGTTTTTGTTTTTTCCCCTCTGTTTACCTTTTTATGATTCTCTGGAGACCTGCATTTGAAGATCAAATTGTCTATTGAGTTCTGGTGTTTTGGTCAGGAAGCTCTGGAAATCCCTTATTTCGTTGAATGACTTTCTCCTTGCCTGAAATGTTATGCTGAACTTTGCTGGGTAGTTGATCCTTGGTTGGAGTCCCAACTCCTTTGCCTTACGGAATATTGGGTTCCAATTCTTTCGATCTTTTAATGTAGAAGCTGCAAGGTCCTGTGTGATCCTGACTGTGTGACCTTGATATTTAAATTGTTTCTTTCTGGCTGCTTGTAGTATTTTCTCCTTCACTTGATAGCTCTGGAATTTGGCAACTATATTTCTTGGGGTTTTGAGTTTGGGATCCCTTTCCGGTGGGGAACGGTGGATTCTTTCGATGACTATTTTGCCCTCTGAGTCTAGTACTTCTGGGCAGTTTTCCTTGATGATTTCCTGGAAGATATTGTCCAGACTCTTTTCTTCATCATGGGTTTCTGGCAGGCCAATAATTCTTAGATTTTCTCTCCTGGATCTATTTTCCAGGTCAGTTGTTTTTCCAATTAAATATTTTAGATTTTCTTCTATCTTTTCATTCTTTAGATTTTGTTTGACTGATTCTTGTTGCCTCATTGAGTCATTAGTTTCTACTTGCCCAATTCTAATCTTGATCGTATTGTTTTCTTCAGTTAGCTTTCGCATCTCCTTTTCCATCTGGCCAATTTTTCCCTTTAAGGAGCTATTTTCTCCATTTAATTTTTGTACTTCTTTTTCCATTCGACCAATTTTCCCAGTTAGGTTTTGGGTTTCCTTTTCCATCTGATCAATTTTCCCTATTAGGTTTTGAGTTTCCTTTTCCGTTTGATTAACTCTTCCTTTTAGGGAATTATTCTCTCCAGTTAATTTTTGAACTTCCTTTTCCATTTCTTCAATTTTCTTTTTCAGATTGATGTTCTCATCAGTGAATTCTTTTTTTATGGTTTTAAAATCATTGGCCAGTTTTTCTTTTATATCCTTCTTCAGACGTTCCAGGTAATCTAGTTGTGCTTGCGAGAAATTCATAGTCTCATCTGAGGTTTCAGATGGAAGTACAGTCTCAGCTCTGACCTCTTTGGTGTTTGTGTTTTGGTCCTTATCCCCATAGAAAGATTCTATGGTTTTTTCACTTTTCGTCTGCTTTTTCCGATTCATGATGTTGGCTGAGTGTTGTAGCTTTTGGTTCTTTCAGTCAGAAGATACAGATCTTTTAAGTTGAGTTGATGTTTGTCTAGGCTAAAAGCAGGCTTTTTTTTTGTTGTTGTTGTTTCCCAGATCAACCCTGGGTTTAGCTTGATAGGTGTGTGGGAGGTGTGGTCTGGTCTCAGGATATCTCCTCAGCTGGCCTGAGGCAAAGGCAAGGTCCGGGGGGGGGGGGGGGGGGGGGGGGGGGGGGATGGTGATCCCAGCTTCCCTATTGTCTTCCCTTTTCCCCTGGAGGGCTGGGGCACACCTAGAGGCTAATGCGTGTTCCCGCCCCTCCTGGGGCTCGTCTCCCGGGCTGAGGCTTGCTTGGGTCTCAGTGCGAATTTTTCTCTGCCCTGGGTCGTCTGTCCCTCCAGATAGCCTCCACCACGGTAGGAAGAATTCCCCTTTGCCACCTCTCCAGCCTCTGGTGTTATGAGACCACCCGCCCCCTTCTGCTGCTCCCACTGATCCAGGATCAATCTGGGGAAGAATTTTATGGTTCCCTCACGGTCATCGGGGGGGAGGGGAGAGCACTTACTGATCACTCCGGCATCCCAGCTCCTGGATGTTCAAGTAGTGACCCACTGAAGTCCCGTCTTTAGGCTGAAGATTTCAAAGGCTGTTGCGCTGATATCGTTGGCTCGGCCTGGCTTATCTCCTGCTCCGCTGGTCTCGCCCGCCACTCTCGGGCCCCTCGGGTCGCCTCCGCCCTGCCGCGCCGACCGCGCTGCGCTGTGCGCTGGGGTCTTACCCCCGCGGAACAGATCCCTCCCGTGGACCTTCCAGTCCAGCCTGGGCTCCGAATCTGTCAAAGTCCGTCTCCCACTGGATTCTACACCTCCAAAGTCTGGTCAGACTCTCCCCCCAGATATATCCAGAGGAGTTTTTCCAGGAGCTTAGGTGAGTCGTTGCTTTCACTCCGCCATCTTGGCTCCGCCCCCTGGCTTTTTTCTTTAACACATTTTTATCACTCAGTATTTCTTCTCCTATTCTGTTCTCTCCTCTATAAAACATTATCTGGATCCTCCTAGCTGAAAGTAATTTCTCCTTACTCGAAATTCTGAGAATATTTTTGATTCTCTCTTTGTACCATAATTTATACTTTTAATCATAATTAGTTTTCTTAATCTCTTATATTGCAAATTCCTTGAATTTGGAGATCATGTAATTTCAAAATCTTTTTATTCAGTATATAGTCAGTGCTCAATAGAAGCTTTTTGAACTGATAACTAAGCTGAGAATCTAGAACACAATTTTTAAAGATACAAAAGCCACACTTACATCTTTACCATGTCAAACATGCTCTTCTCCACATTTACCAGCCATTGCTCCACAGAAGTTCTTACACGAACTTTTCTATAAGTATGTCAAAAAAGAATTATTAAAAATTACTTAACGAAATATATTAAAATGCTACACACACAAACACACATTGACAGAGAAGCTCTATGGGTTGTTAATCCCTAGTTACATATCATAGTTAGACAGACAGTAGACATTCTTCATGATTTTTCTTGTGTGAAGAGATATTTCAAATTCCCTTGAATGATTTTCATTTAGGGGACTAGCAATGATCTGTGGCTTGATGCAGGTAACACAATGTCATGTGACAATTGCAGCATTTGGAAAACCTCACTTTCTATATGGAATCACATTTGTATTTTGATCTTGTGTTGAAAATTTTTCGTGATGGTTTTTGGAAGCTTATGTTTCCCTCCTTTCTGCCAGATTTGAGATTAAAAAAGGCCATCAAGTAAATTCCTTTCTCCTGTAAAGTCTTTCAAGGAATCTTGTATGATTTTGATGTATGTGTGCCAAATTTTGTCTGTATTGGTCTTCCAGGCTCATCCTTAAAGGTCCTCTGGCCTTTGCTTATGGGAGTCTCCTAAGAGACTTTCCTTATTTTATTCTCTCTACTGCTTCTTGCTTTTTGAGGAAGTGATAATTCTCCAGCAAAAGCTTCCATAATTCTTTTCTGTAAGATTTTACAAGTTGATATTCTAAAATGATATTGCCCTTAGCTGCCATATCTCTCAAGTTGGTAAATAAAAGGAAGAAAAGAATAAGCATTTATATAGCACCTACTGTGTGCTAGGCATTGTAATCGGTGCTTTGCAAATACTAACTCCTGTAATCAAATAGGTCAAGTTTTTGCTGACTCACTTGACCACACTGGTAAAAACACATTATTATCTTAGTTATTATATGCTGACGTGTAATTGTAAATGACTTCCAAAGCTTGTTTCTTAATTATCTTAAACATATGCCTATATTCATTATTTATGAATCAGTAGTAGGGCTAGAGGAAGGCAAGGAAGACTGGCATTTATAGAATTAGAGACACAAGAAGATATATTTTAATATCTTAAATAATATATACATTTGAAACAAATATGCATATTTTAGTGCCAGAAAATGTTACACTTTGGCCCACAATTATTAACTGTATGACTTATCAATTTGCACGTGTTGTAATGAAAATTTGAAGCCTCCAAAGGCAGGAAGATAGAGGAGCCCAGTTTTTAAAAAGAGAGGAGAGGTAAGGAGAAGGGCCACTTGCAAGGTTTTACCAGAACACACAAATGTCTTGTCCCTACTTTACTATGAATAAAAGGATTTACTAAATAAATACACACTTTAGCTAAGGCCTTTTAAAGAATGATCAGAAATCCCAAATAAGAATATTCTCTATTATTAAAATTTTGCTATATCTAAAATTAAACATTAAATATATACTATACTTTGGCAGAAGAAGTGTTTCGCCTTCCGCTGATATAAGCAACGTGACCAGAGGAGGGCCTATTTCTTTTTTCCATATAAACAACTGTCTTATGTTCTCAAAACATTTCATAAGATGAGGCTGTGGACCAGAAACATAACTAAATAGCATCATAAAGTCTTGACATGGTCAAGAAAGAGTATTCCTAAGCACAGTATTAAAATATTACCTGGATAGCCTCAGGATTTTTGCTTTCAGCCAGAATGTCAATGAGTTCAGCATTGCTGAGAAAGTAAAATCTTGGGAAAATCATTCTCTTCACTTCAAGATATTCCTATCTCAGACGACATAGAAAAATATGATTAAGAACCCAATACACTGATGTAAAGATATCGTATATTTTATGATATAGAATAAACAAGCAGAAAACCAAAGCCACTGGAGTTAAAGTGTGTATTCCAGCACCATTCTAAAATGACATTTTCTTTTGAAATAGTATGTTTTAGCGAAAAGAGTAGAGATTTCATAGTGAGAAAAAAATATGGGTTCAAATCCTGTCTTTGACATTAACTGGCTACATGACTATGGGCAAACCACTTAATCTCTCAAGTCTTCCTCATTTGTAAAATTGAGTGGATGCTTACAGTCCTTACTCCACAAGGCTGTTGAGCGAGAAATGTGCTAATGTATATGCTGTATTTTGTAAATCTTGAAGTGCTTCATAACTCTTAGCTTAAGAATGAACAAAATGCATTTTCAAAACATTTTATTATTAACCAGCAGCAAAACATTGCACTGTGTTGGTATCTACCTGCTTGCTACATAAACCATTTTTGCCATGTTCCTGAGGTATGCCCACTAATATCCAATTTTTTTTCCTTTTGAACTCTTCCAAAGGAAACAGTAAGGACAACTTGGAGAGGTAGATTCACCTTGAAGATTCTTTTACTGCTCATGTGGCAAACTGTGCCAAAGTCGAAGTTAATATGTCACCTCTCATCTCCCTATTTTGTTGTCAGGTACCATGTTGTTATCTCAGTAGTCTTACATTTCTTTTTCCAAGAAGTTTTCATCTTTTCAAGAATTTACCCAGAAAATTCCAAACTTCTCTTTATCTTAAGTGATTTCTCCTTATCTGAATGTTTTTTTCTCAGTAGTCAATGCATCCAATATCCCTCCATGTAGCTATTTTCTTGAACTTTTCCATTCTCCAAACCAAGGATAGAAAACCCTTTGCTATCAAAGTACAGCAGTTACTCGGAATGAGAGTTGTCTCTATTTCATATGGATTTCATCAGAGCCCAGCACACACTCAAAGTTTGGAAGCCTGGAAGTGACCAGGATAAGGGCTACTGATCAACTCTTATTCCATTTTCCCTGAGGGTGATGCTATATACCTGAATTACCTTACCTCTACAATATGTAAGTGGTCAAAGTTCATAGACAGGCAGTTCTCAAAAGGAAATACATAAATTAGAAATAATGCACAAATGATCAATAACCAGAAAATCTATTAAAATTTTTTACCTGAAAAATAACAATTAAAACAACTCTGAGATGCCACCTCATGACCAATAAAATGACAGAAACAGTTGAAAACAAAATTCAGTGTTGTTTGAACTGTGTAGTCACATTGCTATATGCCTGTGGTAGTTTCGTGAATTGCTGCAGTAATTTTGGAAAGCACCATGGCATTATATAGAAAGAGTTCTAATGTTTATTCTTTCTGACTTAGTTATCCCACTGGAACTAAATTTTAATGTTGTTATTGAAAGGCAAAAAATACTTATCTGTACCAAAATATTAATAGAAACATTATTTATAATAGCACAATGCTTTAAAATAATCTCTGTCCACTTGAACAATGACAACAACTGTGGTTCGTGAATGTAATGGAATAATATTGCACTGTCCTAAGTGATAATATAAAGATTACAAATAAAAAGATATATATATATATACAGAAATATAAATGAAAGAAGGCACAGTTAGAACAACATGCACCTTGACTATGGATACAAAATAATGTTAAGGATAACAATAACAGCAAAATTTTTAAAAATAGAGAAGTTCAGAATGGAAGGCAAAAATTTTGCTAATCTGATCAATATTAATTTACATTTTAAAGATAAATTATAAATGATGTAGTTCATAATTTCATTTTTCATATATTTGGATTTGGTTTCTCTTGATGGTTACTATGTTTAGCATAAATAAAAATCTTTTTTAAAGAAATTGGCCTACTGAAGCACACTCTCTGTAATGTACTGCCATCAGGTTCCAGAGGGACAGTACCGCTAACCTTACTAATTTCAATATGATGCTTGTCCTACAAGTTGAGTTCTCCCCCACCCCCTTACATGTATGAGACTACTAACAGTACTATATTGTATTCTGTGTGGCAATTTTTCCAAAAGAAATGTCCCACATTATACCGTGTTGTAATGAATTAAAAGATTCTTTATGCTAAAATGCCTAAGTTTTACCTCAAGACTTTTCTTTATTTTTTCAAGGTGTAAACTGCTTGCCTGCAACATTTCAAGGACTCCTACCGATATGGCAATTTTCAAAGCCTCAGGTTTATTGTCTATCCTTGACGTAATTTCTTTCCATATAGCAGTCACCTCAGCAAAAAGTCTTGCTTCTGCTGAAAGCTGCCTTTATAAATATAAGCAAGATCAGGGATGAGTTTAATTTTCTAAAGCACTATCTCCATTCTTAATGTAAATTAATCTTTTGTCAAGAAATATTCATTGTAGTTATCAAAATCAATTTGCACATCATATTTACAATGCTGTCAATTTATTATATGTTGTCTTTTAAATCTGTTTTAGATATCTATTCTACTTAAAGTCACAGGAGTTTTGTTAAGGATTTTTGACTCATTCCAATGTGTTATATACTATTCATGTTTGTTTTTTTTTTTTTTTAAAGAAAAAGGATAATGAAAAAGGGGTAAATAATGCCTCATAATGCCTTTATTTTAGGTAAATAGACCTCATATTAATTAAAATTTTAGGAGTATTTCTTTTTCTATTGCATGGGAATGAAAATTGATAGAGAACAATGTTAGCACTCTGCCAATGATTGGGACTTAGTCATGAGTGAACCTTTAGTCCTTTATTTGGACTAAAACTTTCAAGATGGCATTCAGAGTACTAACAAAACTATCACTATAGGAAACAGCACCTTTCTCCACTCAGCTGCCAAATGATTTTCCTGAAGTGTACATGTCACAATGTTAGCTCACCACTCAGTGATCTCCAGTAGCTTTGTATTAACTCTGAGATCACAGAAATTTTTCTTTGGAAACTAAAGATATTCACAACCTGACACTTTGTAGCTTAACAGTCTTCCTAAACATTATGTCCATCTGCCTACTCTATGGTCCAAGTGGATTGGCCTAATTAATATTCTGCAGACGGAACATTTCATTTCCCATCTCTACATCTTTGTATTAATTGTCCCCTATGATTGGAATTGCCCCTGCCTTGTAGGATTTCTGACATCCTTTAAAACTCAGCCACCAGTGCCTTTCCTTGTTCCCTCAACTACTTTCTCTCCAATGGGGCAGCTAGGTGGTACAGTGGATAAAGTACCAGTGCAGGAGTCAGGAGGACCTGAGTTCAAATCTCACCTCAGACACTTGACACTCACTAGCTGTGTGACTTTAGGCAAGTCACTTAACCAAACTACCTAATCCTGGGTCATTTCCAGTCATCCTGATGAATATCTGGTCACTGGATTCAGATGGCTCTGGAGGAGAAGTGAGGCTGGTGACCTGCATAGCCCTCCCTCACTCAAAACAAAGTTGAGTGCAAATCATGTCATTATTTCTCTGATGGTATGGTCTTCTTCGGCAATGAAGGACGAACACACTTTCTCTCTAAGTTTATCTTGAATTATCTACCATATATGTATCATCAATATCTGTGTACATATAGTTTCCTCCACCATATATATGCTCTTTGAATGCAGGAATTCTTTTCATACTCTAGTGCTTAGTGCAGCGTGAGGCTCATTGAAAGTATTCAATAAATGCTTGTTGATTGACTTGGTGTTTTGTTCAATACTAAAGAAAGTCCAGCCCAGAGAAGCATAATGCAACTAAATACAATATGAGTTAATATGATGATGATGCCTATCAGTAAGTATATAGACTGGGCAATTTGGAACTGTATTAGTAGCCTTGTAGTATGGAAAACAGAACAAACAATTGCAATTTTCCCATTTTCCTTATGTTTTTTATCTCACTAATTGAAGAGTGAACCTCTCCAGAAATGATATTCAGAATTATCATCCTTAAAAAATTATTAATGATTTCATTGGTGTTTAAAGACCTTTGCAACTTGTTGATTTTCTTATCTTTTCTATCTTCTCACAATTTTCTTCCTTGTATATGTTCAACAATTTCGTAACACTGATGTCCTTTCCATTTCTCCTATAGGACAATCTGTCTTCTGACACTGTATCCCCATGCCTGGAGGGCTCTTCCTCCCCAGTACAATATCCTTACTAACTTGAAATTTCAGCTAAAATCTCACCTTTGTCAAGAAGTCTTTCTATATCTACCTTAATGCTAATACCTCCCCCTCTGAAATTGCCTCCAATTTACTGAGTATATTTTGTATGTACCTAGTTTTTTGCATATTCTCTCCCCCATTGAACTTTGTAGGGACCATGCCTTGCTAATTTTCATAGTTCTACAACTGAGCTCAATGCCTGACACATAGTAAGCACTTAACAAATGCATGTTAACTTGATTTGTTAAGTTATATTTTTATCTGTAGCCCAAAATAATCTTAACGTAGTCCATTTAATATGGTAAATTTTATATGGTAAAAATCATAGAAAATGGGAAAAATAACTAACATACATTTTCCAGTAAATATCTATTTTTATTTGGATACCTTTGTATTTCAGGAGCAAGAAAAATGGGTTCAAGATAAAGCCAGTTTCTTTGACATGTCATCCAGTCATCCAAAGTGTGAGAGAAGAGATCTAACTTCTGGTCCCAATCATCTGCAAGAGGCTACATTAAAACGAACATTTTATAATAAAACAAAATCTAAATTTTGCCAACATCTTTTTTAGAGGCAGAATACTCTTAGTATTATCAAGAATTTCTGCTGAGGGTCATAGTCAGAGAAAGAATCAATAGTTTTGAAAATTTTTAAAAATTCATTTTTTACTTTTTTTTAACATAAAGAACAACATAAAACATCTCACTTGTCCACTTTTAGAATTAAAAAAAGGGATAATAAATATTCAACAAATACAAAAAATAACAAGTAGATATAAAAATTTCATAATATGGGATAAAGGAGGGGAAAGGAAAGAAGGAAAGAGGAAAGGGGGAAGGGAGGGAGGAAGAGAAAGAGATACAGAGAGAGAGAGAGAGAGAGACAGAGACAGAGACAGAGACAGAGAGACAGAGAGACAGAGATTATCTCATTACGCTCATTCTTCCTCCTCTGCTACAATGGAACTGTAAGACCCAATGCAGTAACTTCAGCAATGTACTCTATTATTTCTTAGCTCTCTTGCTTCCCTTACTGGTAACTCCCATATTTTCCTAGGTATTCTTCCCAGAATGAAGCTGCTAGATGTTACTGCAATTTGTTTTATAAAATTCATATATTTTACCAAAATTCTCTGCACTTAGCCTTCTTAACAACAGCCACTTCTTCAGGTTCTAGCTTTAGGAGCAGAAACCCAAAGGAATATTACAGATGAGTTTATTTTACCAGGACATAGGTCTTATAGCTCAAAGTGGCAGTGTCCTATCTGATCAGACAACTGTATATTTAGAGCCAAAAGGGAAGTATTCATTTTGGAGTTCATCTAATCTAATTCCCTCATTTTATTATTTTAACCTTTAAATTATTATTTAAATTAATTTTTGTGTTTTTTTTAAAACAAAAAGTTAATTTTCTTTCTTGCACTGAGACCTCAACTGGGGGTGGGGGGAAGGAGGGCAGGGGTGGATCCAAACCCTTGTGATGAGTGTAATCAAATAAAACAAATTTCCAGATGAGCCTCATCCAAAAATTGTGTCTCTCATGAATATTCTTCATAAATAAATCTTCAGTGAAAGTTTATTACCTCTCTATCATGCCTAAAAGTCTCTTCCTCATCTCTGTCTCCTGGATTGCTTGGCTTCCTTTAATTCTCAGCTAAAGTCCCACCTTCTGCAAGGTTTTTCCTGGTCCTCCTTAATATTACCACCTTTTCTCCAAGGTTATTTTCAATTTATTCTTGGTGTATATCGTTTATACATAGCTGTTTGCATGTGGTCACCCCCATTAGACTTTGAGTTAATAGAAATTAAGGACTGTTTTCTGTCCTTAGCACAATATCTGTCACATAGTAGAAGTTAAATAAATATTCATTGACTTGACTCATCAGGAGATGGGTAACATTTTTAAACATTGGTCCTGTAGAAGATGATTAGTCATTGCACTGATCAGAGTCCTAAAGATTTTAAAAATTCTTTGCTTTGACAGTATTGTTATTACATAGGTTGTTTTTCTTCTTCTACTCCCCTGTAGTATGTATTGGTTCATGCATGACTTCTTGTAATGTATCTGATATAGAAAGGTAACTTCTCCCTATTTCTTTTTATTCATTTTTAATGAAGTGTTTTATTTTAAAATCATGAACCCAGTTGGAGCCTGTCTTGGCACATAGTGTAAGATGTTGGTCTATTATCTACTTTCTGGAAAATGGTTTTATTGTTTTCCCCAGAAATTTTTGTTAAATGATGAATTATTATTCCAATAGCATAGGTTTGGGGATTTAGCAAGCACTAAGCTATTATATCCATTTGCTTCTATATGATGTGTACTAATTCGCTTTACTTACCAACCTCTTTATTTTCAAATTAGTACCAAATTGTCTTGATAATTGCTGTTATCATAGTATAGTTGGAGATTTGAGGGTTCTTTCCTTCACACTTAAAAAAAAAATTTCCCTTGATATTCTAGAACTCCACATTTCTCTTATAAATTCTATCACTAGTGATTTTATTTGTGTGAATGTTTTGAAATTTTAAGTAATCAACATTTTTCCTTTTTTGCTCTTTTTTGGTTAAGAATTTTTTTCCTCTAGTCGTAGTTGTAAAAGGTATCTGATCTTGCCTAATTTGCATTACTTAGAGTGTGTACTTTTATGTTCAGATAGTATATCCATTTTTGGAAATATTGTGGTATCATATGATATGATATGATACGATATGATATGACATATATCAGATGCTACTCCAATTTCCGGTTTTCCTAAAGTTTTTGTCAAAGAGAGTGTTTCCCCCACTAATTCATATTCTTAAATTTATTGCTATTTTCATGTCATCTCTTCCTTATGTTTCTTGCTTCTCTGTTCTGTTTTTTAACTCTATTTCTTTCTTTTTTTTAACCAATACCAGAAGATTTAGTGACAACTGCTTTATTTTATGCTTATTATGTACTTTCAAGTTTGCAATACTATGCCACCTTCATTTGTCCTTTTTTTTTATAATTTCCCTTGAGATTCTTCTGAACATTTTATTATTGTGAATGATGCGGCACCAAATGTGCAAATCTATTTAGGTGTTACTGTCATATTGGCACAGATTTCATTTTTGCTAAGACTGTTTTGGAGTTGCATATATAATAAATCTTGTGAGTATCTTTGTAGGTTAAATCCAGAGCTTTGATGCATTTTGTAGGGTTTTTGATGAGAATGAAATTTTTCTGAATATTTTTTCCTGGGTTTCTGAACAACGATTCAATCTTGGATTTATTTTGTATCCTAAAATACTGCTTTGGCTATTAGTCAAAAATTAGTTTCTTCATTGATTCAGTGTTTCTCAGTCATTTACAAGTAGAATTATTTTGTCAGTCAATCAATATACATTTAATAAGTACCTACTATGTGCCAGGTGACTGACTCCTTGTCCTTTTTCACTTGCTTCACCTTTGATTTTGTTTTCTTGTCAATTGGTTAACAAAGAAAAGAGTTAATAAGCAGTGCTAAGCCCAGGGAGCACAAAGATAAAAATGAAGCAATCCTGGCTGACTCTCAAGCAAGCTTACATTCTAATTTGTTTTACTGTTATAGGACTTTTGTAGAACTATGTCAAATAACAGTGGAGACAGGGACTATACTTGTATTAGCCTTCTGTGAAGAGGGAAAGTTTCTAATATTTTTCCCCAGCAAATAATGCTAATTCTTAGTTTTAAATATTCTTTCAATGGTATTAAAGAAGGCCCCTTCTATGTTTATACTTGTTAAAAGCCCTAAAAAAGAATTCTGCTAATGTTAGCTATAGAAACAATAAAATTTGTCAATTTTTTCTGTACCTATTGAAGCAATCTGTGGTTACTGTAATCTTTGTCCTTCACATGACTAATTTTGCTAATCATTTTCCTAAAATTAAGCCAACTTTGCATCCATGGCATGGATCCAACTTGGTCATAGTGAATTATTTTTCTGAATATGATTCTGCAGTTTCCTCTTGCTGATTTCATTTAAAATTTTTACATCAATATTGATAAGGGATATTGGATTATAGTTTTCTTTTTCTGTTTGGTCTGTGTTTCCCTGATGTGAAGGCCATATTTTGTCCCATAAAAAAAGTTTAGTAGAGTGTTATTGAATATTTTTAGAGTAATTTTTTATAACATGGGCATCAATGCTCTTTAAATATTGGATAGAATTTATTTTTCTTCATTACTTGATTTACTTGAGGTGATAAGGTTGGAGAATCATGCCAAGAATTAACTCAATCTGATATGTTCTGTCCTATGAGTTCCTTTATCGTCAATAAGGAAAAATTCTAACTTTCTACTCATGAAAAATAGGATTTGCATGTCACAAATGAAAATAATCACTTTTATGGAAAACAGTAGTATAGTATTTTAAAAAAGCACTTTCACATATTAATCCATTTAATCTTCACAACAACCTTGATCGCCAAGTGTCTAATCTCCATTTATATATGATAAACTAAGGCTGAAAATTTTTTAAGTGACTTGCTCAGCATCACACAAGCAGTAAGTGTGGGAGGCAGGATTCAAGCTCAGGTCTTTCTGATCCCAAGTCCAACCCTAAACCTGATGACCTTTTAAGATATAAAAGAGTTTTCAAGCCATGCAGTGATTTCATAACTATGTGTACAAATCTTACCTGTTGAAATTCCTCTAGGCTGAATAAAATGGAATTGAAGGCTTGCTGGTGAAAGGCTCCTTCTACTTTGTATAATATTCTAATGTAATATGCCAGAAAGTATAAAATGTGCCTGATTTTAAAAAGGCCATAGTTGTAGCAATGTTGTATTAAACAAAACCTATTTTTTTTAAAAAGGTCTAAATTGAGATGATATGCATTTAAAATATTTTTGTTAAACTGTTTCTATGCTTTACTCATATTATCATCAAATATTCAGCGTCTTCTACATTCATGTCACTAGCATCGAGAACAGTACCTGGCATGTGATAGATGTTTAATAAATACATGCTGACTGACTGATTTGAGGTGTAATTTTTCTGGTAGGTATTGTAGGAAATGCAAAGACTTTTAAAAAATTTCAATTTTCTGGCATTTATTCAGTTACGTTAAATTTTTATGTTAAAAACTTCTGTGTTTAAATCACTAAAAGATGACTAAGAATAACATATACAACCATGAAGGTTACAGAATGCAAAAGCTGTAAACAAAATATGAAATATCAAAACAGTAAAAAACTCTTTCTTGTGTGATATTTACCTTCATTGTCCCGAGATAGGGAGATCCTTTAATTGTTGCAATTATAACTTGAGACTCCTCTAACTGAGATAATATATCATCTATGGATGAAATAACAAGGATTGAGGAAGCTTCTGTCTGATGGGGAGTCAAACGTAAAGGCGTATTGCTCCATAGTTCAATAATCTTAAGCAGCATTTTTTCCAGAGCAGCCTCATTAGTCGCTGTTGTGGATATTTCAATGATTTTTTCTTCATAGCGAAACAACTAAAATAGACAAAATATCCCTGAGTGCCCAATACAATAATTACTAATATATTTTAATTCAAGATCTCATTTTCATAGGATATTTCTTATTGAAATTTCATAAACTTCCCAAATTAAAAGACCCTCTGATGATTTCCAAAGTAACATTTGTATGAACACTTTTCAAGGGTCCAAATTCATCTGAACTCTCTCCCAGGTAAGTGCCTGTGGATTTAACTTTTAAACCTGGGGATTGTGTGACCTACCTCAGCAGCCCCTTCCTTTAATAGCCCCAACGTTTAAGCACTCATACAAAGATGATTTTTTTCCCCCTTAAATCTAACCATCTAGACAGCATCAAGTATTTTAAGTTCCTCAAAGACAGTATCTACTTGGCTTTTCTCTTTATATCTCCAGAACTTATCACAGTACTTTGCCTAGTAGGCAACATATAAATATTTGTTTAATTTTACTGAACTGAAAATCTCTTATTGTACTGGTCAATTTCTGTTCTGTTCTTCCTGTAAATGAAAATAGAGAGTGTCACAAAATAGATTCTCCCACAAACTCCTACTCTTTTCGTTTTTTAAAATAACCTTAATCATTTTTATTTGTCCTATCATGTATGAATTATTTTCCATTTCTCCATCTTTCCTTAAAAATATGGAGACCAATAAATAGCCAGCAAATAACAATATTAGCAGGCCAACATGCATCATCTGAGTGACTTTCCCCACAGTGTTAGAGTTTAGCAGAAAAGCAACACTGTTTTCAAAGAGAACACATTACTTTCTCTAATTTGGACTGCTTATCTATAGGTACACTATTTCCCAACTAGGACTTGTAGAAATATATTTAGCAAATCAAAGTAGCAAAAGTCCATACTCCTACACTACCTCTCCCCAACCCTGTTACACTCAACATCCCCACAGGATTTGTGTTCAAAGTGAAAGTGAGGGGGCAACTAGGTGGCACAGTGGATGCAACAGCTGGCGCTGGAGTTCAAATCCTACCTCAGACACTTGACATTTATTAGTTGTGTGACCCTGGGCAAGTCACTTAGCCCCAATTGCCTCAATTTTTTTTAAAATGAAAGTAAAAATAGTTGGATTTCCCTTAGGCTAGCTTAACCTTTGCTGAGATGCCACAAGTCATACGTCTGTCTGTCTGTCTGTCTCTCTCTCCGTAGCACACACATGTACATGTGTGTGTATGTGTTTATGTGGGTGTATGTGTATTCCCTTTCCATCCCTGCCCAAATGTGTTTTGGAAAGTTTGAGATCGTAGAACAGAACTCAAAGTGCCGCAGATTTGTGTTTTGTACGTACCTCAAGCTCCAGAAGTTGTTCTACTGTACACAGTTTATCCAAAACAAACGCCTGCCCAATAAGCGCCTGTATTGCGTCCCAATGCCGAGTTTTAAGACAAGGATTTACCAAAGCTACGATAGCAGGCAAGCCTTGTTTAAAATCCATTACTGACTGCTTAAGAGTTTTTACCATAGAATTTTTCGGTAAGCCTGCAAATCAAAACAGCATAATAAGGTTTCTTTTTGGGGGGGTGGGGAAAGGAGGTTGGAGGCACTTTTGATGTAATCACTCTCTATCATTCTTACAAGCAACATATGTGGTAGCTACTCATTACTAATGCCATGCCTAATTTTTTTTGGTTTATCTCTTTTATCCATCATCATTCAAACTCTTAGGTAAAGCTGTTTACATTTATTACATTTTTCCATTTTTTACTTCTCATTCACCTCATAAAAAAAGTCTCAGTGTATTCTCATTCATTTCATTAAATATTTCCATATTAATTTAAATATTTTTTAACACGGTCTTAAAATTTTCAGTTTCAAATTCTCTTCTGCCCCCCCATTCCTTGAGAAGGTAATCAATACGTTATCAATTATTCGTGTGAAATCATGCAAAGCGTATTTTCGTATTAGCCATGTTGCAAAAGAACACACACAAAAAACCCAAAAAAATAAAATAAAATAAAGTGAAAAAAGAATGCTTCAGTCTGTTCTCAGGATTCATCAGTTGTCTCTCTGGGGATGGGTGATATTCTTTCCTCACGGGTCTTTAAGGATTGTCTTGATCAGAGCAGCAAAGTCTTTCACGGTTTTAATCAGTGGTACAATATTGCTGTTACTGTTACTGTCCTCATTCACTTCTTAACATCACCTAATTTGACCTTTTTCTTCATCACTTGACTGAAACTGTTCTCTCCAAGTTCTCATCCTTTGTGGCCTCTCTACAGCATTTGACATAGTTCTCCAGCTCCTCTCCCTCCATAGATTCTGCTCCCTGAGTTTTATAAGAGATCACGATTGTCTTTCTTTCTGTTTGACTAGTCCTGCTCAGTCTCTTTTGCAGGATCATTATCCATTTCCTGCTTCCTATGTTTGTGTGTACCTTTTGCTTTTGACCTGGTTACTCTTCTTTTCTCATCTCACCATCTCCCTAGGATTATTAAACTGTCATGTCTATGCAAATGATTCTCAAATCTATTCTTTCAGCCCAGAGGTGGGAAACCTGCTTCCTTGAGGCCACATGTGACCGTCTAGATTCTTAAGTGTGGCCTTTCAGCTGAATCCAAATTTTACTGAATAAAGCCTTGAGCCTTTATCTCTTTCCTGAATTCCTGTCCCAAATAACCAAAATCATGTGGGGGCATTTCCACCTGGATGTCCAAAAGCCTTAGCAAGCTTCACATGTCCAATTCTGAGCTCATATTTCTCATTTAATCCCCTTCTTCTACTGTTGGGGGGCACTACCACTCTTTCAAGATGACAGAGAGGAATAAGTAACATAAATACAAGACCTAAATGTATGTATACACACACACACACACACACACACACACACATGCACGCACGCACACTACTCTGTTTTGTTTTCTTTAAGTGAAAAAAGAGAATGGAAGGGAAAAGGAATATAGGAACACAGAAATAAGGAAGAAACCAGAAAAAGGGAAGAACCTACTATTTCACATAATTTAGTTGTACAAGAAAAAGAATATACAAACATGGCGGGTGGAGTAGGGGAAAGTGGGCATATCATTAAACTAACTCTTATCCTAACTGAATAAAGGAAGGTTGAACCCATGAACAAGTTTGATGTGGAAATACTGTAAGGGAAACAAGTAGGGGAAGAGAAAAGAGGAAGGGCATTGAAGAGGTAAAAAGGTAGGAAGGAGAAGAGTCCCAAGTTATCACAAACAGATTTCACCTTTGGATTGTGGATGGTAAAGGGGAGATTTTAAATGAGCAAAAAAATCTATGGATCAGAAATCAGGATCTGGGCTGGGTGAAGGGCAGTGGTGCAAAAGAGCAGAAACAGATTACTTCATATACACGGTACTGGTGCTGATAGCATTTCTTCTCTTTTTTTACCCCATTCTTCTTTGTAGGGGTAAAAGAGGAAAAGGTATAAGGGAGTATGACCGAAGGAAATACACAATTAACAATCATTGCTAGGAACATAAATGGAATGAATTCATTCATGAACAAGAAGAGGATAGCAGAATTAATTAGAATTCAGAATTTAACAGTATGTTACTCACAAAAAGCATATAATTTCAATACTTGGTATATGTGATATTTTATATATATATTATACAAATACACATAAATACATACATATGTGGGATTTAAGTACTTAAAGGAAAAGCTAATTGAATTAAAAGGAATAAATAAATCTATAATTGGGTACCCCAATGTTCTACTTTTGGACTTATAAAAATGTAAAAAATGAATAATAAAAATAGTTAAGAAAGACTGAAAAATAATTTTAGAAAAGTTTATGTTAGACCTCTAGTGATTACTGAATGGAAATAGAAACTATATACATGTTATGTACATATACATCCATATATACATATATGTATATGATTTACATGTGGATATAAGTATGTTTCTTATCTATGTATAACACTGTTACAAAAATTAACCAAGTGATAAGGCATAAAAACTTTTAAAAAATGAAAAATGGGAAAATAATAAATATATCTTTTATTGAACTCAATATTATAAAAAATTATCATTAATACATGACATTTGAAAAAAGAATTTAAATTTAAATGGATGTCAAATTACAATCCTAAAGAATATATAGGACAAGGAACAAATCATAGAAATAATAGATTTAACATTTTTCAGTAAGATTAAGGGTAATGCAAGGAGTCCAACTGTCACCATTACTATTTGACATAGTTCAAATATAGTTTAATATATACTCTTTGTAGTAATGATATAAGAAAAAGAAATTAGAGAACTAAGCATGGGCAAAGAGGAATCAAAAGTTTTTCTTTTTGCAAATGTTAATAAAATCATGAACCCAAGAGATTCAATCAGAATTTAAGTGAAGCAATTAATAATTTCATCAAATTAGCATGATAAAAATAAATCTATATAATCATTAGATTTTCTGTATGCTACCAGCAAAATCCACAGGAAGAGACAGAAAAAACATTCTTTTCAAAATAACTACACAAAGTATAAAAATATCTGGTAGTTCACTTACCAAGACACATATAAGATAACTGTAACTATAAACCTTCTTTACAGAAATAAAGATGAACAAATGGTTGGAAAGGCACTAATTGCTTATGGTTGGGCTATGCTAATATAAAGAAAATAATAATACTTCCTATAGTAATTTAAAGATTTGGCATCATACCAATTAAATTGTAAAGAATTGCTTTTTAAAACTGGAAATAAGAATAATAAAATTGATCAAAGGTCAAGAATTTTAAGTGGAATTTTTTTTGAAATTGGAATGAAGGAGGCACAAAAGTACCAGGTCTCATGCTATATTACAAAACAATAATCATCAGGACTATTTCCTACTGGTTAAAAAATAGAAAGATTGATCAGCAGAAAATATTAGGTACATAAGATGAAGTAACAAATAAACACAATACTATAGTGTTTGATAAATCCAAAGATTTCAACCAGTGAAGTAGGAATCATTAATCAAGAATAACTTCTAGAGAAACTGGAAGTCAGTCTGACAGAAATTAGGTTTAGGTCAATATGTCATACCATACACCACAATAAATAGGAAATGAATGCATGACAGATATTAAAAATCACTTATCAAATAAACTTGAGGAGCATGGAAGGCAATACATTGCATAATTAGGGGAAAGGGAAGAATTTCTGAACAAACAAGGAATAGAAAGAATTACAAAAGGTAGAATGGACAATTTTGATTACATAAACGTGAAAATCTTTTTCACACATAAAAATTTCAGATAAACTTAGAAGAGAAATATTTCACTTGTGGGGTGGGAAAACATTGTAATAAGTTTCTCTGAAAAGGCCTGATGTCCAAGACACATAGAAAGTGAATTCAAATGAGAACAAGAGCTATTCCTCAAATGATAAATGGTCAAAGGATCTGAAGAAAAACATCTGAAAGAAAGAAATCCAAACTATCACTTAACATAGGCAAAAAAAGTGTTCCTAATCACTGACAGATATGTAAATTAAAAAAACTCTGAGGTTCCATCTCATGGCCAGTAGAATGGCAAAAATGACAATCAGCAAAGTGGCTATTTTTGGAAAGGTAACAGGTGGACAGGTATACAATATATTGTTGTTGGAAGCATGAATTAATCTATGCATTCTATAAAACTATTTGGAATGATATCCTCACATTCACTTGAGGCAGTTAGGTGGCATAAGGGAATAGAGTCACTGGACCTGAAAGTCAGGGAAACTTGAATTCAAATCCAGCCTCAGACACTAGCTATGTGACCTTTGGCAAGTCAATTAACCCCTGTTTGCTTCAGTTTTCTCATCCTTAAAACAGAAACAATAATAGCATTTACCTTCCATAACAGTTGTTAAGATCAAATGAGATATCTGTAATGGACTTAGCCTAGTGCCTAGCACATAATAAGAGCTATATCAATGCTATTTATTTATTGTTATTATTATTCCCAAACTGTGCATATCAGCTCATAATTCAATACCACTAGTAGGCATATGCCAAAAAGATACCAAAGAAGGAAAGGATCAATATGTATAAGAATATTCATAACAGCACTTTTTGTTATAACAAATAACTGGAAACTAAGGGATGCTTGTTAATTAGAGAATGGTTGAACAAATTATGGTTTATAAAAATAATGGATTATAGCACCATAGTAAATACTGTTAACAGATGGATTCAGAGAAACCTGGGAGGAATTGCACAAAATGATGCAGAGCAAAATGAACAGAACCAGAACAATTTATACACTGACTACAATATAAAAAAAAAAAACTACTTTGGAAGACTTAGGACCTATGGTCAATGCAATGATCAATCATTCTACAAGACTGATGATAAACTTCGTAAAGAGGTGAGGGATTTTATTTGCAGAATGAGAGATGCATTTTCTAACAAGGTCAATATGTGAATTCCTCTTTACTTTTACTATAGAATCTTGTTACAAAGGAAGTCTTTTTTTCGGTGGAGAGAGACATGTGGGATGGACCAGAAGTGACTAAGATACTTCCCAAAAGAAGGAAAAGAAAAAAAAAGCCTAGATCAATAACAAAATAAAAACTACCAACCCAAACAGAAAAGAATGTCAACTTAGAAGGTGACAGACAAATGGACAATGCTGAAACCATCATGTAAAATTTAACAAGTGCTTTAAAAACCTATGTCCAACTCTGACAGAAAGTACTATGTAGTACCATATTCCCACATTTCATCTTTAGTTTTCTCTCATTTTTTGGTGTGACAGGTCACTTGTGCATTTCTTTAGAAATGGGAACTTCATTTATAATGTTTCTGCATAAGAAATTTGATCTTGAAAAATAATCTTAAGTAAAATCCACATTTCTAGGAATAAAACCCACTTTAATCAATAAAAGGTATATTTCTAATTTTAGTTCCTTCATTAATACATATGAATGGCAACACTCATGGCATTCATAACTGTTTCATTTGAATTATATCCTAAAATACTGCTTCTGATTTATTTGATGTCTGAAAAAAAGTTAATGATTTAGGCAAAAGTAAACTGTCTAAACATTCCCTCCTCAAAACAGAGGCAATTCCCAATAGGCAACGGGAAAGGTTCAGACAGTATAGTAGCATTAAAATCAATATGTGAATGAAATTACTTATAGGCATTCTATGCAGGGTTATTTTCCAAGACCACCTGATAGTTGTAACTGGTCCAAAAAGTCACAAACTTTAGATTAAAAGTATGATTTCACAACAAATACAAGTGCTTGCTCCTGATTTAGTCACTCTCTCATAGTTTAACACTATCTTTAAAAACCTTTCACATCAATTTCATTACCTCTAAGAGGTAATGGAATCTTAGAATGGTAGCTTAACAGACCTCCATAATAAGTGTGAAGAGGTTAAAACTTCAGTTGTGTTGACTGAGGGGAAAACAAAGAAGGACTAAGAGAACTCAGTTCCTGAGAGAATAGAGTGTATCCTTTATCTTAAGAAGAAACACGAAGAGAATTCTTGGGAAGATTCTTTAATTAGTTTCTTAGGAAAACTGTATGTTGGGAATGTGTTTCTAGAATTGAGAAGCTGAGAGTCACAGAAACAGTTAAAAGTGACTTTAGATAATATCTATGGGCCAGGCACTGTCCTGTGCTAAGTGCTTTACAAAAATTATTTCATTTGAGCCATAGTGTAGGTATCAGCCTTATCTGTAAGATGAGGAAAATAAGCAAACAGAAGTTGAGTGACTTACTCAAGTTTGCACAGTTAGTAAGTGACTTTATGGGAAAAGAAGCTTATTTAGTTCATTTAAGAAATGATATTTAGCAGGTTGGAATAGGGTATTAGAGATAATTGCTTAATAGGAGATATTATAATTTTAATAATTAATATAAAAATATCAGAACATAACCCCTTAATTACATCGAAACTAAGATGAAAATGAATAATGCAAATGAGTTAGTGACAGAAGGATGATTACTTCATGGAGGCTACACATGTGATGTTTGACCTTGAACATTGCTACAAGTGAAAATCTTCCATTGCTTGAGTCCAGCTTAAAGGTTGATTTTCAAAGATAAAAAATATTTACTTACTACTTTTTACTTAACAACTTCTTTGTTACTTTGAATTTTGTGTATCCTGAAGCATACAGTAAATAAGATATTAAAATTTCAAGTTTTTGTAAGTAACTAATGATTCTCATACTTACCTTTATCTAGCATATAAATCATATGCATCCATCTTGTAACACTCTTCTGGATGAAATCTACATTAATATTGGCAAAAATGCTATTCTTCCACACATAAGACAGATTTGCCCATTCCACTTGTGCTTCCCATAATATTTTCCTCAAAGTTAAGTCACATTCAATTTCTGAGATCTCTGATATCACAGTGTTTGCAATGTTCCGCTCTAAAGCTACTGTTCTCATTGCAATAGAAGTCTCAAAACGATCCTGATAATTTGAATAAGTCTGAGCTTTGTTGGATAGAACTGAAGCTTCTTCTGAGAGGCTCTCAATAATTTCCAAGGCAGTTGTTGGCCGAGTAGCAGGATGTATAAGAACAGGGTTTCTTACCTAAGTAACAATAAAAAAAAATTTCTGTGATCAATGAATTCAGAAATAAAATTAATTTTTTTAAAAGTAAGATTAAACTAGTAACAAGTAAAATATCTAGGGTCTAGTTATTGTTCTACCATTGGCAATCTCTGTGAGCTTATTCATTTTAGCAACCAGTCATTAAATGCCTACTGCGTGAGAAACTACTTTAGAAACTGAGGATATAAAGATGAAATAAGTCAACATGACCTCAAGAAATCTATAATTTCAGAGGCTATGAGTACATAAACATTTGTGATTCAAATAGAAATACATAGTGGAATATTTGGGCAAAAGAAAGGTCCAATGTTCTATGAGTGCTTCAAGTTTTGAAAAGATTAGAAAAGGTATTATTGAAGTATAACATGAAAAAGGGAAGAATTTCAATGAGCAGAGAAAAGAGTGATGCCATTTGAGACATGAAATTGAGAGAGAGTAGTGTAGGAATGGGGGGTAAAGAATAGTCCCAATTTGGCTAGAATATAAAGTGCATTAGGGAAAAAGTATGAGATAAAATCATGAAAGTAGATTGGAGAAAGATGTTGGAGGAAATTGAATGCCAGAATAAGGAATTTGTATTGTACAATGGGGAGTCATAGAAGATTTTAGTGCAGAAAATTAATGTGATGGGAGCTTTATACAAAGACAATGGTATGACTTATTGCAGGGAGAGAAGATAGTAAAACTCCTGAAATACGATGGATAAAATGGAAAAGGAATGAAGGATAATTTCTATAGATTCTGCAGAGGGAGAACTGGTAGGATTTTAAAACTGTCTACATGAGAAGGAGGAAAACATCAAAGATGAGTATCTGGATAATCACTGGAGGTCTCTGATGAAAGAACAGCAGACAAATTTCTTTACTTGTCTAAGTGACCATTTTCTTTTTCAGTAGGCAGGGAATGCAATGACGTGAACAGCTTTTTTGGATTTGATTCTGATCAGTAAAGAAAAACTGACCAGTGAATGGAAAATGAAAATGGTGATCACTCGGGATCACCATGGGTACAACAAGAACAGATAAACTAAACACATCTTATTTTTTTTAAAATAAAGTCTTAGATTGACAGATCATAGAAATACTTGTATATGCCTGGACCATGCTTGGCACTAGGCATCTTCTTCAGTGCCCTTATGTACTAGATACAGATGATAAAATTATACTTAAAGAGAAACAAATTAGACTCAGAGTTGGTTGAAAGTGTGCCTGAAAGAAAAATAAGAGATAATGTTAGCCTAGATTGGGTATCTTGTGTTGTTTTGTAGTCCTCTGCCCTTGACCCTGTTCCAGTTAATAATTTTATCAATGACTTGGATGAAGAGGTAGCTGGCATATTTATCAAACTTTTCAGTTAATGAGGAGTGAGGAAAAAATGGTAATACATTGGTTGACAGGATCTGAATCCCAAAAGATTTCAATAGACCAGATACATAAACCAAATCTAATAACATGAAATTCAATAGGAATACATAAAAATTATTTTAATTAGGTAAGAAAAATTACAGACATAACTAGATAGCAGCTCATATCAAAGAGTCTTGGGCGTTTCAGTAGACTCCAAGTTCAATAAAGATCAATAAGTAATGTGACAGACAAAACGGCTTCTCTAATTTTAAGCTGCTTTAGGAGACAAAAAAATAATATCTAAGTCATTAAGAAGGGTGACAGAGAATGACTTGGAGAAGATGTTCATAAATCACCTAACAAGGTCATTGAGGAATCTAAGAAGACAGGAATATGATATATGGAAGACATGAACTTCAAAGAGAGAGAAGTTATTGAGTGAAAGTATCAGAAATAAATTCTGCAAGGTCTCCAACCCTTTTTCATCTAGATAATCTTTATGGGACGAATCTATTACTGACATATAAAGTTAACCTCTGAGGTAGTTGTTATTAATCACTGTATAAAGCATTTCCCCAAGGGATAGTGTTCTCTGAACTCATACAGCCCTTAGAATACTCTCATTTGATCACATATTGCTTTGTATTAGAGTTTGTTTTTTTGTCTTTCGTATGGAGATTCTGAGGACAGGGACTATATCTTCCTCATTTTCCTACCTCTCACCCACTTTTCCCCTCCCCCTCCTCCTGGGCTTGAACATAGGAGGTACCTAACAATTGTTACCTGTTGTAATGGATGAATGAATAAATCAGGAGGTTCTCATTATCTTATTAGTTCAAAGTATTGAAAGGTCAAGTAGTTGCTCACACTGCATTATGTACCTAATGGTTGCTCAACCAATGTTGGTGATAATGATGAGAGGAACAGATATAGAAAATCACAAAGACACTTCACTAAAAACACTTGGCAGGCATCTAATGAAACAGTTTTACTCACAAACACTGTAAAATGTGTATTTTGTGTAAGAGCTGCTTTCATTTAATGCAATAATGCACTAATTATAAATCAGACACATAGTAACCACATTTGATGCCAGTAGGATTTATCTGGCAGCAAGCCAGAGCTCTCCTCACCCAAATACAGAGTCAGCTCTGGCCCATTCTCACATAGGCATGCTTCTACCAGAAGATGAAATCCTGGGCAGAAGGAGAGAGAGAGACTGTATCACATAGTGGAGGGAAATAGCTGTTTTAAAACCTGGTACTCTGCTTACATGTGTTCTAATATGTTCTTAGGAAAATGTTCAGAAATCAGGCTTTCTGTTTAAAAAAGTTCACTTATTATATCTGAAATGCTGCAACAGGAAGTGAAAACTGAATAATACTTTGCATTTATTTAACATAATATAGTTATATAATTACATAATATATTAATTATAATATATAACATAATTATAATATGTAATCTGACAATTATGATTTCATTTGATCCTCACAAGAACCCTGAGGTAGGATGAATAAATATTACTTTTTATAGATGGGGAAACTGAGTTTCAGAGTGTTTAAGTGACTAGCTCAAGGTCATACAAATAGCAACCGAAAGAGCAAAGACGAATCAGAATCAAAGAATTGTACAGGTGGAGAGCATCTAATCTAAACCTTTTATTTTACGGATAGGAAAGCTGATGCCCAGACGGAATGAAACGATTTGCTTGAAGTTACATAGGTAGTAAGCAGCAGACAGGAGCCCAGTGCTTACGGGTTCTTTCCACATGGATCATTTGTACCAGATCTGCATTTCAAGAGGCAGCAACCATGATGGTAAGGGATTTCTCACCAAGGGAGTAGGGGAATGGGACAATGTCAGCACCCTGAAAGTTCCCCTGGAGCGACAGGTGAAAGCAACACTGATATGAAGTCCTTCTGCATAGGCTTTTGGGTAACACTAAATCTGTCCTAGTCCCCTTAGGCTGTGATATTTTTACTGTGAGGAAATAATGTGGGAGGAGGGGTGAACCATTAACTTAGAAAATGAGAATTTTGATTACTAGTCAAATCACCAGTATATTTCTACCGGTACAATTAATATAATATATTTAGCCATAATTAGGCCCACAATGTAATAATCTAAGTTACAATAATGGTAGGATTATTAGAGGTAGCTAGGTAATACAGTGAATAGACAGTATACTGAACTTGGGAGTCAAGAAGACTTGAGTTTGAGTATTGCTGGCCTCAGATTCTTACTAGTTGTGCAACTCAGGGCAAATCATTTCACCTCTCTCAGTCTCGGTTTCCTCATCTATAAAAAGGGGATAATAATAATAATACCAACTTCAATTTGGATCGAATGAGAGAACCTATGTAAAGCGATTGACAGACCTCAAAGTGTTATGTAAATGTATTTTAGAACTTTGCACAAAATATACTTACCCAAGGAGAGTCACACCTTAAGATCTAGAATGATCATTTTATTTATTTTTACTAAATATTGGTAGGATGATATGTTCATGACTGTATTCCTGGGCTGGTAATTTATGTAGCCCTTTTTGTTCTGAGAAGTCTAGTTTTTTAGACTGGCCAAAGTTCACCACGGGCAGCGATCTTCAAGATCATTTAATTAAACTCTTCCGCTTTACGTGTAAGTAAATTGATCTGGAGAGGTTTAGTTTTGTCCAAAATCACACAGTTGGTTAGGGGAAAAACTGAAATGGGAACCCGGGTTCTTCCTTTTTGTACTCCATTATATCGCCTCCATAGGATGTTTTATCTATCTTTGTCATATCTGAAGTAAGAGGGGCCAGGAAGAGAAACTGAAGCATAATAACTTGTTCAAGATCAAATAATTAATCAATGATTAAACTTGTATGCTGGTTTTTTGACTCAATCTAACAATCCTTTAGAGCAGTTAAGTGACTCAGTGGATAGAGCACTATGCCTGGCAGTGGATAGAGTGCCACGCCTAGTGTCAAGAAGACCTGAGTTCAAATTTGGACTCAGACACTTACTAGCTGTGTGAAGCTGGGCAAGTCACTTAGCCCTGTTTACTTCATTTCCTCATGTGTAAAATGAGTTGGAGAAGACATAACAAACACTCTACTATCTTCGCCAAGAAAACGCCAAATAAGTTCATGAAGAGTCAGACATGACTGTAAAACGACTGAACAGCAATAATAAGCCTTTTCCCAAATAATGCAATCAGTATCTTCAAATACTTTTTAAAAAGTCTATTTACTTATTTATCCATATATAGATTTAAATAAGATATATTTATTTCTTAAAAAAGAAACTTACCTTGCCTCTCAGGTCTCTCACTTCATTTTGCAGATGGAGCATATATTCATCCAAATTTGACTTGAATTTAATAATAGCATTATCTTTATTTGACTCGTGAAATTTAAAAGCTGATTTAAGCTGATTATATTTGAGAAGAAGGACACGAAGCAATGCAACTTGCTCTGGTGAAATACTGACATTGTAGTGTTTTGTGATTGAATACATTTGGGAGATAATATGATATTCTTTATCCAGGGAAGGCATTTTTGAAGAAATATAATCTAAGAAAGACAAGTGTTCCACAAATTCTTCCACACCTGTGAGTTCACTGTCGAGTTTTAACAATGATGACTGGATGATCTGGAATAATCAAAAACATTAATCATAATGTTACCACTGCAAATTGATGCTACACAACCTCACCCAGGACTTCACTATTGCTAGGCAATTCTTCTACACGCTTCATATCAACACATATCCCACTCTCCACAATGACTTCCTCAAATCCTTTTGTTCTTCCTCAAACCTCCCAAGGCTTTCCCTGTTCTCTCAGCTGAAAGCTTTGTTTCATATTTTACAGAAAATAGCAAGGCCATTTCTGTGAGCTTTCCCTTCTTTCCTCTGTTCCTCATCATCTTATATCATTTATATGCCTTTTGCCATTGTCTCTTCTTTCACCCTGTGTCACACGAAGAAGTGGCTTTATTCTTAACCTTTAATTTTTAAGTTAAAAAATTAATTTTTCTCAATTACTTGTAAAACAAAAAATTTTGACTCTTTTTTGAGTTCCAAATTCTCTCTTCTCCCCCACCCCCACATCTTTCTCCCCACCTTGAGAAGGCAAATTCCTTCACCTGCACAAGTGAAAACTATTCCCTCCCCTCTCCTCATTACCTTTTCCCCTAAATCTTCATTTCTTTAAAATTTCCCTGTTATTGTCAAGGGCATCACCTTACCCCCAGTCTCTCAGGCTTGCAGCCTAGACCTTATCCTTGACTCCTTGCTATCTCTTACCCCTGTATCCCATCAGTTGCCAAAAATCTGTCAATTTCACCTTTCCAAAATCTCTTGAATATGCTGTCTTCTCTCCTCTGATACGACCACCAGTCAGTAAGTCAATAAACATTTACTGAGTATCTACTGTATGCCAGTTACTGTATTAAAACATTGGGAAGCAATGCGGATATAAAAAAGGCAAAAAACAGTCTCTGTCCTCAAGGGAACTCATAGCCTAATGGGGAAGGCAACAAGCAAATCAATATGCACAAACAAGCTATGAAGAGGATAAACTGGAAAAAAAATTAAAGACAAAAGGCTCTAGAATCAAGAGGGATTAAGAAAGATTTTTTGTTGAAAATAGAATTTTAGTTGGGAATTGAAGGAAGCCAGGAGGCAGAGATGAGGAGGGAGAACATTCTAGGCATGGAGCATATATATAGCCAGAGAAAAATGTCTGGAGCTGAGAGATGTCTTGTACGTGAAACATCAGAAGTCAGTACATAGCAGAGAGTATGGTGTAAGAAAAACTGGAAAGGTAGGAAAGAGATAGATTAGGAAGAGCTTTTAACATCAACAGGTGATAGGGAACCATTAAAATTTATTAAGTAGGCAGATGACAGGGCTTTAGAAAAATCACTTTGATAGCTGAAGGGAGGAGAGACTTGAGGCAAGCCCCAGCAGACCAATTCAATAGACCAGGAAGGAGAGAAGAAAGGAAAGGAGAGAAGGAAAGAAAGAAGTAGGGAAGGAAGGAAGGAAGGAAAGATGGAGGGAAGAAGAGAGAAAGTGATGAGGGTCTGAGTGGTGGCAATATCAGAGGAAAGAAGGGGCATATGTGAGAGATGGTACACAGGTGGAGTTTACAGGACTTTGGCGACAGACTGGATATTGAGGGAGTGGCACAGTGACAAACAAGGAGGAATCAAAAACTACTCCTAAGCTGTAAGCCTGAAGGACTGGGAGGACAGTGTTGCCCTCAAAATAAGCTTATTGAGCAGGGTGGTGACATGGTTGGACTTGTTCAGTATAATGTATCTTCCCTGTTTGTCCTTTGAATAAAGTTTCTCTTTTTTTGCTATTGCCTTATCTGAATGATCACGATGGCTACTCATGTCTTTTTAATTCAGTGGAAGCATGATAGGTAGCTCTTCATTATAACTCTGCATGAATCATTATGTTTCAGGTGTGTTTCTTATAAACAAGAATTCATTCTGCTATTGTGTTCCATTTCAAGGGTGTGTTCATTCCATTTACAATTATGAATGCCAACTGTCTATTTTCCTCCATCTCATACTCATAATTTTTCTTTTCTTTGCTTCATTTTCCCTCATTATAAAGAAAAGGGTGGTTTGAAAGGAAGGCGCTTAGTACCAGTGCTCTATGCCTAATACAATATTTTACTGCTCCTATACCCCTCTTCTTTTTCCTTTGTTCAATATTCAATCACCCACTTTACCTCCCTATCTTCCT
Organism: Notamacropus eugenii; assembly: GCF_028372415.1. Taxonomy (NCBI): domain Eukaryota; kingdom Metazoa; phylum Chordata; class Mammalia; order Diprotodontia; family Macropodidae; genus Notamacropus; species Notamacropus eugenii. The sequence goes on from NC_092873.1 coordinate 411,448,709, forward strand.
TCCACCCTTCCATCCTCCCTTCCTTCCTAATGACTCTTTGGGATTGATCCTCCAAGGTCAGAGTTTTTGTTTTGTTTTTGCTTAGTGCTATATTAGATTATATATTAGATTTTCCCTCTCTACTCCTCCTAGTCCCTCTTTTGCCCCATGTTTAGTGAAATGTATTTCACCCAGCTCTGTGTATATTCTATCTTCTGTTGATCAGGTCAAATGAAAATGAGGTTCAAGTGTTCCCCCTCCCCCATTCTTTCCTCTTTCTTTGCATAGTCTTCTAGGTGTGTAACCAGTTACGAAGTTCTTCTATTATATAGGGAACTACATGCTTACAAGTTGGAAAGTGGTTTCAGCATCTTAGAGAATACTCTACAAACACTGTCCTAGGTTTTCTAGAAAGTAGTTATAAACCAAGAGATTGAGAAACTCCTTTAAAAGACACCTGGACCTTTCCTGTCATGAGGACCCTTAGCACAAGGTTTACATTGCCTAAAATATGACAGTATAGTCAGGTTCAATAGTATTTTCTGTGGAGTAAGGGAAGTAGCAAAAGTTTAAGGATAAAAGACAGTTGTCACTACAGTGGGACATTTTCTAGACATGCTAATCACCATGCATATCCTATAACCATATTAGTAAAGAATATTAACTAACTACTTACTACAAAAAGGTTTGTATTCTTTTCTTGAATCATGGACTCCAACAATGTATGGCTCTTTTTAATGACACTTTCAATATATGGTAAGCAGCTTGACTGATATTCAAGACTCACAACTTTGATAATATTAATGCGTTTCTCAATTGGCATATAAACCGCATCTCTAAAATAGCCTGTGTATACATCCAAGATATCTCTAAAATCACTTGAGGTTAATTCGTCTTGTAGTTTTGATATTTTATATTCCATTGTCTTTGATTGTTCCACCATGGTACAAAACCGAAGAAATTGGTGGCTATAACATTCAACTCGTGACACTGAATTAGCAATAATGGTCAGAAGGTTCACAATCTGCAAATAAATTATTAACAGTTAACTAGGAATTACAATGAACACTGAGGAAGCTGCATTTTAAATAAGCACTTTGTATTAAATTTAAATTATTTACTTACTTTGCAAAGTCAGTTTCAGTAAGCTAAATTTAAGACTAGATTTTATTAGGCTAAAAATCAATTTCAAAATTTCCAAACTGCTGTAGAAAACAAAGATAGGAGTCTCTGAAACTTATGTCACTCTTTTCAGAATGGCAAAATTTATAATGATGATGATGATAGCTAACATTTGAATAGCACTTACTATGTGCCTGGCACTGCTTTGCAAATATTATCTCAGTTGATCCTCACAATAACTCTGGGAGGTAGGGGCTGTCATTTCCTTTTACAAATGGGGAAACTGAGGCAAGCAGCTATTAAGTGACTTGCCAAAGGACACAAACTCAGTGTCTGAGGCAAAATTTGAATTCAGGTCTTCCTGACTCTGGGCTTGGTACTAGATTTAAATTTTTATTTTATTAATTCAGACCTTATTTTGCACTTTTTTTAACTAAACTTACATTGTTTTGGTAGGCAGGATCCATTTCAAACAGGAAAGAATGATTTGGCCATCTTGCCAGCCTTTTCTGTCTCTCCAATTCTCGTTCACTAGGCACTTTCATAGCCATAGGATCAAAGAAAAAGATAAACAGACGCTGATCTTGACTAAAAGGAATAAAATGAGCTAAAAAATACGATGAAAAATTTAGTATTTTAGGCCCATTTCAGCAGTTCCATCTATAACAACTTAAATCCTACTCACAGAATCTACAGCTTTTAAGAAATAGGACTGATGAAATAAGAGATGGTATGATACTAATAGAGGGTCTTCAGTGTTTGTATCAAATACAAATGTATTTGAGAGGGGAAAAGGGGTTGCAGAAGTTCTTGGGAAAGGGAGTAACACATTGAAAACAGTGTTCAAGAAAAAGTTCTGGAGTAACTTGGTACAGGATGTATTAGGCAGGGGTAAGAAGAATGAGGCTGGAGAAAAGAAGACCAGCTAGTGGGTTATTGTAGTAGGGGATTGGGTGTGAGGTGATCAGAGCTTGAACAAGGACAGTAACTTTGAAAACAGAAAGTTAAGATAGTATAGAAATATTAGAAGAATTTTTTGAATCTTTGTTAGAAATGAAGAAAAAGGGAGAGAAAATGAGCATGGTTTTAATCCTCTGCAACTTAGAAGATAGTAAAGTTAATGTTAGTGATAAACACATTGTTTCCTGTTTTAGAAAGGATTAATTAATCTGTTTCACAATGATTAACTTCCTCCCTTGTAAATACTCAAAAAACTCCAGTGGCTTCTCATTTTCAGTTGTCTTTTCCCCATGGCTCTACCTTTTGCTCTCTGGCCTTCTCACCCTTGAATTCCTTGGATTTCCTTGGGTTCTAGGAAAGTTTATCTGTTCATGTTGTTTAAACTATGCCTTTTATAGATGTTATTTCTGACCCCGCCTTTTTCTTAATTTTAAAAAAAATCTATATTGACTTTTATTTCTAGCCAACATCTGATAATATGCCAAAAAATACAGCTAATGAAATTCTCTCTCCTGAGTTTCATAGGTTTTAAACGTTAATTCTCAAGTGCTGCTTGAGTCTACAGGTAGCAATAGATATGAAACTAGAAAAAAGTCAGGGTTGGAAACATCTGCAAAGATAATGGCTTAAGCCACATGAGCAGATGATTTTCCTGAAAACTTAAGAGTTTCTACTAATTCTAGAATACAGGTGTTGGCCTATCGGTGGCAGTGGATCGCACACAGCCCACAACACTCCTGAACACTGCTCAAACCAGATTAAAATATAATCAGAAAATATTTAACAAAATTAAAATATGATAAAACCTGACAGATAACATTATTTACGTGGTTTTCCAAGTCAACATGTGGCTCACAGGTATCCCAATGTACAATTCAGCAGCCTGCATTTCTGAGCTTGCCACTATTGCTTTAGAGTAAAAAAAGAAAGCCAAAGTCTGAATAAAATACAAAAGGAGTCAGGGTGAGATGAGTGTATACAAAGGAGGAAATCAATTCAGTGAAATGAAGACAGAAAAAGTCAGAAAGAAAAGAGGGAAGAAAAGAAAGAACAGTGATCATAAAAAGTGGTATTCATACATATTTCATTGTATGGATGAAATCTGCATGCACTTTTAATAATTAATTAATAATTTATTAATAATTATTTAATATTGTGGCTAGTAATAATTATTGCAGATAATTAATAATTCATTAATTATCTGTAATAATTAATAAAATTCTAAGAAGGCAAGCAACTTCTCTGAAACTCCCAAGTGCCACTGGAAGAGATCTATCTTAGTGAAGTGTTGAAAGGTTGATCACATCCTAGTGATCAACTAGGATGGCAGAACACTGTGCATTACCTTTTCTGTCTTCTCTATAGCTTTACAATACAAAAGTGTATTGGATTAGATAAACATTTGACCTTTTCTCTTAGGGTCATCTTACAGAATTTCTATTATTGTTCAGCCATTTTCAGTGTACGATTCACTGCTATTGACTGCTTTCATTCTACTTTCTTTTTCAATGAAGTAAGACGAATTAAATTTTTATCCTTTTCCTGCATCTAATGCATGTATCACAGAATCATAGAATGTTACGAGTTGCAAGTTACTCTCTACCACATGACAATCTTTTGAGAATTTAAAGAGAGTGACTATGTCTTTTCTTCTTCAGGTCAATAGCCCGGATTTCCTAATCAATTCTCATATAGAATGAACTCAACTTTGTTTGCCATTCTAATCACCTCCCAGCAGACACCCCCACATTTATCAGTGTCCTTCTTAAAATGTGGCTCCCAGAATTGAACATTATATTCCAGAAGAATTCAGAGGATAATATAGTGTCACTGCCTTTTTCCTATTCTTGGATATCATGATACTTAATGTAGTCTAAGACATAATTTTTTTAACTGTCATATTATACTGTTGATTCACAATGATCTTAAAGTCCACTAAAATCCAAAGATACTTTTCAGATGAACTGCTACCTAACTATACTTCCTCCATCTTATATTTGTGAAGTTGAATCTTTGAGTCCATTTGTAAGACTATTCATCTCTCTTTCATTGTATTTTATTAGATTCAGTCCAACATTCAGCCTGACAAAGTATCTTCATTGACTATTTAACAAGTGACGATAGTCCCATGTGTTCTTTATCTCCTAACTTTATATCTGCAAATTTGATAAAATGTGCTGCCCATTTATGAACATCACTGTCTAAAATCTCATGACACCATGAAAAGAAGAATCACCCTTAGAGTCAAGAAGACCTAGGTTTAGGATTTCTTTGTCTCTGTCTCTTTCTCTTTTGTTCCCTCCCTCCTTCTCATTTTACACTGCTAAGTCTTAAAAACATATATGTAAATGAGTGAAAAAATTACAATGCCCTGTAGCTCTAAATTCACAACACAGTTCCATATCATATTTGCGTCTATGAAATGGTGTCTTAGTACTCACATTTTTCCAGCTTTTAATTAAAAAATTCTTTCTCTGTTCCACCCAAAGCATCAAAACGTTCACAAAGAAACAAAGCATTATTCTACATCTTTTACAAGGTAATTTGTTGATTGATGCCACAGTTTGTTTTCTATCCTAACCTGTTCAAATCCCCTTTCATCACTATTTGTTAATACACACATTTTTATCATTTTTAAAAATAAAATCAAAGTTCTTTTTCTATTTTCTTAAGGCACCAAAATCTTCATCTATGAGAAGTAATGGCAATCATCTTGTACCAATTGATATAATTCTTTCTTTGTACAAAAATACTTTTTCTGTCCTTTTTATACTACATTGTTATATATATAAAAAGGGCAGTACTTCACTATAATAAGAAAAGTGAACACCCATGAAAATAACTACAACTTCTGTACCAGCACTGGCTAGCATGAAAAAGCAGAAAAAAATCTGATAAACAACTTGAAAAGCTCCCAGAAGGCCAATTTGACATTACATTAATACACAAGGATATTAATCAAAAAATGGGAAGATAGAGAAAAATATGTTGGAAGATATAGTTGAAGATTAAAAAGTTAAAGGGTCCAAAAGCTAGGGAAATGTCACAGATTATGCAGAATATTCATGTTTAATATTTCAGAAATACCTGTTTCAAAAACAGTTCAAGAGACTAGATATGATAAGATGGAAACCATGTCATATATATAGACAAAAATTGTCTACTGACAGAAAATTCCTAGTTAATAGTACCTACTATGTCCCAGACATTGTCTCATTTGATCATCGTCCCTATTATAAAGTTTCTTCAAAACTGAGGAAAACAGACGTTAAGTGACTTGCCCAAGGTCACACAGCACACAAATATCTAAGGTTGTAAGTCTTCTTGACTTCAGGCTCAGCAGTCTATCCATGAAACCACCTAATTGCTATTTCCAAGTCAGTTTCCTGTGCAAGATTAAACTCAACACCAAATATGAAAGATGAGGGAAAAAAATTCAGTTAAACAGCTCTGACATGACTCAAACAAATGAGCTATTGATGGAGACATGAGAAATAAAGGAAAAGATATAACCATGAACCATCATTATTTCCTATAGAACTTTGTAAACATAAAGCAATTACCATGATGAGCCTCAAGGAATCAGAAACTGATTCAATCAGCAAATACACTATGTCATTACCAAGTGGAAAGACTTGGCAATGGCAACCACGAGGGTTGAATATAAAGTCTATGGATAAGTGTATGATTTCACTAACTCACAGGGAAAAAAACAAACAAACCCCAAATCAAAAACAAACTCCCTCTTCCAATACAGGTCAGCAAATTTCAGCAACAAATTACAGAGCTGTCGCAAGCATGAAGAACTTAAGGAAATTACTCCAGGTCACACAGTCAGTGTGTACCAGAGATATGAACCTTAGTTTTCCTGGTTCTGAGGCCATCTCTCTATCCTCTGTATAGACACAAACACACACCCACACATGAACATATGTATAATATTTTTGTGGAAATTATTATTTCTTGATGAGGAACAATAACAAAAAACAAATAATTGAATGTCAGAAAAAAGATTGGCTGATCACATGGAGATAGTGAGAGATGGTAAGTGGTGCCAAGGTTGCCCCACTGGTTTCTTTATAATTTTGAGGAAGAGCAAGGAAGGCCTTCAGATCATTGCAGTGTGATGAACTTTTAGGATGACAAGGACAGGAGCTGTACAGGTCACAAATGGGCTGGGATCTGAACCTTTGGAGGGAAAGCTTGAATCAATGAGAATACAAATTCATTTGAGGGTCACTACTGTCCCAACAACATCCATAGGTGAAGTTGGAGGAACAATAAAGAACTAAAAAATGGAGGAGATGGGCCAATGTTTCTGTAACAAATGATGTTCTTCATTGCTCACAGTTCAGTCATTGTATTTAGTCTCTGACCTTTGGGTTTCCAAGTGGCTGCTATCCAAGAAAGTGGAAATGGTGCTAAAGAATATGAAGACAGAAAGAGCAGCTTGATTAGATCAATGACATACAGACAAAGTCTGTGCCAATTTTAGAAGTGTGAGGGTCAATTTTCAAAGGGAAAGATATTAAATGATTAGGAAAAAAAGAACATTATTACAAAAAATGGTGGTTTAAAGGACATCATATTGACCCATATGCCTCCTATTGAATATAAAATCTTTGGAAGATTTCTTCAAGAATATCATTGATAAAATACCAAAGGGAGAAAAGGCATGCTTTTGCAGGCAATTTTCTATAACAGACTACATCTTCATAATTAAGAAGATATGAGATCCATTGGTATCCACTGGCAAACTGGTACTAGAAGTTGAATGAGCCATAGTGGAATGTGAAATGGCTAATATGCTGCCTTTTGAACTGTCTTTTCCTTTGAAGAGGTTTAACTATCAGCCTCCTAGTAGATTATAACTGTTAACATATTAATTTTCTGCAACCTGTTTAAATCATTTTGTGAACATACATAGATTATAACTGTTAACATATTAATTTTCTGCAACCTGTTTAAATCATTTTGTGAACATACATTTTGCTTGGCTTTTCATTCAGTGTAGGAATAAATGACTTGTTCTATATCCAGTTCAAACAAATGTGATCAAAGCATTTGACCTGAAAACACTTCATGGTAAGTAAATAAAACCACCTAAAAAATAACAATGATTGAATAGGCTTGAAACACCAAGAACTACACCTTACAGTCATATATACTGATGAATTAATGTAGTTTGTGGGAATGAACTACAGAATCAGTTGAAGCATGAAAGGGGAGAAGAGAGGGAGAAGTCAAAGAAGATTGTTTGGTGCGCTAGAGACAGCTCAAAGCTGATCAAGAGAGGCAATTCTTAAGATTTCAATGTGAATTTATACTTTGGAAATTTGCAAATGTTATAAAGCAAGGCTTGATTTATCATCTTGATGATTGTCTAGAAAATGATAACAATGCATTTTAAATTTAAAAGTATGTCAAGCATACTCTTCCTGTTCCCCCCTCCCCACTGGTGGCTAGACATTTACCAGCATATCCATGGATATACCCTAATTGATTCAGTGGTAAACAATGAAGGAAAAATAACTTCAGTAATAAGAGGAGTTACAGTATAATGGGTGAGGTGACCAAGGGAAGAATTAAGACATGGGAAATCTTTATTCAGTGGCAGAAGAGGGCCACCCAGAACACTTCCATGGGGATACATACATAATTTATAATGGGAGATGGTGTATTTAAAATTAGATTCAATCCTCAAGGATTTGGTGCTCAGAGAGATCCTTCCCTCTAGAAAGTATCATTCCTCCATGGATCATATTCTGTATAAGGGGAACAGAAATCAGAGGTTCTGAGGATAATCTATACCTAGAAGGGTAGGAAGAGATGGACCCAGAAAGGAAATGTCATGGCAAATGGGAACGAAAAGGATCTTTGGGAAGGACTTGGGTTAGAAAAGGATCAGGCCTGCATGACAGGGTAATTTCCACCATGATTCAATACATCTGTCTTTACTCTCTCCCACAGGAACTGATACATCTAAGAATGAGGAATAGCAGAAAAAAAAGGAAGGGGGGAGATAAGATCTATATGGCAATAACATGGAAATTTAAACTTTCTCCTCTTCCTAAATTCCCAATTACAACTGAAGGCACCATCATCCTCTTAGTCACCTAGGCTCATAAGCTAGGTGTCATTTTGACTCCTCATTCTCTGTTTCCCTCCTCTACGACCAATTAGTGGTCAAGTCCTGTCATCTCCATTTTTGTAACATATCCTGTATATACCTCATTTATTCCTTTGATACTACAAACACTCTGGTGTGGCCCTTATCATCTCAAACAGTTAACAATACCCGCTGGCTGATCTACCTGACTCGAGTTTCTGCCTACTACAACAGGAAAAGACTTGAATCTCTTGAGCAACTTAAAATAGCTGGAGGAATATTTGGTGTTCATGGCTGAGTTGTGCCAATTTAATAAAAATCAAGATGCTGCCAAAATTAATTACAACTTTAATGCTGTAATTATACTGAGCAAGCTATTCAAAGAGATATTTACATAACTTGATAAAACAAAATTCATTTGTAGAAACAAAATATCTAGAATATCAAAGAAAATAAATTTTAAAGGTATGACTGGAGGGTGGGGAGAAGGATGAGAAACCAGCACTTCCAGACCTCAAACTACATGGTAAAGCAGAGGCTGGCAAACTTACTCTTGCTGTCCATACTTGTGTGGCTCAAGTGCTAACCATGGTTTTTACAGTTTTAAATAAAAGGTTTTAAAAAATATAATCATATTTTAAAATATATAAACCACTTGTGGCTTGCAAGCTATACAAAAAATAGGCAACAGGCTGGAATTTGCCAGCCCTTGTAATAAAGGATCAGTCACCAAAAACATTTGGTTAAATTATTAAAATGTAGAAAAACAGATCAATGGAACAGACAAGAGAGAATAAAAAAAGTGGAACTTAATAACCCAGTGTTGATAAACACAGAAATACAAATTACATAGCAGAGAACTCCCTACTTGATAAGAACTACTGGGAAAACTGGTAAGAAGTTCAGCTGAAATGAGGCTTAGACTAACATATCACGTGACCTAATAAATTCACAATGGATATGTAACCTTAATATTGAAGGTCATCCCATAACAAAGTTAGAAGAGAAGTAATATCACAATATACCTTTCACTTCTATGGAAAGAGGGTGTATTCTTAAATTGAAACGTGTCTGCACGATATAGTCATCTAGAGTAACAAGGGAAGTAATCAAATCAGAAAAATCTTTGGATTGAACTTCTCAGGTAAAGGTTTGGTATCTAAGATACATAGAATGCCACACACTCACTCACTCACACACACACACACACACACACACACACAATCAAATGCTATTCCTCAATTGACAGGTAGTAAGAGAGTATGAATAAACAGTTCTTAAAAGAAATACAAACTATTAGCCATATGAAAAAATGTTCCAAGTCACTAAAATAAGAAGAATGCAAATCAAAATAAGTCTGAGGTTTCACCTTATATCTAGCAAATTAAGAGACACAAAAGATGGGTATAGTTCATGTTGGTGAGTTGTGGAAAGATAAACACATTAATGAATTGTTGGTAGAGCTGTGATTTAGTGCAATGGTTTGGGAGAGCTGTTTAGAACTAGGAAGATGAAGTGACTAAAAAGTCCAAAATTTTGGACTCAAAAATCCTACTGCTAGTCACATACCCAGAGAGGTCACTGCTCAAAAGAAAGTCTTGTTATACTCCAAAATAGCTATGGCAACACTTTTTTGTGATAACAAAGAACTGGAAACAAGTTTCTCAGTTGACTGGATAACATCTAAATAAATTATGGTACAGAACTTAATCTGTGATGCAAGAAATGAAGAATATGATACATACAAAGAATCACAGAAATACATGAACTAATGCAGAGTAAAATAGGCAGAGCCAAGAAAACATTAAACATATGATATAACCACTTAAATGACAAAAGCCATAAAACTGAAAGTAAATGTTGTGAACTTACAAAGAATATGCATGGTCCTAACAAGATATGAGAAGACATGTTTCTTTATTCCTTTTCAGAGATGGGAGTTCCACAGGAAACAAATGTATGTGTTTTTAGATTTTTAAATGTATTGTTTTGCTGATTATTTTTTCTCTATTTTTCTTTAAAAATATTCTTTATTATATGGGATGGCTATCTGGGAGTTGGTGCGGGGGAAGGACTCATAAGGGAATTTAGGCTACGCAAAAATAAAAGATCAATACAAATTTATTTTTTAAAACAGTATGATTAGATTGCTGTGATAACTATGTAATCTAGTGGTGCCAAATTCAGAGGGAAATAGATCCTTGCTAGCCACTTACTGGTTTAGAAAACCACAAATTTGCATTATCTATGTTGTATTTTTATTTTTTTTTTGTTAAGATTTTCCAATTACCTTTTAATCTAGTGGGTCTCATTTGGGAATTTTGCAGACCGCTTATCTCCCTGCTAGGAAGTTTGACACTTCTGTTCTAATTGATCTTCCTACCTCAAATATATCTCCACTTCAGTCCATCTTACACAAACAATGTTAAGTAATTTTCCTTAGGAGCAGCTCTGACCATATCATTTCCCTACTCAATCAAACTGACAATATTATTGCCTTTAAGATCAAACCTTTCACAAATGGGCCCCAACCTCTCTTTCCAGGTTTGTTCTACATTAATCTTTCCCATATTCTGTCAAATCAGGGAGATTTTACAGTAGTTCAGGCAAGAGATGACAAATGAGTACCAGAATGAGGGTGACTGCGATTGGAGAGAAGGGGAAAGATGTGAGGCATATCATGGAGACATGATCAATAAGACTTGACAACTGATTGGCAATATGGGGATGAAGGAACAGAAGGATCAAGGATGTATCTGAAATTACAAACCTGCATAACTAGAAAGATGGTGGGGCCATGAATAGAAACAGTTCATTTGTAGGAAAAGCAGATTTAGGGGAAAAGGCCATAAGTTCTGTTTTGGACATAATGTGTTTATGGTCCATACAGGATAACCTAAGAGAAGTAATTGATAATGTAAGACTGGGATTTAGGAGAGAAATTTGGATCATTGCCACCCAGATCTGTATTTCCAGATCTAGTCACTTTCCTGAGTTCCAATCCCACATCATTAACTGCCTATTAAACATTTGAAAATCTTTGTAGAATGTACATCTCAAACTCTACGTATCAAAAAAAATAACTCATTCTTTTTCTTCCAAAACTCATCCACTTTCTGAACTTTTGTCATCTCTGTCCTTGAAATCACCCAGGTTTCTACCTCCACAACTTATTTCACATTAGTTAAGTCCTTGTTTCTCCACCAACATAGCCACCTTTCTATTTTAAGCCCACATGTTCTCTCACCTAGACTCTTGTAATAGCTTCCTAGTTGATCTCCCTGCCGCTAGTCTCGCCTATCTCCAATCCATTCTCCAAACAGCCCACAAGTGATATTTATGAAGCCCAGATCTGACCATGTCTCACTCCTTCTCTACAAGCTCCTGATTACGTGGTTCCTGATCATCTTCAAGATCAAATATAGTTTTCTGTTTGGCATTTATAGCCCTTTATAACCTGATGGCAATCTTCCTTCCTAGACTTTTAAAACATTACTCCTCTTCAAGCTTTCTACAATTCAGTAAAATTAAGATCCTTTCTATTCTTCATACATAACATTTCCATCTCCCTTCACCATGCTTTTGCATAGGTTGGTGTCCATGCTTAGAAAGCAATCCTTCCGCTCTCTGCTTCAAGTCTCAATTCAAACCTTATCTTCTACATGAAGCTATTTCTGATCCCCCAACTGCTACTTCCCTCTCTCCCTATCTTATATTTATATGCATTTATTCTCTTGCAGTGCTTATCTCCTCAGTTAAAATAAAAACTCCTAAAACACAAGGATTGCATCAGCCCTGGTCATTGTTTTCCTGGTACAGCGTGAGGCAGCTATATGACTCACTGGATAAAGAAAGCACTGGGCCTGGAGTCAGGAACCTGAGTTGAAATCAAGCCTCAGATACTTAGCTGTGTGACTCAGGGGAAATCACTGTTTACCTTACTTCACCAGAGAAGGAAATGGCAAATCATTCTGGTATCTTCGCAAAGAAAACCCCATAGACAATATGGCCTGTGGGGTCATGAAGAGCCGGACACAACTAAAAGACTGAACAACAAAAACAGTAAATGCTAAGCACTAATAGCTGCTTCACAAATACTCGCTGATCGAATGATCAGGAGGCAGGATACAGACACTTGTGAAGAGAAGGGTAAAAAAATACAGGCAATACCTCATTAGCATATGAAGCTAGAAGATAAGAGGGAGAGGACCAGCCAGGTGGGCAGTTAGGGAGACTGCTGAGGTTTTAAAGTGCTTTTCCACCACAAATGCACTATCTTATGGTACTGATGTGTTTGGCAGCTTTCTAGGGCCACTTGGTGGTGAAGAACTACCTGGTGAAGTTAAATATTCCCACAGATCAGTATAACGAAAGAACCCTAAACAGGCAAGTTACAGAGTAGAGCTGAAAGAGCCCTTGCCTGGGCTTCCACATGCTCACGTTCTTCTGGCCCCAGCCATGAATTTGAACAGGTAGCTGTATTTCTCTTGGTCTCAGTACTTGTAAAACCAATGGGTTGGGCTCAGTAAAAAAAAACTCTCATTTTTATAACTTACACTTTAAGGTGGGCAAAGTGTTTTCCTCACAACAACCTTCTAAGAAGGGGAGTGCGAGAATTGTCATTCCCATTGTAGAGATCAGAAAAAGAGTTAAATAACTGTGCCAAGGGTCACACAGCTAGTCAAGGCCTGAGGTAGATTTTGAACTCCGATCTCCTTATTTAAGTCAGTCACATTCTCTATGACAATGCTGAATATATGTTAGTTTTTAGAATGCTGCAATATGTAATGTGCACTTATGATTTCACTTATTTTCCTTCACATTCTCCATGATTATATTTATTTATTGCTATTCAAAGGAAATCAGGTAAATTTTAGCTTTGGGCATCAGTTTGTAGACCAGTCAATAAGTGAACAGACATTTATCAAGCACCTACTATGTAGCAGGGACTGCGCTAAGTGCTAGGGATACAAAAATAGGCTCTCTCTTAGGAGAGAAGGCAGGAATAATGAATGAATTAAAAAAGTCACAAGAATGAAATCTGTATAAACCAGACTATCAGATTAATTGGCTTTGCCAGTGCTTCATAGGCCAGAAAACAAGAAATTGTAGCATGCCCTCCAAAATCCCATATATTCAGTGCTTATATTTCTGATCACCTACTGTACACTATTCGGAGCTGTTTTCTTTATGCAATTTGGAAGGATCAAACAGAAGAATTTTGAGACCATACTGCCAAATATACATATTGCTCTAAATAGATCATTTAAAATATAAACATACTTAGAGATTTTTCAAAATTATTTATCACTTCCTGAATTTTCTTGGAAAATTCCAATCTGCTGGGTGTTAGAAAAAGATTTGCATGAAATTCTGGAACTCTATGAAAGAAAATAATAGAGATTTAGAGGAACACAGTAAATTACATAAAACATTTTTTTTTGCTTGGAATCACACAGTTTTCCGACACTTACTCTATGTACTTTGCTACGTTGTCATCTTGGTCCGCTGGATGTTTTTCTTCTATTTTTGTCAGCAAAAAGAAAGAGTAAAAACTAAGTGAAGGCTGGATCAGGAAAATGAAAGATTGGTAAACATGGATAGAGGACAAAATTAATTGCTATTAGCAAAAAAAGGATACTCAGTTCATAAATGACACAAATACTTTTTACTATGAATCAATTTATGACCATTTTGAAGATATATTTTAAGGCAATTTACCAAATGTATGCAACTTATACACTCATACACTTATACACTATGTAAAACAGAAATTTTTTTATAGAATCATAGGACTACACATCTAGATCAAGAAGGAATTTTAGAAGTTATCTAGTCTGATACTTTCATTTTACAGATAATAGAAGCATTTCCTAACTTCTGCTTGAATTGGCAGACTCCCAAAGGGCACCTACTGCTATGCTAACATAATATAACATAACATGGGAAAGACAGTCAATATAAAGACAGTCAATATAAAATGTTCTCCTAAAACCTGGTTTGCTACTTTCCACAAAAACACACAGCATCTGTGGGAGGTTAAAAGACCTGTACCATGTCACAGAGTTTATAGGTGATGGGGGTGGGGTGGGGTGTTTGAACCCAAAGTGTCTCACTGTGAGGCTAGTGATCTGTCCACTCTATCATTCAGTAAGACTATTTAAGGATTTTCATCTGTCATAGTCTTACTCGTATTTTTCAGTATTTGAAAAGATATGTGGCTTCTTTGGTATGAATACACTTTCCATCAGTGTAAACCCTTTGCATCTTAGTAAATGGACTTTACCAGTTACCATTGGTTAAGTCTTGTTCCTGAAGAACAGCTGGTTAAAAACCTAAGATAACAGGAATACATATTTAAAGGCCATCAAGTCCAATTCCTTCATTTTAAAGATGGGGCAAATAAGACAAGAGTAAAGCTAAGAGATTTGTATACATGCACATAGCCATAAGTATCTGAGATAGAATTTGAACCCAAGTGTTTCCACCACCAAGTCCAGAGCTCTAACCATTATGACATGCTGCCTCTTTTCCCCCTTACTGGTAGAAAAGTGGAAGGCTATGAATGCTTAATATAATAATATATATTGTCAGATCTAGTCACTTTGTCACATTTGTTTTTCTTAATTCTTCTTCTTTACCAAAGAGGATTAAATGAAAGAAGTGAGTATATTAAGAAATGACAGTGGAGTAAATTCTTAACCCCTAAATCATCCTTTGGTGGCCAACTATATGGTGAGAATCCTCTGATCTCAGTGACAGACACATAGTCTATTATTAGGCCTATAACAGTTTGGTGGTACCTGCAAAACTGGTGGAAACTTTTAAGAACTTTTGGTTATCTCCTTAATAAGATGAGGCATCAGAAAGCAAAATAAGATGCCCACTTTTCTTACCAGAAGGTTTTTGTAGTAATTTAAATTTCCTTCTGAGAATTGTAGAAAACAGCGTATCTTCCATTTTGTCGGAAACGTTGAGTGAATTATCTAATTTCATTTCATCCAAAGGTTCCGAAAGTTTGCGTTGAAAACTGTCAGTCTCAAGTAAGGACTCTGGAGCATTCTCAAATGAATCAGTCTCCGTACAAAAGAGTTTTTGAGGAATTTTCAAAAGTATATGTACTTCAAATACTGCCTCATTTTGCCTCCTTGATTCTTTTTTGAAACTGAGACTCTTATACATCTAATTGAAGAGACATGACAAGATGTCAGAGATATCTTTTAATTTACATATTAAATCATTCAGAACTCAAATGACAAAGTGAAAGATGGCATAAGACTGAATTTCAGCCATTGAATAACACATCCAATGTTCTACTCATTCCTCTTTGTTCTGCTCTCGTACTACCACACACCTGAACATTCATATATGAATTATGTGCATTCATATACATGAATGATATGTTTACAAATGATCTAATATGATATAATGATATTATAAATGATAAAAACATATACATGTTATTTTTTCCTTCTGTTTTAACAGTCTTAAAAGACAAAAGAAAGAAAGCAATAACTATGGAAAATTTGAGGAAGAAGACAGAATTTGCTGTTTCTCATTATTGGTTGCTTAATTGTTTTTCTTTGTGGGTTTTTTTTAAAATAATTAAGGTAAAAGCAAAAGTTTCAAATAAACCACATTTTGAATAAAACAGAATGAGAGAGTTAAAATAGGTAAGAGAGGTTAACAGATAGGAACAAAATTCTCAAAAGAAAAATTGTAAACATTAACTAACAACTATGTTATTAACAACTTTGTGACAAACTGCTCCCAGTCATTAAGATGAGAATGCAAAATAAAATAGCTATTAGATTTCACTTCATGTACAGAAAATTGGCAAAAAAAAAGAAGATAAAACATCCAGTTTTAAAGGGGCTACAGGAAATTAAGCACTATAATGTTATCAGTGGATCTGTGACTTAATCCAACCATTCTGGAAAGCAATATGGAATTATACGAAAAAAACAATAAAATGTCTAGACTCATAAATCCAGAAAACCTACTACTTGGCACAATACCCTAAGATCACTAAAAATAGAATGGCCCCATATATACCAAATTACTCATAGATACATTTTTTGCAGTAGCAAAGAAGTGGAAACAAAATGGGTTCTCACTGATACAGGAATAGCTAAACACATTGCAATCAAGAAATGTAATTAAATATTATTGATTCATCAGAAACAAAGAATATGAAGGATTTAAAAGTGCATGAGAAGACTTGCAAAAAGAGCCAGAAAATTAATACACATATACATGTATCTATATAGATGTGTGTGTGTATGTGTATACATATGCATGCATAAAAGATGTGTATACACACACATATTCACAGACACTAAAATAATTTAGATGAAAAAAGAAGGGAAGATAAATGCAGGGGAATTTAATTAACTATAAAAAAGAGATGAAAAAATGGATCATTGGAGAGATGAGGGGTTATGGGTATGGAAAGTTGCATTCGCTGTTGGACAGTTACCATATTGGTTGGTTTTTCTTAATAATTTTCATTTCTTAACAAGAGAAGACTCAGAATTTGAGGAGCAGGGTAAGAGAGTATATCCAGAAATGACTATGATTTTAAAACATTTTAAGGATTGGAAAACTGAATAAAATTAGGGAGTTGAACTAAATGATTTTTATGTTCAACTCCAATTCTACAGTTAAATGAATTGTATGAAATGAGCTCTTCATTCCTATGTTACACAGTAGTGCTTTAGGGGAAAAACATAGCATTTGATTTATAGAAATATACTTCCATTACAACAATATTTTTTTAGGACCTAATTATTTTCTAATTTGTTTCAACCAGCATTCAATGAAGTAACACTTATTTCTAATAACAAAAATGTAGATAATTCCTTTGACTTTTGTAATGAAATTTGGTTTTCATAAAACGTTCTTTTTACAATACCTGATTTTAGGGGACATGTACTTCATCCTTGGGTGCTATGTAAATGTGCTATAATGATCTGTATGATAAGATTTGACTACATTATTTATTGCTATGACTTCCTTTATACTAACTATAACTGTGTTCCCAAAAAGAGTTTACAAATCAACTGTTCAAAATCCATTAGGAGAACATGCTATTTACAAGACAATTGTGTTGAATTCCTTTACTTCCCTCATTTGTGTATTTTACAGGTGTGAAAATAACATTGTCCTTTGCATTTGAAAACAACACTACTGTTCAGGAATTGTCAAAAAACAATGGTGTATGATAATTTGAACTTTAAAAATAGAAACTGTGATTGGTGTGACAGAATTTGAGGATGGAATGTTAGATGTTTCAAGCTATTATAATTTTCTACCACAATCAGAAAATTTTCCTAGAAATTTAGTACCAAATAAATATTAATTTTGATTAAGGCTTCTTGGTTATTTTCCATGGAAAAGCAGGTATCTCTGTCAGGTAACATACTGAATAGCTAGCATGAGCCATACTACTCTTTCGTGAGACTATCATTATCTATCTATCTATCTATCTATCTATCTATCTATCTATCTATCTATCATTGTATAGTAGCAATAACACTGGATTCTTGAAGGTTTTGCCAGTTTTGTCATAAACAAAAGAGCACCATGAACAAACATAATTATAGTATATTATAACATCTATGGAAAGGATAAAAAGGTAGGGAAGTTCTATGAAGAAATGGAAAAGATCCTCCAAATCAAATCAGCACATTCTTGGATACTAGGTGATGTTAATGTTAAGGAGAGAATAGTTAAAAATGTCAAGAAATATATTGGAAAATATGGACCAATATGATAGGTTGGGAGGAAGAAAGGACCTAAGGGTATCTAGTAACTCCTTTCCCCTCTCATTTTATAAATGAGAAGACTGAAGTCTAGAAAAGTTAGATGATTTGCCCAAAGTCCTAAAGTACTAAGCAGCCACTGTAGAATTTATATCTGGG
Organism: Notamacropus eugenii; assembly: GCF_028372415.1. NCBI lineage: Eukaryota > Metazoa > Chordata > Mammalia > Diprotodontia > Macropodidae > Notamacropus > Notamacropus eugenii. The sequence goes on from NC_092873.1 coordinate 411,466,802, forward strand.
TCCTCTAGCTCCAAATTCATTGGTCTAGAAAAGTCAAAGACATTGACAAGAAATAATGGAAGAGATACTTAGGATCATGACAAGTGTTCAGAAAGAAAATCAATAGGCTCTGTCCATTTTGGAGACAGAAAAGACAAATGGCCAATAAACAGTATCCACAAATAAATGAAAGGAGAAGAGTGAGGTAGGAAATTACAAAGCTCTTTTAATGACTCCTATATCTCCATGAAACAAACTCCCATCTTCTTAACACCAATAATTTACCAGCATTTTTATATAGTGAGGAGACATGCCACACAGTCTCTGAAAATTTAAAGTGTTATCATTCAGAGGGTAATGGAGAGTCAGGTGGTATGAAGAGTCTGCCAAATAAAACAAGCAACTTTGAAGGTCAGGATCAGAAATTAAGGATGTAAGTTATGAGAAAAATACATAATTTAGAAAACAAGATTGCTAGATTACTTTGTCAGTGCAATGAGAGATAGCCAGAGGCCCCCCAGGAGGAGCAAATTGTCAGGAGAAAGTAAAGCAGGCCCCAAGCATGGTACCCTTTGGTAAACTTATGGAAGGAAATGGAAAAAAGATGAAGAGGATGGGTAGTTCTGCATGGATTGTGATATATCATTACCAGGAATATACAAATTTATGAGAACACAGATTCATTTGAATAGGGTGTTTGGGTTTGACTCTGCTGTGGAGAAAACTTACTAGGTAAGTCCAAAAGCATCATCAGTGATTCTGAAGACAAGATTATAATTTTTTAAGAACCTTTACCCAGAAGAAAAAGGAAGGAATTGCTAGACTCTAAGGACTGATTGGAGTTTAACTGTGTAAGCTTCAAGACCTCAAATTTAGTATTAAGAAAATTAGTGTAGCCAACCACATTACAGATTCAAGGCCAACTTGTGTAATCATGTTCAACATCTATACTATTATTAAATAAGAAGCTTAAGTCATAATAGAAATAAATGTTATATGAAATTAGTATGTATAGAAATGGGCAATGAGTATCAATCTTCAACAGCACTGTGGTTTTATAAGGATAAAATGCATATGAGAAAAAAACAACCCCAGACATAAGCCTCGACATGTAGCAAGAGGAATTTAGGGTTTGCCAGACTCCAACCTAGAATCATACAATAGTTTTAGAGCCCAGAGGGACCACAGAAGACACGAAGTCCAATATCATTTTATAAATTTTATAGAGGGAAAATGACTTGCTTAGGGGTAACACAACTAATGTGTGTGAAAGAGCATCCTGAGCCAAATTTTCCTGATTGTGGGTTCAGCACTTTACTACGTCAATTCGCTTCTGTTCCCATGGGGAATCATCCATCTCTATATCTTCCACTGGCATAGTTTCCTTCCTCATTCTCAGCTTGTGTTTTCACAAAACAATGGAATATTTTTCCAGTACTTCTACATTTCTTACTAAAATTGCCACACTTCTATCACTTATTATACAATTAACTCTGAATCTCCGCCCACATGGAAAAAGCTTCCCTGACCCCCTCCATAAATACTTGCTCATCTCTATATCAAATCCCTTAATCTTCTGGGCTTAAATACCAAAAATATTGGTTACACTATTTATTAACAATGTAACAAATAATAAGGCACAAATATAATTATTCACAATTCAACTTTGAGGAAGATCAAAGGAAACATTACATTACTATAGCTAAAAATTTCTCAATTCTGTAAATAATCCTACTTAGCTCTCTAAGAATAGCAGCCAAAGTTTCTCAAGATTCTCTGTTTCTTTGCAAAAGTTACAGCAGCCCCCTCAGGGAGGAAATTTTTCATCTTTTTCACTGTAGTTGATCCCTCTTGTGTCATGGCAGGTAAATCTCCAGAATGACCATCAAAATTTGGTCTCTCAATACCCTATCACCTCTTAAAGATTCAGTAACAGTATCTATAGTCTCTGTGAAAAAGCTATTAAAAGTTACTGGTATACAAAAATGTTGGGATCTTGTTATGTAAAAACATTTTTTATGGAACATAAACATATTATCTAGTAATGGAGGTTAGTTGCCTTGAGTGATCTACATTCACTGGCTAATTGCCCCTTTTGCTCACAGTGTGTTGACTGACCATTCTAAACTATCATAAGTTTCTATGAATATCTTTTATCTCCTGAATGTCACTGCAGAATAAAGCACATGCAGCAACCGCACAAACTATAACTTTTCGTGAAGGTGAAAAAGCAAAACTCCTAAACCTAGTCTCTCCTTTATGACATTTCAACAAATTGATTTTTATTTATCTCAGAGGTCATTTTACCTTTGTGATATCATCTTCTGAAATTTTGATATCAATTGCTGGCTCACAATCTTCTTCCTTATCTTCCTTAACTTCTGGAACTTTCAATAATAGGGTTTCCTTTCTTGCCCTAGATTAACAAATAACAAAAACTAGAGACAGCTTTCAATTTTCAACTACTTCTTAAAAAGTTATTTAACTTATATGATAAATAAAAACACAGATTTACTAGCAAATTAATAGAATTTTGCAAATTTTAAATTTTTAAAGAATGTCTTTGCTATTTGTCTTCAAAGATTACAACATAGTTTTCTTATTTCTGATGGTGTTTAACTTTTGAATCACATGAAAAAAGAATACTGTACTATGAGAATGAAATTCTGGTTTTAGTTTTTACCAGTGTAGTAGGACTGTGTAGCAAATTCTCTTGGAATCTTGTTTTCATCAGGAAAATAAAGGGATTGGCCTGGGTTTTATGATTTATTTTATTCCAGTTGATGTTTTTATTTGTTTAAAAAAAATCTACAAAACTTTTCTTGATACTTTCAAAATAACCAGAAATATTTTTAATTGTTGTTAAAGTTACTACATTTTTTTGTTGACAAAGTTACTAAAGAACTATATAATAGAATAATGTCCTGAATTATCACTACTTTGGCATACATTTAATGGGTCAAAAAAGGCAAAAATGCATTTCAAAAATAGGAAGTAGTAATGAAAAATTAATTAGCTGAACACTTCGCCACAATTACCCTACCACCATCATAAACATAAATAGCAAAATGAAAACTTTGGCCTTTAGAAATGTTTAGAGAAATATAGATAACTCATGTATAAATCTGTGTTTTAAATGTGTTTATGTTACATTTTTTTTGGTTGTTATCTAGGTCTGAGGGTTCATCAGCTTGAGTAACTCCTGGTATAGAAATTCCTTTCAGTAATACAGATTAGTAACACTTGTGCCACTTGTTATTTTAGAGCATTATCTAGGCAGTGCTTCTTAAAGTGTGGGTCGCTACTCCATATGGGGTCGCAAAAAATTTGTCAACAGTAAAAGGTTTCTGAAAGCACAAAAACTAAAAACACATAACAAAGTGTTTCTGGCAGTGTTTGCCTGTGTTGCATCCTGCAACTTCTCTGCAGCCTTGGTTCTGAACACAAAGCATGCACACTTTGTACTGCACGTGCAACACCAATTAATGCTGCAGAAACTCAGTTTAAGAAACCCTGGCCTAGGTCATCCAGGGATTGTTACTTTCTCATGGACGCACATAGCCAGTGAGTGAGTGCCAGAGACTGGATCTGAACACAGGTCTTCCTGATTTCAAGGCCAGTCTTCTCTCTACTATTACATTTATATAAAGAGGAAAATACCTTCAAAAATATTTGGAATAATGTCTGTGCTATATTTCAATTTGGTTGGTTAAAGTATTCAGAAAACATTTCTTGGAACAGAATCAGTTTTCTCTTAAAATTTGTAATTCCTCTGTAATCCATGTTTAAAGTTAAAATTAAAAGAGGCACATACCATGCAAAATTCAGTGAAATAATTATTTTAAATTTAGAGGCAAAATGTAATAAAGTGTTATGGAAGAATATACTTGGTTAATTCCATTTATGATCATATAAAATAGTTAGAAGAGGATTTTCTCGATTATTTTTAATATTACCAGATAGTTTTTCTCAAAAACTTGTCAATACATTTAAAAAAATTGTGGTATATCCTTAAGACAAGAAAAAATGTAGAAATTACTTTATGAGGTCTTTATTCTTTTTTTCTGCTAAACATCCCACTTTGCTAGATTTACTAAGGAAATCCAAAATTAGTTTGATTGCAGTGTTCACCAGCTGTCGGATCAGTTCTTGGAATATGTGGTCAACTAATTTAAGAAATCTTGAAAATTTGTCTATCATACGACGATGCACGGGTGCCTTGATGTGTTCTATCTCATTTTCAAATGGTTCCTGCTCAAAACAACTTCTTATTCCCCTCCTTTCTGCAGCCTTTAAGCAAATTTGGAGGAAAAGGACAATCTGTTTATTTCTTGAAATATCACAGTCATTTGTAGTATTATTTGACTAAATAGTACAATGAAATAAAACTTCATAAATTTAATTTAAAATTTACTGCAACAATATGCGGTCTTAAACATAAGCCTAAAGAAAACCTACTATTGTGTATTTTGAGAAATGCATCTTACATCAGTAAATCTCACCATGAACAAGTAATTGGACTCTGGGACATCAGATAAGGAAACTTCAAGGAACAGCTTAGCTTATCAAATAGATCTACAAAGGTTATGTCTTGAGCCTATAAACTAAAATTCATGCTTAGGACAAAGAGGAATGGAGACCACAATAGAAAAAAGTTCAAGAAGTCCTATAAATATTTTGAAAAGTCTGAATTCCATAAAGAGCTTTTTATTGATATTTTTAAAAATTTCTACTAGCCCAGGGCAATGAAATAAATACAATGATTAGAAAGCATGATCTGGATGAGGATCCAGCAAAAGAGACTGAGAAGTAGTAGTTTGGTAAGTAGGAGCAGAACCAGGAGATAGTGGTGTCCCAAAAACATAGAAAAAAGAGTAACAAAGAGAGTCAACAACTGCAGAGAGGTCAACGATGATGAAGAACTGAGAAAATGCCATTGGATTTGGCAATGAAGAGATCACTGGTGACTTTGGAGAGAGCAATTTTTTTTGTGTGTGTGGAATATAAGATTGGAAGCTGAATTATAAGGGTTTAAGAGGAAAATGAGATAAGGAAAGTGAAAGTATCTATTATATATTCAGAAGTTATACTCATGTAAGGAAATGCAGGATTCAGATGGGGGAGCTGAATACATTCTAGCCTGCTATGGAAGGAGAGCAGATTTTCTAGAATCTAGTACAATGATAATGGACCAAATGGACCAAAACTGTGCAACAGAAGCTGGCCAGAAGACAAGAGATGCTCTCAAGAACAGAATTCTGAAGACACAAGAAAAATCATTGCTGATGAGGAAAACAAACAGGAATTGTCTAAGGAAACCTCATCAAGCAATAAACATTTTTAAAACTAGTATGTAATTTGGAAGAAATGAGACATAACAGCATAAACACAAATCTGTGGCATGATACTGTAAAAACAGTGTCAGGGATGGTAAAGCTTAAAACGAGCAGAGATTAACGAGGAAGGTGAAGGAAAATCCAGAGGTTTTGTTGTTGGTTTGTCCACTATATTGGAGAAAAGGCGAATCAAAGCAGGAATCATTAGCACTGCTAAGGATGGAAAGGTGACCAATAACTGATGGCAGAGATAAAGTACACTTGCTTAATTTTGATTTTGTTTCTATTTGTTGGCTAAAAAGAATGATCTTTAGACTTGAGAGTATAGAACAAAAATAGTAAGTAGCATGTTATTACCCAAAATAAATAAAGTAATCTCAGGAGATCACTGTGTAGCCTTTAACAAATTCGAGTCAATTTGTTGATTAGTTGTGTCCAACTATTTACGACCCCATTTGGGGTTTTCTTGGCAAAAAAACTGGAATGGTTTACTCTTTCTTTCTCTATGACTTGCCCAGGATCACAAAGCTGTGAAATGTGTCAGAGGTCGGATTTGAACTCAGGGTCTCCTGGCTCCAGGGCTGGCATTCTATCCACTGAACCACTTAACTGCCTGGATCAACTATGTCCTCTGGTTAAGAGAGATAGAGGGAATGTGATTGCTGAGGTACTGTCAGTGGTATCAGAAAGCTCGTGAAAACAAAGGATGGGTATTGGTAGACTGAAGAAGGGCAAACAGCATTCCAACGATCAAAAAATGATAACTGGTAAATTACAAGTCAGTAAGTGACTTTGACTACATTTCCTGACTAAATTACATAACCTATAATTAAAGGGATATTGACTTAATATCTAGAGAAGTGACGCTTACAAGGACCCAACAAGATTAAGTCATACGAGACTCATTTGATTTTCTTTTGGACTAGTGGATTAGGGAAATGCTGTAGCTTACTCAGGTTTTGGTAAAGAGTTTTGATGAAGTCCTTTTGCTTCTTCTTACAGAAAAGATGCATAAGCATAGGGACAACACCAAAAGACAATGAAATGGTTTCCAAGATTCAAAGAATGATCAGGGGTGATTTGATATCAACTCAGAACACTTGGATGGTAAATCCAAGACCTAACAGAAAGCATTTCTAATTCTACGGGTGCGGTGGTTGTTAAAGAAATCATGGGAAGAATTTTTTAACGCAGAAATCTTGCCTCTGTTTTGTAATTTTTAATAACAACCTCTGTCTTTTTCCTCTATCCTTAGAAGCTGAATTCAGGCAATGTTCCTAAGAGAAAGAGCCATGAGAGGGCTAATGCAGCTGTGGAATCACACCATGTATAACTGGTTCTTTCATTTCTACTTGGCCGTACAGACCAAGGAGAAGGAAATGAGTAAGAGAGGGAAGAGAACCAGAGGCAGGAGCTCACAGGAGCCAACTCTTACCAGCTAGAGAGAGCCATCTGTTAAATTTTCAGTATGTGCATTTATACTGTAGAAATTGGTGAATGCTACAAATCAGAGCTTAATTTATTGTTTTATTGATTTTATAGACTTAAGAAAGTGATGGAGAAAATGTTACTAGTGTAAATTAAACTTTAAAAATGTGTCTGTCATGCATACATTTTCCTAAGTTGTTAAAGATTTACCAGCACACTTCCGGTTAGAAGAAACAACAAAAGGATTCAACTAACAGATGAAAAATGCCTAGTAAGGTTATGTCTCTCTTTAGCTGGAAGTTTTAAAAGGACAAATAGACCATTAATGACTGTGACAATGAAAGGTCACCTACAAGAGAAGAAAGGATCTGGAAATACTTCTGACACTAAAGATTCCCCAAAAGTACAGGGAAATTAATTATAGGAAGCTTGAATTCTAAGTGAGGTTTCTGGGTGAGTTCTACTGGACCAGTTTTTACTGGGTAGAAATCTCGGCTGGATCAAGTACTGGCAGATATGCTTGCTTGTCACCGTGGGAAGTCATAGAACCTTTCTGGGTCTCAATTTCCTCATCTATAAAGTAAAGGGGTTAGATTAGCTAATATGTAAAGGCCTTTTGAACTCTAAATATTATAATCTTATGATAATAAACAGGTTAGCTAATTATCCCAGGGTATTTGACTTACTATTAATCTACCTCTAAATTACATATCATAACTGTAAAAAAAATTAGTACTAAAAAACAATAGGTGATAGTCTTGCTTAGTGATTTTTTAAAAAATCAGATTTGTCTTTTAAATATGGGACAGCTAGATTGCTCGGTGAATAAAGTTTCAGGCCTGGAAACAAGACGACCTGAGTTCAAATTCAGCTCAGATACTTAAACCTTGCTCCAGTTTCCTCATTTATAAAATAGTGATAATAAATAGCACCTACCTTGCAGGGTTGTTGTGAGGATCAAATAAGATAATATTTTTAAAGTGTTTAGCACAGTGCCTGGTGTATAGTAAGCTCTTTATAAATTGTTAGCTTTTTATCATCATCATCATCAACGAAAGCATAGTGGGATAGCAAAATATTACATTTGGTAATGTTATACTCTTGGTGAAACATATCTATTATTTTTCAGATCATAAACACAGAACCAAAGTTTTACTATCCAACCATAAGAGTGCTGTATCATAATCACAGGCAAGTATTAAACTAAGAGGTAGTCACCTGAGGACTGAACTTCTAAATTCAAATCTATCAAGTGATCATGTCATAAATATTCAAATGCACAGCTAAAGAAGACTTGCTTATATTCCAGCTTCACTGTGTTGTCCATGTGTATGCAGTGGGTTCCTGTGCAACCTGGGAATGTTATAATCTTGCATACTGTCATCAGATTAACCTTCTGAAAAGAGTTTTCAGTTCATCACTGGGTCCAGAAATTTCCAGTGGCTCCCCATTGCCAATATAACATGAATTCCCAACTTTGAGTGATATCAAAGGCTCTCACCCACTGGTCCCAGGCTTGTTTCTCCCATTACTCACATATAAAATCAATGCAAAAGTCAAAATGTTCTACTCATAGTTTCCCTTAGTTCATCATGCTCCTCACTTTGAAAGCCTTCCCACCACCCCTTCTCCACTTATTTAAATGGACTAAACTGTTCATTAAACCTCCCTTAACCTCCTCTGCAAGAATAGATATCTTCCTTCTTTGTTAGCTTTTTTTTTTTTTTTTGGTAACACAAAGTATATGCACCACTCATTTGTCACTTATCTCCTAGTATCTTGCATTGTTATTTATCTCTTCATGAATATGCCACCCCCTCTACCAAGTTTTAAGCTTCTTGAGGACAAGGCCACATCTTATAGTTCTTTGTGTTCTCCACAGTGCCTTGCAAAATGTATTGTATATAAGGGGTGCTCAATAAAGATTGGATTAATTGATTAGTTCTTTGGTCCCTCAACTTGACTTTTCCCTGCTCCTTTCAGGACTACAACTTGGAGCAAAAATTCTACTTAACACATGGAAGTTATTCTTCTATAACCCTGGTAAGTTGAAGAAGCAACCAGAAAGGAACCAGAGTTTCAACACAGACATACATGGTCTAGCATTCAGGCTTCTAGAGAAATAAAATATCTTAAAGAATTACCTTTAAAAATGTACTTTTAATCACTGAAATGATTTTCTCCTTAAGTTCCTCTATCTGTTTTAGTGCTTCAACAGTCTGCTGTAACTGCTCCTCACAAAACTCATCTAGAGAGTACGTATGGAATCGGTCCAGCTAATACAACAAGAGTAAAGAATAAGACTTTGAAAGTCAAACTTCATTTATAAGAATAAGGCAACAAAAGCATTTTGTCATCTTTTTCAGGTAATTAAAGAAGGTATTAAATGATATTTCAATGTAATATCTGTAAAAACAAACTTTTCTTTCCTAAATGCCATCTTTCTACCTAAAGGCACCATCTTCCCATTTATTCATAACTCAAAATATAGGATTCACTTTTTTCAGCGTTAAATTTTATATACACACACACACATATCTCCTAATTACATATTTAAACATTTTTAACACTTGTGTTTTTTAAAGTCGAGTTCCAAATTCTATCCCTCCTTTCCTTTTTCCCATCCCTTCTTCTTCATCAGTTGCCACACTCTATTGCCAAGTTCTGTAGATTGTACTGTCACAGTATTCTTGCATCTGTATCCTCTTCTCTACCCAAACTGCCAACACCCTTATCATCTCTTTTCTAAAGTGCAGTAGTATTCTCACAACTCATCACTTGCTTTGTGTATAGAGTTCCAGAGGGCAAGATTGAAGTATATAATGATTAGATTATGGTTAGAGTATGATTATTCTGTGCTTAGAGTATGGAGATGGGGAAAGAAAGTTTTAACATTTTTTTTCAGTAACAACAGCACTCTGTATCAAGGGATAAGAAGGGCAGAAGTGGGAAATTTGCCCTCTCTTGGACTAGGTTTTACATGAAGTACCTTCTAAATATCTAAAATTTTAGCTTTAAAATGTCTTCAGAGTCCTTTCTTCATGAATATTCCTAATGCTATCTCAGGTTCTTATCATTTCATGTCTATTTCTACTACCTCTTAATTGATCTTCTGGCCTCCATTCTTACCCCTGTTACAAACAGAACACTTCTCAACTAAAACAATGTTCATCTTCCTAAACTGCCATTTTCATTACATCATTTCCTTCTACATTAATCTTCATAGGGTTCCCCCTGCCATCCCCTGCTTGTGACAATAAGATAAAATGTATACTTTTGGACCAAACCCTCAAAGACCTACACAATTTAGTCACAACCTAAATCACATCAACAAAACTTATTGGGCATTTACTATTCAGTTCAAGAAACATGTTGGGCACCTGTATGTGAAACATTCTGTTATACACTAGAAGACAAAGATGTATTGAGTGAGGAACTTATATTTTGAGAGATAAGGTACATCAATAAAGTGGAATGATACCAGGTATAGAGTGATAAAGGGAAAGGGAGGGCATAAACAAAATGCTATTGGAAGAGGAAGGAAAATAATCTAACTGAATTAAGTGAGAGGCATAGTCTTATAAATGTATAATATGGTCAGTTCTAGTTATCACATTTGAGGAAAAATAGCGGCATATGACCAAACCACACACATACTGTGATGAGAAAATACTGTATTCAGCTCTCGGTACTATGTTTTATTTAGGGCAATATCTAGTTGGATTGGGTCTAGGGGAAGATGATATAGATAGTAACTTGGTGGGGGTGGGGAATGGGGAGGGTATCTGAGAACATGCCATATGAGAATGAAATGAAAGAACTGGGAGCAAAGCCAAGATGCCAGAATAGAGGAGGCACTACATCCAAGCTCTCTTAATAAGCCCTTCGAAACAATTTCAAAATAATTCCTCATTTCAAATCCTGAAGAAGCAGAGACAACAAAAGGTCAGGTGAGACATCTTTCCAGACCAAGACAACTTAGGAAGTCAGAAGAAGAGGTGTGTGACACAAAGGTTGACACTGATCCAGAGTACACATGGCAGTGATATGAGCTGTGGGATTTAGCAAAGGTGACAGCAGCAGCAGCAGCTTTGGGAGCTCTCAGCCCAGAGAGGCAAAGGGTATTTGGTCAGAAAGAGATTACAAGGGACTCCTGTGCTAGCACTAGGCACATTACAAAGGGCTGTTTAGCAACTCCATTGCCCATACCCACTTCCTGGTTGCAGTTTCAGGGCAGAGAGGAATGCTTTTAGTCACAAAGGAGTACAGAACTTAAGGAGCAGTTGCATTTTGGTCACAAGGAATCAAGGGCCTTTCCTGCATAAGGACCAGATTGATTTACAAGTGAATTATATCAAACATGTCAAGAACAATTAATTCCAATCCTATGTAAAGTATTTGAAAAAAATAAGTAAAGAAGGAGTCTTATGGGAGGGGTGGTGTGGAGTCAAGATGGTGGAGCAGAAGCAGGAACTTACTTGAGCTCTCCCCCAACCCCTCCAAATACCTGTAAAGATGACTCTGGGACAAATTCTAGAGCAGTGGAACCCATAAAATGACAGAGTGAAGCAGATTTCTAGTCAAAGACAGCCTGAAATGATGACAGGAAAGGTCTGTTGCATGGGGCTGGAAGAAGAGCAGAGTCCAGCTTGGGGCCCACCAGCACAGACAGGGTCTGAGAAGCCCTCAGGGCACTGAATCAGTGCCAGTTGTGGTGATTTTCAGACTTCTCAACCCCAAACTGCCAAGGAAAAATTGGAAGGTCAGTAGGAAAAGCCTGTCTGACCTGTGTGAGAGATCACTATGGTCTGACCCTAGTCACAGGACAGCTAAAGTAGCCGCAGTGGCTGTTTCTGGAGCTCTAGGCCCACAGATTGTGGGTTATTCACAGACCAGAGCACAGACAAGGAGAGGTGTAAACACCTTTCCTTTGATCATACAACCTTGGAAGAGCTGAAAATTTGCAGGTCCCTAGAAGTATCTCTGAAAACAGTTGCACAAAACCCCTGAAGCTTGGAACAGGACACCACCCTGCCCCACAAACCCCCTCCCCAAACAGAGACCTATCTTGACAAAGAGCTCAAAAGTCAAGTATTGGTTGGGAAAATGAGCAAATGAGTTTGGGGGGGGGGGGGGGAGAGAAAATCAGACTATAGAATCTGACTTTGGTGACAAGGAAGAACAAAACATACAACCAGAAGAAGATAAGAAAGTCAAAGCTCCTACATCCAAAGCCTCCAAGAAAAATGTGAATTGGTTTCAGGTCATGGAAGAGCTCAAAAAGGATTTTTAAAATCAAGTAAGAGAAGTACCTATTTTTTTTCAAATAGTTTACATAGTATTGTAATTAATTGTTCTTATTTGATAGAATTTTTGATGTTTGATAGAATTCACTTGTAAATTGTAAAAGTGGGAAGAGAAATGAGAATGACACAAGAATATCATGAAAAATGAATCAACAGTTTGCTAAAGGAGACCTCCACCTCAAATATTGAAGAAAATAATAATACTTTAAAAATAGACTAACCCAAATGGCAAAAAAGGTCCAAAAAACCAATGAGAAGAATGCTCACTGAAGAAAATAATCCCTTCAAAAATAGAATGGGGCAAATGAAAGCTAATGATATTATGTGAAATCAAGCAATTATAAAACAGAACCAAAAGAATGAAAAAATAGAAGAAACTGTGTGAAATATCTCATTGGAAAAACCACTGACCTAGAAAGTAGATCTAGGAGAGATAATTTTAAAATTATGGGACTACCTGAAAGCTATGATCAAAAAAGAGCTTAGACATCATCATTCAAGAAATCAAGGAAAACTTCCTTGATATTTTATAACCAGAGGGTAAAATAGAAATTGAAAGAAACCACTGATCACCTCCTGAAAGAGATCCCAAAAGAAAAACTCCTGGAAATATTTTAGTCAAATTCAGAGTTCCCAGGTCAAGGAGAAAATATTGCAAGCATCCAGACAGAGACAATTCAAGTATTGTGGAAATACAATCAGGATAACACAAGATCTAGTGGCTTCTACATTAAAGAATTGAAGAAGGTCAGAGGAACTAGGATTAAAACCAAGAATCACCTACTCAACAAAACTGAGTAAAATCCTTCAGGGAAAAAAAATGGAACTTCAATGAAACAGAGGACTTTCAAGCATTTTTGATGAAAAGACTAGAGCTGAAAAGAAAATTTAACTTTCAAATATAAGAATGAAGAGAAGCATGAAAAGGTAAACAGGAAAGAGAAATCATAAGGGACTTATTAAAGTTGAATTGTTTACATTCCTACATGGAAAGATAATATTTGTAAATCTTGAGACTTTTCTCAGTATTAGGGTAATTGGAGGGATTATATATACACATACATACACATATGTATATACACACATACATATAAATGTATATATGTAGATGGAGGCACAGGGTGAATTGAGTATGAAGGAATGATATCTAAAAAAATGAAACTAAGGGGTGAGAGAGAAGGAGAAAGGGAGAAATAGAATGGGGTAAATTATCTCACATAAAAGAAGCAAGAAAAAACTTTTACAATGGAAGGGAAGAAGGGGAAGGTGAGAAGGAATAAGTGAACCTTACTCTCATCAGATTTGGCTTAAGGAAGGAATAACATACATAGTCAATTGTGTATGAAAATCTATTTTACCTTATAGGAAAGTTGGAGGAAAGGGGATAAAAAGAGGGGGATGATAGAAGAGAAGGCAAATTGGATTAGGGGGTTACCAGAAGCAAACACTTTGGAGGAGAAGGAGATACAGGGTCAAAGGAGAGACTAGAATAAATGGGGAGTGGGATAGGATGGAGGGAAATATAGTTAGTCTTTCACAACATGACTGCTATGGAAGTATTTTGCGTGATTACACATGTATAACCTATATAAAATGCTTGCCTTCTCAATCAGAGTGGGTAGGGAGAGAGGAAGTGAGTGAATTTGGAACTCAAAGTTTTACAGATGAATACTAAAAATTGTTTTTATATGCAACTTGGAAATAAGACAGACAATGGGGTATAGAAATCTATCTTTCCCTACAAGAAAATAGAGGGGAGGAGGATAAGAGTTGGGGAGTGATAAAAAGGAGGGCAGATTAGGGGAAGGGGTAATCAGAATGCATGCTGTCTTGGGGTTGGAGGAAGGTAGAGGTGGTGAGAAAATTTGGAACTCAAAATCTTGTGGAAGTGAATGTTGAAAACTAAAAATAAATTAATTTTAAAAAAGGAAAAAAAAATGAGTCTTACCAAATTCCTTTTATGACACATATATTGTTTTGATGCCTAAACTAGGGAAAGCAAAAACAGGAAAAGAAAACTATAGATCAATTTCCCTAATAAATATTGATGTGAATTTTTAAAATAAAATACCAACAAGAAGATTGCAGCAACATAGCACAAAGGTCATATACTATGACTAAGTAAGACATATAAGGAATATAGGAATAGTTCAATATTATGAAAACTATAAGCAAAATTGAGCATATCAATAAAACAAAAAATCATAAGGCTATCATAGATGCAGAAAAAGCTTTTGACAAATTATAATATGTATTTCTATTAAAAAACACTAGCATGTATAAGAATAAATGGAGTCTTTTTGAAAATAAATAGTATCTCTCTAAATCTAAAAGCAATCGTTATCTATAATATGGATAAACTAGAAAATCAAGTGTACTATCCATCTTGAACGCCCCAACTTGTAATGTAACTTGCAATTACTCTGTAAGAAGAGTAATAATATAACCCTAAATCATCTGTTCAGTATAAACCAGAACACAATAACATTGCAAGCAGCTGTTTCTTAAACATAATAATATAATGAATGGGTACTTTAGGAAACTGTAAGTTTCAGAACCCTAATGGTTATTTGATCTGGCCAATGCTTGGTGCCTGTCAAAGTCTCTATTCAATGTAGTCCTAACGAACAGAAAACTTCAACAACACAAACCTGATGGTATCATAAAGGACCCAAAAGAGAAACTATTGAATAGTTGTTTTAGACGTTCCAACTCTGTTGAAGTCTTCTTTCAAAAGAAGTAGGCTTATGAATAGCTCTATAAATAAGGATCATCAAAGTACCCAAAAGAGGAGTATTCTTCTCTGAAACATGAAGAGTTCCAATAAGTTTCTGGGTCTCTATTTTTGGTGTGTGGGATGGCAAGTGTTATCTTTGTCAAACTTCTCAGATAATCCCACCATAGACACTTACTAGCTGAAATCCTAGGAAAGTCACTTAGCCTCTGTCTTCCTCAGTTTCCTCAACTATAAGAAGGAGATAATAATAGCACTGGCCTGCTGGGGTATTGTGAGGATCAAAGGAGATAACATTTACAAAGTGCTTAGCACAATGTTTGGCATTTTTCCTTTCTTCACTCTCAGAACCCTATGGATACCTAAAAACTTAGGTGAGCAAATTGGACCTTATTTTTTATGGCCAATCTTCTACCCGTTGACTCTCATATGAGTCACTTTTAGACAGAGAAGTGATGAACTAAATACGTAGAATGATGCATTTTTGGACATAGCCATTATGGGGATGTTTTGCTTTACTATGCATATTTGTTGCAAGAGCTTTGTTTTTCTTTTTATGCAATAGGGAGGTGCATGGGAGAGCAAAGATTTTTTTTTTTAAAGTAATAGAAAGAGAAGACAAGCAGAGAAAGGCATGAAGATAATTGAATTATCTACTTTTTTTAATGCAGAGAAGAGAAAAAAGTCCAGAAACAAGTACCAGCAAGCAGGATAGCTTTGAAAGCTACATATTGAACTTATTATGTAATTTAAACATTACAGAGAGCTGAAGTTTCACATACAATCTTCTTTATGTTCTATTATGTATATGAAAATGCTCTTTTCTCTTGGTGATAGTTCATAATGAAAAAAAAATTTTTTTAAGAGGAGGAGATTGATATGGTCATACTAACACTAAAGGAAGATTACTTTGACAGCTGTGTGGAGAATGAATTTATATGAGTAGAGACAATGCAGGAAGATCAAAGAAAGAGGGAAAGGATCCATCCACAGAAACATATTTAGATCAGTCTTCTGGAATCATGGCTGGTAACTACACTGATCAAAGTTTCTAACTCTTTCAAAGTTGTTTTTATTTATAATGATACTGTATAAATTTTTCATTTTCTCTTCATTTCACTGTGCATCTGATCACACAGGTCTTCCCAGGTTTCTCTGAAACCATTTTTTTGATCATTTTTTATGACAATAAAATTTTATTACATTCATATACAATTTGCTTAATCACTTCTGGGTAGATGAATACTCCCTTATTTTGTAGCTGTTTTTCACTACAAAAAGAACTTCCACAAACATTCCTTCCTGAGTTCTTTGCTTCTTTTACTGATTTCTTCGGTGGTATTGCTTGGTGAAAGGGTATGCAGTTTGGTGAATCTGGAGACATAGTATCAAATGACTTTCAGAATGGCCGTACCAATCCTCACCTCCACCAGTAGTGCATTAGTGTGCCTGCTGGGTTTTGTGGATAATAGATGGGAATGCTGATGATTTATGTACATGTATTTTATTTTTAAGGCAGTTAGGTGGTGCAAAGGATAGAGTACCAGGCCTGGTATCAGAAAGACCTGAGTTCAAATCTGACCTCAGATACTTGGTAGCTGTGTGATTCTGGAGAAGTCACTCAACCCCATCTGCCACAGTTCCTCATCTGTAAAATAAGCAGAAAGAAAAGGCAAACCACTCTAGTATCTTTGCCAAGAGAACCTTTCCAGATGAAGAGTCAGACATGACTGAAAAGACTGAATAACAACAAGGATTCCAAGAAGTGGAGATAAGGAGAGATAACATTCTAGGTACTGGCAATGGCCAGTGGGAGATGAGAGATGGCATGATGCACATGAAGAACAGCAAGGTCAGTACTGCTCCATCACAGCATACATCCAGGACATTCATATGTAAGAAAACAGCAGAAACAGTGAAGAGCTTTAAAGGCAAGACAGACAAGTTTACATTGGATCATAGAAGTAACAGAACCACTGGATATACTGGGGAAGGGCTGGGTGACCAACTTCCTCTCAGACATAAGTCTACTCCATCTTGACTAAAGCTACTCTATGTCTATTACCAAAAGGCAAGAACATCAGAAACTTCTCTAAATTTAGGCCAATGAAATATTCATGTACATTATAGAAAGTACCTATCAAAAGGCCTATCAAAATTTACAAGAAAACAATATATTGGTTGAGGAACAAAATGGGTTATTCAACAAGCTGCCCAAAAGTCTATAACTTATCCTGCATTTCTTGCTTACTGCAAAACATTTCACTAAGTTCTGAACTAACAGCTTATTTAAGAAAATGCAAATGGACAGCTAGGTAGTACAGTGGATGGATTGCTGGACCTGGAAGTCAGGAAGACTTTAGTTCTAAGCCGGCCTCAGACACTAGCTGTGTATCTATTGATAAAGCACAGCCTCTCCTAACCTTGGTTTCATCCATTATATGGTCTCTAAGGCTCCTCCCAACTCTACATCTATGATTTTGAATATATAAAACACCCAACTATTGTGAAAATGTCAGGATAGTAGACGTCCAAATGGTCATCTCTCTGTTCTCTATGTAAAACATGCCACCAATGCAAGAATATCAACAACAACTGATATAAAATATGACTTTTTTTCAGAAAGACTCCCCCTAAACATCGCATATGCATTGGGACATGATACTTGGTAATTCCACAGACACATAACAGCATCCAGCATGGAAAACTCTTTGCTTCCCTGGGCCTGCTGGCTTCTTTATCCTTGCTGAATCTCCAACAGCCACTACTAGAATATGTTTCTAAGCCGAAGGGAGACAATGTGGAATTCGGTGCTCAGTAGGACCATCCATATGTGATGAATAGCTTCTTAGAAGCAAAGAAAAAAATGCCTGCATTAAGTCATCACTGATGTTACTTCAATACCTGGGTTCAGGACACCTGCCTGTGGTTTCCTGCTGCATCCTCCATAGGCAGCACTCACCAAATGCAGCCAACAATAGATCACCAAAGAAACACTGAATGAATGACTAAATCATATGGATATGCTATAGAAACAAGAGTTTTATGATGGCAATTCACAACAAGGTTTGCTATCAGAAATTGCAGATTTATCTTTAAGGAGTCCAGACTTAATGATCAATATAAATCATGCAAGGAAACAGTAGAAAGTGCATCACTGCAGCCTACATAGAGTTAGCACCTACTGAGACATTACCTGGTAACTAGAAGTACCTCAGAAAATTGATATTTTTCATGGACTGATGGATGATAGATCCCCATACAACCTGTACAAATACTGACTTCAAAATATCTTGGGGAATCCAACCAATAGGCTGCACCTATTTGTTGGAAAAGTACTATTCATTGTTGCCCACCATCACCTGGACAAAACAGGGATCCATAAAAATGTGAGAATCATTTTTAATAGATTTCACCATATCAAATACTCATAATTTCTAAGATACATAGATTAAAAAGCTTACAAAATATAGAAGTCTAGTAGAGGATATTTTTTAGAAAACATGACGGCATAATAAGACATGTAACATTCTTATACTACTGACTGCTCTTGTAGTTGTTGCAAGGAAGCTTAAAGTGCATTTACAAAAGATTCACATACATCCCAATACTTTTATTCAACTACAAAAAGCGGTTGTTACACCTGTGTTCCACACTGTGTAATACTACACAGTATTAAATATTAAAAAAGCAAGATAATGTCCTGCCTCGGTGTTTCTATCTGATCCCATCCAAAAGGATGAGAACAATATAATTCTAGATACTTTTAATAGTTGAACATGAAAGCCAAAAAGGTTGTTGGTATATATAGTAAAAGTAAAATATCAAACAAAATAAAGAATTCAATATCAATCAAAACCTCAGCTCAGCTGAATATAATGACAAATAAAATGGGCTGCCACAAGAAAGAGGAAGTCTCCCTTCATCCCCAGCTCTCAGTTAGGACCCTAGCATAAACTGGAGGACCACTGGTTGGGACGTGGTAGAAGAAATTCGTATGTCTAATAGAGTCTAAAGGACCTATCATGTTCCTTCCAACTCTAAGATTCTATGAGCTTTTACAGCAGCAAGGCAACCAGGGGGCATAGGGATAAAATGCTAAATATGGAGTTAATAAGACTTGATTTTGAATCCTGCCTCAGACACTTACCAGCTATGTGACTGAGCATACTCACTCACCTTCTCTCAGATTCAGTTTCCCTGTCTGTCAATGGGAGTAATAATAGTATCTATCTCACCAGGTTGTAAGGATAAAATGAGATAATAAAGCACTCTGCAATCCTTAAAGTATTATACTGTAGCTACCATTACTATTAATAACATTATTATAATAATGCTAAAACTCATAAAATGATTACACAATTAAGAATTGTATAAAAGTAATGGTAGATAGTTATTCTCCATCCATTCCCAAGAATAAAGAATAAAATAATAGGCATAAATGTAAGCATGAGATGGGTTAAAAATTAGGAAAAATTTAATAACAGAAAAATAGTTTTTAAAAGTTTGACTCCTCCTTGGGATGTTTTAGATGCCTGAAGAAAAAGGAGAAGGACTAGATTAAATTCTTTTGTCTAAAAGCTTTTCTCTAGTACTAGAAGTTAGAATTGTATATTTCTCTGAATCAAAAATTTCAGTGCCATTTTATAAGGTTTTTATACATAAACTTCAAGGTATAATATTTTTTGCTCACCTTAACTAGAAGGATGACAGAGGGATTATCCTCAAAACGTCTGCCTTTTTTGAGGCTACTTGCATTTTCACAAAGGTCCCGTATTCGAAACAAACATCTTTGATATAATTTATCCGCCCAAAAAAGTTGCTTGTACAACATCAATCTGGAATTTTAGAAATTATCTCAAAAATCATTTATTAAAATAATGTTAATTACATCAATTTAGAGTCAACTAGAATAATTTATTTTAAGTGAGTTTTTGTTGAAATTTAAAGTGGCATTGTTAGTCTCTACCATGTTAAAATTTTCAGTGGCTTTGGGGCTTTTTGATTCTGCTTTAGGACTCTATAGGCAAACAGACTTTCTGTTTGGGGTGTACCTAGAGCCTAGGAAGGGATACTATGTCAAAATCTTCTATCTGAAATAAAAAGGAGTTGGGATCCACAAGAACTGCTAAACCCACGTTTTGCTTACACATCTATTCAAATAAAACACAACTATTTAATTTTTGAAAATCACTTTATTGACTGTTTATTGTGGGCACTGGGTGAGACTGGAAGTAAAAAAAACAAAAAGATTAGCTGAGACATGGAACCTAGTCCTTGGTCTCAGAGAGTTCGCAGGCAAGAAATATGGGGAGAGGGAAGGAGATAACTGTTGATAAAACATATGAAATAGTAAGTATAATTTTAATTATATTTTTAACTAACAATACATAGTAAATACAAGGAAAAGTTAAAAAGTAAGTACTACATGAAATCCTAGAGGAAAAAAAGCCATTATTAACAGATGATGTCATGGAAAGTTTTACAATAGAGAAGAAATTTGAGTGAGACTTTGAAGGACAGGCAGGAATTCAAAAGTAAAGAATGTATTCAAGGCACAGATTAGGAAGCCTAGGGCATACCCAGTGGACAAAGCAGAAGAATGAAATCAACTAGAAAGGTAAGGAGGTACCAGAACATGAAGACCTCTGAATGCCAAGCAAAGGTAAGAGAGACCTAAGGAAAAGCAAAAGATTTCACTAACTATTCACACATGGAAAACAGCCAGAAATAGTGAAGTTAGAAGAGAATAGGAGGAAAATGGTGTTAGATCTGGGCTACATTGACTTTGAGATGCTAGAGAGGTAAGGAAAACCAGGAGTTTATTGTATCTATCCCTAGAGTTTGAGAAGAGAATATTCTTCTAGAAAGAGGGAGTGGTCAGCTGTCAAATACAGAGAGGGCAAGATAAGCATTGATAAAGTTCATTAGATTTGGTGATTACAAAGGAGATCATTGATGTACTTTGAGAGGGCAATATAATATTCACTTAATAAATGATTTTTAGTTCATTCGGCTACTCATAAACTGGACAGCGTCCAAAGGAGGGTAACCAGAATGGTTGAAGGATCTCAAGATCACAAAAAGTGAGGTTTGGTTGGAGAAACAGCGGATGTTTAGTCTGGAGAAAAGAAGACTTGAGGGGATTTCTCTGTCTTGAATAACTAAAGAGCTGTCTTACATGCAAAAGATGTATTAGATTTGTTCTTGGCTCCAAAAAGTAGAACTAGGAGTAAATTGTTTAAGGTGGAAAGAGGAAAATTTAGACTTGATATCAAAGAAAACTTCCTAAAAATTAAAGCTGTTCAAAAGTACAATTTACATTGGATTCCTCTAGTTGAAGTTCTTCAAGCAACTACCTGTCAGGTATACTAGAGGAAGGATTCTTGTCTATGTAGTTTGGGCTAGATGTCTTCAAACTCTGAGATTCTGTGATTCTTGGGAATGTCTTCAGGTAAACTGAGTTATAAGGAAAATGCAAATCACTTCTTTGCCCTTTCCAAAGCAAATTAAATGAGAGGAAATGGACTTAGCTTGTTTCAAAAGAAAATTCAGTTAGGATAAGGAAAGATTTCTTAATCATAGGATAACTACTTACAAATTGGGTTGTCAGGGAAGGCTATACATTCTATCATCATGTAAGTATTTCAAAATAAAAATCAACAGTCTTAGATTGCTTAAATTTATTCACACTTCTGGAAGCATGGATCTGGGTCAAAGACCAAGGATAATTAAGGTTCTTTATTCTACTATTCCCCATAATGTTTCAAGAAAGCAATATGATTTAAATATCATTAAAGATGGCTTAGAGCCCAGAGCATGGAACACAGCCCAGTCCAACCCAGAGTGGAGCACAGCCCAGCAGGGACAGGACCCAGAACAGGCTTCAGAGAGCCACCAGCAGCAGCAGCTCCCAGGTTGCTCAACTCACAAATGCCACAGACAGCTTCAAAAGTCAGTGGGAAGGCTCCTTCATCCAGGAGAGGGGAGCAGGTTCTGGATGGAGAACAGCAGGCACTGCAACAACAGCTTCCATTTTTGGAGCCCTCCACCTGACCCCCTGGGGGAATTGAGCAACTGACTTGAACCTCAGCCCTGAGCGGCAGCCCTGGGAGACCTCTGCCTAAAGCCACTGGGGGAATTGAACCACTGATCCAAGTCTCAGTCCTGAGCCTGGCCCTGGGGTGAGGAGAAACTCTGGTGTGGTAGAGCTAGAGGCAGTTGTGATGATGGAATTCTAATTGCAGATTCTGGGCAGAAAAGTTTTGGGTTGCTCCCAGATCAGTGTGCAGGCCAGGAGAGGAGCAAACTCCTCTCCCTTCATTTTGTCACCTTGGAGGAACTGAGACCTTCAGATCCCCAGAATATACCCTCCTCTTGACAAAGGACTCAAAAGTCAAGTAACTGACTGGGAAAATGCCCAAAAAATGGAGAAGAAATAAGACTATAGAAAGTTATTTTCTTGGTGAACAGGTATTTTATTCCATCCTTTTGGATGGGGAAAATCTATGCTTACCATCAGAGGAAGTCAAGGTTTCTACATCTAAAACCTCCAAAATAAATATGCAATAGTTTCAAGCCATGGAAGAGCTCAAAAAGGATTGTGAAAATCAAGTAAGAGGGGCAAAAGAAAACTTGGGAAGAGAAATGGAGCGATTCAAGAAAATCATGAAAAGCCAGTCAAAAGTTTGGTAAAGGAGACTCAAAAAAATGCTGAAGAAAATAACACCTTTAAAAATAGGCTAACTCAATTGGCAAAAGAGATCCAAAAAGCTAATGAGGAGAAGAATGCTTTAAAAAGCAGAATTAGTCAAATGGAAATGGAGGTTCAAAAGCTCACTGAAGAAAAATTTCTTTAAAAATTAGAATGGAGCAGATGGAAGCTAATGACCTGATGAGAAACCAAGAAATTACAAAACCAAACCAAAAGAATAAAAAAATAGAAGACAATGTGAAATATCTCATTGAAAAAACAACTGACCTGGAAAATACATCCAGGAGAGACAATTTTAAATTATGGTACTACCTGAAAGCCATGATCAAAAAAAGAGCCTAGATATCATCTTTCATGAAATTTTCAAGGAAAACTGCCCTTATATTCTAGAACTAGAGGGAAAAATAAATATTGAAAGAATTCACTGATCACCTCCTGAAAGAAACCCCAAAAGAGAAATTCCTAGGAATATTGTGGCCAAATTCCAGAGTTCCAAGGTCAAGGAGAAAATTTGGCAAGAAACCAGAAAGAAACAATTTGAGTACTGTGGAAATACAAGCAGGATAACACAGGATCTGACAGCTTATACATTAAGGGATCAAAGGGTTTGGAATATGATATTCCAGAAGTCAAAGGAACTAGGATTAAAACCAAGAATCACCTACAAAGCAAAACTGAGTTTAATACTTCAGGGGAAAAAATGGTGATTCAATGATATAGAGGACTTTCAAGTATTCTTGAGGAAAAGACCAGAACTGAATAAAAAATTTGACTTTCAAACACAAGAATGAAGAGAAATAAGAAAAGGTAAACAGGAAAGAGAAATCATAAAGGACTTTCCAAAATTGAACTCTTTACATTCCTACACGGAAAGAAAATATTTGTAACTCTTGCAACTTTTCTCAATATTTGGGTAGTTGGAGGGATTATACACACACATATGTATATCTATCTATCTATCTATCTATCTAGTGAGTTGAATAAGAAGGGATGATAAAATAAAATTAAGGGGTGATAGAAGATTGTATCGGGAGGAGAAAGGGAGAAATGCGATGGGGCAAATTATCATTCATAACAGAGGCAAGAAAAAGCTTTTTCAATGGAAGAGAAAAGGGAGGATGTAAGAGGGAAAATGTGAAGCTTACTCTCTTCACATTTGGCTTAAGGAGGGAAATAACATGTTCACTCAATTTGGTATGAAAATCTATCTTACACTACAGGAAAGTAGGGGAGAAAGGGAAAAGTGGGGTGAGGAGGATGATAGAAGGGAGGGCAAATGGGAGAAGTGAGTAATTAGAAGTAAACACTTTTGGGGAGGGACAAGGTCAAAAGAGAGAATAGAATAAATGGGGGGCAGGATAGAATGGAGGGAAATATAGTTAGTCTTACACAACATGACCATTATGGAAGTCTTTTGCAAAGCTACACATATATAGCCTATATTAAATTGCTTACCTTCTCAGTGGGGATGGGTGGGGAGGGAGGAAGGGAGAGAGGCTGGAATTCAAAGTATTGGGAATGAATGTTGAGAATTGTTTTTGCATACAACTGGGAAATAAGAAATACAGGTAATGGGGTATAGAAATCTATCTTGACCTACAAGAATAGAGAGAAGATGAGGATAAGGGAAGGGAGGGGTGTGATAGAAGGGAAGGCATATTGAGGGAAGGGGTAATGAGAATGCAAGGCATTATGGGGTGGGGGGAGGGGAGAGATGGAGAGAAAATTTGGAACTGAAAATTTTGTGGAAATGAATGTTGAAAATTAAAAAGAAATAAACATTGAAACGTAAAAAAAATAAAAATCATCTTTGTAATCTGATGAGTGTGAAGTAGAATCACAGAATTGTTTTAATATTTCTTTTTATAATTATTAGTGATTTGGAGCATTTTTTTCACATAGCTATTTGAGGGTTGTCTATATACATAATTTACTAATTTGTTTTATGGGAAAATGGCTCTTGTTCTGATATATTTTAATCTGTGTTTTATATGTACATAGACATATTGAACAAAGTGTTTTAAAATATTAAAAAAGATGACTTAAAAACACTGTCCTAAAGGCACATAAAGGTGATAGACTAAACTACTTTCCAAAGTCTTTTTTAATAATATGAATATATTACAAGTCATTTACATCTGTTTCAATCTTACAGTTTAAAATGTGCTTTCATTTTTAAACTTTCACAAATATCATGTATATGAATATTTATTTACTTGCTCTTCTCTGTTTTATTTCTTAGAATGTTGTTTTTCCAGGTGATAAATGATTTTCTTATTCTGAAAAAAGAAACATATTTTAGGCAAAATGGACTAGAGGTGCATCTTATACATCTCTGTGCTAAGGTCTATTTGTAAATACCCTAGACCAGCTTACTATTATTAATCTATTCAGAGTATTGCTACCATTCTGAGTTCAATTAACTAAAAATCCCTCTAAGACTTTTAATATATTTTCAAATAGCGGACACGGTGATGTATCAGTGTCATCACAAGGGTAAGTGAGACATGTAGTGTGTAAGTTTTTCCTATAAATGTACTTTGATAACTGCCTTAAAATATACAATTTTGCTTATTATTTTCTTTGTATCATATAGTCTATTGGTCTTTTAATTTTATGAAAGTTAGAATGTACTTTTTCAAGAGAAAATTGTACCTCAGTCTTTAATCACTGTAATATAGTCAATTTTTAATGATTAACATTTGTAAAGAAGGAGAGCATCAGGAATAATTCACTATAATAATTAGAAGATTATGATATATTTATCACTAAAATATGTTCTGAAACTTACATTTGAACATAGGTGGATTTGTTATTCAAAAATTCATAGCACTTTAAACAAAATACCATTTTGTAAAAACCTAAATCAGAAAAACCTTGAAAGTTCCAGGGTTTTTTTTTTATCCTGTCCCCTTATCAACTCAATTTTGATTCTCTACTTTATACAAAATCACCTCTTTTCTTGGAAAATGAGCAAACTCTCCCTCCCTTCTTATATATTTGTTCTCTAGCTTGTCACACCTTCTAGGAAAGAGGTAATAACTTTCACTATCTCCTAATAGTTGAGCTACAATATAGAGGGCTACAAATTACTTCAGTACAAAGAATGAAAAAAATCTCTTCTCATAATGAGTTTACATTTGAAACACAAAGAGCATAAATATAAAGTCAATGATCCATGCACACACACATAAAGTAGCAAAATATAAGATAGTCTGAGAGGAAAGGTAAGAGCAGGAGCTGGGAGATCAGAAAAGTCTTCATGCAAAAGATGGGATCTGACTTGTATCTTAAAGCAAGACTTTTGACATCATCAATCACTGTCTTTTCCTGGATTCTCTCTTCTCTCGAGGTTTTTGTGACACTGCTCTTTCCCAGTTCTCCTCCTACCTATCCTACAGTTCCCTCTCAGTGTCCTTTGCTGGATATTCATCCAGATTATGTCTGCCAACTGTGGGGCCTCTTCTCTTCACCTTCTGTATTATTTCACTTTGTGATCTCATCAGCTTCCATGAATTCAATTATCATCTCTCTGTAGATAATTCTTATATCTATTTTTCTGGTCTTAACCTCTCACACTCCAATTTTATATTTCCAGCTGCTCACTGGACATCTCAAATTGGATATCCTGTAAATATCTTAAAATCAAGCTATCCAAATGGAACTCATTACCTTTCCCCCTCAAACCCTCCCCTCTTCCTAAATTCTTTTTTACTGTTAAGGGTACTATGGTCCTTATCCTCACCCAGGCTCATAAACTACCTGTCACCCTTGACTTATTACTCTCTCACTTCCTCCAGTATCCAATCTGTTGTTAATTCTATCTTCATCACTTCTCTCATACACATCCCTTCCTCTCCCCTGACACTGCTGCTACTCTGGTGCAGACTCTCCTTACCTCATACCACAGCTACTGCAACACAATACAACACAAATATAAAATCCTATGTTTGGTTTTTATAATCTGGGCCCTTCCGACTTTTTTTTTAACTTCCTTTTTTGCACCTTACAAACCTCTAGATATTCTGTGATCCAGTGATACTCGCCTCTTTCCTATTTCTCTAACAAGACAATTCATATTACAGCTTCATGCATTATACTGTCTGTCCCTCATACCTGAAATGTTCTCCCTCCTCATCTCTGCCTCTTGGTTTTCCTGGCTTCTTTAAAGTCTCCACTTCAGTTCTACCTTCTGCAAGAAGCCTTTTCCAGTCTTCCTTAACGTGAGTGCCTTTTTTCTGACATTAGCTCCAATTTATTCTATATGTATCTTGTTTATACACACATAATGGTTTGCATGTGGTCTCCCCCATTAGACTATGATCTCCTTGAAAGCAGGGACTGGCCTTTTGTTGCTGCTTGTTTGTTTTTTGCAGAGCACTTAACACAGTGCTTGGCATATGGTAAGTGCTTAATAAGCAGAGGTAAGGATAGAACGCATTTCAGACATGGGTGGGGGTTTAAACTAGATGAAAGCCTCAAAAGCACAGTTTTCTATACATATTTAGCAGAAAGGTAGTCCTGTACACCTAATATTTTCTGAGAATATTGTCTTAAAAATGTAATATATCACTGTATAATAAATGGTCATGCTTTGAATAAGAAAATGTATAATTTTTTTAAGATTCTTAATAAAAGTGATTAAAATTTTCAGTGGCTAAAGGCAGAAATTTTAAATTATTTGGAAAATAAATTTATGTTGCATAGCCAGAAAAGAGTGGGTGGAGTCTGAAGACAGGCCTCAGTTGGGCTTTTTATCTCCTGTTGGATGCTGAGCAGATCACTTTACATTTTCAGGGCTCAGTTTTCTTGCCTATGAGGTGAGGAGCACAGAACAGATATCTAGGGTCCTTCCTGACTATAATTTCCATAACCTCAGTCCACAGGAAATAGTAGACAAATGATATGTTACTATATTAGAATCTAGCTGCTTAATTCCTCTCTACTTTCTAGGAAACTGCGTAGGTTTCCCTGAGTATAAAGGTTCTCTTTCATTTGCCTTACCGGAATTTGTGAAAGAAAGAAAATTTATGAAATGCAATGAAGTGATTTCTTTCCACAAGCCATTCCAAGACAGGTGTCATTTCTACTTCTTCTCTCTTACCTACTCGAGTAACCTGAAAAATAAAGATCAAAGCTCTGATTTTGTTTAAAGGAAAATTTAAATACAAGGAAAAGTACCTATTCACATGCAACTGAAGAAATTACGAATTCAAGTAGTAATGAAAGTTTTATGCAACCACCTGCCTCAAGTCATATATCTTCTTTTGTATTCTCCAGAAAATCTTAATTTTATTTCTAATTTATTATAATTATTTGTTATTATATATTTATTATATTAATTTTAAAAAAAAACAAGTCTTGTCTTCATAAATAACCCATTCCAGTAACTAGCAGGAGATGGCCATTTATTTTATTTCTAATTCTTTACTATCACAAAAAGTGCTGCTATAAATACTTTGGCATATATGAGATCTTTCTTCTTATTGATAGCTTCTTTGGTAATGGAAGCTCTGGTCCAAAAGGATGAACATTATGGTTATTTTATTTGCATAATTCCAAACTGCTTTACAAAATAGTTGTGTCATTTCACAGCTCCACCAATAATATACCAGTATGCTTATTGTTCCACAATCCCTCCCAAATTTATGATTTCCATTTTTCATCATCTTCACCAATTTGCAGGTTAGGAAGCAAAACCACAAATTTGTTCTCATCTGCATTTTTCTTATTATCAGCAATTTAGAGCATTCTTTCATGTGGTTGTCAAAATTTTGCAATTCTTTTGAGAATTGTTTATTCATATGCTTTGACCATTTATCGATTTGAGGAAAGGCTATTAGTCTCATACGTACATACACACACACATACAGTATCTAGGATACCAAACTCTTAAGAGAAATTTGATACAATTTCCCCCCATTTGACTCCTACATTTATTATCTTGGGTGTGTTAATCTTATCTGTGCTCAAGCTTTTTGGGTTTATGAAATCAGTTATCTTTTGTCATGGCTCTATCACCCTTCTCTACCGAACACTTTTTCTCACATTTTATACTGAAAAAATTGAAGGCATCCACCATAAGTCATTTTTTCTTCCCTTCTCCTACCTCACATTCTTCTCAAATCATTCCACATAGCACAGTGTTTGGCACATGGTAAGCACTTACTAAATGCTTTATCTGAGCCCATTGTCTTTACTATGGCCTCAGATAAAAACTCCTTACAACGGCCAGTTCCTCAGTATGAACCCTAGATCTCATCCCTTCCCATTTTTTCTAGCTGATTGCCACCAACATGACCTTCACTCTAATCTTTGATCTCTCCCATCTACTAGATCATTCTCCATCACTTACAAAAATGTCAGAATCTTTTCCATTCTTCAGTTGATTCTACCAACCTCACTAGTTATTGGCTATATCTCTCCTTCACTTCTCTGTTAAGTCCCCTTTTACTTCCTCTGCTCTCCCACTCTTCACAGCCCTCTGCAATTTGACTTCCAACCTCATCATGCTCCTGAAACTCTTTTTTCAAAGCCATTGGTAATCTCTCGATTGCCATATCAAAAGACTCAGGAGCAATTTCGACTGCCTCTCAATCCCCTTCTTGATCTCAACATTTGACACTATTCATCACCTTCTTTTCCTGGACACACTGATTCTTCTCTCTAAGGTTACTTTCCATGTACTCTGCATGTATCTTGTATATACCTATTCTGTATATGACTGTTTTGAGGTTTTAACTTAAATTTTTTTTTAATTCACAGTGTCAGGGAATTATTTTCCATTTGTTTCTATTATTGCTAGAAGATGTGTCTTAAAGACAATAGATTCATCAAATTCAACCATGCAGATTATGTTTTCTTAAACTGGTTATGAAAACATTAATTGTCCAGCAGGATGTATTACCTTTGAGACGAATGAAGCTGTAATAACCCAAAAAACTTGGCAGGTTCTAGCTTCATTTGCAGAAACCACTTGAATATCATATGGGTTATAAGGAGCTCGGCAATTATTTCTATTTCTGAGAAGTCCATATACATACTCTCCATCATCTTTTATATGGAATGACTCCTATGAAGAGAAAACATTTTATCCTTACTTTGTTTAATTAAAAATAACCTAATTACTTTACAATCAGAAAATTAATTAAATAATTATAAAGTATAAATGTGAATTCTTTTTCAATTCTTCAAAAGTTCCATAATTTGACCAGCATGGATGCTTTCTCTGCTAATAAAGAGGGCAATTCCTCTATGTCTTAGTAAATAGTTATATGGATTCCTGTGGCCAAAAGAACCTCATATCATCTCCTAGATGCCAAGCATCTAGGGTTAAGCATCTCTGAAATAAATAAGCTAATTCTTATGAAAGAATATGTATGAGACCAAGTTCAGATAGGAAGCCTTTCTCAATACCAGCTGAATTGTGCATTCTACTGGCATATCCTTCAAGGATCCAAGGTCTCTTTCACCCACTAGATGAAACAACTCAGCAAGGTTTTAGTGGAGGAAATGTGATGGACATAGGAAAAATAAATAGGAAAGATAACTTGGATTTTTCAAAGATATCCAATCAAAGAGACAATATGGCATAATGAAAATAATGTTGGACCAGGAATTGGGTAAGCCCTGAATTACAATCTCCCCTCTAAAACCTACTAGTTGTATGATCTTGGGAAAATAATTTAGCCTCCCTGAGGAATCGGTTTCTTTACCTCTAAAATGGAATTAAACTGCAGTGAGGTTCAGATGAGACATTATTTGGAAGGTGTTTTGTGAATCTTAAAACATTATAGAAATGCCAATATTTATTATGAAAACTTTAAAAAAGTTTAAATGATCCTACATATATAATGTGTGGGCTGGTAAAATGGCTATAAAGGTACAACTGTTTTGAATCTATATGACTTTGTTCAAATCCCTTAGAAGTTCTCTTTCTGTAATACCTGCCATATTGCCAGGAAATTTTTATACTGACACTAGATTTCTGTTTGAGTCAAAATGTTATTGTTGAACACCCAATTCATTTAAGTACTAATGACAAGAGTGATTCCTTAACAAATTCATTAACCTCCTTTCTAGCTCTACACCTATTATCCTAAACTTTTTATACAGATTTTAATACCTCTTCTGCTGCTAATAAGTAGATTTGGGCCTATCTGACAACTGAAAAGGTCCTTATCGCAATGTTATTTATCATACGAATGACTATCCCTTTTCGGATCCGATGCCCTTTGCTGATATTCAAAGAGAATGAGAAAAGTAAAATGTACCACGCAAACAGCATGGATGTTTTCTCGACATTGTTACTGTGGCTGTAGCTGTCCCTCCCCTGAAATCTCTCCATGGTCTGAAAGCAAAGGCTATGCCAAATACAGTTGAAGCTCTAATAGCTTCTACCACACCGCAAAGGTGCAGATTAGGCCTAGAAATTGTGAACTGACTGCCTAAGAACCAGTCGAGCTTAAGTTTGGAGTCAAGTTGGCAACCCAATGATGCATTTTTTTCTATGACCACAATGTACAAACACTGTACACTAAGTATTACAGGATTTATGTCATACAGCGACTCCACATATTCTGATTTCAAGTCTAATGTTCTATGATACCCATCCCTCACTGGATCATAGGGTCATGGATTTAGAGCTACTTCAACCTGTTCATTTTATAGGTGAAGGAACAGAGGACCCCAAAAGGTTAAGGGATTTCCCAAGGTAGTAAATGGCAGAGCTAGCATTACAATTCAGGTCCTCTGCCTTTAAACCTACTGCTCTTTTTACTGTGCTGCCACCAATATTAGTGTATAGAACACATGTATGTATACCTATAATTGTTTCTCTGAAAGGTTCAACTGCAGTGTTCAGGTTTTACTCTTGTATCACTTCCAAGATGAAATAAGTGATGACAAAAGGGGTAAAAAGTAATGAGAAACCAGCCTACAAGGAAAAATATTAGTAATTAGTTCTAAGAAAAAAACATCTTAGTAGGTTGAGTTTCAAGGTCCTCTTCCTGGCTAAGAGCAGAGAATTCATAAAGAGAAAGAAGTAGGAGCAGTCTCTATGCCTAAGAAAGTCTTGGAAGACACAGAATGTAAAGGTTCAAAGGTCATGACTCAGGAATCATCTAGTCCAGTTCATACCTTAGTATCCATGCTTTCAGCAACATACAAGACAAGGAAGGATTCAACTTTAGCTTGCAGACGCTAGTGATGGGAAACCCACTAACTCCCAAGGAAGCTCATTTCTCTTTTGGATTGCACTAATTGCTAGGAAGATTTTACTTGCATTAAAACCTAAATCTGTTTCTCTCCAATTTCTATCACTTCTTCAAGCTCTGCCTTTTGAAGTCAAGTAGTACAAAGACAGATATATTATGTCCTTTCTAAGTCTCTTCTTCAGGCTAAACATAACCAGTTCCTTCAACTGATCCTCCTATGGCAGGAACTCAAGGCACTTCACCAAAGTTGTCACTTTCCTACAGATCCTCTTTAGCTTATCAATTTCCTTCTTAAATTTCGACATCTTGATTTCTAGATATAGACTGGCACAACATGTGACTAAGGGAAGTCACTTGACCCAAATCTCAATTTTTCTATCTGTAAAGTGGAGATAATAATAGCTATTTCATAGGATTGTTGTGAAGATGCAAAAAGATGATGCACTTTGTAAACTTTAAGACATTATATAACATTCATTATGGCAAAAATATTTAGACAATTCAATCAATCTAGATCAGGGGTGAGGGCCTTGAGGCCACAAGTGGCCCTCTAGGTCCTCCAGCTCTGCCCTTTGACTAAATCCAAACACAAGTTTGGCCTCGAGGTCACAGGTTCCCCACCACTGATCTAGACCAAGAGTTCTTAAGCCTTTTTGCGTTACGGACCCTTTGGGCAGTTCGTTGAAGCCTATGAGTTCCTTCTCAGAGGAATGCTTTTAAAAGGCTAAAATAAAAACCCACAGGATTGCAAAAGAAATCAACTATATTGAAATACATTATCACAATATTTTTTAAAAGTTTCTTGACTACAGGTTAAGAACCATCAGTCTAGATGTTCAATATCACGTAGAACAAACATCAAGGTGACTCATTTTTTTTTTTTTACTTAATTTGCTAACAACTATAATGAGTAGAGACTCCAGAAACAACTTCTCAGGCTTCTCTGTCATTTATAAAGAACATGAGAAAACAGTCACTGGATGTTCTGGGCTTTTTCTTTAGACTTCACAATCACATTTCTTTTCCTATGTATATTTGGAAAAATAAAATCCTAATTAAAATAACTTTCTAATCTTTAATTATCCAAAATTGAATACAAATAGTATAAACATATAAATAGCAAAAATAAAAATACCATAAATGGAGTCTTTAGACGTGTGTCTTTGGTTTTTTTTATGTCAAACCCACGTGCTGTTAATTCAGTTTTCCAATTCAGCTTCTCTCTCAGTCTTAAAATGTGTCTTACAGCATTGTCATCCTTTGGTACTAGTTCAAAATATTAAATAAAAGATCACGTGTAAGTCCTGTATCCATAAATTAGATGATCAAAATCTCTACATAGCACAATAAAAAAAATCTGCATACAGAAAGTATTTAAACACACATTCTACGAATCTAGATACTGTAATAAAAGAAAGTTTATTTGAAGACAGTATAAGAGATCAAGGAAATATCTCAAAACCTAGTCACATAGCTAACCATAATACTTCTATTTCTTAAAAAGCTCAGACGACCTAATTTCACAGTCATGTGTGTGGGTTACAAACACCTGCCATTTACATTCAAATATGAAGAGCAAAGATAATATGTTGTGTCACGGGGCAGTTAGGTGGTGCAGCGGATAGAGTGCCAGGCCTGGAATCAGGAAGACTCCTCTTACTTAGAGATACTTAGCCATGTGACCCTGGACAAGTCACTTCACCCTGTTTGCCTCAGTTTCCTCTTCTGTAAAATGAACTGAAGAAGAAAATGGTAAACCACTCCAATATCTTTGCCAAGAAAATCCCAAATAGAGTCACAAAGAATGAATGAACAACAAAATTTTACACTTGAACACATACATGCATGTACAAAGTATCTAGCAGTGTCTTGAAGCTAATAATCAAGGCATTGTGCTTGAATCTCCTCTCTCTCTTAATGTTTGTTCTAGTCTGCTTCATGTAAGTGACCAAAAATTGTTATTGTTCATCCTTCATTCTGGAAGAGGTCCAGTGAGGAAGATGCCTCAACTTTCAAGTGCATTGGATTTAAATCATCAGCCTCTCCTCCTCCAGAGTTTTTGTGCGGCATACATCTACTTTAGAATGGAGACCTCCCAAATCTGTCAGACTTAATGATCAATGCCTACTTCTGAGGGTTCAAATAGAAACTTTCTGAAGAAATCTTGAAAATATTTTTAGAGATTACCAATCCTGAGTAAGAAACTTAAGGCCATAGGAGCAGAGGTAATACTTTCATCACTGCTCCTAATCAAAAAGGAGAGGATTCCTGAGAGCAAGGTTAATTTGCGATGTGAACATTTCATTAAGAGGAATGAATGGGTGTCATTACTCAGGAGGGAGGGTTCTTGAGTAAGGATAGAATGTAATAATATAACTATTTGCCTAAAGATTTGTGAAGCTGATAAACAGGTCTTTATATTCCAGTGCCAGAGGTGATAAGAAAATTGACCATATATATCTGCCTAGTCTGCTACAGCAAGTAGCAGATATGACATGGGAAGAAAATTATTCATAGAGAGGCCCAGTAATTCATAGGAGGGCAATAATATCACTTCCCACTTTCAAAAATGAAAAAAGAAGAGAACCTGCACAAGATGAGCTAGTCTGCTTGATTCAGAAAAGTATGATCTCAAATAAAGTAACAGTAAAAATAAACTTGATTAAAAGAAATAAACAGGGAAATGACATTCTGCTTAAATACATGATAGGCAATTAATATCAATACTTATTCATATATATGATGGAGTATGGCTCTGGATCACCACCCCCCTTCCTTTTGAACTTTTTCCTGAACTTTCTTTCCCACATGGCCCAGTCCCTGGCATTTGCCTGAGATATCACCAATTCCAGTAATCCTTTCAGCTGTCCTTTCTTTGTAGGCCTCCCCCCAACAACCCTTTATTCTCTGTTACCTCTGACCCAGCCTCAACCTTCAATTCTCTTACCTCTAACCCAGTCCAGTCCTTTATTGTCTGTTACTCTCCTACCCTTAATCCCATCTAGACCCCTCCTCTGTTATCTAGAGATCACCTCAGCCTAATGACCACTCCTAGATCCTATCCAAATCTTCCCACAAATCTTTTTCCCCTATAAAAGAGGTCAGTCTTATCTGCCAAATGCACAGGGTCTTAAAAATCCCTCAGGCTTCTATTGGGGAAACAATAAATTTTGTCTCTGACTAAAAGAAGGCTTGAGTTGAATTCTTTCAAGGCAGTACCCATACCTTTTGCCCTTGAATTTCAGGGTTCCCAGCACCCCTACATTGCAAAATATGGTTCATTAAAAATGGCTATGACAAGGCCAAAACATAAGAGGAAAAGGGCAAGTATAATTTCACCTCTTTTTATCCACCTCTCTGCTGGAGGGTGCCAGGGCCTTTCTAAACAGTAGCTTGAGGTCCTACAAGGGTATACTCCAGAGTCTCTGGGCCCAAGCTGGGCAAGCCCAATAGACTTGTCTGGTGCTTTCTCCCAGCTTAATGCCAGTAAAAATAGGCTTCATCAGAGACTAGGAAACATTCTTCCCGAGGTATGTGGCCTGTTGTAAACCAAAAAGAAGCTCCCACGGGCTTTCCTCTGGGATAAGAAGTTGGCCTGACAGTGTCTGTAACCACCCAGAGAGGGAGAGAGAGCAACCCCTTTTTTCAGCAAGGGCCTGTTCTTGGAGGCTGCAGGAAGGTAAGGAAGGATTAGAGAGCTGTGAGAGTAAAGGAGCCCAATGTAGTTAGCTGGTGTGCACCATTGTTTGCTGCAGTGTCTACCAGGTAATTTCCCTTGGCCTGATCCATTTCCTCTTTCTGGTGGCCTTTGCCAAAAACAACAGTTATCTCCGATGGCTTCTGAACAGCTTGGAGGAGACATGAAATCTCCTGGGCATGTTTGACAGGGTGCTTCTTGCTGCCAGATATCCCTTTTCTTTCCACATTGCTCCATGGGCATGGAGAACATGGAAAACATATTTTGAGTTAGTAAAAACATTTACCTTTTTATTTCCCCCTAGCTCTAGGTTTCTAGTGAGTGCTAGGAAGAGATCCGGGGCCATTAGAGACTGACTACTACCTATATACAGCAAATGAAATAGCATCTAAATTCTTAAAGGAAAAACTGAATAAATTACAGGGGAAAAACAGAATAATCTATAACAAGGGTGAGGGGGAGGAGTGAAGAATCAATGTACTTCCTTCAGACCTAGACAAAAAATAAATATCAAAGAAGTTAGAATGGGAAGAGGATTTTAGAAAAGTTAGAAATGATACACGTTGAGATAGGCTGGAAAGTACACTGGACCTGGAGTCAGGAGGACTTAAGTTCAAGTCAGATACTTACTAGCTGTGTGGCCCTGGGCAAGTCACTTAATGCTATTTGCCTCAGTTTCCTCATCTGTAAATGAACTAGAAAAGGAAATGACAAGCCACTCCAGTATCTTTGCCAAGAAAACTCCAAAATGGGGGCACAATAGTCAGGTATGCCTGAAAATAACCGAACAACAACAACAACATATGCCAGGTATTATGCTAAGCACTTGTTTTTGTGTTTGTCCTTTGCTGCCAAAGAAGACCCTGCCATCAGAGGAATCATGACATGACTTGCACTTGACTTTGTTTTGAGTGAGGGAGGGTTGTGCAGGTCACCAGCCTCACTTCTCCTCCAGAGCCATCTGAATCTAGTGACCAGATATTCATCAGGATGACTGGAGATGAACCAAGATGCAGTGGGAGACCTTGGGCCCTCTAGGCCAAGGTCTTTGCAGGTATTCACTTAGAGTGAGGCAATGCCCATCCATTGAATAGGATTGTTTAAGCAGTAGCCAGGTCCCTTGAACAGCAACAGTTACTATTGATAATCACTGTAAAGCTAGGAGGGTCCAGGAAGGAAAAGAAAGGGAAGGGAAGGAAAGAGAAGGGAAGGGAAGGGAAGGGAAGGGAAGGGAAGGGAAGGGAAGGGAAGGGAAGGAAAGGAAAGGAAAGGAAAGGAAAGGAAAGGAAAGGAAAGAAAGGAAAGGAAGGGAAGGGAAGGGAAGGGAAGGGAAGGGAAGGGAAGGGAAGGGAAGGGAAGGGAAGGGAAGGGAAGGGAAGGGAAGGGAAGGAAAGGAAAGGAAAGGAAAGGAAAGGAAAGGAAAGGAAAGGAAAGGAAAGGAAAGGAAAGGAAAGGAAAGGAAAGGAAAGGAAAGGAAAGGACTAGCTAAGTACTAATGATATAAAGAAAGGCCAAAGACAGTCCCTGTCCTTGAGGAGCTCATAGTCTGATAGAGGACACAGCATGTAAATGGCTATGCATAAACATGGACAAGATAAACTGGAGATATTTCATAGAGGGAAGAAAATAATTAGGAGGATTAGGACATTCATGTGGGCATTGATGCTTGAACTACTGTTATAAACTTAGGCTATTAATCTGAAATTACACACCTGTTGGATCATATCGAATACGGTTCCCAAAATCTTTCCTCAGATACTTAGGTATTTGCATCTTGTCTTCTTTTTGCTTCTTTTTATCCTCCTCTTCCTGGAAATCTGATTCTTCAGAAATTGTATACTCACTAACATGGTGCTCATCAGAATCTGAAATGAAAATCTTAAAAATTTAATATGTAGCATATGATATACATCCACATATCATCCCACAAGTCAATAGCAAATTCTGAACTGGGATTATTCTAAGAGTCCTCTATTCTTTTTTTTCATTTGTAAAAAATTATTTGACATGTAATAAGTACTTTTTAAGAAATTAATCTATCTCTCCTAATACCCCCTTCCCATTAAGCAAAAAAATTTTTTAAATTCCTCAATACATCTACATAATTTGGCAGGACAAATTCCCATTCTAGCCATGTCCAAAAATGTATGACTCTTTTTGCATTTTAAGTTCATTAACTCTCTGTCCAGAGCTGAGTGGCATGTTTCATCTTTATTCTTTTGGACCTATGGCTTATCATTGTGTTGATCAGAGTTCTAAAGTCTTTCCTTTTACAGATTTTCTCTATAATGTTGTTATCACTATATGAATTGTTTTCCTAGTTCTGCTCACTTTACTCTGCATTAGTTCATAAAAATCTCCCCAGTTTCCTCTGAAATTGTCCATTCCATTATTTCTCATGGTACAATAATATTCCATTACATTCAATATCTCACAATTTGTTTCACTACCCCCAATAGAAGAAATAGGCCTCTATTCTGCTGATATCAACCCCATGAACCCAAACCCCTGCCCCGACCAATAATCATTATATTGATTCACCAATCAAGGCCATAGATGAGATCCAAGATTTAGAACTGGAAGGGACCTCAGACATCACCTACTTCAAGCCCACTCATCTTCTAGATGAGCAAACTGAAGCCTAGGGAGGAAGCACCAGAGACAGTTATTTTAAAGAAAGATAGTATAGTTTAGCCTTAGAAAAGGAGATGTGATGAAAGGCATGGGGTTGATTAGGACTCACAATGCAGAAAATAAGGCAACTCATCCCACACAACAGTGCTTCTATCCAAGCATTATCTCTTTGTCATATTTACATTTCTAAAAACAAAACACATCAGAAAATAATGAGGATGAGATAAGACTTAGAAAAGCAAAAAATATGAAAATGGAACAGAAGAGGGAAGCTAAATGTGGTACTTTGGAAGATTTCTGCCCTTAAGGGTTACATAGGAAATAAAAAAAGAATCATAAAATGAGAGTGAGAATTGACTTGAACAGAAGAAAAATCATGAGAACAAAGCAGAGGAAACTCCTTAAAAAGAAAATGTGACTCAAAATAAGAGATTGTACAGGAGACAGAGAAGGAAAATGTTGAACTTTACACAGCTGGTCTGGGAAAGAGAAAGGTCAAAAGAGATAGCAATATATAAAGAGACAATAACGTAAGTAAACTCAAAGAATTTGGAATAGGGCAAGTAAATGAGATTAGGAGGGAGAAGATGGAGAACACACTAGCATCAGTCCCTACAATTCACATGGTTGCCATTTTGGTTAAGGTCTTTATCTCCACTCACCTAACTATTATAACAGTAAGTCTCAATTTTCTCTCTCCACCAATCCATCCTCCACATTTAGGTCTGATCATGTCATTCATTTACTTGATAAACTTCAGTGTCTCCCTACTATTTCTAGGATCAAATATAATCTCTGTTTACCATTTAAAGCCATTCTCAACCTGGTGCCACCCTACTTTTCCAGCCTTAATATGCATTACTCCCTTTTCTACACATTCCAATCTGACCAAACAGGCAGTCTTGTTGATCCCAAGCAGTAGAAGCTTTCCTTGAAAATATCAGAATAATGCAAAGACATCCTCTTTCTCCATTGTTATTTGACAAAGTTCCCAAAATGCTCACAATAGCAATGAGGCAGATGCTAAAGGCATAAACATATACAGGTAAAAAAAAACGTTCCCTATTTGCTGACAATCAATAAATAAGCACTTATTAAACATCCACAATGTACAAGCCATTACGATAAGCATTGGAGATGCACAGAAAGGCAAAAGACAGTCCCTGCTCTTGAAGAGTTAAAATTTTAAGGGAAGACAAAATGAAAATAATCATGTACAAGCAATTTGCAAACACTCATACATGCATATAAATGCATATAACAAACTGGAGATAATAAAAAAAACCCAAAAAGGCTTCTTGTATAAGATGGGACTTAGAGGAAGACAGAGTATCCAGGAGACAGAGGCAAGTGAGGAGAGCATTTCAGCAGTAGGAGATGGACAATGAAAATGGCCAGTCAAGAGATGGAGTGTCTTAGCCAAAGAACAGTAAGAAAAATAACTTCATTGGATCAGCGACCTCATGGGAATAAAGTATGAAAAGATTGGAAAGGGATGTGGGGGAGGGAAAGGTTATAAAAGGTTTTGAATGCTAAATGGAGAATCTTATATTTGTTCCTGGAGGGGATAAGGAACCATTGGAATTTGTTTCCTGGCCATAGTATAGATTAGAGAGAAAAGCTGAACAAGAATGAGCCATGAGTCAATTCAATGCAATAAAGCTATTATGTATGTGTCAGGGGTTGTGCTAAGTGTTGAGGATAAAACGAAGAAAAAGAAAGATAATCTCTGTCCTCAAGTAACTTATAACCTAACAGAGAAAGAACCA
Source organism: Notamacropus eugenii (assembly GCF_028372415.1). Classification (NCBI taxonomy): domain Eukaryota; kingdom Metazoa; phylum Chordata; class Mammalia; order Diprotodontia; family Macropodidae; genus Notamacropus; species Notamacropus eugenii. The sequence goes on from NC_092873.1 coordinate 411,506,614, forward strand.
AAAGGGAATGACATTCTACAGAGTTGGAATCAAGGGAAGCTGCTGATAGAAAATGGCAAGTTACCTGGAAAGTTCAGATCCCAGCCCTCTAAAAAGGAAGGATTTAGGATGAGTCCTCCATTCTTCAGCCCTCCATTCAGAATGGAGAGGTAATTAGGGGAGCTGAAAAAGGGTTGAGAATCAAAATTGAGTCAATCAGCACAATGCCAATATTTTAGGTGATCAGTTTATCCTGGGTAAGGCATGTTGTTCACTGGAGATGAAACCAAGGAGAGCTTGGAAATGAAAAATGGAATCAGATTCAGCCAAAGGACTGATCTTGCCAGCTGTGTCCACTCCTCCATCCCTAGTGAAGGGTGTCTGACTTTATACACAAGAACTTGATTTAAGGCTTACTAAAAGAGGTACCAGATGGACTCTTAAAGTACACAAGTACTTTATAAACCTGTTCTAAGGAGTTATCTGTAAACTATTTCAGACTATATTTAACTTATATCTCTCCCCTTTAAAGATCACACAAAACTCCTTTCTGCCATCACAAGATATTGTAGAAATTGACATGCCTGATAATTGCCCTTCATGTTCTGAAACTCTAGGAGTCACCACCTGAGACCTTGTAGTTATTGGAGAAGTTAAAGTCATGCCTTCTTGTTGTTGTCTATCTGTTTCTGCAGTCGTAGTACGTTGACTAACCCCTAAAGTCACTTTATTTAAATTTTTTTTCCGTTCAGGTTTATGGATCCTACAACAATACAGAAAACAATATTGAGGGTGATTAAATATTCAGACAAAGATTTTTATTTATAATTAGAGACATAGCATGGCTTCTTTGAATTTAACATACCATCGACTTTACTCCATATTATCTATAATTTGGAGAAATTAAAATAGATACCTAAACTGTAAGTTAAAATATATTTCATTGTAGATCACTTTTCTTCTAAATATTTGAGTAGAAATTTGAAAAGCCTATGTCAAATGCCAACAATGGAATATTATCAAATTCTATGGAGCTATAAATGCTTTTAACTAAAGATTATTTTAATCTTCCAATAATTATTATTGGTTATTAGAGAATTTATATCAGATAGGAATTTTAAAACTGATCCAATTTAATCTTCTCATTTTTATGAATGAAGAAACTGGGAAACCAAAAGGTTAAGTAACTTAGTATTGGCAAAGCTGGGCCCTGGAACCCTCATTTCCATAACTCCCTAACTCCCCTGAGCTTTTCCCATTAAATTATATAGCCTCCCTAAGTGGAAAAAAAAGAGTACCAATGATTTCATGAATGTGATATCTTGACTTGCACATGAATTGGATTTAAAAGATGCACTTCTTGAAATGATATTGTTGTTACTGTATACAAGGTTCTTTAAGTTCTGTCCACATCACTCTTCAATATTTCATGCTAGTGCTTCCAAGTTTTTCTAACATCAAGTTCACCATTTCTTATAACAGAGTGGTATTCCATCACTATCATATACCACACATATCATACATCTCTTTAACTAAGCTCCTGTACTTCACAATTCCCAAGTCTTTTTAAATCCCAGAACTGAATCTCTCACTCCCCTCCAGCCACACATAAGGATGTTCACAAATCACCATTATCCATAAAGGTTCAATTTCCCTAAATAGAAACTCTGATGTTCTCCAAAAAACAAAAACAAACAAACAAAAAAAACCACCCTTCCCTTGACCCTACCTCCACTAAATCTATATTTCTCATTATTTTCTCAGCTAAATGCTTTGAAAAAGTTATCCATACTCACTTTTTTTCACTTTTCTTCTTTCATTTACTCCTTAACATTTTTCAGTCTTGGCTTTTGATATTATCACTCAACTGAAACAGATCTTTCCAAAGGTCACCAGAGTTCCCTCAATCACTAAATCTTATGGTCTTTTGTCAGTTCTCAGTGATCTATCTACAACATCTGACACTGTTGGTCACCCTGAATACTTTCACCTTTCTGAGTTTTTGTGACACTATTCTCTCCTGATTGACTTCTATAAGTCTGATAACATTAAGCCTTCTTTGCTGGTTCATCATCCATATCTGCCCCCTAACTCACAGTGTTTCCCACAATTCAATCCTAGTCCCTCTTCTCTTCTGCCTGTAAATTCTTGGTAAACTCATCAGATTTCATGCAGATAACTCCCAGATCTATACCTCTAGCCTCAGTCTTTGCCTTGAGTTTCAATTCCACATTATCAATTGACTACTGGAAATTTCAAAATGGGTATACCAGAGACAACTTAACCTCCACAGATCCAAAACTGAAATCATTACCATTTCCCCTAAAATATCCCCTCTTCCAAATTCCCCTATTTCTGTGAAAGACAGCCATTATTTTTCCAGGATGCCAGGAATTATTCTGGATTCCTCACTCTCCCTTGTACCACCTATTCCGTATGTTGCCAAATCTTGCCATTTCTAGTTTCACGATCTCTTGAATCCAAACTCTTCTCTCCCTTTATAGAGCCACCACTTTAGTTAGGCCCTCACCATCTTTCATCCACATTATTTCAAAAGCCTCCTAGGTAGTTTCTTTGCATCAAGTCTCTCCATATCCCACTTCATTCTACACATACTTGCCAATATAGCTTTCCTTAAACATAGATCTGACCACATGATTCCATTTTTTGCCCATTTCCAGTGGCTTCCTATTACCTCTAAGACAAAATATAAACTCAGTTTAGCTTTTAAAGGCCTATACAACCTGATTCCAACTTACCTTTCTAGCCTCATTGGGCATTACTTCTCTTCCCACACTTTTAGATCTTATGAAGTTGACCTCTCTCTAGTGTTCAAACAGAACACTCCCTCACCTATATTCATGCCTTTCCAATGACTACCCCACATTGCCTGGCATGCACATCCTCCTTATCTCCACCTTAGAGTCCCTCCCTTCAAGATGCAGTTCAAGCACTAACTTCTTCATGAAACCTTTCCTGATTCTACTAACCTTTAATACCTTCCTTCCTATATTCCCACCTTATATTTACGTATTTACAAATATTTAACAAATATGTTATATCTAAATATTTATGACTATTTAACAAACATTTATAATTAAGAATTTGCTAATACGTTAACAAATATATACCTATATTTATAAGCTTTATATTTATAATATATTTTTAAATGTATTTCTTATCTCTACATTAAAATACAAGCTACTTGCAAGTGGGGATTCTGCCCTTACAATATCGCTTATATTCCTCTGTCTACTCACACAGTCGGCACTTTGTGAAGACTGTTTCATTCTTTGTACTTCTATCTCTAGGACATAGCACATTACTTGGCATGCAGAAGGCATTTAATATTCATTGACTGATAGCATAGATCAAAAGACTAAAAGAGGTTGATGAACTAGAAGGCTATGGTGTTTGAGGAGACATCAATGAGTATAATGAAGTCCTGAAATAAGAGATCAGGCACTGTGGATGAGAGGAAGACTAAGAGCTAAATACTGAACTCAAGAAAGGAGGATGAACTAGAGTCTGGTATATGAGAATAACTAGGATCTAGAGCAGGTAAAATAAAGCATTTTAAAGCACTTACTATGTACCAAGCCCAGTGTTAAGTGCTGAGGATATAAATAGAAAAAGTGAGACAATCTCTCAAGGAGATCACACTCTAATTGGAGGAGATAACACATAAAAGAAATGCCTGCTGCAGAACAAATAAAAAGTCCCAGAAGTCTTAAGGGTGCAGCAGGGAGGCAAATGGAAAGGTCTATATATCCTTGGATTATATCTTTAGGTCATAGGACAGGGTACAGAGAGAAGGCAGATGGTAAATCTACCATCTCACTAGAAAGAAAAGAGTACATGTCTCCCATTTCATTTAAGTTATGTAGATAGTCAAGCAGCTTGAAGGGGGACTCAGGTAAGGGGTTGCTGTGTTTGTCCTTCATTTTTGAAGAGGACCATGACATCAGGGAATGATGACATGACTTGCAGTTGACTTTGATTTGAGTGAGGGAGGGCTGTGCAAGGTCACCAACCTCACCTTCTCCTCCAGAGCCATTGGGATCCAGTGGTCAGATATTCATCAGGATGACTGGAGATGGCCCAGGATACAGTGGGAGACCCTGGCCCTTTTTAGTAGCCTTTTTTAGGTACTCACTTAGGGTGAGGTAACATCCATTCAGTGAATAGGTCTCTTTAAGATGTGAGTCAGGGGATGGCCCCTTTAATTAGGAAAAAGAAAGGACAAAAATCAAGCTGGAAAGGGAAGACCCTTAGGTCTTCCAAAGAGAAACAGTTACCACTGAAATTCACACTAAGCCAGGGGGGCCCAAATATAGCATTCAGTGGATCTTGGGCAGGCAAGGGGAGAAAGTAAAAGAAAGGCAAGAGAAGATTTGAACTTAAAACTAAAAGTAGCATAGATTTCTGAGTATCAGTGGCAAAGGGACTGAACTGAAGTAACAAGAGAGGAGCAAAGGTGTATCATCTCCTCCTCTTCCTGGCCTGGTACATCAAGGACATCTCAGAAAGTGTGAATAGAGATGTGGTGACTGTTGGAGAGAATAATGGAGAGATTTCCATTAGAGTAGACTGATAAAAAAGAGTATACATATTTAAGGCAAAATTATGATATTCAGGTCAAAGACAATGAGGATACAAGAAGTCATAATAGAATATGAGGGCAGAAAAGGATGTGGCTTATGGAAAGAAAGGGTTGAGGTAAATAGAGATGGGAGGTAGAAAGAGGAAAGGACATTCCCTTCAGGAGATGGAATGAAGTCAATGGAAGGAAAAATTTAATTCAGTTCAATGTGGTTCAACAAGCATTTATTAAGTACCTAACATGTACCAGGGACTATGCTAGGAGCTGAGGATACAAAGACAAATTAGTCCCTGTCCTCAAAGATACACACAAAATAATTTGCAGGCATAGAGTACTTCTTGTCAGAAGAAATCAAGATAGGTTTCCAGTTATGAGGTGGCACCTGCGCTGAATTCTGAGCATTCTATGAAGTGAAGGAGAGGAGGAAGGAGATGGTGAAGGTAGATTCCCTTGTTTGGGGAACGTTGAGCAGGCAGGTTTGACTGGAATTTAAAGTTTATGAATCAAGGTCATGTGCAGCAAACCTGTACCTGTAATCAAAGTAAACTGAAGTTGGGAAAGTTGCAATAGGTTTTAAAAGTTGGACAGCTGAACTGATACTTCATCTTAGACACAAGAGGGAGCCCCTGGAGCTTCTTGGCTTCAGATCAGATGTGTACTTTAAGAATATCAACTTGGCGACTGTGTGGAGGAAGTACTAGAAAGGAGAAGGATGGAGGCAGAGAGCTGATCAGAAGGGGCAGGTGGTGAGGGTTGGAGGACACACATGTGAAACATACTTAAGGTTGAACTGACAAAACTTTAGCAAATGGCTAGAAATAAGAAGTGAAGGACAGATAAGAGTCCATAAAGTCAATAAACATTTATTACGAGCCTACTATCTACCAACCACTGTGCTAAATGCTAGAGATGCAAAGAAAGATAAAAGAAAGTGCTTGATCTAGCTCATGGTCTAATAGAGGAGACACATGGGAAGAACTACGTACAGACAAGATAGACACTGGCTACTTTAGAAATAACCATCAGAGGGAAGGCACTAGCCTTAAGCATTGGGAAAGGCTTCTTGTAGAAGGTAGAAATTTCGCGGGAGCTTGAAGAAAACCAGAGAAGCCAGGAGGCAGAAAGGAAGAAGAGCATGGAAGGGCGGCCAATAAAAGTATTCAGGGTTTGGGAGATGGAATAGCAGAGGAGCCAGTGTCATGGATAGCAGAGTGGGTAAAGCTGAGGGTAAAGGCGTAAGAAGATACACATAAGGTGGGTGATGGCAGGGGTGGGGTGGGGTGCGGAGGAGGTTATGAAGGGCTTTGAACCACCACACAGATTTTATATTTGATCCTGGGGTGAGAGGGACACTGGAGTTTATGGACTGGAGAGAAATGTGAGGCTGACATGGTCAAGGATGAAGTTTTGAACTTGGATGCCTAAAAAGATAGTGGTGCTCTCGATAGAGAAAACTTTTTATTTCTTATTAGGACTTATTTTGTAATAATATCATATTATTGATTCATTGATAAACATTCAGTTTAAATAGTTAAATTAAAATTCATAGAGTCATATGAATCTATCATTCATAAATAGATAAAATAATAATTTATTATTATTTATTATTAGGAAGAGAAGTAGATGGAGGGAGGCTGGTAAGAGGCTCTGGATATGTTGAGTCTGAGATGCTTACAGGTCATATCAGTTAAAGATGCCCAAAAAGGCACTTGTTGAAACAAAGGCTGGGGGGTTCAGGAGGGAGACTTGGACTAGATATATAGATCTGGGAGTCATCTACTTTGAGATAGAGTTGAATCCACAGAAGCTGATGAGATCCCTAAGAGAGAGAAAGAGTATGGAGAAAGAAGAGATGAGCTTCAGCATTCAACCATGCAATAGAGGGAGAAAAAGGGAAATAATCCTGCAAAAGGAACTGACAAGATACGATCAGTTGGATGGAAGAGCCATGAGAGAATAGTGACGTGAAAACCTAGGAAGAAAAGGGAGTCTAAGAGAAGGGTTGGTATACAGTAGGGGTATCAAATAAGTGCCTACTGTGTGCCAGGCACTACTGTGCTAAGTGCCTTACAAATTTGATCCTCACAACAACCCAAAGAGGTTAGTACTTTTAATTCAGCCCATTTTGCAGTTGAGGAAACTAAGGCAGACAGAGGCTGTGTCACTTGTTCAGTGTCATACAGCAAATAAATTTCTGTGGCTGGATTTGAACTACATCTTTTTTGAATACAGGATGAGTGCTGTATTCACTTTGCCACCTAGGTGGCATTAGATTTATGATGTATTATATAATTTTATGCCTATCCATTAGAATATTTTTATATACCTCAATTCATTTCGAGGCATAAACATTTAAATCTTAAATTTAAGATTCAAAATCTTAAAATTAAGATAACGTTCAAGGATATATAAAGGATATAAAGATAAACGGTCTTATCTTTCAAAGAGATGGGAATTTATTAGGAGGATGTATGTACACAAATAAGTATGGTACAAGGAAAACTGTCAAAGGAAAGAAGTAACACCCAGGAGAATCAGGGAAGGCTCCAGGGTGAAGGTGACCCCTTAGTGGGTCCTGGAAGGAAGATAAAGATTATAAAAGGCTGGGATGGAGGAGAAAGTGTCTTCCAGGTATACATTGCATCTATGCATGGAGGTGGAGCATAAAGTACAGGAAAGCACGGACTAATAAAATCCAGTTCAGTTAGACTATACCATTGACAAAGTATAGTGTCTGAAACAAAACTTCAAAGGTTGTACCTGAGAATCAGACTGTGGAGGGTATTACCTTCCAGGCTGAGAAGTATGTATTTTATTTTATGGACAATTGGCAAATATTTATAGCTTAGTTTTTGAGAATCTTTTCACTTTCTCCTCAGCTGAACTCATTTCACCTTCTCTCATGCCAGGCACCTGCCCACTGCTTTTTATCTTTGCTTAGTGTGTTGTCTTTTCCCATTCAATTGTAAGCCACTCAAGGGCAGGGACAGTTTCTTTACCCCCATAGCCTAGCACATAGTAGGCATATGATGAATAGTTACTAATATACACTGTGTTCAAAAGTAATAAAACTATATCTGTTAAAATGCAAACTTTTCACCAAATCAGAATAGCCTTATCTCATTCTCCTTTTTCCAATTCAGTGATATTTTACTTTAGAATTTATTTAAAAGACAAGATTTTTCTCCATTTCACAGGAAGAGGGGAAAAAAGCTTACATTGTTTTCCAATTCCATCTTAATTTACCTTATTTTTGGCTTGGTTTCCACCTTCTCACGTTGCTTTGCAGGTTTTTGTTTATTCATTTTGTCGTACATATCTGAAACGTTTTTAAAAGGAATCCATGGGGTATTTGGCTGCAGAAAGACATTTACATTCATTTGCTTTTCATTTTTAAAATGTAGGTATAACATATTTTTATAATTTCTAAGTTGATCTCCAATCATTAGTATGTAAAATGGAACTATTTACATAACTTATTTTTCAGAAATTTACATGTTGGTTTTTATTCTACTTGACAGTATTTTTGTAGCTTTCCCTGATCCTAGGCACCTTTTTCCTCATAGCCTTTCCCCTTACATGTAAACGTGCCCATTTCTGGGCAGCAGATGACATGAATGCAAACACATACAGGGCAGTTTAGGCACCAGAACTTCTTTGTCTTCTCTTCTCAAAGGGAACAAAATAAGCAGAGTTTACCTGAAACATACCCAGAGCTGCCAATTGCTGTTATTAGCCTAACTTGCCATGCCCATAAACCTTTTCTGACTCTTATCCTGGTCTTCCCTCAATATAATCTCTACACACTTCATAATTAAAATGGACAACTTTGTCCAAAGATGAGGGAAGGGAAGAGAATAAATGTTATACAGCAGCACCCACCATGTGCCTATGTGTTCTAAGTGGTTTCACAGATATTTCATTTGCTCCTCACAACAACTTTGGGAGGCAGGTGATATCATTACACCAATTTTACACACAGGTTAAGTGATTTGTACAGGATCACATTAGCGTATGAGGTCAGAGGACCATCTCCAGTCATCCTGATCTATATCTTGCCACTGGACCCAGATGGCTCCAGAGGAGAAAGTGAGGCTGGTGACTTTGCACAGACCTTCCTCATTTAAATCCAGTTCACTTGCATGTCATGACATCATGAGGAGGAGGAGGAGCCGCCCCACTGGGGGCTCAACGGGAACTGTTCAATTGGGCAACACAGAGCCTTCCTTCCTAACTGCTCTCCCTCCTCTCCTCTCCCTCCCCTCTCCCCTCTCTCCCCTCTCCCCTTCCCTTCCCCCTCTCCTTTCCCTTCCCTCTGTCCACATAGGACATCATACCTGTGTCTGCAGGTACTCTGCCCAAAGGAATGTAAATTATGATTGCTGAACTCCTACAAGATGTCTTGGGGTTTATGGGCTAGATTTCTTTCTTATGGACCATACCTTAAACCCAAATCATTTGGGCTCTCATTGATTGACCAACAGTAGGTGCCAGGCCAAGTCCCACTTACTCATGGTTTCGGCCCTGATTGGCTCAGAATGAATATAAATGGAAATAGTTTCTGTTTTGGCCAGAAACCCTGAGGTTCTTCCCCTCCCAGATTAATTTTTTTTTTTACTAGGTAGAAGAGGTCATTCTCTGCCTCATTTTTTACCTAGCCTTAATCACTGAGTGGGCATTGCCTCTGTCAAACTGTTAAAAGACCTTAGTTTAAAAAGGCCAAGGTCTCCTACTGCATCCAGGGCCATCTCCAGTCATCCTGATCTACATCTTGCCACTGGATCCAGATGGCTCCAGAGGAAAAGTGAGGCTGATGACTTTACACCCCTCCCTCACTTAAATCCAATTCACTTGTATGTCATAGCATCACCTCCCTAAGGTCATGGCTCTCTTCAAACAATGAAGTACAAACAACAACCACAAGTCTTGACTTCAGGTCTTTCTGACTCTGGGCCAGGGGCTCTTATCCATTGCCCTCTTCTGGTTTAGAGTAAATCTGAATTTCTCCCATTCTAAGAATATGTCTATAGGAATAATCAAGGCAACTTTGTAGTCCTAATTCCGTAAATCCTGAAATTCAGAGTTTATCTTTTAGGCTGTGAATACTATACTCTACCCCCTCCCAGGGGTGAAAAGAAGGTCAATCTTTACCCTATCCTTGAGAAGTTCAAGTATGCACCATGCTATGTACTCCTTGACCTCTTGATCCTCTTCCTGCTGATCCCATTCCAAAATCCAGTGGGGGATGACTGCCACCATCTGCCTTCTCAGATCAATCAATTAATGAATAAGCATTTAATAAGTACCTACTCTGTTCCAAGCACTGTGATAAACACTGGGGATACAAACACAAAGAGGGCAATAACTAATACTCTCAAGGATCTTATGAGTTATCAGAAGAGACAGCATGTCCATTCATAAGTATATCCAGTACAAAATGAAGGTGAAGAGGTCAAATACATGAGAGTCAGGAAGGAAAGGACTTAGTATCTGCAGGGATTACAAAAGGCTCCATGTTGAAAGTGCTGCTTGAGCAGTATCTTTCCAAAGGACGAGATGGGGGAATGGCCAATGTAAAAGTATGAAGGGAGAAGGGAGGTGGAGGGCTGTGAGAAATCAAGAGAATGCCAATTTGGCTGAATGATAGTGTGTAAATGGGAATAACGAGAGTGGGAAGTTAGGTTGGGATGAGGCTATAAAAGGCTTTGAAAGCTAAACAAAATCTGTATGCAGCAGATGAAATGGAGTGCAGAGATATTTGAGACAGGTAGACGAGTTAGACTGAAACGAGTTAGACTGGGTGAGAAGGGATGAAGACCAGGACAAAGGTGTTAACTTCATGAGGACAGAAAACAGAGAAGAGGCAGAGATGCTGTGGGTGTAGAAATGGCAAGAATTGGCAAATGACTGGATATGAGAACTGAGAGAGAATGAGAATTCAAGGTTGATGACTGAATTGGGATGCCTTCCACAGAAATAAAGAGTAAGTAGAAAGGTGGGTTTGGGAAGAAAGATAACGTTCTATTTTGGACATTCTGAGATTAAGATGTCTTCAGAAAATGACCAGTAGGTACAGTTATCCCCACATCGCAGGGGTTAGGGGTGCAGCATCCCTAGGATCCAGAAAATCCTCTTAAATAGTTTTGGCCCTCCCTTTATACCAGAGAAGAAGTCTGAACTCTTATGGTATCAAAGATAAAATATGTTGATATTATACAATAATATATATATATGTATATATTATACATTTCTGAGTTTCTAAACTTTTTCTGTGTCATCTGCTGGCCTTTGTCTGTTGTCTGTTGTCTGTGGTTTCTGCAAAATTCCACCAAAATTCCCAATTGATTTCTTATGCTGCCCCACAGTCTGTCAAAATCACAATGAGGAAAGTCACAATATGGGAGGGCTAACTGTAGTTCATGATGTGAGGGAAACTCAGAGAAGACAATATAGCTGGATATGTTGGCTTGTGAGTCCCCTGCGTAGAGATAATTAATTCAACAAATAGGACCTGATAAGGTCACTAAGCAGACAGGAAGAAGGTTGGAGAGGAGGAGACTAGGGCAGAGCTCCAAGAAACACCCACAACACGTGCATGGATGGGTGGAATCACCAGAAGGTAGTAATATCACAAAATTCCAGAGGAAAGGCTATGCAAGGGGAGAAGTGGTCAACAGTGTCAACTGCAGCAAAGACTTCAAAAATAATGAAGACTGAGCAAAGACTAGGCAATAAAGAGATCACTGGCGTCTTTGGAAAGAGCCATTTCAGTTGAGGGATGAGATCAGAAGCCAGATTAAGAGACAAGAGAAAGGGTAGATAGCTTTTTAAAAATAAGTTTGAGTGGAAAAGGGAGGAAAAATATAGGAATCTAGTTTGATAGGATAGTAGGGTCTACTGCAGGGTTTTTTTTTAAAGACTTGAGAATGTTTTAAGGCAAGAGGTAGAAACTAGTAGATAGGAGATTAAAGATAAAGGGGGGGATGATTGAGAGGAAAATATACTGGACATGAAGGGAGGGAGCACATGTAGAAAGGCTGTCCTTGGCAAGGGCCACCTTATTATCAGAGAATAGAATAAAGGAATCTAGAACACATTATTAAAGCATTTGTGTGCTTTTAGAAAAGGAAATGTAGACTGAGTTGATCAAGGGGCCTCTGATCAACTGCATCTGACCAGCTCCGTTGAGGAGATTGTAGAATGTAAGGGACAGGTAAAAGAGACAAGGAGATTTAAAGTCTTATTGCATTACTTCAGAATTGCCTTATTGTCTTATTTCAGAATTGGAACAATTGTATTTGCACTTATAAATGTGACACCCTTGTCAGATTGTGAATGGATCATCTTAAACCTTGGAAAGGATATGATACCTTGAACGTATCACAGAATGACTCATTTCTCAAAATGTACAGGGTGCAAAATTGGAAATGGCCCATTCACAGTGTATAAAGGAAATATTATATTTCTTTATTTCTTTAGGGGGTGTGCTAAAGTTCCTCTAGTAACCCTGGATGTGTAAGGCAGCTATCTATACACATCCCTGATGACCTTTAAATAGTAGACATGCCAGTTCTGTAGACATTGTCTCTAGGACATCATCTCTGGCAATCTAGAATACAGCCAACTAAGGAAAACCCCAGCCCTTAAAAGGGAATCATTTCTCACCTCTAGAGTTCACTCCTCTCCCTTGACCATCAGTAATGACACTTTGCAATGGAACAACTAATACTGTTGGTGATAACTAATGTGTGCAGAGAAAGAACCGAATTGTAGGGGGAGCAGGCTCAGAAATTTCAGCTGAATGACTTGCTAAGAAGCAGCAATATGAAGACATCATAAAAAGAAAAAAATATATTGAGGCCCTGGCCAGGCTAGAAAGACGAATCAGACAGAAAAGAATTAAAGCAAAAGGAAGTGTTATTCCTGAGTACAAAAAGTCAAATTCACAAATGCAGGTTAGAAAAACAGGCTCGAGGGGTGGAGCCAAGATGGCGGAGTAGAAAGACGCAAATACACATAGCTCCGAACCCACAACCCATACAACATCGGTATAAAGTAACTCACGGAGAATTCTGGAGCAGTGAGGCCACAGAACAGTGAAGAGAAGGAGATTTCTGTTCCAGAGAGACCTGCAAACCTCTCACAAAAGGTCCGTCGCGCTGCAGACGCAGAGCCCAGCCCAGCACAGACCTGCAGCAGCCTCGGCACCAAGAGGAACAGACCCAAGCAAGCTTCAGGGATGGGATCTCCAGCGGCCGCACAAGTCCCTCCACCCACAGGTGACGGGGGTTGGTGAGAGAGTCTCTTTGGCGGGTCAAGAGGGGAGTGGGGTGCCCCCATGGCTCGGGCCCCCTCGGGAGGCAGAGGCTGAGGGGTGGCAGTGGACCGGGGCTTCCAGGCGGGCAGGAGCCTGGATCCATTGTTGAAGGTCTGTGCATAAACCCCCTGAGGGAACTGAGACTGAGAGGTAACCCTGCCCTGACCTGACCATCTGAACTTAATCTCACACTGAATAGCAGCCCTGCCCCCGCCAAAAGCCCTGAGGCGGAAAGCAGCATTTGAATCTCAGACCCCAAATGCTGGCTGGGAGGATCAGGAGGCGAGGTGGGTGTGAGGAGAATATTCAGAGGTCAAGTCACTGGCTGGAAAAATGCCCAGAAAAGGGAAAAGAAATAAGACTATTGAAGGTTACTTTCTAGGTGAACAGGCATTTCCTCCCTGCCTTTCTGATGAGGAAGAACAATGCTTACCATCAGGCAAAGACACAGAAGGCAAGGCTTCTGTGTCCCAGCCCACCCAATGGGCTCAGGCCATGGAAGAGCTCAAAAAGAATTTTGAAAATCAAGTTAGAGAGGTGGAGGAAAAGCTGGGAAGAGAAATGAGAGACATGAAGTCAAAGTATGAACAACAAATCAGCACCCTGATAAAGGAGACCCAAAAAAATGTTGAAGAAAATAACACCTTGAAAAATAGGCTAACTCAATTGGCAAAAGAGGTTCAAGAAGCCAATGAGGAGAAGAATGCTTTCAAAAGCAGAATTAGCCAGATGGAAAAGGAGATTCAAAAGCTCACTGAAGAAAATAGTTCTTTCAAAATTAGAATGGCACAGATGGAGGCCAAGGACTTTGTGAGAAAGCAAGATATCACAATACAAAACCAAAAGAATGGAAAAATGGAAGATAATGTGAAATATCTCATTGGAAAAACAACTGACCTGGAAAATAGATCCAGGAGAGACAATTTAAAAATTATGGGACTACCTGAAAGCCATGATCAAAAAAAGAGCCTAGACAGCATCTTTCATGAAATTATCAAGGAAAACTGCCCTGAGATTCTAGAACCAGAGGGCAAAATAAATATTCAAGGAATCCACAAAACACCACTTGAAAGAGATCCAAAAAGAGAAACTCCTAGGAACATTGTGGCCAAATTCCAGAATTCCCAGGTGAAGGAGAAAATATTGCAAGCAGCTAGAAAGAAACAATTCAAGTATTGCGGAAATACAATCAGGATAACACAAGATCTAGCAGCTTCTACATTAAGGGATCAAAGGGCATGGAATAGGATATTCCAGAAGTCAAAGGAACTAGGACTAAAACCAAGAATCACCTACCCAGCAAAACTGAGTATAATACTTCAGGGGAAAAATTGGTCTTTCAATGAAATAGAGGATTTTCAAGCATTCTTGATGAAAAGACCAGAGCTAAAAAGAAAATTTGACTTTCAAACACAAGAATGAAGAGAACCAGGAAAAGGTGAACAGCAAAGAGAAGTCATAAGGGACTTACTAAAGTTGAACTGTTTACATTCCTACATGGAAAGACAATATTTGTAACTCTTGAAACTTTTCAGTATCTGGGTACTGGGTGGGATTACACACGCACACATGCACACACGCACACACACATAGAGACAGAGTGCACAGAGTGAATTGAAGAGGATGGGATCATATCTTAAAAAAAAAATGAAATCAAGCAGTGAGAGAGAAATATATAGGGAGGAGAAAGGGAGAAATTGAATGGGGCAAATTATCTCTCATAAAAGAGGCAAGCAAAAGACTCAGTGGAGGGATAAAGAGGGGAGGTAAGAGAAAAACATGAAGTCTACTCTCATCACATTCCACTAAAGGAAAGAATAAAATGCACACTGATTTTGGTATGAAAACCTATCTTACAATACAGGAAAGTGGGGTAAAAGGGGATAAGCAGGGTGGGGGGGATGACAGAAGGGAGGGCATGGGGAGGAGGGAGCAATTTGAGGTCGACACTCATGGGGAGGGATAGGATCAAAAGAGAATAGAAGTAATGGGGGACAGGATAGGATGGAGGGAAATATAGTTAGTCTTATACAATGCAACTATTATGGAAGTCATTTGCAAAACTACACAGATTTGGCCTATATGGAATTGCTTGCCTTCCAAAGGGAAGGGGTGGAGAGGGAGGGAGGTAAAGAAGTTGGAACTCAAAGTGTTAGGATCAACTGTCGAGTAATGTTCTTGCCGCTAGGAAACAAGAAATATAGGTAAAGGGGTATAGAAAGCTCTCTGGCCCTACAGGACAAAAGAGAAGACGGAGACAAGGGCAGAGAGGGATGATAGAAGAGAGAGCAGATTGGTCATAGGGGCAATTAGAATGCTTGGTGTTTGGGGGGGGAGGGGATAAAAGGGGAGAAAATTTGTAACCCAAAATTTTGTGAAAATGAATGTTAAAAGTTAAATAAATAAATGTAATATATATAAAAAAAAAGAAAAAAAAGAAAAGAAAAACAGGCTCCCAGTTGGCCAATACGAAAAAGTTCCAGTAACTTTAGAGTACGGTGAGCCCAACATAGGTCAACAATGTGACATAGCAGCCAAAAGAGGGAATGCTCTCCTAGGCTACATCACAAATGGCCCAGAGTTCAGTATTAGGCAGGTGATGATCCTGCTGTACGCAGCTAGACAAGTGAAATACTGAGTTCAGTTCTACGTGCTACATGTTAAGAAAGGTCACTAGTCAGCTGACGACCCAGAGGATAACAGCTAAGATAATGATGGGACTTGAGATCACATCAGAGGGAACAAATGAAGGAATATTTAGTCTGGAGAGAAAAGACTTTAAGGGCTATCACATGGAAAAGGGATTTGACATTTTTTCCCCTGGCTCCAAGGGCAGAACAAGAAACAAAATGGGAGAAATTGAAGCAAGCACATTTAGGCTTGAAATAAGGCAAAATTTCTTAACAGAGGTATCCAAAAATAGAATGGGCTGTCTTATTAGGTAGTAGATTCTCAGTGAGAAGTGATCAAACAGCTCCTACTTAAAGACTTGAAGTTGGAAATAATAGGAATGGGATTCTTAATCAGGCATGAGTTGGCCTAGATGGTTTCTTGCTCCGAAAAAAAGTGGGTTTTTAAAAAAATTTTTTTCATTCCTCTCATTATTATTATTTGTTTCAATGAAAAGGTTTCATAAAATTTCTAAGCTAATAAACTACTTTAAAAGTTAGTACCACACTATTAAGAATATTACCATTGTGTTAAATGCTAAACACAGGTACCACTAGTAACATAAATGTGATTAGAATAAGTATTTCTACAATTACTAGGAAAAAACCAAAAATGCCAGAAAAATGGAGTAAGTTAATCTAACAGATTGGCCCTGGGGGAAATGTTTTCCTTTATCTTCTCATCACTCTTATTTTTATGTATATTGAAACAAATTAAGATAAATCAAATAAAGCAGGAAAATCATAGTTAACTCTTGCCACTTCTAATTTAGGAAGATTACCAGCTACATTACAGTAGACTTTTTAGATTAAAGTACGTTTTCATACTTTAGTCTAAAGTTTCTCTTCTAAAATCTTGTGTTAAATTGTGAATTCAATAATAAGATACTATAAAATACTTTGAATGATACCAGTACTAATAATAAAAATTTTTAAAAAAGAAAAATTTCTTACTAATGAATGAATTTTGCCACTTTCATGATCTTTATCTTCAATATGCACATCCATCTTTCTTGCTATGAACTGCAAGGCATCTGAATCCATCGGTTTAAGGCGAATTCGAGAAGAAAGCCTTTTTTGGTGCACTTTCTTCTTTTTATCCATTTGACTTAAGTATCTTTGCTCCTAATGATAAAATTAGCTGATGAATATAAATCTCTTAAGCATGAATACATTCATAATTTTTTCAATACTCAAAAGTGGATATTTGTAATTTCTTAGTTTAACATGAAAAAATTTGTGGTTCACTCCAAATTTTACTTTCAGAAAGGTAGTATCAGTGAAAGAAAAAAAAATGAATTTTCACAGGATCAAAGATTTGGAGGGCTAGAAGATGTCTTAGAGGTTCCTACGTCTAAGTCCCTTGTTTTACAGATAAGGAAAAATGAGGCAAACAGAATTTCTTGGATAGGAGAATGTGTACAAAAAAACTTTCCAGAATATATTGTATTAACTTATAGTTACATAGTATTTTTAGGTTTATAAAAATATAGCTGGTAACTGACATTGGAAGTTCTACTCAAAACAGGGCTAGATCGTACCTCATTAAAATATTACTGACAAAATAACCTTTTAATGTCCATCTACCTTTCTTAATTGGGTGCCTGAAGCAGAATTTAAACTTGAGTTTTCTGGACCTCAGGTCTAGTGCTCTACTCAACATACAAATATCTTTGGAAGGGTAGCATAAGAAGTAGAAACTTAATAGTATTTCTGTCTAAAACTCAGAAATTTTAAAATCTATCCTGCCCTCACTCACGTCTTTGTTCTAAGGGATTTATGATATTTTGGAGAAACCATGACTTATACACAAAACAATTAGAAAAATAGATTATAATTGCACAAACAAGGAATAAATGCAATAAGGAGGTAATGAAGGAAACCATACACACCATTAATATTAGCAGAGACACACCAATATTGAAGTTAGGCCAGTTAATAATCCTACAATGTCCTTAAGTGTTTAAATGAAAGGAAGAGTCCCTTGGTGCAGCAAACTTCATTGTTGTCTTATTTTAAGAAATTGCCACAGATACCATCGACACTGAGGCAAGACTCTCCACCAGCAAAAAGGTTACGACTCAACGAAGGCTCAGATAATGGTTAGCATTTTTTATCAATAAAGTATTTTTAAACAAGATATGTACATTGGTTTGTTTTTTTAATATAATACTATTACATGCTTAATGACTACAGTGTAGTATAAATATAACCTTTGTATGTTATGGGAAACCAAAAATATTCATATGACTTGTTTTATTAAGATATTGCTTTATTGTTGTAGCCTGGAACAGAACCCTCAATATCTCCAAGGTATGCTTGCCTATATCTGGGAATAATTATGTAAAGGTGATCACTGAAGCATTTATCACCAAGGGAGAAAGTATCAAGACATAAGAAAAGAGATGTGAGGGCAGAACCTGGGGAATGGCCACATTTAGGGGATAGGAGGAGGAAAGAACAACGAGGGGCCAGAATTTGCTCAGCTGCTTGGAATATGTTACTCTTGACCTATAAAAGCAATGAACAATATATAATAAAACATCTATGGTAGCTCAGCAGCAAAGCCACAGCCTTTCCTAGACCCAGGAGGCTTCTAATTAAGGAGTATCAATGAGGTATGAAGAAAGTGAGTATAGTTCAATGTGATGGAAAACAAAAGGGAAAGAAACTTTATAAAGAGGCAGGGACAGTCAACCAAATCAAGTGCTGAAAACAGGAGAAGGGGAAATTAGAATAAAATAAAAGGATTTTGTATTTAGTAAGTAGGTCAAGACTAAGAAAAATGTTAAAGGCAATAAAACAGAGTTTTTAAACTGGGATAAGAATAAGAAATGAATAGGGCCATTACTTGAGAGAAATGATATATTGAAAAGACGTAACTACTCAACTCCAGCTTTGCCTAGGGTAGTATTGTTAGCTAAAGCTATTATTTAATGGAAAAGATCAGGTGTTGGGAGCTTACAAGGGTAATTATATTCCTCAATCCTACTGAGTAGAATGAATGAAAAAATGAACAAATGTTCAAAAAAGCATTTGTTAAGTACCTGCTATGTGCCAGGCACCTAGACTAGGGATGTAAAAATAATGTTATACAGTACCTGCCTTCAAGGAGCTTATATTCTAAACGGGAGAAACCTCACATAAAGGGGAGTAATGGTAATGGCTGTGGGAGGTTGAGTGGCGAATATGGCAATCAATTGGCTGGCCTTCTCAAGTGGCAATGATCATATTGGTTTGATTGCTGTTTCCAGATAAATGGCGAATGGGGAGATGT
This sequence comes from Notamacropus eugenii, assembly GCF_028372415.1. Taxonomy (NCBI): domain Eukaryota; kingdom Metazoa; phylum Chordata; class Mammalia; order Diprotodontia; family Macropodidae; genus Notamacropus; species Notamacropus eugenii. The sequence goes on from NC_092873.1 coordinate 411,525,459, forward strand.
GCTCACAGGAACAGGGCTGATAATCAAGCTACTCAAGAAGGCAAGGCCTGATGGGAGGTGAAACATGATCTGAAACAGATGTTTTCAATCATTTTTTGTCACGTCCCCCTCTGCTCTACTCACACAGCCACTAACCCAGTTCAGGTACTCATTATTTTTCCCATGGATTATCGCAAAAGCCTCCTAACTGGTCTCCTTGCATCAAGCCTCTCCCCATCAATCCATCCTCCATACAGTTAACAAAGTGATTTTCCTAAAGTCTAAATCAGACCATGTCACCACAACTGTTCAATAAACTCCAGGGGTGCTTTATTAATAAAAACAAGACTTCACAGAACCCTTAAGGTTTGCCTAGTGTTTTACATATGTCATTATCTTCACAACAACCCTGGAAGGTAGGTGCTATTATTATCCCCATTTTAAAGATAAGGAAACTGAAGCAGACGGAAGTTAAATGACTTGCCCAGAGTTGGACACAGGATTTGAATTCAGATCTTCCTGAATCCCATTCCTGAATTCTTTACACTGCACCACTAAGCTGCTTGTTCTGTCTAGGATAAAACACAAACTCCTCTGTCTGGCATTTAATTAGCTCCACAACCAACTTCTTGTGTAATCTTTAATCACACAAATTGTTGATTATAAAGCCAAATGAACCTTTCTTGTTGTTCATTCTACATGGCACTCCATCCACTATCTCTCTACCTTGGCACAGGCTATCTATCCCTCATTCCTGGAATGCACTTTCTTTTCCGCTTCTACAGCTATGTGGGTACATATTGTCTCAGCCATTCAGATATAAGCACATCCTCTGAAGGGGACATTTTATTTTTGTCTACATCCCTACTTCTGCTCGTCAATGGAGTGAAAAGTTAGTTGCAAAGGTTCCAGAATACCAAGAAAACACAATTAAATGTCTGAATATTTAAAAGGTGGAAAAAGTATTTGTCAAATAAGCTTACATCTATTTCTGGAAATAAAATCCAGATTGAAATATTGAATGCTTGCCCTGTGATCACCTATAAAAATAGAACACTGAGCAGGAAAGTCATGGCAAAATAACCTTGCCCTAGTTACTAGACTAAAGGGCTACTAGAGCAAGGAAAATACAATCATGGGGTAGTTTGATTGTAACAAGGCATTTTAAAACATTTTAATCTATTCATATGAACATGATAGAAAACTATGAGCTTCATAATATCTAAATTAGATTAGATTCATAGCTGGTTTAAACAATCATTTGCAAGAAGCACTGATTAATGATTCAATATAAATCTAGGTCTCTGATGGTATATCTTTCAGCTCTTTCCTACTCAATATTTTTCTCAAAAGCTTGAATGAGGATATAGAAGCCACACAAAGCTAGGAGAGTTAGGATTGGTGAAGGAATCAGAGTGAAGGCTACAAAATTAGCTCACAATGCAAGAATCTTTGTCTGTACCTAATTAAATCTAAAACAAGATAAAATCTAACAGAGATTAGTGGAAAGTACTGCATTAAATTAAAAAAATCAATAGCTCACATACAGAAGAGGAAGAATCTAGCCTGATAGCAATTCATGTGAAAAAAGACCTAGAGATTTTATTGGATCACAAGATCAATAATCAACAGTGAGATGCAGAGGCTTAAAAAAAAGCTAAGGAAATCTCAGGCTAAATTAAAAAGAAATATAGAGTCCAAACTAGTCATCTCAGTACTCAGCTTTTACTTTGTAAACTATAAATATTTCAATGCATCTGTGATCTCACAGATGTGTACAACTCATCCAACATGGTAGATCTCAACCAATCTATAACTTTTCTCCCTTTCAGTGATCCTTGTCTGTGCCCTCCTAAAACCTTCTGAAGCAGTCATGTCAAATTCAAGTAGAAATGGGGGCCACTAATCTGTACATCAGAATCTCTGTGGGCTGCTTATTGACTTAGTTTTTAAAACACTATTATCCATGTTTTATTGTATTTTTGTTTACTTTGTTAAATACTTCCCAATTCCATTTTAATTTGGTTCAGGCTGCACTCCAGTGTTGTGGGCTGCATGTTGAATACCTCTGTTGTCAAACCAACAAGCTGCAGATCTTCTTTTACGTCTTTCATAACATTCTACAGTTCCCATGGTAGGCATCCAACTGGCCATCTGTTATCTCTCCTTCAGAGATTCTCTAGTTCCAGCACAAACTAACTGTTCCCCAAACTCCTCATGCTATCTCCCACACCCTTGCATTATCCATACCTAGAATACATTCACTCCTACCCTTGATTCTTTTAAGTCCTTAACTTCCTTCAAGGCTCAGTTTATGTGTAATATCCTAAGAGAAGCCTTTCTTTACTTTGTTTAAATTAGTGCACTCTCCCTCAACTCATATATACATATATGATCATATATGTATATGTGTCATGTGTATACATAGAGTGTAAATATAACATTTGAAAATCAATAAACTATATTTAGACATTCTAATAAACATAAAAATGTATTACAGTAAACTGTTGATATATAGATATATACATCTATAGCTAGATAGATTCTACATCTAGATAGATTGATGGATAGAAATGTTGGTAGAGAGGGAGCTGGGGATAAGTAGATAGGGAGAAATAGAAGATAGGTAGATAGATTAAATTAGATAGATATAGGTGGGCAGGTAGATGAATGCATGAATGGATGGATAAATGAACAGAAAAGATAGGTGGGTAGATAAATATAGACTGAGGCGATTTAAATTAGGTAGATTAGATAGGTATAGATAAATGAGACAAACAGATAGAGACAGACAGACAGACAGAGACAGACAGACAGACAGACAGAGAGATAGATAGATAGATAGATAGATAGATAGATAGATAGATAGACAGACAGACAGATAGATAGATTTGGAAAACTAGTATTCAAATGCTGACTCAGACTTGGTAGCTGGGCAACGCCTGGGCAAGTCAGTGAATCTTTTGTCTTCCTCAAGTTCCAGATCTATAAAATAGAAAATAATAGCACCTACCTCTCAGGGTTGTTGTGAGGACAAAATGAGATATTTGGAAAGTATTCAGTTAATATTACTATTATTAGTGTATATTCGTGTTCTTATATTATATCTCCCTAATAAAATTTAAGTTCCTTGAGGGCAGGGACTATTTCTTTTTCCCTTTTCTATCTCTGTATCCCCAGCCCCTAGCATTATACGTTGCCCTCTTTATTTTTCAAAGGGGTTGGGGGACGGGGGTAGAAAAAAACCTATGATTTTCCCGTCGTTGAAAATTCCTAGTAAAAGACAATTTCTCCTTCCACTGCAGATGGGCAGCCGCTCCGCGAGTTGTAGTCTTAGAGAAGTTAAATGACTTGCCCAGGGTCACAAAGTCTCGATGTGTCTGGGGACAGTCAGTACGGGGCTGACAAGGGAACACAGTGAGTACTTCCCAAATACTGGGTAACACGTCTAGAACGGATGACCCGCCTTCTCTACACGACTGTGTTGACAGTTACTTGTCCTACCCTAGAAAGCCGTAGCTGCCATCCCTCTTCGCTCCCCAAGGAGCGCTGTCCCCAACCCCTCATTATAGATAATTCACCTCTTTCAGGAACCAGAACTCAAAAACTTTGACCTTCCAAACTAGTCAGGGCTAAAGCAGCGAGAAATCGAGGCGGTGAGGCCGCCTTTCGTACAACCCTGACCCCCAGGCTCCGCCAGCCACCAGAGCTCAAAGTCGTCTCTGGAGACCACAGTCCACAACAAAGACCCTTCCCAGGAGACCCAGCGCTTGGAATGTGATGGGAGAGGGGCCCGAGGGGGTGACCTCACAGCCGCGGGTCCAAGCCACCGGCCCCAGGGCGTGCGTGAGCAGCTTGCGGCTGCTGGCCGCTCCTCATTGGGTGACCCTGGACCTTCCAGGCTCCTAGGGCGCTAAATATCACCGTGGTATAGGGTCTTACAGGGCGCAGGGGGAAAGGGAGAGAAGCGGCCAGTTTTGACCCCCCAGATAAAGAAACAAAGCTTCACGGAAGGGTAATGATTTGCTCAAGATCATGGTAAACTGAAACTCGAATCCAGCTCCTCGCACGTCAAAATCCCAAGGTTTTCTTTCCAAACTGATTTGTGGAGGGAGAGGTGGGATTCCCTTTGAAACGAGAGAAGCCAGTGAGGCCCTTGACCGCTCCCAAACTGGTAGCAAACTAAGCACACAACTAATTTTTCCTTTTATTTCGTTCATTACGTACATTTCAGGGAAGGAAAAGGCAGGAAAACCTGATGTAAATTTTGCTTCAAATACTTACTAGCCAAGTGACCTACGCAAGTCTCAGTCTTGGCTTCCTAGACTGTAAAATGGGAATGATACTAACACCGACTTCAAGATTGTTATTATGTTGCCTTGAGCAAGTCACTTAATGTCTCTCTGCTCAAGTTCCCTCCGGTATAAAATGAGAATAATACCCACTTTACAACCGGGTTGTTGTCAGTCTCAAACAAGGTGCCTTGTAAACCTTAAAAAGTTATGTAAATTTTAGCTGTCACTGAAGAGATCTCTTTCATCAATGTGGAGCGTGCCATTCAAGGATACAGTCAATAAAAATCAAGATGCATTTATTAAACATTGACTTTGTGCTAGGTTCCATACTAAATACTGGAGATACAAAGCAAGGCAAAAATAGCTCTTGCCCTTGAAATATTTACATTCTAGTGAGGAAGACGGCATGGAAATAAAAGCAAAACACGGAGTATCTTATGCATTTTTTATTCCATAGTACTCCAACACAGTCAACCTGCCCACACTAGTAAAAGTGGACTTGGACACCTGGCCAAGAGACAGCAAATAACTATGAGAAATGCTAGAGGGGATGTGGGAAAATTGGTACACAAATATATTATTGATGGAGCTGTGACCTAGTCCAACCATTCCGGAGAATGGCATACCCCTTGACCCAGAAATACAAGTAGAGCAAATATTGCTACTACCAAGGAGAGCAGAGAAAAAAGGGAAAAGATCTATACAGAGAAAAATACTTGTAGCAGCTCTTTTAGTATTGTGGTTGCCAATAACTGGAATCTGAGGGGAAGCCCATCAATTAGGGGAGGGGGGGATAGCTGAAAAAGTGATGGTATATGAATGGGATGCAATACTATTGTGCTATTAGAAATGAAAAAGGGGGTGGTTTCAGGAAAACCCGGGAAGACTTAAATAAACTGATGTAAAGTTAAACGAACAGAACAAGGAGAACAATTTACACAATAACTGGAATACTGACATTATTGAATATTGAATTGATGTTGAATATTGAATATTCAACTGTGAAAGACTTGGCAACTCATCAATACAATGATCCACCACATCCAAAGGACTCATGATGAAAAATGCTATCTACCTGAAAATAGAGAACTGATTAACTCAGAGTGCAGATTGAACCATATTTTTTCTTTATTTTTCTTGCTTAAAAAAAAAGAACATGGCTAATGTATATATTTATATGATTTCATATTATAATGGATATCACATTTCTTATCTTCTCAGTGGGTGGAAGGGGGTGGAGGTAGGGAGAAAATTTGGAAATGAACATAAAAATTAAATTGGCAGGGACTCTGTGAGTGAAGAGTCCAGAGTCTGTGTCCACTCTATGTATTCCACATATATGTGTGTATACACATGTGTGTACATGTGTATATATACATACATGTATATATATACACCCGTGTGTGTGTGTGTGTGTGTTGTTCAGTATCCTTATATTTCAAGTTTGAGCTCATTTTCCTAGGGACCTTCTGTATCTGCAGGAGGGAACATCTAACCTGGGTCAAGGGAATATTTTGTACCAACTACTTTAAGCAAGTCCCTTCTCTCCAGAGAAAAATTAACCACCTCTCCCTAGGTTTGAGCAGATGTTTTTAAACTTTTGTCCTTGCTATACTTTCTCAACAAATAGCCATTTGTAAGTTAATTAATATCAACTGATGAATCAATATTGGAGTAACACTCTTGATGGGGGCTCATGAGTGATGATGTTAAGAAACCTCAGACTCTTAGGGTTACCCTGCTATGATGTAACTCTAAGTGAAGTAGTCCTCCTCAGGAGACCCTAGTGCAAGTGGGGATTGGGAAAGTGAACCCAAAGGGAATGCTACAGAAGGACGGATTAAGGAGCAGAGATCTGAGGGCAGGGAAACTAATCATGAGGTTATTATACCACTCCAGTCAAGACCCAATGAAGGCTTAAATTAGGGTAAGGGTATAGGAGTAGAGAGAAGGAAATGTGTGAGGTGCTATAATGGTAGAATCAACAAGAGTTAGATGATTGGAATAATCAAGAGTTTTAATCAGTAGCAGAATTATATACATCAAATATTAACTAAAAGGGTTAAATGTAACAGTATAATGATGTGACTGACAAGAATTCAAAGGAAAAAAAAGGAAGCTTAATCACGTGATCAAGTGGATCTTTTCAAGCACCTACTATGCTAGGTGACCTAGTATAGTACACACAAAAAGATGTAGTTATTAAAAGACTGGATATTATGCAGTACCATAATAATTAAACCATCATTGAAGAGAGTTTTCCTGAAGATCCATTTACATAGCAACAACATAACTACAATAATTTTTTTGTGAAGTTCACAAATTTTATTTTTAAAAGGCATAGCCAGAAAGACTGCAAACATTATAAACTTGAGCATCCAGAGTTATTTTATCACCTATAAAGAAAATAAGGCCCTATATGATGTCCTTTAAATGAGGTTATGCAGAGAAAAGATACATTCTGTGGTTTTATGGTTGTGTTTTAAGTTGTATTATGTCTAATAAAATTCTGAGAAAAAATAAAATGAACTCAATAACTTTTTTAAATGTTCTAAATATAATATGAAATCCAATAGATCTAACTATAAGGATGAATACTTAGGAATCCAAACCAGACAACACAACACAAGTTGGAGAAAGACTAACTCAACTAAAAGAGAAAAAGATCTGGGAGTTGGCTGTAAGATGAACAAGTTAGAAAGATGAACTTTTAGAGGAAAAAAAAGCCAGCATTAAATTGAGACCTATTAAAAATTTTTGACCTGTAAAGGCTTATAAAGTAATTTACACTCCAAACTCAGCATTAAACTTTTGTGAGAATGCTATGTCCAGTTCTGGTTACCATGATTTTAAACAGATATGGAAAAATGGATAAAGGTACAGACAACAGTAGCAGAAATGATTAAAAGTAAGAAAAATATGACCTATGAATAAAAATTAAATTAATTAAAAATTCTTAAGTGAGATGTACACCAAGAAAGATTATGTTTTGTAGCAGAAAAAAATGCTGGGTTGGAAGTCAGGAGACCTATATTCTAGGCTCGATTTTGCCACTAATTATCTATATTATATGACTGGGCAAATCATTTCACTTCTCTAGGTTTCATCTTTCGAATCTAAAGAATCAATGGATTGGACTAGAACAGACCTGCACAACTTGACAGTAGATAGGGATCAAAATTGAAACAGACTAAACTTCTGGTCACAGAGAGGTTTTTAGCAGTTCCCTTTCCATGTAAAGGTATAATTAATGATTAAACCATTTTACCAATAAATCATATTTTAAAAAGGGAAATTTCAATGAATATAAATTAACACTTATTCCTTAAGATTTTTATTTATTATAAAATCACATTAATGTTAAACATTACTTTGCTAAGCAGCATGTTTTAATACATTTTCAGGTTTTCTTACTGTTTACATTTAGTTAATGGGACATATTATACTTCTTGTCAGCAATCAGTTTATTGTACTCTGGAATCATGTTTGAAATTGATTTCTTTAGAAATCTGAAAACTAACTTTTATAGCCATCTCATTTTCTGAGTTTACTTTGTTGAAAAACCATTGTCCACTGATATTTTTCAACAATTTGGATGCTTTAATTTGTTTATCATTGGTGTGCAATTTGCTTAAGCCAGGATGATTTATTTGAAAATAGGGACAAAGATTGTATTCCTTCAGAACAGCTATTTCTTCTTGGCAAACAAGGCACAATATTTTGTCTCTTGTGAAAGTAAACAAGTATCTATTTGTCTATTCCAGATTAAACACTCTGTGTTCTGATTTGATCTTCTGTTTCTTTTTATCACCCATTTTACAAAGTCACCCCAAAAACTTTAATGTTAGAACCAAAAATCTCCCCAGCAACTGCTCACATACAAAGAAATACTGAATTGAATGTCTGACCTTGGAAAGAGCACCAGACCCTCATGTAACTTGGAGGACGGCTGCTGAAAGAGAGAGGGGGAAAAACTCTTTGAGTTGTTGCCACTCATTGCATAGTTGGCATCAGCTGCACTGGTGCATGGATGCGCTCACTTTGTCCCTATTCAATGCCGGTAATGACCAAAAACACAGTGAAAAGATACAACTCTAGCTCCACTCATCCTAGAAACAAACTGATGATTGTTGCTGTGGGTCATGTGATAAACGAGAGAGTGCGCAGTGGCAATCCACCTGCCAAGTTACATGGCAGGCACAATAGTGACTAGTAGAAGGAATGTTAAGTGAGGCACAAATAAAACACTCAGGGCATCCTTAGTTTCCTTTATATCCTCTACATTTTTTGAGGGCCACCTAAAATCCTTTGGCAGGCAGACCATGGTCCATAGGCTCTATGTTGTGTAAGCCTAGACTACAAATATTCCAGATCTAATACTGTATGTTACCAGCATCTTACCATGACCAAAGAAAATTGAGCAGAAGGAAAAAGGCTTAAATTAAACCAGGAGAGATTTCCGTAGGATAGAAAAAATGAAGTTGTGATTATTAGAATGATAAAACATTGCAATGGTCTACCCAGTCCTCTTTGATCTTCATGCCTTCTCCGTGAGACTTCTCTCAATTTTCTTGTATGTATCCTGTTTATATACAGGTGTTTGCATGTTGCCTTAGACTGTGAGTTCTTTGAGAGCAAGGACTGTTTTTCTTCCCTTTTTTATCTCCAGAACTCAGTACAATCCCTGGTACATACTAGGTACTTATAAATGCAAGCTGACTATTGAGGGATGTTATTAAGTTGAGTCAGCATCTTTCCTGGAAGGGTTGGGTGTTCATTTTCTTGTGTGCAAGTGCCCAGAGTGAAACATCTCTTTGGATTTACCTCCGTTTCTATGAACTAATAACCCAGAGTGTGATAGAAAAGCCCCCTAAGTACAATGACTACCCATGTGATCTCTGCTATATTTGGAAGAGATGCCTTTCATAGGTCATTTCCAGAGCACTGAGCAAGAGGGGGACTGGCTCCTCTGCAAAACTGTGCTTGTGGTTTCTACATTTTTCCTGTATTCATACATTCACACATCCTACATTTATACATCATCAAAGCCATAGTAAATGTGTACATGGTAGCTGTTGAAGTACATCTAGGCCATTACTGTTAAATGCCATGCAGACATGGCATAGTCCAAATGAAATTCAAAGAAGGCAATTCAGAATGTAACCTTCTAAAGAAAAAAAGACTAGCTATTTAATGTGTTTTGCATGATACCTAACACAACACTATGGATGCTTGGGTAATTGTTTAAAACAAACTTGCTGCTAATAAAGAAAAAAACTTTTTAACTATGAAAACTACAAGAAACTAAAGCTTCATAACCAAAATATTTCAAATTACAGCAGATGAAACACTAGAAGATTTGCCATCATGAACACTGAACTAAGTCACTTTAGCTCTCTGGGCCTCAATTTCCTCATTGGTAAAATGTAGGCAGTTGGACTAGATGATCTCTAAGAGCTCTTTCAAAATTAAATCCTATGATTAGAATAAATATATTTATATTCTATGAGCTCCTGCAGAAAGAGGGCTGGACAACAACTCATTAGGTCATTTTAATTTCTGTGCTCTAGAGTGGCATGCATCATGAAAGCCTTTTAATTAGCAATGAGTAATGTTATACTATTTTGCTGACCATTATTTAGACAATTCATAGTAGGACTCATTAAGACCTTCAATGCTAAAAATGTTTGCATTATTGCCATTCTATCTTCAAAAAGATGGGGTTGAATGCACAAACAAATAATTAAATACTGAAGGCAAAAGCAACTGTTATGAGCAACTTCAAGACTTGGAAATAAATAAAAGTTGGCATTAGTTCTTAATGCAAGGAAATATATTGAACTTAAAATCAAAAGGTATGTTTGTGGTTTTGTATTAAACAGAATAAGTAAATAGGATATAACAGATAACTTAGGAATTCCTAGATGAAGTGGTCATGAGTTTAAATTCAGAGAAAATTTAAATGAGAAAGATGGAAAAAAAAAACAACAAATAAAAATTCTAGTGTATTTTAAGGATACCTTCAACCTACACATGGGTCCACCAAGGAGTCCACTTTTCTCTTGGAAAAAAATCAGGGGAAAAGAGAAGGTCTTAAGATCAGTAGGAAAGGAGGAAAATTGTGAAGGTAACATGAGGGACGTTGAGGTCTATGAAAAAATCTAATAAATTCATTTTAAGCAGGAGAAATTTAGATAAATTTGTAAGAAACTGAGAAAAATTTGAAGGAAAACAATTTCTACATCCAGATTCTGCTTCTGGCTTCAGTGACATTGCAATGGCTTTCTGGATGACTGCCCTACAAGGTTCTTGACCCTTTAGTCCATCCTTCTTCTCAAAGCGATCTTCTGTATTTCTCCCCTATTCAATAAACTACAGTGGCTCCCTATTATCTTCAAGATCAAGTGTAAAATCTTCTGCTTGATTTTTAAAACCCTTTATAACCTAAATCCTTTCTACCTTTCCAGTCTCCTTACTTCTTACTCTTCCTACACATATTCTACAATTCACTAATGCTCCACTGCCTTTCCTCCATACTTTGAGTGCTTTCCTTCCTCATCCCTATCTCAGCCTTCCTAGTTTTCTTCAGGTCTTAGCCAAAATCTCACCTGCTGCAAGAAGCCTTCCCCAGCCCTCCTTAATGCTAATGCCTTCTCTCTGAGATTATCTACAACTTGTCCTTTTTATATTTTGTTTGCATATAAATGTTTGGCATGTGGTCTTTCCCATCATGTTGTGAGCTCCTTGAGAGCAGACTGTTTTCATCATTCTTTGTATAGCCAGTACTTAGTGTAGTGTCTGGCATGAGGTAGGCACTTAATGACTTAATAGAATTTTGCAGAAGAGGCAGAAAAGGACTTAAAATGAATTTTTATAAAGAGAAAACATTGTGAAGATAATTTTGAGATGTTTGGACTTGTGAAGGAGACCTGAAATTAAATTTGAGGGAGAATTGTGGGAGAATTGAATGGATAACAATTTGAGCTGAAGTAAGAGGACTCAGTCTGAAGGACTTCATCTGAAGGAAGAAAAGGATTGTGTGGGATGGCTCAGGTCCCTACATAAATCAATTACTCAGAGGCCTCTCAAAGTGATGACAGAAAAGAGATTTATTCAATTCTCGAGAATCTGGACAATCCTACAGCAGTTCACCTGGAGTAGGAAAGCCGAAGACAAAGAAAAGACAGTGATTTATATAGACTCTAACGCAAGTCCCTCCCCCCCCACTGACCATTATTCTCATTAGCTGAGAATATGATCTTACATTCTAGACACAAAATCTAACCAATCCCTTTTGAAATGAAGACATTGAAGAATTAGGTAAATTTTATCCAATCATTGAGACCCTAATGTACTACACAGTTTTATATCCTTATATGGAATTATTCTGTTCTAAAAATATAGTAACCTTGAGCCTCTCAGTCTTACCTCACCCCTGGGAGAAGAACTACAATCTGAGAAGTCTTCACTAAACCTATCCCACTCAGGATTGAGGGGCAAAGACCAGAAGAGAGGGATTTAGGAAGGAAAAGGAGAAAGGAGTTCAGCAAGAAGGGTATAAAACAGATCATAAAGGAAAAATTGGTGAAACAAGAGTTTAATGAGAAAATGATAAGGAAATACAGGGGAGAACTTGGTGCTCTACTGTAACCCAAGGATGATAAAGTAGAAGCAAAAGTTGTCATGTAAGAAATTGTCCAACAAGGGTCAGAGGAAGAAGAAAAGTAGTGGCTGGTGACTTAAGAGTACTAAGGTCCTTACAAAGGGTACTAATATCTTGATCAATAGCAATAGTGAGATTTGCTGTCTTACTAGGGCATGTATCCAACACTAAATGAAACCTCTCCATACTTGGATGATTACTACTAACTTCTGATGATTCATATGGTCATAAATAATACTACTAGAAGAAACCTGGAGAGTACCGCCAAAGACTAGGAAGAAGAGGAGACTTGGGTTTTGTTCATTGTTGGGTGGCCCAATGGATAGAGGACTGGGGCTAGAACCAGAAGGTAGTGGTTGTTATTTAGTTGTTTTCAGCTATGTCTGACTCTTCATGACCTTATTTGGTGTTTCTATGGCAGAAATACTGGAGTGGTTTGCCATTTCCTCCTCCAGGTCATCTGTACAGATGAGCAAACTGAGGCAAACAGGGTTAAGTGACTAGCTCTGGATCACATAATAAATGTCTGAGGCCAAATTTGAATTCAGGAAGATGAACCCTGCACTTAATCCACAGCACCATCTAGCTGCCCTGGAATCAGGAGGACCTGAGTTCAGATCTAATCAATTACTAAGTCTGAAATCCTAGGCAAGTCACATAATCTCTGACTGCCTCATTTTCCTCACTTGTAAAATGGCAGGGAGAGGGCAGGATATAATATTAACTACCTTCCAGAAGGCAATAATACTTGTAAATTGCTTAGAAAACCTTAAGCCACTACGTAAATGCTAGTTATTATTATAATTATAATTATTGCCCATTGAAAGTAAATGATGCAGAAGGGAAATTTTAATTTAAGAAGTGAACAATTTTTTTGGAAGGTAGAGGCAAAGAATTGAATTTGGATTTCTGGATCATGGCTTATAATATAGGAATGACGTTTCCTTGGCCAGGAATGGAATGTACCTATGATTCATATAATAGGAATAAACTACTTCTGTCTATCCATAAAGCTAGATTCAGCAGAGTGAACAGCTATAATGAAGAAAGAAAAATAGCAGATGAGACACCTCGAAGATTATAGACAACATCCAGACAGGAGCAGGTAATAAAACTCATGGCCTTGAATAGCTGTATACAAATCCCCAAAGAACAGGCAACAAGCAACGTAAACTAAAGTTCCTAAGGCAAGGAGAAGATATGCTCTCATAGGAATTACACTTGATAGGATAAAACCCATAACTAGAACATGGTTCTGAATGGCTATACTTCATTCAAAAGAAAAGAACAGTTAAAGGAAGGTTAGTAAAGTGACATTGCATATTAAGACTCTTTATTTTGAGGAAATCCAGGAACTAAAGTAGAAAAACCTAAGGGAAAACATCTGGGTGAGGATCAACAGAGACAGAAACAAGAATGATTTTGCTAGCAGAATATAATGCAGACTATTTAGACGAAAAGAAGAAATAGCCAGAGAGTGCAGGAAACAAACCACAAGACTGGCACATAGAAATGGTAGAGAAGCTGTGGGAACTTCAGCTGTTAAGAGCTTTTTCTTGCCAAAAGCAGATCAGCTAAGTGATCATTCATGAATGACCTTTTTGATCATTTCATTTTTCAAAAGTTTGGGGAACCAACTAAGGGAAATTCTATTATGGCTCCAATCTCGCTGACAGTGAGGAGTTAATTATTGAGACAGAAATTATAATCTTGTGGAGGCTAAGGAGCCTGTCTTTCTTAAGAGTTTGTGATCGAGTTGAATGAATCTCGCCGTACTCTGTCATTCACCCAACATTTTGGAAAAGCAAATTTCAAAGAATTCAGAGGAAGGATAGGCATGATTCCATGGACTACAATTCTTCAAAGAAAGTCCAAGAAGGACAGAAAATTCTATTCTGAAGGCACAATAGGAAACAATTCTACTGAGGAAAAAAATGGGATTTATCTGTAAAGGACGATGTGGATACAAAAACACTTAGCAACTAACTCAGATGTTAAGAAGATTTGTATATGTAGCACCTACTCTGAGTTCTTTCATCAAATACACACTGGAAGGCTGAGTCTTAAGAGGGTGGTGGTTTACTCTTCTCCATAGAATTCCAGGAATAATCCTTGGGGATTGTAGCTTCTGATACTATTGCTCAAGAGATCCCCCATATTAATCAACCAGTTGACATTAATTAGCTTTTATAAAGGGATATTTACCAGGAAGATATAGCAAGAAAGGAAATTACATAAAATAAGGGTTGGAGGTGGGCAAGGTACACTCTTCCCTTGAATAATGATAACATTTAGTATCATTTTTGGACTCTAATAAGGGTCAAAGCCTGAACTAATCAATCAGACTGCTTTCTTTTGCTCTAAAAATGTCCTTTCCTGTGTCAGCAATTTCATAAAGCTGTTTATGTCAGGATTCCTGCAAACAGAGTGGTGAGATTCTTCTTATCTCAGTATCACAGAGCTAAATGAAACTCAGATATCCTGGGATCTTAATTTAAAACTGACTCTACCTTGTCAATTGTCTTGTCTCACTATGTTTACAACTTATACAATGAAGAAAATTCCTTTCTCATGGTAAAGTGTATTTAAGCCTGGTCATATTTATATCAGGCAGTCAGAAGTTTCCTTCTGGCTCCATGATCATGCATCTGCTACTTTTAAGGGAATAAACAATATGAATTTACATAACGCCAAGCCTATTTGCCTCTTTGACTAAACTTTCAGGTTGACAATACAAAAAATTCCTGAGGAGACAGAATTCAAGTTTAAAACAATTCGTACAAAATATTCCCCTCAACCCAGGGGCACCCTCTCCTCTACCCACATACAAAGGCTTAAACTTGGAATACAGAAGTATATCTGTGGGGAATTAAAAAGCTGTTGTGAACCATCTTGTGAGTCCTGGCCCTGGAAATAGTTTGCTCCTTTGGTAGAATCCACACCAATTTTGCTTCTAGACATGGCATCAGCAATGAATGAACAGCTTTCATGTGCTTTTCTGGGCTGACTTTTCACCAGATACACATTGCTGCTACCAGCTCTGATGGTCTCTGTTTCTTATTCCTATTGCTGAGAAGACCTCAAATGGTCTTTCCAATCTCACAGGATTCTGTCTCCAGGTACTCAATAAACACAAAAGCAGTCACCATATACTCAGGAACATTTAATGGCCAGGTGAGGAGAAAAGGGAGCCATTGTCCCTTCACCCACTGGAGTCTCACTTCTATCTTCCTCACTGAAAAATCTCTAGGGAAGAGAGTGAGAGAATATCCACTACAACTTTTTGTATGTGCAAACCCAGCTGGCTCAGTTCTCTACTGAACCATCAGTCCTTTTCATTTTTAAGATCATGTACTTATACTGAGTCATACTGTTCAAAATTCTCTACCAGAGAAGCACAGATTCAATTGATAATAGGCAGAGAATGTAGCATTTGTTCAATGTTGCCCAACAGGAAGGCCACTTCCCTCATTATATATAGAAGATGGTAAGCAATGCAGGTGACAGAGGATGAATGGAAGATTGTGGCATAATCCATCCCAAATAGACTGTAAACTCCTTGAGGACAAGAGCTGTCTTTTGCCTTTCTTTGTATCCCAAGCATTTAACATAGTGATGGACATAGTAGGTGCTTAATAAATGTTTATTGATTGATTGTGTAAGGCATACTGAAGCTCAGAATAAGCTGTGATTGGCCAGAAAGTCTAAGAATAACCAAAAGGGTTTGTTTTGTTTTGTTTTGAACTGTACTGGGGAAAATAGGAAAATTAAATAAGGCTGTTCAAGATAAAGTACATCAGGAATGATAATAGACTACAGAGAGCAGACAGAGCTACTAAAATCTTATTTTGCTTCATTTTTCTCTGTGAAAGAGAATGACCTTTATGCTAGAAATGACCAAAGAAAATGGGGAAGGGGAGGAAAAGGAGGAGAAAGTTCAGATTAAAGGTAAAAAAGCAATCATATAAGAAAATCTATGTGCCCTTAATGCATTAAAATCACTTGGATCGAGGAACTACATGTTCAAGTACTGAAAGAATTGGCAGGTATGATTACTGGGTCACTGTAAATGAGATCTGAAATGTCAAAAGCAGGAAGTGTGCCACCAGATCAGAGAAGGCCTGATTTTCAAGGATGGTTACAATGCTAGAGGACCTCAAGAATGCCATAGATATAATTTACCTAGATTTTAGTGAAACACTTTCAAGATCATTAAATCACAGGTCTAGAAGTGGAAAGGACCTCAGAGGCCATCTTATCCCCTCATTTTACAGATGAGGAAAATTAGACCCAGAGAGATTATTATTTCATTATAATTTTTTTGCAATTTTTATTTATTTCACATGCCTATATCTACCACTCTCACTTCCTCAACCCCACCATGGATCAATAAAAGATATTAAAAAGTACTTTTAACAAATATACATAATCCAGTAAAACAAATCCCCACATTGGTCAAGTCCAAAAACATAAGCATCATTCTGCAGATTAAGACTGTCATCTCTCTGGCAAGAGTAGGGGGCATACTTCATCTTTAGTCCTCTGGTATTATGGTTTATCATTGCATTGATCAGAGTTCTAAAGCAATTCAAAGTTATTTTTCCTTATGATATTGCTGTCATTGTATAAATTGTTCTAGCTTTGCTTACTTCACTCTGTATCATTTTATAGGAGTCTTCCCAGTTTCCTCTAAAACTACTCATTTTGTCATCTTTTATTGGTGTGAGGACATTATATTCCATTTAAATACTATGGTTCAGTTGTTCTTTAATAGAAGGACACTGCCTTAATTTTTAGATTTTGACTATTATGAAAAGCTCTGCTATAAATATTTTGTACATGTGGGTCCTTTTCCTCTTCCTTTGAGGTGTAAGTCAAGTAGTGCTTGGTTAATAGATGGGGACAATTTAGTTTGAGCATTGTTCCAAACTGTTGCCAGTGTGGCTAGACCAGTTAATTCATAGCTATACCAACTGTGTCTATTTTCTTGAAACCCTATCAACATTTGTCATTTTGTTTCTTTGTACTTTTTGAAAATCTAATAACTATGAAGTGAAACTGATGAGGACTGGAAGGTGGATGTGAGACCCTTACAAAGACCCGGGTACCAGGGCCAGGTCTCCTGGAGAAGAATTCACAGAGTCAAGCATTGTTGAGGTCAAGGTAAAGATTTATTACGTTTTTCAGTGGGCAAGAGTTCTTTGGGAACCTGTAACATTAGAGGGGTACAGGTAAAGTTTATATAGGATATTCTATAGTGAAATATGTGTCAAATATGCTAACTAGGTGTTTTGGAGTGGGATTAGGGAGTGGTTAAGGAGTGGTTAGTTCTTAAAGGAACATGCACTTTTGGTATCTACTGCACAGGTATTTTACCCAAAATTCACTGGGAAATAGCCCAAGCGGGGGCTCCCTGGAGGTGTGGTTTTTGGCCTGAAACATCACAAAGTTAACTAGTGGTCAAGGCGGGCTCAGAAATACCAGGCTGCTCTCATCAATGTCTTGTTAGACAAGACAAATGTAAGGGAGTATACGTATGTCTAAGTCTAGGACACATGTGATTGGTCAGTGACTAGTAAATGTCATCATGACCCAATGCATAGCCAGTTCAGTCAGTACATAGTTGGTTCAGACTAATAAGTCCTATAGGTGCAGCTGACTGCTGTATTAGGAAGGGAGACAACGGTTGTTGCTGAGGCAGGCTGTGTCCTTAGGCTGGGGCAAAAGTACCTGGGATAGTGTTTTGAGGCTAGGGAGAAATGTGATTTTTAAAGAGAAATGTGATTTTAGAATTGGGGCCCAAGTACATGCACCCAAACACTCCATCAAAATCTCAGAGGATCTTCAATTTGTATTTGTTAATTAAATAAATTAATTATAATAATTATAAATTAAAATAATTATTTCTTACCTCAGTAATTAGGGGCTTTGGATTTACTAAACACTGTGCTTGTTTGCTTCTGTATGCTCTGTACCTAATCTGTTCCATGGACTGACCTCTCTATTTCTTAACCAATATGAAATTTTAATAATTACTGTTTTATAGTGAGGTTTGAAATCTGGGAATTCTGGAACCCCTTCTTTCTCACTTAATATACTTGTGTTCAAGTATGTGAAAGTTATGTCATATTTAAAGGGGTTTAAAAGGGATTGGGCTTGGTGTATTGGCCCAAAAGGCAGAATCAGGAGCAATAAGTTTCTAGTTTTTTGGTAAAAAGAAAAAAAAAGAATCAGATTTGGGCTTGGACTTAGGAAAAATCTTACAACTAGAATCTGGAGACTTCCAAAAGCTAAAACATTCTTAGGAATGTAGCACAAACTTGCTATTACGATACCCTAAACAGTAGTTTGAGGCTGGTATGTCTCTGGATCTTGGGAGTTCTGACCTTCAATGTTGATTGGATATACTATTACATTTGGTGCCAGTACGGTAAGCTCCTGGACACAGGGGGTCAACTAGATTGCTTACATAGAAGTGAACTGCCTAAGGTTAGAATGGATCAGGTCAAAACTCCCATGATGATCAGGATTAAGCCTATGAATAGCCCCTGTTCTTCCAGCCTTGGTGAGATAGGATGACCCAGTCAGAAAGGTAAGGGAAAAAAAAGAAAAAGAAACGAAGGAAGGGAAAGGAAAACAAAAAAGAAAAGAAGCAAACAAATCTCTAGTCATTAATCTAGGAAAACCATTTGATGGTTCTAATAATAGGAGTTTCTATTACTTCTTAGAACCTTGGCTACATATAGTATGTATTTCCTTTTCAAAAAATAATTCCTCATCATAAGAAATCAAGGTCTTTTGAACACAGAGCAACCCACAGTTAAAAAGTACACAGGATTTTAATTTTTTAACCTCCACTTCCACCTTATTAAGGAGAGGGTCTCTGTTAGAAGCCTCTATTTGACATAGGATTAGAAATTCCTTGTAGCACCCTGCGTATTGTCCACTTGCTAAGTTGCACTAAATCAGTGCAAGCTTAAAGGTTGCCTGGAAAACAAACTGCCAAGGACCTCCCCCTACTTCTCATCCCCCAAATTCTTCTATCTTCCATGCAAAGGAACACAGCTGGTAAAACCTTTTCCAGGCTTTGATTCTAGCCTCAAATTTGATTCTTTTAAATGAGTAAAAATTTATTGCTCCTTATTCTGCCCTCTGGGGCCAAAAACCTAAGTTCAATCCTTTTTAAACATGATAGAATTTCACATACTTGAACACAACTATATTAAGTAAGAAAGAAGGGGACCCAGGATTGCCAGATCTCAAAACTTCACTACAAAACAGCAATCAAAGTTTTATACTGGCAAAGAAACAGAAAGGTTAATCAGTGGAGCAGATACAGAACCTACAGAAGCAAATCAGTAGCACAGTGTTTGATAAACCGAAAGCCCCCAGTTAATGAGTTGAGGACTTACTATTTAACAAAAATTTCTGGAATCTAGAGTATTGCCTGTTAATTTATTTGATTCTCAAAGCAGTAGAAAATTGAGCAATTATGGTTTATTGAAGAATATGCCTGTCTTGTTTACATCTGCCGTCTTTCAATTTTCTCCTAAAGAAAGGAAAATTCCGTTTACTTACTCATTAAGGTAAAGTTTTTTCAGGGTAGACAGGAAAGAAAGAATGTAGAGAAGAATGACGGGAAGAAAGGAAAGGAGGAGGAAAGAAAAAACTTAAAACTCACTTGCCCAAAATTAAGTTTAGTATTATTTTCAAAATCTACTCAGATGTTCCCAGATTAAAAAAAGACACACATTTTATTATATTTCAAAGGGATTTTTCAATTTGAATTTTATAAATGTCAGATACTTAAATGTTAAAATTGTTTTGAAAAACTATCTAGTTGGTTGGTTGTTGTCCTTCATCTTTGAAGAGGACCAAAATGACATCACCATTGTAAAGTGAAATTTCAGTGTGTCTGCCTGTGGCTGATCAGACCAATCTGAGCTCGAAATGCTCTACCACAGGTGGGGCACAGATAGTCCATATGAATATTTGGGATGGATATCTCAAATTTGTGCATCCTGCATTTACTTTGTGCTATCTCAATTCTGCTTTGCAGTCTAGTATCTATTATGAACCTTATCTTTATTATGAACTTTTAAAAAAAGGTTTTTTCTGCCCCTATGTATACCTTGTGCTGAATAATTTGCCATGTATTTTTCAGTGTTACATAAAATAATAAGAGGTAAACTTAAAACTCAGTGTTTGAAGTTATTTTATCTAAATACCCAGATTGCTAAAAACTTTAAAGGCAGATGAAGTCTGCTCAAAACTGTTAATCCATGGTTGATTTATCCTCATTTGGATTCCCCAAAGATTTAATTGGTGACTAATCTTTGATTTGTTCATCTGAAATGCATAAATCCTGATAAAAATTAAGTCAGCTGACAGGTTTGTATTAATCAGGGCTGACTGATCTGAAAACATATTGCAGTAAGGAACGGAATCTTACATTGGATGTGTTATCAAATACCAGTGTCAACTGTGCACATAAGATTAGTATATTTTCAATTAAAGCCTCAAGGATTTATAAAAAAAAAAAATTCTCTTGCTAAAGGTAATGAAAACTAATCTCTATCAACCTTAAAGAACCCTGTAAGATCTAACCTGATCTCTGTCGCTCCTTTTCATTTCAAGTAGCTGATATTTATCTTCAATCTGTACAAAGAAATTAACTTCTGATAGTTTGCATCCTCTTTATTTTGGGTTTTTGTTTGTTTGTTTGTTTTGATATTGGGTCTCCCTGTCTTGTCTGGGCTGGAAGTGAAGCTGGCATTCACAGGCACATTCTGATGGCAGCACAAACTGACACGTTCTATTTCTGAGCAGGGCAGAAAATGCCTCTTAGGCTGCCCCTTAGCTCCCTGCTCCTTGGGGCTACCACATTAGTGCCAGACTTTGTGAGGACACCCTTTTGACTTTAGCCCTATTGCAGCTCAGGACACCTGAGTTCAAGAGATCTGCCAGCTTCAGCCTTGTCAGTAGCAGGGAATTCCAGGTATATATAACCCACTGTGCCTGGCTGCCTCCTCTTTACACAAATATACAGATGCACATGTGTGTATGTATGTATACAGAGATATAGATAGAGATATATGTGTGTGTGTGTGTATGTATAGAGATTCATGTACATATACACATATATATGTATATAAAATACTTATGAAAACATAATGAAAATGGTTGAATCATTTATTTTTATTTTTTAATTTTCTTTTTTCAACTTTTCATTTTATTTTTCAACTTCCTCCGCTGACATATTCAGTTTTCTACAGTCACACTTAGTTTATCCATAATCATGCTAATCTTAGACTTACCCTTACCTTATAGGATTAGCTTTCTCTATTTCTTTCTAAGGAATCATAAGTCCCCCAACTCACTCAGGAACTAAACCAGAGATTACTGACCTTCGGCATTTCCTTCTCTCTGTCTGACTGCATAGTCATTTGCTAAGTCCTGAAAAGTCTACTTCTGTGTTATCTTTAATCTCTGCTGTCCTTTCCACTGCTACTACCACTGCTGGTTTAGTGCATTTTCTCCATTTGGCTCTTCACTGTTCCTCCTTCTCCAGTTCTAGCAGACTGGTTTAATCATACGACTGCTCTCAAAGAGAAGATAATGAAGAATTACTGGACGATACCATTCCTAGGGCCAGCAAGGATAATGTGGGCTCCTGAGAAGGACAGAGAATCCCAGGGGTGTTCTTTGGTCAGTAAGCATTGGTCCTCTTCTAGAACAAAGGACAAATAACAAATAAAGGGAAGAGAAGGAGAATAGAGTTGTCTCTGCTTTCTTCAACCACAAAGGAAGGTGAGATGAGAGAGAGAGAGAGAGAGAGAGAGAGAGAGAGAGAGAGAGAGAGAGAGAGAGAGAGCGCTTGAGGCAGATAGGAGGTATGGTGGAAAGAGTGCTGAACCCAGAGTGAGGAAGACCCAAGTTCAAATACAGCCTGAGACACTTGCTAGCTATGTGACCCTGGGCAAGTCACTTTAACCTCAGTTTCCTCATCTATAAGGTGAGATTAAATAATAATTGTCAAGTGTTTAGTAGAGTGCCTGGCACATGGCAAGCACTATGTAACTATTGTTACTTATATCTAATATCCAAATATTTTTATATATTAAACATTATTATATAATTATTATTAGCTATAATGCTGTAATGATGATGGTGGTGATTATTACCCAAGAATACACACAGAGGAGAGGAGGAAAGCCCAAGAGCAGTGGAGAGTATCTGATCACCTATTCAACTAGAAGAGAGCAGAAAATAAGAGAAAGACTCAAGAATCTGCATTTTGTAGCCACAGCTACATCTCTGTTCAAATCAAGTGAAGTGCCCCCTGTCATGCCGCTCATTGCTAGGATGTAGATCTGTTCCTCAGCTCCTCCCCTTAAGATCAGAAAGCAACTTAACCTCTTGCATTCTACCTTCTGCCAGATAATATCTGGAGGTAACCTGCCTGCGTTTCTAAGGAGGTGTTTGTTGTGAATCAAGGGGTCCTGTCTTGTTCCTAATAGAAAGCCATTAGATTTAGCAATTAAGAGATCATTGGTAACTTTGAAGCAGGCAGTTTTAGCTGAAAGATTAGCTCAAAAGAGGCTTGCTTTAGTAAAAAAAAAAAAAATTAGGGCAATCTGTTTAGCCAAGAGCAGAGCAAAAGAAGAGATAATGGGGGAACGTGACTAAAAGATATGAAGAGGAGAGAGAAAAGAAGAACTTTTGGTAAATGACCTCATTAGTGTGTGTGTGTGTGTGTGTGTGTGTGTGTGTGTGTGTGTGTGTGTGTGTGTGTGTGTGAAGTATGAGGCAAAGTCCTTAGTTGAGGTGGTGGTGGGAAGTGATCCCATGAGAGGCTTAAGAAAAGACAAGATCTAGAATAGCCAAAAAGGAAAGTGGGGTGGAAAATCAATTAAGGAGGACAAGAATGTTTGCTTGCTATAGTGAGGGCCAGGTTGAGATTAGACAACATAAATACGATCCAGCCAGCAAGGCTTCATGATTTCCTCCAACTTCATTCAACAGCAGATGGTGAGAATAATCCAGGGTTAAAGTTTGACAAGATGTGATTGGCAATAGATAAGGGGGCCATGGGGCTCAAAGGTAGGAGAGAGAGTCATATGATTCCTTGATGACATTCTTTATGCTTGCTCTTCTTGGGAGTCCCTCATTAGTTATATGCTACATCCAGCTCTCACCCTCCACATGCCTTTCTGATGGGGTACTTGGATACATGTGCTAGGGCCCCAACTGTAAAATCACATTTCTCTTTTAAAATCACATTTCTCCCTAGCCTCAAAACACTATCCCAGGCAGTTTCTCCCCAGCCCCATTTTCTCTCCAAAGTAGACATAGTCTGCCCCAGCAACAATCGTTATCTCCCTTCCTGATACAGTAGCCAGCTGCTCCTATAGAATTTATTAGTCTGAACCAGTTGTGTACACTGGCTGAAAGGGTTATGTACTGGGTCATGACGACTTTTACTACTCACTGACAAATCACAGGCATCCTAGACTTAGACGTATGTATACTCCCTTGCATTTATCTTGTCTAACAAGACATTGGTGAGAGCAGCCTGGTATTCCTTAGTCAGTCCTGACCACTAGCTGATTTAGTGATGTTTCAGGCCTAAAACCACACCCCCATGGAGCCCCACCTTAGGCTGTTTCCCAATGAACTCTGGGTAAAATACCTGCACAGTAGATACTAAAAGTGCATGTTCCTTTAAGAACTAACCACTCTCTAATCCCACTCTGAATCACCCAGTTAGTGTACTTGGCACATGTTATACTATAGAATATTCTATATAAATTTTACCTGTATCCCTCTAAGGTTGTAGGTTTCCTAAGAACTCTTGCCTGCTGAAAAGTGTAATAAATCTTTACCACCTTGACCTCAGTAATAATTGAGTCAGTGAGTTCTTTCCCAGACAGCCCATACAGGGAGCTGCAGTCTTGGAATTCCTGTACCTCTTTCTCTCCAGCCCTCATCATTTCCACCAGAAGCAATGGTATTCCATAATCTGCTAACAAATAGCAACACTACTGAACTGTTAGCTTTGAAAAGATCAGCCTTTGATTTCAGTGGAAATTTGAAATCACTGAAAGAGCACTGCAGTTTCCTCAAAATAATCCAACCTGCTTTACTCCTTTTCCCCTCTAGGTCATTGTCTACCTATTTATCCCTGATAAAGTTCTCTAAGGTATCAATCCAAATGCGTGCTGAAATTTGGGCAACAGATGCGTTATTACTATAATAATTGCTTTTCTGAATCTGATGTCTCTGATAAGCAACAAGATGTAGTAGACAGAACACTGGACTTAGAGTCAGAAAGACAGGCTTAGAATTCTGTTCTAGATACTTATTAGCTGTGTGACCCTTGGCAAGTCACTTAACTTCTCTGGTCTTCAGTTTCCTTCCCTGTAAAATGAAAGTGTTGAAATCCATAACTTCTAAAGTTCTTCCAGCTCCATCTCTAAGACTCTACATCATAAGTACCTTTTTTTTTGTAAGGAATATAATCTAAAAATAATAGGTTGTTGTATAATTAAGCCATTAAGAGCACTTGAAGGTCAAGGAATACATCAGTTCAATTTAACTTGTGTAGTCCCTAACATATGGGCAGCTAGATGACACAGTGGATAGAGTAGGCCTGGAGTCAGAAAGATCTGAGTTCAAATCCATCCTCCCATACTTACTATCTGTGTGACCATGTGCAAGCCACTTAACCCTATTTGCCTCAATTTCCTCATCTATAAAATAAGCTGGAGAAGGCCATGGCAATCCAAACCTCAAATGGGGTCATGAAGAGTCAAACACAACTGGAACAAATGAACAGCAATAACAAAAGTCCCT
Source organism: Notamacropus eugenii (assembly GCF_028372415.1). NCBI lineage: Eukaryota > Metazoa > Chordata > Mammalia > Diprotodontia > Macropodidae > Notamacropus > Notamacropus eugenii. The sequence goes on from NC_092873.1 coordinate 411,550,251, forward strand.
AGCATGATGCAGGTGGGCATTAAAGTAAGTTACAGTCATTGACAGTGAAAAAAATTTGGTACCAATCCCTAAATTTTCCTCAACTTGTTCTATCTTCAAGTAATTAGCTTAGTAGCTCACAGAATAGTGAGTAACGGAATATCGAACAATAAATATAATAAAAACATTATTTAAAGAAATTTAATATAAAATTAGTCATCTGTATATTCCATGTGAGTTCCTAGATGATCAGTACACATACAGAAGCATGACTTCAGAGCATAACGAGTAAAAGCAAATCATGTTCCATGTTCTCTGTGGATCATAGATTTGTTATGCTTAATTTTTATTCCTCTCAAAAATATTTGCAGCTAAAAATATAGGTTTATATAAGGAAAAGAGAAGAGAGAGGATTCTAGGAAGATGGCAGAGTAGGTCAGAAAACTTTCACCTCTCCAAATTTCCTCCATGGAAAAAGACAAAACATTGCATCTGAGGGAATGGGAAATGAACAAAAGTCAGGGTAAAGCAGGTTTTTTTCTTTTTTTTTCTTTTATTTATTTTAAATATATTCATTTTATTTATTTTTAATGCTTTGCAATCACTACCATAAAACTTAGATTTTTTTTCCCCCTACCTACCCCCTTACCACCTCCTCCCTCCCCAAGACGGCATACAATTCTATATAGGATCTACACCTACGTTCCTATTGAATACATTTTCATTATAGTCATGCTGTGTAGAAGAATTAAAATAAATGGGAGAAATCACATAACAAACCAAACCATTATACACACACACACACACACACACACACACACACACACACACACAATGATCTGCTACATTTTACGATTGAATTCCATAGTTCTTTCTATGAATGTGGAAGACATTTTGCCTTAGAAGACCATTGGGAATTTTTTTTTTTTGATGTCCTTGCATTGCTATGAAGATCCAAGTCTACCAGAAAAAATCCTCGCACACTGTAGTTGTTGCTGTGTACAAAGTTCTCCTGGTTCTGCTCCTTTCACTCAGCATCAGATCATACAAGTCTTCCAGGCCTCTCTGAAGTCTTCTTGTTCATCATTTCTTATGGCACAATAGTATTCCATTACATTCATATACCATAATTTATTCAGTCATTCCCCAATTGATGGGCATCCCCTAGATTTCCAGTTTTTGGCCACTACAAAGAGAGCTGCTATAAATATTTTTGTACATGTGGGACCCTTTCCCATTTTTATGATCTCTTGGGGATACAGTCCTAGAAGCAGTATGGGTCAAAGGGTATGCACATTTTTGTATCCCTTTGGGCATAGTTCCAAACTGCTCTCCAGAATGACTGGAACGAATTAGTGTTCCAACTCTCCCACATCCTCTCCAAAATTTATCATTTTCCTGTTCTGCCATGCTTGCCAATCTAATCGGTGTGATGTGGTACCTCAGAGTTGTTTTGATTTGCATCTCTCTAATCAAAAGTGATTCAGAGCATTTTTTCATATGGTTATAGATATCTTTAATTTCTTCCTCTGAAAATTGCCTGTTCATATCCTTTGACCATTTATCAATTGGGGAATGATTTGTATTGTTGTACATTTGACACAGTTCTCTATATATTCTAGAAATGAGGCCTTTATCATTGAGATTAGCTATAAAAATTTTTTCCCAATATACTATATCCCTCCGAATTTTGGTTGCATTGGGTTTGGTTGTGCAAAAACTTTTCATTTAATGTAGTCAAAATTATCCAACTTGCACTTCATAATAAAGCAGGTTTTTGTCCCCAAAGACAATCTAAGAAGACCCCAGAAAGGACCTGACCTCCAGTTGCAAAGGTTAGGCCTCAGTAAAATGCAAATACCTCCAGGTCAACTCTGTGGAATCAACAAACAATAAGCCCTGGGGGCAGCTGGGGTTGGGAGGTAAGCATTAGCTTTAGTGCCTTTTGTCTAAGGAACAGGAAGTGTGGGTGGAGGGGGCGGGGCGGTGGGGGAAGGATTTCTAACCACTGAGGAGGAGAAGTTTGAAGGACCTTCTACTGTTGAGGGATGCCAAGCACACTTGTGCTGTTCAGACTAGCTCCATGCTGTGGCTGCTGGGAGGAGCTAGCACACACCTGGTGAGTGCAGTAGCAAGGGTCAGGAGGACCCTGCTGGCTATGGGCATTTGCAGGTGAGCAGAGTCACTGATTTCATTTCTGGGGCAGAGAGGACAGCTGGGTGATTCTGGGCAAATCACTTAACCGCTGTCTGCCTCAGTTTCCTCAAATGTAAAATGAGGAAAATAATAGCATCTAGCCAGCAAGGTTGTCAAGAAGATTAACAGGTTATTGTGAGATACATGTAAACACCTTAACAAGTGCCTGGTACATAGTGCTCTACTGAAGCCTTTGGTGGTTCCTCCAGCTGTTAGTGGTAAACTGTCTCTTCTTGACCTAAAACTTCTCTATACATAACTATAAGATCCATTGTTGGGTCCAGGAGAGCTATGGTTGGCTCTCTCTGTCTCTGTCTTTCTCTCTTTGTCTCTTTCTCTCTCTCTTTCTCTGTTTCAACTAAAGGATCCCTCTCAGTTCTTGACCCATGAATGTAGAGTTCAATCCTGGGGGCACAGAGTCTTCTAGAGCGAACAATCAGACTCTTTCTCAAATTCTCTGTTTTATTAAACCCCTACCTCAGAACTCTAGAGAAAATTGCTTGAAGCTTAGAGTTGGCTCACATCTATGATTTCCTCAGTAGGAGAATAGAAAGGTACTCAATGTACAATGCAAATCAGGTATAGCACAACTATATAATAACAAGAATAATAACAGTCTTTTATTCCTTTGCTGCAGAGTCCTATTCTTCTTACTTTCCCTGCTGATGCTGCAGCAAGCTCCACTATTATAACAGGGGAATCCTTTCTGGTCACCAGGGTGATAGCAGACAAAGTTATGTTCTTGGCATCCTAACCTGAGTTGAAAAAAAGTATTTTAGTACCATATAATTCAATATTATAATTTTCTTTAAAATCTAACTTAAATGACACTTCTTACACGAAGACTTTGCTGTTCCCCTCTAGGAATGCCTCCTCCCCTCTCCATAGGTGACATACATCTCAAGTGTTCTTAAAATTCTTATTTTATGTTACTGTTGCTTATGTGCATGTTATTATAATCCCTTATTTGAATATCAATTACATAAGAGCAGAGATCATGTCGCATCTACATTTTGTGTCTCTCTAATCACCTAGCCTGGTGCTCTCCAAACAGCAAGTAAATGTTTAATAAATGTTGTCTGGATTGAAATGAACTCAGTTTATAAAAGCAGAAAGAAAATTATTTGTAGTGTAGTTGCAGTGTATTTAGTAGGTTTTTATGATCATCAGGTACTCAGTAGCACTTAATAGATTGATTCCATGGGGAAAATGCTTTCCAAGTCACAAGCTCCTCACTTAGAAGATAATTTGTGGTCATCTCCTGGGGCTCTCTTGTAACAATAAAAGATGGACATCATGCAGTACAATGTCTCCACTGGTGCCTCATTAAGGCACAGAGATGACCCTGCATTCTCAGAGGCTATGCCAGCACAGCACAAGCTAGCAGACTCCTCCAAACTGGAAAATCCTCTAGCATAGGCCCAGTAGTGATGGACTGACATTCAAAACCAATCTTGCTACGTGTGAGAGGTGACCGTTGAAATACTGAACACTGGATAACGAATGCTTGGGTCATAGAAAGCTATGAAATAATCTCTAAGCCATGGAGAGTTCTGATTGATCTCAGTGAATGGAGGACCTACCTTATTAAAATCTCTGATCTTCACAAGCATTAGGGTACATGCCTTGCGGCATTATGCTTACATGTTGTAGTGTTTAGGTTTGATTTTGAGGTTTCTTCACACTTCAATACAAGCAGTCCTTGATTTGTGAATAGATTATTTTCTGGAAGTTCCTTTGGAACTTAGAATGTAGTTTCCCACAGAAACGATGTTATAAATAATGGTCACATCTTACCAGCTACAGCAATTCACAATCATTAGTAATTTGCCAAGTATTGTCATAGGATGATAGAACATAGGACCATAGATTTAGAACTAGAGAGACCTTTGAGTTCATAGAGCTCATCTGAGTTCGAAGCCCTCATTTTACAGATAGAAAAACTAAGACTGAGAGAGATTAAATGATTTGCCAAAGGTCACATAGCTAATAAGTACGTGAGGCAGGATTTGAACTCATGTCTATGTTTTGAGGTCTGGAGTCAGCAGAACTTGAGTTCAAATCTGGTCTTAGACACTTACTAGCTGTGTGCCTCTGGGCAAGTCACTTGACCCCATTTGTCTCAATTTCTTCCTTTGTAAAATGAGCTGGAGAAGGAAATGACAAACCGCTCCAGTGTCTTTGTCAAGAAAACACCACATGTGGTAAAAAAAAAAAAAAAAAAAAAAAAAAGTCAGACACGATTGAAATGACTAAACAACAACTCCAACTGACTCCAAGCTCAGTGTGCTAACCATGGTACCATTAAACTGCTCTCCTCACAACCATGTGAGATAATAGTAACAATAATAAGAACTACCATTTATAGAGCACTTTAAGGTTCGCAAACCACTTTACAAACATCTCATTTGAGATTCACAACAATCCTAGGAAGTAGATGCTATTATTTCCCCCCCCTTTTATGGACAAGGGAACTAAGGAAGTTAAAAGCTTGGTAAAGGTCACACCGCTGGTAAGCACTTTTTAAAATTTATTTTATTTTTAATTTATGGAATAACACAAGCCATTCCATAACATAACATAATAAAAAAGATGAATCTACATGAAACTGAAAATCTATTATATACAACCTGCTATTCCTTTTAGATCCATAATAATGTTATCATATAAAATTTCTTTTTTTTTCTTCCTTCCCTATTCCCCGCTCTAGAGATGGCTACCATTAGACATAAATATGTATATACATATATATATGTATGTATATATATACATATATATATAAAATTATTCTGTACCTACTTCCATTAGTTCTTTCTCTGGGTGCAGATAGTATCTTTCTTCAAATGTCCTTTATAGTTAATTTGGGTATTTATAATAGTCAAAAATGACTTATTCAAAGTTGTTCTTAAAACAATATTGTTGTTACCATATACAAAGTTCTCTTGGTTCTGCTTATTTTGCTTTTCATTATTTTGTGCAAGTCTTTTCATGTTCTTCTAGTATTTCATCACAATCATATACCACAACTTGTTCAGCCATTCCCCAATTGATGGACATCCCCCTGCAATTTCTAGTTCTTTGCTACCACAAAGAGAGCTGTTATAACCATTTTAGAACATATAAGTTCTTTTCCTTTTTCCCTAATGATCTTTGGAAAATTGATTAGAGAAATGTAAATTTAAATAACCTTGAGATATTTTACACCTATCGGCTAGTAAGCATTGGAAGTTGGATTTGACCTCAAGCCTTCCTGACCTCAAGTCCAGTTCTTTATCTACTGGGATATCTAGCTGCTCCAGTTTTGTCTCCATTTACCAAATAAGGAAATAGAGGGTCAGAAAAGACTGACTTTCCCTGGGTCACAAAACTTGTAAGAAGTAGCTCCAGAATCTGAACTTACATCTTTTCTTTCTAATACAAGGATTCTCTCTAGCATACTATGATGCCTCCTACCACATGTCCTCTGTACCTGAACTGTAGTCACAAAGTAATAATATTAGCAAACCTAACCACCATATTTCTTATGAGGAAAAATAATCCAGAGTTCCAAGATCAGATGCCAGGAACATGTTTCCCCACTGCAGCAAGACTTGGGATTCTTCAATCTGTCCGACTATGGTAACAAGGTCTGCCCTAGCTCTAAGTTACTAATTGTGACTTCTTTGGCTGTGGGCTGAGACTCCATAGGGTATGGTTTTGGAGAAAGGGGATGAGGGTCAGAAAAGAACCTGGTAGACCTTGAGACTTGTGCTGATGACAGATAGAGTAAGGAAACAAGAGTTCGTATAATGAGGTGGTCATCTAGCATAGTGTCATTGATTTACAGCTGCAATGAACTTCAGAGGTCACCTGAACTAACTCCCTTTTTTACAGTTGAGAAAACTACAGGCTGTGGCTTGTCCATTATCATACTGGTAATAAGTGACAGGCCTAGGGTTTGAAACCAGGTTATCAGATGCCAAAACAAGCCTTTTTTCCCTTTTACTAGATGTGTCTATTCTCAAGTAACTATTGGTATACTGAATGAATGATAGATGAATGAATGAATGAAGCCATGAAGGAGGAAGGGAGAAGGAGAATGGAAATATGTAAGAAAAAGCTTCATCTACCCAACAGTTTGATTACATCAATCATTTCAGTTATCATTAAAATACAATCAACTCTAGGCACTCTAGAATGTTTAATGATTCACAAAATGCCACCAAAAATGAAAATGCAACTATTGACCCAGTTTTACTTGTGAAGGAAATTAAAGAAAAGGATGTGATATAGTTGTCCAAAAGTGAATAAAATTGCTTTACCTATCTTTTTCAGGGAGGGAGGGGAAATGGCTACTAGAACCTTTCACAAAGGAGACTAAGGAGGAAATGTGCTTTCTCTCATACAGGAGATATCATGGCCCTCAGGTAAGCCTCTCTGTTGCCAAGGCACTGACACAGTTTTGAGTCAGAGTAATGGTACCCATGTACATGAAAATCATTCCTACAGATACCAGATCTTTTTTTGTGGGCTTTCAAGTTCTTCCTAGTTTCATAATACTTGTGTGCTGGGTCATTGCTTAATAACAAATGAGAGTTAATAGATATAATAATCAACTGAAATAACCTACTGCTTTAATCAACAATGATTAAATTTGGGATGAGACAAAAATCCAAGGTAACTGTGATCATCATTTAAAATGTTTAGTTTGAATATGTGGTAGGAAGATAAAGTATCTCAGAAGATAATGTAGGGGAGAAGGAGATCTTGGCCAAACATTGTATGGGGGAGCTTCTATGTGGGTGAAAGGTGAATTGGAAAGGGATATCACTATGCAGGCAATTTTATCTTTTAACCAATCAATGTGACACTTTGTCATGATGGAAAAATTATCACTAAAAGCATTTATTATCTAATCAAATCAATTGTGGTGATTAATGGAGCGTGATTATTATGTTAGTATCCAATCAGAGATGGATAATTGAAGCATGATTGCTAATATTAATCTTTTGTAGCCAATCATAAGAGATGTGTTGGTTGTGCTACTCCTGAGGTTTAGGGGTTTAAGAAGAGCAAACAGAGCTCCATCCTAGTCCATTCCCTCTCTCAGGGAGTTGATTAATAATGGTAACAGCCCTCTGAATCCTGAGGGATATTTGTGGAGATGGGGGCTGAACAAGGGAGAAGGAGCAGGTTCCAGAGGACCATTGGGGGCCAACTACATAGCGCCATCTTTAGGAAGGTGTGCAGTAAGACCTTTGGCTGACTAAAGTACAGAATCAAAGCTGTTGAGTTTTTCCGGTAGCATACACACTGATCCATCCATTAATCAATAAGCATTTACTAAATGCCTAATTTATGCCAGCTAATGTGCTAAGCTGGAAACACAAAGACAAAAAATCTTTGCTGTCAGGAAGCCTGCATTCCATCAGAGAGGACAGTTACCTTGGGTTTTTGTCTCATCCCAAATTCAATCATTGTTGGTTAAAGCAGTAGGTTACTTCAGTTGATTATTATATCTATTAACTCTCATTTGTTATTAAGCAATGACCCAGCACATAAGCATTATGAAACTAGGAAGAACTTGAAAGCCCACAAAACAAGATCCATCTACACATACAGAAGAAATAAAATGAGATATATGCATTTATGTCTATTGCTCACCTGAAAATTTGGTTAAAGAGGCAAACAGGCTAGGTGATATGTAAATCCGTATTGTTTATTCCCTTAAAGCTAGCACATACATGATCCTGGAGCCAGAAGGAAATTTCTGACTGCCTGACAAAAGAAATGAGAAGGTTTAAGTGCATTCTAGAACACTCCCAACTCAGGGTCTCTGTCACTCAAATTTATGACCTCCATATATGTTTCACTATATTATGGGAAAGGAATTTTCTTAATTGAATAGCTGGTAAATACAATAAGATAAAGTAGATGACAAGGTGTTGATTGAAATTATGACCTATTTCTTTACCATTAACATCATAATATAATATATATCCATAAACTATTAAGATGAGAAAAAGTCCCATTATTCAAAACATTGTTTCCAGTTAAGTTTCTCATCCTTAGTGATCATAAGCAGAAAGGACGCTCTTAAGTCAGCCCCATATGGCCTTGTTCACATAGGAAGAGGGATTCTCTGAGTTTACTTCAGAGGACAAAGAAGCTGGTAGGTCCAGGCTCCTCCTCTGGTTGATTGGTTCAGGCTCTGGCCCTTATTGAGATTATTAAATTGATATTAAATGATTATCACCATATAAGTGTGTTACACATACGTATATATATATATATATATATATATATATATATATACATATACATATACATACACATATACATACACGTGTGTCTATGGACAGCTAGGTGGCACACTAGATAGATACCTCCTGGTATCAGAAAAACTCATTTTACTGAGTTTAATTCTGGCCTCAAATGCTTACTAGCCTAGAAAAGTCACTTAACTATGCCCCAGTTTCCTCATCTGTAAAATGAGCTAGAGGAGAAAATGGCAAACCATTCTAATACCTTTGACAAGAAAACCCCAAATGGGGTCACAAAAGTCTGACATGACTGAAACAACTGAACAACATGTATCTATACACACAAGCACATATGATGAAATAGTATAGTAGAGTAGCTAGTCGGCAGTGGCCATAGCCTTGGCACCACATGTGAAAAAGTGCAGCCCTTTGACTGAATCCAAATTCCAACTTGTTCTGTGAAGTTCTATGTCCTAGATAGCTATGTAATTTACAACTAGAAATGTCAAAGATTCACTCTTAGTATACATTTGATCTTGAGTCTGAAAAAAAAGGTAAACAAAATAGACAAGGTCATTGCTTTCTAGCCACTTAGCCCACATTTGTGCCTTTATTTTATCTACCTGTTGGCTGTCTTTGTGTGTGAGAGTAGAGATAAGTATACATACATACACATATGGCTGTGCAAGTGTGTCATATGATGCTTTTAGGAAATGTCATTATTTAAGGGCAAGGACCAAGGAAAAAAATGCTAAAAATCAAACAAAGAACCATAAAAAGGGGCTGGAAAAAGTAATTAATCAAAAACTCTTTGGGGGCTTGTGACCATTTGACATTATTCTTTAGGGTACGAGTGGCTTTTTTTCCCTAACCTTATTATCTTCCTCTAATACGAATCCAGATCATCTCTTATACCATAGTAGCTATGGTCAGGTTCTTTTTCCTTTGTTTCCTCAATTTTTAGATTTTTAAAAATTTTATTTTTAGCAGCTTATTATTATAGTCAGGTTTTAATCCCAAGTTGGTAATGTTGCCCCAGGTCTCAGGTCCTCTTTACTGTTATTTTCTGAATTTTGTCTCAGGGCTCAACCCCAAGGACTCCTCTCCTCCCCTGAGCCACAGTTAGGGCTCCCAGCCATGCTGTCCCCAAGACGTTCTTGCTCCCTACAGTACCACATTCACTGAGAGTGGATTTGTCCTCCTGGCCCACAGTTACAGCCCAGTAGCCTATCAGGTCAGCACAACTAGGCCTGGCATCTGGAATGGGACAGGGCCTTGGACATTCCTCCACTCAAGCATCTACTGCTAATCAGATGAAAGTTTGTGAAGTAACAGTTCATAAGGTAAAAGAGTTACTGAGGCCAAGTCAAACAGCACTTATTGAGTAAACACTCAAAGTGCTAGTTGACTAACGGATTACTTTGTGATTATTTTATGCCAAGGATGGTGTTAAGTGCTAGGGATACAATGAAGGGATAAATGAAAAGCATTTATTAGGTACTTACTATACCCAAAGCAGTGTATTGAGCACTGGGGATACAGATAAAAAAGTAATAGTCTCTGATCTCAGGAAGCTCACATTCTAATGGGGAGACAAGACTTATAGAAGGTCAACTGCAGGTCAAATGAAAAGGTCCCATGATCCTTACAGTACAGAGGTGTAATGGTAATTTAAATGAGAAGATCTTTCCCATTCATTAATAGGCCCACATGACCTGCCTCAGTCATATGGAAGTCTGAGTCACATGGAGCCTGTGGTGGGAGGACTTTGCTGAATGGGCAGAACAGGAAGGTGGACCAGGAAGAGGTAGAACTAGAGCAGAGTTGAGAGGACTAGTCAGAGCTGGGAAGGACAGAGAAAGCAGGCAGTTGGGGCAGCAACTAGCCTGAGTGGAAGAGCTTGTTTGTGATTTGTTTCAGGGAACTGGTATGGAGGAAGCCTAACAGAGGTAAGGCTTGGGAATGGTAGTGTCCCCTGCACTGTTATTGTCTATAGATTTCTTTATTGCTATGATGGATTTGGCTTTTTGGTGTCTGAATAAATGTTTTGGTTCTGTCTTTCACGTGGAGAGTCTGTTACATTTTGCGATTCAGAATTGTGCTGGCATATTCATGGCTGCTGTAGGTGCTGTGAATATCACACTGGCACTACAAGAGGTAAAGTAGACTGTAATGCATCACTTAAAATATCATTTCCAGTGATAAAATCTTATCAGTTTCTGATTTTGAGCCATTTGACAGTAAAAAGGAATTTGGTGGTGAGAATTTTCTTTCCTAAACCATCCAATGCTGTGGCCACAATACCTGCAGAAGCAGTTGCTAGGCCACATCTGCATGGGATTTGCGTCCCCAGTTAATGACTGAGAGGGCTGGGCTGAAAATGAGCCCAGTGGCATTTGGTTACAAGTTGGTGTTGGTGTTGGAAAGAAAGGTGGTCCCTTTTCCCAGAGTAATTCCTTAATGGGGGCTACAGCAACTGAAGAAGCCTGAAACAAGCTGGTGCTCTGGGGGTCATTATTATTTCCAAGACTTTTTGGACTGTCTCCATCAAGGTCTAAGGAGAAGAAGTTTTTGAGATGGTAGTAATTTGACTTGCCTGGTACATACTACTTCCTGTCTCTCCCTCAGGGTGTCTTGCTGTTTCATCTAGCCTGGTTGCATGCCCTATAGGTGGCAGCTGATTGAAATGGATCACCCTTTTTCTACTGGAATTGCTTTCCTAGATTATGATATATGGGGAGTGGCCTGGAAGCAGGACTGACGGTGAGCAGGCCATTGTTATTCCCAAGATTTTTGTGTTCAAGGTTCTGGACTGTCTCCATTAAGGTTTGGAGGTAAGCTGGTAGTCAAGGTGGTGGTAGTTTAACTTATCTGGGACAAGCTCCCTCAGTGTCCCCTGATGCCTTGGGATTACTTTGCTTCTCCTTCTTTTTCCTTGTCCCTTTGCCATTTTTCTTTCTTTACTTCCCTGAGGGTTCACATTTGAGGAAATAGTTTTGGGCTCCCACATCTCTAGAGCTGCTTCCAGCATGTCCTTCAAACAAAACTGGGAAGAGAAAGCAGAGATCACAGCTAGGCACAGGGGCTGGGGATTTTGAGGCATGCTTAAGGGAAACTCACAGAAATCTAGTGGACCAGGGCACATCCTTTGATCTACACATTAGAATGTTGGTTTATATCAAAGAGGAAAGAGCAGAAGCTTTTGGTCAGCCAGGTTGTAATGTCAAGAAAAATGTTATAGTAGAGGTGACAGACCTGGGGCCCATAGGTTGCAAAATTCATTAAAATTAAATGTAGTTGGGATATGTTTACCAGAAGAAACAAAAACAGTACAACACAGATAATGTTAATTTTTGGTTTTCTAATTCAATATGTGACCCACAGGAATCTGTTCCTTCTTCAATTTGACACTATCAATGTATAGCGTCTTTTTCATGGTTAAGAAATGAGAAGTGCCATAGAAGATAAAGGGAAGCAAATGCACTAGGACTCAGCTTGTCTTGTGAAGAAATACTGGGTAGGTCATTTAGCAAGTGTGAGGCATAGTAACAGATGTACAGCACAACTTATGGTATAGAGGAAAGAGTGCTGAACTTGAAGCTGTGGGAGCTAAGTTTGCATTTCCAGCTTTGCTGTTTACTATTCATGTGGCCTTGAGCAAATCACTCAACATTTCTAGACCTCATCTGTAAAATGAGCAGTAAAATGGATTGCATGAAGTCTACAATCTCTTCCAACTTTAGAAGCGTGATCTCCTAATCCATGGGTCCACAAGTGGCCATCTAGGAGGCTGAAAATTCAGTGACATGAGATGTGTGGGCAGAAATTGAGAACAATGAGCACATGTTCATCACTTTCATGTTTGGTGGATCATTTGCATGCTAATTGTGTTGAGTAACAATGGATCTGAACAGAAAAGAAGGCAGCATTGTGCAGTGGAATGAGAGCTGGGTTTGGAATCGAAGCACCTGGAGAAAAGACAATTAGGAGAAAGAGACTGTGGGGGATGATAGCTTTCCTCAAGTATTTCAAGGTTTGTCACAAGGAGGATGGACTAGATTTATTCTAGATTAACAGAGCCAGGAGTAATGTGTGAAAGTTGAAAAGAGGTAGATTTAGGGTTTGTATTAAGGGAAGCCACATAACGATTGGAGCTGTGCTAAAATTTGGTAGGAACTGTATCAAGATGTATTGGATTTTCCAAATCTGTTTGAAAGAGAATAGATATATTGTGGAGACATTCCTTTGGTGTATGGATTGGACTAAATGGCTTCCAGGTCTCAACTTCTGCCAATCTATCACCTGGGTTTGAATCTTGGCTACTTAATATCTTAGTAAATTTGATCAAGTCACATCACCTCCTTGAGCCTCAGTTGTTTCATCTGTAAATTGAGGAGGTTGGACTCTATGACCTTTCAGATTTCTTCTTATCTTCAAATCTATGATTCTATGCACCTAAGGATAAAAATGTTGTATATTCTACTGGGAAATGTCAGATTTCCAAAATAAGTAGCCTCCATGATGAAACCAATTATGTTTGAAAACTAGCAAAGTTCTATTTGAAGGCTTCCCAGGAGAGAGAAATGGACAACAAAAAGCTGTAGTATGATTTCAATATGGTTTTCAATAAAGTAGAGTAAGCCTTCTTACAAAATGGAGGCAGCACTTCCAAAGAATCACCAAATCTTTCCTAATCAGCTTAAGAAAAGCAAAGTACATTTTAATAATTGGACATTTAGTCATTGGGGAAATGACTTTTTATTATCTTCTTTGTAAACATTGCTCTAAAAATCCATCAAATGGCCCTTTAAAAAGATTTTTTAAAAATACCATGGAACATTTAATTAAAAATAAAACCCAGAACATCAATCTCTAAGTCTGGCTAATTTCTAGAGAAGCAAAGAAGGGTTTAACAAACTAGTACTAACTATGTATGAATAGGATTGGCTGTGTTTATAAGCAGAAAAAAAATTATTCATTACAGCTATTCATTTTTTCCTTAATTATAAATAAGAACGAACATCAAGCTATTCTAGTATGGATAGTAAATTGTGATAATTTCTTATAGAACAGTAGTATTCCATCATAATCGTATACTACAACCTGATTATTCATTTGCCCATTGATGAGCATCTTTTCAATTTCCAGTTTTGCCACCACAAAGAGAGCTGTTATAAATATTTTAGATTATATAAGTTTGTTTTCTTCTTCCCTCATCTTGTTGAGAAATAGACCTAATAGTAGGATCAGTGGGTAGAAGTTTTATAACTTCCATAGTTTTATAACTCTTTGGGTATGGTTCCAGATTGCTCTCCAGAATGGTAGAATCAGTTCACAGTTCCACCAACAGAGAATTAGTATCCCAATTTTTCCACATCCTCTCAACATTTGTCACTTTCTCCTTCTATTATTCTGATAGATGTAAGATTATATCTCAAAGTTATTTTAATCTGAATTTCTCTCATCAATAGTGATTCAGAACCTTTTTTAATATGACTATGTATACATTTGATTTCTTCATTGAAAAACTACCTGTTTATACTCTTTGGCCATTTATCAATTTGGGAATGAATTTATATTCTTATAAACTTGACAAAATTCTTTATGTGTTTGAGAGATCAAAAACAATTCCAAAAGGCATGTGATGAAAAATGCTATCCACCTCCAGGGAGAGAAAAACTGAACTCTGAGTGCATATTGAAGCAAACTTAAAAAAAAAATTATTTTTCTTGGGATTGTTTATGTATATTTTCTTTTGCAGCATAGCTAATATGGAAATATGTTTTGCATGACTTCGTATAATTGATATCATATCTCTTGCTTTCTCAAGGGGTAGGGGAGGGGCAAGAGAGAAAGAGATAATTTAGAACTCAAAAAAATTTTTTAATGACAAAAAAATTTACATGTCATTGAGAAATATTTACTAAATTAAATATTTTTTTTTTTTAAAAAGAACTGATTGGCCAGAGAAAAGTAGTATTGCTCTTTGTTGCCATCTACAGCTTGAGAGAGAAAGAGGGGGGAAGACAAGCTTTGCAGCTGTTTTGCTGGGACCTGTGATGGTTGGAGGAAATTCATTGTTGCTAGTTGATTAGAAAAAGCAAAGTCCTGTTACATAGCAAGATAGCTGGATTAGTTAGTATTATTCTTCAAAGCCCAGCTATGGAGGCAGATTTGGAAAGCTATAGCCTCAAGGCTCAGTTGTGCTGTTTCATTGAAAAAGAGCAACGCTGATAGAGTTTTGCTGAAAGAGCCTAACACTTTCTCAGCACTCTGCCAAAGGTGACTGTGCAAAAAGAGCTTGATGGTGCTTTAATGGCTCAAGAGTAGCAAAGAAATCGTTTTACCCAGCAGGATAGCCATGGAGATAATAATCATAATTATCATCTTTGTCACCATCCACTATTTATGTAGCACTTTAAGGTTTGCAATATATTTTAAAATAGTATGTGATTTTACCCTCATAACAACCCAAAGAGGTAGGTACCATCACTATCCCTTTACTAATTTTATGTCATTTTAAACTCAGAACTCTGGATTTTATCTCCACTTACTAGATGAAGAAACTGAGGCAAGGCAGGGGTTAAATGACTTGCCTGAGTCACAAGCATGTAAATGACTGAGGTAACTAAATTTGAACCTAGGTCTTCCTGATCATTTTGATACCCAAGTTGCCTCCTTAACAAAAGAGAAGCTAGAGAGATGTCCTGCCTAGCAGGCAATGTCCTTCTACCTTTTATCCACCCTCACTATTAAAAGAGGAGAAGCTAAAGAGATGCCCTATTTAGCAAGTGATATGTGGTGCACATTGTTCACTAGAGAAGACATTGATGTCTGAAGTCTGGAGTCATGAATCCTCTCAGGCACATATGTTTCCCTTCTCATGGTTTCTATTAGTTTATGCCTATTGTCCTCCAAGGACACTATGTACATGGATAGGAAAGTATGATGTAGTTCTAAGTGTGAATTATTATGTTTTGAATATTCATATTTTTGTTTTCTATAAAATAAATATTACATTATGATTTTTCTTACTTCTGTTTGCTCATTTAGTAAGTGATTTGTGTTTAAGAGTGAATAGTGTTATTGTGGCTAATTGATTTGTGTAAATGGGAAGCGCACCAGTGTGGGCTCAGGAGGTGTAGTGTCAAGTAGTTGGAGTATATATCCTTCTCAACAGGGTTTCCTACAATTGAGTTGTAGTGATGTAGTTTAGTTTGTATCTAGTCTCTTAATCTAGAAAAAAAACAAACCTTAAGACATGCAAGTGTAGATACAGAATGGGATAAATGAACCAGTTGTAGGGGTAGGGGATGTTTCAGGTGTAATGTAGGATGTCATGATTTCATAAATTAATGATGTGATATGACTGTACCTCACCTACTATCAGTGTATGGTCAAAAAAGCTAATATGATTCTGAGCTATATTAAGAAAGTCATCGCTTCCAAGAACAAGAAAGTAATTGATCCATTATACTTTGCTACATAGGGTCAGAGAATATCTGAACTGTTATATTTCAGGAACTTCAGTATAAGGAGACATTGATGAGCTGGAGAATACAAAAAAGGTGGCACAAAAGATAATGAAAAGCTGAATCTTTGTGATAAGATGAGTTGAGAGAGCTGACCAAAGTCTGATCCCTTTTATTGTAGGTCTTCAAATAGAGAATGGATGAACACTTGTCTCATATGTTGTGGTTAGGATTCTTTGGAAGCTATGTATTAAAATTCATGAATTAAAGGGTAGAAAAAGAAAAAGAAAAGGAATCAGAAAGAGAAAGGAGCAGAAAGGAAAACAAAAGGAGAATAAGTAAACATTGAAGGGGAACACACTGCAGGCTTGCTGAGTCCCTGTGCTTCCCTTGGAGCTAAAAAGAAGCCTCCCTAACATAGAAGAGGGCAGCTGGGGGGGGGTGGGGCACAGTAGAATGTGTGCTGGACTAGCATCAGGGAGATCTGAGTTCGAATCCGGACTCAGACACTTATTCTTTGTCTGACCCTGAACACATCCCTTAACCCTGTTTGTCTCAGTTTCCACATCTGTAAAATGAGCTAGAGGAGATGACAAACCACTCCAGTATCTCTGCCAAGAAATTCCCAAATGGGGTCACAGAGTCAGATATAGAAGACCAAGCAGCGTAACCTCCCCTTAGTTGTGTGAAAACTATTTCTACTTAGGTAAAAGCAACTGGGGTGAGGAGGGGAAAGGTGGCAGGCTGTATCTCAGAAGGCAACCTGACCACAGGTATAGTTATACTTAATGAACATGAGCCGACCTTCGCCTCTCTTGAAGTTGGGAGGAAATAGGACCCTGCTAAGATGCCATGGTGATGATTCGCTAGACATGATACCCAGGGATTGTTGTGTTAATGTAGCAGTGACAGTTAAAGTGACATGGAAGACCATGAGATACAGTGTGGGGACATCATTCAAGAGGAAAAAAATACATCCCTTTTCCAAGAAAGTAAGCTCCTTGGAGGTTACTACTCTAGGATGAAGTCCCATTTTCCCTGAGCTAATTATAGTTCCACCACAGGACCTGAGGTGCCAAAAAATATTAAGTCATGTCAAAGTGACAGAGAGATGACCCTGGGCCCGGGAAGATCTGGGTTCAGATCTCATACTCGATGTGCCACCCTGGGTATATTACTTAACCTGTAAGTGTTTTAAGCAACTCTCTAAGATTAAGAGATGTCAAGGAGCGTCTGACCTATTTTGAAAGAGAATGTTTCCTCATCTAGGACTTTCTTATAATCAGTAAGTTCCAGTTCTTATCCCTGCAAACAGGGACACAGCAGACAAATGGCATGCAAAGCATATCTGAGGGAGATGAGGACAGATCAGGGGGATTGGGATGATTTACCTTGGTCATACTCATTTTTTAAAAGTACAAACTTTAACTGGATTTCTAACCTCTTGCAAGAACTGTGGTGTTATTCTCTTTTTCTCTCTTTCTTGATGAAGAGGAATTAGAAAGAAATGGTAAAGGGTAGGAATAAAGGCAGTGATACACTGCAACTGTGACATTAGACATCCTGAGCTACTTAATCAAGCTGATTTTATGATTCTGTAAGAAAACCAAGTGTCAGGGAATACTTATTTTCTGCTTGGCTTAGTCCCTCCCCATTATAGCTCATAATTTGAACAGCAAGGGAAGAAGACCTCTTTATAACACGTATTATCCTTGAATATGATTTATGTAAATGTAACCTTTACATGAGGGGGGAGGAGAAAAAATGTAATTAGTGGAGTCAAATGCACATAATGAGTAGCTCACATACTATCAGTATGTAATTATGTGGCTAAGATTCACACAACTTGGTTTTTGGGCAGGCAAATAGGGAGAAAGCACCTGCAACTCATTTTACAAGGTTAAAATGGGGGCCTCCTGCGACCATTCTCTACACAACATTAAGCAGCAATTAGCTAAACAACCAAAAAAAACGTGGTGAAGTTGTAAATCTACAAAACAGGTGCAAGGAACTCTTCTCTAATGGCTTGTAGTTCATGAAATTGTTAAAAAAATGAGATTTTACGGCCCTTCATCACATATTGGAAAAATATAGCAAACTTTAGAATTACATAAAATATCCTTGCAATTAAATCTATCAGCCTATTAAATTTCCATTGTACCCATAGCAGTTCATTATGTCAGTGTAATCAGAGCCTGCCCTGAATAAAATTGTGATGCCTGGAAGAGTCTGTTTTAAACATTTTTTCCCTTTTCTTCTTTATTGTCCCCCTTTGAAGTTGCCAGTAGAAAGAAGGGCAACCATCACCATGTGTGAGAGTTTTTTCTGGTAGACTTGGAACTTCACTGCAATGCAAGGACTTAAAAAAATTCTCAGTGGTCTTTTAAGGCACAATGCCTTCCATGTCCAGAGAAGAACTATGGAATTCGGTAACAGAAGGTAGCAGATCATTTTGTGTGTGTGTATTATGTTTTGGTTTGTTATATTTCTCCCATTCATTTTAATTCTTTTATTCAGCATGACTATAATGAAAGTGTATCTAATAGAAATGTACGTGTGAACCTATATAAAATTGTACACCATCTCGGGGAGGGAGGGAAAAAAATCTAAATTATATGGTAGTGATGTAGAACGCTGAAAATACATAAAATTAATAATAAAAAAAAGAAAAGAAAGAAGGGATCAAAGACCCAGAAGCAAGGGCTAGCTTTGGGAGGAAGCAGGGTCATCTCTTCTCTGAAGCAGGAGAGCAGGAAGACTGAATGGAGAGTTATAGAGACAGAGACATTTAAAGGAAGATATTGGGGGTGGGGGGAAAGTGGGGAAAGAACAAGCATCTCTTAGCACCTACTATTGCCAGGTATGGTTGCGCTATGAGCACTATGCTATGTGCTATTACAAATACCATTTCATTTGGTACTCACAACCCAATGAGGTAGGTGCTATTATTATCCCCATCTTATAGTTGAAGACACTGAGGTTAAGTGACTTGCCCAGGGTCACACAACTGGTAAATATCTGAGGCCAAATTTAAAGTCAGGTCTTCCCAATCCCCAGTCT
Source organism: Notamacropus eugenii (assembly GCF_028372415.1). NCBI lineage: Eukaryota > Metazoa > Chordata > Mammalia > Diprotodontia > Macropodidae > Notamacropus > Notamacropus eugenii. The sequence continues at coordinate 411,569,200 of NC_092873.1, forward strand.
ATCCTGTGTGACCTTTTGGGGGCCTCCATTTTGGGGACAGGGACAGGCCAGACATTCTCCTTCTGGCTGTACCTCTGACTCTCAGGGTTTTGCAACCTTCCCTCCCCATCTGCCTTCCTACCTCTTTCATGTATATTTCCCCTCCCCCGCCCCCATAGAATGTTAAGGTCATTGAGGGCAAGGACTAATTTGCTTGTATTTGAACATGATGTTGGCACTGAACACAGTGTCTAGTCCATAATAAGTGCTCAATAAATGTTTGTTACCTATCTACCTATCTAGAAATTTGAGCTTATAACCTTATTTTAATATAAAGAAGTCCTCTACCAAGGCCAAGGGAGAAACAGGTGAGATTTTGAGTTTCAGTAGAGAAAAATGGGAAAAAATTTGGAATAGCCACTGGTAATGATGCATACTCTTCTCTGCCTTGTGTATTCTTCATAGATTGTAAACTCCTTGGCAACTAAGGCTGAAACTTCTCAGTGGTAAAGAAAATTTCCAAAGCACTTAGGAAAGGATCAGATCCTTAAGGAGCATTTGATACATGTTCCAGGAGGAACCCAATTGGACTTTTCTGGAAGCTGCCAAATCTTTCAGGCCACAAAATGCTGTTATCAGGCACTATCTCATCAAGGGTTAATGGATGAGAGAAGAAGTGTTCTACAAAGGAATATATCTACAGAGAGTATATTAAAGTGGCAGATGAGTGAATGTAATTTCTACCAGGTGATTTACTTACATAATTCCCTCCAACACTATTTAGTATACTGATGTTAATATTAGACTTACTGGAAAATTCAGGTATAAACTGCTTTATACACTTTTGACAAAAATCCGCAGATGAAATATGATATTGTTCATATCATCTTTATGGATGATTGATGAGCCAATATCTCATAGCCCTTTAACAATTTCTCTTGAGAAAACCAGTAGATGCCTTCTCTAATGCCAAGTTTTAAAACTCCGTATGTTTTATGGCCCAGCCCCTATAGATGCACTTGGGTTCACTGCAGAGGCTAGACATGAGTGATTAATATGAGGTATCTATTTACAGTAAAAAATAGGCCCAAGAATCGCATCACATCATTTTAAGTCTCTTTAGCCACTTTAAGCAAAAGATGCATTTTTAATGAGCCAATACATCACAGTCTCTGTAGTCCTTAGCAGAAGACCATAACTGCGTTATTAAAAATATTTCTTACAAAAACAGCCTAAAAATAATGAAGCACTAGCCAGAGCCGGGATGCAGACTAAATAAGCTTCAGTTTTCATTAAACTGTGGACTAATGTTGTTACCATAAACTCGAAGCCAATAAAGAGACAGAAGCTGGGTCCTCCTGGCATTTTATCTATAATACATCCCTTCCCCCACACACACACACACGCACATGCACACACACACACGCACACACACACACATTATTGTCCAGTAACTGAGAAGCAACTAGATGATACAGGGGATAAAGCCCTGGACCTAGGTTGAGGAAGACCTAGGTTCACATTCTATCTCAGACACGTCGTAGCTATGTGTCTCTGGGCAAGTTGCTTAATCTCTCGTTGCCTAGTTTCCTCATCTGTAAGATGGAGAGAATAATAGCATGTGCCTCCCAGGATTGTTGTAGGGATAATATTTGTAAAGGACTTTGCAACTCTAAGGCAGTGTATAAACTCTGGTTGTTTCCGTTATTATTTTACATGAATAGAACCGTTAAAGGTATTGGCATATAAATCAAACTTTGATTATATAGTATTATCCCACAACTAGCATATTCTTCTCTTTTAAGTTTGTTCACACAAAGGGCAATACTAGGTTAGTAGTTGAAGCAAAGAAAATCTACAGTCAATTTCTTTGTACTTAACACCCTGAATGTATCCAGATTATAACCTAACATTTGTTGGGGAGGAGGTCACTTTTTATGTACTCTCGTACTCCATTCAAAATAGACTTTTGTTACTGCTGATAGATGTCATTGTAACCTGTAACACACCTCAGGAGAGGTCACATGTGTGACTAACACCTCATTACCATCTGGACATCAGCCATTAAAAATGGCACCTTGGGGTAATGGTGGAGGAGTCAAAGCTCCCAGAAACAACTTAGACTGTGGATAAGACATGGTAGGCAAATTGACTAAAAAGCAAGCAAATGACTTCATTCATTTGAACAGTTGGTTATTGACCAAGTTGCTTGAATTCTTTCCTTAGCTATTTGAAAAAGAATCAATGTAATGAAATTCAACTGAAAATGATTGCCTTTGAAAAACAGCAGATTCTTAGCACATGAAACCTTGTAGGCTGAAGGAATTTCTTCTTGATGTGTTATGTTAGATAGGATGGGGCAAGCTTGTCATGTTCAGCATTACGGACATTGTTTCTTTAATCTTACAATGAATTTATTCAAGGTCTAGCCAGAGTATCTGTCCCGGGAACATCAGAGGATAAACAGCACTTGTTATTCCCATTCAGTTTCTTTGTTTGTATGTGAAAATGATCATCACAAACTCCCTTCCTCCAATGTGTTATGATATATCCTCAACATCCTTTGGCACATCCAACCAGTAATGATCAGGGGGAGATCAGCTCCATGGAGCATGATCTATCCAGGACATATGTCAACCAAAAGCAATATCATAAGTCCAGGAGACACTGCAATGCAACTAGAGAAATTAGCGTTCTTGTGGAACCCTAAGCCAGTACAAAGAGTTCATAATCCAAACAGAAGCTTGCATATCTATGAGATTACAATAAAGGAAAGAGAAGGAAACAGAAATCTCCTGCTAAATGGGAGTGGCAGGGGAGGAGAAATTATGAATAATTAAGATGGCAAAAATAGAATTCTTTTCCCTTGGGAACTGCCAGAGCATGAAGATAGGATGGTCTGCCAAGGGCCCCAGTCACACAATAAATTTCTTGGTCTAGTGCAGACTGACTGGTGTCCATCTTGACTCCCAAGGATATACAGGGAATCTGCCTTGGGGTGCAAACAACAAATTATGTTGGCTGTGGGGAGAGGGGTGGAGTAGACTTCATCCTTGAGCTGTTTGGGACCTCCTGCAAACTCTAGGACCAGTGTTTCTGGAAAACATGGCAATTTACAAGGACAAGTTCAGGGTACCTCTTAACACCTATCAGGTGTAAAAATTGGATTGGCATTGATGATTTCTAATGTCCCTTCTAGTTCTAAACCCTAAGATTCAGTGAGAAAAAGATAACAGCTTTTATGACCATCTTCTGAAAAGTAACTCCTCCTACACAGAATGGACCAGACATCCCCACAAATTTCTAATCAACTGTCATACACTGGGCAGATAAAACCACCCAACTGAAGCAGTAAAGCACTCTGAGGAAGACACAGGAGTCAGTATGTCCCAGGCAAGTCAAGCAACCATTATCACCTTGGCCACCATCTGCCCTGCTAACTAGTGGAGACTGCCAAGGACCCTAAACATTAGAGTCTTGGGAATAGTGGTATTTCTAATTCAATGCTTACAGCCAACATCCCAAGAGCCACACTCTGCAAAGATGCAACCTGGCAATTAGCAACTGTTCCTGTAGGTGTAATAGCTACAGCTACTGAAGACCCAGAAAAGAAAGTTATTTCCATCAAAGTCCTTGGCACTGTCAAATGGTTCAACAGCAGAGGCTGGTAAAAGTTTGTCTGTGGAAATTACATCAAAGAAGAATCTTTGCCACCTGTTCTGCTGCTGCACCATAAGGACCATGGGACTTTTCCATCTGATTTGCCTCTAAAACCTTCCATAAGTGATGTCATCTTATTAGAATAAGAGCTCCATGAGAGCAGGGATGGTCTTACTTTTCTATTTTTCTACCCAGTGCATTTGTTCATTTATCATGTTCCTATATGGATTCGCTTACTTGCCACTCCTATTTCAGCCCTGGAGAACAGAGTCCCATTTTCTCAAACCAGTGACCTTATGTCTCATAAGCCCAGCGCAGGGGAAGAGGGAATAATAAGCATTTCTATAGCACTGACTATGTGGCAAGCACTGTGCTAAACACTTGTCCAAAGAAGACATCCAGACTCACCAGAAGAGAAGGGCCAAGTACCAATGCTAGAAGGGAGGAGGTTTATCAAAGAAAGAACTATTGCTTCTTATTACTACCAAAGATAGTCCAATCTCAATATAAATAACTGGGAGGAAATATAAGTAGGTGGGTTAGTGGATAGAGTGCCAGATTTGGAGTCAGGAAGACTCCTTTTCCTGAGTTCAAATCTGGCCTCTGATACTTACTAGCTGTGTGACCTTGGACAAGTCACTTAACCCTGTTGGCCTCAGTTTCTTCATCTATAAAACTGAGCTGGAGAATGAAATGTCAAACCACATCTTTGCCAAGAAGATCCCAAATGAGGTCATGAAGAGCTGGACACAACTGAAAAATGACTGAATAAATCTAGCTGCCTCTGGAGAGAGCAGAGGGACAGTGGTGTCAAAGATAATAACCACTGCACCCCTAATACAGCATCAGCAGCTCAGCTGTTTTCCAAAGTGATAAAGTAGGTAAAGTATTCTTTCCTTCCTTTCTCAGAGATCACTTCAGCTTTTTCCTCTTCATGGTCCCTCATCAACCTAATTCCAAAAGGGATTGAATACTATTAAATATTGAGCATGGAAAGCAGTTGATCAACCAAATTAATAACATAATAATAAATAACAACAAAAATGTTAGCTGATAATGAGCTTAAGTTTTTTCCTCCTAAGGAATTTTTTTTCAGCAGAGGACCCTTAAAGATACCAACAAGTGAGGTTCATCTCCAACATCATCTCCATCACCATCATATCATTGACTGGAAATGAGCTGGAAAGCAGGCCCAGGGAGGAACTATACCTTGAGGTGGGATATGGAGTGGAGAGACTAAGGAGACAATCTACCTATACTCATTTACTCAAGCTGCAGAAGCACTGGTTAAGTATAAGGAATTACATGGTTTCCATTTGCACAAAGCCAAGACCTCTGTCATAATGGCTACTCCTTTAGCTTTTATGGGGCTTCTCCCAAATAAAAATATAGGATGGTCAAGGCACATCTGGACAGCAGTTCATAAGAGAAAAAAACTGGAATGTAAACTCAAATACCTAGAGTACAGCATGAGGGCTAGGGTAGGGAAAGAGGGTGCTCTACTTTGCCTTGATCGGGATGCAAGTTAGGAAGGTGATTGATAAACTGGAGGAGATCTAGAGAAAGAGGACCAGGGGGGATAAGAAATTGGGATGCTATGCCACTTGAACATCAGTTCAAGGAACTAGAGATGTTCAGCCTCAAGAGGAGAGGCAGTAGTGGGATGTGATAGTTGTCCTCAAGTATTCTGCTCTGCTCCAGAAGGCCTAAAGAGGAACAATGTGTGGAAGTTGCAGAATGTGGAGAAACACTTCCTAATAATTAATCAGTTTTAAAATGGAACAGGTTTCCTTGAATAACAATAGATGCCCCTCCTCCTCAAAGGTCTTTGAGCAAAGACTAGAGGCCCACTTGTCATGAATGCTGTAGCGGAGGAGTCAAGCACACAGTCTGATGCTGACATTCTAATAAAGTAAATAAATATACAATAAGCCAAAGATGAGTTAACGTGTGGTTTTCTAAGTCATTATGTAGTCTGGGATCCTTATGTGTAGTTCAGCGGTCCCAATTTCTGCTTGAGTTTGACCCCACTTGTAGGAAGGAGACTCGTATTTAAGTATGGGTTGGACTTGATGGCTTCTAAGAATCTTTCTAGATCTGAGATTAAGCCATTTCAGAGTTTTAACTGGCTTCTGTTAAATACAAAGGCTCACATTCCTGTTAGACTATTTCCTTGTTGGTGAGTTGCTTTAGTCGTATCTGACCCTTTTTTACCTCTTTTGGGGGTTTTCTTACAAAGATATTAGAGTGACTTGCCATTTCTTTCTCCAGCTTATTTTATAGATGAGGAAACTGAGGCAAACAGGGTTAAGTGACTTACTCAGGGTCACACAGTTAGTAAGTGTCTAAGCCTAGATTTGAACTCAGGTCCTCCTGGCTATTCACTGTACCTCTTAGCAGACTATTTCCTAATGGTACGTATACCTGGAGCTACAGCTTTATTACCTCAATCGTGGACACACAAGATACGTTGAGAGGAAACATGCATACTGCTTGCTGTCCAGTTACTCTCCAATAAAGGCACCAACACAGCATAGTGACATGTGTAGACACAAAGGACTCAAGAACACAGCCAATGCACTCCCCCACTACAACCACTAAAAGTCTCCCTTGCCTTCTCTTCTTACTGTCATTCTTTATAACAAAAATGTCATTGGTCAGAGCCATTATTTCCTCTCATGATGATGATGATGATGAAAACAGGTAGCATTTATATAGTTCTTTAAGGTTTGTAAAATGCTTTGCATAATGTCATCATATTTATTCCTTACAACAACCAGGGGAAATAAGGGCTATTATTATCCCCATTTTACAGATAAAAAACTGAGGTTTCTTATTGTTGTTTCAATTGCGCCTGACTGTGACTCTGTATGGGGTTTTCTTGGCCAAGATACTAGAGTGGTATGCCATTTCCTTCTTCATTAGATTAAGGCAAACAGAAGTTAAGTGATTTGCCTAGGGTCATACAGCTAGTGAGTCTCTGAGACCAGATTTGACTTTAGGTTTTCCTGACTCCAGGCCCAGCACTTTATCCACTAAGCCATTTATCTCAAGAGATTAAATGATGTGTTCAGAATCCCACAGCCAGTACTCAAGTCTTCCTGACACGAAGTCCAATGCTCTACCATCTGCACACAGCCTTCATCTGGGTAGAAACTCAATTGCATTCTCCCAGTATGGACGCAGCCATTTCCTTCCACCTTCTAGAATTCAGCTCCACTGCCCACCCTGCAGTGCTAACAGTTGTTGAGGCTGTAGGTTTTACCTGCTTTTTCATCTAGCCCTTCCTCTCTCTTTGCCCCTAAATAGAAATTCTTAATGGTCCCCTTCCTGCTACTATGCCTTGTCTTAGTCACATAGCTTAGATCTCTTCAGCAAGTTAGGAAAAAATAGTTCAAGAGAGGGCAGTATGAAACAACTCATGGAATCCTAGTGTTTTTAAAAATCTCCATATCCCCTGCTGATAAAACTGTGGACCTGATCGTTGTGTTCTCCTGCTGTGATTAAGAGAGGAATAGTAATAATACTAATTATAATTACAATCATTTCAAAATAAAAAAGTGATTCTCTCTGCATGGCATGCCAGCTGAATAAAGATGTCAGCCATGTACACTGCAGACTGGAAAGCTATAAATCCAAGGATAGTCAGTTTTATTTCCCTAGTTCTTGAAAACACAGAACACTTGCAAAATCTACAGTAATTCCCAAGATTTATATACATTTTACTCTCAGAATGTGAGATTTGGTTACTTTTGCCAATAAAAAATGACTTCTCACAGTGAGTGAAAGTTGGAAAGAAACATTGTAGGGCAAGATTTGTCAGTGCAAATTCAGTACCTTCAGGACCTTTGGGAGACGGATAGACTTTTTGTGAGAGTGTATGAAGCAGATGGGAATGCAGTTTAAGTTTATGGAAAAAGTCCTGGATTCTGAGTCCAAAAAGCTGAGTTCAAATCCTGGGTCAGCTGGTTACTGTAACCTACGTGACCTTGGGCTGGTTTCTTCACCTTTCTAACCTTCAAATTCTATATTGGTAAAATGAGAGGGAAAAACTAAAGGACCTCCAAGGCCCCTTCTAGCTCTAAATCTAATTCTATGAAAAGGTTTTGCCACAGGACTGATGAGATTTTACATCCTGGACTGGACAGTCAGATTTAAGAAAAGACCCTGTGACTCTTTTTGAACTGTAAAATAGAGAAGTCAATGATTAGAAGAGTCACTTCCTTCACCAATCCTTCCCCTCTCCCATCCCTACCTCATGGGTTACCCACCCCCTCCTCAAATCCTCAGCATATCAAACACTGAAAGGAAAGGACTACTTAGACAGTATCTGAACCAAAGTACTGAAAACATATGCTAGATTTCATAATGAATCAAATGTTTTCCATTGTCAAATATTTCCACTGGCACCATTTTGAAAAACTGCCTAACCCAATACATGCGCTGTGCTTGTAATTCAGCACTTCTTGGACAACCACACCCCAGTTATCCAGGTTCAGCAAGCAGCTGTTAATAAATAATACTTAACATTTCCAGATGGAGGGTTCTTTGGAAGAATGAGGCCTCGAGTTATTTAGCATACTACATATTTTATAGATTGTAGCAGCAGGAGGAAGGTTGAGATTTTAAAGGCAAAAATAAAGGTCCTGGATTCCTTACCTCCTTCGGAACCATATTTTTAAGACCCATTTCTTGTACCTGTAGAGGTATCAGGTATAACTCTCCCTTTAAAATGTTTTACTTTTCCGTCTTGAACAAATAGTAATCAACAAATGCAAATATTTCAACGTTGTTGTTGTCTTCATGACTCCACTTGGCAGAGTGTTTGTCATTTCCTTCTCCAGCTCATTATATAAATGAGGAACTGAAGTGAGCAGCGTTAAAAGTAGAGGATTTGTATAAAAGTATGTTAAAGTTAACCAGGTACTTGCAAAATTGCCCTATTTGCCTCCAAAGGCTGGAGCCAGGAAGACCTGAGCTCAAAATCAGCCCTGGTCTCTCACTAGTTGTGTGACCTTGGGCAAGTCACTTATCCTCTGTCTGCCTCAGTCTCCTCAACTAAAAACTGAAAAACATAAAATGGCCTGTGTCCCAGGGCTGTTATGAGGATCAAATGAGATATATTTGCAAAGCTCTTAGCACAGTGCCTAATACATAGGCATTATTGAATTGTTTCAGTTGTGTCCAACACTACTTGACCCCATTTGGGGTTTTCTTGGCAAAGATACCAGAGTGGTTTGCTATTTCGTTCTTTAGCTCATTTTACAAATGAGGAAACTGAGGCAAACAGGGTTAAGTAACTAGCCCAGGGTCACACAGCTAGTAAGTGTTTGAGGTCAAATTTGAACTCAGGTTATATTGACTGCAGGGTTGGCATTTTATCCACTGTGCCAGCTAGCTAACCATCTACTACATAGTAGACACTTAAACTCTTCCCTCATCCTCCTTTGAATTTCTCTTTTTTTCTGTTTATTTTTAATGTTTTGTTGTTAGTATTTTTTTTCCTTTCTTTGTAAATATCACTGTCCCACCAACTTGCCCTCCCCTGTGACAGTCCCCACTACAATCATCAAAGTCATGATTGGTCACTGTGTTGATCAATGTTCTGAAGTCTTTCCAAGTTGTGTTCTTTTATATAACTGTGGTCACTGTGGAAAATTGTTCTTCTACTTCTCATTTCACTCTATGTAGTTCATACAAATCTTTTTAAGTTTCTCTGAATTCTTCATATTCATAATTTCTTAAATTTATATCTCACAATTCAGCCACGTCCCTACTTATGGACACCTACTTGGTTTACTCTTCTTTGCTAGCATAAGTGATGCCATAAATATTTGTGCATAAGTGGGTCCTTTCCCTCTACTTTATCTCTTTGAGGAGCACGTACCCGGTTATTACTTGGCAAGGTACAGCTAAGTGACTTTTGGAGTAAATTTCCAAATTGTTTTTCAGAATTGTTAGACCAGTTTATAACTCTGCCAAGAGTGTGTTAATGTGCCTCTCCTGCCCTGGCTGTGCAAATTTTCATCTTTCAACTTTGCCAATCTGAAGTACAAGATCAGACATTTTAGTTTTCATTTCTTTTATTAATAATTTTTTGTTGTTTGTCCTTCATTCTTGAGGAAGACCATGGCATCAGGAAGGTGATGCCATGACTTGCAAGTGATTTGGATTTAAGTGAGGCAGGGCTAGGAAAAGTTACCAGGCTCACTTTCTCCTCCAGCATCATCTGGGTCTAGTGGCAAGCTATAGATTAGAATGACTGGAGATGGCCCCACTATTAATGGTAATTCTAAGCCCAAAGCTGCTCTCTTCATATATACATGAGTATTTATGCATACAAACATTTAATTAATGATAATTCTGAGTTCAAGCCTGCTCCCTTCATACATACATATGTATATATTTATACATACATATATCTTATTAGTGGTAATTCTGAGTCCAAGGCTTGTACAGACATATAAAGAGAACAGCCTTGGACTCAAAATTACCACTAATAAGACAAATGTATGTACGTATTTATGAATCAGAATTCTGCCTCAGATATTACTAGCTGTGTTGCCCTGGGCAAATCACTTAATTCCTGTCTTCCTCAATTTCCTCCTCTGTAAAATGGGATAATAATGACACCTACATCCCAGAGTTGTTGTGAGGATCACACGAGAGAATATTTGTAAAGTGCTTTGCAAACTTTAAAGTGCTATGAAAATATCAGCTATTATCAATACATATTTACATAACTGTATACATGTTGTTTGTGCCAATAAAATGTCCACTCCTTGTGGGGAATGCTTTGGTTTTTGTCTCTGTATCCACAACACCTACCATAGTGCTTAACGCATAATAGTTGCTTAATAAGTTTTTGTTAAAAGAATGAGTGAATGCATGATGAGGTTACTTAAGACAAGCAGTGTCCAGATGGCAGGCAAGTAGGGCTCTGTCCTGGAGAAAGTAGATAGTAGCCAAGACAAAGCTTTGCAAAGAGGAATCTACAAATGAATATCAAGTTACAGGAGACAGACAACTTTCTGGGAAGCTGACAGACTTGGGTACAAGGATAGGGTTGAGGAGATCTACAGAGACACAGAGGCCAGAATGGGGGATTTTAACTGACTCATCAGCTCAGTAGCAGCATCCTGCCACCCCCACCCCCATTGCCTTCCAGCATCCCTGTGCAATAAAATGTCCTACAAGCAAGTCTTACATTTTGGAAGAAAAGTACTGAGAGTCTCTCCATCCCATTCTCTCAACAACGCTCTTTCTTTGTAACTTCACAGTTCAATGATTTCTCCTTAATCTACTACTGTGTGCTTGCTCCCATGTGTTTTAGCATAATATTTTCAGCCATGTTGTCAAATGCTTTCAATGAGGATGAACATGGCATCAAGGTCAGCTACCATACTGATGGTAAGTTCTTCAATTTGAAAAGGCTACAAGCCAAGACCAAAGTGGAGGGAGTGTTGGTGCATGAGTTTCTGTTTGTAGGTGATTGTGCACTCAACGCAGCCTCTTCAGCTGAAATGCAACAAAGTATGGATCAGTTCTCTGCTGTCTGTGCTAATTTTGGCCTAATGATTAACACCAAGAAAACACAGGTGCTCCATCAGCCACCACCACACCATCCATACGTGAAATCATCAGTTACATCAAATGGAGAAGTTTTGAATGCTGTGGATAAGTTCACTTACCTTGATAGTGTACTTTCCAGGGATGTACATATTGACAATGAGGTTGGTGCACACATTACTAGAGCAAGTCCAGTCTCTGGGAAGCTCTGAAGAAAAGTTTGGGAGAGAAGAGGTATTAGACCAACTACCAAACTGAAGGTCTACAGAGCTATTGTGCTGACCTCATTGTTATATGCTTGTGAAACATGGACAGTCTACCAGCACCACGCCAGGAAACTGAATCACTTACATCTGAACTGTCTTAGGAAGATTTTGAAAATCACCTGGCAGGATAAGGTACCAGACACTGAGGTCCCTGCTTGAACTAAACTGCCAGTCATTCAAACTATGCTTCAGAGATCGCAACTCTGATGGGCTGGCCACATTGTTCAAATGCAAAGTGTACCCTTGTCAAAAAAGACTATTTTATGGAGAATTTGGTTGGGGGAGGTGATCACATGCTGGCCAGAAGAAGTGATAGAAGCACACTGTCAAGGTCTCTCTCAAGAATTTGGATTTGATTGTGAGACACGGGAGACCCTGGCACAGGACTGCTCAACCTGGTGTACCCATATCAGAAAAGGTACTGTGCTCTATGAGCAAAGCATAGTTGAAACAGCACAAAGGAAATGTAGGATACGCAAATTTGGAGTATCCACTCCAAATGTTCACACGGACTATCTGTGCCCAACCTGTGGTGGAGGATTCTGAGCTTGTATTGGACTGATCAACCATAGTTGGACACACTGAAATTTCACTTTACAATGGTGATGTCATTTTGTTCATCTTCGAGAACAAAGGACAACAACCAACCAACCAACTAAGTGATTCCTCTGTATCCTGTGCGTTGCCCCAAAAGAATTTATTTTACTTTTTAATGTCTTTTCCCCATGTTGTGTTTTTCTAAATCATCATTTGGCATGTTGGTTTACTAGCCCATTATTTCTCTTAAATTGTAAGCTTTCAGAGGTCATTATGAAGGTCAAGGATCTAGACTACCCATGGCATAGTTCTTGGGGTAGGGATGGAGACTGGTGCTAAGTAAGTTCTTTGGTGAAGATTGTTGATATTGATGTGGGTGCTAATGCCACTGCTGCAGCTGATCTGCTGCAATATCGCTTCCAGGATGCCAGGGCAGCCTTTAGAAATGGGACTAGGGCCATTCAAGACCTGAAATTAGGGCAGGATGCTTTGGCAAAGAAGAAACCTGCTGTCAAGTAGTCTTAAAAATAGAAGGTGATGGAGAGAATGGTATCAGGCATCTGACAGGAAATTGGGAGAAAGGGAGGGTTACAAAAAAAGGAGCTGTTTTGTCAGTCAGGTTTGAGAATTCCATTTGTATATTTCTTCACTTCAAAATGGGCTTTCACAGGGGAGAGGCAAGACAGGATGAGGAGGAATAAACAGAACATCTTAGATGTTCCCTGAGTAGATGATTCAAAGAAACTGACCACTTGATGGTGAGAGAATTCTCCTAGTGAAAGAATCCAGGGAGAATTATGCAGCAACTTCATGTCCTGGTTATGCAGACCCAGAGAAATGAACTCTGATAACATACATCTACTGATTTTGAAAGAGGCAAGAACCAAGAGCAATCAGCAAGCCTTAGCAAGTCAGGAAGACCTGAGTTCAAGTCTTGCCTCTTACACATACTGTAGGCTATGTAACCCTGGGCAAATCACTGCAACTGCAAACCTACATCTCTCTCTCTCTCTCTCTCTCTCTCTCTCTCTCTCTCTCTCTGTCCCCTTCCTTCCCTTCCCTCTCTCTTCTTCCTTCCTTCCTTTCTCTCTCTCTCCTCTCCCATGCATATTTATATGTATATATTGATGTATGTTATGCATTATCAGTGTTATACATTAGTTACGTTTATTATATTACATACGCATATTGTTTATGCCCTTTTTGCCTCCCCTTAGAATGTAAGCTCCTCTTGAGTAGGGATTGTTTCATTCATTGTATTTATATCTCCATAGCCTAGAACAATGCTGGCACATAGTAGAGCCTTAATAAATGCTTATTGGTTGACTCACTAATTGGTCTTGTTGTAAATATTTAATTTTGACACTGATTTCTGCCTCTGGTTCTTTCAAGCTAATCAGGCTATCCACCTAGCCCTAGACACACTGGATCCTTGATAAACCTTTCTGCCCACTTCCAGGACAGGATAGTTTTCAAATGGTACCATAGACCCTGATCAGCCTTCCCCAATCTCAATCCTAGCTTTATACAGGGACCAAACCAAAGGGGGAAATATATAATGAGGCCCTCAATTGCTGGCTGCTCTAGCTACCCTTTTAAGCTGTCAGGGGAGGCACTGGTCACCTCCTTGACCCTCTTACCCTGCCGTGATTTGCAAGTCATGGTGGTGGCAAACAACATCCATGTTTTTGGAAAAATCCATCTTACAAAAATAATCTTCCCTTTAGACCTGCCAAAATTCTTGAAATTCTCATCATTAATCATTCCTCTGAGTTAAAGCAGAACTGCTAATGAAATACAAATATGTTACCTGGAAGATGGATTAGCATGGTGTCTGGCACACAGTAGGCATTTAATAAGTATCTGTTGATTGATTAACATGATAAATCTTCCACTATCAGAATGAGAGGGAATGAAAGACAAAGCAGTTAAATTTTGATGAGGGTGGGGGTAAGGAAATTAGAAAAGGTCTGGAGCGTAGAACTAGGCTTGGGAAACAGAATGTTGGGAAGGGCAGTATAGTGAAGGGGCTGGGCTCTGAAGGAGGTGTGGGGGTGTTGAAAGGGCAGTAGATGGGCCAAAAGGACAGATGGGAAATATCAAAGACAAGCTGTTGACTTTAAACGTTCACTAAAGGCCTTCTCTTCTCCACATGTTTGGAGAGAGACCATGTGAGGGCAAAGCAAGTGGAAACAAGGAGAAAAGCATAGAAGAGGTTCAAATTCTGCTTTGTGAGGCTATGAGTTCCCTATCTCAGAATTGTTCAAGCAGAGGCTGGATTGTAATAGGATAATAGAAACATAGCTTTAGAACTGGAAAGGACCTTAGTTCTCATCAAATTCAGTCTATTTGTGAGGTCCCTGTCTACCAAGGTTCTCTTCCCTCCATTCCCCATGTAGATGGGGAGTGAGGTAGCACAGTGGTGCACTGAACCTGAAGTCAGGAAAACCTAAATTCAAATCCTGCCTCAGACATTTACTAGCTGTATGACCCTGGTCAAGTCATTTAACCTCTCTGCCTTTTCCTCTGTAGATTAAGAGGATCAAATGAGGTAATAATTGTAAAGAGCTTAGTATAGTGCCTGAACATAGTAGGCATGATACTATATAAATGTCAGCTATTATTATTCTCCTTGTTGTCATTTTTAAGGGAAAGAAGTTTCTCTCAAGACTTAATCAGCCAAGGCAACTAAGAGTCAAACCCATCTTGTATGATGTAGCTTCTTGATGACCTCTAGGTTCATGACTTAGCTTTCTATTTATCTAGGGGGTCGTTCCCCATATGGAGACAGTGCCCTTCAGACATTATAGATGTTCCAAGACCACTAGAGTCATCATACCTACCCTGCTCACAAGATGAGCTTCTACGTGGAGATGGTGGGGCCATGTCTACTCAAATTAAGTGCTACAGTATCCTTGTTGAATATTCTTTCTAAGCTATGACTAAGTCAATCTCCTTTTGTTAATCGATAAATAATCTATAGATATTTTTTGTATCCCATTACTGAACCTCAACTAACAGGGCCAATTCTCCCCACTCTAAACCCCTTATTTTATAGATGAAGAAGCTAAGGTTCAAGAAATTAAGAAATTAAGTGACTTGCTGAAAGTCACATACTACATATTGGAGACAGAGTTTGAACTCGAGTCTTCCTGACTCCAAGTCTGTTTCTCTTTTCCCTGCATCATATCATGTAGAAAGGATAAGAGACTAAAATCAAAACCACTAAAATCCCTTCTCACTCTAAGATTCTGTGAGTTTGTGTCTCTAGGCTTGAGAAAAAAGGACAAAGCTCTGGAAAGCACTTCACCATACCGAGTATATATATTCAGGAAGGGGGTGATATAAAGACATTTACATATTAGGGGAAGAAACTTACTCCTTTTCAGGCACATTTACTAAATGTCAGATGGTCAGAATGACCTTTGCTGTGTTGCACTCATCATGGAAGAAATGTCTTGGTTCTTTCTCTCTCTTTTGAGATTTGAATGATCCCCTTAAAACTCCCACCACCTTAAGACATTCCTTCTCCTTGTTTTTAATGAATTATGAGCCATCATTTATTTATAACCTGCCTACTGCTTCCTTTATGGAGCAGAAAATGAAGTATTTGCCAAGGTAATTACCCTTTTTATAGATTCTTAGCACAAATAATCATAGTAAATTCCTTTGGAAAAGGCTGTTTGCTGAGTTTCTCTGTCTTATTTGAATTGTCTCCATCTCTAAGCTTTGGATCCACTGCTCTATATTCAGAGAGGTTTTTTCTCTCTCATTTTTTTCATTGGGGGTGGGTGGGATGGGATAGTGTGGAACAGAGCTTTTCCAACCCACACTCAAAGTGGGACCAATTTCTGTAGGACACTGGCTTCCTCCTGCATCAAAAAAGGCTCTTGAGTGCCAGAGAACCTGTCACTGACAATGATCTGGGGTCTGGAACTAACACAGCCTTCACAGGGTATGCAGGCTCATAGCCAACTTGTCAGAACTGATATTATCAAGCTGTTTGGCACAGTCATTCAACTAGGCAGTAGGCAGGCATTGGCCCTTGTGTTGCTCAAGGAATAATAACTTTATAGTCTACTTCCAACAGGAAACAGTTAGTTATTACTCTGGCAAACAGCCCCATCCCATACCCCCATACATGCAGCATATCCTCCTCATTACACAGTGATCACTATTGAAAATTCCTGCCTCAGGAATTTGAAAAATCAACAAGTTACTCCTTTTAAAACCAAAATAAAATCAGCCATAAGATAGAACCTAAGAAGAGTTTCATGGAATGGGCTACACCTTGCAGCACTGGAAGGAGTACCGTTATTATTCAGATCAAAAAGCGATTAGAAAAATAAAAGAAAGAGAATTTTTTTCAGAGGGTAGGGTAGCCAGGTCTCTGATTTATTTTATTTTTAATTTATGGAATAAAACAAGTATTTACTTCACATAGTACAATAAAAAAGGTGATTGCACGTGAAATTGCAAATCTGCTGCGCACAATTTGCTATTCCTTTCAACTATACAACACAATTATTGTGTAAATTTCTTTTCTTCTCCTCTTCTCCCCCACCCTAGAGATGGCTGCCATTAGATCCAAATAGATATGTGTATATGCCTAATATACATATGTAAAATCATTCTATACAGATATCTATCAGTTCTTTCTCTGGATCCAGATAGCATCTTTCTTCATGTCTTTTATAGTTAATTTGAATATTTTATAATATTCAAAATAATCATTCCCTCTAAGTCATTCTTAAAAAGTAATATTGCTATTATCATATACACTGTTCTCTTGGTTCTGCTTATTTCACTCTTCATTATTTCATGCAAGTCCTAAAATTGTTCTAAAATCATGGAGCTCATCATTTCTTGTAGCACAGGAGTATTCTATTGTAATCACATAGATCTCTGATTTCATTGGTATACAGAGTTCCCTGGTGAGTCAATTCCTTCTACCAATGCTGATCTACCATAGTTTTGCAACTTAGTCTTAGCTACTTGCTGGGGTATTGGGAGGTTTGGTGACTTCCCCAGGGTCACACCATCAGTGTTTGTAAGAGACAGGATTTGAACCTCCCTCCTTCCCTCTCTCTCTCATTCTGTCCATGGTGCCAGGTTTTCTCTAAGCAGAGGAGAAATTATTATGTTTTATTAAAAATTGAGCTTTAATGGTCTGGATTGGTTTAAAGAGGAGGGTATGAAAATGAAAATCTACTAGGCAAGCTGTCCTAGGGTTTCTCTTTTTTGCCAGTACAATGTTTGCATTGCCAAGCAAATGTCATCCATATCTCTCCCCTGTCTTATTTAGTCCTTCCTTGGTTATAGAGTGATTCCTGATACCAAAATCTTTAGGTGCTTCCTGAGTATTCCTAAAGAACTCTGACCCTCTCAGGTGAACTGAATCAAAACCTTGCAGCCAACAGTGTCATGAATGCTGGTTGTCATTCAGGGAGGATGAAGATGGCCTAAGAACAATGCCTGTAGTTTTGTGACCTTGTTTTTCACTTGTAAAATGGAAGGGGTGAACATTAAGGACTCTTCTAGAGCCAGAATTCTATCATTCTACAATGAGAGATGAAGGGAATGCTTTGATGGATGTGACTGGCTTTTGGGGTAGACCTCCCTCCCCCAGAAAAGGAGAAGTGTTCAGAATCTGGTTGTGTGAGTTTCTGGGAGATTGTAGTTCTTGGAGTTGCCACTTTTCCTTTCATCCTGAGATAAGGACTGAGATTAATGAAACCTGTAATCTTTGCTAGTCTCAAGCAGTGTAAGGGATAAGATAGGATTCTCCCCATCCCTCACCAGCTGGTCTTAAACTGAGCAGTGTGGTAGATGACAGCATCTGTTTTGTTCAAGTTAATGGAATGTTAGCCAAAGTGGGAAGCTAGCCATTGAAGCACAGTTTTGGGGTGGCCTGGGTGGGCAAGAGACCAGAAGATTTTCACATACTATTCCTTTTATTGTTCTCACTGGCAGAGTAGATTGAATCCTAGCTTTGGAGTTAGGAAGACCTGAGTTCAAATCCTATCTCAGGCACTTTCTAGTTGTTTGACCCGGGGCAAATCATTTGACCTCTGTTTGCCTTAGTCTTCTCAACTATGAAATGGGAATAATAAA
The DNA here is from genome assembly GCF_028372415.1 of Notamacropus eugenii. Lineage (NCBI taxonomy): Eukaryota > Metazoa > Chordata > Mammalia > Diprotodontia > Macropodidae > Notamacropus > Notamacropus eugenii. The sequence goes on from NC_092873.1 coordinate 411,587,325, forward strand.
AGCACCAGAGTTGTTGTGAGACTCAAATAACTTATGTATGTTATACATAAATACATATATATAAAATAACATAGTATATTATTTATAAAGTGTTTAGCACAGTACCTGGTACATATATGGTAAACACTATGTAAATAATAGCTATTGTCATTATTAACCATTGCTCAAAAAATTACTACTACATACATGACTGTAATAAAATATTTCTGTTCATAAGAAATGATGAGCAGGTGGATTTCAGAAAAATCTGGAAAGACTATACGAACTGCTACAAAGTGGGCAAAACCAGGAGAACACTGTACACAGCAACAGCTATATTGTACAATAATCAACTGAATGACATATTCTCAGCAATTAGACCCAAGAAAATTTCAAAGGACTCATAATGAAAAATGCCACCCATCCCCAGAGAAAGAACTGATAGAGTCTAAATGCAGATCAAAGTATGCTATTTTTCACTCTCTGTATTTTTTTTCCTTTGACTCTGCATCTTCTTCCACAAAACAACTAATATGGTAATATGTTTTGCATAATTGAACATGCATAACCTCTGTCAAATTGCTTATCATCTCAGGGAGTGGGGAGATAGTGAGGGAGAGAGTAAAAAATTTGGAACTCAAATTTTTAAAAAATGGATGTTAAAAATTATCTTTACAAGTAAGTGGAGAAAAATAAAATATTATTTTAAAAAAGGAACTACCAGATAAAAATTATGGTAATAAAAAAGGAACAAAGCGATAATGTGGCCTAAAAAACACAAACTTGCATACATAATAGGATAGATTAATATCAGTTTAAATAATGGACTTCAGGTGTTAATGATTTAGCAAAAAAAAACCAAAAAACCAAACCCAAGTGCCACATCATCATGTTTGTCTCAGTACTATCCTCCGAAGAAGTCATTCCCTCTAAATCCAACCCAGATTTCTGCTCTCTGATATGCAACATATTGACTTCTTTTGGGAGGTTAATTTCAAAATCTCAGAATAACCAGAGAACTTAAGAGGCAGAAGGGACCTTGGAGAGGATCTAGTCAAAGGGGAAGACAGTGTGGAGCCATGGAATTTGGAGCATTAGATTTGGAGTTCAATATTTCTATGCTAACTCTGCCATTGACTACCTGTGTAAGCTTGGGCAAATCACTTCATTTATCTAGCCTAGGGGTAGGGACCCTGAAGCCTCAAGGCCACATGTGGCCTTCTAGGTCCTAGAGTGCAGTCTTTTGACTGAGTCCAAACTTTACAGAACAAATTCTTTTATTAAGGGAATTTGTTCTGTGAAGTTTGGATTTAGTCAAAGGGCTGCACTTGAGGACCTAGACGGCCACCTGTAGCCTCAAGGTCACAGGTTCCCCAACTCTGGGTTAGGGGCTGTATGAGAAGGTCATAACCTAGGCAAATCTACTTCTGGAAACTTGTTCACTTAAGATAAATTAAAAATGAACATTAAAAAAACCAGGAGTAACACATGTTCTTTAACAATATATGGAGGTTTAGTGAGACATAGGGCTGCTCCCCTTTATCCAGTAGTCCAGAGAGGTCCTTGGCTCCACTGCTACGAGATCAAAAAGCAAATAGGCCAAGCTCTGAAATCCTTTTGAATGAAAATTCAGTTCTAGTTGATCAGAGCTCAGGTCATAACTCCCTTGTCCTCAATCTACATACCTCCCTTCTTCATTCATAGTGAGACGTAGATTCACCAAACCTTGACACAAGGTTGTATTGGAAGCAAGACAAGGAATGCCTACACATGCTCTGTATCGCCCATAAAGCTTACATATCACATGGAAAGAACAAATCTCAATACATCCTAAGGACTGGACCCTCATTGACCAGTCCCCCCTGTAAGCTCAATTCCATGTGGACAGTCTCGGGCAGGTAAAGGTGGGAACTTCTAAATCTTAGAGTTCTCTTGAGGCCCCCCAGGAAACAGCAGGGAATTGAGGAGTGAGATCTCGTGCATTTCCGCCTCTTCCCATGAGAAACGTGATGGAAGAGAGCTCTCCCCGTCCTCGAGATTGGCCCGGGTCTGGGCACACCTATTGTTATCTAACAGGCACGGTATTCAGGTGCAAACTATACGGCAGGAGAGCTTAAGTAGGGTCAGGAAAGCCTGAAGGCGCTCTTAGCGCTGAGGGGCCCTTACAGGACAAAAGGCCCCTTTTCCTCTCTTCGCCCTTCCCTCTCCCCTCTCTCCCCACTTCCACTTCTGCTTTCATTCTCTTACTGTAAGATCTTTGCCTCCTTGGGAGATTTCTCTCTCCCTCCTAAGGAAGAGCTCCCCCTGCACATGTAACCAGGACCCTGAATAAAGCCTAACCCTTGTTCGACTCTGGAAAGTCTCTTCTCTCATACGTTTATCCGGTTTGGCCAACCGAAGACCTGGGACAGGTAAGGTAAGACTCGGGTAGCCCTCAGGCCTCTAGGCCTGGCACCCCCCATTACCATTAAACATGTCAATGTTTTCTTTCCTTATGGAATATAATAGAATAGAATAATAGAATAGAATAGAATTATAGAATATAATCTTCATGACATCAGGGATTATTTCTTTTGTATTTTTTGTCTTTGTATCCCCAGTGCCTAGTAAAATACGAAGAACGTAGTACTTACTTAATAAATATTTGATGGACTGATTAAGAGCTTACAGATGTGGATATTCCTTGCAGCTGTACTTATCACAACTCGAAGCCTATTCACTGAATGGGCATTACCTCACTTTAAGTGAGTACCTGAAAAGGCCTTAGCCTAAGAAGCTTAGGTCTCCCATTGCATCCCGGTCTGTCTCCAGTCATCCTGATGAATATCTGGTCACTGGACCCAGATGGCTCAGGAGGAGAAGTGAGGCTGGTGACCTGCACAGCCCTCCCTCACTCAAAACAATGTCAATTTCAAGTCTTGTCATCATTTCTCTGAGGGTATGGTCCTCTTCAAAAATGAAAGAACCCAACAACAGCAAACACAACTCTACTGTGCTTCCTCATCATGTTAGTTTCTTATTCTTGTCTTTTCCTAAATCCTCCAGAGTGGACCTACCCATCACAAGACAGGCCTTTCTCTGATTCTTCTAATATTTGAGTGATGTCATTGCAGTACTCTGACCTATGTTGATTACATAATAATTAATATATGTCATTTATATATTAATGAATATAAGATCTTTAATGGCAAGTGCCATATCTAAAATTGCTCCCAGGATCACAGGATTTGGCGCTGGAAGCAGGGGCATGCTGGAGTCAAGGTATATCAGCTCATGAGAACCAATTGCTAAATTTTTACTCTGAGAATTCATGCCTTAGAAACTGACCAATGCCACATATCAGCTTCGATCAGATTTGTTGTTTTGTTGATTTTCTAGCCTTAAGAAAGTGATGGAGAAAATGTTGATAAAGCAGATTAAACTTAAAAGTGTGTCCTCTGGACATTTTTTTCACAGTCAATTGTTAAAACATTTACCAGCACACTTGTGGATGGAAGGGACCTCAGAGATCGTCTGGGTACAACTCCATTTTACAGATGAGGAAGCAGGTCCAGAGTAGGGCAGTAACTTATGGGAGGCAGATAGGGGGTACAGCAGAGTTGAGCCTGGAGTCAGGAAGACTTGTGTTCAAATCCTTCCTTAGAGACTTACTAGCCATATAACTTTGGACAAGTCATTTAGCCTCCAGTTGTTCCAGTTTTCTCATCAGTTAAATGGGAATAATAATAGCACCTGTCTTCCAGGGTTGATAATTTGTGAGGATCATAATTGTATAATTGATAATAATTGTAATAATTGATAATAATTGTAAAATTGCTTCGCACAGAGCCTGGTATATAGTAGTCACTATATAAACGTTAGCTATTATCATTATTATTCAGCTAGCAAGTAGCAGAGATAAGATTTAAATCCAGATGTGTTGCCTCTAAATCTCAAGTTTTTTTCCATTAAAACTTTTCTTGTTTTACATTGTGAGTTTATAACCAGTAAAAGACAATCATAATAAACATAGCTCATATTTGTATAGCACTGTTACTTATACTTTGAATTACTGGTGTGTAGGTTTGCAATTATTTCTGTCTTTTTTCTCTCCAGCTAGACTACCAATTTCTCAAAGGCAGAGACCATCCCCTTGTTCCTTTTTTATATCCAACCTTTCCATTTCTTCAATCCCTGGGGCCAAATAAAGTTTCCTTTACACAGCAAGCCCCCAGATGTTTGCTGACTGTCTAAAACATAAGCACTTTTTCCTTGAAAAGATGAAACATATTTCAGAACCAGGATCAGCAAATCTCAAAAGAGAGAAAAAAAACCTTATATGATTTTCTCAGGTAGACTAACCAAAAACTAAAGAATTTTAGCAGCTCTGAAATCCTAAGACTTTAGAGAAAAATACAAGGTAATATTGGAATAATGCACTCCAATAACCTGGAGGTTCCAAAAGTTTTTAAACTATGTATACCCTTTGACTCCATAATATTATTACTATATACCAAACAAGATCAAAGGAAAAGGAACTATATGTTTGGGAGATGGCTGAGCAAATAAATATGAATAGGATAAAAATAAATATGAAAAAAGTATACGAATATAATGTAATTCTATTATGCAGTAGGAATGAGGAATCTTTCAGGGAAACCTAGGGCCATTTAGATGAACCTGTTAAGAGTTAAGTTCATAGAACCAGGGGAACAATATATACAATAACAACAAAATTGTAAAAATGAAAAACTTTGAAAGACTTAACTCTGATCAACACAATGACCAGCCAAAAAGGTCGAAAACTGATGATAAAGAATACTGCCCTTCTCTTGAAAAATAGACCATGAACTCAATACTCAGAATGAGACACAAATTCCTGGGCTGGGCAAAGTGGGAATTTGCTTGGCTTTATTATGCATATTTTTTCTTTTCCTTTTGTTTCCCCCAGTGGTAGAATGAGGCAGGAGTAGTCAGAGGTGGGAAGAAGACAAAATAGATGCTTACTAATTGGCAAAAATAAAAATCGCCAATGGGAACTATTTCAAAGTCAACAGATTATATTGTGACCACTTCTACCAAGTCTGAGCTATTATCTATCATATTGTTTCAAAGCAAAAGGCAGGACCATTGGAGCAGCAACATGATGACAGAAATCAAAAATCATCCACAATCCTATAAAGCAGTCACATCATTTTCTCCTATAAACATCAGCTGGTCTGTAATAATTGTGAAGATTTTTCTTTCAAGATCTTATTAGCATATAGAGGAGCAAGGTGAAACTCTGTTATATTTCTTACAAAGTTTTAAAAATTATTTATTTTCCAAATCATTTCTTAATCCATGATTTACTTCAATCAAGTTACTCTATTTGACTCATCTGTATTCCTTTTCAAAGACAAACTATATTCAAAGAAAAACTATTTAAAAACATCTAAAATACTATTTGTAAATCCCTCCAGGCTCATATCATATCTTCACAAAACTACCTCCCTGTAGTTTGTCCATTTCTTTACCCAGTGTGGTACGTAGTTCTTCAAGTCCTCAGTTTCACATATTCATAAGAAATCTAATGGGCTCAGCCTCTTTACACCCCAAGTGAATGTGTCTATTTCAAAATATTTATTGATAACAACAAAAATAAGAAAAATCATTAAAAAAAACTTGAGTAGATATTTATTCACCTAATAGCAATTGTTAAGTGCCAACTATGTGCTAAGCACATGAGATACAAAAACAAAACAAAGGCATCCCCCTCAAAGAGCTTACATTCTACTGGGGGAGGATTTAATTTTTTTGCAAAGTAACTTCTGTGAAGGTATGCACTCTCAATAGGGCAAAAGGAATTCTTCAGGAGGAGGCACTGGAATGAAGCCTTGAAGCAAGCTAGGAATTTTACAAGGCAGAGATGAGAAGGGAACATAAGCCAGACATAGAGACAGGAAATGTGATGTGGTGCATAGGGAACAGTTAGTTGGCCAGTTTGGTTGGAACATAGAGTATGCGACTATAAATGTGTGTTCATCCTTTATGACTAGGGATCATAATGTCCTGGTTAGGAGAAAAACAAAAAAAAAAGAAAAAAGAAAAAAAACAACCAATTCTATGAGAGTCACCGTGGAAGTCATTATAGTTTTATCAATTTTCAAAACATCAGAATTTTATTAAAACACTATAATGACACTGAGCACAGTCTAATCTTTGATAATTGTGAAGGTATTTCACGACCTTTTTGGTGTCCCAAGATCATTATTATAAGCATCAATTATCATTATGTAGTATTGAAGGGGTAGGACATTTAAGAGATTAACTTGAATCTGTAATAATCCTATGACATTCTCGAGAAAAAAAATTTTTTATGAAAAACTAAAACAGAACATTTATGGTTTGTTTTTTTTCCCTTTTCAACTGTCTAGTTGTTTGGGTTCCATAAAAACAGCAACTTACCATATGTCCTTTTGAGTAGGGATTGTTTTATTCCTTGTTTTTGTATCCCATGTGCCTAGGTACATAGAAGGAGCTTAAAAAGTAATTGCTGATTGATTGATTCACTAGGTCATACTAATGTCCAGAATGATGGAAATGTGAGTCCACTGTGTTGTTTCAAAGAGACATGGAGGTTTCCAAGAGTATTCCATTAAAATATGGGTAACATAATTTAAGGGGGACATTGATAGACAGATGTGTGTATTTGTCCTTCATTGCCAAAGAAGACCATGCCATCAAAGAAATAATGACATGACTTGCACTTGACTTTGTTTTGAGTGAGGGAGGGCTGTGCAGATAGACAGATACATGTCTACAGCACAACCAGGATAAAAGAAAGGTCAAAAGCATGACACAATAGGATCAAAATGGAAAGAACTGTGATGTTGACCTAAAAGGAAAAAAAAAGAAACCTTAAAGGGCAAGTCTAAAATTGTCAAATATTTGAAGGTTTTTCATGGGTAAAAGGAATTTGATTGGCTTTGTTTGGTCCTAGGATGAGGAACTAGGACCATTGGGTAGAAGTTGCTATATGACAAATTTTAGCTCAACATGAGGGAAAATTTCATATTCAGAACTGTCCAAAAATAGAATCATCCTGCTTTGAGAGGTGGTAGGTTCCCTGTAAAAGGGATGCATGAGATCATTGAGTCCAAGCCCCTCATTTTATAGAACTGAGAAACAGAGAAGTCCAGAAGTGAAGAGACTTGCCTAAGAACATATAGTCATTCAGTAGCAGAACTAAAAATTGAACCCAGACTTCCAGACTTCCACTATGATGCATTTTTTTCCTGCATCTGACTAATAGACTAGTAGAAGAGCAGGCAGAGCATCCAAAGTTGGATAATTAATTCCTTTCTTCTAGAGAGTATCAAGTGTGTGTTTGAAAAGTGTGTTAATTTGCTCTCAGAGGTCAAGCCTCCATAACCAATTCAAAGAGAAATAAGGTAGGTAAGGCAAGTAACCTCTCATGTTTCTCCCTCATAGTCAATATCACCAACAGATAATATTTATTCAGCTGATGTTTTGTGCTGGATGCTGCTAAGGGTAAAACAGAAGTAGGAGATAGTTTCTCCCTTGGAGGAGTTTATGCTTTGCCTGGAGAAGTAACACTATTAGGAAACAATTAGAGAATGATACCAGATAGCATGCAAGGGCTCGCTGAATCTTTTTTATAGTAAGGAGTTATAATCTTCATAATCTGATGCCTGGAGGTTTATATAGGTATGCAGTGGGGGAATAGTGCTAATGTAGAAGTTCAGAGAGAAGATTGTAAGGTAGACCTCTAGTATTTCAAAGGAAATGGCTTCCAACCTTGTGGGAAATGTGGGGAGTGGGACTTTGGTTTGAGGTCTATTCCTTATGACCCATTATATCAAAGTCCAAAATGGACAATTAGGAAACCTCCAAAGTATTAATTAACTAATTTAAAAGAATTTATTAAGTATTTACTATGTGCCAAGAACTACATAATACTCTGGGGATACACAAAGAAGAGCAGTATTGTCCCTGATCTCAAGAAGCTCACATTCTAACGAGACAACACATATAGGAACATGCTCAGTAAAAGGTGATGGGAAAGATGTGGTGGTCCATAGAGAGACATGGCAATCCAGAAGGCAATGAAAGTACATCAGCAAGGCAAATGGAAATACCTAGTGGTCCTTGACCTAGGAGGATTCTAGTTGGAGATTCTGTGCTCATCAGAGAAGTGTGATCAATCTGGTCTATAATTGTTGGGAGGTGGAGATCCTAGTGGGGACTAGTATGTGACTCCCACACAGCCTTCCCTCTGAAACCCAGTGGATCTGGGCTGGCGTGAGCTTGCATTCATTTGTTCAACAATTAAACATTCAATAAGTCCCTCCTCTATGCAAGTACTTGCAGCAGGGGGACATTCCAGAATTAATAAGGCATAGTCACTGAACTCAGGATGTTTTCAGCCTAGGAAGAAAGATGACATATATATATACATATATATACATATACAAATAACAATAATATAAATAGAGAATCTAGAATCTGGGGCCCTGGAGAGACATGAACAAAGTGGTCAGGATTCAGGAGAAAATGATGACAGATAAAAGTAGGACTTCAAACCCTCCCTGCTTGGTGTGTCAGGATATGTCCCTCCTGCTTTCCTTCCCTCACACCTCTTCCTTCCCCAGAGATGTAGTGGAAATGGGTACAGGTAATCTGAATAATTCTATTTAGCTATCCCAGAGAGATGAGAGAAAAATGGGTAGAGCAGCATGCAATCCCAAACTCTTAGACCTGAAGGAAGTGCTGAGGTGGATGGGAAGTATACAAAGCAAGGCATAGAGTGGGGAAAAAACCATCACATCAAACCAGGAGTAAAGATATGCAAGTCCTCAGGGAACTGGGAGACTTAATGAAGCAGACAATGAAACCACTGAACCTAAGAGCCAGAAGGAACATCCAAGGCCATCTGGTCCAACCGAGAATCACTTCTACATCTACAAATGTGATTGTCTAGCTTTTCCATGAAGACATCTAAGGAGGGGGAATGCCCTGACTTCTACTTTTGGACAGCTCTAATTGTAAAGAGTTTTCTTAAATTAACCATTTACAAAGTTCTTTCCCTTTGCTCCTAAGTTTTGACCCTAGGACAATTCACCCTATTACTAAAGTAAAACATTCCCCTCCAGTCTATGTGGACCACTTGTGTTGAGAGACAGCCTCTGACATATGAATTAAATCATTCAGTGAAGCCTAACATTAGCTTCTGGGGTTGCCATGCCATACTGCTGAGTTATATGGATTTTTCAGTCAATTTAAATGCTGAGTTTTTTCATAGGTACTGTCATCCAGATAGTAGATGCACTTAAAACATAAATCTAAGACTTCATACTTATCCCTACTCAGTTTCATTTTTTTGTGTGTCCTATGATTCTAGCTTTTAAAGGTCTTGTTAGAACCAGATTATTTAGCTTCATGTCAACTGTAAATTAAAAAAGTATGCTTTGGGTCACTCCATTACTGTCATTGCCAATGTAGCATCTTTATCTGGGTTCACTCCCCCAATTTCCTCTTTGGGGTCCCTAGAGAAAAAGAGCTATTTTTTCCTAGGGTTGTGGGGATAACCTTGGGAATCACTGTAATTTCTTATACCATTGCTCACAAGCCCCCCACCCTACCACTGTTCTCCCATTGGTTATTGGCCTGATTCGATTTTAAAAGGGTATTTACTAAGCAAATACAAAAGGGGCAGTTGTTACAGAAACAATTCCATCAAAATAGGTGTATGCTCTCCTTTTTTTTTATATGCAAGGTATTTGGGGAAGCTTGGAAAATGACAGTGAGGCACATGTTCAGATTACACATGTTATAAAGGGGTAAAGGGGTAACCCACCACCTCTAATCCCTTCATAAAGGGTTCAAAAGGTAGCCTTTAGGTACAGCTCTCTGCTGGGTTTCAAGGATTGATACCTAGCACACAGTATTAAATAAATGCTTACTGTCTGCCTTTTTGCTCTTGTAGAGTCTATAGCCTGCACTTCAAGGAGTGGAGAGGGTTCTAAAGCTGTCTTTCTTTGGTGTATCCAATTTGTCCACAGTATACCTCTTAGCTCCTGAGGCAGACATTACTGTCACCTCCTCTAAGGACTCTATTATTAACTCCAGAGGCCACTGCTACCAATGATGATGAGAACTCCGGATCTTCTGACCTTTACACAAAGTCACCACCTGCTCAACAAGGTTGGGGTGGGGGGAGGGATACAAGGAGAGAAAGAAGAAAGAAAACAAACCAACTCTATCTTCCTTTCCTCTCCTTTGCCCCACCCCAAGACCAATTCTCTCTCAAGAATTCTTCATTGCTGGTTTCAATCAGTTCTGGTTCTACCATTTAACTAACCATAGGATCTGGGACAAGACCCTTCGCCTCTCTGTGCCTCAGTTTCCTCATCTATAAACTGAAAGTCTGTGACTTGATGATCTACCTCTAAGACCCCTACCAGGTCTTTGAGTCCAGCGAGGCTTCATTATTGACAATGACATATTTATCATCCTTTAAACAGATGGCATGTTATTGGGCTCTGAGTTGTACCCTTTTTAGTTTATTATTTCTGGAACTTAGAATAAATGTGATCTCTTTTCTCCATCATAGCATTTGCTCTTGAAATTTTGAGAGGGTTTTCCTTACAGAAGAGGAGGCAGGCAGTAATTTCTCAAATACATGAACTCTTATTAAAAAAAAAAAAAGTTGATCATTTCTTGCATGGCTTACCCTTGCGTTATTTACATTTTGCGTCCATTTTTCAGGTATTTGAAAAAATATTTTTTACAGCTTTAAAAATTTCCTGGGGATGTTATCACAAAAAGCACCCTGACAAGTAGAATGGTAGTTTAACCAGAGCTTTGGAAACAGATGGGTAGGACAAAACATTTTTTTTTATTAGTAACATGTACTCCACACCCAAAAAGTGAAACAAGAGTTTATATTTTTCAGAAGCTATTTTGACAATGTTATTTATTGCTCTACAGTCAAAGAAAAAGAAACATATGGTGCACAGACACCTTTTGGAGCCATTGAAATGAATCTAAGAAGCTGTTTGTAGAAAGCTCCTTTAAGCTTTTCCCTTAAATGGGTAGAAAACAGCTGGAACAACTGTACAGTGTTCTGCTTTGTGGCATGTGAAAGATTAACAGAAGAAGAAAATTGTTATTTGACATGCTGCTAATAGTATAGGAAGAATTATGCTACCTTGAAGTTTATTTTTAAGTATTTTTTATTGTCACACTCAACAATAATAAACCTATTAAAAATTCAAAGTTCTGTGTGCCACTGTCACAAAAAAAGAGAACATTCAGAAGTTATTTCTGGATCCTGTGTTCTTGAAGGTCATCGGTGACACTCTAATCACCATATCCAATGGCCTTTTTTTGGTCCTTATCCTTCTCTGTATCTGTGCAATTTTTGATACTGCCGACCCTCTGATCCTGCTTGAAATGCTTTCCTCAGACATGTACGAGCCATATGACCCTGAGCGAGTCATTTAACCTCTGCCTGTCTCAGTTTACTCAACTGTAAAATGGAGATAATAATAACACCTACCTCCCAGGAATGTGTGAGGAACAAGTGAATTAATATTTGTAACATGCTTAGCAGAGTTCCTGAACATAATAGGAGCTTAATAAATATGTATTTTCTTTCTCCCTCCCTCATCTTCAGTGACACTGTTTTCTCTAAGACGATCTTCTATTTCTCTGACTGTTCCTTTTAAATATTTTTTTCAGTCTCCTTTTCTCTTCCTTCTGCAGGTGCACAGTCTCATGGAGTGCAATGGTGAAGTCATAGGGTTGGTCAGTGAATGACCTCCAACCTATTTAAATTAAGTGATAAAAAACTGACATGTGTCTTTAGAATGGGCATTATGTCAGATAGAAGTAACAGGCACCAGAAAAACAAGTCTAATGGACTCTAATGATGATAGCTCAAATGTGAGTATGTTGCTCTAAGGCTTATCAAATTCTCTTCTCAAAAGGAACCCAAGCCCTTTGTAATAGGTAATTTGATGTCAGTACTTTGTCACTGGGGCAGCTAGGTGGTGAAAAGAATAAAGCACCAAGCCTGGAATCAGGAAGAGTTATCTTCATGAGTTCAAATCTGGCCTCAGATACTTTCTATCTGTGTGACCCTGGGCAAATCACTTAAGCCTGTTTTTCTCAGTTTCTTCATCTGTAAAATGAGCTGAAGGAGGAAATGGCAAACTATTTTAATATCTTAGCTAAGAAAACCCCAAATGGGGTCACAAAGAGTCCTATACAACTGAAATGACTGAACAATAACTTTATCACTACCCAGCTACTACAGAACACACATTAGCATCAATTACGAAAATAAAATATAGAAAAAAAGAGGTACCATGGAATGCAAAGTTCATATGAGTGCATTGGAAGCTAGGTCCCTGTAGCTTTCATAACAAAGACTCAATTCAAAATTAATCCAAAAAGTTTTTTTAATTAACCCCACTCTCCTCTGATTGTCTTTATTCCATATTTCCTTAAGACTCATATACCTGAAATTTCTACTTTTCTATTAAATGCCATGAGGGAAGGTCATTTAAAATGGTGTTTTAAGGATTTTAGAGAAGATGGAGGAGTAGAAAGACACATATACTCTAGTGCTTCCCCCACAGCCCACAAAATACCTGTAAAAAATGACTCTCAACAAATTCTAGAGCAGCAGAAGCCACAGAACAACAGAGTGCAAGAGTTAAAGGTAACGTGGAAGGCCAACAGAAAAGGTCTATCCCATGGGATGCTGAGCACAGCGGAGCTCAGCCCTGGCTATGCAGTAAGCATGGAAAGGAACAGGACCTGAACAGGTCTCCCAGGAAGAATCACTAGCGGAGAGGGTCCCAGGTCCCTCAACCCACAAATGCCAAAGAAATCTTCAAAGGTCAGTATGGGAGGGCTTTCCCAGCTGGGAGAGAGGGGAGCAGGGTCCCCCCAGCACTGACCCCAGGTGGTAGCAGAGAAGGGAGCAGCAGCAGCAGCAAGCAGCAGGCAGCTACTGTGGCCAGTGAAGCAGCCTGGGTCCGTTGTCCTAGCAGCTCAGCTTAAAGCCCCTGGAGGAATTAAGCAGCTGATCTGAACCTCAGCCCTGAGCATGGTCATGGGGGGAGGAGGAACTCTAGGACCCTCCTCTTAACAAAGGATTCAGAAATCAAGTAACAGGTTGGGAAAATACCTAAAAAAGGGGAAAAAATAAGAACATAGAAGGTTATTTTCTTGGTGAACAGGTATTTTCTTCCATTCTTTCAGATGAGGAAGAACAATGCATACTGTCAGAGGAAGTCAAGGTTTCTGCCTCCAGTACTTCCAAAATGAATATGAAGTGGGCTCAGGTCATAGAACAGCTTGAAAAGTGAGTCAGCAGCTTGCTAAAGGAGAACCCAAAAAAACCCTTTAAAACAAAAAACCTTTAAAAATAGGCTAACTCAATTGGAAAAAGAGGTCCAAAAAGTCAATGAGGAGAAGAAAGCTTTAAAAAGCAGAATTAGCCAAATAGAAAAGGAGATTCAAAAGCTCACTGAATAAAAATAGTTCTTTAAAAATGATAGTGGATCTCCGGGAAGCTAATACTTTGAATATGATAAACCAAGAAGTCACAAAACAAAACAAAAGGATTGAAAAAAATAGAAGATAATGTGAAACATCTCATTGGAAAAACAACTGACCTGGAAAATAGATCCAGGAGAGACAATTTAAAAATTATGGGACTGCCTGAAAGCTATGATCAAAAAAAGAGCCTAGACATTATCTTTCATGAAATTATCAAGGAAAACTGCCCTGATATTCTAGAACCAGAGGGAAAAATAAATATTGAAAGAATCCACCAATTACCTCCTGAAAGAGACCTGAAAGGAGAAACTCCTAGGAATACTGTGACCAAATTTCAGAGTTCCCAGGTCAAGGAGAAAATATTGCAAGCAGCTAGAAAGAAACAATTCTAGTATTGTGGAAATACAATCAGGATAACACAGGATCTGGCAGCTTCTACATTAAGGGACTGAAGGGCATAGAATATGATATTCCAGAAGTCAAAGGAACTGGGATTAAAACCAAGAATCACCTACCCAGCAAAGCTGAGTATAATACTTCAAGGGAAAAAAATGGTCATTCAATGATATAGAGGACTTTCAAGCATTCTTGATGAAAAGACCAGAACTGAACAGAAAATTTGACTTTCAAACACAAGAATCAAGAGAAGCATGAAAAGGTAAACAGGAAAGAGAAATAATAAGGGATTTTCTAAAGCTGAACTGCTTACATTCCTACATGGAAAGATAATGTTTGTTACTCTTGACACTTTTCTCAGTATTTGGGTAGGCGGAGGGATTGTACACACACACACACACACACACACACACACACACACACACACACATACACACACAGAGTACAGGTTAAGTTGAATCAGAAGAGATGATATTCATAATAAAATAAAATAAAATTAAGGGGTGAGAGAGGAAAATATTGGGAGGAGAAAGGGAGAAATGGAATGGAGCAGACTATCACTCATAAAAGAGATAAGAAAAATCTTGTTCAATGGAGGAGAAAAGGAAGGAGGTGAGAGGGGAAAAGTGAAGCTTACCCTCTTCACATATGTCTTAAGGAGGGAATAATATGTGCACTGAATTTGGTATGAAAATCTGTCTTACACTATAAGAAAGTAGGGGAAAAGGGGACACTTGGGGTGAGGGGGATGATAGAAGGGAAGGAAAATGGGAGAAGGGAGTAACTAGAAGTAAACATTTCTGGGAAGGGACAAGGTGAAATAAGAGAATAGAAAAAAGGGGGGGGGACAGGGTAGGATGGAGGACAATATAGTTAGTCTTACACAACGTGACTATTATGGAAGTCTTTTACAAAATGACACATATATAGCCTGTATTGAATTGCTTGCCTTCTCATTGGGGATGGGTAGGGAGGGAGGAAGGGAGAGAAGTTGGAATTCAAAGTATTAGGAATGAATGTTGAGAATTGTTATTGCATACAACTGGGAAATAAGAAATACAGGTAATGGGGTATAGAAATCTATCTTGCCCTACAAGAAAAGAGAGAAGATGGGGATAAGGGAAGGGTGGGGTGTGATAGAAGGGAGGGCACATTGAGGGAAGGAGTAATCAGAATGCAAGGTGTTATGGGGTGAGGGAGGGGAGAGATGGGGAGAAAAACTGGAACTCAAAATTTTGTGGAAATGAATGTTGAAATCTAAAAATAAATAAATAAAACTATTAAAAATTTTTTAGAAAGATTGAAACCTGTGCAGTTGCCTTCTTTCAACACTAGATGGCGATGGTGTGTTAGCAAGGCAAAATGATAAGCTAGCTTAACTCTCCATGAAGCTGACAAATCAGGGGATTAAGACTACAAAAAGTGAAATGCATTAGTGTATTAAGGCGCAAAGGGGTGAATATCTTGGCAGAAAATAAGAAGGAATAAAGAGGCTGACCTTTATTCAGTATGTAGAATATCATCTTCATCCTGGATCTCTCTGTATACTCCCTCCATCTTTGACTAACACTAGACAATCAAGCAATAGCCCTGCTACCCTCTGCCCTGGTACAGCCACATTTGGAGTTTTGTGTTTGGATGTGTTTGTTTTTTTGTCATTGTTCAGTCCTTTTCAGTCATGCACCACTCTTCATGGCCCCATTTTGGGTTTTGTAGGCAAAGATACTGGAGTGGTTGGCCATTTCCTTCCCCAGCTCTTTTTACAGATGAGGAAACTGAGGCAAATGCAGTTAAGTGATTTGCCCAAGTTTTCATGATTAGTGAGTGTTTGAGGCCAGATTTGAACTTAGCAAGATTAATTTTCCTGACTCCAGGCCCATCACTGTGCACTCTGGGACACCTTAGTTACTCTTACAATTAGTGCTTTCCTAAGAGACAGGGATTACATCATAAGTGACAGGTTCTCCCACAATAGATGCCTTCAAAGAAAGGCTTGAAAAGTACTTTTTGAGGGATATAATGCTGAGGTCTCTTTCCAACTCTCAAATGTATGAATAATTTTAGAGTTGTACTCTAAGGTAAAAAAGGATGAAAAAGAGAAAAGTTCTTTGAAATTTTTTCCCCATTTAATAAACTACACAGATTTCATAGCTTTATGTATGATTTTATTCCTTAGTTAACTTTGTTTTAATTTTATAATAGTTTTTAATAAGAAAATCTAGCCATTAGGCAGTTACTGATAACCTTTGAGTAAGCAGTTTCAGTAGAGGGTTGGGAACATGAGTTATACTGCAAAGGTTAATGGGTATGAGAAATTAGAGGCATGAAGTGATCAAGTATGGACTTGGTTGTAGGAGTCTGGCTATTAAAGGAAAGAAATAAAATAACCAAAAAGGGTAGGAAAGGCCAAAGAAAGTTTTTTATAGGGGGAGGGGCTAATTAGGGGAAGAGAATGATCTAAGTGTTTGTAGGCAAAGGAGATAGTAGAGAAAGCAATTTATGAAGTGGTGGTGGTGTTTTTCAGTTGCATCTGACTCTTTGTGACCATACTGTTCGTGGGGTTTTCTTGGCAAAGATACTGGAGCAGTTTGCCATTTCCTTCTCCAGTGGATTAAGGTAAACAGAGGGTAAATGACTTGCCCAGGGTTACACAGCTGGCATGTGCCTGAGGCTGAATTTGTACTCAGGCCTTCCTAACTCCAGGCCCAATGTTTTATGTGCTGAACTTCTAACTGTCTCCATTAAGGAAGCATGAGTGGGAATAATCAATGTGCCAAAGATCCAGAGAAGATGGGTAGGAATAGCATTTGTTTCTGTTTGTCCTTCATTTTCAAAGAAGACCATGACATCAGAAAGGTGATTCCATGACATGTAAGTGAATTGGATTTAAGTGAGGGAGGGCTGTACAAAGTCAACAGCCTCACTTTCTCCTCTGGAGCTATCTGGGTCCAGTGGCAAGATATAGATGAGGACAACTGGAGATTGCCCTTGGGATAGGATCTAAGGGCAAGAAGGGAGGATCATAGTATCATAGATTTACCTCTGGAAGGGAAAAGAGAAGTCCACTGAATCGAAACTCTTTGTTTTACAGATTAGGAAACTGAGGCACAGAGAGGTTAGTGACTTACCCAGACTCACGCAGCCAATACGTCTCCAAAGTAGAATTCAAACCCAGGTTTTCTTGATTTTTATTCCAGCACCCTCTCTACTATGCCATGTTGTCTCTCACCTCCTGTTTATAGGTTACCTTAAACATATGTTGTTCACAAGCTGTAGAGGAGAGTACTGGTCTGTAACAAAGAAGACATAGTTTGGAATTCTGCCTCTGACACTCCCATGGCAAATCCCCTTTACTGTCTGAACTTTCTGAGTAGTACCTACTCCTCATAGAATTAATGTGAAGTTCAAATGGCACTACTTAAAGTTCTTGGCAAACCTTAAAGTACTGTGTGGATCTCTGTTATATAATTACTGCAGTTAGAAAGAAGACAAGAGAAATGTAAAACCTTATGCTGCCATTAGTAATGCTTCTAGAGCACTTAGAAGTAGAATCTGGAAGATGACTTTCATAGACTGATTTAAAATGAAGTTAACTCTTACAGATTTATTTATCTTCCCGCTCTTAGTACACTGGTGGCCACAGTATTGCAATGGAGTGACTACAACTGACCCCTCCCCATCTCAGGGGTTAGGGAGGTGGTAAGATCTGGAAAATCTTCATAAAATTTGTTGTCCCTCCCTTTGCACCAGAGAAAAAGTCTGATTTTTTCTTTTATGGGATGTTTACAGTTCCTTATTGTAAAATCTGGCTTAGGTATTTGGTCATAGGCTTTGTGTCATCTACTGGCCTTCATGTAACATCTGCAGCTTCAGCTAAACTCCCCCCAAATTCCCATTTAATTTCTTATGCTGACCTGCAATATATCAGCACTGAGATAGGAAAAGTCACAAGGTAGAAAGGATAACTGTAGTGTACTTTTCTGGATACATCCTTTCCTGCCCTGTTGGTCTGATGGACATTTCACTTAGGTTACTCAAACTCTGGATAGGAATTCCTTGTACTTAATGATCACTTCTAAGTTTAATCATTAGTATTATATTAGAAAGAGGTCTTGCTTAATTTCTATCTGTGAAGTGGGAGGAAATAACACAGGGAATCTTAGATTTGTTGTAGAGTGTCAGGAGTTATTCTTTATAAACACTGGTGCATACAGTTGTATTGTTTATGTACCTTCCAAGGTCACTGTCAGTCTCATACGACCAGGCAAGATAGCAAGTCAAAATGACATTATCTTCATGTGACAATGAAAGGGCTAGACCTGCTGCCACCAGCAGGAGCACCCTGAGAACTGTCTCCTGTGGAAGTGATGGGTTTGGATTGATTGATTCATGTTCTCTTCCTCAAGTCAGTTTAGGATCAAGAACTCACATCTGTGAGGTGTCTGATTTGGCTAATCTGAGGTAGAAGCCAAAATATACAATGGATACCCAAAGGGCAAAAAGTCTTTGGCTTGCATTTTATGATGATGATGATGATGATGATGATGATGATGATGATGATGATGATGATGATAGAGGCCTGCGTGTTTTTGATGTGTGGTGATTGGAACTGGATAAACAGTAATAATGAAAACACAATAATAATAGCTAACATTTATTTGTATAGCACTTATTATGTGCCAGGCACTATTCTAAGCACTTTATAATTTTTATCTCATTTGATCCTCAGGAGAAATAGATGCTAGTATTATCCCCATTTTACAGATGAGGAAAATGAGGCAGAGTTTAAGTGATTTGCCCAGGGTCAGACAACTAGTATCTGAGGCTGGATTTGAACCCAGGTCTTCCTGACTCCAGGACTGGCATTTTATTCACTGAGACACCTAGCTGTCTGTGTTCTGGTTCATTACCATAAATTGACATATCTAGACTTAACTTGTTTAATTTCCCCCAAAGGGTTTTCCAGTAGGATCAACTGTTCTGTTTCACAAGTCAGTAGGTATGGTTCAGGGTTGTTTAATTCCAACCGTTAACAAAGCATCAACTCATACAGCAAGATTTCATTTACTGATCAAAATAATTTGCATTATGTTGTTAGTAGACCAATAAGCATTATCATGGAGGTCCTAAAAGCCATGATCCAGAGAATCAGTTTATAGACGAATTGCTGGTAGTACTGTGTTATACCAGGTGGGAGAGATAATCTTAGCCAAATTTGCTCAAATCACACTTAGGGGCAGGGCACTAAGGTCTTTGATTTCATCCTAAAATAAATCATAAAAATTGATCATTTTTTCGGAGCAAGTATTTATATAACTCCATGCTTCCTGAAAACTAAGCTAAAAATGTATCAATCTAACCATACTTGTTTTGTAAATAGTCTATTTTCAAAATCATTAACTTTAGGGTTAAATGTTACAATTTTATGAATTAGATGGCAAGCTCAAAATTATTAACAGTTTCAATATGTGCTAGTGAAATTTTTGTATGTATCTCAAGTTCCCTGCCTTGATCCTGGGGCTTACAAAAGTATCTGTCTTCCTGGCTTTCATTGGTTTTATGTCAAAGTTTTCTTCTTAATTAGACATCTTCATTCATCCATTTATTCAACAAATATTTATTAAACTATTAGGTCTCAGGCATTGTGCCAGGTGCTAGACACAGAAATAAAAGTGAAAGGCATGTCTGTCTTTAAAGAGCATAAACTCTATGGGGAGGTGAATTGAAGAGCAATAGAAATACAGATATGAAAATACAAAATATATGTTTCAACCCTTCTGGGATTCCCTTCCCAACTTACATTGACTCTCACGAGTTGGGTCCCTGGAGAGGGGGGCAATCACTCCTAACTTCTAAGGTGGATCTGGGTCCTTACTATTGTAATAGAATAGGTCACCACAGGGGATACCTCATTAATAAGCAATTAGTAGACACAATTAGCTCAAAACAAAGGCATTTACTAAAATGGCATAGTAAGAGCCATAACTAAAAACATTCCTATTATAAATCTGGGGTGCCTTCTCCAATAATACAATACTCGTGGGAAGAGAGAGCATATGGTACAATGGTGGTGAGGCATACATGTAGGGAATGCTGGTGGTTAAGGCAACTTATTCCTCAGCTTTTTCAGGACCTTAATGTCCTTTCTGTCCTGCTGCAGCTCATCTCTGAACTGCCAGGGCTAGTTTTCCCTTGAATTCACTGTTGGCTCTCTTCTCTGCTGCCAGGGATCACACTCTTATAAATTGTTTTCTGCCTTTGTCTATCTGACTGGAGAGTGTGCCTTTGTTCCCCCAACTGTGCTTAATACTCTCTTAAACTGTCAAATTGTTGGGTGTGTGTTTCCTGTTGGGCAAATGGCCCCAATGTTAAATGTCACATCTGAGGATGGGGGTTCAAGGTGGGAGTGTTGAGGGAAACTCTCCCCCAGCTACCCTCTGATATAGGGACAGGTACCACACTCCTCAAGAATGCTTAGATCCTAGATGCCCCCTAACTCTAGATCTATGTCTTTGGCCTTTTAAAGGCCACCAGAAGGCATGTCTAATTTCTCAGACCTTGACTCCCTTTCTAATTCAATCAAAGAATCTTTTGGAACTTCACAAAAGGATTATGTAAGGTGGCCTCCTCTTTACAATTGTTAGTTTAACACTTTGTTAATATGTTAACATTTCATTTATTTCCTTTTTGCTTTCTGGGACTGCATAAACTAGCTGTGGGCATGGCTGTGTAGGGGAAGGGGAGGGAATAGTCAATCGGAGAGCACTTTCTTCTCCTAGGTATAGTTATATACAAAAGTAAATACAAAATAATTTGGGGGGAAGTACTAATACCTGGGAGAATTGGGGGAAAACTTAGTTTAAGAGATGGCAGGTGAATTTAATGCTAAAGGAAACTAGCTAGCGGAAGGAGATGAGGAAGAAGTACATTCCAGGCATGAAAGACAACCTGTGCAAATGTATAGACAGGAGATGGATGGTTATGTACAAGAAACAGCAATTAGGTCAGTTTTGTTGTAATGTAGGAAAGTAATGTGTAATGAGCCTAAAAATGTATACCTGACCAGAACATGAAAAAAATGTCAAACAGGCTTTTATCACTTATCCTGAAGGAAGTAGGAAGCTCCTAGATCTTCTAAAATCTAATGTGAACATACCTGGGCTAACCATTTAACAACTGTGTGGAGGATAGACTGGAGAGAAAAGAAACTAGAAAGAGGGAGACCAGTCAGAAGGCCACCACAAGGGTCTAGGTGAGAGGTGATGAAGGCCCAAATGTGAGTGGAGAGAAGGACAGAGAGGCAAGAGGTGCTGAGGAAGCAGAATCAGCAAGGATGAGAAACTATTTAAATGGAAGAGAAGAAACCAAAGGGAAGAGTGGAGAATGAGTATCTTAATCTGAATGACAAGAAGGATAATGTTGCCTGGGATGAAATAGTAAAGTTTAAAAGAAGGAAGGGTTTAGGGGAAAAGATAATAAAATATTACCTCTTTGTATTTAGCATTCATTTTGAGCATTAATTTTTGTCAGCCTCTACCTCCACCAGTGCTTAGGGAACAAACGTGCTTAAGATATGAGTTTCAGGAAACACACTTCTAGGCATGGAAGTCCCACCAACTGCGTGCTCAATTGGTAACTCAGACTTGAGTTTTAACCTCATTCTGTCTCTGCATTTGACTGGATTTATGATCTTAGTTAAGTTACAAAAACCTTTCCCAACTCATTATCCACCTGTCTTCAGAGGGGTGCATAAATACAATACAACCAAAGTGTGTTGTGATGTATTACTAAGCAATAGGGTGGCTAAATTACTTGATATAAAATCTGCTCTACTTCCATGGTTTCATTCATCGTGGTAGGTACTCCCTCCACCATGGTAAACTGCAATTCTCTCCTCATTTCAGGTCTTAGAGAGTGTTTGTGACCAAAATAAAAACAAATTTAGAAATCAGTAACGAATCTTCTGTGAATAGGGTTCTCCAAACTAGCAATTTACTGCTAATACAAAACTTTGAGTCCTAATCCTTAGATGTTCAGACATTACTTGAATTTCCCACAAAGCTGCACTCATTTTGGACTTTATCACACCACCAAGAGAAGGTTATCACCTTAAATGTTATCACCATGCTGACTCCATGTTGTTTTTGTAAACCGTTTAATTCCCTCAATTGTCCCTCCCCTCTGATTGGGGGTCTGAAGGGTAGAATAATATACTTCTCCCCACACCTTCACTTATAAAGGGCTCAGAATTTTCCAGATAACTTGATTTTCCACCAGAAGATCTGCTTGGTTTTAGCTCTGCTGAACATCTGGCTCCCTGGTGGCTCTCTCCATTCTAGTTCTTTACTTCCTTAATAATGTCTTCCATCATTAGAGTACAAGCTTCTTGAGGGTAGAGACTTCCTTTTTTTCTTATTTATATCTTTAGCACTTATCCCAGTGCTAGGAACATAATACACTTAATAAATACTTGCGGAATTGAGTCTAATTTAACTGAATGCTGATAAAATAGTCCATTGTCAGACCTGTACTTGAAGCTTGACCAGTTGGTAGGACCTAAAATTTACTTCTGGCAAAGTCTAGGACTGTACAAGGTCACCTCCATATCATGTTGAAGCAGTTTCAGAGCAGGACTTTGGTAGAGGAAAGCCTAGAAATAGAAAATGTATTTAAATGCTAACTATGATCAATATCATTTTCTATGCATAAATTTGTAGATTACGTATGGCCTTCTGAGGTTTCTACACCACCATCCAGTTGGGTCCTATGTTGCCAGTATTAAAACAAGTTAGAAAGGGCTTGGAAAGGCTCAAAGAGAGTTCACAGCTAACACTTAATTTGAAAGTAAAATATATAAATATTTGTGTAACCAGTGACCCAGAGTCCCCTCACTTGTGTTTACATGCATCAGATTCAATTTAGAAGACTTTCTCCAAGTAGCAATATTGATTTGACTTCTATTGGGCCAACCCAGAGTTTACTTCAGGAAATTACTGAATGTAGTTCATATCTAGGCTTCCATAGATAAGGTTAATAGGGTCCTCAGCTCTAGTAAAAACCTTCAAGGTAATAATGATATTGAGAACAGGGAAAGCTTTATTTTACCACTCAGAAAATGCACAAAATACAAAGGACTCATAATAGTAACCCCAAACAAAAATGTAAAAAGCACATGAAGAAACGTAATAGACCACTGAAAATCAATATAGACTTTTTCTTTCAGTGGTAAGTCCTATATTTTTTTCAGGGTACTAGAGTCCTCTAGACTTTTTACCCGATCATGATTTAGACTTCCCTCAAAAGGGACTTGCCCCTTGGGCTGTTCTCAGGGATAACTTCCTGAAATTTCTGACTCTCTCCCATAATGTAAGACTCCAATACAAACAGGGGCCACTAACCCATGAATAAGGATTCCTGTGAGTAAGATATTGACTTACACATCTTATTATGCTTTTATTTATTTTGTTAAAGATTTCCCAAATATATTTTAATCTGGTTGGGCAACATACTAGCAGTGTAAGTGACAACTCTAGTCTCTGAAATCCTCCCCAAACTCATAGTGACACTTTATGGTTTAAACACTTCCTAGAAGGTTTTGCTAGATAGGGAGCTCCCTTACCATGATGATGATGACGATGACGATAGCTAACATTTATATGGTACTAACTATGTGCCAGGCACTGTGCTAAGCACTTTACAGCTAATATCTCATTTGATCCTCACAGCAACCCTAGGAGAAGGTGCTATTATTATCTCCATTTTGCAGGCTTAGATCAAATGACCTACTCAGGGGTCACACTGCTAGGAGGGTCTGAAGTAGGATTTGAACTCGGGTCTTTTTGTCTCCAGGTTCAGCACTCTATCTATTAGCTGTTCATCAGATGGGCAATGGCCAAAACACTCACTGGGAAGGAAAAGAGGAGGAGGTCCTGATTTCTTTCTAACCTGCTCCTCCTTCTCCCATATCATGGCTTTAGTTCCTCAATATTACTTTTCCCCACATCAATGGCTTCATAAATGGTCTTTTTTTTCTCTCCAAAAAACAAACTGCTCTGAAAAATCTCCAGGGTCTAGGAATGACATTGTCCTTGCCCTCCCTTCTTAGGTCATGCAGCTCCTGAGGATTTACCATAGGTTAACCAGCTTTGACTTCTCCTGGACCAGGAAGCCCACTCTTAGGACTCAGGTCTCTGACTTGTGCGCAGTAAGCGAAAAACAAAAGGCAAAGACTAGCCAGAAACTCATCTCAGGGCCTAGGAATGAGCATATATACAGCCCCCATGTGCTTCTGCTCCAAGGCAGCCATTTTCCAACGTTTGTGAAGAATAAATCTCCCAATCACCTGCTATGCCATGGAGCTCTGTGTAAGACAGGCAGACACACACTAAAAAACCAAAACAGATTAAAAGGGACTGAGTAGCTCTAGAAACTCATTTTTATAAGTCATCACAAAGGGTGACCCCTCCCAACAGAGTCAGGAACCACTCCATACAACTAAAAACTACATCAAAGCCAGCTAATTTATCTTCTTGGGAGTAATCCCAGCCACTTAAACAATCAGGAATTATCTTTTCACCTCTTAACAAGGAGCCAGTGAGCATTTTCCCTTTTGGTCCAAAAAGGCAAAGAAAAGCTCATAAATCTGTATGCTCATGAAGTTGTGGGGGAGGGGTGACCTCTTATGTTTGTATTATTCAATATTTTGGATTATTGGAACTTCTTTTTACCTTATTATCAAGGAGAACAGAGTTGACTGCATATTCTTACACTTTAGGCTTGCTGCCTAACTTTGTTAACAAGAAAAAGAAGCAGCAGTGTGTATTAGGTTCCAAATAGCTCCCATGGGCCTTGTGGCAGGACATTTGAAAGGAGTTTGGAAAACAATTTGGCTTTATGACATAATCGTAATCCAATTGAACCAACATTTATTGAATGCCCCCTCAGACTTTGTACAGCACTCAAGTAATACTGTGCATTATAACCATCTTGGTGTTTAGTCATTCAGGAGTGCTGGATTCTTGGTGACCTGGTGGACCATAGCATGATAATGTGGACTATGGGGTTCTCTTGGCAAAGATACTGGAGTGGTTATCATTTCTTGTTTCAGTGAATTAAGGCAAACAGAGGTTAAATGACTTGCCCATTGTCTTATTCCCCCACTATACA
Organism: Notamacropus eugenii; assembly: GCF_028372415.1. Lineage (NCBI taxonomy): Eukaryota > Metazoa > Chordata > Mammalia > Diprotodontia > Macropodidae > Notamacropus > Notamacropus eugenii. The sequence goes on from NC_092873.1 coordinate 411,612,420, forward strand.
TTAAGCTACAAAAAGATAGAGACCTAATTTTAATTGTTTTATATACAGTAGGCACTTAATAAATGTTGTGTTAAGTAACTGATACTTTGTATTATGCTGTACTATATTTAATAACATGCTCTAACTTCTAAAGGTTTTCTTTCCTTTCCCACCAAGTAGATTCAGGATCAGCCAATTGGAATGACATCTTAGAATCAAGGATATTGAAATGGAAAGCATCTTAGAGGTCATCTAGACCAGCCTTCCATTTGGCAGATGAGGAAATTGAGACCCAAAGAGAAGCAAAGTCTCTTGCCCAAGGTCACATAGACAGTAAAGTAAAAGTGGTAGAGCTAGGTCATTGAATACCACATTCTACATTCTTTCCACTGTACCTAATGCTTCTTCTCCAGATTGTAGCTCTGTGCTATAAAATCTTATGCAGTAATGAAACAAAGTGATACTCAATTGAAATTTGAACTAAATGCCATACTCCCATAGCCACATGCTTGTATGATTATTGTATCAAAAGAAAAGGGACTGGAAAGTAGATGGCCATTGAGTCTAGTCTAGTTTTACAGGTGAAGAGCAAAGGAAGAGAGAGGCTGACCAAGTAGTCTCTGAGCTTAGGTCTTCCTGATTCCCAGTCCAGTGTCCTAATCACTATGCCAGGCCGTCTCTTGTTTTTATTCAACATAAATTTGAAGTTTAATTACTCATTTTACCAAAAGAGAAGAACTGATTGGGCTTTAATTCTTCTCCCCCATCTCTTTTGCTTTAAAATATATTTCCATATGTATTTCCCTTCTGAGATTGGAATTGAATCTATTCATTATGCAGGAAACAAAATAAAATCATTAGTAAATGTGGCAATGCACATGGGGGTTCTCTGAGCTTCAAGGTAGAAATGCACACATGCACACATGCACACACATACTTTTTCCACTGAAATAATTTTCTGTCTTATTAAAATTGACATTTTGCCCTAAGTCTCAAATGTAAGAAGTGAGTCTTCTAAAATAAGCTAGCAGAATGCTGATGACCTTGCCATCTGCATGAATTACTTAACTTTGGAGTGAATGAAAGATGTTAAAAGTAAACACACTATCTATCCTCTTTGTGACTTTAGCCAGTGACCACATGTCAAGTTTCTGTCAATAAACGATTAGAGGAAGAGAACGGGATGGGAAGGCAGGAGACTCTTTTCTATTCCACAGGTCCTGTTTGTTGTCTGCAGTAAGCACTTTGTCTGTTATGACAATACACTCTGAGATGCTCACTGAACTTGGTTTGAGAAAGTTTGAGGGAAAAAAAAACTTACCAAATAGGAAATTTAAACAACTTCTCCCCATCAGCAGTGGACAGAGTGATGGGCCTAGAGAGAGAAAAACCTGAGTTCATTTGTAGCCTTGGAACCCTAGGAGAGTCACTTAACCCTCTGCCTGCCTCAGTTTCCTCAACTGTAAAATGGAGATCATAATAATACCTACCTCACAGGGTTATTAAGAGGATCAAATGAGAGAGAAGTAAAACACTTAGCACAGTGTCTGGCACATAGTAGGTGCTTAATAAATGACTGTTTCCTTCCCATCACAGAACAGTTTTTGTTTTTGTTCAGTCATGGCCAACTCTTCATTATGTCATCTTGGGTTTTCTTAGCAAAAATATTGGAGTGTTTTGCTATTTCCTTCTCCTGCTCATTTTACAGTTAAGGAAAGTGAGGCAAACAGGGTAAAGTGAATTGTCCTGGGTCACACAACTGATAATTATCTGAAGCCAGATTTGAACTCATGAAGATGAGTCTTTCTGACTCTAGTGTGGGTGCTCCAAATACTTCACCACCTACCTAGTTTGAAAACGGGGGAAAAAAGATTACTTACTAATATTGTATCTTTTGCAATATCCTTTATATGTTTATATTATCAGACCTTTCTTGGGTTAGCTTTAGAACACAATCATGGATTCTGTGCCATGTTTCTTACATGGGGAAAATGAAACTCCCAGACATTTACTGATAGAGATGTAAATGACTTACTGTCCTTTCACCTATCAGCTTCTGCTGAGCATGGAGTCATCTGGATTTTCAGTCAGAAGAACTGAGTTTTAGCTCCAGTTCCATCAAATTCTAGCTGTGGGATCTTGAGCAAGTCTATTAATCTCTTTGAGCCTCAATGTGCTAATCTATAAAATGGAGATAATGATATTTATACTACCTACCTCATAAGGTTGTGATAAGGAACAAATGAGAAAATATATGTATATATATCTAAACATAATATATGTAAATCATTTTGTAAACTATCATACAACCAGGATATTATTATTACCATTATCCTAGACACCTATGGGATACTCACAGGAAGCATCTGCTAGAAGACAGTCTAGTTGTAAAAGGCATAAGAAGTTTATTTTTCCTGAGGAGACCTCTTGGCCAGGTTAGCCCTAAAGATGAACTGATAACAGATTTGTCATTGTTTTCATTATTTTTAAGGGTCAACACCCTAGATGATCTGCTTAACTGTAAAACGGAGATAATAATATTACCTACCTCCCATGGATGACATGAGGCTCAAATGAGATAATTTATATCAAGTACTTAGCACAATACTTGGAATATAATAAAAACTTAATAAATGCCTGTTCCCTTCCCTCTTACTCCTTATAACACTTTTTTGGAGTAATACAAGAAGGCATATACACTGGAGAAGGACACCTACTGGTCAGGACTTTTGGTCAAAGGACAAGGGGTGACAGATTCCATCCTTTCACAGAATATCTAGATACCCTTAGCATAAAAAGGAGTGATAATTAGCTTCTTTTTTAATTAAAAAAAGATATTTTATTACTATCTTCTCTTTCTTATATCACGATAGTAATCTCAAGTATCCCCTCAGAGAGCCATCCATATAACAAATAGCATTTTTAAGAGAGAAAAAAAAATCAGTGTAACTGATCACTACACAGAAGAAATCTGAAAACATGGGCAATATACCCCTGGACCTTTCACCACAAAGGTGTGGATTGTGAGGTGTCCTTTTGAGTGAAATAAGGACATTGTGAAGACTTTTCATTATAAAAAATATGGGTAATATTGTATTTTCTAAATAAAATTTCTTTTCCATAAGGCGTCTCTTTCTGGATACCTGATTTCCAGGAGTCCAGGGCTTTGGGCAGTTGGGGCCCCTCCCTTCTCTCTGTGAAAGTGCTGGGGACTGTAGTTGAAACTTGGAAGTTACTCAAATCTCTCCTTTGTTTGTTATACTGTTGCCACATCAACACTACCAGCTCCCCCTTCTCCCCCTCCCCTCCTTTTTACTTTAGTTATAGAATAGCCACATCAGCAGTTAGGGTAAGTATTAGATGAAGTGTATTGGGATAGGTGAATATTTCCCAGGTCTTGTCTAGCTTTTCATGCTTAGACTGTAAGCCCACCTCCCAGCCAATGGAAAGGTGGGATAGTGGGGAGGTGGGATTCTCTGCATTAGGGTATTTTATGGTGTTCTTATCCTCTGTAAGTTGCTTCCTTCCATCAGCCCCGTCCTGGTGGAGGGATGCCCCTTTCTAGCGAGAATGGAATAAATTACCTTCTGTTCCTACCTCGAGAAACCTATGAGTTTATTTAAAATTTTGGGTAAGGGTCTTTTAACCCACACACTCTCATTTCTGTTCTCTTTAGTCCTGTTTGATCTTTCTAATTTTGTTATATTTCCTTTTGATTTTTTTACTGTGTAACCTGTACTTTCCATTTATATTGTTGTATCTATTGTATGTATTGTTTTCTTGGTTCTGCTTACTTCACTATGCATCAGTTCCTATAGATCTCTTCATGCTTCTCTGTGCTTATTGCATACGTCATTTCTTATAGAAAAGCAATATTGCATTACATTCGTATACCACAATTTGCTCATCCATTTCCCAATTTTCCTCAATTGATGGGAATTTCCTGATTCTTAGCTATCACAAAGAGTGCTGCTATAAATATTTTGGAATATATGAGAACTTTCTTCTAATCCATAACTTCCTTGGTAGGTAGGAGGGGAGAGCAGAGATTAGCCCAATAACCCCTCTGATTCAAAGGATATGAAATTTTAATCACTTTAGTTGTATAATTCCAGATTGCTTTCAAAAATTATTGCAATATCTCACAGTTGCACCCACAATGTATTACTATGTCTATCGTCCCACAATTCCTCCAGCATTGACTATTGTCATTTTTTTGTCATTCTTGCAAATATGCAGAGTATGAAGTGAAAGCTCAGGGCTATTTTGATTTGCATTTCTTTTAGATAATTAGCTTCTTAGAGTTAAAGCTAAGTCAAACAGGCACTAAATAATGTATGACCTGGGGCAAGTCAGTTAATTACTTTGGGCTTTTCTCTTTTGTTAAAGAGGTTGATCTATATTTTCCTTCCAGCTCTAGGACTCTTAGTGACCTTTAAAATATATCCCATTCTGGTCCTGTCTGATCACCAAACCAAACTGCTAGGAATTCTAAATTCAGCTGATAACCAGAGAACTTGAGCCCTGGAAGAAAAACAATTGTTTTCTGGGTCGATAAACCAGGGTTCTCCTTTCAGAGAACACTGATGCTCAGAATAGGACCACAGCTATTAAGGGTATATTGGTGGTAAGAAACAAATGAAACTCATTTAACCTTTTTTTAAAATTCAATTTTATTTTATTTTACGTTCTGAATTTTCTCCATTCCTCTCCCTCTCCTCTACCCAGAGAAAAGGCAAGAAAAGTAAAACCTATTATACAAATATGTATAGTTATGCAAAACAAATTCTGCCATCTTGGCTGAGCTTCTGAAAATCATTGAAACTTAGAGCTAGGAAGGACCTTTTAAGCTACCTAGTCCACTTCCCTCATTGTACAGATGAGGAAACTGAGATCCAGAGAGGTTATGTTACTTGCCCAAGGTCACACAGCTAGTGAATGACAAACTAACTGTAAGACATAGGCAATGGTATGCTATAAACATTTAATGACAGACTCTCAAAAAAATGTATCCACAATTAACCTGCATTATTAACATTTTTCCATCACTTAATAAATTCAATTCAACAAACATTTATTAAGTACCTAATAGGTGCCAGATACTGCACTAAGCACAACAAAAAGAGACAGAAGACTTTGCCTACCTTTAAGGAGTTTATAATCTAATGGGGGATTTACTTTCTTAAGTAAAGACAATCAGCAAAATAAGTCGTCAAACCCTGACTTGTAATCTTCCTGACCGGAAGTTTTCTGATGTTTAACATTCAGCTCTCACAAGCTGTTTGGTGCTTGCTCCAGAACTTGACTAAATGCAGGTATCCTGATTCCTAGTCTTGTGTTCTTTCTACTGTGGCAAGCTTCTCGGCTTGGTCTTTCATACAGTTTTCTCTTTCACCTTAAGTAGAAACCGGCATCCTCTAAATTAGATAAAGAGTTGCCATTATCTCATTGACTGCTAATTGATCTTTGCTTCGGGCCCTTAACTTTTCAGTTCAGAGTATGAACACACAATGCTCCACTGGAGAGTCATGTGGGCTGTGGATTTTAAACTCATGTTTTCCACCTTACTCTACATGCAGGTACCTTCTTTGTAATGCTTTCCTTAGGGTACATGCCACAGGGCCTCCTTAGAGGGGAATCTAATTTATAACAAGCTCCTTTTGGAATCTTAATAATTAAGCAGCCTCAGATGGGGGCCCAGGCAGACCGACTTTACAGATTCTCTCTAGACATTTTCCATATTCTCTCAGCACATGCTTGCATTGGACTGCCAATGTTAAGATATTCAGTCCTGCCACTGATGGCAGCCTGCTTTAGGGAGGACAGAGAAGGGAGAGGAAATTCCTCTGGCAGAGTTCAGACAAGCAGTGCTAGACTGGATCGCATCTGCCAGTTTCATTATTACTTGCTTCTCATCCTGGTATATGCATGTGGAGGGGGTCAGTAGCAAAAGGAGGCGATACCAGAATGATCAGAAAGCCATAGACAATACCACTTGACAAAACCAAGGAAGGAGACCTAAGTTCAGTACCTGACAGCCTGTCTGGTTTTTTCCCACAATCATGCTTCTAACTCTCCTTAAGCAATCTGCTCATGACAACTTAAAAAATGACTCCTGTTAACACAATTTCTACTAAGCCACTTTCTGCTGTTGAATAATGTAAAATCTCTGCTTCTCCCCAACCACCAGTAGCCTTCTCAATAGCTGGCACCTCTGAAAGCTCCTGCAGAAATGCAGACGCAGTTATCCTTGACCCTTCCCTCTCTCAATCAAGGGTCAAGTCTTGTTCATTCTGTCTCCATAATTCTTTGCAACAGTCTGTTTCTGTTCAAACATGGCCACCATCCTAGTCTGGGCCTCATTAGCTCTATTTTTTTCTTTTTTAAAAATAATAGTTTATTTTTCCCAATTACTATAAAAACAATTTTAGACATTCTTTTTTTTTAAGTTTTGAGTTCCAAATTCTATCCCTCTCTCCCCTTCCCTCTTCCTGAGATGGTAAGCAATCTGATATTGGTTACATATATATGATCATTTAAACATATTTCTACATTAGTTATTTTGATGGGAAAAAAACTCCAACAAGAGAAAGAAAGAGAGAGGGAGGGCAGAAGGAAAGAATGAAAAAAAAAAGGAAGGAAGAGCGCCCATCATGTAACTTGTCAGGTGGGTTGCTACTGTGCACTCTCTCCTGTTTGTAACATGAGCTACAGCAACCAATTAGATTGACATGTCTATCTCTACCCTGAGAGGAGCTAGTCATATCTTTTTGCTGTGAATTCAGAGGAAGGAAGGAAGGAAGGAAGGAAGGAAGGAAGGAAGGAAGGAAGGAAGGAAGGAAGGAAGGAAGAAAGGAAGGAAGGAAGGAAGGAAGGAAGGAAACTTCAGTCAATATTCAGATACCAACAGTTCTTTCTCTGGAGGTGGATAACATTTTTCATCACGAGTCCTTTAGGATTTTTTTGGATCATTATATTGCTGAGAATAGCTAAGCCATTCATATTTGATCATCATACAATATTTCTGTTATGGTGCACAATATTTTCCTGGTTCTGCTCATCTTCACTCTGTGCTAGTTCATGTGAGTCTTCCTAGGTTTTTCTGAAATCAGCCTGCTTTGGGTCATTACTTTCTAATTCATCCACTTGTGTTTAATCTCTCCTCTCTCCAAACCATCCTCTATGAGTCTATCAAGGTCATTTTTTTACAGCATACTAAGCATCGCTTCCCTTACTCAAGAAAGTTTAGTGATTCTGATGAGGGCTGGAAGGGGGAATGTGAGACCCCCGCAAAGGCCAGGGTACCAGGGGTAGGTCATCTGGAGAAGAATTCAAAGATGCAAGCACTGTTGAGGTTAAAGTAAAGACACTTATCAGCAGGCAAGAGTTCTTAAGGAACCTGCAACCTTAGAGGGATACAGGGAAAGTTTATATAAGATATTTATAGTATCACTTGTGCCAAATATGCTAACTAGATGTCTAAGAGTGGGATTAGAGAGTGGTTTAGGAGTGGTTAGTTCTTAAAGGAACATGCACTTTTGGTATCTACTGTGCAAGTATTTTACCCAGAGTTAATTGGGAAATAGCCCAAGAGGGGCTCTACCTGGATGTGTGATTTTAGGCCCGAAACGTCACTAAATCAGCTAGTGGTCAGGGCTGGCTCAGAAATACCAGGTTGCTCTCATCAATATCTTGTGAGACAAGATAAATGTAAGGGAATATAAGTATATCTAAGTCTAGGATACATATGATTGGTCAGTGAGTAGTAACTGTTGTTATGCCCCAGCAACACAGCCTGTTCAGTCAGTTCAGACTAATGAGTTCTACAGGTGCAGCTGGCTACTATAGCAGGAAGGGAGATAACAGTTGTTACTAGGGCAGGCTGTGTCCTTGGGCTGGGGAGAAACTGCCTGGGATAGTATTTTGAGGCTAGGGAGAAATGTGATTTTTAAAGAGAAATGTGATTTTAGAATTGGGGCCCAAGCACATGCACCCAAGCACCCCATCAGCTCCATATTGTTCTAGAACAGACCTGCACAACAGATTGCCAAGAGTCACTTGCAGCCTGCCAAAGGATTTCAGGTGACCAGAGAAAAATGTAGAGGACATAAGAGAAAGTAAAGATGTAACAAGTGTTTTGTCCATGCTCTGCTTAACCCACCTTCCACTAGTCACTATTGTGCCCAGCATGTAACTTGACAGGTGGGTTGCCACTGTGCACTTTCTCCTGTTTGTCACATGACCTGCAGCAACCAACCAGATTGACATGTCTATCTCTAGCCTCAGAGGAGTTAGTTGTGTCTTTTTGCTATGTTTTTGGTTGACATTGGCATTAAACAGGGACAGAGTGAGTGCAGCCATGTATCAATGCAGCTGATACCTGCTATGCAACGAGTGTCAACAACAAGAGGGTTTCTTCCCCTCCCTTACTTCATGGCTACCCTCTAAGTTCCATGAGTGTCTGGTACTCTCTTCAAGGTCAAACAGTCGGTCCACTATTTTTTTCTATGTGAGCAGTTGCTATGGAGATTTTTTGGTTCTAACATTAAAGTTTTTGGGGTGACTTTGTAAAATGGGTGTTAAAAGAAACAGAAGATGAAATCAGAACATAGTGTTTAATCTGGAATGGACAAATAGATACTTGTTTATGTACATGAGAGACAAAATATTGTGCTTTTTTTGCTGAGAAGTAATAACTGTTCTGAAGGAATACAGTCTTCATCGCCATTTCAAATCAAAACATTCTGACAAGCCAATTGGACACCAATGAAAAGCAAATTAAAGCATCCAAATTGTTGAAAAATCTCTGTGGAGAACAGAGTTTTTCTAGAAACAAAATTCAGAAAATGAGGTGGCTACTAAGGTTAGTTTGCAGATTTCTAAAGAAACGCTACTGGTGAGGGCAGAGCCAAGATGGCAGAGTAGAAAGACACACATACACTAGCTCCGAACCCACAGCCCATAAAACATCTGTAAAAAAGAACTCCCAACAAATTCTAGAGCAGCAGAAGACACAGAACAACGGAGCAGAGGAGATTTCTGTTCCAGAGGGACCTGAAAACCTCTCGCAAAAGGTCCATCACTCTACAGACCCGGAGCAGAGCCCAGCCCTGCCTTGACAGCGCGGCACCGAGAGGAGTGGATCTGAGCAGGCTTCAGGGACAGAATCTCTGGCGGCCACGTGGGTCCCTCCACCCACAGGTGATGGGGGTCTGTGAGAGAGTCTCTTTGGCGCATCAAGAGGGGGGTGGGGTGCCCCCATAACTCAGGCCCCCCTGGGAGGTAGAAGCTGAGAGGCGGCTGCAGACCAGGGCTCCCCAAGCGGGCGGGAGCCTGAATCCATTGTGGAAGGTCTGTGCATAAACCCCCTGAGGGAACTGAGCCTGAGAGGCGGCCTTGCCCCAACCTCAGCACCTGAACTTAATCTCACACTGAATAGCAGCCCTGCCCCCGCCAAAAGCCCTAAGGCCGGAAGCAACATTTGAATCTCAGACCACAAACGCTGGCTGGGAGGATCAGGAGGCAAAGTGGGTGTGAGGAGAATATTCAGAGGTCAAGTCACTGGCTGGAAAAATGCCCAGAAAAGGGAAAAGAAATAAGACTATAGAAGGTTACTTTCTGGGTGAACAGGCATTTCCTCCCTTCCTTTCTGATGAGGAAGAACAATGCTTACCATCAGGCAAAGACACAGAAATCAAGGCTTCTGTGTCCCAGCCCACCCAATGGGCTCAGGCCATGGAAGAGCTCAAAAAGAATTTTGAAAATCAAGTTAGAGAGGTGGAGGAAAAGCTGGGAAGAGAAATGAGAGACATGAAGTCAAAGCATGAACAGCAGATCAGCTCCCTGCTAAAGGAGACCCAAAAAAATGTTGAAGAAAATAACACCTTGAAAACTAGCCTAACTCAATTGGTAAAAGAGGTTCAAAAAGCCAATGAGGAGAAGAATGCTTTCAAAAGCAGAATTAGCCAAATGGAAAAGGAGATTCAAAAGCTCACTGAAGAAAATAGTTCTTTCAAAATTAGAATGGCACAGATGGAGGCTAAGGACTTTATGAGAAAGCAAGAAATCACAGAACAGAACGAGAAGAATGGAAAAATGGAAGATAATGTGAAATATCTCATTGGAAAAACAACTGACCTGGAAAATAGATCCAGGAGAGACAATTTAAAAATTATGGGACTACCTGAAAGCCGTGATCAAAAGAAGAGCCTAGACATCATCTTTCATGAAATTATCAAGGAAAACTGCCCTGAGATTCTAGAACCAGAGGGCAAAATAAATATTCAAGGAATCCACAGAACACCCTTGAAAGAGATCCAAAAAGAGAAACTCCTAGGAACATTGTGGCCAAATTCCAGAGTTCCCAGGTCAAGGAGAAAATATTGCAAGCAGCTAGAAAGAAACAATTCAAGTATTGTGGAAATACAATCAGGATAACACAAGATCTAGCACCCTCTACATTAAGGGATCGAAGGGCGTGGAAAAGGATATTCCAGAAGTCAAAGGAACTAGGACCAAAACCAAGAATCACCTACCCAGCAAAACTGAGTATAATACTTCAGGGGAAAAATTGGTCTTTCAATGAAATAGAGGATTTTCAAGCATTTTTGATGAAAAGACCAGAGCTCAAAAGAAAATTTGACTTTCAAACACAAGAATGAAGAGAACCATGAAAAGATAAACAGCAAAGAGAAGTCATAAGGGACTTACTAAAGTTGAACTGTTTACATTCCTACATGGAAAGACAATATTTGTAACTCTTGAAACATTTCAGTATCTGGGTACTGGGTGGGATTACACACACACACATGCACACACGCACACACACATAGAGACAGAGTGCACAGAGTGAATTGAAGAGGATGGGATCATATCTTAAAAAAAAAATGAAATCAAGCAGTGAGAGAGAAATATGTTGGGAGGAGAAAGGGAGAAATGGAATGGGGCAAATTATCTCTCATAAAAGAGGCAAGCAAAAGACCCATTAGTGGAGGGATAAAGAGGGGAGGTGAGAGAAAAACATGAAGTCTACTCTCATCACATTCCACTAAAGGAAAGAATAAAATGCATGCTCATTTTGGTATGAAAACCTATCTTACAATACAGGAAAGTGGGGGATAAGGGGATAAGCAGGGTGGGGGGGATGATAGAAGGGAGGGCATGGGGAGGAGGGTGCAATTTGAGGTCAACACTCATGGGGAGGGACAGGATCAAAAGAGAATAGAAGTAATGGGGGACAGGATAGGATGGAGGGAAATATAGTTAGTCTTATACAACACAACTATTATGGAAGTCATTTGCAAAACTACACAGATTTGGCCTATATTGAATTGCTTGCCTTCCAAAGGGAAGGGGTGGAGAGGGAGGGAGGTAAAGAAGTTGGAACTCAAAGTGTTAGGATCAACTGTCGAGTAAGGTTCTTGCCACTAGGAAATAAAAACTACAGGTAAAGGGGTATAGAAAGCTATCTGGCCCTACAGGACAAAAGAGAAGATGGAGACAAGGGCAGAGAGGGATGATAGAAGAGAGAGCAGATTGGTCATAGGGGCAATTAGAATGCTTGGTGTTTGGCAGGGGGGGGGGGGATAAAAGGGGAGAAAATTTGTAACCCAAAATTTTGTGAAAATGAATGTTAAAAGTTAATAAATAAATTTAATTATTTAAAAAAAAAAGAAAGAAATACTTGCTGATTGTAGCTTCTGGATGATATCCCTATTAAAAAGAAGCACTTTTGAGAAATAGTTTAATCATTAATTATATCTTTACTTGAAAACTGGGCTGCTAAAAACCTATCTTCAGCCTGAAGAAGTTGAACCTATTTTAATTTTGGCCCCTACCTACTGCCAAGTTGTGCAGGTCAGTTCTAGAATAAAATACAAACTCCTCAGGTTGGCCTCTAAAGCCCTTTACACTCTGATTAAAACTTTAGAAAGCCTTTCCTCATCACTTTAGTCAGCAGAACACTTCCTCTCCTCAAAATAGATTGCATTAACTTAGGAAGGGAAGGCAACAAACATTTATTAAGCACCTACTTTGTGAGGGGAACACAATCTCTTTTTTACCTCATTTGATCATCACAATCACCTGAGGTAGATGTTATTATTATCCCCATTTTACAGTTGGGTCACAGAGCTAGTAGGTATCTGAGGTCAAATTTGAACTCAGGTCTTGAGCAGCTAGGTGGTACAGAGAGCCAGATCTGTAATCAGGAAGACCTGAGTTCAAATTCAGCTTCAGATACTTACTAGGTGTGTGAACCTGGACAAGTCACTTAACCCTCAGTTTCCTCATCTATTAAAGTAAACTGGAAAAGAAAATAGCAAACCACTCTAGTAAACCCCAAAATAGGTCATAAAGAGTGAGACATAACTGAAAATGACTAAATATGCCCACTTTTATTCCAGTCCCAGGGCTTGATCCACTATAAGATCTAACTGCTTCAAGAATGAAGAATGTAAAATAATTTTTTGGTAATTTAATTGGGATGGAATTAAATATATAAATTAGCTGGGACAAAATTGTCATTTTTATTATATTGACCCTGCCTACCCATGAACAATTAATATTGCTTCAATTATTTCCATGTGATTTTATTTGTATAAAAGGTTTCTTGTTTATATAGTTCCTGGGTTTGTTTTGGCAGGTGTACTCCCAGGTATGTACTGTCTATAGTTAATTTAAATGGATTTTAAACTATGTCTTCTTACAGAGTTTTGTTTATGATACATAGGAATGCTGATGATTTTTTGTGGATTTACTTTATATCCTTCTACTTTGCTAAAATTATTAATTATTTCAATTAACATTTTAGTTGAGTCTTTGGGCTTTTCCAAAAATATCAACATATCATCTGTAAAAAGAGATGGTTTTGTCACCTCATTCCCTATTCTGATTCCTTCCATTTATTTTCCTTATTGCTAGCATTTCCAAGAAAAAATTAAATAATATTGGTGACAGTGCCTGATATTAGTAGGAAGACCTCTAGTTTATTCTCATTACAAATAAAGCATGATGATGGGGTTGTTTTACCGAATTAGAAAAAAAATGATAACAAAATTCATTTGGAAAAACAAAAAATCAAGAATATCAAAGGAAATAATGAAAAAGTATAAAGGAAGGAGATTTAGCAGTATTCAATCTTAAATTGTATTATAGGGCAGTAATGATCAAAGCTATCTGGTACTGGCTAGGAAATTGAAAGGTAGATCAATGGAATAGAGGAGATATACAATTTACCACAGCAAATAAATATAATAATCTTATATTTGACAAGTGTAAAGTCTTAAAATTTTAGGGTAAGAATTCATTATTTGGTAAAAATTGTTGGGAGAACTAGAAAGCAGTATGGCAAAAACTGGGCACGGACCAACATCTCACACCATTTACCAAGATAAGGTCAAAATGGATACATGACTCAGATATGAAGAGAAATTTTGCAATAGAAGAACATGAAACATTTCAGAATTGTGACTAGGTGAATAATTTATAAATAAACAAGAGATAGAGAGCAAAGTTAGATATAAAATGGATAATTTTGATTATGTTAAATTAAAAAGATTTTGTGCAAACAAAACAAATATAACGAAGATCAGAAGGAAAACCTAAAATTTTGGGGAAAATTTTATAGACAGTTTATCAGGTAGTCTCATATCTAAAATATATAAAGAAATGTATCAAATCTACAAGAACATAAGTCAATCACCAATTGATAAATGGTCAAAGGATATGAACAGGCAGTTTTCCAATGATGAAATCAAAACAATTTATAGACATGTGAAAAATGGTCTAAATCATTATTGATTAGAGAAATGCAGATTAATTAATCTTGAGTTATCATTTTACACTTATCAGACTGGTTAAAATGATAGAAGAAAACAACAAATGTTGGAGAGGAAGTGGAAAAATTGGGACACTAATTCATTGTTGGTAGAATTATGAACTGATTTAACCATTTTGGAGAGCAATCAGGAGTTATACTCAAGGAGTTTAAACTACCTTTGACCCAGAAATACCACTACTTGGTTTATTTCTAAAGATAATCAAGGAAAAAGGAAAAGAACCTAGATGACCCAAAATGTTTATAGCAGCTCTCTTAATGGTGGCAAAGAATTGGATGTCCATCAATTCGGGGATGATTGAATAAGTTGTGGTATATGATTGTAATGGAATTCTACTCTGTGCTATAAGAAATAATGAGCTCAGTGATTTTAGAAAAACATGGAAAGACTTACATGAAATAGTGAAGAGTGAAATTAGCAGAACCAAGAGAACATTGTATATAATAATAGCAATATTGTTTTAACAATGACTTTGAAAGAAGAAGTTATTTTGTCTGTTATAAAACCCAAATTAACTGTAAAGGACATATGAAGAAAGATGCTAGCTGCATCCAGAGAAAGAACTGACAAATAGAAGTATGTACAGAATAATTTTACATTTATTATACCTATTTGTGTCTAATGGCAGCCAACTCTAGGGCAAGGTGGGGATAAGAAGAGAAAGAAAGAAAGAAATGTGCATGATAATTTTTCTATATATTTCAAAGGAATAGCAAGTTATGCATAGTAGATTTGCAGTTTCATGTGCAATCATCTTTTTTTATTGTGTTATGTTGTGAAAATGCTTGTTTAATTCCATAAATTAAAAATAAAATAAAATCTATACATATATACACACATAAAACAATATCATGTTTCAAATTTCATTTTTTAATGTAACAATTTTAATAAAATATGTTTTTATGTTAAGAATTAATAGCTTTTCTTTATTATTTTAATGAATTAATATTTTAATAACTTTATCCATTTTACCTTTTAATATGGAAAATATCAATAAATATAATCCATCTAAACAACAACAAAAAAGAATGTAAGCTTCTTGAGGAATAAAGTTGTCTTGTTTTTATTTTTTTCTTTTATTTTTGTAGAGCTAGAGGGATTTTTCCAGGGGAGGGGGTAGGTTTTGTTCCTTGATACAGGAATATTTACAGGTACTTCAAACAAAAAGCACCCGGTGCCATACCATTGCTGTCTATCAATTAGATCAAGGAAATCCAGAAATAAAGAAAAATCAAAACACTAGGGATAAAACGACATACATTCATGCAGAAATCTGTTGTTTCCACCAAAGAGGTACAAATGCAAAGCCCACCATCTCCTGATTTATTGTAAAGAAATTAGGATCCATTTTGTTGTTCTTTTATTTTTGTTTTTAATGTCTGATTCAAGTATGATCTTACAGCTATACTCTTTCTCTGTCCTAGGAAGGAAATGCAATTTTTTTTCCAAGAGCTTTTGAAATAAATTCTTCTCTTTCTGACTGAACACACACACTTCCATCTGTTCATAGATAACACTGGAAGGCAATTCAAGTTCCCTTCAAGGTCATTTCAAGTGAACTTCTCTTGCATTGCAACAGTTAGACACTTAATATGATTGGAAGTATATGTTAGATTATGTGATAAACACATTTCTATTCACTTCAACCAAAAGTTCTCTTGGGCCTATCTGAAAGTCTCCCAGGTGGACCTACTTAGAAGAAAGGTATCTCTGCATAGAGAAAATGGTAACAGCCCAAGCTCGTGGTTGGATCATATATTTGGAGCAGGAAGGAATCTGGGAGGTCATCAATTCCAACTCCCTCACTGACAGATGAGAAACTCTACCATTAGGATCTGCAGTGACTTGCCCAGGATCACATAGCTAGTATCTTAGGTGGAAACTAAAACCAAGTCTTTTTGACTCTAAGTCCTGTGCCCTAAGTCTACCTCTTCTCAAACTTTTTTGATTTTATCAAGGACGCCATCTCCAAAAATCATCATAGGTTGATAACATTGGAATCATTCTTGAATTTTTTTTTGAGGTTAATGGAAGGCTTAATTAGAAATTACCAAAGCTTTTACATAATTTGTAATAGAATAGAAAATGGCTATTCCGGGGGGAAAAAGTTGCTTCTGTACATTTTTTTAAATATATGATTTATTTATTTTCAGTACTTAACATTCACTTCCACAAGAATTTGAATTTAAAATTTTCTCCCCATCTCTTCCCACCCCC
Source organism: Notamacropus eugenii (assembly GCF_028372415.1). Lineage (NCBI taxonomy): Eukaryota > Metazoa > Chordata > Mammalia > Diprotodontia > Macropodidae > Notamacropus > Notamacropus eugenii. Next base: position 411,628,454 of record NC_092873.1, read on the forward strand.
CATCCCAGGATAGCATGTACCTGATCCATCCTTTCTTCTATCCAGTCTGTCCTCCCTTCTATTACCCACCCTTCTTCCATCCCCTTTCCCCTCTATTTTCCTGTAGGGCAAAATAGATTGCTATACTCCATTGCCTGTATAGCTTAATTTCCAGTTGCATGCTAAAACAATTTTTAACATTCATTCTTAAAGCTTTGAGTTCCATATTCTCTCTCTCCCTCCCCACTCATCCTCACTGAGAAAACAAACAATTCAATATAGGTCATATATGTGTAACAATGCAAAGCACTTCCATGATAGTTACATTGAAAAAGACTAATCACATTTCCCTCTGTCCTATCCTGCCTTTCATTAATTCCATTCTTTCTCTTGACCTGTTCTCCCACAACAGTGTTTACTTCTGATTATCCCTTTCCCCAATTTGCTGTCCCTTCTATTATCTCCCCTCTCCTATCCCCTTCCTCCTTGCCTTCCTACAGGGTAAAATAGATTTCTATATCCAATGGAGTGTGTTATTCCCTCCTTAATCCAAATTCCATAAGAGTAAGGCTCAATTATTTCCTTTCATCTCCCCCCTCTTCCCCTCCATTGTAAAAAGTCTTCCCTCTTTTATATGAGGTGATTTGCTACATTCTACCTCTCCCTTTCTTTTACTCCTAGCACATTCCATTCCACAGTAAATTTTATTTCTTTTAGGTATTCTCCCTTCATATTCTGCCCACCCTGTGCCCTCTCTCTACGTATATATGTATATATGTACATATATACACAAACACACATACATGCACATATATATACATACCTATACACATATAATATAAACATACATACGTACCCATACACACCTGTGTGTGTGTGTGTGTGTGTGTGTATATATTCCCTCTAACTACCCTAATACTGAAAAAGGTCTCATGAGTTTCAAATAATATCTTTCCATGTAGAAATATAAACAGTTCAACTTTAATGAGTTCCTTAAGGTTTCTATTAAGGCTTTTTATGTTTCTCTTGATTCTTGTATTTGAAAGTCAAATTTTCTATTCAGCTCTGGTCTTTTTAACAAGAATGCTCAGAAGTCCTCTATTTCATTGAAATTCCATTTTTCCCCCTGAAATATTATACTGTTTTGCTGGGTAGGTTATTCTTGGTTTTAATTCTATCTCCTTTGACCTCTGGAATATCATTTTCCAAGCCCTTTGATCCCTTAGTTTAGAAGCTACTAAATCCTGTGTTATCCTGATTGTATTTCCACAATACTTCAATTGTTTCTTTCTGGCTGCTTGAAATATTTTCTCCTTGACCTGGGAACTCTGAAATTTGGCTACAATATTCCTAGGAGTTTTCCTTTTGATATCTCTTTCAGGAGGTAATCGGTGAATTCTTTCCATTTCTATTTTGCCCTCTGGTTTTAGAATATCAAGGCAGTTTTCCTTGATAATTTCTTGAAAAATGATGTCTAGGCTCTTTTTAGATCATGGTTTTCAGGTAGACCAAAAATTTTTAAACTATCTCTCCTGGATCTATTTTTCAGGTCAATTGTTTTTCCAATGAGATATTTCACATTGTCTTCTATTTTTTCATTCTTTTGGTTTTGTTTTATAATTTCTTGGCTTCTCATAAAGTCATTAGATTTGATCTGCTCCATTCTAATTTTTAAAAAACTATTTTCTTCAGTGAGCTTTTGAATCTCCTTTTCCATTTGGCCAGTTCTGCTTTTTAAAGCATTCTTCTTCTCATTGACTTTTTGGACCTCTTTTGCCATTTGGGTTAGTCTATTTTTAAAGATGTTATTTTCCAGTATTTCTTTGGGTCTCCTTTATCAAGCTAATTGACTCACTTTTCATGATTTTCTTGCATCGCTCTCATTTCTCTTCCCAATTTTTCCTCTACAGCTCTCTTATTTGATTTTCACAATCCTTTTTGAGCTCTTTGATGGCCTGAGACCAATGCATATTTTTTTGGAGGTTTTGGATGTAGAAGCCTTGACTTTTAGGTCTTCCTCTGATGGTAAGCTTTGTTCTTCCTCATCTTCAAGGATGGAAGAAAATACCTTTTCACTAAGAAAGTAAGTTCCTATAGTCTTATCTTTTTCCTTTTTTGGGGTGTTTTCCCAGCCAATTACTTGACTTTTGAGTTCTTTGTCAAGTGGAGAGTATACTCAGGAGAGGAATTTATTCCTTTCTTGTTCTGTGCTCTTGTCTGTGAGCAATCACAAGCACTCTTTTCTGCCCAGGATCTGTGAGTAGGATTCCCTCTCCACCATCACCACCAGCTCTACCATGCCAGCACTCCTTCTCACCCCAGGACCACCTCTCAGGGCTGAAATCCAGATCATTCATTTGATTCTCCCAGGGTCTTTAGGCTGAAGGCTCCAAAAGTGGACACTGCTGCAGTGACTGTTGCTGGGGCTTGGGCTGGACCCATACCTCCCCTCTCACCCAGGTGAAAGAGCTCTCTTACTGACCTTTGAAACTGTCTTTGTCATTTGTGGATTGAGAAATCTGGGAACTGCACCTGCTACCCATGATTCTGTGCCCTGAAGCCTACTCTAGTCCTGTTCTTGCCATGCTAAGCAGCCAAGGCTGGGCAGCACTCTGCTCTGAGCCCAGTGTAATAGACCTTTCCTGCTGGCCTTCCAGGCTGCCTTGGACTGAAAATCTCTTTCACTCTGTAGTTTTGTGGCTTATGCTGCTCTAGAATTTGTTTAGAGTTTTTTTTTTACAGATATTTTATGGACTATGAGGGGAGAGCCAGAGTAGGTCTGTTCTTCTACTCTGCCATCTTGGCTCTGCCCCATTTTTGATATTTTTTTACTCTTTCCCTTATCACCTTTATCTCCACTGCCACATTCAATCCACTACCAAATCTTGTTGATTCTACCTCCACAATAGCCTTTATATTCCTGGCACATAGCAAGCTCTAGCAAATGCTTCTTGACTGACTGCCCCTTCTCTTGACCCACACAACCACCACCCTGTTTCAGGTTCTCATTACTTCTCATTTGAATAATTGCAGTAGCCTTCTAATTGATCTCCTTGACTCAAGTCTCTTCATTCTCCAACCAATTCTTCACCTAGCCGCCATAGTAACCATCCTAAAGTACAGATCTGATCACTTCTCTGTCCTGCCAAAGCTGCAGTAAACTCCCTGTTGTCTCTGGGATAAAAATCCAAGCTTTTGGATATTTAGAACAAATCTAGGGTAAAATTCAAATGCATCCATTTGACATTTAAAACTCTTCAAATTCTGGTTCCAACCCAACCTTTCAAGTTATTGAGCTTTACTTCCCTTCACAAATTCTATGTTCCAGTCAAGTGGACCTACTTGTGCTTCATAAATAACATTCAGTTCCTCTACACTATAAACATTTTAGAACATATAGGTTCTTTTCCTTTTTCTCTAATCATCTTTGGAAATAGACCAAGTAGTGGTATTTCTCCTATGCTTGGACGGCACTCTCTCTTCACACTTATCTCTTAGAGTCCCTAGGTTCCTTCTGAACTCAGTTCAAGAGCCACTTGCTACATCAGGATTTCTCAAACTTGTTTTGTCATGGACCCTTTTGGCAGTCTGGTAAAACCTTTCTCAAAATAATGTTTTCAAATTGCATAAAATAAAATACATAGAATTACAAAAGAAATCAATTATATTAAAATTGCTATCAAAGTACTTTTTTAGACACATTCACAGACCCCTGGTCTAGATCATACCTTTTCTGATTGTCCCCAGTTGATAGCCCCTCCCCCTTGAAATTGCTTTATATTCATGTTTTATAGATTGTATGCTTACCTACATGTATATACATTATTTCACTCAATGGAATATAAGCTCCTTGAAGGAATAATTATTATTGTTATTACTATGTTTCTGTGTCCCCAATTCATGGTGGCAAAATGTGAAGTCTTACACTTGGGTAACAAAAAATTAATGCCATAAGCCCAAAATAGGGGGAGCTTGGTTAGACATATCTGAAGAAGTCTGAAAAAGACAAAGAGATTTTAGTGAACTACAAGTCCAATATGAATCAGCAGCAGTATACGGTAGCCAAAAGCAAATAAAAAAAGCGTAATTCAGTCTTAGGCTACGTTAAGAGAGATTTAGTCTCTAAGAATAGAGACTTTGTAGTCCCACTGTATGTACTTGGCCCTCATTACACTTTACCCTGAGTAATATGCTCAGTTCTGGCTTCCACCATTTAAGGATATCAATAAGATGGAAAGTGTCCAGAAGATGAAGACGAGGATGGTGAAGGGCCTTGAATATGTGTGTTCTTGGGTACTGATTGAAGGAACTTGGCATGTTCCTCCTGGAGAGAGACTCATCACGGAAATGATAGCCATCAGAAGGGCTTTCAAGTGCAGGAGGAATTAGACCTATCCTGATTTTGCTCAGAGAAAAGGGTAGAAGTTACAGAGATCAATTTAGTCTTTTTTGCTTTGTTTTCTATTTTTTATTTAATTTTTTAAAAAAACATATTTCTACCTTAGTCATATTGTGAAAGAATAATCAGAACAAAGGGGAAAAAATCATAAGAAAGAAAAAATAACAACAACAAAGAGAAAAGCATGCTTCAATCTGTGTTCAGACTCCATAGTTCTTTCTCTGGATGTGGAAAGCATTTTCCATCATGGATCTTTTGAAAGTGTCTTAGATTCTTGCATTACTGAGAAGAGCTAAGTCTATCAAAGTTGGTCATTCCACAATGTTTCTGTTACTGTGTACGATGTTCTCCTGGTTTTGTTCATTTCACTCAGCATCAGTTCATGTAAGTCTTTCCAGGTTTTTCCTGAAATCCTCCTGCTAATCATTTCTTATGGAACAGGAGTACACCATTCCATTCATACACCACAACTAGTTCAGTCATTCCGCAATTGATGGGCATCCCTCAATTTCCAATTCTTTGCCACCACAAAAAACGCCATAATAAATATTATTGTACATGTGGGTCCTTTCCCTTTTTTATGATCTCTTTGAGATACAGACCTAGAAGTGGTATTCTGATTTAGTCTCAGTGTCAGGAAAAACTTTCTAACAATTAGATATTCAAAAGTAGAAAGAGATGACTGTAGTGTTTGGTTCCCCTTTCATGGAGAGAGATTGCCATGACATTACACTATTTTTATTAATTCCTCTACTTCACTGGTTCCTTTTTTTCTTTTTCTGTTGCCTAAATATTGAGCATCTTCAAGGTTGCTGCTGACCTTATCTTCTCAAAATATACTTTTGTGTTTAGTGATATCATCTTCCCTTCATCCCCTTCAGCTATAACCTTCATGCACATTACTCTCAATTCTCTAGCTCTAGCTCTTACTTTTCCTTTGAACTCCTAGTCCTGCAATTCCAATTTCCAAATTGACATTTTCTCTAATATTTTTTCCCAAAATTTCAAACTTAACATGTACAAAACTATCAAAGCATTTATTCCTCTCATTTCTGCTTGACACAGAGTAAGCATTTATGAATACTTGTTGATTGACTGACCATTCTCATTGAACCCATAGACTAATAGGATTAAAGTTGGAAGGGACCTTTGAGGTCAGGTAGTTCACTTCCTCTTTAATAATTATCTACTATTTCAAGCAAGGCTCAGATTTTCCACAATGAAGCAGTCAAAGTCTAGGTAGACAGGCATGTGTGTGTGTGTGTTTTTCCACCTCCAAGTTTAATGCTCTTTAATGCACGTTACAATATTATATATTCAAGGTTTCAGTGTTTGCATTCTCTCACTCTACTAGACTATAGATCCATCCAGGCTGTGGCTATGTCAGTTTCTCATATTCTCCAGAGCCTAGTTCAATGTTTTGAACACAGTATTCCCACTGAGCCAAGAAAAGGATTGTGGGATTGAATTGCATTTGCCCAGCATATACTACTACATGTGATGTTCAGCAATAGCTTTTTAGCAAAACAGACTTCCCCAATTCATTGTCTGTCTTCCCAGGATACAGTGAATTTATCTGTACACTAATATTGTCTCTCAAAATACAGAGGAAGACCTTTTAGACTGTTTGCTCAGTATCTCCTTCCAGCCCCATGCTTCTCTTCTGAAGAGGTCTCTAGAGGAAAACTGCAGAGAAGTATGGGCATCAAAGAGAATACAACAGAGATAATTGAGCAATTCTCCTTAATTACTGCAAACCATTATAATCTTGTTGGAAGGAGGGAACATTCCTTTGGGGAAAACTGCTGCTTAAATATTCTATGGGAGAGGAAAGGGATGATGTCTTCAGTGCCTGTCAGTCAGGGAAGACGAGTCAAAAACCTTGGATGAAGGACATACAATGAAGGCTACAGGGAACACATCCCAGGAGAGTGAAGCCTGATGCAAGGAAGGCTTAAATTAGCTACTCAGAGACAGGGCAGCTCAGTGGCTAAACACTAACGTAAGTATAACCCTGAATCTGGTGCTATTCTTTACTAATGACTAACTAAGGGACCAGCCTCTCCTGCTCTATTTTCCCCTTTATGAGAACAGTTAATAAAACTGGTACCCTCCCCTTAGTGAGTGGTATAAATGAGCAAATAAAGGCGTGTTAAAAATCCCTTGCAAATACAAAAGTTTTCAGAAACATTTTACAATTTATCTAGATACCCATATGTAGTGACTTACGAGTCATTGTTCTGCTTTGTAAGGTCTGGACCTGGTGGAATTAGAGAGTAGGTTTGGAAACAAAAGATGAGAGCTCAAATCTTGCCTCTGACACGTTAGCTATGTAACCTTAGATAAGTGCCTTAATCTCTCTGGACCTCAGTTTCGCCATCTGAAAAATAAGGGAGATGGACTAAATAGCCTCTAAAGACTCTTCCAGCTCTCAACATATGATCCTATGAACTAATGTGCAAGCTCCCTCCACCCCAAGCAAATCAGCAGCTCTGGGCTTCAAGATGTGCCTGGCAGCACTAAAGGGTTAAATGACTTCTTGATGACCATGAAGCTAGTCTAGGTCAGAGACAGGCCTTTAACCTAGGTCTTCTTGACGCCAAGACTGGACCTCTATCCATCACGCTACATTGCTTCTTGGGATATTGCGTTAGTCCCCAAAAGCTTTTCAGCAAAGCAGGCTTCTCTGATCCAGCATCTGTCTTCTAGGATTCCGTGGATTTCTTTAAACCTAAAACTGCACCTCAGAATACAGAGACCCAGCTGTGAATTCTTTCATAAAGCATTTGAAATGTGAAGAAACCTCATCTGTCAAAGCCGGAAGGCACCTTAGAGGTCCTTTAGTCCACCCCCTCCATTTTATAACTGAGTAAACTCAGGGTCAAAGATTAGTGGCTAACCCAAGGTCACTCAGCTTATAAGCTTAAGAATCAGGAATCAAACTGAAAGCTTCTGACTCCCCAGCCTGTCTGTGCTCTTTCAATAATGCCAATTATAGTATAATGGAAAGAGCACTGAATATGATGCCTGAGGGCCTGAGTTCAAATCTAGGCCATGCCATTCTGCTACCTGTGTGGCCTATATCAAGCAACTCAACCAATCTGGGCCTCAAGTTCTTAATCTGTAAAACAAGAGGGCTAGCCTCTTTTTCCAGCTCCACAGCCTCCTTTGGACAGTTATTTGCACCTTGTCTCTTCCATTAAAATGTGGATTTCTTGAGAATAAGGACTGTAATTTTTATCTTTCTCTATATCCCCACTGATTAGCAGAGTGTATGGCATGTAGTGTGTGCTTAATAAATGCTTATTAAGTGACTGACTTCCCACGTGGCATATGCCAATAGAGTGGGCAGTAATGAGAAAGATTAACTCGGATTCTGTCTTGTACAGGATCCCTAAATCAAGGATGTAGCTCAGCTTGCTAGGGGTTTTTGTTTCAGGGATGAGTGCCTTGGGAAAGTTTGGCAACCTTACTCATAAATGGCATCCTTAAGTGGGCATGTGAATCTGGGCCACTCCCAAAAGGGATGATAGGCCACTAATGCTGACTAAGAAGAGAGTAGATCAGCCCCCTATAACCACTCCCATAAAGCACAGAAAGTTAGCCTAGTGCTCATATGGCAATTCTTAACTACCTTCTGAGACTGTCCAACTCTAGCAGATGTTATACAAAATCATCATAATCAAAGCAAGGTCCTTGGTCAGTGGATCAAGTAAGATGCTTGGCTGATGGCAATCTAGTTCAAACTTCAAATGACATAGTCATCCCTATTACATTCCCTCACTTCAAACTCAGCTCAGACCATGGTTCCCTGGATGATTTCTTGACTGTGCCTGCCTCCTACTCACAGTAGCAATGCCTCCACCCTGTCTCCTTCTCTGATTGGAGAGACCTCCATTTACAGAAGCACCCGTGAGCCAGTCAAACCTGGTTCAGTCCATGCCTCCCCAGACTACTTGGCCCCTGCATGGATACCTGCCACCCATGCCTTTCAGCTCCCTTTTACACATTGTCTTCACCCTTTGGGATGTAAGTTCCTTGAGAGCAGGGACTTTTTTTCCTTTTGCTTGTATTTGTACCCTCAGCACTGAGTAAGTATCTGGCACATTGTAAGTGCTTGATAAATGCTCAGTCTGTGCATACATCATCTATTCATCTATCTATTTATCAAAGCCATGGAAAATAGACTTTAGGAGAATTTAGGGCCATGTATGATGCAATTCTTTTTCATGAGCTGAACAGATGAAGTAGATGTCTTTTGGAATCATGATGAGAGACTGGTCTCCAACTCTGCTCTCCAACATGGGTGAGAATTATCCCCTTTAACACTCTGTAACAATCAATGAAAAATGTCCTCCTCTCTGCAGTTGCTTTTTCTAGTGCCACACAGAGATATCTTTGAAAAGGGTCACATGCAGACAGTATGATGTTTATCACCCAACTTCTACTACCTGATATCTTCCTTTGGAGGAAAACAAAGCTGGCCTCTCTTTCTTGAGTTTTTTCATTGTCATTACTGGTATTGCTTTGCAACTGGGTAAAAACATAAGGTATAGGACTTAAAAAGCCACTTAGAACATTTCTAATCCTTGTTAATTACTGTTTTGTTCTCATTCTGGCTAATGTATACATGGCTGCCAATGTCACTAGACTGTGTGTTGCTCACTAAATTAGGTTGGAGCTTTTCCCACCTAACCAGCTGTGTCACTGATCCCATGTCTTTTCTCTTATCTTCTGATTCTTCTGAATACTCCAGATTTTGATACCGAGACGTCCTTATCACTTTTGTTAAGCTTAATTTATCTTCCCCCTCTTCTCTGTCACTTGGGAGATGGTTGAAGGAATTGATTACATTTATTCTGGAGAAGAGAGAATGAGAAAGGGGTGGGGGAAGACAGAAGATGTGATTTCTGTCTTTAAATGTCACTTCAAATTATCGTTATTTAATCATTTTGATTCAACCCACCTGGGACAACTCAGTGTTTCACAGAATTAGTTGCCTAATCATCAGGGAGAAAAGAGATTTTATCAAATTGCAGGGTCATCTTAATACTCATTCAAGGCTTATCAAACTTACACACGTGTCCCACTTCCCCATACTAGCATCAACTAGCAATCACACTAATGGCAATGTTATAGCAGCCCATAAGATGTTCCCTCCCTGCTCCCCATCACCAAAACCAATAATATTGCTTCAGGTTTCATAGCATAGCCCAGGAGTTTTTGTTTAGATGATATTTAGGTGCTTCCAGTGATGGGGGACTCGTTACTTCCCCAGGCACACAACTCATTGCATTACTAGATGGCTCTATCTATTAGGATATTATTATGTTGAGCCAAAAATCTTATACTGAGCTTCTTTATAATAATAATTATTATTGATAATAACTACTACCTAGAATTTATAGAACACTTTAAGGTTTGCAAAACTCTTTGCAAATATTAGCTCATTTTATTCTCACAACAAGCATAGGATAGAGATGTTATTATTAACTTGATTTCATAGATAAGGAAACAGAGACTTGACAGAGGTTAAGTGAACTTGCCCAGCAGGGTCACACCACTAGTAAATGTTTGAGACTAGACTTAAATTCAGGTCCTTCTGACTCCAGGTCCAGCATTCTGTCCGCTATGCAATTCTTTTTCGTGAGCTGAACAGATGAAGTAGATGTCAGTAATGAGTCATATTTATATAGCATTTAAAGGTTGACAAAGCCCTTTCTTTACAACAACTCTATGACACAAGTAAAAAAATTATTGCCCTCTTTTTCCAGATAATGAAATTGAAGGTCAGAGAAATTAAGTAACTTTTTTAGATGTCACAAATAATAATCTTGGGAGGCAGGATTTGATCTCAGGTCTCTTGACGGCAAGTCCAGTACTTTTTTTAAAATAGACCATGGCGACTCTTTTGCATCCATTCTAGCTCTACCTTCCGATATACCATAGAATGCTTTCTTTTTCAATACGTCAACATCAAATGTTAATTGAGTGCCTAACATGTAAAGGGCATTGTGACAGGTACTAAGTATACAAAGAGAGATGAGGAGGATGAGGAGGATAGCAATGATAAATCATACTTATATCATGCTTTTTAAGGTCTACAAGGCATTTTTCCCATGGACAGGGGGCTTCCAATCTAGTTGGAATAACTAGGCCTATAAAAAGATAAATAGAATATAAGTTCCTTGATGGGAGAGGCTGTTTCATTTTTGCATTTGTATCCCCAACAGTTATACAGTGCCTTGTATATGTAAGTACTTAATTTTGTTGAATCAATATGATTAAATAATGATAATTTGATGCAACATTTAAAGACAGGAATCACATCTTGTGCCCCCCCATCTCATTCTCTCTTCTCCAGAATAAATACAATCGGTTTCTTCAACCATCTCACATGTGGCATGGCTTCCAGACCTCTCATAATCCTGCTGACAACCCTGAGTGGCAGCTACCACTTGCAGTCTCCTCCCTCAAGACACACACTTGTTGTCTATGTCTCTCTTTAGGGCATTAGAGTAACCCCCTGGCAATATGTTGCAGTGATAAATGCTGATGCCATACAGAAAGGTCTTTAAGTAGTTCTACACTCATCCCTAGGCATGTCACATGCTGAATCACAATGATCAAAGCTAGCCAGCTTTAAACCTGTCAGGTTTCTTTGACAATATATAATATCCACCTGGGACAGCTCAGTGTTTCACAAAATTAGGTCCCAATCAAGGAAAAAAGAGACTTTATCATGTTGCAGGGTCATGTTAATACTCATCCACTTAATACTCATCCACTGCATGTCACTTTCTGCTAGTCACTTATCAAATCCCAGAAATAGCCTCTCCAGTTCCAGTCACTATTCATAACTTGATATTTGAGATGTAACTGCTCTTTTCATTTCTAACTCTCTTGACTTTAAGGTTGAACAATGTTCTCCCTTTTTCGCATAGTGGTCAGCACCTTGGACAGATATAAATGCACCATTGAGTACACACTTGGTGGAATTATACTCACTCTTCTAGCTCCATTAATCAATTAACCAGATGGGCATGTAGGCCACCCCACTTGGCTATAGCTAACAGTTAGCAGCTATAGCAAAGATTATCAACAGTGCAATTCTACCTATCAGGGATAGTAAGTGGAGCAATGCCTGGCCATTCATCTATGATAAAGTACTATCAGATCCAACAGAAAACTCCCAACTATTCCTATGTTTTCTTTCTAAGGGGAAAAATTGACTGAATACTTAAGGTACAGTTGCTAACATGGTACTTTGGGCCAGAATGAGTGTTGTGAAAGATGGCACCCCCTAAAGACTATAAATGTTACAGCAGTGAGTGAGCTGCTCCTTTGTCTCCCTCTCTAGAGTGAGTTTTACATGCCTTGTCTCAGGCCAGCAGTCATGTTCAGTGGATCAGAACATGGTTATTGTTGTGGGCTAGGAATTCCTCGTACTGGTTACTTGGTAGTTTAGGCCCAAAAGTACAACAAAATGAGACACATATATCATTCAGCAGTTTTCAAAAGAAAGTTTACTTGGTTTTCACAGAGACAGACAGTCAATAAGCACAGTCAACAAGGACACCATGTTGATTCAGATAAGCAGAGCTTTCTAGTGTCAGGAAGGTTATTGGTCTGCCCCCGAGAGAACTGAAGCTCTAGGCAGCATTTTGTACTTATTCCTTCAAACAATCTGAGGCAGTCTCTTGCACTAGTGAAATCTTAAGGAGACTTTCAGTAACCCCTAAAGAAAAGAACTAGCATGACCTGTGTGTGAAGGCTTTCAAAAAAGCTTGTCCAGCCTAAATGACATTGTCCTAGGAAATATTGCTCTTATCACAGTTGTTACACTATCTGTTTCTAATAAAATGAAGTTCTGCTGTAGATCCCTTTACTCTACATATGATGTCTACATTTGAAGATTATTGATAGGTAGTGTTGTGTTAATGGAGCAACCAGCAGAGGTTTAGAATGATCAGCTGGGGTATGTTGAATACTATTTGTGATACAATAGTGTAAAAGCTAAATTTTCCCTGGGAATAATAATAGCTAGTATTTATATAATACTCTAAAGTTTGAAGAATATTTTATAAATATTATCTCATTTTATCTTCAAAACAGCTTTGGGAGGTGGGGTTATCATTATATCATTTTATAGATAAGGAAACTGAGGTATATGAATTAAGTGACATGCCCAGGATCACACAACTAAGTAAATGTCTGAGTCAAGATTTGAACACAGGTCTTCCTGACTGTAGATCCTACACTCTATCCACTGTACCATATAGAAACTAGGTGGTGCAGTGGATAGAACATCAAACTTGTAGTTAAGAACCAGCATTCTGTGAGAAAAGCAAACATAAATGTTTTAGAATATATCTTCTACTAGTGAAATAATCATCATATGCACACAGCATGCCTTATGTAATTGGGACATTTCACTAGTCTTCATAGGCCCAGGTTGAAAGAGTGAAAGTTTTCAAAAAAAAATTTTTATCTTACATCATGATGATGATCGTGGTACCTTGGACAGAGCTCAAAAGGAATAAGTGGAACATAGATGCAAGTTATTTGACCATTGTTTCTAACATAAGGTAACAGGGGATGAGGAAGTAATAGTTACTAAGAATTTTTTTTGCTTTAGAATATTCTCATGTTAGGAATAAGATAAGACTACCACATGTGGTAAGAGAAGCTCAGCTGTGACTGTCTTGGTGACCTGTCTCCCCCCATTCCATTTGTGTATTTGTCATTAGTATTCAGATCCAACAGAGAGGTCACTACAGGGGAACAAATGAATTATAGCTGTATTTTTTTATTCTATAGGAGTCTTGTGCACTGTGACTGAGCATGTGACACCAAAATTAAGGTCAACTATGCCAGAGGGAGAAAGAATGTGATGAGACTATAATATGGGGACAGTGGCAGATCTGAACAAGTCACTGACTTTCCTTCCTTCTTCCCCTCCCACGAGGCCATTTCTGAGATATTTTTGGATGTTACAAGATATTCACTACAAAATTCACGTCTTACTGATGAAGTATGTTGGTCTTAAACTCTTTAAATATCAGAAGCTCACTCATTAAAAGCCTAGTTATACATTTATCCATAAAATTCACTACTTATTAATAATTCAAAATGCATTTTATTAAAGGTTTACTATATACCAGACCCTGTGCTAATTGTTGAAAATACAGAAAAAGCAAAAACAGGACCTGACCTCAAGGAGCATAGATTGTCATGAGTAAGATAATACGTATATAAATAGGTAGATATAAAACACACAGAGTGGATAGAAGATAACCCTAACTTGCCCATCGAAGCTGGAGAGACTAAGAAAAGTCTCCTTTAGAAGGTAGGATTTCATCTGAATCCTGAAGGAATATATTGATTCTAAGAGGCAGAGATAAAGAGGGAGAGCATAAGGGATAGCCAGTGAAAATGTACAGAGATGGGAGATGGAGTATTATGACTGGAACAGCAAGTAAACAATATAAGAAAATTGAAAAGATTGAAAGAGATCAAGTTGTTAAGAGCTTTAGATTCCAGATGGAGTTTATTTTTTATGCTAGAGGTAATAGGTAGCCTGGGGAGTTTATCAAAAAGGGGATTAGCATGGTTCAACCCATGTATAAAGTACAAAAAAAAAGTCAGTCCATGTTTTAGTGTCTAAATCAGTCAAAAAAGGAGAATGTCAGGAGCACACACATCATCATGTTGTTACTTGATGAGAAAAAAGAAGCATATGGTATTTTGCATGCCTGGATAGAAATTACAATCTATACAAGGAGATAAAACCAACACATGAAATAGAGAATATTTAAGAACTAAACAGAAGGAAGGTCTGCTGTTATTCAAGAGAATATGTTCTTGATATGACAGAGAATCTATCCCAAAACTTGTCAAACCACTTCTTGTGATTATTATGGGCATAAAGGATGCTTCTAGAGGGAATCTAGAAAACATGACAAAGAATTCTGAGTTGACTTGGGAAAGAAGTTGAAGACCTCAAGGATATATGTGGGGTTTTTTCCCTTCTTATGGCTTCTCAATGGAGGTTTGGAAAGGGAAAAAAAATTTGCAAAGTATATCATGAATTAAGAAGATGGTGTCTGAGAACAGCATTTAGATTTCTGGACTGTGTTCTAAAATATAAAAATGTTGAATTCTTAGACAGAGATGGAACTCTCCCGAAGTGGTGCTAATAAAAATATATTTACCTGGAGTATTACAAATCTATTGAAAAGGGCTTTAAACTGAAAATGGAAGGGGAGGGAGAAAACCCTCCACAGATATCTACCAACCTAGATATCATGAAGAATAATGACAGAAAAAATACCAGAAATTTGAGGATGCAAATTCTTAGATAGGGTTTAGAAATAAAACCCATGGTCTGTGACATCTATACTCAAATGCAAAAGTATGAGTAACAAATTAGGGAAACTAAAGCTCCTAATGCAAAAAGGCAAATTTGCCTTCATAGGTATCACTGAGGCTTGATGGGATGCTATCCATGACTGGAAAACACCTTCAAAAGGACTATATCTTAGCTTCACAGGGTCAAAGAAGAGCAGAAATTTAAAATCTGAAAGGACCTCATAGGTCTCTCTAAGTCAATTTTCTCACCTTACAAGTGAACAACTGAGGCATGAAAAGTAACTTTTTGGAGGTCTCACATATGTTAACACAGCTGGAATTTGGTTTAACCCTCTTTACCTTATACTATATTCTTTATTGGTTAGGCAAAGGGGGGACAAACATGCCATTGTAGCATAAATATGAAAATCTGCTCATTTGAGAAAATTCACAAACTAGAATGCGGAAACATGGTACAAACCATTTGGATAAAGATCAGTGAAGAGAGAAGATTGACAGTGTAGTAAGGGAATACTAGAAACCCCCTGGATAGAAAGAGAAAACAAATGAGTTTGGGAAACATCAGAAAACAGCTATAAAAGTATGATATAGTAGTGGTGAGTACTCTTCAATTATCCAGAATATGACATTTTCTGTGGGAAAAGTAGAGTAGCTAGTAACTTCTTTGTTTGCCTTAATAAGTTTGTCCTTCAAAATGTGAGAAAATCAATGAGGAGAATTGCTATTCAAGAAAAATTTCCTCTATATGTACTGTAGATATAATAGGAATCTAGCAGGGGCCGAGAGCAGTGGGTTAGGGCTACTCCACCTTAGAAATGATTGTTTTTTTCATCTCCCTTTTATGTACTCTTTTCCCTCTATTAAAATTGAAGATTGCTGGAGAACTGCTTTTCTTTTTCTTTGCATTTATGTTGTTAATACTTAATAAATGCTTTCACTAGCTAGCTAGCCAGGAAAGCTATGGATAGTCTGACTTGAATCTTATATTTGAGAAAACCTGATTTCAAGGCATTGAGAGAAAGGATAGAGTCCTATAGTGTAAAATTCTAGAGGGAAAGTAAACCTAGGAAGCATGAGAAGAATGAAATCAATTTTGATGATGAGGAAAAGGGGCAGATTGTCTGTAAATGTTCATAGGAACCTCATCTATCAACTCAAATTTTAAGAAAACATATAGAGGATGGAAGCAAGAACAAGTCATAGAGGAAGGAGTGGCATGACCCTTTAAGAACAGTGTTAGGAGCATTAAAACTCTGGATGTGGTAATGCTGTCAAGAACAACAGATTATTATTTTTAAAAAGCTACATTTGCAAAAAGAGGAAGTTCAAAAATGAGCTAGCAGCACTGTTTGGGTGGATGCGAAGATGACAATAGATGGGAGAAAGACAACAGAACTATTTGAATATTATTTTGTTTCCACATTCTCTGCCAAGGAGAATAATTTTTGGATTGTAAAGGACAGAACATGAATGGCTAAATGAAATTTAAAATTGTTTCCTTTTTTTATTACATGCTTGACAAATATGAACTTTCCATAAACAAAGAACTGAAAAAAGATGGCATATAAAACTATGGATCTCCGTTAGATATAGCTTTTTAAAATTATCTGCATAGGGCAGTGGTTCTCAAACATTTTGGACTCCAGACTCCTGGATATACCTAAAAATCAGTGAGGATTCCCCAAAGAGCTATTGTTTAGGTGAGTTATATCTATCAATATTCACTGCATTCGAAATTAAACTATTTGAGTTTTATTTTGAAAATAGTTTTTCATCTCAACCTCTGAAAGGATCTCAGTGACATCCCATAATCCATGGACACTGAGATAGGGGTAGCATAATGAATGTAAATAAAGATATAATAACAAAAAGCACCTAGATGCTATTTATGAGTTCAAGACACAAATTGGTACCAAAAGAAGTGGCAGGTATAATTGCTGAAATGCTGTCAGTAATCTTTGAGAGATTATGGCAAATGGAAGATATATTGGAGAAGGAATAATTTTAAGAATCATCCTGATTTTCATAAAAGGAAAGAGAGCAGAATCTGCCAACTAGAAGCATGTATCCTTGAATTCAATTACCAAAAAATTCTTGAATGCATTAATTACATGATTAGTGAACATATGTGGACACATTAACCTCCTCTCTCTCTCTCTCTCTCTCTCTCTCTCTCTCTCTCTCTCTCTCTCTCCCTCTCTCCCTCTCTCCTTCTCTCCCCCTCTCCCCCCCCCTCTCTCTCCCCCTTCCACCCCTCTCAAATTTTGCCATGCATTTAAGAAAGTCTCTCATGCTATTCCTGTGGACAAATGAAATTATGAGGACTAGATAATAGAACAGTTAGAGAGATTCAAGACTGAGCGGATTCAAGATTCAAGGTTGAATGGATGGACTTAAAGGACTTAAACATTTAACATCAACTTGAAAAGAATGAAGTGAAGCGACCCCATCTCTTGCTTGACTATGTATTGTTAAAAAAAAATTATCACTTCCTTTTAAAAAAATTGTATGTAGTATCTTATCATAATTGCAGATGATATAAAAGCCAGAAGAGATACCTAATACACTGGAAGACAAGTTAGAATCCAAAAAAGTCTTGACCATCTAAATGTTGATTCCAAACTATTTAGATGAAATTTGATATGATAAATATAAAGTATTATACTTTAGTTCTCAAAACATCTCCTCTAACCTAAGATGTGAAGAAGCATAATCTTGGAATTTTGGAGGATTGCAAAGTGAGTATTGAGAAGCTGTGTGTTATAGTGGGAAAGATCTTGGACCTGGAGTCAGGAACACCTGGGTGTAGATCCTGACTTCGATACTAACTAGCTGTCAGTTAACCTCTCTGAAACCCAGTTTCTTCATCTATTAAATGGGAGTAATTACCACAAGTATTTTCTTCCAGGGTACTATGAGGTTTAAATGAGATAATGTATGTATTGTCCTTTGCAAAACTTAAATCATTATTTTATCATTATTTATGAGTCAACAGTATAACATAGCACCTGAAAAAACTAATGTAATCTTAGACTACCTTAAGAAGCAAAATGTGCAGGTTTCAGAAATGGTAATGACCTTACAACATATCACTGCAGCTGTAAAAATTTAGTACTGACTGTCTAGAAAAATACAATCAAGTGGCCAGAATTGTATACATCTTTCATAAACTCTTAGAGTTTATGGAGACTGGACTCAAAAAACTCTAATGATTCAATAAATAAATTGGAGGATTGTTGCAAATTTAATTATGTCAGATATAATGACACATAAAAAATTAAGAAAATTTAATAAGATGTTACCACACCAAACACTTGAAATGTCCAGGTTACATGGAAAGTAAAACTCTCAAAATATAGAGACAGAAGAATGAATCAAAGTTCTTTGAGAATAGGATGAAGCATCTATTTCCAGCATCTTATCCACTATTGAACCTGTGCCAAAGATGCTTTCAGTGAATCTATAGATGATCAGTTTACATCCCAATATTTTCACTTAATTTAAAAAAGCAATTCTTTATCCATCTGTAACAAACGTTAAAGGTAAATTAGTAATAGTAGAATAGTAACTTGTCTTGGCCATTTCTTTCTGAACGCCATCGAATATAACAATAACAACACCAATAAAAATATTAGCAGACATGCCTATCTACAGTGCCCTAAGGACTACAAAGTGGTTGACATATACTTTGTCATAGTCCAGTTGTACTCAGTCCTAGCCAGATTACATCTGGAGAATGGCCTTCAGTTCTAGAAACCAAATTTTAGGAAAAACACTGACAAACTGGACAGTGTCCAGAGGAGAGTAACCAGAATGAACAAGTATTTTAAGATCATGCCATATGGATTTTTTTTTTTTGGTAAGGAGCTGAGGTGTTCAATCTGGAGAAGAGAAGACCTAGTTTCTTAAGATAACTGTCATCAACTGTTTGAGGGATTGTCATACAGAAGAAAGATTAGATTTATTCTACTTGGCCCTAAAAGGCAGAACTAGAAAAAATACCCGAAATGGAGAATTAAATGAAAAGATATTTATTAAGCACTAATTATTGCTAAGCACAGGGGAAATGGGTAAAAAAAAAGCAAGATAATCCTGCTTTCAAAGAATTTAGATTCTAATTATGAGAGACAACAGTTATGGGAGGTTTTAGATGCAGAGCAGATGGATAGGTCAAGTGGTGCAGAGGGTACAGCAGCAAGTCAGATGGCAAAGTCCAGGAGTACTTAGGTTACAATGGCAAGTCAGATGTCAATGCCTAGTTATTTGAAAGGTATCACTGTAAGGTAGATAAGACCCAGTGAACCTTAGACAGTAATGTCAGGAAAGACAGTAAGGCCCAGTGGAGTACAATCTTCTTGGAAGGCTTGTAATTGGAGACTTTCTATCCAAACCATAGGAGTGATGATATGGACAGCCAATGATTGTTGGGAATGTGGTAGTGGTCCCAAGTGTCAGAGTGGAGCTGGATTCTGCATTATCTCTGGTGACAATGGGGGAAGGTCAGAATACAGTAAAGATGAGGCATCCAATGCCTGGCAATATCGTCTGGATCAGGGAAAGGGAAGCTTCCAAAAAGGCTGCTGGCATTTAGTCTGACTGCACCCTCAAGCCACAGATTTGTGTTTGATATAAGGAATACTTAGGAACAATTAGGACGATCCACAATAGAAACCGGGCTGAATCAAGAGGTACTCTCACTAAAAGTCTTGAAGACCACTTGTTGAGTGTGTTGTAGAAGTGATTCTGGATCAAGTACAGGTTGGATCAACTAGACTTTGAGAGCATTTTCAGCTTTGAGATACTTCTATTTTGGAATTTGGCATGGAACTCCTAAGTTAGAACAATAGGTTCTCAGATAAAAGAAAAGAAAGATCTTTTAGTTGTGTTACAAAGGAGAAGGAGCTACTGGGTGATGGAAGGCTTACAGCTAGGTCCCAGACTGGTATGAATAATGAACCCCTTGAATTGGTCACATTATTTTAATTTGCACTGCTTATTTCCTTTGGACTGGAATCAATGGAAACCAATATTTTACATAATTATTTGAATAGTGTTCATCTGAATACATTTGACCACTTTGGGAGATTCATTATTCCTACTAAGTGTGATCTAGCTATATTCCCTTTTCTCAAGGATCTTACAATCTGTAGCAGAAGCTATAGTCCAAGTGCTTGTGATATACAGCCTCAGACCATAACTGTAGGAGACTTATTTGTCATATTTCCACTTAGAAAGAACTAGATAAGCTTAGGCTGATTTTCTTTCCATTGCCCTAACCCTCAGACAAGAAACACTGGGAGATTAATGGAGCTTCAGAGCAGAACACGACATTTGATTTGGGGTTAGGGAGGAAGAACTGAATAAGAAGGAGAGCTAAATCCCCAAAAGGCGTCCCAGAAGAAGAGCTATGTTGAAAGTCTGAACAGTTATGTCTACAAATACACACTGGCATATTCAATCTTTGGTTCAAAGGATTGGAAATTACATGTGCTACACTGTGAAGAATTTGGCTTAAATTTCTGCATAAATTACTCAAACTCAGCCAGTCCTTTAAGGCAGGTGTATCTAAATAAAAATCAAGGAAAAGAAAATGATGCCTAGCATCCATAACACCAATTTCAAGCATTAGCAGGAGATGCCTTTTGAGTTTTCTTGGCACTCAGACACCCACCAGTCTCCAGAAACTGGGACTGAGTAAAGCTGTGATATCAGAAATGAAGAAGCAGAAACTCTCAGTTGACCTTGGAAAGTGCAAATATCCTCTCAGTAAGAAAAGTGAGGCTAAAATTAAAGAAATCAACCTAGTATTGAAGGTCTGGGGAGTAGGAAGTGATTGCTTCAAGTTACTTTTAGAGCCTACTGTGGACAGGCTAGTCAAACTGAGCATCCTGTCATCCCTGAGGGTTGCATTTGACTATAATAGACTGATGTAAGTTTTTTAAAAGCCTAAAATGGGAAGTAAAATGGCTATCAAATGTCATCTATGCCTGATAATAATAGGGATTATTGGAACTGAACTGTAGAAATCACCTGGTCCAACCCCTTCATTTTATAGATGAAGAAACAAAGGCACAGAGAGGGCTAGTAACTTTCAAGGTCACACGGAAGAGCAAACTCTTGATTATTCACTTTCGTGGAAAGGATTCAGGGTACATATAATCCCCAATCATTAATATCTGGCTTTGGGACACGTCACCCTCTCCCCACTATGTCAGCAGATTTACTTTCCTAATTGTGTTTTGCTTTCCTTGATATTAAATACCTTTAGCATTCCCTGAGGACATACTACACTGACATGGAGTGACAAGCAGCTGATAAATACGCAGGGCAAAGGCAACTAGGGATTAAAAAGTTCAAATATTTCATGTTTGCATTTTATTTACCTTCACACCATCCCCATTTTATCGATGGAGAAGTTGAGTCATGCGGAGGCCAAATTATTCCATAGTTCAATGGTAAAAGTAGGACCTAACCTGAAATCTTCAAAATTCCATTCCAATTTACTTCTGACTCATCTCTGCTTCCTCCTACCAGTTGATGACAAAGCACAGTCAGTTCATAAAGGATGAGTCAATTATTCAGGATCACAGAGAACAGAACTTAGTTAATTGTTATTCCCTGGCAGTGGCCCTCTCTCCAACACTGGTCCTGTTTGGGGGGATGGGAGTTGGGGGGGCAGTTAAATAACAAAAATGGTCTAATTAAATCACTCGGTGATTTTTCTTTCTGCTTAGGAAGACAGTATGTTTGATGTTACAGGCAGGTAGAAAGGTTGTTCACTCATGCCTTTATTTTAGGTCCCAGATAATTATTCTTCAAACTTCTGGGGAGGGTCAATGCTCTGTGTGACTTATTCTAAGCCTTGGACATATCATTATCCTATCATTCAGGCTGATCCAGAAAAAGTCTTTTTAAAAAAAACTATCAGGAGAGAATGTGTAATTTATCCCCCCTGCTTATTCAAACCCCAAAGCAATGGCCACATTCTCATACATCTCATAAGGCAGGGTACAGCGTTATTGAAAGAGAGGAAGTCCAGACTCTAGGCCTTCCTTTTGTGTTACTCTTTGCTATGTGCACACACTGAAATCCACTGACAGATGCCCAGTGACCTAGCCTCCATTAAGGTTAATAGTTAGAAGCTCTGGTGGGGCAGGATTTATAATTATTATTCATTCTGTGCTTCAAAGCAGTTCAGATTAAAACCTAAAAAACAGTTTCTTGGTCTGCACCAGATATAATTTTGGTTCTTTCCACCTAAAACTTTGGTGACACTATTGTCATAGCTTTTTGGACTCAGGGTTACATGTTTCAGTAACCAGCTCCTAGACAAAAATATGTTTGGCCTGAAAAAAGTAATGCTCCATCTATTTATAATCTCAAATGACTCAGATGAATGTTATCAAATTTCACTGCAATGGAAATAGTGCAAGACAGTGTAACTGCTAACGTATTCTTAGCATGAGGGCCCTAGCAGCCACCTATGGATGAGAGACATGAAATAATTAATATCAACAGCTCTTCCCTTTCCCATTTCTACGCATGGTTTGATCTCTTTCCCACCCTAGTGATACTTTGTAGAATGGGGACATGTTGAGTTAAGTAGAGTGTCCTTTACAGGGAGCTCAGAGTCCCCAAAACAATTTCTCTTCATCCCCATAATGATCTCTCTCTCTCTCTCTCTCTCTCTCTCTCTCTCTCTCTCTCTCTCTCTCTCTCTCTCTCTCTCTCTCTCTAGCAGTAACTCCATTAAATTGGATCACATGAATTCTTACCACTGAGTACAGGTTAGGTTGAACCAAGATACACCAGCTCCTTTTCTATCATCTGACTCTTTCCATCCTTAATCTACAAAAGGATTATGGAGATCCCATCAAATCTCTTCTCTGTCTAAGGTAAAAAACCACTGGACTAGAAACATGCAGGCTGGATCCAAGTTCTGACTGTTGATCACTGCTTGGTCTTTTGGGAAATTTTTTCACTTCTTTGTATTTCTATTTCCTTATCTGCAAAATAGAGATGGGACCTAGGTTTCAAGGGACAATTTCAAGGCTTGGAAATTTGATCAATCTCTCTTGCTCATCCTCTACTATTTGGCAGCAAATGCTCATCTAATTATTAGATAATTATGTGGCAAACATGACTTTTGTACCTCTGAAAGGTGAATACACAACTCACATATATTATTCAAAATTACTACAGTTAGCAAAATTGTAGGTAGGTAGTAAGCACATAGACTATGAAACTGTTAGATCTTTCCAGGGTATTTCCAGGTGAGGAATATGATAATTCTCCAGATTATAGAGTTCCTGGGCCTCTAGAAGTCATCAAAATGCTTTAAATATCACCATTTGTGTAAGAATTATAGAACAAATCTTTGGAAATTGTGTAATTTGAGGTTGATATTCAAGTGTCCTTTCACAAAGAGAGAAAAAGTTCCATTTCTGATATAGTTTATCAGCAAAGTTGAGTTTTTATTAGCCTTGAAGATTCAGGAACACCAACTGACAAAGGATACTGAGCTTGTGGTAAGTCTCTTCTGAACTTATGATTTCTCTCTCAGACAATCTGGTCTTGGCACACACTCAAGGTCTTCAGTAGCCTTGAATGCAGGTGACTGTTACTGGGTTGGTGTTGCTACATGAGAATAATTTTGAACATTTCTCCTCGAATATGATGAGTGATACACGGTATGTATCAGGCAGTTTCTTGTAGATGGCTTTAGAATGACATACATTCAGTGACTTCAGGAGGTCTTATCTTGGAGGGAGGCAGCCTGCTCAGGTCATGTACTAATCATTATCCATAATAACCTTGGAAGAAAACTCAGCTAGCTTACAGTAGGACAGAGGGGAGAAAAACAGTGAAGCTCTTTACAAAAGTTACATGAGGGAAAAACACTATTCAACTTATAGTTAGAATAGTCAAGTTAAAAATATCTTCACTTTAAAAAAAATGATTAACTCTTATCCTCCAAACCAAAGGATTGCAATAAACAACACAAGGTTTCTTCTACTTAGGAGATTTATAGCTAGTATTTATATAGCTCTATGAGGTTTGCATTTATAAATATTATCTTCTTGCATCTTTACAAAAACCCTATGAGGTTTAAGTGCTATTATATTACCATTTTACATATGAGGCGGACAGAGCTTAAATGACTTGCCCAGGGTCACACAGTGAGGCCACATTTGAAATCAGGTCTTTTTGACTGCAAATCCAATCTCTATCCACTACACCATCTGGTTGCCTAGCTACCAACAGGGGTTACACTTCTGTTTTCAGTAAAGGTTAAATAAATGCAATCACATACAAAGGTCTGGTCTATTTAGCTTCTTCTAAAAGGTAGAAGTTCACTTATCAGAAGCACTTTAAACCATGACATGAATGACAGCAGTCACTATCCTCAGCACTTTGCACAGTGCCTGACATATTTGTTGTCATTTTTTCAGTTGTGTCTGACTTCTTGTGACCCCATTTGTTGTTTGTTTTGGATGTGTCTTGGGGGGTGTGGGTTTTTTTGCAAAGAGACTGCAGTGGTTTGCCATTTCCTTTTCCAATTCATTTTACAGATGTGGAAACTGAGGCAAACAGGGTTAAGTGACTTGCCCAGGGTTGCACTGCTAGTAAATGTCTGAGACCAGATTTGAACGCTGGAGGAGGAATCTTCCTGACTCCAGACCCAGCACTCCACCCACTTTACCACTTAGCTGCCCTTGAAAGCAGCTGGCCCATGGTAGGCACTTAAATAGATGCTTATTTATCAATTATTGCAGGAGAATGACGACACTTGTCTAGAGGTTGTAAAGATAAAAAATTATTGTAGATTTAGATCTGGAATGAATCTGAGAGATCACCTAGTCACATAATCACAAATCTAGATTTACAAGGAACCCCAAAGTCATCTAGTCAAAACCTCTCCTGTATGGATAAGGAAAATAAGGTCCAGACAAGTATGTAACTTGTCCGATGTTACAGAGATAATAAATAGCATAGATCAAATCAATGTCTTTAGACTCCAGGTCCTATGTTCTTTCCATTGAAGGTAGCACTTCAAACTGCTCATGGGGAGATTTCTCCAGGATGTTCCCAGAAGGAATGTGGGAAACATATGAGGCAAATGGCAGTTGATTAGAAATTAGTGGAGCCAGATAATGGAAAGGGATGTCAATGTGTTTGGAGAGAGAAAGCAAAGTTAGAGCTGAGGAAGTATCAATTTAGTTTCGACTCCATGGTGCAACTACATTTCCTATAGTTTGGTCCTGGGGTTCTTTTCCTGGGGTCTTCATTGTGAAGAATATTCTTTCTATACTATTCCTTACCTACCACACATAGTATGCATTTTCTCTGGCTTCCCCCCATGCCTGGAAAACTCTTCTTTCTTTTCTCTGCCTCTTGACTTCCCTGACTTTCTTTCAAGTCCTAACTAAAACCCCACCTTCTGTAGGGGACCTTCCCCAAACCTTCTTAATTCTAGTGCTTTTCCTCTGTTTATTTCCTACATGTCCTGTACATAGTTTATCTGTACATACTGTTTGCATATTGGCCCTCCCCCATTAATCTGTGAGCTCCTTGAGAGCAGGGATTGTCCTTTGCCTTTCTTTGTATCTCTAGGACTTAGCACAGTGCCTGGCACATGGGAAGCACTTAAATGCTTAGTGACCAACTGACTTTACCAATATTGGAGTCATAAATGCTGATCACTGTGATGAGATGTAGCCTAGAACTACCCATCTGAATTTGACCATCTGAGTTTACTCTCATTTTTATGTCCTTAGGAAAGGATGCTCAGTAGCAGGAAGACATGACACTGGCCACCATACTTCCTTTTTATTTTTCAAGGGCCGCCAGCCTCTTGGACCCAGGATCTCTTATCTATTTATAGTGGTTTTGACCAAGAATTTCCTTGTCTGCTACTGGAGGAGAACAAATTGACTTTGCTTGTTTCAGGAAACAAAACATACTGATATATATGCTAACAAATCATCCTTTTAATATTTCATTCTAGAATTTTGTCTAGAATTAGCTGTCCTTCTGGTTGATCTCACCAGCCTATGATTTGATGCTGCCTTCTTTCATTTGTGAAAATAGTTGCTTTTGCTCATGTTCATTTCCATGTCATTTTTCTTGCTCAAAATGCTTTTCCAAAGATCCCTGACTTGGTTAAACAATCACGTCTTCAACTTTTCACTTCTCTGGGGTGCAATTCAGCCATGTCTAATGACCTAAACTTAAAAAGGCTAACTCTCTTCCTATTCCTATTTAACTTGGGTTTCTTTTCATTGTTCAGAAATTTTGTTATATATTTCCTAATCCAAAAGTCATTTTCTGGGAGAGACAAAAGAAACAAAATAGGTGATTATTTTGCCTTCTCATAATTATCCATTATCGTTCATCCCCAGAACAGTGAACCTTTGCTTTCTTTGATATTCTTCCTGCAAATTACTTTTTAAAAGCCCCTTTATTTCTTTGGCATTCATCAAAAACCTCAATTTGTCTGGTATTTAGAATTTCTGCTATTATTCTTAAATGACTGGATCTTCTTTCCATCCATTTTCAACTATTATTTTTAATAAGAATAATAACTAGCATTCATCTTGTATAAGTAAAAACCAATATAGCCAAGGATAAGAGAAACACCAAATAATTGGGGAAAACTTTGGCAGTCTCTTAGACAGGACATGATTATGTTGGAATACTGCTGTGCTATAGGAAATGATGATCTGATTGATTTAGAAAAACATGGAAAGGATTGAACCTATGAAGGAAAATGCTATCCAACTTCAAAGAAAGAGATGACAAGTGGAAATATGAAGAGTAGGTCTTATATATACGTGTATGAGCACATACGTGTATAGATATTTATGTGTATATATATGCATATCTATAAACATACATATACACATTCATACAGATAAATGTATATATATTCTATAGATATTTATGTGTGCATATACATATAGATGCATATAAACATATACACTCACAAATATATGTATTTCTAAATCAGCCAGCTCATCATTTCCTATATTACAGCAGTCTATGAAAGTTCTTTCCCCAATTTTCTGCATTCCTTCTATTCTTGGCTACTAGATGAATGCTAGCTATTGAGGCTTATAATAACATGGCATTACAATAGTGACATCCCTAATAGATCTGTGATGAAGCATGTTGGAGGGCAGAGCCAAGATGGTGGAGTAGAAAGACACACATATGCAGGCTTTCCCCACACGGTCCATAAAATACTTGTACAGAGGGACTCTCAACAAATTTTGAAGCAGCAGAAGTAGAGAATAACAAAGTGGAGGAGATTTCCAACCCAGGGTGATCTGAAAGGCCCATGGGAAATGTCTGTTGCACTGGACACGGAGTGGAGCCCAGCCCAGCCTTGGCTGCACGGTGTGGCTCGGGAACAGCCCTCAGAGGCAGAATCTCCAGTCACAGAGTCCCCAGTCCCAGTAGCGATGGGTTCATAGATCCCCCCACCCACAGGTGCCAAAGGTCAGTGACGGGGTTTTTTCAACTGGCCAAGAAGGGCAAAGGGCCTTCCCATAACCTCCCTCCTCAGGCAGCAGCCGCAAAGGCCACATCTGCCAGGCAGCAGCAGTTTCCTCCTCAGCCGCTACAGCAGCCCACATCCATTGTTGGATCGTAAAACCCCTGGGGCACTGAAGAACTGAATATTACCTCAGCTCTGTGTAGAGGCCCTGAGGGAGCTAATCTTTATCTCACACTGAATAGTGGCAAAACTGGAGGTCAGGTGGCTATGGAGAGGAAACTGCTAAGATTCTGGGTACAAAAATTTCTTCTTGCTCCCAGACCAGTGTACATGCTTGATTGTTCCACCTTGGAGGAACTGAGATCTTACAGATTCCCGGAGTATACCCTATTCATGACAAAGGAACCAAAAGTCAAGTAACTGGTTGGGAAAATGCCCAAAAAAGGGAAAAAATAAGACTATAGTAGGTTACTTCCTTGGTGAACAGATATCTTCTCCCATCCTTTCAGATGAGGAAGAACAATGCTTACCATCAGGAAAAGACATAAAAGTCAAGGCTTCTGTATCCCAAACATCCAAAATAAATATTCAATGGGCTCAGGCCATGGAAGAGCTCAAAAAGGATTTTCAAAATCAAGTAAGAGAGGTGGAGGGAAAACTGGGAAGAGAAATGAGAGAGATGCAAGAAAACCATGAAAAGCAGGTCAACAGCTTGCTAAAGGAGACCCAAAAAATGCTGAAGAGTACAACACCCTTAAAAATAGGCTAACTCAATTGGCAAAAGAGGTTCAAAAAGCCAATGAGGAGAAGAATGCTTTCAAAAGCAGAATTAGCCAAAAGGAAAAGGAGGTTCAAAAGCTCACTGAAGAAAATAGTTCTTTCAAAATTAGAATGGAACAGATGGAGGCTAATGACTTTATGAGAAACCAAGAAATCAGAAAACAAAACCAAAAGAATGAAAAAAATGGAAGATAATGTGAAATATCTCATTGGAAAAACAATAGACCTGGAAAATAGATCCAGGAGAGACAATTTAAAAATTATGGGACTACCTGAAAGCCATGATCAAAAAAAGAACCTAGACATCATCTTTCATGAAATTATCAAGGAAAACTGCCCTGATATTCCAGAACCAGAAGGCAAAATAAATATTGAAAAAATCCACCAATCACCTCCTGAAAGAGATCCAAAAAGAGAAACTCCTAGGAACATTGTGGCCAAATTCCAGAGTTCCCAGGTCAAGGAGAAAATATGATGAAACATGTTACTTGCCCTCCTGACAAAGAGGTCATAGAAGAGGATATGCTTTTGATATGTACATTGTCTGAAAAAAGTAAAGGGCTTTTTCTTTCCTTCTAATTTTAAACGAGAATTAATGATGGTGAAACAAAGAGAGAGAAAGAAAGGAGAAAGATAAAAATAAATAGAGAAAGAAAAAGAAAGAGAAGAAGAAAGAAAGAGAGAAAGAAAGAAAAAGAGAGTAAGAATACAGAAAGACCAAAAATAAAAGGAATGCCACTGAAATATTTTTAACAGTGAACAGAGGAGAGCAGAATGAAGTTCAAAAGGAACCACAGAAAAGCAGGACAGTTTTGTAATTAATATATTTAATTCATCACATTTTTTAAAAGTAAGTAAAATATCAGCCAATAAGGATTTATTAAGTGATTACTATGTACCAGGATTGTAAGAAGCACTGAGAACACAAAGAAAAGCAAAAAAGCAAACCAATCCCTGTCTTTATGGAGCTTACAATATAAATAAGGAGACTATATGTAAACACCTAACTATATACAAGATATATACAGGGTTAATTAAAGGTAATATCAGAGGAAAGGCATTAATTTTAAGATTAAAGATTCATCTTATTAGCTGTAACCCTGATTGCCTCCAAAAAATAAAAAAGATTCATGATTTATATACAATTCTTTTTTGTTTTCTACGTAATGTATATAATTGCTATTTGGAGTGGTTTTTTTTTTTAATTCAGAATTAATTTTTTTAAAGTCATGGCATTAGGGTACTGAGGATCAAAAAGTCTTTGAAGCTATCCTATAAGAGGGATTTGTTTCCTCTCCCCCAGCAGTACAGGATTCTGATAGAGGAATTGCTCTATGATATATTAAGGACGATTATATTGCATAAGCTTTCCTGCTCTATGTTGCTAGTATAGTTCTACAAAATACTCCATTATTTGATATCTGGTAATCTGTTTGATTTGTGATTGAGTTTAAATTGAGAATATATTTTACTTCCCATATACTGAACATGGGAACACCCAGTATGGGACTCATGGATATTATGCCATTTCTGTGGGTAGTTATCAGGGATTTTTTAAATCATTTTTTGTTCTGAGGTAAAGGTTAGCAGCTTTAGCAAGCATGAGTCTGAATAGAAGCTCCTCCATCCCTTCTGCCCATCATATTACTAGGGTATGATGGTATTGGGTCAAGTAGAGTCTGCCTGCAATAACACTTCAGAAACTAACTGAGGATTTCTTTTTCTTTCATGTATAGGCTGTAATTGAGCAACAAGTTTTTAGAGATTTTTTCTCTTTCACAAGTACTACTAGTAATTCAGATAAATTTATTTAAGAAACAAATGTGTAATAGTGATAAAGTGTTACGTTTTATTTAAAAGGATATAATTTATTGGAGTATGTTTTCATATATAGTATATGCATATAAACATTACAGGTAGATATGTACATACATATATACTTTCATGGTAAATTTGAAAACAGGCACTATATCAACTCAGTTATTATAGAGCTTTGCTAAGATAGTTTTGAGAATGCCTATTGGGTGTGACAATGATATTTGAAAGAGATATTTAATACTTGTAGTTCTTGAGGGGAGGGTGCAAAACGCTAGGTAAGATTAATAGAAAAGAATATGATTCAGTGAATGTATTGCATGGACTTCCAGAAATCATGAAGTATTCCTAGATCTCCAAAGAGATACCTAACAGTGGAACACCTAGACTGCATCTTATATTCTTGAACAAGAGTTGATAAATGAGTTTAACGCTCTCATGATAAGAGCATGTGATGGAGAAAGATGTGAAAAGCTCTGCTGAGTGGAAATATGCCCACCTTAGCATCCAGTAACCCAGTGGCAACTGCCTCTGTATCTGTTGATCCAGTACCTAGGAACCAGTATCCCAGTAGCAACATAGGCAGGGAGCAGTTGTACAGTTCGTCAGCCAGTTGGTACAGTTACAGGGGACTCGTTATAAAAAGTTTCGGTCAATTTCAGGGAAGTGTCCTTACGCACTAAGACTGTGGAAACTCTGAGTCAGTGTACAGTGGGGACTTGAAGTCAGCCCAGTATCTGGTGAATGTAGATTGAAGCCAGAAGGAATATGTACTTGGCTTTGTTGGAGCTTTAACAAGGGACAAACTAGGTTCCAGTAGGTCACTGAACAGAGACCAAGAAGTCACTTCCCTGGGTGGTGTAAGCATACCTCAGGGTGCTCTTAGAAGACAAAAAGTCAGCAACTAATCTGATATCCTGTCAGAATTTCAGCAAGAAACAAAGCTAGTTCTCATTAGTTAATTGCCCCTGGGAAATAGAGATGTAGCACCTGAGCCTTTGCACTTTTGGGTCAAGGTGTCAAGAACACTAAAACCAGCATGGTATCTCATATCCAGTCAGGGATATCAAAGGAGAAAGCTAACTTATGACTGGTAATGGAGGCAGAGATAGGGCTGCTCTTCTGGGTCTCTAGGAGACAGAAACAAGCCAAGGATGGTGGCTGAGGATGGAGCCTGGCCCCAGTCACCACTGGCAGCAGCATGAAGACTAAATAAGGGACAGAACAGTATAAGACCCAGATTGCCACCATGCAATAATACAGTAAGGGACAGAGGCTGGTCCTAGTACAAAGTCTTATTCCAGAAAGTGGGGCTGGAGGTATAAGTAAATAGAAGAAAATTCAGAAAACAATGAAGAAATGCTGTAAGTTAAGTGAAGCCCAAGAAGTAAATCTAGAAGAAGAAACTATCTCCACAATCAAGTAGCACAAAATAGAATGACTTGGCACAAGGGCTTCAAGAGTGGATAGAAATGAAGCAAAAGATAAAACATGAAATTAGAAGTCTTCAGGGAAAAATTGGTAGGAAAATACCTTAAAGCAAAAGATGGAAAAGATGACAAAGTGGACTCCCTGACAACAGGATGGACCAAAAAGAACTCAATAATTCCACAAAACAATAAGAAACATTAGAACAATATTGAAAAACTGAAAACGTTGGAAGAACATAGAAGATATACACTATCAAAAATGACTGATCTAGAAAATATGTCAAAGGATGATTTGGGAATCAGACTTCCTGAAAACCATAACACCCTCCAAAATCTAGATATCATGTTTCATAAATCACAAAAGAAAATTTCCCATATGTATTAGAATCAGAGGGCAAAATGAAAATGGAAATAAAATTCACTGTTTTTCTTCTGAAAGAAACTCCAAATTGAAAACACTCAGTAACATAAAGTACACAGGTCAAAGAAAAATTTATTTTAAGCAAGCCAAAAAGATAAAAATTAAGTACCTGTGAACAACAGTTAGCTTCACACAAAACTTAACAACAATAACTATTAAGAACAGGAAATCCTAGATTATGATATTCCAAAAGACAATTTTACAAAGCTTGCAACCAAGAATAGTATTCCCTAAAAAATGGGTAAAACCCCACAGTGATACAACTGGAATATCACTGAGAAGAAAAGTCCAGAGTTGGGTTGATTTTTTTTTAAAATGCAAATATGAGGTATGAAATAATAAACACATTTGAGCATTTTAAAGAATTAAATGATGACCAACCATTTACATTGTAATGACAGAGAAGGAGAGGAGAAAAGAAATAAATATCCCTACAGAATCTCACTATCTTCAAGGGTCACAGAGGGAGAAAAGAAAAACTCAGGATATATGTGATCTTATCTGTTTTAATAAAAGATAAAAAGAGAGAGAGAGATACTAGAGAAGAAATAAGAAAGAGAGACTAATAAGGAAATATGCATGCTTCCTACCTCTTGGTGGAGAGGTGATAGACTGAATGGTAACAGCCAATGTGCTGATTTATTTTGCTTAACTATATGCATTTATTACAAGGGAGAGCTTTTGCCATGCTAGATGAGTCAGAGAAGATAGATTATTGGGAAGTAATAGACATGAAAAAGGGCACCAGTAAGATAGCATTAGCTACACAGAAAAAAGTAAGTATAGGCATCACAAATAGAGGCACTTTTATTATTTCATTAAACAAACATATATTTCATTAAAAAAAAACTCATAATGCAAGTTCAGTTTCTTACATAATCTTCTTTCCTATTCTTTATAGAGTAAAATGTGTGTCAATAAGTCCACGATAAAAAACAAGATTTAAATAAAAAATATGAGTGATTTCTAGTTATTTACATGTTAGCTCTACTACTAAAATATTAGATCTTTTAGAGCAGGGACTGTGTTTGCCTCTCTTTGTGTCCCTAGACCATAGTACCATGTCTGGCACATACCAAGTGTCTCCTAAATGCTTGCTAACTAAGGAACTTTCTAGCTCTAAAGCCTATGGTCCATAATTCACATAGGAAGTGTTATTCTAGGTGAGAAAGTAGTCTAAGTTTTTAAAACTGAATTCCTCATTAACCAAAGGATGGCTAAGTCATTTTGATGATAGGAAGTACCAGGATTTTTCCTGTATATTTAGCATACACATTGGACTCAAAGCAAATGCTATGGAAAGTGAAATTTTGCCTGAAGACCAGGGTATAAAGTAATCCAAAGATGCAAGATAATGTGAGAAAGAAAGCTATAAAGATAGAAATTTTATTTCTCCAAAGAGAGGAGATCTCAGCTATGTTGGGAACCATGTTGGTCAAGGTAATCTACTACCTCCAAGATAGCACAGTACCCTTGAGACCAGGGTAAGTCTTTGAAGTAATTTAGTGGTACTATCACCATAGTCAAAGGGGAGTGGGTAGTGATTGCAAAATAACTGTTTCCTTCTTCATTGGACTATAACTAGACATATGACTAACCATGATGGATATCATGTTCCAAAAATCATGGGGAACCATTTGTAAGGTCTTGAATAAGTTGCTTTTGTCTACAATTGAGGTATAGTGGCAGAGATGGAGCATGGGCCATTGAGTGTTTCCAAAAGAGATGCATTGGCATGAATAATAATTCAATAGCCCAGGATAGACTGACTCTCCTTTAGATTAAGTCATGTTGCCCATTTGGAGGCAGTACAGTTGAACCTGAAGAGAAGGATCATGGACTACTGCTTGTTGATTAGCTCAAATAAGTTTGATTGAGACTTAGTGCCCACAAAGTTTGTAATCTATAGAAAGTCTTGTCAGAGCAACTGATCCATTAAATATCCAAATTCAGGTTTTCAAAACAGTGCATCTGTACACCAATTATAGTGTCTAGGAATTGCAGGTTTAAAACTGAAAGAGATCCTAGAAGTAATCCAGTCTAACCCCATTGTTTTACAGATGAGAAGGGTGAAGCACAGAGGGGTTATGTGACACCCAAGGGCATACAACTAGTCTGTGTTTGAGGATAGATTTGAGCTCAGATTTTTCTGACTTCAAGTTAAGTACTTTGAGGTGATAATGAAATTGAACCCACTGAAAAAGAACGCCTAATAGATCTCAATCAATTGAACTGCTAACCTAAAGGTGGTAGATGTTAGACAACATTGTAGAAAACAATGGGGTTCCTTGTTCCTTTGGGACCACAAATGGGACTGACTACAAGAATCCCCTTCTCCCAGATAGTTCAGTTCTTTTTATCATTGGTCTGTTTGTGGAAGAGTATGCAAAGAGTTCTCGAAGTATGGATCCAGGGTGTGGCTTATATGAGATTAGACCCAATCATCACTGGATATATCAGTTTCAGGATGAACTGTTCATGTACAGTTTACCTATACAAAAACAGGCTGAGATGAACCAGTTTTTCAAGATGCTAAGTGTTATGTTCCTACTCTGGATTCCATTGGAAAGTCTTGGATTGTTTCGGTATATCAATGAAAGGCACCAACAAGGGGGAGGCCTTGGGGTAATGGGATAAAGTGGCAATAGGACAAGACAGAGCAGAAGAAACACTTCGGTTCTTTAATAGAAGTGGAAGTTCCCAAGTACAGTATGACATAGACCTTGCATTGCTCCAAATATATTCTGCACCAAACTTTACATGCCTCATAAAGTCCATCTCTTCCTTCTCAAATGACACTTTTCTAATTTGGTTATTGCTAAAGTGGTGTGGGTCCCAGGCCATAACTGCAATATCTTTGGGATTCTAGGAATGTTACCTGGGTAGATGAGGATATTATTGGGATAAATTGCTGCCACCTCCCAAGTCTAGCACATCTTGAAATATGAATTTCTAAGAGAGCCACCATGAACTGGAGAAGTCTCCTCTACCAAGTAAGAAAGAAGATGGTGGATGATGGCTGATCCTGGAGTCAAGAAGACATAGGTTTAAATCCTGCCCCTGATAACCTTTCCTGAATGACCATGAGCAAATCATATCACTTCTCAGAGCCTCAGTTTCCTTATCTATAAAATGAGAATAATAATATTGACTTCATAGGGTATTACAAAGTTCAAATGAAGTCATGTATGTACTGGGATGTTACATTTTTAAGTATTACATAAAATACCAGGTGCTTAACTATTATGAAGTCCACAGGGACCCCTTCATAGACAGGAATTTCAGTACTCATGGACCTGGCAATTTGAGCTTGAGGATCTAGACCTAAAAGATGTAATGTAGTGGGTGAGGGAAAGTATGATTGGTCTAGAAATGAGGAGTGAGGGTCTTGCTCTACCTTTATCTATAAGAAGAAGAAAGCTGTCTCTTTTGCCCAAATGTCAGGGTGAGCTCGACATAGTAGTCATGCTCCTTCCCAATCATACCCTAAGTGTATTTGTAATAAGTTTTTTTAGAGCAAAAGATCCATATCAGCAACATTTTCTCTATTGTAATATTTCAAAAGTCTTCTTGAGTTCCTAAATGAATTCCCCTACTGTGTCCAGTGTGAGGATATTATCAGTAAAGTAGAGGGTAGAAGGATAGTGCAAAGATGATCTTTTTCTACTCCATGGAAAATCACTAGTGCCAGAGATCAAATAATAACTTGTACTGAGCCAAAAAAAATGTTTTTTTTAACTCTTGGAGGTTTTTCTTTAAGTGACTGAAAGTGTCCAAGGGACTACAGGTACTATATATGGAAGCAGGACTATCAATTCCCAATGCTTCTCAAGGCAAACATTCAAAGAATCACAGGATGTGAGTTAGATGGAATCTTAATGGCTGCCTAGTCTAACTCAAACCTGATTTAAAAATCCTCTCTGAACCATCCCTAACAAGTGGCCATAGATCCATGCTTGAAGGCCTCCAGTGAGGAGCATCCCACCACCACTTCAAGACAGTCCATTTCATTTTGGGATGCCTCTTATTGTTGAGATTTCCCTGACATCAGGCCCAAATTGGCCCCTGTGCACCCTCTGCCTATTGCTCTAATCTGCTTTCTGGGGCCAAGAAAGGAGGAGTCTGCTTACTCTTATCCCCATGGAATCCCTTTGGACACTAGAAGACAGCCATCATGTCCTCATTAGTCTTTCCCTTCTCCATGGTAAATAATCCCAGTTCCTATAATATTTCCTTATTGGCTTAAATTTCAGAATCAGATCCATTCAGTTGGTTTTCCTTGGGATCCTCTTCAGTTTATCAATGCCTTCCTAAAATGTGGTGCCCACAACTAAATACAATCCTCCAGGTTGGTCTTGAGAGCAGGGGCTACCTCTTACCTTTCTTTATATCTGCAGCACTTAGCACAGTTCCTGGCAATAGTAGGCTTTTAATAAATGCTTTTTGAATTGCTAACAGGGGCAGAATACAAAGAAACTACCAATTTCCTAATCCTAATCTGCCTCTGCTAGCCTATCTCCAAATCATATTAGCTTCTTTTAGGCCACTATATTGTACTGTTCATAGGATCATAGATTTTGAGTTGGAAAGAACTTCAGAAGTCATCTAATACAGGTTGCCCTCATGCTGTGTAATTAAAATGACCCAGGAAAAAAAAATGAGAAGAAATGAAAAAAAATGTAACTCCTTCCTTTGCAAAGGCAGGGCACTATGGGCATGGAACATTATATATGCTATTAGACTCAGCTAATTGGTCAGTTTTGCTGTACTCCCTCACCTCTTTTTTTTTTCTTATTCTTTGTTACAAGGGATGGCTCTCTACATAGGGGTAGGGAGAGAACTATTTTTATAAATGAAAGCTGTATTAAAAGATAACAATAAAAATTTTAAAACACTAATAAAGAACTAATACCAATTGGTATACAAACATATTCTGTACATAATGATATGATCATAGATTTTTAGAGCTGGAAGGAACTTTGGAGATCATTTGATCCAACCACTAGATAAGGAAATCAAGTCCTATAAAATACCTGGAGTAGTTACTTGTAGAGTCCTAACTTGCCCTAGGCTTCTCAGTTAGTGAAAAGAAAACCTGGAAGGCTATCATCATTATTCCCATATCATAGATGAGGAAATAAATAGTGGGGAGTGTGTGTATGAGTGTATGTGTGTGTGTGTGTGTGTGTGTGTGTGTGTGTGTGTGTGTGTGTGTAAGACAGAGAGAGAAAACAGACTCAAAGTCATGAAATAATTCTATAAATTCTATTCTCTGATAATTTACATTTGCAAGTACTTAGCTCAGTTGGCTAAAGTATAAAAATAATGATGTCAAGGTCAAAAATTAAATTCCCTTTAAAGGATGTATGCAAGGCATTTGTCAAGTGTATGCTTCCATTTACAAGGACTAAATAAGACAATGCCCCACTGGGTCAGTGGACATGTACTACTGTTACTGGAAAAACAGCTGGACATTGTCTTCACATGCAAATTAATGGCAGCACGGTTATTTAACTAACTTATGGCTTTCCTGATCACATCCCTTTCCATCACATTAATCCACCCACATATTGAACAAAAAGATTCCACCTCCCTTCAAGTTCAGCAAGAGTTAACGCCTTTGAACAGAGCTCTGACTCTGTAGAGAGCTCCACACTATACAATTGCTGAGTATGATTTAAAGAGTGAGAATTGTTATGATTATAACTGAGTTGAGGTGTAGTCTGGTGCATGACAAGCAGCAGCCGCAGCAGCACCAGCACAAAACATCCCCTTGGTGATATAGGCCTTTCAGGGGGCACA
The DNA here is from genome assembly GCF_028372415.1 of Notamacropus eugenii. Taxonomy (NCBI): domain Eukaryota; kingdom Metazoa; phylum Chordata; class Mammalia; order Diprotodontia; family Macropodidae; genus Notamacropus; species Notamacropus eugenii. The sequence continues at coordinate 411,665,950 of NC_092873.1, forward strand.
AGTGAATGGTATTTGTTCTGCATTGAATTTCTTTGGTAGAGAGGGTGAGGGCCCACTGAAGAGAAGCAGGAAGAGAAAGGAAATGTAGGCAGTGTGATATTAACCTCAAGTGCAAGCACTGTCGAAAGAAAAATATGGGATGTAAAAAATTCTTGGTATGAAACTAGGAACTGGGCAACATTTTAAGGGTTGGGTGACCTCAGCTCTCAGGCTGTCATGGCTCCCTGTGCCAGATCTTTTTTCATCTTTAAAATGATACCTGCCCCTTCTGTTCATAAGTAGTAGAGATGTTGGGAAGATGAATTAAAAGTGAAGCTTTCAAAGTGCTTTCTGGTTTCTCAAAAAGAAGAACCATATGAGACATTTAGAAGGAGAGAAAAGGACTGTCCTCACCTATAGTGATGACTTCCTCCTGTGAAATTCTAAAGTACTTATTAACAATCTTTTGCTGCTTCATTTTGTTGGATTTGTTGGGGGGGGTTTTAATATAGATAAGGTTTGTCTGGAGAGGCAGTCAATCATTTAGGATTTATTATATGCCAGGCATGGGGAAATGCTGGAGATGTAAAGAAAGGCAAAAGACATCCTTGGTTTTCAAGAATCATGCATTCTAACAGGAGACACAACATGTGAGTAACTGGAATGTAGAAGAGCAAAAGAAACAATTCAGAGTAGATTAAAGTAATCTGAATGGGAAAGTATTATTAACTGGGGAGACAAAGCCCTCCTGCAGAAGGTGAGCTTTAAGTTGAGTCTTAACGGAAATAACTAAATGTAAAAAAGTAAAAATGTAAAAGTAAACTTAATGAAAGAAACCATAAGGAAGAGGAGAGGAGACAGAGCATTTCAGGCTTGAGGGATAGCCCAAGATGAGAGCTAGATTGTCATGTTCAAGGAATAACAAGTAAGAAGGTTGTCCCTTGTTCTCAAAGGGGACCATGGCATCAGGGAGGTAAAGCCAGGGCATGCAAGTGAATTGGATTTAAGCAAGGGAGGGCTGTGTAGCTAGATGGTAGAATAAAGAGTGGAGTAACATCTGAGGAAACCAAAAAGGTAATAGGGTGCAGTTAGTTGGCATAGTGGATAGAGCACTGGACCTGGAGTCAGAAAGGCCCGAGTTCAAATCCTACCTGAGATACTTACTAGCTGTGTGAGTCTGGCAAGTCAGTTAACCTCTGTTTACCTCCATTTTTGTCATCTGTAAAACAGGATAACAATAACACATCCCTCCAAAGGCTGTTGTGAGGATCAAATGATACGGTGTTTGAAAAGCACCCAATACAATGCCTGGTACACAGTAAGCACTATATAATTGTTAGATTTTATAGCTATTATTACATTATAGTGGATAGTGTATGTTAGACATGGAGTCAGGAAAATCTGCATTCAGATTCCTTTTCTGGCATTCAGTAGCTATTTCACCAAGAGCACACCACCTCTCTTAAGATTCCATTACCTTATCTACAAAACTGATATAAAATGCCTATAATAGTTACTTCAGTGAGGTTATTGTGAGACTTAGATCAGGGAATGTATGTAAAACTATTTGAAATTTCATGTGATATAAATATTTTTAATGTGATATAAATGGAGTTATGGCAATATCCTTAGAGTTGGAAGGGACCTTGGGTTGGGGGTCATCTGATCCAACCTCCTCATTTTACAGATGAGGAAGCTGCAGCCCGGAGGGGTTGTGACTTGCTAATGGTCAAACAGAGAGTAAGTGGCACACCTGTGTCATATCTGGTCCTGTTACACTGCACCCCCACTGCTACCCCAGCCTCATTTGAGGACAGTGGCCCAAAGCTCCTTTGAGTCCCCTACAGTCACTAGTGTGGTGCTTTGCATTTAAGTAAACTGTTCTTGGCTCTGATTCTAGACCCATCCCTTACACCGTAGCCACTGGTGCGCTGAGCAGTCCCTCTGTATCAATGGAGACCCTCATTCTGGACACATGGGGAATATGTTCACCTAAAATTCCACTCTCATCTTCTTGGTGTGTTTTGTCTTTCCAAATAACTCTAATAAGGTTTTCCCAATTCCCTTCAACACCTCTGACTTTGATCTGAAATAGGAAGCATGGGCTGAGCAGCCCAGTAATCTTTTCCCTCCTTCCCCCCCTTTCCCATTGCAAGCAGCTCTGGCTGCTTCCTAAAGCCTGGGCTTCCATTAGTATTTCAAACTGCCCAATTCCTCCACATTCAACTACTATTTCCTGTGGTTTTGTTTGTTTGTTGTCTGTCTTTTGTTCTGGAAGAGGACCATTGTCTCCTGAGGCTTTACTATTCTGAAGAGATGCTGAATTAAGCTCCATGGCAACCACCATTATAGGACAGGGATCATTTAATCTTTGCTATCACTTAACAATAATAGGGTGGCAAAGGATACCTGGGAAAGGATGGAAAATACCATATCATATGCTTGACTGCTGGCACCCTACTAAAATAATTTCCTTGGCATATAAAGCCCCCTAGCATGGGACCACTGAGAACTCAAGTGCAATGATTCAGCAGGTCCTGCCTTTCCAAAGGTCTCTGCAGCTTTGAAAGGCAAAGTGTTATTACCTCCTGGCATTTGGGTTCACTTAATTTATCTGAACTAACATTTACTAGTGTTGGTTAATGGGTTGAGCACTGGTCTTAGAGTCATGTTTAAATCTCTTCTCAGGTATTTATTAGCTGTGTTACTCTGGTCTAATCTCTAAGATAGTCTTTCAGTCTCAATTTCCTCATCCGTGAAGGGGAGATAGCAATATCTCACTAATGAGGATCAAATGAGATATCTGGAAGGTATTATGGTATATAGTGGAAAGAGTTCTTTCCAGTGCCCCAGATAACCATGGACAGAAGAGGCAAGTATCATTTTCAAGAGAATTAAGATTTGTCCCAGAGAAGCAAAAGAATTCATCAAAGGTCAAACAAAAGCTCAGAGTTGAGAGGTGGGGGGCAGGAGGCACCATCAAATTCTCAGTGAAACATGGAGTGTATGAAAGGTTAAAAAGTGGAATTTTTAAAAAGAATTTAACAACATAATCCAAAAGAACCTAGTTTGGGCTACTTTTAATAAGTCATCCCTCAGTGGAGGCTTCAAGCAGAAGGTGACTGACCTCCAGTCAGTTGTGTTGAAGTGATGATTCAGAGGAGACTTTGTTCCTCTAAGGCTGCAGCTCTGTCTTGTTCTAGCCGGTCTTCAAGTCTTAAACCCTCACCATCATGATGGGGCCCACGTTTTATGCTGACATATTTCTCTGGTGCTGATCACCTGAACTCTGGGGTCTCCATTAATTTCCTATCATCAGGCCCACCCTGCTATCATGCTCTATACCAACCTCTTGGGTTGCCCACATGCTGTTTGGAAAAATAATTTGACTTAGTGAAAAGAACACCAAGTTTGAAATCAGAGACAGTGGGTTCAAATTATGGCTACGTTTCTTACTATGTGTGTGACATTAAGCAAGTCACCGACCCAAGCTTGGCCTCAGTTTCCTCATGTTCAAATGAAGTATTTTTGACTAGATAATCTATCGGGCTTTTCTGTGCTCTGAAATTTATGATGCTATAATAAATCTTCATGGCATTCAACTTATTGGTTCAAACTTCTTCCTGTTATCTATTGAGCTACACCTGGGACTCTCCCAGATAACCTACCTCTCCCTGGTAAGTCATTCTAACTAATACAAAAGGGAGGGAGGGAGAGACAGAGAGAGGGAAGGAAGGAGGGAGGGAGGGAAGGAGAGAATGGCATAGTGGGAATGATAGGAGGTAGGAAAAAAGCATTTGGGAGGGAATTAGTATGTACCAGGGCTGGGGATACAAATATAAGCAAGAAAAAATGTCTTTTTCTTCATGGAGCTAAGGAAAGGAGATAATACATAAAAACCAGCTGAAATAGGAATGGGGGGAAGGGGTCAATATACTTATTTAATTGTACTGGAAGTAAGGAACAGAGCTGGAAAGGGATTGAGGGCAAACCAGCCTGGACCCTTCCACAAAATGGAGGCTTCAGGAGGAGTTTACCAATGGGAGATATTTCTTATTAAATCTTAATCATTGAATGTATTGCCTCAGTCAAACAGAGACCTGTTGAATACCTTAGCTTTGGCTAAGGTCCCACTCTGCATCCTGGGCCATTTCCAGTGGTCCTGATCTCACTGGACCCAGATGGCTCTAGAGGAGAAAGTGTGGCTGGTGACTTTGCACACCCTCCCTCATTCAAATTCAATTCACTTGCATGTCATGGCATCACCTCCCTGATGTCATAGTCCTCTTTGAGAACAAAGGACAAACAGCAGAAGCAGCCATTGGGAGAAGGGAATGAGCCTTGCAGAGAGATACACCAGGCCCCAAGGATGGCAGACCATTCCCCCATGAGGAGACCCAGGAACTGAACTCTTCCAGGAAGAGCTAGCAGGAGGGGAGGCATGATTCTGAAGACCAGAAAGTGAGGAATAAATCTGGGATGAGAAAGACCACTGGATTTGGAGTTGGAAGGACCTGAGTACAAGTCTGAGTTCTGACATTAGCTAAATGACAACTTCTCTGAGTTGCATCTTCCTCAGCTGTAAAGTAGAGATAACATTTGTTATATTGTGGGGGAAGAGCTTTATGAACTTTAAAACTCTCTGCATATGTGAATAACTTTTGTTAATAGATGAAATTTATGATAACATGCCCAGTTAGATGAAATCTGTCCTAAAAGATTTTTTTTTCAATTTCATTTCTCTCTGATTCAATACATACATACGCAACCTGCTGATAAGGAATTTATTTCCCTAGTTTTGACAGTACTTGGTGCACCTGTATAATCTCTAAAAGAATACAAGTATTCCAGGTCCTTGGGAAAGCAAATCCTATGCGGTAAGTTCACATAATGGCATTTTCTTTCATTAATCCATTCTCTTTGAATTTGGTCATTGTGAAGAAGTTCCCAGGGTGGGATAGAGACAATGATAGTAACAGGACCTATAATTTTATTAGTATATTGAACTCCCAGATGAGAAAACTTTCTTTACCAATGCAGGTAGCAGGGCATTATGGGAAGATGGAAGAATAGGTCAAATTTCCAGACTCTCCAGATTTCTTCCACAAACAGATAGAAATCACCATAAAGTGAATGCAGAGCAGCAAAAATAGAGGGGCAAAGCAGCTGTTCTCTTAAGACAACTTGAGCAGATCTCAGGGAAGACAGGACCTCCAGAGACTGAGGTCTGTACATATCTCCAGGCTGACTCTATTGAATCAACAAAGTGCAGGTCCTAGAACAGTTCTGTCAGGAAGTACACTAGACCTGGAGAAACTTCACTTCAACTTCTTTTTTATAGTTTTATTTATTTATTTTTAGATTTCAACATTCATTTCCACAAAATTTTGAGTTCCAATTTTTCTCCCCACCACATAACACCTTACATTCTGATTGCCTTTCCCTCAATGTGCCCTCCCTTCTATCATACTCCACACTTCCCTTACTTTCATCTTCTCTCTTTTCTTGTAGGGCAAGATAAATTTCTATACCCCATTACCTGTATTTCTTATTTCCCAGTTATATGCAATAAAAGTTCTCAACATTCATTTCTAATACTTTGAATTCCAACTTCTCTGCCTCCCTCCCCACCCATCCCTATTGAGAAGACAAGCAATTCAATACAGGCTACATATGTGTCATTTTGCAAAAGACTTCCATAGTATTCATGTTGTGTAAGACTAACTATACTGCCCTCCATCCTACCCTGTCACCCTTTTTTCTTATTTTCTTATTTGACCTTGTCCCTTCCCAGAAGTATTTACTTCTAGTTACTTCTCTCTCCCATTTGCCCTCCCTTCTATCGTCCCCCTCACCCCACTTGTCCCCTTTTCCCTTACTTTCTTATAGTGTATGCTAGATTTTCATACCAAATTTAGTGAGCATGTTATTTCCTCCTTAAGATATATGTGAAGAGGGTAAGCTTCACTTTTCCCCTCTCACCTCTTCCCTTTTCTCCTCTATTGAACAAGATTTTTCTTATCTCTTTTATGAGTGATAGTCTGCTCCATTCCATTTCTCCCTTTCTCCTCCCAATATTTTCCTCTCTCACCCATTAATTTTATTTTATTTTTTTATGGATATCATCTCTTCTGATTCAACTCAACCTGTACTCTCTGTCTATATGTGTGTGTGTATGTGTGTATGTGTGTGTGTGTGTACAATCCCTCCACCCACCCAAATACTGAGAAAAGTCTCAAGAGTTACAAATGTTATCTTTCCATGTAAGAATGTAAACAGTTCAGCTTTAGAAAGTCTTTTATGATTTTTCTTTCCTGTTTACCTTTTCATGTTTCTCTTGATTCTTGTGTTTGAAAGTTTAATTTTCTATTCATTTCTGGTCTTTTCATTATGAATGTTTGAAAGTCCTCTATATCATTGAATGACCATTTTTTCCCTGAAGTATTATATTCAGTTTTTCTGCGTAGGTGATTCTTGGTTTTAATCCCAGTTCCTTTGACTTCTGGAATATCCTGTTCCAAGTCCTTTGATCCCTTAATGTAGAAGCTGCCAGATCCTGTGTTATCCTGATTGTATTTCCACAATACTAGAATTGTTTCTTTCTAACTGCTTGCAGTATTTTCTCCTTGACATGGGAACTCTGAAATTTGATCACAATATTCCTAGGAGTTTCTCTTTTCAGGTCTTTTTCAGGAGATAATTGGTGGATTCTTTCAATATTTATTTTGCTCTCTGGTTCTAGAATCTCAGGGCAGTTTTCCTTGATAATTTCATGAAGGATGATGTCTAGGCTCTTTTTTTGATCATGGCTTTCAGGTAGTCCCATAATTTTTAAATTGTCTCTCCTGGATCTATTTTCCAGGTCAGTTGTTTTTCCAACGAGATGTTTCACATTATCTTCTATTTTTTCAATCTTTTGGTTTTGTTTTGTAACTTTTTGGTTTATCGTATAGTCATTAGCTTCCCTGAACTCCATTCTCATTTTAAAAGAGCTATTTTGTTTGGTGAACTTTTGAACCTCCTTTTCCATTTGACTAATTTTGCTTTTTAAAGCTTTCTTATCTTCATTGGCTTTTTGGACCTCTTTTTGCAGTTGAGTTAGCCTATTTTCAAAGGAATTATTTTCCTCAGCACATTTTTGGTTCTCCTTTAGCAAGTTGCTGATTCACTTTTCAAGCTCTTCTATGGCCTGCGCCCATTTCATATTCATTTTGGAAGTACTGGAGGCAGAAGCCTTGACTTCCTCTGACAATATGCATTGTTCTTCCTCATCTGAAAGAATGGAAGAAAATACCTGTTCACCAAGAAAGTAACCTTCTGTGGTCTTATTTTTTTCCCTTTCTTTGGGCATTTTTCCAGCCAGTTACTTGATTTCTGAATCCTTTGTCAAGAGAAGGGTTCTAGTGCTCCTCCTCCCCCCAGTACCATGCTCAAGGCTGAGATTCAGATCAGCTGCTCAATTCCCCCAGAGGATTTAAGCTGAACTGCTGAGACAATGGACCCAGGCTGCTTCCCTGGCCACAGTAGCTGCCCACCACCCACTCCTGCTGCTGCCTCTGCCTCTGCCTCTGCCACCACCTGGGGCTGGTGCTGGGGGGACCCTGCTCTCTTCTCACCCAGCTGGGGAAACTCTCCCACACTGACCTTTGAAGCTTTCTTTGGTGCTTGTGGGTTGAGGGATCTGGGACTCCCCCTGCTGGGGATTCTGCCCTGGAGGGCTGTTCAGATCCTGTTCCTCCTCATGCTGCATGGCCAGAGCTCCACTCTGCTCAGCGTCCCATAGGATAGACCTTTTCTGTCAGCCTTCCAGGTTACTTTGGGCTGGAAATTTCTATTACTCTGTTGTTCTGTGGCTTCTGCTACTCTAGAATTTGTTGAGAGTCAAATTTTAAAGGTATTTTGTGGGCTGTGGGGGAAGCACTAGAGTATATGCATCTTTCTACTCTGCTATCTTGGCTCCACCCCCCTCACCTCAACTTTCACTTCACTCACAGACTCAAGAAATTTAATCTCTAGTTAGAACATTCTCAATAATACTTTTAGCAAGTTGTTTAGGGGCCATGTATGGCTTCCTTCTACTGGTGAGGCTGAGGTTGTCAGATCTCTTCAGCAAAGTAGTTCTGAGCTGAAGTGGACTAAGCTGATTAGGTATCTGCACTAAATTCAGCATTAATGTGGTGAGGTCCTGGCGTTGGTGGGTGACACCAGGTTGCCTAAAGAGGGACAACTGAGTCCATGAGCATGGTCCTAGGAGCAACATTTCTGGCTTGGGCAAGATAGGGACACAACAGTTTTTTTTTTAATTGTCTGGGTTACTGAGAAATTAAATGACTTGACCAGGGTGACACTCCAGTATGTGTCAGTCCATAGGGTGAAGTGATTGAACTGTGTATTTAAGCCAACCTAGGTAACAACCAGAACCTGGAGCAAGTATAGCCTCTGGGCTGACAACAATCAACAGAGGCAGACATTGTTAAATCAATCAACAAGCCTTACACTTCTGGCACTGTGTTAGCTTCTGGGGATACAAAGACAAAAATGAGATATCTCCTGCCCTCAAAGAGCTGCCATTCTATCAGGGTAAACAACATGCACACATATCAGCACATACAAAATAAATGTAAGATAATTTCATGAGGTAGGGAAGGACTGGCAGGGGTTTTGGTGGGGGGTCATAGATCAGGAAGGCTGTCTAGAGGAAATAAAGGCAGGTAGAAGATAGAGTATGAGCTCAACTTTGGAAAAAGTCAAGGATTCTAAAAGGCAGAAAAGAAGAGGGAGAGCATACTAGGCAGGGGGGAACCACTCTAGGGGGGGCATAGTGGGTAGGATGTCATAAGTGAGGAATCACAAGAAGGCTAGCTGGATGAGAGAGTCACATGCCAAGGGAAGATGTATCTGACTGATGGATTCTGTGCTAGAATCACTTCATGCACAGTAAAACAGGTGACAGGACAGGGAATGGAGCCTAGGGCTTACAATTCCTTTTGTAAATAGCAGTGTGGTGTAATAACTTGTCAGGAGAGTAGAAACTTGGAAAACCTGAATTCAAGTGCTACCTCCAATGTACATTGATTGTATGAACACAAATGGGCAAATCATTTATCTCAGTGTCTTAGATTTCTCTCTGTGACTCTTACTTACAGTTGAATTGCCAGTCAGCAGCTGATAGGAGTTTCCACACCAGAAGTTCTCTACTCCTGGGAAGCCACAGGTCCATTGGGAAAAAAAAGGATTGAACCAAATTTATACCTACTAATTATCTATCTAATGATTACATACACATGGATAGATGGATCTATCTATTTATTATCTATGTGTATATGAATTAATGTATGTATATATGTAACATATACATCTCACACGTATAAGTAACAAAAAATCCTATACACATGCCTTATACTGTAAGATACACATATATCTTATGCATATGCTGTATATTTAACACAGATATATCACACATGCCATATGTAGGTAGCACATGTTATATCATAATAGATTGTACCTGTATGTTTGTATATGCATCTTTATGCATGTGTTTATATAGCTTACACATATGTTTGTATGTTTGTGTGTGTAGCAGTTAGGTGACAGAGTGGATAGAGCGCCAAGTCTAGAGTTAGGAAGACCTGTGTTCAAATCCAGCTTCAGATACTTAACCCTGTTTACCTCAGTTTCCTCATCTGTAAAATGAACTGGTAAAAGGAATGGCAAACTATTCCAGTATCTTTGCCAAATAGGGTCACAAAGAGTCAGATATGACTGAAATAACTGAACAAAATAAATTTATCTATTATCTATCCATTGATTAGTTTGTCAATGTAGGTATCTAGGAATCTGTCTGATAATTATCTGTCTATATTTTATGCATATAGCAATTGGATGTTCTTCATTGGACTAATTTTCATTTAAATTATGACTAATTTGTCTTTTTCCTTTGTCTTCTCTTCCTTCCTCTTCAGTCATTATTTTCCTCTTCTTTTTTATAGTTTATTCCATTTCTAGCTCATTTTCTTCCTCTCAGCTAATTTCCCACTTCTTTGTCTAGTTTGCTATTAAGGAGAAGGAAGTAACCAGTTTAATGGACAACAAAATGAGAAAGTGCTGGCCCCAATATATGATACCTTTAAGATCAGTATTTTGTTATTTGAGTTGAGGGTAGAACACACATATGCACGCAAAAAAAAAAACCTTTTATAATAACTATGCTTCTTATGAAAAGAAATTAACTTAAAACAGACATGCCTCCCAATAGGTCAAAGTTATAATGTCCTCTGTAACAAGTATATTAAAATAGTTTTCCCCCTTAAGAGGTGAGAATTCATGGCCGTGCATCATAAATGTACATCTTAAGTTCATTAAACATGGTTTTCAAATAGGGAGGAGACATGGGCCATCCCATGGTGAACAGGGCTCTAATTTTCATCTAGTCAAGATTCTCTGAAAAAAATTTTACTGTTTTTATTGCTTGTATCACCACAGAAGGTTTGTCTTAATACAAAACTGCATTTTCTGCCTGGGATTCTCCATATGTGAAACTAACTTATCATTTGCCAGAATTAATAAGCAACATCAGATTTTCATTTCACTGTCCCCTGTAAACTACCTCTCTTCTCTGGGTGGGCAGCTCCCTACCACTTCAAAGAAGATTAGTGAATTCTTGGGGAGTTCCTGCTAGATTTAAAAGCCTCTTTGTAGTTACAGTGCCAACTGAAGTAATTTTTAATAGCTAAATAAGTTCAGCAAATGACTCTAGTCAGACTAGATGAGATCAGAGTCAAATGTTCTGCATGATAGCAGAGGGAAGAACTAACAATGATCTCATTTGCTCTGAGTTCTGCTTAATCTGATTGGTGAAGAAAACTGAATGAAAGAGAAAAATATACCTGTGAATCAGAAAACAGAAATTCACACTGAAAAATTCAAAACCAGAAGGAAAATAAATACCTATTAGAGAAGTGAGTCATCTTCCCACGTTTTAGAGATATACAAATGGACAAATTCATAGGCACTTTATTTCACTAAAGTTGGAAGAATGGGACGAGGTGGGAGGAGGATGTTCAGGGGAGGTAAACCCTTAGTAAGTAACCAAGAATCCTACTACCTTCCCTATTCATCACTCACAGTACAGGTTTATAAATTTGAGCAACTATTGCCTACTGCTTCTAATAGGATTTTAATGGTTCTTCCTTCAGACAGTTTTGTTTTGGAGAGTGGGAGAGTGTAAAGATTTGGACATGCCAATCCAGTAATGTAGTCAGATTCTATTCTGCTCAGTATGAAATGAACAGCAGGTCATTCCTCTGCAGTGCTAAGAGCAGCAGGAAATTTAATCTATCCTTCTTCAACATGGGCCCTCTTGTTAATTAACTCATTAATGGAGTCCAGCCAGTAGGTTTTGCCTTGACATTCAATATAGAAAGCAAAGACATCAAAATAGAAGAACTATCTCCAGGAAAACTAGAGAGAGGCAAGGGGAGGCCTGCCATAGATCAATGTATCAATAATGATGATGATGATAACCACAGCTGATCTTTGTCTAGTACTTTAAGGTTTTTGAGTCCTTTGAGATCACAGGTTTGGGGCTGAAAGGATCCTCAAAAGTCATCTGATCTAACTTCATTTCAAAGATGGGTTAACTGAGTATTAAGGAATCACCTAAGATCATACAGGTAGTAAGTGCCAAAGGTAGAATTTGAAAGCAAGACATTTAACGTCTAAACCCTCTATTCTTCTCACTGCACATCTGGTTGTTGAGGTAAAGGGTCACATAGAAGTAGAACCAAGACTAGCATCCAGGTGTTCCCATTCCAAATCCAACACTCTCCCCACTAAGATAAGGAATCCAGGTTGCTATCACATATATCATTTTATATGAGGGTGGCCTGATTAGCTATCTCAGAAGCTGGCATGCGGTTCAGTGAAGGGGAGACAGGGATGATGAAAGTGACTCCAAAAAATATTAACTAGGGACTTCTAATTTTTCTTTTCTAGATGTGTAAGGATATGTTTTGGCATCACTGTATCTCCATAGTAATGATGATAGTCGATTTACATTAAAGAGAAACATGGTGTGGGGAGTGGGAGGTGGGAAAGATACAGAGAAATTGTCCTTTAAAAAAGAGTTGCTACTTTATTTTCATTTGCATAATAATTACCTTTGCATTTTCTCCAAGAGCTATAGAGCACAACAGGAAATGACAAATCCATAGTTGGCATGTTTCACATTGCCACTGTTTGGTTGAAACAATTTATTCAGGCCACTTTTACCTTTACCCAGGACAAGTTTCTTGTGCATGAGATAGTACCTAATATCACAGCATGAATTCAACCATTCATTTCACATATTGAATTAGATATGCTCATAAGTGCGTCTCAGCAGCAGATCATAATTTGCTTATGCAACCCTAGAATTTGCTACAGCTTGTAGCTTAGCTATTCTTTGTTTTAATAATAATTCAAATGCATTAAAACTGTATTTAGGGGCACTGTCTATGTGTGACTCCTAAAAAAACCATCCACAACAGGCAAGAGGGAATTAACAAAGCTGCTTAGTAGGATCATAGGATCATGGATTTAAAGCCAAAAGGAAACTTAGAGGTCATCTATTTCAATCCCTTTATTTTACATATGAAGAAGCAGTATCTCAAAGAAATGAAGGGTCCTGTTTAAACATCAATCACCAGAGATGATGATTTATCTATTTTAAGAGTATAGATGGAAATGTGTGATATAGATGTTTGTGTGGGTGCCAGAGAGAGGAGGCAGTTTTCTGTTTTGGCCACATCTGCTGTGGAATAGAATCAGGGGGTCTATTGCAGGCTTGATGAGACATACCTACCAATAATGCAGGCAGACAGGTCCTTGTGGCTTCTGAAGTTGTTGTTCAACTCTTTTTCAGTTGTCTGACTCTTTGTGACCCCTTTCAGGGTTTTCTTGACAAAGAAGTTGTCTCTTGGTTTCCAGAAGGTACTTCTCTATTTGATCCTCCAAAGCTTGCTTCTAGGAATTTCAGGTGATGCTACAAAGACCTTGAAGCTGCTTCTCGCACCTCCAATCTGCCCACCTCAGCCTTCATAAAGGTTTGAAAGGCTCTTTTGACATTTTACCCATGCATATAGCATAGGGATCTGAGCTATAAAGCTGGAAGGGACCTCAGACCAACCTCCTCCTTTTACAGATGAATAAACTGAAGTCCATGGAATTTTAATATTTTCCCAAGATTATACAGGTAGATCCACATCAGAGGTAGGATCTCATGCCAGGTTCACTGACTCCAAAGTGACTATTTCCACTGTACTATTTGACTTCCTATATAAGAAAGACCATTTCCTATCTGATCTCCATAGGTTTTTCCCTTGGCCTTTTGTCAAATCCCACTGCTGTGCAGCAGAAAGGGATTAATGACCAGCTGCCCCAGCCAGGGGCTGGGACTTGTCAGTGTTAGAATCAGGGAGCCCAGTCACAAGAGATGGACAGCTATGGACGGATAACAGGGATATAAGTGAAGATGCTACATGATGGCACATCAGCCAAAGTTTAGATGGCATGATACAGAAGGATCAGGAAAGAAATTCTTCTTCCTAAGGGCAGGAAATTTGAGAAAGTCATGAAGGAAAATATAAATTATTGCCTGAAAGTACTTGTTTCTCTGCATTTTCCTTTCTAATTCCATTCAATTCTACAAACGCTTATTAAGTACTCACTGTGTACCAGGCGGAAGAAATTTGGAGTTATAGATTAAGAGCTAGCCTTGAGGCCAAGAAGACCTGCATACCAGTCCTGTTTCTGACTTAGAGAGCAAGTCAGGCAAGTCACTTAACCTTTCAGCACTAAAGGCAATTTTCTAACAGAGTTGCAGATAAAGTGTTGGCCTGCTTTGGTAGAGAGTTTCTTAAATGTATGAAATCACAGCTACATACAAAGAACTGTGATGGAAGTGGTGGTGAGACAAAGACAACATAAAATTCTCTGACAGAGCGTATATTCTACTAGCAGGTTGTGACTCAGACACAGAGAAGTAAAGTAAGACCATTTGAGGAGGGAAACAACCCTGAAAACTGGGTGATATCGAAAAATTTCACGTGGGAGGTAGCAGAGCTAGCTTGTTAATGGTGTGCAGCTTGCCAGCTTGTCCCTTTCCTGCGTCTCAACTAGCCGGTCCATTGAGATCTCGGGAACCTAACTATTTGAGGCATTCCTGTTCTTGCCTTATGGTGATTTCCATGGTTCCAGACACTATGAGTCTTTCCAGACTTTGCCATCATGTCTTGACTGCCAACTGCCAGCACCTGTGGCTGCCTCATCCTGGGACATCCACCCATCCATCCATCCATCTCTGTGGCTTTCTTATCCTGGAATGTTCCTTTGCCATAATGGCCTCCTCCAGTTGGCAACTTCCTTCTGGGGCCTTCATATTGGGGAAGGGCCATGGCTGGTCAATCTTCATTCCTTTTTTGGCTTCTGACTTTCTGAACTTTGCCACTGTGTCCCTAGTACCTTCTCCCTCCTCCCCCTCTTCTTTGACTTTCCTTTTGTATATTATCTTTTCCCATTCCTCAGACAGGACACTCCATCTCCTAACTCAGAGATTTTTCTCTGACTTTCCTCTAAGCAAGGAATGATCTCCTTCCTTGTCTCCACCTCCCAGTTTCCTTGGATTCTGTCAAACCTCAGTGAAAGTCCCACCTTCTGGAAGAACCTGTTCCCAATCACTCTTAACCATGGGGTCTTTTTTTCTGAGACTTCCCCTAATTTATCTTGTACATATCTTTGTTTACATGATTTTCTCCATTAGACTGGGAATAGGGACTTTTTTGTCTTTTTTTGTATCCTCAGTGCTTTACATAGTTCCTGGCACATAGTAAGTACTTAATAAATACATATTGCCTGTCTGCTTAAATGACCTTACTAGGGGTGTGCTAGAGCCAACTGGAACTGGCTTGTTAAGTTTTCAGCATGAGCATTTATACCTTGTTGTGGTGGTTATTCTTCAGTTGTTTCATTCACATTCACAACCCCATTTGGGGGTTTTCTTGACAAAGATACTCTTATAGTTCATCATTTCCTCCTCCAGCTCATTTTTACAGATGAGTAACTAAGACAAACAGAGTCAAGTGACTCACCAGAGTCGTGCTGCTGGTAAGTGAGGCTGGATTTGGACTCATGAAGGTGAATCTTCCTATTTCAAGCCTGGTGTTCCATCCTCTGTGTCACCTAGCTATCCCTTAACAAGTTAACAAATGCTGCAAACCAGGGTTTGATTTATTGTTTTGTTGACTCTCTAGCCTTAAGAAAGTATGAAGAAAATGCTAATAACACAGATGAAACTTTAAAGTGTATACCTTCTGTCACATACATACATACACACACACACACACACACGCATGCACATACAGCTAGTTTTTAAACAGAACACTCCTGCCCTTAAACCCATCCCTCTCTAATCTGGTCATTTCATTACTAAGCTTTTATAGCTCTTCTTTACATTCATTTGGTGAAGCTTGGATGTTTTACCTCCAATTTTTAGACGATTAAGATCCTGTTTCAGGAACAGAGATCATCTGGTCTAGTTCTCTAATTTTATAGAAGAAATTAAGGCCCCAGATCCTTAGAGCCATGCCCAAGGTCTCAGGGATAGGAGGACGCAGGGCTGGGATTCAAACTCAGGTCAGTGTTCTTTACAGTGGACCACACTGTCTCCACTAATTGCTAGGCCTACTTCTTCCTCGATGCCATGAGGATAGTGATTGTTGACAGGAGATACAATATGTTATAGTGGATAGAATGTTGGATCTAGAATCCAGAACAATCAGGTTCAAATCCTGCCCTGACCCAAGTTTGATTACCACAAGTAAGTGCCTTGTCTCATCTGGTAATGGGGACAATAACATTTAGTTCAAAGGATCGTCATGAGGCTCAAATGTCGTCATCATCATTAAAACAGCATCACATGGTGCTTTAAGTGTTGCAAGGCACATTACAAATAGCATCCCATTGATCCTTATAACAACCCTGTGAATTGGCTACCATCATCATCCCCATTTTATAGATAAGGAAACTGAAGCCAATAGAGGTTGAGACTTGCCTGGGGTCACACAGCCAGTAAGTATCTGAGGCTAGATTTGAACTCAGGTCTTCCTGACTCCAGGTCCAGTGAGCCACCTAGCCTTACATAGAAAAGGCTTTGCAAACTTTAAAGCCCTTATACAAATGTCAGTGATTATAATCTCCTTTAGAGTGTCATCCCTATAACCACTCTCTGGGAGAGGCCACAGTAGACTGAACTCTTTCAAGTCAAAGGTCATACTCTGGTTTCACGTTCCACTAAATGTCTACTTCCAGATTGAGAGACTTTTTCAGCTTTTCATTTATTTGCACAGATGAACAGGTCATCAAACTAATGAATAGTCAAGGCGGTGCCTTTGTTAGCCAATTTTTGATGATTCATCCTTAGGTCCCAAAACTATTCTCCTTGCCTCTGCTACACCCCCTGCATCCTATTATTATTAGACAACAATATTTGGGCAATTATGTAACCATGTCCAGAGTTCAAGGGAAGAAATTATCTTCTTTGCCTTCAGAGCCCCATCACGAGCCACTTAATAACTGCTTGTTACATTGAACTGAAAAGAGTGGAAAAGCAGGACATAGAGGCCGGTGTGAGTTGGGATCTGTCATGCAGGGGTACACATGCAGATGAGATCATAGACCCTTTGAAATGGTGACATAAAAACAAATGCCAACAATTCGGGCAATTTCCAACAATTATAAGGTAAAAGTTAACTTTCAGTTAATTCATCCAGGCAAAATGTTGGAAATAATAACAATGATAATGATAATTTAAATTTATATAGTCTACTAGGATTTGCTCACAACAAATATACAAGATAGGTAGCTAGTTCCTCATTTGCTAACCTAGTTCAGTGGTTGTATAGGCCTCTAGCCCTGAGGCACAAATCAGTCTTTGATCCATAGTAAAGGACATTCTTTCATTCAGTTGCACTTTATAATAGGCAGTACATGGCCCTGTTGTTCTGAATAGGTATCAGTGAAATAATGAGGGATGCCCAGGCCAAGTCCCTCCATTAACCTTTGTTTCCCATTATTCATAATCTCCCAGGAGAAGAGAATTCTGGTGTTTTCCTATTTTTTTTATCCTCATGATCTCCTCATCATGAAACAATTTTCTCATCAATTTGAATTTAAATCAGCTTTTCAGACTCATTTTTTTTCTGACTCCTCATGGTCAAGGTAATATTTTTCCACATAAAATGCCTCTAAATATCTTGCATGAAAGAACTTTCAAAACATCAAAATGAAGGTCTCTGTATCATTTGCTTAGTCACGTCTCTGTCAGCATTTAACATTTGTCACACAATGGCTCCTTCTCTTTGCTCCTTCAAAATCTCAATAGTTTCCTATCAAGAATTCAGCGCACAAGAGCTTGGTAGTCCTGGAAATCCATTTCTCTACTGTTACCCTGAGATTTGGTACAGGATAATCTAAATGGTTCTCATGATTAACCCGCTAATGCCAATCTATGATAGCTAATTTAGCCCAGTTATACCAACCAATATGCCCAGAGCCTATGAGATATTGGCCCAAAGGAAATAAAACAGAGCACCTGCCTAGTTGAAATAAAAATTACAAAGCTAATAAACAAGTCCTCTGTTCTATCTCTGTTATGTCAGATTTTCATGGAAACCTGTACCTTGGGAAGCAACTCAGTCTTTTAACTGATAGATACTTGTATAGTGATTCTAGTGATATAAACAGACTTGAGTTGTGACTAAGTTGTGGGAGAAGGGGAAGTAGGCTTTTAAAACTGGGCACAGAAGTGATCCAGCCATTCTGGAGAGCAACTTGGAACTATGCCCAATGGACCATAAAACTGTGCATACCCTTTGATCCAGCAATACTACTGCTACGTCTGTATCCCAAAGACATCAAAAAAGGGGGGGTGGGGAAGACCTATTTATACAAAAATATTTATAGTACAAGTATTTTTGTGGTGGCTAAGAACTGGAAATCAAAGGGAGGTCTATCATTTGGGATATGGCTAAATAAGCTGCAGTATTCAGGATTGTAATAGAATATTATTGTGATATAAGAAATAACAAGTAGGAAGATTTCAGAAAAACCTAGAAAGACTTACATGAACTGATATAAAATAAGCAGAACCAGGAGAATGCTGTAGTAACGGTTATAACAGTAACAGCAATATTGTTCAATGAAGAACTGGGAATGACTTAGTTTTTCTCAGCAATACAACGATCCAAGACATCCCAAAGGACTAATGATGAAGCATACTATCCATCCCCAGAGAAAGAACTGATATTGTCTGAATACAGACTAAAGCATGCTATTTTTTCACTTCTGTTCATTTTTTCTTTTATTCAAGTCTTCTTGTACAAAATGACTAATGTTTTACATGAAAAAATAGATACAGAGTCAGTTGGACATGCTAATTTCCAGGAGCAGTGGAGTTGTGTAGTCTACACATTTTAATCCTTTTGAGTAGGCAATTTGGTAAGGGGATTGGACTTAGAATCAAAGGACATCATCCCTGCTTCTTTGAATTCCTACTTTTTTTTCAAGAATTTCTTTGCATTATTATTTTTATTTTTTTCATTAAATATTTCTCAATTATATGTACAATTTAAACAATTTAAATCATTTCTTAAAATGTTGAGTTCCAACTTCCCTCCCTGTCTTTTGCTTCCTCCTTGAGAATGCAAACTATTTGATATCAATTATACATGTGAAGTCATGCAAAACATATTTCCATATTAACCATGTTGCAAAAGAAAACCCAAACAAAGTAAAACAAATAAAAATAAAGTTTTTTTTTAAAGTATGCTTCAATCTGCATTCAGAGTTCATCGGTTCTCCATATAGAGTTGGATAGCATTTTCATCATGGTCTTGATCAGAATATCTAAGTCTTTCACAGTTGATCATCCTTAAAAATTGCTGTTACTGTGTAGAATTTTCTACTGATTCTGCTCATTTTGCGTTGCCTGGGTTCATATAAGTCTTCCTGGGTTTTTCTGAAACTGCCCTCTAATCATTCTTCATAGCATGATAGTATTCCATCATAATCGTATATGACTTGTTCAGTCCCAATTGATGAACATCTCCTTGATTCCAATTCTTTGCCACTGCAAAAAGAGCTGCTATAAATATTTTTCTACAAATAGGTCCTTTTTTCTCTTTTCTTTGATCTTTTTGGAATACAGACACAGTTTAATAGCCCTTTGAGCATACTTCTACATTGTTCTCCAGAATGGTAGTTCACAACTCTACCAATAGTGAATTAGTGTCTCAATTTTTTCACAACCTCTCAACGTTTGTCATTTTCCTTTTGTGTCATGTTAGTCAATCTGATGGATGTGAAGTGATATCTCAGAGTTGCTATAATTTGTGTTTGTCTAATCAGTAGTGATTTAGAGCATTCCTAATTGACTATTGACAGCTTTGATTTCTTCATCTGAAAACTATCTGTTCACATCCTTTGACAGTTTATCAAATGGGAAATGGCTCTTATTTTTGTCAATTTGGCCCTGTTCCCTATATGTCTGAGAAATGAGGCCTTCATCAGAGAAATTTACTGTAACAATTTTCCCCCAGTATTCTGTTTTCCTTCTAATTTGGCTGCATTACTTTTGTGGGTCCAAAACCTTTTTAATTTCATGTAATTAAAATATCTATTTTACTTCTCATAATCCTCTCTCTTATTTGGTCATAAAGTCTTCCTTTATCCCTAGATCTGACAGGTACATTTTTCCATCCTCCTCTGGTTTACTTACAATATTATCTTTATGCCCAAATCATTTATCCATTTTGACTTTATCTTTTGTATATAGTGTGAGATGTTAGTCTATGCCAAGTTTCTTCCAAATTGCTTTCCAATTTTCCCAGCAATTTTTGTCAAATATTGAGTTCTTACCCCCAAAGCTTGGATCTTTGGATTTATCAAATACTAGATTACTATGATCTTTTACTGCTATGTATTGTCTCCCCAATTTATTTTACTGATCCACCACTTTATTTCTTATCCAGTATCAGACTGTTTTGATGATTACCACTTTGTAATATAGTTTGAAACAAAAATTGCTAGGCCATCCTTCCTTCACATGTTTTATTTTGGTTTTTAATTGGTTTCCTGGATATTCTTGATATTTTTAACAGTCCCCTAAAAGTTTTTAATGAACCATTTATAAAGCTGAAAGGAATACCCAGTGTTTCTAGATAATATTACTTGAATATATTTAATCTAGAATATTCAGGAAATAAAAATACTTTTCTTTTGTATCTTATAAAGGAACCAAATAAGTAACAACTAATATAGGCAAACAAAAGCTTGTGGCAGGATTCATCTTCCATATTAATTTTGTTACTATTTTTTCTAGTAGTATAAAATAATTCTTTGGTACCTTGATTAGTATGGCCCTAACTAAGCAAATTAATTTAGGTAAAACTCTTTTTTATTATTTTGGCTCAGCCTACCCATGAACAATTGATATTTTTACAATTGTTTAGATCTGACTTTATTTGTGTGAAAAAATATTTTGTAATTGTGTTTATAGAATGCCTTGGCTGGTCTTGGCAACAATCTCTAACTTTTGTTTTGTGTACCTCCAGACTGGTTGGTTCCAGTTATTTCACAGTGTGTCCATTTTCCAAAGTTTTTCTTAATTAAAAAAATTTAAATACCAGAAAAATTAAAATTCTTATTAGAAATGGTATGTTACCATCATTTCTAGGCTGTTGGGAAAAGAAGATGACCCATTGGCCCCTTGTGAAGTTAGCCAATGAGATTGCCTGCCTTTGAAAAAGTCTGGGGAAATGGTCTAGAAAAAAAAATACACAAAACCCTCAGTCTGGGTTCTAGTCACAACTTTGCCATCAATTAACTAAGAGGCTGATGTGAGGAGGAAGAGCATTCCAGACATAATGGAATGGTCAGGGGGAAGGCACAAGGTACAACAATGGAGTGTTGTAGTGAAAAACAGCTGATAATGCATTGTAGCTAGACTGAACAGTAAGTGGAGGAAAGTAAAATGTAGAAAGGCCAAAAAGGTAGGAAGGACCTGGGCTGCTAAGGTATCCTGAGGTAATAGGGAAGCCCTAGAATTTTTTGAGTTAGTAGGGGGAGAGGGAGGGAAGAGGTGGTGCCATGGCCAAAGTTACACTTTAGGAAAAAAACTTTGCCAATTGTATGGAGAGTGGCTTGGAGTAGGAAGTGATTTGCAGCAGGGGGTACAACCAGAAGGCTCTTGCAACAATCCAAGTAAGAGAGAATGAGGGCTTCCAGTAGGGTGGCAGCTATGTGTGGAGAGAAGAGGATATATTACAAGATATACAAGATGTATAGGTAGAAATGAAAAGACTTGGCAACAGATGGGCTACGTGGGATAAGAATCTGAGAGTGACACCAAGGTTGCTGTCCTGGGTGACTGGTGCTGCCCTCAAAAGTAATAGAGAAGTTTAGAAGGGGAAAAGCTTTGGTGCTTGAACAATAGACATACAATTGGGCCCGTCCTCAAAGCTTTCTTTGCCTCTTGAGAGGTCCTACTATAGTTTGTTCTCAACTGGCATAACCTTCAAGAGCCCAGAGACACTTCTCCAGGTGCCAAAATCTAAGACAGAAGAATATAAGCTCTGGCAGAGTCTTGAAAACTACAAAGGTTTTGAGTCGTTGTCATCATCATCATCATCATATCACCATCATTTTATTATTAGTCTAAGACCACTCATGGTCTTGTCAAGGCAGGGCAAAGGGCTATGTCATTCTGCAGGTCTCCTGAATCATTCTGATAGACTGTCTAGACCATGTCAAAATCATTATGTCACCAAATAGTACATTACCTGACCTGTACAAAACCTTTCTTGGTCCTGAGCCGATTTACTCTTACACTCAGACTCACTGAAGGCCTGGGAATTGTCAGTACTGCTTTACGAGTCATTATAAGACTTATGGTTGATCTCAGCAGACTCAAGAAATCCTAGACAGATCAATCAAGTCTCTATTCCCTTACTTTCTTAGATCATCAACAGAATCTCAAAGGAAGGCTAAATATTTTTTTCTACAGCCTGTCACAAATTTAAGGAACTGATGGATGTGGTTCAGTTGTACCAAAGAAATCAAGTACGAAATGACTTTATATAGTCTAAACACAAAGGAAGAGTATAGTCAGTAAGAGGAAAGATAAAGAGAAAAGAGAAGAAAAAAACATAGGTGGTCCCTCTATATTCTTCCCTGGATGGAAGACACCTGGACTATTGCATTCTATAAGAATACATTTTTAAAAAGATATTGACAAAAGAAGAGGCAACCTATAGTGGATAGAAAGCTCCCCTCAAAATCAGAATGGCTACCTCTGACTCATAATGGCTGTGTGACCATGAGCATATAGTTTAAACTCTCAGTGCACTAGGAAACTCTTGTAGATTATAAATTGCAAAGAAGGTACTTAACTGCACTGCAGACAGTTTGCTCACCTGGGAGTTCCATATACCAGTGAAATCCCTATTCTTTCACTATCCCTATCTGATCGATAAGCTTGAGTACAATCAAAGGAAAGCAATGAGAATGGTGGAGCATTAGAAACCATGCCAACTGAGATACAGTTAAAGAAACCCGGAGTGTTTACGTTGGTTATTTTGGTGTTTATTATATAGCTCTCTTCAAATACTTACCATATGGAGGAAGCATGACTAGGTAGCAATTCATATGAAAAAAACTTAATGGACAACACAGGTCGAGAGTATGTTTTGGAAGTCAAAAAAAAAAATCTAACACAATCTTGGGCTGTATAGTTTACAGAAAGAGGTAGATACTGCTCCCTATTCTTATCAGAATACTTCTAGAATACTGTATCCCATTTTAGACTCCACATCTTAGAAAGAACATTAATAATCTGGAAACCATCGAGAAGATGGCTGATGGTAAAGGCCTATGCCTTTAGTCTAAGCCAAATGAAGATTGTTGGAAGGAAGCAGGGATGTTTAGATAGAAGAAGAGTCCTAAAAGGAACATAAGCAGATGTCTTCAAGTGCCTAAAATCTATTATATAGGGGAGGTTATGACTTGCTCCATTTGACCTTGAAAATAAGAATCAATAGTTATGGAAAGAAACTTCGAGAGGCAAATTTAAGTTTGAAATTGGGAAAACCATTAGCACTGCCCAAAATAATTAGAGCCGTCCAAAAGTGAAATGGACTACCTCTGGCGGAAGTGAATTTTTCATCAATGTAGGACCTCAAGCAAAGGATTTGTGATTCTTTTCAAGTATAGGTTGGAAGATGGTTCTATGGGCCTAATGATAAAGTAACTTGAACATATGACATTTGAAGAACTATTGAAAAACATATTGAGAAAGCCACAGACTTATCCAATGTGACTCCAGAGACACCTATGGATAAATGTAACAGGGAGGCTGATTTTAGCATATATAAAGAAATATATATAAATATATAAAGAAAAATTGGCAGGTAGATGGCACAGTGAATAGAGCACTGGGTTTAGAATCAGGAAGATCAGAGTTCAAATCTGATCTCAGACACTTACTAGCTGTGTAACCCTGGCAAGTCACTTAACCCTGTTGCCTCAGTTTCCTCATCTGTAAAAATGAGCTAGAGAAGGAAATGGCAAGCCATCCTAAGAAATAGGGTCATGGAGAGCTGGGACATAACTAAAATGACTGAACAATAAGGAAGAATTCCCTAATAATTATACCTATTCAACAATGAAATGGGCTGTTTCATAAAGTAATGGATTTTTCTGTTATCATCAGGGTTCTGCTAGAGCCTGATCTTACTGGCTTCCAAGAGCCAATCATTAAATTTCTATTGTGAGCAGTTACACCCCAGAAATGAGCAAATACCACCAATCAAGACAAAATGCATTTTGTTGATTGTCCAAATTTTAAAAAGTGGTAGAGAAAATGTTAACAAAATGCAACAAATCTAAAAGTAAGTCATGTGTACATCCCTCCCACCCCAAAAGTCAGTTTTTAAAGCATTTACCTGATTGTCAAGGCCCAGGGTTGCTGAACTGTGGTACCTTTAAAATATTGCAATGAAAAAGGCCACCATACTTCATCAAAAGGAGCCCAGGGAAACAGTGTGATACAGTAGAAATAACACTAGCTGTAAAACGCAAAGACTCCAATTCAAATCCTGCCTCTAATATTATCTAAGAGACTCTGGCCAGCTCAATCAGCCTCTTTGTGTTTAAATTTCTTTATATGTAAAAGAAAGTGTTAGAGGAGATGGCCTGTGAAGTCCTTTACTACCCTGTCTATAATCCCATAAATCCTGATACTTTATCATAAAATAAATTGTCTTAGCTGTGAGCTACACTCTCTGTTTTTGACTAGTTTCATAATTTTAATCCATACTACCTTTGCTTCCCTTTTTCCCTTGGTCTGGTCCACTTGCCTTACTCATCTCTGTGTCACATAGTGGTTGTCTTGGCTAATTTTCCTATTGACTAAATGTTCACATCTTCCCAATTAGTATAATGCCTTAGTTTCATCCTCCCCTTCCAACAGTCTTCCCTGTGTTCCTCATGTTGTGGTAATCAAGAAATCTACTGTTTAAGTTCCAGCCATGAGCATTTGTTACAGCTCTCTGAACTTGGACAGACTTTACAGTTATTAGGAAAACAGATACCAAGCTTGACTCAAATATGGGCAGCAGCACTATCCCAGTGGTTCAAATGACTTCCCCAGTCAGTTCACTTTGACAGCTCTCAGTGGAGAGTATTTCAATATCTTTCCAAATATATTGTTTTGGTTGTGATTGCTTATACCTATGTGTGAGACAGACACAAATATATTTCTAATTATATACAGATATTATTAGCCAAGACTTACTTGGCATACTCTATATGTAGATAGAGAAAAATAAATATAGACAGTCATATACATGTATATGTATATAGATACACATACATGTATGCATATCTATATGCACATGTATGCATGTCTATCCATATGGATACACATGTGTCTATATATGTACTGCACCATATACATATATGTGCATTGTATGTTTCTATTTTATGCATGTATATGTATGTGTATATCAACACAACTTTATAGGCTCGTAGATCTATAGCTAGGAGGGACTCTAGACACTATTTAGTCCAATCCTATCACCTTACAGGCAAGGAAACGAAGGTCCAGAAAACTAAGTGATTTGCCCCAAGATCACATGGGAAGTATGGCATCAGGGATAGGATTGAACTCAGGTCTTCTGACGTCAGTTAGCATCTATACTTCTTTTAGAGAATACTGTTGAGCTTGACTAGGGGATATGAAGCTAAATAAGACTCCTATTTGAGACATAAGCTCAAAGAGGTCTTAAATATTTTCCATTAATGATTTGAAAGGAAACCTTTGATGCTGTTATAAAAAAGAAATCTATAATGTTTGTAATAAGAGCTATGAACACTTTAAGGTAATATGACATTAGGGTATTAGTAGGAACAAAGCAGATTCTCATGAACAATATTCAAGAATAGGTCACATCTTTCCTATTTCAAAACTGATTGAAAAGATGCAGGGAATACAAGATCCAATTGTGCTTAGTTTTTGACGATTATGAAAAAAATATTTGGTTCAGTAGAGCAGAACTCTGTTAAAGGCTCTTTTCTAAGGTGTCAACCCACCCACACATCAAAATCATTCAAGAGTCCTTGAAAAACATCACAGTAGAAATAACCCCATTGAATGACACTTTGTTCATAACAGCAGGCAAATCAAACAAAAAGTAGGACAGTTTGGCTGGAATGTAGAATGTTTAAAGAAAAATAATGTGTAATGAGCAAAGAAATACAGGCTGGAGTCAGACTGTAAAGGTCTGAGTTAACTTGGGTGCACTTCTATTACCCTTACCGGGTAAAGTACTCACCAACGACATTCACCAACATGATGGCAGAGATGCAGCAGGGAGTCCAAGCTGAAGATTCTTTTGTGTGTGTGTGGACAAGGAGATCCTCCTGATGCACCTGTTTGCAGATAGTAATAATTCGACTTTATCAAACCCTGAAGGATTGTAGAGCATCCTAGAAACGTTCTTTAACAACTCAAGAAAATTTGAATGGACTATCTATACAGAAAAGACTAAATGAATGTCTTCCCCAAATTATGAGATGAATTGGATTTTTAAAAAATGTATAGAGTCTATTCATCAGTGTGTTTACATACCAATAGTGAGTAAGACAACTAGTACTTATTAAGTGCCTACTATGTACCAGGCACTGTGCAAAGTGCCAAGGATACAAAGACAGACAAAAATAGGTACTTAAAGAGGTAGGTCTGATAGAGGAGATAACATGCAATTAAAAATGTGTAAACAAAGATATACAGAATAGTCTCAGAAGGGAAGCAGTAAAGAGAACTGGCAAAAAGCATCTTGTTGAAGGTGGGATTTGAGATATATATATGAGTGATATATACTGTATATGAATATCCCTGTATGTATATATATATATATATATACACACCTATATATATACATATATATGTATCCATACACACATGCAGTAGACTGTACAGATGACTTGATCTTGGAGTCAAACTAGAAAGGAAATGGAATGGATTGCTTTTGGAAAATAGCAAAGTTTTAATGACTCCAATCTTAACCTGAAAATAATAGCCTATCTTTTAAACACCAATATTCAATATGTGAAATTTAGTCTTGCTAAATAACAGCAAGATGTGAACTTTCAAGGAAGTAAAAACAAGTATCACACCCAAGGCCAGGGAGAGGCACATGATAGGTATTAAGCAGGTTGCAGCAGATAACCAATGAGCTACTTCAAGGAAGATCAAAGAAGATGTCAGCAAGGAAATATACGAAAGGAAGAGAAGGTGGGCTAGTCAAGGAGATGAGAAGCAGACAGCTAGATGCTCCATTGGTGTCTTTATATAATATGAAGAGAAAGTGAAGCAGACATTCAGTGGACCCCCAGGAGTGGAATGATGTAAGGACATAGATAAGAGTCACAAAGGATGGGCAGACAAGGATGGGCTGTGATCTGCATTATTGGAGGAACTGCTTAAATTGAAGAGTTCACAGATTCATTTAGTGTTTGAATACCTAGTACTGTTTTAGCACTTTATTGAGAAACTAGCAGTACATCTGCTGAATTCTGTCTCATTCTGTTTTCAAATAGTTCCCTCTTGCCTCTAGGACAAATTCCAAACAGTCTAAGTGTTAAGTTATTAAAGCTTGGAACACCCTCTATCAGGCTCTCTACACTTGTCATTTAAAGCTTTTCACAATCTGCCTCCAACCTACCTACCCAGGCTTATGAATGTTATTCCTCTTTATACTTCTAAATTTCCACCAAACTGACAGATTTTTTTGTTTCCCATACTTCCTGTGTGACCTGGGAGAAGTCACTTAACCTCTCTGAACCTCAGCTTGTTCATTCCACATACACAATGGATAGAGTACTGGACTTGGAGTCAAGAAGACTTATCTTCATGATTCCAACTCTGGCATCACATACTGTGTGACCCTGGACAAGTCATTTACTCCTATTTACCTCAATTTCCTCATCTGTAAAATGAGCTGGAGAAGGAAATGACAACACACTGTAGTATCTCTACCAAAAGTAACCCAAATGGAATCATGAAGAATCACATGCAACTGGAAAATAAGTGACAATCTGTAGTTGCAAACAAGAAACATTCTGCAACCTTTTCTGCTCTGCATTCCATAAACCTACTCCATTGTCTGAAGTTGTGCTTATCACAATGTATCATAAAGTATGTATTGTTCTTGTGTATCACAGAGTCTCTCTCCTATGCTTCTTGTGGCATGGAGATAAAGCCCCAGGAACTGGCTAACTCTGTATTGTGAAAACCAGTCTAGCTAATCATGGAGAGGTACATCACTAGTAGAGTGATTACCTGTGATAAAATTTTGAAGAACCATGTCAACCTATAAGACAAAGAAAAATTAGAAATGGCTCCTTCCTGTTACAGCTCCCTTCTGATCCTGATGGGATTGTGTCAGAAAAGCATGAAAGATGGGTAGAAGTTGTTAAGTATCACACCATTTTTAAGTTTGTCAACACATTTCACTAAACTACTGGCATCCTAAAAGTAAGATCCTCATGTTATGACCAGTCAATGGACATATTGCTGGAGGAGCTGAATTACATCAATTTCAATATTTTTACTATAAACAAAACCAGGAGAAAGTTACAGTTAAGTGGAAAGATGGCATATAGGTGCACTTCAGAAAGGCAAAGAAAGGAGCTGAGTGAGTAGATCTGATGATGTGCTTAAAAGCTACAAAAATGTTTTGTGGGACATTTAGTCATCACATATTGCATTACTAATGGTAAGTATTTGCAAAAAGATCACCAGGAACAGAGTTGCATTTTAGATACCAATTTTGCTAAGGATGGAGTGATAGAAGAATCACATAAAGAACTTTTACAAGATGCTCCTAATCAAATATGTGCATTGATATTATGTGATTTCAATGCAAAGGTGGGAAAAGGTGAGTGGGGAGAAATATACAGGAAAATATGGTTCAGGAAAAAGAATAGAGAGAAGGGACAAAGACATAGATTACACAAATATTTTATACTTCTATGTAAAATATTTTCTTTAGAAAATAATTGGGCATGACAAGCACTAAATAGCATTACAAAGTGAAATTGGCTAGATTTTGATAGAAAGGAAAAGACTTATTATTGACATTACAGTTATTCCTGAATTAGCATAGTTAGAACATAATGCTAAGGTCAGAATTATAATTTAAAATAAACAAAAAGAAATAACAGTAATGAGAAAAAGATAGGTCATACAATTAAAACTTAATCTTGAATTCTTTAAACAAGCTATTAAAATTTCTTAATGGTGAAACAGACAACATAAACAATCAATGCTAATCATAATAATTTCATTCAAAAGTAAAATCAATATAAATTAAGCTACAACAAAATGACCAAAGGAAGAGACTTAGTCGACGAACATTTTATTTACTTGCCAAACAGAAATGGTTACGAAATGCAATACTAGATTAAAAAATAAATTCTTCTATGAAATCTTAGGAGGAAGGATGATGTATGATTTTGAGCAATATCATCTCATAAATCAAAGAGAAGCAGTGGAAAGTAAAATCAGTTTAAAGAAAACTTGGCAAAATATTCAACCAAGGAAAGTAATGTTAAGGGGAAGAAAATAGATAGAGTACATCAAGCAGAAGAAAAATGGAAAAGATGCGCAAAAATTATTTGAATGATCTGATTTTTCCATCAAGAATATTGGAACTACCATCCTTGGACCCAAACACTAAGGTCTCTGAAATATTTGCAGAAGAGGTAGATGTCACTAAAGAAAACAAATATAGAAAAATTAGTGAAACTGGATCAAGCATATATTTAGGAGATGAGGAGATGTGTGCTGGCAGTTATATAATTGTGAAAGCATTGAATAACATCTAAGATATCTGAAGGAGGAGAAGATATCAAAAGCATGGGGGAAATAACTAAGGCCTTGTTAATACTCCTAAATAAGTGACCAAGAGAATATTAGTACCTACTGACCTATGTGCCCACTCTCTCATCAATACAAATTCTTTTGGGGAAGTCCTCTACACATGAATTGAGAGCATTCTCAGATGAAGAATTAAAAGGCTTTTAGTAGGGAAAAGGCAGACTTTTCCAAGTAATAGTGAATAAATGAATTGCCGTCTCACAATTGACCAAAAACTGTAAAGAACATAATATCTTATTGTTTGCTAATTATGAAACAAAAACTATTCAAAGCAATAGAATAAAATGTTGTCTATAGGCTCCTTTCTAATAAGGTGCCTCCCATCTATGTATTCTGATCATTCAAGATTTCCTGAAAAATATCACAATAGAAATAATTTTGTTCAGTAACCCTCTGATAATAAGCATCAGGCAAGACATAAAGTTGGGAAATGTAGGTCCACTTAAAGTATTTAGCACTGTCATGGAGGAGATCCACTGCAGAATCCACGGCAAGGAGAATTTTCCCATAGAGAGCAAGGTCCTCCAAATTCTCTTGTTTATAGATAACATTATGTTAACATTAAGTCCGGAGACACTGCAGAACATCCTGGAATAGATTAGTAATCACTCAGTGGAGTTTGTAAAGATCAAACAGATGAAAAATCAGATTTCATCACATATTTGAATGGGCACCCTCTAGAACTTGACCATCAGTGAGAATATGTGGGATAAGAAGTATGGATGACCAGTGAACCAAACCCAAAACTGAAAAAGGAAAACGAGAGTGAGTTGGCCTACTTTGGGGAAATTACCCTGGCTTTTACTGAACCTAAGCCTTCCCTAATCACAAAAAAGGCTAATCATTTTAATGGTGTTGCCACTATATGGTAGGAACTTTCTGTTTCCAAGGAACTAAAGAAAAGCGTCACACAGAGGACAATGGAAAGACATGCAACAGGTATGAATAGACTGCTCCATCTAACTATCAAGGAACTCTAAAGAACAGGAATGATGGATGCTATTAATGAATAGCATGACAGAAAGAGAAATTGGGTTAGTCGTGTGACCAGAGTTAAGGGCAACTGGTGTATGGTCAGAGTGTTCTAATGGTACCCTCACAATACCAGGAGAAAGCAAAGAAGGCTTCCATCACTCTAGATGGATCTATAGTAGGCTTCCTGGACATTGAAGGTGGTCACCCAGGGTGGACTGGTATGGAAGGGGTCTAATCTGCATCATTGTATGGAATTTCAGAATTGATGAGATCACAGATCCATTTGAATATACCACATCAATTTATTGTTCAACAGTCCCCTAACTAGCTAGCTGCTACACATTCTTCATGCACATCCCACACCAAAAAGATTGGTATGATGAGAAATAGCACATCTATCTATGTCTGTAGCATGTATGATGTCTAAGACCTCCTGGGTCATGGACTTGTCTTATTTAAATGTCGTGTATGTGTTACTAGGTCTATGCCCCCAAAGAGATCAAAAAAGGAGGAAAAGGACCCCAATGTACAAAAATATTTACAGCAGACTTTGTGGTGCCAAATAATTGGAAATTGAGAGGATACACGCTAATTGGAGAATGGTTGAGAAACTTATGATATAACAATGCAATAGAATACTATTGTGCTATAAGAAATGATGAAAAGGATAGTTTCAAAATAAGTTTGGAAGAATTGTACAAATTGATACAAAGTGAAGTGTGCAGCTAGGTGGTACAGTAGATAGAGTGCTGGTCCTGGAGCCTGGAGGATCTGAATTCAAATTCAGTTTCAGACACTTACTAGCTATGCGACCCTGAGCAAGTCACTTAACCCTGCTTGCCTGGGCTCCTCATCTGTAAAACGAACTGGAGAAGGAAATGGCAAACCACTTCAGTATCTTTACCAAGAAAACCCCAAACAAGGTCATGAAGAAGTTGGACACAACTGAAAAATGACTGAACAACTACACAATGAGGTAGCAGAATCAGGAGAAAAAATTATACACCAACAGCAATATTGTAAAGATAAACAACCTTGAAAGACTTAGAAAGACTTGAAAGACTCTGATCAATACAATGACCAACCCCAATTCTAAAGGACTCATGATGAATCATGCTATCCACCTTCAGAGAGAGAACTGATTGACTCAGGGTGCAGATAGAAGTATATTTTCTTCTCTTTATTTTTTTTGAATATGATTAATGCAGAAATTTATTTTTCATGACTATAACGAATAAATATTGGATATATAATGGATATAGTTTTATGTGTATGCATACATATGTACACATGTATCTTTAATGGATTTTATTTTTCTTGCCTTCTCAATGAGTAGGCAATGAAAAACAAAATAAAATTTTTAAATGTCATGGATGTTAGCATAATTAAAGAAGACAAAGTTCTGTCATTAAGCAGTGACTGGTGGATTAGAAAGTCTAGATTTGGAGTCAGAAGATGTGGATTCAAGTATCATCTTTGTCATTTCTTAGCTATGAGTCTGTAGTCAAGTCACAACCTTCCAGAAGCTTCATTTTTTCACTTCTAAAATGGTAATAATAATGTTCATACTTTACATATTACAGGATTGCTGTGACAATCCTGTAGATCCTGTGACAATTTTGAGATAATACATGTAGCGCACTTTGTAAACTCTTAAGGCACTGTAAGTTATTTTTATTGTTGCTGTTCTGTCATTTTTAGTCATGTCAGACTCTTTCTGACCCTATCTGGGATTTTCTTGGCAATATTATAGAGACTTGCTATTTCCTTCTCCAGGTCATTTTACAGATATGGAAACTGAGGCAAACAGGGGTAAGTGCCTTGCCAAGGATCACAAAGCTAGCAAGTATCTGGGGCCATAGTTGCACTCAGGAAGATGAGTCTTCTTGACTCTGGGCCCAGCACTCTATCCATTAGACCAACTAGATTTTTATTATAATGCATATTAATATATTACTATTCAATAAGGTTGATTAGTTCAACATAGAAGTCTGAATATAATCTATAACACAGTGAGTATCATATGACCTCCCCAGGCCTTGGGTTTTATGGAGCAAACAACACTACGTAGTGCAGCTACAAATTCAAGATGTATACAAAGCCATTGGCCCTGGTTATGCAACATGGAGTCCCAGAACAGGAATATAGGTACCATGACACAGCATTGTTCTTTAGAGGTTTCAACCTATTCTAGTTCTAAGTTAGGCAGGAAAATCTCACCTGTTTCACTGATTATTGGGTAGGGATTTACTTCAGTGTTCCAAAGTCCACTTGTGGTTATATTAAAAGCCCCATCTAAACCAAAGCAGAGAAGGGAGGTTCTCTCTTCAAATATGAAAGACTTCTTGCTCACAAGTAGAGTGCTATTACTACTGATCTGGACAAATGTACCAATGGGGACCCAGGTAATTAGGGATTAGAAGGATGTTATTCATCAATACATTCTGTCTCCTTGTTAAGTGTCTACACATATCCTTGCTGTTATCTAGTATCTGTTGGATCTCTGGGTATCTTTACACCATGATGCTCCCTCTTCAGCCTCTGTCTCTGAACTAATATCCAGCATCTGCCATCTAACTGGTTAGAGGTCTCCATATCTAGCCCAACCTAGACCTACCATACTACCCTCCTAGCCATCTTCCTATGCCATGGTGCTAAGCATATCTTTCCCCCATACCTTCTACTAGTTGTGATAAATATTCATATCAACGTGTGTGTGTGTGTTCATCATTCGTTGCTGAAGAAGACCATGCCATCAGAGAAATGATGACATGACTTGCACTTGACTTTGTTTTGAGTGAGGGAGGGCTGTGCAGGTCACCAGCCTCACTTCTCCTCCAGAGCCATCTGAATCCAGTGAGCAGATATTCATCAGGATGACTGGAGATGACCCAGGATGAGGCAATTGGGGTTAAGTGACTTGTCCAAGGTCACACACCTAGTGAGTGTCAAGTATCTGAGGTAAGATTTGAACTCAGGTCCTCCTGACTCCTGCACTGGTGCTTTATCCACTGCACCACCTAGCTCCACCCATGTCAACATGACCATTTCTAGAAAGGAAGGCTGTATGGTTCTTTTCACCATCACTGTGACTTTGCAGACCATAATGACCCTTTCCTGGATACCATTCCCTTTGTATGTTGTTTTCATGTGTTCCTCTTTAAGAATATAAGGTTGCTGAGGGCAGGAGCTATCTTGATTTTTATATTTCTAGAACTTAGCATAGTACTTGGCACATAATAAGCACTTAATGTTTTCCATTCTTTCATAGCACAGTCTGTTGGGTTTGCTTCTATCTTGTCTACTCCATATCACCAAATCCCAATCCTACACATAGTTGTAGCATGCTCCTCTCCTGGAATACATACCCCTCTTGATGTTAGGAATAGAGTACTAGAAGAACCAAATGCAAACTGTAGCTTCATCATGTGTGGTTTTAGACAAGTCACTTGACCTTATTAGGCGTCTAATCTCTATCTGTAATGGAACAGATTTGGATTACATCTTCAAAGTCCTTTCTAGCTCAAAATACTCTTATTAATTTATGGTCTTCTGTGTTAGTCATGCTACAGTGAGTCTGTCTGCCCTGCCAACAGATGTATACACAATAATGGCGTCCATTAAACAGCTGGGGAGACAGGCCAACAAGGCTATAATAATTCATCATGGTAATATGTCCTATTTTATGATCATGAATACTGAGTTAAGATTCCCATCTTGGTATTTCACTATTTTTCTTCTCTTCCCTTTGGACCATTCAATTGTGCCAACCCCATTTATTGAGGGCTTGCTATCTATCTATCTGGCAGTGTGGGTGGGAATAAATGGAAAGTACAATGTGTAACTACAGGTAATGAGACACTTTCCACAAGTTGCCGAAGAAAATCTCTCATTGCTTTATAGCCTAGGGCTTCTAGATCTTTATCTTCAAATTGTGTCAGTTAAGAAAAGCAACATGGTGTACTGGAAAGGAGTGTCAGATGTGAAGACGGAGGCCTGACCTTGAATCACAACTGTCTGATATTAGTAACTTTCCCTGGCTGGGCCTTGGTTTCTTCATCTGTAAAATAAGAGAGTTGGACTAAATCCTCCAATTCTATGTTGAGGATCAAGACTAACACGTTTGAAACAGTTAGATTAGAATTTCCCAAATTACTAGAGGTAGCTGGTGGTACAGAAGATAGAGTACTGGGTCTAGAGTCAGGAAGATCCAAGTTCAAATATGGCCTCAGATAACTTGCCAGCTGTATAATCCTGGGTAAGTCACTTAACTCTATTTGCCTTAGTTTCCTCATTTGTAAAATTTGGATTAAAAAGTGCACCTAGTGTTGTTGTGAGGATCAAATAAGATAATATTTGTAAAAAGTGTTCAGTACGGTGTTTGGCACATAGTAGGTGCTATATAAATGCTTGTTCCCCTTTCTTTCCTTCCCTTTCTCCTCCCTAGTTTGATAATAGAACATTTTGGGGCTTCAAATTTTTTGATAGAAAACATAAATGCTATAATGTGTGCGTGTGGAAAGACAGAGTAACCCTAAAATAAATGAGAGATGACATTTATACATATGTATAGTTGAATCTTTATATATTAAGCTTTAATATCTTAAAACCACACTAAGACTTTTGAGGCACTTTGCATAGGTTTGTAAAGTGTTTTATATCTAGGTAGCATACTGGATAGAGTGATTGGTCTGGACTCAGACTGGAAGACCTGAGTTCAAATCGGATCTCAAATACTTACTAGCTATGTGACCCTAGCCAAGTCACTTAATCCTGTTTGACTCAGTTCCCTCATCTGTAAAATGAGCTGGAGAGGGAAAAGACAAATACTCCAATACTCTTGCCAGGAAAATCCCAAAGCGGGTTATGAAGGGTCAGACGTAGCTGAAATGACTGAACAAATCTCTCATCTGGCCTTCAGCCATATGGGAAAAATGATTAGGTATTGTTTTAGCTTTTGTGGTGTATTATTACAGATGAGAAAACACGCTTGGAGAAGTTGTGACATGTTCCAGGTCATAAAGCTAACTAACATGGGAGTCAGGAATCAACATTCCTGACTCCAAGTTTAGCTCCCAAACTACTCTTCTGGGCAGCTTCTCTATCAGCCACAGAGGATAGAAGGACCTGGGGAAATCTTGGAACAAATCAAGCCAATTAAAAATGATCCCACATAATGAATATTTTGAAATGCAATTTCATACTTCATACTTTAGAGGGGAAAGTCCCTTAGACTGTGCACCCTTGGAGAATAGAGCTCTTTTGTCTTTCTTTGTACCCATAGCACTCAGCACAGTGCCTGGCACATAGCATGGGCTTATAAACATGAGCTGACTCATTAAATATACTATGGACAAAAAATTTTTTTCACAGCACCAGGGCTTAGAGTTGAAAAGGACCTCAGTGCATCTAATTTCTATGTTTGATAGTTGAGGAAACTGAGGTCCAAACAGATAAAGTCCATCATCATTCAATTACTCAGTCAACAAGCATTTAATATATTCCTGTTATATGCCAATCACAATAATAAGCCCTGAGGATGCAATGGAAAGGGAAAACAAAGCTAGCGCCCTTGATGAATTTGTATTCTAATAGAGGTGATAATTGTATCTGTGTCAAACAGTGGCCTTCTCTAGTGCTGGGTGGGGAGAAAGGGCGGAAGACTGCTCAGAACCTAAAATTGAACCAAAAAAATCAATAAAATTGAATTTAAAATATAGAGAGATGTGTCTACTCAATACTTATATGTATATGTATCTATATCCATATGTAAATGCAGAATAGATAGAAGGCAACCTTAGAGGGGATGGCACTGGTAGTTGAGACTTAAAAGAAACCAGGAATTCTAAGAGTCAGAGGTCAAGAGGGAGAACATGCCAGGCAAAGGGACTAGCCAATGAAAAGACATTAAGACAGGAGCCAGAGTGCCTATGGGAGGGACAAGTAGGCAAGTGTGGCCTATATTGGAGTGTAAGAGAGTAGAATGTATAACGAGGAAAAGAGGTTTCAGGGGTGGGGAACCTGTAGCCTCTAGGCCACAGTTTCCCCAGTAAAGAGTTACAAATGCCAGACAGAGGAATTTATATCTTATCCTGGAGGAAATATGAGGGCACCAGAATTCATCAAGTAGTGGGGTAACATAGTCAGCTCTATACTTTAGGAAAAAATCTTGGCAGCTATGTGGAGGATGGATTGAAGAGATGAGCACTTGAAGCAAGGAGACAGTTAAAGGGCTATTGCCACATTCCAAAATGCAGATACTGAAAGGCCTGAACCAGAGTAGTGGTTAGCCTAGTTATGATCCTAGTTATATCCCAGTAGTGGAGATCCTAGTTATAAGCAGAGAGAAGGGAATGTTTTTAAAATGTCATGGAGGAAGAAATGACAAGATTTGGCAACTGATCAGACGTTTGGGGCAAGCAAGAGAGAGAAGACAAGGATGACAGTGAAGTCGCAATCTGGGTAACTAGAAGAATGATATTAATAGGGAAGCAGTAATGAGTTTTATCTGAGGTGTTTTGAGCTTGAAATGTCTAGGACACATTCAGTTCAAAAAGTCCAATGAGTAATTGGTGATGTAGGACTAAAACTCTGAAGAAAGACTAGGGCAGGATAAATAGATGGAGAATTCCATAGCCAATATGCAGAACGAACTAGTTTTTCATTTTGCTTTCAACTCAGTATAGCTTTAAATAAAATGGTAAATATCAATCTTTTTTTTCCTAAGCTAGCAACAGTTAGCAATGAATTTCTCCAGGGGTGGAAAACCTGTGGCCTCAAGGCCACATGTAGCCTTCTAGGTCCTTGGGTGTGGTCTTTTGACTGAGTCCAAGTTTTACAGAACAAATCCTTTTATTAAGGGGATTTGTTCTGTGAAGTTTGGAGTTAGTCAAAGGGCTGCACTTGAGTTCCTAGGGGGCCACACGGAGACTTCAGGCTGCAGGTTCTCCACCCCAGCTTTAGACTCTTTATAGCCATCATCCTGAGAAAAACCAGTAGCCAAAGGAGAGCCATCCAGACACCTCTGAAAAGACCCATACAGATATTGACTTCCATACCTACATTTTTATGGAAGTGCAGTAGTTTGCTGAGTGCCTTTTTTTCTCCCAACAGAAGACCTAATCACTATTTTCAATTGTGTATCTTTAAGCTATTTTTCCAGTGGTTGGGTAAGGTTTTAAATTGCTATACTAGAAGTCAGCAAAACTTTTCTATTTTCTCTTCTTCCCTAAACCTTCTAGACTTTCAGTATGGTTTTTCTATATCCCCTTTTATCTCTCCCTTATCCCTTAAAGACAGCGTTGTGTAGTGGAGAGAGTGCTTGATTTAGAGTAAGGAAGACAGGAAGATCCTAGTTCAAATCCCACCCCTGACATTCAGAGGTTTAGAGCTGGGAGGGACCTCCAAGATCGCCTAATCCAATATCCTCATTTTGTATATGGTCCTCAGAAATTAAATAAGTGCTCTGAGAAGTAAGAAGTAGGACTAGTCTAAAGTAGCACAAGTAGTAAGTAGCCAATATTGGAACCTAGAACCTTGGACTCTATACATAATGTTCCTAACACTGAAACTATATCTGATAAGCATGTGACCTTGGGCAAGTCATTTAACCACTCTGAAGCTCAGTTTCGTCCTTTGAAAAGAAGAATCCACATCACACTGTTATTTCACTTGAACCTCACCTGTAAAATACTTTGCAAACATTAAAGTATTTTTTAAATGCTGGCTATTATTATGATCAGATCTGAGAAGTATCATCTAAATTAAGTTGAAAAGACACAGCCTGGGAAGTGTGGCTTGCTCACGTATATCGTCTCACCACCAGTCTTCCCCAAATGTATTAAAGTTATAATTAGCTACAGTTATTGCTACATGTGTTTTTTAATTTGCCTGAGAGGTTCGATTAATTGCCCCATATAATATTGTGAAGTTTTTCATCACATTACTGGGCTACTGAATTTCTTCCTTCTTCTAAACTAATTAATCCACCAGCAGTAAGTACATGCTTAATGTTCACTGAATCATTTCTGAGCAGGTATAGATTTTGTCCCCGCTGTGCCCTGCGCAGAGCAGGCCCAGGTGAGTCCCCAGGCATTTGTGCTGAAGAGAACAGCTCTAATCCTGTTGGTATTTTCCTCTTCCTATCTCCTCCTCAAGGGAGTATTTTCCTTATTTTAGTATATTAACGTTTTAGGATGTTCATTTGTTGTGCTTCAGATACAAGAGAAGTGATCCCCTATTCCTAAGAAGCTCTCCTTGGTATTTCTCACCTCTACTTCCCAATAAACTGAGAGAGGCATCTCCGTGCTGAGATACGCATCTTAATGTATCCTGGCTAGACTAGTCAGCTGAGGTTCTCAGGAAGGGCCTGACAACAACTTTTCCATTACATTCAGCCAAAATTCTGTTATGTGTGTCCTTTTCCCCACTCCTAGGGCTAGGGCAGCTAGGTAGTGCAGTGGATAGAGCACCAGTGCAGGAGTCAGGAGGATCTGAGTTCAAATCTCACCTCAGACACTTGACACTCACTGGCTGTGTGACCTTGGGCAAGTCACTTAACCGTAATTGCCTCATCCTGAGTCATCTCCAGTCATCCTGATGAACATCTGGTCACTGGATTCAGATGGCTCTTGAGGAGAAGTGAGGCTGGTGACCTACACAGCCCTCACTCACTCAAAACAAAGTCAAGTGCAAGTCATGTCATTATTTCTCTGACGGCATGGTCTTCTTTGGCAATGAAGGATGAACACACATCAGGGCCAACCTAGTATATGGATGGAAATGGATTATGTTATCTAGAGCTGGAAAGGACCTCAGAGGCCATCTAGCCTAATTTTACAGATAAGGATACTAAGGCAGATTATCCAAGATCACATAGGTAGCAATCATCCGAGGCCAGATTTGAATCCACATCCTTGGACTCTAGCCAGTACTAGTGGTCTTTCCAATCTATAGCACTGTCTTCTTGAGGGAGTTACCCACAGAAATTTAACAACCTTCTAAAGTTCAATGTAATATCAAAAACCAATGAAAGACCCTACTTCCCAAAAATTTATCTCCAATTGGCCTGTCATGATGGCTGAAATTTCACCATTGGATGCTCATCCTTTTCAGTTAAAGGCATCCCTCCCAGAGCAAAGCACATTATATTAGAGTAACTCATTAACACCTTAGCTTGAATAAATTTTTCAGATTTGTTCTAGCATCAAGGTGTGCTGGGGGAATCTGACAAAGAGAAGTTAGAGTTATATGGAAAAAATAACAAGAGGGAAAGACCAGTGGCCTTTGACAACTACCAAAGAAGAATTTAGAATCTTTGACTACAGGGACCATTTTTGGTTTTTTCTTTCTATTCCCCTGTCTAGCTCTATTCCTGGCACATAGTAGACAACTAATAAGTAATTGCTGAATTGAATTGAACATCAAAGGAGATGTTCTCCTTTGATGTCTCTCTCACTAGGGAAAACCTTGGGCATCCAAGAAATAGCATGAAGTCATAACATTTTAGAATTGAAAAGGATGTCAGAGGTCAGAGAATTAAAGGATTTAACATTGGAAGCAAACTTAGAGGCTATCAACTCACAAATGAAGAAACTGAGGCCCACAGAAATAAGTAATAAGTGGTTGATGTCAACTAAGCTAATCCACTCCTGAAATAGGAATGGACTCTTATAGGACCCTGACAGTTGAGTATCCAATCTCTTCCTCGAGACATAGAGTGAACAGCAACTCACTAACTGTCAAAGACAGGCACTGGGCATGGAGTGGGAACTGATAACAGGAAAGGAAAGGTGAGAACATTCAAAAGACAACCTTCCCTGGCTTCACAAGTTTTTCTGAGGGTCAGCCCTGATTTCTGTTCCTGCATTTTTAATTGCACCAACGCATGACAGTCATGAAACCAATGAGAGGGCTGACAAGAATTCTTGACTGGGGTTTAAAAGGCAAATAAGACTTCTGTTATTTGCCTGTAAATAGACTCCCAATCATTGCCACGGGGGTGAGTATAGTTAATAAAAGAAGACTGGGTAACAAAGATGTCAGTAAACACTTCCTGTCTCAGTTCAGTCAATCAACAAGCATTTATTAAGGGTTTATTATGTTTGAGATATGCCTTAGTCATTAGAGTTACAAAACAAAGATAAAAGTGTCTCTGCCCTCAAGCAATTTATAATCCAGTTGAGGGAGGCAATAGATACATACGTAGATATAATAAATACAAGGTAATTTAGGGAAAGAAGGGGGTGGGGTGGAAAGTCATACTTGAGTGGACAACCTCCACCAACCCTACTTGGGTTACTAATTCTCGCCTCTTGATTTTTCACCCCAAACCATACTTGGTCTTTGGGTGCCCCCTACAATCCCATGCCATAAAACAACCTCAGTGAGATCAACTACCATTTTATACTTTGCTCCACTTGCATTTAAGTTCTTCCTCCCTCACTCAAAACAAAGTCAAGTGCAAGTCATGTCATCATTTCTCTGATGGCATGGTCTTCTCCAGCAACGAAGGACGAACACACACACATGTTTTATAAACATTTCATATATTTGTATACTTGTCGCACTCATTTCAATGTAAGTTCCTTGTAAGAATTATTCCATTGTTTGTTTGCTCTACTGGCAGAATGATCTGCTCTCAAATGAACTCACAGTAAGTCCACCCCTCTAAAGCATTTCCTGGAAATCTGTAGGGTGAGTGGGCACTTGTGGGAAGAGAGAAGTTAGGACATAGAAACAAAAGAGAACCCAGATGGAAAATGCAAATCCTATAGAAGACTGTACAATAAAGCTTCTAGAAAGCCATGGTTACTAAAAAAGAGGAAAAACAAAGTAGTGGATAGAGAATTCAATTTGTGACATTGGGTGAGCCGCAATCTCTCTGGGCATAAATTTCCCCCTCTGAGTGGGATGGACTTGGTCTCTAAGATCTGTCTCAGCTCAAAATCTATAATCCTATGAGTTTACAAATCCAACGTTCACAAATCCAGCTAACTCCATTGCTCCCTGCTTCAGGAGTAGAAGGGAGGGAAGGAGGGAAGGAGAAAGGAAGGAAGGAAGGAAGGAAGGAAGGAAGGAAGGAAGGAAGGAAGGA
This sequence comes from Notamacropus eugenii, assembly GCF_028372415.1. Classification (NCBI taxonomy): domain Eukaryota; kingdom Metazoa; phylum Chordata; class Mammalia; order Diprotodontia; family Macropodidae; genus Notamacropus; species Notamacropus eugenii. Next base: position 411,707,529 of record NC_092873.1, read on the forward strand.
AGGAAGGAAGGAAGGAAGGAAGGAAGGAAGGAAGGAAGGAAGGAAGGAAGGAAGGAAGGAAGGAAGGAAGGGTAGCCTAACTACAGACTCCAAAATTTGAGCCTGAAGCTAGTCTAGGGAGGCACCATTTTTTTTCTTTTTTTAGCTGCTATTTCCAAATCTGGTATACCCCAGAATGGACAAGTAGATATGTGGAAGTCTCAGAGAGATCATCATTCCGCTCCAGGCACTCCTACTACCCAAGGACTGTTCAGCGACCCTATAGCAACTGGAAATCTCAGCAACAGCTGTCAAGAAGGAGAATCCTCCTACCTAGGAGCACTTGTCCAATCTCTATCAGAACATCTCTTGCTTATTCCAGTCTTAACAGTTATGAAAAGATTCAACAAGCACAAATGAAGACCTTTAACATAATAAATACTTTTTCATTCATTCATTAAACGAAGTGAGCTTGGCCATATATTATACTTCTGGCAAGATTTGTTGGGGGAGAAACCATTCTCCTTAGAATTCATGTTAACAATGAGGCAGTGTGGTACAATGGAAAGAGCACTGGATTTTGGAGATCCTCATTTTGAGTCCCCGACTCTTCCATTTAATATTTATATGACCTTGGGTAAATTCAGTTAACATCTGTTAACAAAAGAGGCCAAATGGATGCTTATTCAGTTATTATCCCTGGCATTTTCAGTCTCTCTATTCAATATTCCAGTCTTCCTCAAACCAGTGAAATTTGAGATTAGGATTGTGTGCGTCTAAAATGTGAAAGGGATTACTTTAAAGGAAGTTTATAGTATATAATCTAGACAGATCCATAAAATTTGAAGCTAGAAGAGAAAAATATGTAATGTAGATGGGTAGAGGGAGGCTTTCTTCGCTTTGAAATCTTCAGCAATAAGCAACACACTTAGCATAGCACCTGACATATAGTAAGCACTTAATAAATGCTTGTGGACTGAAGTGTCTGTCTGTATGTGTATATGCGTATTATATATATACATAATAAATACATGTATTATGCATACACATATGTACATACATGCATATCTATCTTTACAAATATGCAGAGGGAGAGACAGACAGACATTATTCTAAGAAAGGGTCCTTAGGTTTTATGAGACTGGCAAAGTGGTCCATGACACAAGAGAAGTAAAGGATCCCTGCTCTAAAGTATCCAGGTGTGATCTCTGGGGCATTGGATGCATCTTTTCCAAACTTGCCACCGTATAGGAAAATGATAGATTTATTCAGTATTGGAATTGGGATTTCCAATAATGGGTTCCTAATATTTATGAAGTAGATCAGTATACTAACATGGGGCTCATACAAGAGCTAGAAAGGATTCCCACTGTACCAGGGCAGAATACAGTGAGATTATCACTCCCTAATCCTAAAGACTTGATGTTTTTTAGTGCAGTGAAGCTTGCATCAGATTTTTTGGCTGCCACATCACCTCTTGGGTGCATATTGAACTTTCATCCATATGGATACAATGAAAATGGATATGTCCATATGGACAATCTCCCATATGGATACAATCCTTTGAAGAATAATGGAAGCTTCCTAGGGGCAATACAGGTTCTCTTTTGTCTTTGCATTCCCCAGTGCCAGGCAGATGGTAGGTACTTTGAAAATGTTTGTTGAATTGAACAAGAATGAAAATTCGGGGAAAAAATATGGAAATTAACATGGAATCATAGATTTAGAGCTGGAAAGAAGCTTAAATAATATTTAATCAAACCTTTCATCTTACAGAAAGATAAGCCTCTAAGAGGTTAGTTGACCTTGGGCAAGTCACTTAACCTCTGTTTCTTCAATGCTAAAATGGGGATAATAATGGCGCTTTCCTTGTAGGGTCATTGTGAAGAACAATAAATTTATACTTGTAAAGTGCTTAGCATAGCACCTAGAACATAGCTATTGCTGCTTAGTCATTTTTCAGTTGTATCTAATTCTGTGACCCCATTTGGATCACACAGTAAAAGTCTACAAAAACTCAGATCTTTGAATCTCAGCATGGTTCTTTTCCCACAAATATTACCCCAGGTTCCAAATATATGGTGACCATACATCTTAGAAAATCCAAGATTATCCCAATTTCAAGTTTCAGTCTTATTTTCTTGGTAAGGCACTTAGCAAAAAAACTGGAGTGATTTGTCACTTCCTTCTCTAGCTCATTTTGCAGATGAGAAACTAAGTCAAACAGGGTTAAGTGACTTGTCCAGGGTCATATAGCTATCAAGTGCCTCAGGTCAGATTAGAACTCATGAAGTCTTCCAGATTCAAGCTGTCCCATAGTAGGCGCTTAGTAGATACCACATATTTATTCCCCTTGTTCAAGGTCATATAGGTAATTAGTAACAGAACTAGATTTCAACCCTAAGTTCTCCAATTCCAAAGCCAGGGGTTCTGCATCTCATGTGAGGCATAATCTAAAGATTTGAAAGTGTGATCAAATTTTATGTAATGATCTTTAATTTTCCACAGTCTCCATTTTAATAGGCTCATGTTCAGAAAGAGTTTCTTTAGGGAGGCACCACAAGCTACAGTGCTGACATCTAACTGATACTTCCTTGACTGACTACATGATGTCACATTTCTCTCCATGAGCAATGTTTATCTCCCTACTCCACTGGATATGAAATGCTACCTTGAAGTTGCCACATTTTTTTAAAGGTTATTTTTTTTGTAAAGCTCTTTTAAAAGTACTATTCTAAACCTTTCGTGACATTTATTTTTATTACAATGCTTACTGACTTGATTCATTCAGTTACCATTTGCCAAAATATTAAACTTTCTGGATCATTTTGATGGTTCTTGGGAAAAACAAGACTGAAATTTGAAATTGGGACAATCTTGGATTTTCTAAGATGTATGGCCACCACATATTTAAGACCTGGGGTAATATTTGTGGGAAAAGAAACATGCTGAGATTTAAGGGACCTGAGTTTTAGTAGACATTTACTGTGTGACGATAGGAAAGTCATTTCAAATTTCTGGGTCCCATTTTCCAAATCTGTCCATGAGAAGGTAGCTCTGGATGATTTTTGAGGTCCCTTCCAACTCTGACCATACTGTTGCATGCTGCCATAAAGAATTTTTAGTTGAGATCCATGTCCAAGGATACTTCACTAACAAAAATCATCTGAAGCTGAGGGACAAAGCACCTTATTGAATAGCCTTATGCAACTCACAGGGTTTCCATAGGCCAGGCCAAGCCTTAATTTATATAATTGCTGAGTCCCTTCATCTTATATGATATGACTCATCTCTCCTGGCCTGCTCATTAACCTCCAGCTGTGTGGTTTCTTATCCAGTAGGCTATTTACACTTGAGCAATACTTATCCTAGCTTTTCCAGCCAGCTATATAGGGCAGGGAAGCTGGTAATGAGCATGGCTTATTTTTATCCACCTCCTTCTCTGCATTTATGACACAGGTCAGTTTTCCTGTAGACGTTATATCTCTGCTTTCAGGCAATGGGTTAGTTATACAACCTATCTCAGCCTTAAAGGTCAAGCTCAGATTGACTTAATTAAGCAAAGAATTGTCATTAATAATGTACTATATGCCAGGAATTAAGAGGCAAGGATAAAAAGTAAACATTGTTTCATTCTTTGTATTTCTACCCCCTGTACCTAGTACAGTGTCTGACATATAGCAGGAGACTGATAAATGTTTGATTGATTGGGGATATAAAAAGAGAAACCATTCCTAGGCTATAATACTTTGGACACAAATGAGTTGTATGACCCTAGGCAAGTCATTTAAATTCTCTCAGCCTCAGTTCCTCATCTTTAAAACGACTACAATAATGATGCTTACCTTCCAGAGGTGTTGTAAGGATTCAGTGAGATGATGTATGTGAAGTGCTTTATAAATTCTCAAGTGGTATATAAATGGCAGATATTATTATTACCGGGGAAAACAACATGATCATAGACAGTAATGGCATGGGCAGGGCAGGAGTGAGGGTAGAACTAGAAACCAGAAGGATCTGGGAAATTCTTTGTATAGGAGGCAGCACTTGAGTAATGAGGAAAACTAGGAAGTCTATGAGATTGGGAGGAAGGAAAAAGGGAGTGTATTCCAGGTATGAGGGAGAGCCATTGCAAATGCAGAGATGAAAAATGGAGACTCATGTACAAGAAGCAATAAGAAGGCCTATTTGACTAGAGTCAGGGATGGGGAACCTGTGGCCTTTGGGCCATATATGACCCTCTAGGTCCTCAAGTGCGGTCCTTTGACTGAATACAAACTTCACAGAACAAATCTCCTTAATAAAAGGATTTGTTCTGTATAACTTGCACTCAGTCAACAGACCACACCCAAGCCACAGACTAGATCACAGAGTGTGTGAAAGTGTGAGATAATAAGAATGGAAAGTTAGGTTGGGCTCAGTTCATGAAGGGCTCCAAACAGAGACTGGCCTTAAAGTCCCTGGAATGGGTGAGGCTTCATGACATTACAGGCTGTTACAGCAGTCTGGGTGCATAGGGGTAATTTCAGAATTCAATAGATAGCAAGTTAGAAATATATTTCCAGGTCCTAGGATTGAGAATCTAATGTTCTTTCTAGTGCACCACAGTTAAATTCACCCCAAGGTGTGAGAAGCAGGACGAGATGTTTTGTTCCCTGGAGAATTTCCATTCTAACCCATTAAGATTGTGAAGATGAAGGATTTGTCACATCTTAAAGGAATTGTAAGACTGCAGGGAGCATCAAGTACATTAGAATATTTCCTGATCCCTCTAAAAGAACATCACATGTATAAATGGAAAACTTTTTCCTCCAGGAATCTGGGCAGGGGCAAAAAACTTAGACCAATCAGCAAACTTTCTAAAGTTGTGAATCTGTCATTACACTGTATATTTCTATTGACCGTAAACCAAGGAAGGATGTATATTTTAACATGTTCAGACACTGGCTCCTTCTCTTGACCTTGTTATAAAATGTCTCTCACATGCCCTACCTCTATATTTCAACAGGGAACAGGCAGAGATCAGTAATCTGTTTTTAGTTCAAACTTGTAAAATATCATACATTTGGAGTTCAATTTGTTTATTCAGTATTGTGTAGTTAACCATTACAAGGCCATAAAGGAGGAAACTTTTATATTCTCGCCACCAATTTTAACTTAAAATAAATTCTTTCAAAATTTTCAAAGCAGATATTTTTCTAGTTTGTTATTTAATTTTTATTAGTGTACTAGAAAATGTTTTAAAAAGGGAATTCAAAAGCACTAAGGTTCTTCTTTACTACATACCATAAAATTATCAATTTCAGAGACAGTGTCCAAACTTCTTTCCTACCTTCCCTTTTTTAATGGTGTAGGTTGCACTTTTGATTCTTCTGATTGCATATAATTGTCCTTGATCACTTCACAGAGAGCACCCTAGCAGAAATTAATTTCTTTTAATACCCTGTGGTTCCTACAGTCAAGAAGTGAGGCCTCTACCTATTACTTTTGCTGAAGATGTATGAGAATAAGTTGGAGCCAGGTCACTGAGAAGGATATAAGCAATAGAGGAAATGCTGTACTGCCAACCAGGTCATATCAGGGATATCCTTCTGGGGGAACTAAAAAATCAAGGCAGAGTTTTCCTAGGGAAATGAAATCTAAGAATCAGGATTGCCAGATGAGCCAGATATCTTGGTTACTACTGAACTAGAGTCATTCTCAAAGGTCCTTGAGGCATCCATGCCTTTCTGGATTCCATCTTCTGGATGGTTGACTCTCCTGACACTTCATAATTCCTAAGATTGTCATGGTCTTTCACTAAATAGTGTAAGCTAAGGAGTCTCCAAATGAAGCCAAAAGACAATGAAGGAAAAGAGGAGGTAGCTGAAACTGACAGGCTTTTTTAAATGCCTCTACAGCCAAAGAGTCAGAACCAGTTACAGAATGTCTACACATGCTTCCACAGTCTCAGTCTCTCTAAGGTAATTCCCTTGCCAGGCATAACAGCTGTCCTGCAAACAACTTTCTCAAGAAATCCATGTGGAGAGATATCATTCTAGGCTCTCTCTGTGTGTGTTTGTTATAAGAACACTTTTCCTTTCTTCTTCTTGGTTTGTCAGAGATGGGGGTCCTGGTAAAGAGGGAATCAGCAATAGTGGCGGGGAAAAAATTTAACAATGTAAGTTCAAAATGAAGCAGAGACAAGCAGGATAGTTTTGAAAGTAACATGTAGAATTACATACTTTATTGTAGATTGCATACTTTAAAATGATATGAAACATGTTCACAGTTTCATATAGGATCATTTTTGTGCATTCTGCTTTGTGTACAGAATTTTTTTGGTGTTTAAGTTCAAAATTTAAAATATAGACATATAAAGGATGAAGGAGAGGTGGTTGAAAGAAGTAGGGAAGGAGTCAGTTGCTAGGGAGAGACTAAAGATTCAAAAGAGATGACTGAGAATACAATCTTTTGCAGAAGACAGGAGGGGATGGGTTTAAGAAGAAGAAACAAAAAAAGGAAAAGAACAGTCATTAAATGTTTCTTATATGCCAGGCATATGTAGAAGAATTGGCCTAGATGAGGAAAAGATCCACTTATGTCAAAGACTTGAGGAAAGGAGAAACTCGGAGGCAATGTCAAGGGCATTTTGATAAAGAGAATGGAATAAAAGGGAATTTGTGTCAAATGGACTTAAATTTCCAGATAAAGTAAACGCAACTTAAGAGAACAGGGGAGGCTTGAGGAGGGAAGAGAAGTTTTGGAATAGTTTCTCTGGGGAGTGAGAGAGTGTATTAACTAGGCAGGAATAAAAGGGATGCATCACTACAGTGAGAACCAAGGCAAGGTTGGATAATATGAGTTTGTAATGTATCTAGTCAGACTTTTTTACCTGTGAAAGAAGTCACAATGACTTTTTCAGTGACTCAAAGAAAAGTGGAGATAAATGATGGGAGTAATCTGCAGCTAAAGTTTGGCAAGAGATGCCAAAAGAACAAAGAGAGTGTAAAGTTGAAATGACTGACTACTGATTTGAGCTTGGAGGAGAAAATAAAGTCAGTGAAGGGCTGATGGCCTGAGGAATGGATGGAGGGGTTGGAGGTTATGATCAGACAGGTAAATACCAGATTTTCTAAATAGGGAAGTACGTAATGGTAAGATTGAATAAGAAAGTGTGGCTGAGGTATAGCAAAGGGGTTGACTATGAGATTTAAGGAAGCTGAAGAAATATGAAGTTAGGAGTAATCCTTATGGGATGAATGGGAGAGGTTTAGGGGTAGTCTGCATCATCGTAGGGAAGCCAAGGCTTAGTGAGAGTTAATAGATGGAAAGAGTGAAAGAAAAAGAGATCCAAAATGAAAGTTATTTTGTTCATTATGAAATGAAAATTCTATTGGGCACAAATAAATGTGAGGATAGGATTGGAGTGGGAAATGGGTGGGTGACGGTAGATGAGGATAAAAATAAGAGAACATGAAAAGGGGGCTGACAATAGTTTCCTCCTAAATGATCAGTGATTAATAGGAAGAGAAAGAAGAGAAATTCATCTCTAAGAAAGTTGAAGGAAGCTGCTGGGAGGCTAGATTTGGGTCTTCATTTGGTCCTACCTGTTGGATGCAGTTACTCCTCCTCAGAAGTAGCTGGTAGCTGTAGGAAAAGCAACGAAGAGGTGACGGAATGAGGGAGATATTCTGGCTAAGCTTATTTGTCATATCCAAAGTCTCTTGTCATGCACAAATCGCCACTCCTGTGGGATCCCAACATTTCTCTTTAAAATGTCACCAATTACCTGTGAATGCAAAATGGGTGGATGACTTTGCTAAAGGACTAGGTGCAAGCCTCTTCTTATTCAGAAAAGCCTGAATGAAGCACTGGAAGAAAAGAATGGGACAGTAATTGATATATTGGATAGAAGATAGAAAACACAAGGCATTGGGAACTTGACAGTGAGTGGTAGGGGGAGAGAAGAGCCAAGGAGGAGGGAAAGGATTCTAGTACATAGAAAAACTTGGGTGGCAAAAATGACTTAATGAATTTCAAGTATTTGCCTAGGGGCTCTCAACCCCCTGTAATTAACCCCCAAATGGGTCATTTTGTTTCAAAGTTAATGATATAAATATTAACCTGGACCACTAACATTCCACTGGTCATCAAGAAGGGAGCATGTGCGATTCCATCCCCACTATTGGGAATGCAATTTGGAAAGCATAGCACTGGGTGCCATCTTTATAATTGAAAGTATTTGGGTGAAGGTTAATGGAAAAAACAAATGACTTATTTCATTAGAGTATACTACAGATTGCCTAAAATGTAACAAAAATAAGATAAATTTTATAAAAAGTGATAGTCCCACTCTGCCCTGGTCAAACTACATCTGGAATATTGTTGTCATTTCCAGGCACTAGATATTTGTAAAAATATTGACAATGTCGAATTGATCTGGGAAATGATATGAGGGGACTAGAGACCATTGGGATATTTAGACTGTGAAAGAAATAGCTTAGGGAAAGAATAATGGCTATCTTTCAGTATTTGCAGATCTTTCATCTGAAAGAAGGATTGTATTTTTCTGCTTTGCTACTACAAAGAAAAGAAGTAGGAGCTGCATAGAGGCAGATTTAGGCTCAATATAAGGAAAACATTCTAAAATAACATCCAAAATTAGAATAGACAGCCTTGAGAGGTACCAGACACTCAATCACTAGAAATCTTTAAGAGAGGTCGGGATGATCGCTTGCTGTGGATTTTAGAGAAAGCTAGACTATTCAAGCATGGACTTCACTACAGAGCCTCTGAGTTCTTCTAAAGCCAAGATTTTTGTGATCCTATGAAAAATAGTGGGACTCAACCATTTCCTTACTGTGGCTAACCCTCATAGGCCACTCTCAAGTAGCCTTTTTGCCCAGGTTCTTGGCCGAAGGTCTTGACTCTTCCATTTGCACTTGGAATGGATTTCAGGATGATTTTAATGTTTCCTGGTACCACTAAATCTGTGCCATCTCATTGATCTTCATTAGAAAGATAAATCAGAAACCTATCCTGAACTCCCTCTTTGGAAGCTATAGTCCATTATTAGTTCAAAGGAGACTCAATGCTTGCTGGTTTTTCTGGATTTTCCAGGAAACTCCCAGAATCTGACAAGTCTGTGTATTCCAGGCAGATTTCTTCTTTACTTTTGTTGGGGAAAGGGGGGAACTGGTTTATCCCTAGGACCTTTAGACGAAGACTTTATCAAAGTCATTACTCCATAAGGTGGACACATCTGGGAGCTGAATCTTTCCCAACATCTAGGTGTCAGTGGAGAAAGCAACGTAACTGAATCTACCCCCCCCCCCCCCCCACCATCTTCACCATAAGCAGGATATTGCTCTCAACACCATTCATTCAACAAAAGTGCTGGATCATAATATTTACAATTAGATATTATCTAGTCTAACTGCCTCATTTTATCTTAGCCATAATTTATGCAATTCTGCTCAAAATCCTTCCATTGCCCCCTATCAATGATTTAATATTCCCTTTCCAGACTTACTTCATACCACTATGCTTCACATCTGCCCCAGTGAGATTTCAGTGAGAACATCTGAAGAAGCTTAAAGATGAGGCATTAAAAAGTAAAGAGGAAAGTCTTAAAATACAAAACACTTTCTGATCCTACAAAACATAGGTGGAATGAGAACCTTAATTGCATGTGAAGAGAATATGAAGCTGATGAATATACCTCCAAGGCATAGACTGAATTTATGAGTTCGTTCTTAGTCATTCACCTACAGAAAATTCTTGAAGGAATATGGAAAATGAAAATGACTGAACCAAAACTAATTAACATATACTTTATGGGCATAGATTGATTCACACCTTTGTCCCAAGTCACTTACCCATATAAGATTCCTATGACAGTATGGGAGGTAAATATGACTAAAGGTAAATGACCACCTTTAGGAGTAGCTTATGGAGGGAAGGCACTTTTGAGCCCGAATCTGTCAAAGGAGAAGGGAAACTTTTCCCACCATTTCAGTCTCTATGCAAATTGAAATGTAGTACTTCAGTTGGAAAAAAAAAAGGTATGACTTCAAAAGGAAAGAATATGAAGACTTCCAGTCCAGCCTGCGGCTGAAGGTAAAAAAAAGACAAACTGACCATTGAAAGGTGAGCGCAGGAGATCAATAGACTGACCTGTCTACTAGGGATACCATACTCTGAGAAGAGCAAGCCCTACAAAAAACTGCACTGAAGAGCTGAATAACGGAGGACTTTGAGGCCCTACCGTTTTAGAGTTGTGAGTTCCCTTGGCTATGAGTGCTTCCTACATGTTTGTGTCACTACCACTGCACTTTAAGTTCATGCCCAGTCTTCCCATCTCCTAGATTCTAGTTGTGTTGGTGGGAGAGTATGCCTGTATTGTTTGAGAGAAATGTTCTGAAATGGCTATCATGGTATGCCATTCTAATAAAAGTCTTTGTTAAAGGCTAAGTATACTGACTAATTAAGGGGTAGCACACTGGTAAGGGCTAGTGAGCTAGTGTCTAAGGGGATAGGCATCAATTGGGTTAGCCCTAGAACCCTAGGAGTAAACACAGCCACATAACTGGGAACCTAACCTACCAGTGACAATGAGTTGAGCAAATGAAATCTGAAGAGGCAAAACACTATGCTTCACTCACAATAGACTATTTGCTTTCCCTTATTATAACTGTCCTATGTTGCTTGCATTTATTTGCTTATATTTCTTCTTAGATCTGGAACTCTGATGTTCCATTGACAACTTTCCCTGTTTAAGAATCCTACCAACCCTTTAAGATCCAATTCAAATGTCATGTTCTCCAAAACACTTGTACTCATTCCCCTTCCTCTCCCCTTAAAAAATGATAAATTCTTCCCAGGACATTGCAAAATACTTGGTTTGCTTCTCTCTCGAGTATGTAACCCCAACTTAAAGTCTTGCTCATAAAAATTTGGACATTTTTACTACACATTTTTTAAACATACATAGAATCTTTTTAAAATATATTTTACTTATTTTGATAATTATTTTGCAGTTACGTGTAAAAAAAATTTTAATGTCCTCTTTTAAAATCATGACTTCCAAATTCTCTCCTTCCCTCTCTTTTCTGTGTTGCACCGTGGAGATTCTTTGCCTGGTTCTGCTCCCTGCACTTTGTCTCAGTTCATATATCTTCCCAGGTTTTTTTTAAAGCATCCTGCTCATTTCTTATAGCACAAGAGTATTCCATTACAGTTACACATCACAACTTGTTCAGCCATTACTCAGTTGAGACATCCCCTCAATTTCCAATTCTTTGATAATCATAGAATCTTAAAGATTAAAAGTTAGCTGTCATCTTTGGAAGTGTCCCACTGAGGCATTACAAAAGTATTAAGAGTAATTCTTTCTTGAGAAGACTTGACAGTTAATTGCCATGAAGAAAGAATTTGTGAGAGACTTAGAGAGTTAACTTCTTTGGGAAAATGAAGTACAATTTTTTATTTCATTAGAGACAACAGCCTGAGAATTCCTAAGAGACTTTAACTGCCTCCATGAAAGAACTAAACTGTTAGATTGAAGTCTCAGTGGTCTGGAAAAGTAACCCCAACTATTGCAGGTATTGGTGATAAATAAATAAGATTTCTTGCATCATTGAAATATTTACGTGTCTTTTATATAATTTGTTACTGTTAATAAATTCTATAGCCAATAGCATTGATGTTTGTCTAAGCCTATGACACCAAGGTTTGAGATAAAGATAGGCTGTTCATGGGGAAAAGGGTTTTTTTGTTCTTCAGAGCTCATTAATGATCAAAATGATCAAAATTTAAGTACTTTCTGGTTAATTCTTATTCATATCTACCAAATTCTTTTTCAATCAAGTGAGATAATTGACAAGGTAATGTGTAATTAACAAGCTTGAAGAGTAAAGATTTGATAAGTTTGTCTATGACAACACTTAAAAGATATCATTCATACCCAATATCACCCTCACCGTAAAAGGATTTCTACATGCACATAGCATTGTACAACTCCCTGGTGCTACCCACTGTCATAGCCTAGGTCAGCTGACGCCTATCTCAGACTGCTGCTAAGTGGGTTTTTTGGAAATGAAAAGTGGAAGTTGCAGCAGAATAGTTCCTGGGAAGGCAAGGACAATGTAACCCATGCAAGTCCACATAAATAAACCAAGATCAATCATTTGAAAAATGGGTTTGGAAAGGGGGAGGGGGAGGCAATCAACAGTTTGTATAAGCAGAAGCAAGGTCACAGTTTTTACTAATTCTTGCTCCTTCAAGACTCTCCAAGTCCACATGAGTACAAAGAAATGATGTCTGAGGGTCCAGCCTCAATAGTTTCATACCAAGATAAATAACAGGGTTTAGGGCTTAACAGAATTCTCTCAAATTGCCACACTCGAATGTCTGCATATCTTTATGCCTAGCTGCACATAGATGGCTCCATCCTCCAGCTTCTGATGAATTATTTTTACCTGAAAAACCCCTCCTACCCTCTACCTCATTATTATCCATGGCAACAGCTGACTCTAAGCACCTGTAGATGTCCATCCATCATTTCGTGTTGCAGTGATTCATGGATTTGTCAGACCCCCCTACTTGATTCTCTACTCAATATGAAAAAGGATCATAGAGTTCAAGTTTAAAGGGACCTCAAAACCCAGCCCTCTCATTTGAAAGACGAGGAAGCTGAGATAAGGGAGCTTACTGGAAACGGGAGGAAAAGAAAGCAGGGAAGTGACAGAAAGGGGGAAGGGAGGAGAAGAGAAGGAAGAGGTAGGGGTTAATAACTAGAGAAATCAGTAAATTCCTTACATGGGAGGTAATATCTGAGCTGTACTTTGAAGGAAATTATGGATCCTACAAAACAGATGAGGAGAGCATCCTAGATTTAGAGTTGGAAGGCACCTTAAAGGCTATCAAGAGGCCTCATTTTAAAGTTGAGAAACCTGAGGCATGGAGATTATATGACTCACCTAGGGACACATAGCTGATAAGTGTCTAAGGTAAGCTTCAGATAGAGGGTTAACATGACATGTCAAATGACTGGAGGTTGAAACAGGGGGAAATCAAGTCAAATTGACACATTAAGTGCTACTATATGCCAGGCAAAGAAAGGCAAAAATAGCAGCTCCTTCCCTCAAGGAGCTCATAGTATAATACATGAGACAACATGTAGAAACTACGTAGAAACAGGATACATACAGGAAAACTGGACATAATCTCAGAGGGAGGCACTAACAATGAGGAGAACCAGGAAAAGAATCTTTAAGAAGGTGGGATTCTAGCTGAGACTTGAAGGAAAACTAGGGAAGCCAAGAGGGAGAGATAATAGAGGAAGAGAATTCCAGGCATGGGGAATTGATGGTGAAAATGTTGGGAGTAAGTAGTATCTTGTGTAAGGAATAGCAAGGAGGCAAGTGTCACTGGATTATAGAGTTATGTGGAGGAGAGTAAAGTCTAAGAATACTGGGAAGGAGGAAGGAAAACAGGGGAGAGAATAAGCACTTATCTAGCATCTACCATGTGTCAGATATTGTGCTGTGTTTTGTTTTTACAAATATCTAACATCCTCATGATGATCTTGAGAGGCAGGTACTATTTTTGTCTCTATTTTATAGTAAAGAAAATAGAAGCAAAAGTGAAATGATTTACTCGGATTCATTTAACTAGTAAGTATCTGAGAGTGGATTTGAACTCAGGTCTTCCTGACTTCCTACTCAGAGCTCTATCTACCTAGCCACTAGCTGCCAGGAATGGGTCAGGTTATAAAGCCAAACAGAGGATTATATATTTGATCCTGGAAATACTAGGGAGCCACTGGAATTTACTGAATAGAGGGGTGACCTGGTCAGATAGCACTTTGGGAAGATCACTTTGACAGCTCAGTGGAATGAAGTAGAGAGAGCCTTGAAGCAAGGTGATCAACCAGCAAGCTACTGCAATGATCCAGATGTGAGGTAATAAGGGCCTGCACCAGGGTGATAGCAATGTCAGAGCAGAGAAAGGAGTGCATCCAAGTAGAATCAATAGGCAACTAACTGGAGACTGGTAATAAAAAAGAGTAAGAAGTCAAACAAGATGCATAAGTTGTAAGCCTAGAAGACCAGATCAAGGCTGAATCCAGAATTTGGAAACTGACTACAAGGATGCTGTCAACAAACGTCGGGAAGTTTAGAAAAATGATAGATTTGGAGGAGGCACAAAATATAGGCAGAGCACTACACTGGGATTTGTTGTTGTTAAGTGGTTTTTCAGTCATGTCCAACTCTATATGACCCCATTTGGGGTTGTCTTGTCAGAGATACTGGAGTGGTTTGCCATTTCCTTTTCCCATTTTACAGAGGAGGAAACTGAGGCAAACAAGGTTAAGCGACTTACCCAGGGTCACACCGTTAGTTAGTGTCTGAGGCCAGATTTAAAGTCTGAGGATAAGGACTTCCTTACTCCAGGCCCAGCACTCTATCCACTGTCCCACCTAACTGCCTATGCTAGGATTTGAAGGAATTATAAAAATAAATTAATAAATAAGACTTGATCCCTGGCCTTACGTTGTTTATAATCACATAAAGGTTCTATATCCATCAATTAACCTTGAATAAAGTCAGCTGTTGCCATGGTTCTTTAGTGGGAAGAGAAACAGGCAGGAACTCTCTGGAACAACAGGTTTAAAGGAGAGCCTTTAAACTGAAAAGCAAGGGTGAAAGAGGAAAGAGGAGGAAAAGCGGCAAAATCTGAACAACCAGGTTAGGAACCATAGAGAGCAACTGTAATAGAAAAAAATAAGTATCAGCAGAGATGCTCATAAATTCAGAGGACACAAAAATCTAAGAAAGAAGCCAACAATAAATCCCAAGGCCTCCAAGGTGTACACACAAATTAACAAATGGTAGGTAATAAGCAGAGTAATTTAGAAATCCTTAAGTAAGCTGGAAATTTTTATATTGTAGAAGTCACTGAAAATTGGTAGAATATGGCTCAGGAAAAGTGTACTTTATTCAAAAGATACAGGATAAATTAAAAAGTGGGAGAGGGGAAGTGAATAGTAATATATGATAGAAATATATAATATAAAACAAAGTCTTGTGGAAGGAGAGCGGAGAGGAGGGGAGCCAAATACATTTCAGTATTCCCTAACCAAGGGTGAATGAACATCACGTAGCTAGTGAAACATTTATCATGCATTTATTATTCACAGACTATTGTACTCAGCACTTTGGGAGGGACTGAGAAAAATTGAAAACATTAATGACCTAGGGGGAACATGGTATCTGTTCTTTAAGTAATTAAGGACTTGTCTCAAGAAGAGGGATTAATTTTCTTTTGTTCAGCCTCAAGGTGGAAACAACTAGATGAAGTGGGTGGATGCTGAGAGGTAAATGTATACTCACCCTAAAAAAGGTGTCCTAAAAATTAGAGCTATCCAAAAGTGGAATGGTTTACTTTTCAAGGTTGTGGGTTTCCTCCTCCGGTAGATGCAATTTCATGATGACAAATTAAAAATATGTGTCAAAATGTGTGAATTCAATACCAAATCAAGCAGTGATTGCACCAAAAGACCATATTGCATATTATTTTTTTTAAAAGATGGTAAAAGGAGAGTGTTCTTGGAAGAGAGTGGAGTAGGTTAGAAAATTCCAACTCTTCCGATTTCTCCCACAAACAAGAAAACAGTGTCTCAGGGAGAAGATAGAGCAATAAAAACAAACAAGAGCTAGGGCAGAACAGTGGTCCTCCTGGAACAATGGGAAGAAAAAATCCCAAGGCTAAAGTTTGCTCCCTGTGAATAATAAACACTTCTGTGCTAGTTTGGCTGAAACACCAAGCTGAAAGCCCTGAGGTTTAGCTGGGTTAGGAGGCAATCTTGCCCAGCCACATGGACCTTTCACCCCCCCAAACAGTGTGGAGAGTTGGGGAAGATTGAGGGAACCTCTGCCGATTAAGAATGCCAGTCCCAGTGGTGCTGTTGAGATACATACTTGGTGGCTGCAGAAGCAGTAGGGTGGGGATGCTGCTGATGGTGGGCACTTTCACGAAGCTGGAGTTCTTGGTTTCTGTCCCAGGCAAGAGGAAAAAACTGAAGGAAGATCTGAGGACAGACACACCATCCCCCATATCCCACAACTAGAGGTGATTGTAATTTTAAATTCCTATAAAAAAAAAAAAAAGAGCAGTCACAGAAAAAAGAACCCAACCATAGAAATTTACTATGGGAATAGAGAAGACCAGGGTTTGTCTTTAGAGGATATAGAAGCAAAAAAAAACAAAACCCTCACCCCAAAGAATAACATCAAGTGGTCACCTGTCCAAAAAGAATTCACAGAAGAATTTTAAAAAGACTTTAAAAATCAAATGAGATTGAGGAAAGTTTTTTTTAAAAAATAAGAATAATCCAAGAAAAACAAGTTATTTTTAAAAAGGCAATGAACTAGAAAAAGAGATCCAGAATCTTAAGGCAGAAAATGACTCCTTGAAAATTAGAAATGAGAAAAAGGAAGCCAGCAATGTTATAACAGACTAAGAAATAACAAAACAAAATATAAAGAATGAAAAAAATGAAAAAAATTTCTCATAAGAAAAACATCTGGTCTGGAGAACAGATGAAGAAGAGAAAACAAGAATAATTAGACCACCTGAAACCTATGACCCAAAAAGACCTTGAAGCAATAATACATGAAATAATTAAAGAAAATTGTCCTGAAGTATTAGAATAAGAAGGGAAAGTAGAAATAGAAAAAAAAATCCATCAATTACCACCTAAAAGAGATCCTACAAGGAAAACCCACAGGAATGTCATAGCTAGATTTCCAAACTCCACCTCAAGGAGAAATTATGAGCAATAAGAAAAAAAATTCAAATATGGTGAAGCCACAGTTAGAATCGCACAAGCTCTAGCAGCAGCTGCACTAAAAGACCATAGGTCTTGGAACATTATATATCGAAGAGCAAACAAACTGGGATTATGGCTGAAAATAAGCTGCAAACTTAAGTATAATCCTGAAAGGAAGAAAAAAAAGGATATTCAATGTTAGACATTCAGGATTTTATTGCAAAAATACCTGAAATCAATAGAAAAGTTGACATACAAGATCCAAGAGAAATATAAGGTAAACATCAAAAACCAATTACAAATGACAACATAAAAACAGACTGTTCACTTTTTACATGAGGAAATATAAATTGTATGTCTAAGATTTTTATTAGTAATTTGGTAGTTTGAGAGAAAGATTGGGGTAGAATTGAATATGATGTGATACTAAAAAGCAAACTGTCTAGGAAAAGATAAAAAGAGTAATTATCCTATACCAATGAGGTGCAAAATGAAGAACTGATAGAGGAAGTAGGTAGGGGAGGAAGGCTGGTAGTTCTGGAACCCTAGTCTCAATTGGAATGGATTAAAGAGGAAACAACACATACAAAACAAGAAGGGCTTAAAAGTTTTCTAAATTCAGAAATAAATAAAAGGCTTAAGGGGTAGGAAGAGGGAGACGATAAAAGGAGGGATCTTTGGTGAGGGTGTAGTTTAAGTAGTAGGAGGGCAAGGTAGCAGGTAGAAGTAAAATAGAGGAGTCAGAAGGGATGGGAAATAGGAGATATACACAAACATAAAATAAAGATCAAGAGTAGAACTTGGGAAAAAAGCAGAGGTAGTAATCACAATCTCAGACAAAGTTAAAGCTAAAATAGATTTAAGCAGAAGAGAAAAATAGGAACATCGTGATACATCAGCCATATTTATCAATATTGTTGTAGACTATTTAAAAAACTAGACAGTATAAGGTCTGAATATTAGTGTGGTATAGGAAATGATGAGTTGTTGGACTTAGAAAAATAGAGAAAGACTTGGACCTATGAAGAAAGACATTATTCACTCTTAGAGAAACAGGACAAACAAATATACTACAGCCTTACACAGATGCATATGAATGTATATGTCTATATACAAGTATGATTATAGATATCCAAGTATATATAAGTATATGTAAGTAAATGCATATGTAAGTATATATGTGGCTGTACATAGATGCATGTGTATACACACACAAATTATCCTCATCTAATTGTAGCCTTTTGAGGGAAGGATTGGGGGAAAGGAAGGGGAAAAAAAACAAAATAAAAAGTTCACAGCAGAGAACAAAAGAAAACTTACAAGGAAGCAAAAAAAAAGGTGGAGAGTTCAGAACATAATGGGTAGTATTTATTATATAGACTTTCTTGAAATGGGAATTCACTGTTGTATAATTTGAATCCTCTCACATTCTGCTGTGCACATAGCAATGGGTTTTTTTCTTTTCTTATTTTCTATCGAAGTTTTAGTATTTAAATTTATAATATGTTTCTTTTTCTTTTGGTGTATTTAATTTTAGTATTTAAGTTTAAAATAAATTAATTTTTAAAATAAAATATAAAAATATTTAGCAAAATAAATTTTAAAAGTTTCAAAGAAAAATTAATTAAAAGTTGGCAAAAGTTGAACAGTACATTGTATCAGTCAATGAATTTAATTATTTTAATTTGTTCCAAGTAATTCCCATATCACTATCGAGTAAAGGTGAGATATATAAGTATAGAATGAGATAGCAATCATCAGAAATATTCTCACCTAAGTACAATTAGGGACTCTGACTGCCCTGCAAAAGCCAGCCCCTCGCTCCTCTTTCCTGAAGAAAAGAGCTGAAATCTCATACAAGTCAAAAAGGCAAAAGCTTATTGAGAGGGGATTGAGAGCCTGTGAGCTGGCAGCTGTGTAAGTGTTGAACAAGGAGGGGTTGTCCCCATTCCCTGTCAGAACTCCCCTCCAAGCGTCCTCAACCATAGGTATAACCAGAGGACAAAGGGCTCACAAATTTGGCTAAGAGGAGGCAGTGGCAGTGTACTGCTATGCTCTAGTGGCTTTCACACATCTTATACTGAAAGCAAGCCCTTCTGCCCTTGACTATCTCCCAGCTTATATACTTCTTATCTTCACAGATTTAAATTCTCTCTTTACTTGAGTATTGAGGCAGAAGATGACTGGGGGGTGGGGGGAAGAAACTATCTACTTCCAAAGTAGACATTGCTTCTGATGGTCTTTGGATCACTTTGGATTTCTGTTCAGTTTTTCAGTCTTCCATCTCAACTGTACTCCATTTTCTTAGTCGAAGTGGGATACATCTATCTGACATACAGGAGAGAAATTAGCATATTATGTAAACAACCTTTATCTCTCTTTACCAGGCTAACTATATAATTAAGACCCTCTGCCCCAATTGAAAGTATTTACTGAGCCTAACTCAGAATAAACTTTAAGAATTATGAAATTCAAATATACTCAAGGAAACACAACCACAATTTCATTTAGTGGCAACTAAGGTACAATCTTTTACTTACAATAACTTTAACAACAAAAATGCAAACATATCTACACTTGGATCAATTTGTGTATTTCCTTTTTCCTCTGCAGACATTAGTCAACATTCAATTTTAAAGTGTGTCAAATTTTATACACATACAATATTAGATGTAATATATAATTATAGACATACAATTTTTGCACAGCCAAAAAAGTAATATAGCTTCACATAGGAAATGACTGATTATTAATGTGGAAGTCATTTAAGAATCAATTTTCTATGTACAATTAGATTACTCATTTAGCAGAGCAAAGATCAGAATTAATATAAAGCTGGAATAAAGAAAAAATATGAAGAAAAGTTATAACATGTAATTCAAGCAACTCCAACCTGACCCATTTAAGAAACTTTTTGACACTAAAAAATGAGAAATGTATGGAAGAAAGGACATTGGTGCCAATTATAACAATTTCATACAGAAGTTTAACCACAATAAATCAATAATCATAACAAAGAGACCAAAGAACCTAAGACTTAAGTTAGAAAACATTTGACCTACTTGCCAACCATAGAACATAGGGCAATATTTCTTTGGAATATAAACTTCTTTGTAAAATTTTACAAGAAAGGGTGACACAGAGTTAAGAGCAGTATTACCCAATAAATATGAGAAGCAGTAGATGGGAAGCAACAGTTTATAAAAAAAGCAAGAGATCCAACTAAAAAGTTATCCTACCATCAATTAAGCATGAAATGGTAAAGATGAAAGATTAAAAATAGAAAACCAACAAATATTTTATTAGAAATCTATAATATGCCAGGCAATAGGTGTATGGAACAATCTCTACCTTCGAGGAGCTTACAATCTGTTTAAAAAAAAAAGATCAGCAAATATTTTCATAAACTCTTTTCCTGCTGAATGACAGTGAAGTTATCACATTTGGATTCAAACATCACAATCATCGCTCTACTGCCCAAAGAAGTGAAAATGGCACTGAAGAAAGCAAAGATGGGAAAAGCAGTTGACGTAAATTAAGTATGCAAAGAGGAAGCCAGTACTGGAAATGCCAGTTTTAGAAGGCACTGAGGGAGGGATCAATTTTCAAAGTACAGCATCAATGCCTATCTGTGCAAAGTGGGCATGAGAATAATCTACATACATATTAAGGAAGCTTTAAAAAGGCATTAGAAAGTAACCTGCAGGTTTTCAAAAGCTGCATTTCACAAGAGACCACAACTTTACTATCACACAATTGACCGAAAATATAAAGAACTGAAGATTCCACTGTACTTACTGTATGTTGAATTTTTTTAAGCATTTATTTGGTACAGCAAAACACTGCCTTTACAGGCTTTACAACAAGACATCTCCCATATATATGTCGAAATTATACAAGCTACTTTTATGTAATGGAGGAGGTGGAGTAAATAACAGTCCCTCTCTCATACTACCTGGAGTACTGAGCCTGTGCCCTTGAAGTTGCCTGGGAAAGTTCGATGTATAATCTATAAAGCTGCTTCTAAAGGTCTGTCCTCATGCATAATCCATGGTGTTCAGTTCCTACTAGTTGAAAGACAAAGTGACAGAGATGACTTGCGTGATAGCCCTCTGCTCTTCAGCACTAAATAAGGCATAAAACAAGAAGACCAATACTCACCAGGGGTATTCATCACTGTCATGGAGGAGATTCGTACAGCTCAGAGTTCAAGTCAAAGATGAATCCACTATGGAGAGTGAGGTCTTTCAGATATTGTCTTTACAGATGTCATTGAGTTGATTTCAGTGAGCCCTGGAATACTGCAGAAACTCCTAAACAAATTCATAATCCCTTAAAGACTTCATCCTGACTATCTACAGAGGAAAAGACAAGTGGGTGAAAGGTGCCTACCATCTAGACCAGACGTTCATAATTGAGATTCTGGGGTTTTTTCAATATTTTGATAAATGCATTTCAATACCAGTGGTTTCCTTTGTAACCCTAAGTATTTTACTTTCTGCATTTAAAAACATCCCGAGAACAGCTTCACAGGCAGTTCACAGCACAAAAAAAAAGATATGTAGACCCCCTTGTCTAGACTATATCCCATCCAAAGAACTAGAGAGCTCATCTATTAATATATATTTCTTGGACAAATTATGCAGTGGGTAATAGGTTCGATCAGAATGAAGAGAGTGGACCAAATTGCCTTTAGAGAAATAGAAAATTTTTTAACGTCTCCAAGCCTATCCATAAAATAAAGGCACTTTTTAAAAAATCTCAGTATCCTTGTGATAATGCTGTACAGCTGAGAGTCATAGAACACTATAATCTCTAAATAACTATGGTTGAGAATTATCATAAAGGGCAATGGAAAGAAGCAGAGCAAGTACAACATTATAAAAAATTATGAAAGAAAAGTGGCTAAAAGAAATTAATGATTGAAAAAGAAGATGGGTTGGTCATAAAATGAGAGGAAAGGGCAACGAATGGATAACCTTTACACTTCCATGATAGGTTTACACTAGCAAGAAAATTGGGCATAGGCACTGAGCATGTCAGTGAACCAAGAGGAGATCATGTTGATGATAACACAGGATGGGCAGACATGGATGGATCATTGCTCTAGAACTGTAAGGAAATGAAGAGATAATAACATAATGTACCTACCGTCTCATTGATCAGGATGGTGAGGCTCAAAAAGTTGATGAAACTTTCCTAAGAACAGATAAGCAATGAAGGTCAGAATTTAAATTCAGGTGATGTGATTCTAAGTTCTGTGTTCTTTAAACTGCATGACCGAACTCTACATCACTAGAGAAAATGTGTGTTCGTCCGACATGACTTGCACTTGACTTTGTTTTGAGTGAGGGAGGGTGGTGCAGGTCACCAGCCTCACTTTCTCCTCCTGAGCCATCTGGATCCAGTGACCAGATATTCATCAGGATGACTGGAGATGACCCAGGATGAGGCAATTGAGGTTAAGCCACTTGCCCAAGGTCACACAGCTAGTGAGTGCCAAGTATCTGCAGTGAGATTTGAACTCAGGTCCTCCTGACTCCTGCACTGATCCTCTATCCACTGCACCACCTAGTTGCCCACTACAGAAAATATCTACGTCAATAAGACCACAAAGTCATTGGTGCACTGAATTATTAAAGGTATAATCACCCTGAGAAAACATGAACATATTCATATATATAATATTCCAGGGTAGGAAGTGCTATACACATAGACAGTGTGTCCCAAAAGTCCTAATGCAGTGTTTAGCTTTTAATAACAGAAAACTGAACTAAGAATTTTGGGACATCCTGCATATATACATAAACATACATGTATACGTAGACACATACATATGTGTATGTATATATATGTATAATAGCTGTTCAAGTATCAATGACCAAATACATATCCTGATTTCCTTTAATTCTAATGCCTTCTCTCTATTGATTATATCCAATTTATTCTGTTTATATCTTGTTTGTATATAGCCATTTACATGCCATCTTCTCCCCTAGACCATGAGCTTCTCCAGGGCAGGGACTGTCTTTTGCCTTTCTTTGTATCACTAATGCTTAGCACAGTACCTGGCACATGTTGTTCATTCATATTCAGCCATGTCTGACTCTCTGTGACCCTATTTGGGGTTTTCTTGGCAAAGATACTTGAGAGTGATTTGCCATTTCCTTCTCCAGTTCATCTTGCAGATGAGGAAACTGAGGCAAGCAAAGTTAAGTGACTTGCCCAGGGTCACACAGCTAGTAAATGTCTGAGGTCAGCCCTCTATCCATTGCACCACCTAGCTGCCTACCCAGCACATAGTAGATATTTTTTAAAATCTTATCAACTGACTGACAATATTCTGTTCCTGCTGAAACCATATTTTTTTTCTAGAGGATCTGCTTTTTTGTTATTACTTCCCAGTCACCATTTAGGGTGGGTCTATGTATTTAGTCTCCTGCCTCAACATGTCCCTAAGTCTGTCCAGAGTGTGAGCTCCTAGCAAAGAAGCTACCAGGGCTAATCAAAAAATTCTGATCCACTTTCTCAAATAGCTTCTCTAAGCCAGAACTGAATGAATAATGCTGTCCTTCGTGTATGGGCTAATTGCCCTTGTAGATGGTAAGACTGAGAGACTGTAGCCTGTCAAGTACTAAATTAGCTGTTCGGGGCTCCCTTATCTCCTAATAGATCACCTTCCCCTTGATCTAACCCAGAGGATGGTGCTCATGCTGTCTTTCTGATGATTAACTCAATTTAACTGTCTTTTTTTTCTCCTGATCACACAGTATCTTTCAATAAAAAAGAGAGAGAAACCATTCCTGTTACTGGCTGTCAGCACCAATTGTTCGGCCCTAGTAATTACTACCTTATCAGACCCTGAAATACTCCTACACAGTATGTCATAGCTGTGAGTTCCTCCAAATTTATGAATTATTTGAAGAAATGATGAAACCTATCATATTGTCTTTCAACTTCATCTGAAATGAAATTAAGAAAGAGCTAGGGTAGGGCAAGGCATCTTGCAAGATTGCTATTCCTGGGCCAAAGCAGAGAGGACCCAGAATCTTTGGACCCTTTCTTCTTCCTGCTTGGGAGACAATTCTAATATAACCACCAGGGGGTACTATGAGCATGGGCCAAGTCATCTATTCAATAGGATTGTCAAATTAGCTGGGTGAACCGCCTACCACCTTCCATACTATGCATGCTATACATCTTCATCATAGCTAACATGTGCCGGGCACTGTGCTATGTGCTTTAAGGTTATTATCTCTTTTGATCCTCATAATAACTCTATGAAGTAGGTATTGTTATCCCCATTTTACCAAGGAGGAAACTGAGTCCAACAGAGGTGAAGTGACTTGGCCAAGGTTACAGAGCAAGAATGAGTCTGAGGTTGAATTTGAACTCACGTTTTCTAGACTCAAGGCTCAGTGCTCTATTGGCTACACCAATCTGCCAGAACTGAGAAGTTCTCAGGTAGGCAAGTAGGGGTAGGGGGTGTGTGTTGGAAGGGGAGAGATACATGCACGCACATCCAATCAAATCTCTAAACTTGTGCCGTCACCCACTGACCACTTCCCTTCCTATTTGGGCAGGGCATCTTCTTGATCAAGTCGTCTCTATGGAGGTCATAAGCTTGAAATGAATTTAATTAGAGTAACGAAAGAAGAATACTAGATTATTAACTGAGTGTATCACATATGGTGACTTTCCTTCTTCAGGAAGCCTTTCCCAATCCCCCCTAATTCTATGGCCTTCCCTTTGTTGATTATTTATAATTTATCCTGCACATATCTTGTTTGTTCATAGGTGTTTGCTTGCAATATTTTCTCCTTGACCTGGGAACTCTGAAATTTGGCCACAGTGTTCCTAGGAGTTTCTCTTTTTGGATCTCTTACAGGAGGTGATTGGTGGATTCTTTCAATATTTATTTTGTCCCCTGGTTCTAGAATATCGGGGCAGTTTTCCTTGATAATTTCATGAAAGATGATGTCTAGGCTCTTTTTTTGATCATGGCTTTCAGGTAGTCCCATAAGTTTTAAATTGTCTCTCCTGGATCTATTTTCCAGGTCAATTGTTTTTCCAATGAGATATTTCACATTATCTTCCATTTTTTCATTCTTTTGGTTTTGTTTTCTGATTTCTTGGTTTCTCATAAAGTCATTAGCCTCCATCTGTTCCATTCTAATTTTTAAAGAACTATTTTATTTAGTGAGCTTTTCAACCTCCTTTTCCATTTGGCTAATTCTGCTTTTTAAAACATTCTTCTCCTCATTGGCTTTTTGCACCTCTTTTGCCAATTGAGTTAGCCTATTTTTAAAGGTGTTATTTTCTTCAGCACTTTTTTCGGTCTCCCTTTAGCAAGGTGTTGAACCGCTTTTCATGCTTTTCTTGCATCTCTCTCATTTCTCTTCCTCCACCTCTCTTACTTGATTTTCAAAATCCTTTTTGAGCTCTTCCATGGCCTGAGCCCATTGAATATTTATTTTGGATGTTTGGGATACAGAAGCTTTGACTTTTATGTCTTTCTCTGATGGTAAGCATTGTTCTTCCTCATCCAAAAAGATGGGAGAAGATATCTGTCCACCAAGAAAGTAGCCTTCTATAGTCTTATTTTTTTTCCCTTTTTTGGGCATTTTCCCAACAAGTTACTTGACTTCTGGGTCCTTTGTCAAGAGTAGGGTACACTCTGGGGATCTGTAAGATCTCAGTTCCTCCCAAGTGGCACAATCAAGCATGTTCACTGGTCTGGGAGCAGCAGAGATTTTTGTGCCCAGAATCTTAGCAGAGTTTCCTCTTCACAACCGCCTGACCTCCAGTTCCACCAAGCCAGCACTGGGGGCTGAGATTCAGATAAGCTGCGGGGGCAGAGCTGCCATTCAGTGTGAGATAAAGATCAGCTGCCACAGGGCCTCTACACAGGGCTGAGGTAAGAGTCAGCTGCTCAGTGCCCCCAGAAGTTTTACAATCCAACTATGAATGCAAGCTGCTGCAGGGGCTGCTGTGGGAACTACTGCTCCTTACCAGATGTGGCCTCTGCAGAGGCTGCCTGAGGAGGGAGGTTATGGGAAGGCCCTTCGCCCTTCTAGGCCAGCTGAAAAAACCCTCCCACTGACCTTTGGCGCCTGTGGGTTGAGGGATCTGCAAACCGCTGCTACTGCAACTGGAGATTTTGCCCCTGAGCCCTGTTCGTATCCTCCTCCCAGAGCTGAGGGGGGCTGGGTTCTGCTCCGCATCTGGTGCCACAGACTTTTCTCATTGGCCTTTCAGGTCACCGTGGGCTGGAAATCTCCACTCTGTTGTTCTGTGGCTTCTGCTGCTCTAGAATTTGTTAAGAGTCTTTCTTTACAGGTATTTTATGGGCTGTGTGTAGATGTTTGTTTGTAGGTGTTCATAGATGAGCAGGTAGACAGCACAGTGGGTAGAGTGCCAGGAAGACTCATTCATCTTTCTGAGTTCAAACTCAGCCTCCGACATGTCCCAGCTGTGTGACCCTGAGCAAGTCACTCACCCCTGTGTGCCTCAGTTTCCTCATCTGTAAAATGACCTGGGAAAGGAAATGGCAAACCATTCTGTTATCTCTGCCATGGAAAACTCTCAATAGTGGTCATGAAGAGTGGGACATGATTGAAATGAATAAACAAAAACAGTTGTTTACATGCTTTCTCCTCCCGTTATATTGTGAGCTCATGAGAGCAGGGACTATCTTTTGTCTTTCTTTGTACTCCCAGGGCTGAGAGCAGTGCCTGACACATAGTAGGCTTTTACTAAATTTTTAGTGATTGGCCAACTATTTTTACTCCAACCTTCACTCCCGCTCTTCCATGCATGCAGAAACACACAAAAGCAGTTACAGTTGACTGGTTTCGGGTCTATTTTCTTAGCTCTGCCACAAGTTGAGAAGGGGTAAGTCAGTCATGAGCAGATCTGATTGTTCAGCTGTACTAATGACTACTGATATAATTTTCCTAGGTATTTTTCCAGAACACTGAGTCAGCAAATATAAGCTGGTGTGGAAGGAAGGGTGGAGCTGGCAACTGCCATGAAATTCCCAGCCAGGGGAAAATGGGCAGGAGGTAGCTTCTTCTTTTATTCTGAGTGCTTACAGACTTAATTTCTGCAAATTCTATACCCCCAACACCTTTTCTGATCTTTTTCCCCTTGGGGGCAGGAAAGGGACAGTGAGGGTGATCAGCAAGAGAATTTAAAAAGAGATATTTGTACAATATTTCTTTACAGGAATCCTACTATTTGAAAACTTCCTTGCGGTTTTCTTCATGTGCTTCAGCATTTTTTTTTCGTAGTTACCTCATTGGATTTTTTGGCAACTAAGTGGTACAGTGGATAGAATGCCAGGCCTGGAATCAGGAGGACCTGAGTTCAAATTTGACCTCAAAACACTTACTAGCTGTGTGACCCTGAGCAAGTCACTTAACTTTGTTTGCCTCAATTTCCTCATTTGTAAAATGGGCTGGAGAAGGAAATGACAAACCACTCCAGGATCTTTACTGGGAAAATCTCAAATAGGGTCATGAAGAGTTGGACATGACTGAAGGACTTAAAAACAATACTGTATTTTTAATAAATCATGTGGCCACTGAAAAGTTAAATGTCTAAGTCTTTTGAATAATTTGGAAAAAAAATGATTTCCTTAATGCCAGGTGGAAACTCAAAGCAGAGATGAAAGATTTTTCTATTTTAATAATTTTGGAGTATAATCCAAAGATCACTCCTAGACCTCTATAGAAACTGGGACCAGAAGCACTTCTCAGGAGAACCTGAGGTGGTGAAAACAAAAATTATTCTAAGAGTTGATGGACTGAGAAGCATTTGTGTTACTTCCACCTTTGGGAAAATGAGTATATACTCATTAAGTACTCTGCCATAGACCCTTGGCTGGAACCTATTAGTCAAAATAAATACTACTCTCCGGAGCTGCTTAGTTCACAGCCTACATCACTGAAAGTTGCAGAAAACAAGGGAAAAATCCAGCTGTAGATTATAATAATTTCTTCAGCATCACCAAACATGCATCATTCGAGTTCAGACATCATCAAACTGCTTATTTGGTTCCAGAACAATATCTGTTTGGTTTACTCACAGCAAAGAATCCTCTTTAGATTAGTTGGGCAAGGATAGACAGATTGGTTCCATCTCAGTGTTCCTGGTCCTCCCTGCCACTCTAGCATCCTTTTTCAAATTGCCCACCCCTACGTCTCTTATCATTTGCATGAACTCTGCTTTCCTAAGCAGTGTACTTGTCTGAAGGATGAGTAGTTCCAGAATTCACATACCACAGTGAGACTATTAGAGAAGAGGATATTTTATAAAATTAAATCTAGAGTTCTCAAGATGGAAACAAACTTTCTCCTCCATGCCATCTGCCTCCTTCTACCGTTGAGGACCTGGATAGTTTGGTCTCCTTTCTTCCTTCCTCATTGAGGGGATGAATGGGCTCCTTCCAAGTAAGTGTCTCTATGGGGTCACACAACCTAGGCCAGCTATTCATAGCCTAGGACTGGCTTAAAACTAAAATGTGAAGTTGGCAGAGTTTGGCCTCAATTCCTCCTTCCTTGTATGTTGTTCTCTCTCCCAAATCAGCCCATGTCAATTCTTATTTCAGGGATGTCTCTCTCTCTGACTTGGTACTATTCTCAAATCTGGTCTCAGACACTTAACTCTGTTTGCCTGTTTGAAGCTTACAAATCCTGCCCCTTATGCAATGAGTAAAAAAAGCCAGTTTAGAGCTGATGGAAGGAAGAACTTCCTAAGACTTAGAACTTAAGTAAGGTCACCTTGTTGGAAATCTTCAGACAGGTGCATGACCATTTATTGGACCTATTGCAGTGAGGATTCTTCTTCAAGTATGGGTTAGCTAAATGATGGCTGAGGTGACTTCCAACTCTAAAATTCTGTGATTCAGCCCCCTGAGGGCCAGACTTTCTGTGTATTCCAAGCTAATAACCAGCTAATCATAAAAATTAATTTTTTATGATGGAAAAGATCTGATGATAATGGAAAATATCTAAGAGATTTTCAGAACTCTTCTTTCCAAATAGGGTGTGTGTGTGTATGTATGTATGTATGTGGGAGAGAAGAGGAAGAGAGGGGAAGGGAGAGGAAGGGAAGGGAGGTGAGTTTTTAGCAGCTTTTTGTTGTGGCAAAAGTGTTGGAAAATTGGAGAATGTTTTTCAATTGGGGGATGGCTAAACAAGTTATGGTTTATGAATGCAATGGAATACTATGGTGCTATCAAAATGACAAAAGGGATGGCTTTAGAAAACATATGGAAAGACTTATATGAACTGACTCAGAGTGAAATAAATAGAACCAGGAGAATAATTTATACAACAATATCACTGTAAAAACACACAATTTTGAAAAACTTGAGAACTCTGATCCACACGATGGCCAGTCATGACTCTAGAAGAACAAAGGTCAAGCATACCAGCCACCTGGTGACACAGAGATTCTGGACGCACAATGAGATGATTTTTTTTGGACATGGCTAATAATGGAAGTTGTTTTGCCTGTCTATGTATGTTTGTTACAAGGGCTTTGGTTGTCTTTTTTCCAATTTGAGGAGGTGGTATGGAAGAAAAAAGATAGATTTTTGTTAATTGGAAGAGAAAAGATAGACTGCTGGAGAAAGATACCTCCTCTTTGCTATCAAGAAGGGTATGGTTGATGGCAGGAATTATTGGATAGGACTAATAGCCTACAAATAGGTCTAGCATATATTTGGGGTTGGTCCTACATATAGGCATTGATATGAGGACCCTACTCTCATTCCCTGATGCTGGAGGATATTCTCTAAATTGCCATGGCCCCATCTCAATAGGAAACTCTGGCGGTAATAGAGCAGCAACCATGGAAGTGAGAAAGTCCAAGAATTTTTATCCTAACACCTTCAACCCACATAATCCCTGCTACTTGGACACTGGATAGCTAGGTGGGTGCTTTATAGTCTAAGTTCCTCCCCTATATCGGTTTTAAAACCATAGAGTGACTTACCTACTTTACTAACTATGGCCCTGGACCACATAGCTAGTGAATGTCAGGGCTAGGATTCAAATTCAGATCTTCTAACTCCAAGTCTGGCATTTCTTTCCAGTGAAATGTCAGCCTTCTTTCTGAAAGCAACTTGGGCTGAAGACAAAAATGTGAGTTAAATGATACAGAATTTGTTTCCTTATTTGTAAAGAGATGCGCCTGGATTTGATCATATCTGTAGTTGTATTTTAATCACTCTGACATTCTGTTGTTTTTGCTTTTCCTTCATTCTCAAAGAGGACCATGACATCAGGAAGGTGATGCCATGACTAGCAAGTGAATTAGATTTAGGTGAGGGAGGGCTGTACAAAGTCACTAGCCTCATTTTCTCCTCCAGAGCCATCTGGGTCCAGTGGCAAGATATACATCAGGATGACTGGAGATGGCCCTGGATACAGAGGGAGGCCTTAGTCTTTTTAAGGTAAGGTCTTTCCCATGTCTCAGTTTGACTGAGGCAAAACCCATTCAGTGATTAAGACTAGGTAAGAAATGAGGCAAAGAATGGTCTTTAGTGAATGTAAATAGCAATTGTGTCTGACATTCTGTAGTTCTATGAGAGAGGTTTCTGCTACATACCACATCTAGCTACTGGGAACTTTCATGCTCTGTAATTAATATAATAAATAACTAACATTTACGTAACACTAAGGTTTGCAAAGCTCTGTACATG
Source organism: Notamacropus eugenii (assembly GCF_028372415.1). Classification (NCBI taxonomy): domain Eukaryota; kingdom Metazoa; phylum Chordata; class Mammalia; order Diprotodontia; family Macropodidae; genus Notamacropus; species Notamacropus eugenii. The sequence continues at coordinate 411,738,035 of NC_092873.1, forward strand.
TGATCTCTTTTGATGCTCAGAGTCTTTTGAGGTAGGTCCATTTTACAAATAGAAGAAATAAGGTTTAGAATTTAAGTGACTTGCCCAGTCACACAGCTAGTGTGAAACAGAATTTGAACTTAAATTTTCTTGATTGCAAGTTCAGTGCCCTATCTACCACACCATACCGACTAATATCTCTGATTGTACCAGTGAGGAGAGGGAAAGGTTGTCCAAAAGAGGATTTCCTTTCCCCAAAAGGATATTGTTAAAATACGTATAAACTACCCTGGGAGGGAGGGTCCTGAAGGTCTTTTCAAGTTGTTTTCCCATCCTTATTTTTTTGGGTGAACAAAACTTTTTCAGAGAATGGATAGAGTCATTCTTCTAGGGATGCTAGAAAGTGTCTAGGTATCAGGGGTCAAGCCTTAGTTTTTTAAAAGGCAAAGACCCTGCATGTCATGCCCACAAGTGATATTATTGAAAAGAATTTCCTCATTGTGGATTCCTAGGCACTAGGCTGTCCAGCTGGTAGAGTTTTCTAGGCTAACATTCATCAGAACAAGTAGAGCAAGTAGGAAATGCAGGTAAATAAGCTGGCCCAGGGCACTGCTGACTGGGCACATTTGGGCATTAAATGAAAGGGATGCAAGTAACAAAGTGGTGTGTAAAATCTCATATGCTCTTATTTTTTAGTCAAGGACATATGACAATCAGATGGCCACATGCTCCCCAGCCCCATACACCATGGATGGACTATTCAGCCTTATTTCACCTCAAAAAATGATCTGACAGGTTCATTCTCTTCTGACAATAAGCCATGGACTTGGAGTCAGCCCCATTCAAACCCTCTCTCTCTCATAGACTCTGGCAAAGGGCTGTTCCAAACATGAGCAATGGAGAAATCTGTTCAACCTTCTGAGCCAGTAAAATAAAAACAGACTCCAAAGACTCAGTTTTTTCAAATGTCCATCAACATTCTTGGGGCATAAACTGTATGTTCATTTTACATCTGCTTCTAAATTCTCCCATCTGTATTTCCATAACCCTGAAGCTGTGGTAGAAATGATGACTTGTACCACATGGAACTGTTCCTGCCTCCTGCTGTCATCCTCCATAGCCCAAAATGCCCCAAAAGCTCAGCCTCACCTAGTTATATTTTCCCCAAAACCCAAGGGTTACATGTAATTGATGTAATGATCATTCTAAATGCATTTCACAGGATTTAGAACTAGAAGAGACATTCAAGATTACCTAGTCCAGGGGAATTTAATCTTTTTTACAGCTTCAGCACCTTTGAGTCATGGACCCCAAATCAGAGTAGTTAAAAAAGAACTCATCATTGGGGGACATGCTAAGTGTTTGAAATTTGTGAAAACAAAGATTTTTTACCATCCAAATTTACAGGCCCCTTAATCTGACAGGTCTGTGGACCCCAGATTAAGAAGTCCTGTCCTAGACCAACCCTTTAATGCTAGCAATAGAGAAATTGAGGTCCAGAGAACGAAGTGACTTGCTGAGCCAATAAACAACTAATCCTCCCCTCCAGTGTCCTGTACTTGCTCTTAGCTATTAGACTGTGAACTGCTTGAGGGCAAGGATGGTTTTTTACCTTTCTTTGTATCTCCAGCACTTAACACAGTGTCTGGTATATAGTGGGCACTTAATAAATGCTTGTTGACTTGACCTGGTATTGAAATGCATTCAACAAGTATGTACAAAGCCTTGAATCATGTGTGGTCTGGCATCCTAGTGCCTTTCCCAGCATGCCACAGTAGAAGTTGCCCACCTTGGTGACCTGGATCATATACTGATCTAGCCAAACCCAGCAGACACATCATCCCCTAGTTCTTTTCTATCCTGCTTAAAAACATCTGGCAAGTTTTCCTTTGTGCCTTGAGTCTTCTCCCCTCTCCTGAGCTTTATAGGGGAGATCATTTCCAAAGCCAAATCACCTGAAGCTGCCTTCTCTGCAGGGGTGGGTCAGGTGGCAACACAGAATGGTATCCTTCATCAGGTCCTCTTTACATGTGTGGGTCTGAGGATTTAAGGTGGGCCAGCAGCCGCCATTCTCCTTCAGTCTCAAAACCTGAAGCAGCAGGGCCCTCCAGAATTAGAAATCATAGCCAGGAGTTCTTAATTTAGGATCCTCAGACCCCTCCTAAGGCATTCGTTTGTGGATTGATTTTAGGGGGTTTGTAAGTTGGAGGGGAGTGGGAAATGACATGTTTATTTTTATTAACCTCCAACTGAAATTTAATATTTCTTTCAAATTATTTAAATAACTTAAAAACATTTAAATATTTAAAAATATATTCTGAGAAGGGGTGTACAGGTTTCATCAGAATGCCAGAGGGGTCCATGACTCCAAAAAGGTAAAGGGCCCCTGATCTAAGCCAAGTCTAATCTCCTGAGGGAATAGGGCCAGTAGGTCCTCTTGCCACAGCACCCACGCACACACACAAACATATGTGTGTATGTGTGCATACATATATACACATATGCGTATATTCCCTTCTTAACCAAAGGGCTGGAGGCAAAATCTGCCCCAAATAAAAGGGTTTGGTAGTTCTCTGCCCACTGTGGCTCCAGCCCCTGCCTCTCTTCAGAAATTGAGGGCTTCCCCTGCGATAGAAAGTCAGGGTTCAGTCCTCTTGAAATAGGGATGGAGGAATGGTGCATAGGGAGTAGACCCTCTACTTTGCTAGACCAAAGAACAAGAGAATGTAAGACTCAAGGAGAGTGGGTTTGATTTCTGAGACCCTCTCTAAATACTACAATGAAATGTAATTATGAAATGTTCCTTGGGAAAGGTGCATAATGCATATTAGAGAACTTCCATATCTGTTAGGGCAGTTTCCCAGTTTCATGCCTTTAAATCGACCCCTCAGGTTGATTCAAGCAAAATTTTCTGTTGCCTTCTGCCCTCTGTACCCCCTCTGAGGGACACTCAGTCTGTCCATATCAAAGATTATGTTAATAGCAAATATTCCATTGAAGTTTAAAAAAGCACACAGACATACCCCCAAATAGCATCCAGTCAGTATCAATACCGGAAAGGGCCTCTAATAAAAAGGCTAGTGCTGACCTGTATTCTTGCTTCACTAGAAAAATAAAGACTTAACTTGAGGGACTTTGTAAAAATGCCTTAGTAATTCATTTTTGGACAGGTGTTGATATAAGTTCTCATTTCCCCTGCCTCTCCTTTCCTAAGATGCAAAAACATATTCTCTAATGGGAAAAGTAGAACTGCCTGTTTTCTAAGAGTTCATGCATTTCTGGAAAGGCCAGAGTTTAAATCTCAGTCTCCCCCTCCACCCCCATGCTGCTTGAAGGAAAACATTGCAGTGACATTTAAATCTCTCTGGCTGGTTGTTAATTATTCACAGATTTAGAGTTGGAAAGGGACCTTATAAATAATTTAGTCCAGCTTCCTCATTTTACATATAAGGAGGAGGAGGCCCAGAAAGTGGGAAGTTACTTATCTAAGGTCATACAGTGAGGAAACAACAGTGATGGAATTTGAACTCAGATCCTCTGAAGATAAATTCAATTTTCTTTCAAATTCATGAAACTGCAAAATTCTCAGACTGCATAGTCTCCAAACCAAAAGATGAGTTCACATATTTTTGAGGAATGCTGGGGATGATCAAACACTGACCTGACTGTAGTGTCAACTCTGATGTCTGACTGGTGGGTATTGAGTGTGGTGAATGAGTTAGCCTTTTATGTAGTTAATGAAGGGCATTGAAAGCTAGGTATAAGAGTTATAGGACGAAGCCAGATGTCATCTTACTCACATGTATATCTTGAGGCCAGTTTTCTAAGACCTAGAGATGAGTAATGGGATATCCTGGGTATTCTCACTCACCAAAAGAGCCCTGACAAGGAATTCCTGTACCTGGGGTAGGGGAAGGGAAAGGCATGGCAGACTATTTCAACAAATGGAGATGTGGGATAAGGGGAAAGGGCTGCAATGGCACAACAGATAGAGTCATCATGAATTTGGTCAAGGCAGGAGAGAAGAGATGGCCAATTCTAGATGTCTGGACCCAGAGCAAATCCCTGGTTGCCCAACCTGAGTGAGCAACACTTCTGCTACTCATCCTTACATGTGCTTCTCACCATAGGCATGCATATATCATAGGTCAGGGAAGGGCGTCAGATAAAGAACATGTAGTGGTATCTACGAGAGGCAGAGCAAGCCCATCCATACTCTGGTGCATGGCACTATGTACATCATCCCTAAAAGACAACATTATAAGCATCGAATTCCCAGACCACGTAACACCAGTTGGCAATGTGGTTTGAGGGTACCTACAGGGATTCTACTGTTTTTTTTTAGTCATTTCAGTGTGTCCAATTCTTCATGAGTCCATTTTGGGTTTGCTTGGCAAAGATACTGGAGTGGCTTACCATTTCCTTCTCCAGCTCATTTTATAGATGAGGAAACAGGGGCAAACAGGATTAAGTAGCTTGTCCAAGGTCACACAGCTAGTAAGTGTCTAAGGCCATATTTGAACTCACAAAGATAAGTCAGGCCCAGTGAGCTGTTTTAGCTGCCCTGCTCCATTAGTCCAGCTGTATTCGGAAGCCATGGGGATTCAGATACTCTCACTATGAACTTAACACAGCCATCCTAGGGTTTCATGACATTAAGCTCATCAGTTGAGAACAAAAGAAAGCCTGGCAGAGGTCTAAGGACCATAGAAGCCAACGGTCAAAGAGACAGGAGGTCAGCAAGATGGAGAAGAGGTCAGTGGAGGTAAGAGACCAGGTCATTCAGAGGTGGTGCACCAGAAGGTAGAATCTACCTAGAGGACCCTGATCTTAAGGTAGGAGCTGTTTGTCTCCTGTAACTACCCCTACTTCCTTCCTTTTTCAGTGCTTAAAAGGAATTGTTGCTGTCTTTATTTATAAATCACCTTCACTTCCAAATATATAAAACAGACCCTGGCAACTTGTTGTTTTCTTTCTAAATCTATCTAAAGCCACCCTTGGGGCTTTACTACTTCTTACTTGCCTTTCCTTTTTGCCACAGTGTTATACAAGGCATCTGAAGCTCTGTCACCACCTCCCTCAGGGACCCCAGGCCTGCTTGTTGTGCACTACTCCACAAAATGTCCTTTTTCTAATCTATTATTGCGTGAAGTTGACACAATGAGAGAAGGAGGGTGGCCCAACTGCACCAATCATTCACCTGTAAGTTACTTTAGCAGAACATAAGCTCCTTGAGGGCAAGAATTATATTTCTTCTTATCTCTTAGCCCCAATACCTCCCTGGTGCAGTGGCCTCCAAACATAGGTTCTGTGATGAATGGGTAGGGGAATGAGCTTAAGGCAGGGCAATACCAGAGCTTCTGTTTCATTGGCAAGTACAATTCATCTGTGTACTTAGGCTGCAGACAGGCGTGAAGGTTGCTGGTGTTTTATTTCTAAGGCCAAGCATTATTCTTTTATCACAGAGCAAATAACCTCAACACAAGAGACAGAAGGAGCAAGACTGGCTCTCGCAGCAACAAGATGGTGGTTTGGGGCTGTAGAGGAACTGGCTTTTGTGTGAGAAGGGAAAACACACAGGTTGCATCTCACGTGCGCACCCTTGAGTATAACTGGTATCCTCACAGCCATGCTGACAAAATTCTGGAAGGTCTCAACACACCCACAGTCAAGAGGAACTTGGTGGTTATTGACGTAATTCACTGCATGCTGGAAACCATATTTTGGAGACTATTTTCTTTGTGCAAGGTATGTTTATGGCAGGGGTTGGGGGAGGGGTCTTGTCAGGTAGAAAGTAGGATCTAGATTTGAGTGTGGGAAGTTTGATACATGTTCCTTCATTCTCAATATTCTCTTTTACTCAATAAATCAATACAATTTCATAGTCTCAATTCTAACCTCTATGCTGATGACTCTCTTTCAGTCTTACTATTTTCAGACCAAATTATCTAGGCTTTAAATTACTGTCATCATTAAATCTTTCTTTCATCCCTCACATCCAACTAAGCATCCTAACCTCTCCCATTTTCCCTTCACAGAGGCTCTTGGATTTCTCCCTAGCTTGGTCCCTCACACTTTGTGACTAGGCCATTTGTTAGACTTTATAATTGGTCTCCTTGCTCCTAGGCTCTAACTCTTCCAACCTATCCTACATAACAGGATCTTCCTAAACACTTATGACATCATATCACTCCTTCATATCAAGAACCTCTGAGGACTTCCCATTGCATGAGGTTGCACACTGTTGTGGCAAGAGCACTAACCTGGGAGTCATGAGACCTGAGTTTTAGTTCTAGCTTTGCCAACAACTTGCTGTGTGGTCACTTTATCCCTCAAGACCTCAGTTTCTTCACCTGTAAAATAAGGCAGTTGACCTAGACTTTCTATCACCTAGGAAACAGATCTCTACTTCTTCAATCTTATGTTCTTTCCTGACTGTTCCTGATTTTCTGGACTTCACCGTCATTGCTTAGTTACCTTCTCACCCTGGAAGTTCCCTCAATCTTTATGACCTTCTCACCCTTGAATATCCCTTTATCCCTACAATTCCCTTCTGCTATTGGTGAATTCCTCTTAGAACTGCCATTTTGAAGACTAGCTTAGGTTAGCCATCCTTCATACCTTTTTTCGGCTCTGACTCTCTGCACCTCACCATTATACTCCTATAGAAGTACCTTCCTCTTCACCCAACCCTGTGATAGCTCCTTTTCATGTATCTTTCCCTATTAGAATATAAGCTTGAGAGCAGGGACTGTCTTTTATTTTAACTTGTATTTGTATCCCTAGCACTTAGCACAATGCTTGACATATAATATGTACCTAATAAATTCTCATTGACCTGAACCCTTCCCCTACCAAAATGCTTGCCTCTTCCAATAAGATGAGTCAATTTACAGTTCCTGAACATATATGTGTTCATTCTTCTTTCTAAGCCTTTTATTTGTTCTCTTCTCCTCCCCACCCCTACATGCTTAGGATGAACTTCAACCCATCTACTCATCTACATGTGATCATTCTTCAAGAGTCCGTTCAGGTAAAGTCTGGTCCCTTCATAAGGTAGGTCAGCCCTTTCTACACCCATCATTTCTTTGCTCTTATAACACTCATCATCTGTATCCTTCACTTTGGCTGTTATAAATACTGCCTTATGTTGTCATTTAACTGTTTCATGACTTTATATCTCATTTCCCCAAATAGACCAGACAGCAGGATGGTATAGTCCCAAAGGTTCCTAATGAGGGGTGTCCATGAATCTGTCTTTGAAATGTTTTGATAACTATTTTAATGTAATTGGTTTTCTTTGTAATTTTATATACTTTATTTATACATCTTAAAAATATTATTCTGAGATGGGGTCCATGAGTTTCACCAGATTACAATGGGGTCATAACAAAAAAGTTTAAGAACTCTTGGTAGTTCAATTCTTTGTAGCCAGCTTTTGGTAGTATTGGATTTAGAGTCAGTGGAGATGGCTTGGAATCTTGACTCTGACTCATACTATCTGTATGATCCTGGGCAAGTCACTTCAAGTCTCAGCTTCAGTTTCTTCCTAAGTAAGATGGGAGTGAAGACTGCTGACTTCACAGAGTTGTTGTGTGGGTAGGCGTGGGAGAAAGTGCTTTTTAAACCTTAAAATGTGATATAAATATGAGTGGTTATTATGTTTTACAGAGCAAGACACTTCTTGAACAAGCAGATCAATCAATAGATGAAATAAAAATTCACCAAAGAGAAAAGGTCTTAACTCTCAGGAGATGAGGAAGAAGAGTGTTCACCAATGAGACCAGGCAAGTTTTCAAAGTTCTGTCTGCCAGTTTGGTAGACAAGAGTTGGTAGGCACAGCAGGTTACAGTCACTTCCTACCCCCAATTCAGAACGGGGAAATTTCAAAAAGTGAAAATTACCCCACAGGCTAGCAGATAAAATATTTAATTTTCCATGAGGATAGTCCAACCTCCTGTCTTGGGATGAGGAAATATCACATGCTATCTACTTGGAGACTAGGACAAATATAGCCTACTTCCTAAGCATCAGTGACCAGGGCTCTGCCCCTTGCCCTTGAGGCGTCTGGCTTTTTTACACAAATTGGAATGGGAGTGGGGGATAATGGAGAGGAAAGAGAGGTCTAATATTAAGGAAAGATTATGACAAAACAGAGCCATTTGTAAATGTATAGTTTCAAGAAAAACAGGAGAAGTCAAGGCAAACAAAAGGTTATGAAATGGAACTGCATAATGACCCAGCATGAGTGCAATTAATTGTTTGTTGTCAAAGCATATTTTGAGCTGCACTAATTTCTTGTGTCTGAGAACAAACCCATCATAATGGTGACAACTTTATTCAACGTTGGTGCAATTAGCAAGCCTAAAAATAGGAAAGGAAAAGAAGAGTTTCCTGGGAGGGCTGGGTTCAGTGTTCACCACACGCTGCCATGTCACTGGGCTAAAATAGTCTGCTCCCTGGATATGGGAGGTTATGATGAGTGTACAAGGAGAGGAGATCTAAACTTCTGTATTCTGCCCTGTTCCTCTTCTTTTTCCATTCTTTTCCCACTTTTCCCTTTTCCCATTGCTCTCTCTTTCCAGTGTTTCCCTCAACTGCTCAAGGCAAAGTGCTAAGAAGAGGCCAAGGAAACAGGTTTAATGCTTATGGGGCCTTGTTGCATGCTCAGGTCAGAGAATACACCTGAGGCCTGTACAACAATCTTGGAAATGTATGGCACCAATCATGACAAGGAATAAAGAAGGGGTGGATCAGTACAACTCTTCCCCATAGCCGAAAAACAAAACAAAACACATTATTTGCAACCAAGAGAGACAAACTGCCATCTGCAGGAGCGTGGGAACCCTAAAAATAACATAATGAGGCAGAATGCTTACCAAAGTGGGAAGAAGATTAGAAAATCACCGGCAAAACAGGAGAGGAAGCAGCACCCAGGTAAAGGCCAAAGGACTAGGGCAGTCTGTGCACTGGGGACTTAAAGGGGAATGCCACTGGACATAAGCTGGCAGAGGAGGCAAGTTTGACCCATCGCCTGCAGAGATGAAAGACTGCTGAGAACAGGACACCAAGGTACAATTCAAAGCCAACCACCAGAAGAAGTATTTTCTTAATTCCTTTCTCATGTTACTCATTAGGAAAAGAAATGAGGGTAGCCACTGACTATTACGACTAGCCCACATAATTCTGAAGAAACCAGAGAACTCATCTACACTACAACAGTGGTCCCCCCAATTACCTTGTGTTTACTTTACGCTGTTTGCCGCAGTTTCCTCATCTGTAAAATGAGCTGGAGAAGGATGTGACAAATTACTCCAGTATTCTTTTATTTTAGATTTTTTGAGAAGGCAATCTGGGTTAAGTGACTTGTCCAGGGGCACACAGCTAATAAGCATCCAAAGCCAGATTTGAACTTAGGTCCTCCAACCCCAGGATCAGTGCTCTATCCACCACACCATTTAGTTGCCTCATTTTAAAAAATAATTTATTTAAAATTTATTTTGGGAAGGGGGAGGCAATCAGGGTTAAGTGACTTAATTTCCCAGGTTCACACAGCTAGTAAGTGTCTGAGGGCAGATTTAAACTCAGGTTCTCCTGACCCCAGGGCCAGTGTTCTATCCATCGTACCACCTATGTATCTGTATTTGTATTTGTGTGTACATTTCCTCCTTCGTATAACATATGCTTCTTGAGGGCTGGACTTGTTACATTTTTGCCCTTGTATCCCCAGTGCCTAGCATAGGTGCTGGGACATAGCAGATATTTAATAAACACTTGCTAATGATATGATTGACTGAGTGAGTTAAAGCTCAGTAGATGAGGATGGTGTTGTGAATCCAGGAGTTGCATCCTTCTCAGTTCTATTGACAGTGTTACCTAAACAAACAAATAACACTTTTTTTCTTCTTTCAAACATTGTAATGTGAAGTGTTGCCTCTCTCATTAAACTGGTTCACTGTGGCCAGGCATCACCTCCCACATTCCCCAAAGGAGAGGACCCCAGTAAGCAATAAGTAGCCCTGCCACCTTGTTCTCTATCGTTTGTTCCTCCCAATACATTGCCCTTTCCTAAGATTCTTCCTCCTCTCACTCTTCTTCCTGTAAGGTGGCATAATGCTAGTCCCAAAGCCATTTGGTATGAACTCTACTCACTGGTGAAGAGAAATGTCCTGCCCTTTAGGAAAGAAGGGACAGAGTTCATGAGAGTGGAAAAGAGAAGAGCTCTTTATTTCTCCTTGAGTTCCTTTCAGCTCTCTTCAAGTTGCTAAGTTGCTTTGGTCCCTTGAATTCCTTTAAGTACTTCTGGCTACCAGCTTCAAGACCCAAGATAGAGGATACCAATCTCCTCCTAGGGCTGCTGAAGGAAAGCCTCTGAGAAGGCAGAAGATGAACTGACGGTGTCCATTATGTCCCTATCCCCAGCTTGTTACACTAGTCTGTGAGGAACTTCCCCTTGAGTGAGATCTAGGACCCTCTCCCTCTCTTCATTGAGTTGAGTTGCCTCCCTCCTAATAAGAGAACTCTCAATCTGTATTGTCTGGTATTTATCCTTCTTATGTAGTCTCTGACCTCTATTTTGCTACTGGGTTTTCTTGGCTAAGTGCTTTGTATATTCATTGCGGAACTGGTATTTGGTGGGAAAGGAATAAAGCCTTAGCTATAAAACTTAAGGTCATACATTCTCTAATAAAAAAGCAGCAATAAGAAATCAGTTCGAACCTGATTACATCTTCCAGATTAACAATATTTGAGAGAGCAAATAGATATATTTCTAGCCCAGTACCCCTTTTCTCTGAGGAGAGGAGGGTGGCCTCTAGCCCCAAGTTCCTATTTCTATTCTGGCAGGGATTAAAGCTTCCTTTGGAGAAAGGTGGCAAGAGAAGACATGAGAAAAGTCAATTCTGGCTTCCTTCGAGTCACTCCCACAATGACACCCCCGTGCTACATGTAGGGAGATAGCCTCTTGATATACATGGAGGCCTTCACCATAGGGTTTAACAGATTAAAACCTAGAGTGGATAGATAACCATGAGGGTCCAGTATCTATGCTGGAATAAAGAGTTCATTTCTTCATTGGGAGTCCAAGACATTAGGGCAACCAAGCAGGAAGTCTTTGTCCTTTGGAGTATGTTGTATACAATAATAATAATCCATTTGTCTTTCTTGTTTTTCTAGCCAAAGAAAAATGTTTATGAACTAGGGTGGTCAATGATCCAATAGTCGTGTTTTAGCAATTAGTCTTTAAGAACAGCACCCTTTAATATTACCAAACAATTCATTTTCCTAGGAAGCTCTCACTTCCAAACTATAGCTATTTCTATTGTTTTTAATTCTGTTGATTTCAGTTTTCAGATCAGTACATTCTACTAGTAGGAACTGATAAGATGGAGAGCTCCAAAGGAAGGTAACCAGGATAATGACAGATGTCAAGATGATATCATATGAAGACTGGCTGAAGGAACTGGGAATGTTTGGTTTGGAGAGGTTTCCTCAACTCAAAAATGAGGCAGTTGGGGCTAGATGATCTCATAGGTTCCTTCCATCTCTAAATCAATGATTTTATGAATCCAGTCAAACCCTTTCATTTCACGGATGAGGAAACTGAGGCCCACAAAAATTAAATGACTTGCTTAAGGTAACACAATGGTAAGTAACAGAGGCAGGATTTGATCCCAGTTCTTCTGAGACTAAATCTAAAGATTTGCTCTACATCCTCACTCTTCCTCACTGCCAAGACTGATTGCAGATTGGCTGGTTACCTGATAAGGTATTTCCTCTCTGTATTCAACCTTGAGTCATCATCCTTACCTCCAGGCTCATTTCTGGTTTTACCCATTAGCCCACCTGGAGCAGCGGGAGGAGGCAAAGGAGGGAGCAGAGAGAGGACACAGAACCTATTCCTCTGGCTAGGGAACAAGGTACAGGAGCAGCAAGGGCAAAGAATAAAAAACAATGGGAGTCATCCAGAAGGATGATTGTCCTTTTGTAAGCTGAAGACTTACTTAAGTAGCATTTAAAGCTTTCCCCATTAAAAAAAAAAGGCAAAAAATAACAGGAGCGCCTCTCCAACCCCTCCCCCATCAAGCATTTGTTGTTTTACTCTAAAGCTTATTTTTAAAAGTAACACATGTAGAGTTATTGTTCCTGATGTTCCACTAATTGGCTGGAAGCTCAGATCTGATTTTCTAGTCAGGGGGTGAGAAGTTACCCAAGGCCACTCTCTTCTCTGCTCTCTGTTAAATTTGCTGATACTGGGGTGAGGAGTACAGTCTGTGACCTTGGATCGAAAGAACTTATTTCTCTCGGGAAAGGTAACTTGACCACACAAAGATGGCACCCAAGACTTAGGCTCATGAGCACTGAGTTAACCAGCCCAGACAGTAAGTTGTGAGGGTCAAAGGACGCAGTGGTCTCCTCCTCCTGTCCAGGAGAATGAATGTAGCTTTTCCAAAAGGTGTCATTACAGATGCTGGCTCACCATCTTGCCTCAGTGTAAAAATCTGCATATTATAAGATTATAGATTTAGATCTAGAAAAGAACTCAAAATGCCAATTCCCCCATTTTACAGATGAGGAAACAGGTTTTTAAGCAGATTGCTCAGGGTCGCATAGCTGGAATAACAAAGCCAAAAATCACAATAATAATAACAAATATCTATGCAATACTTACTATGCGCTGAGCACTTTACAATTATCTCATTCGATCTTCACAGCAACCTTGGGAGGTGGATACCATTTTACAGAAGAGCAAATGCAGGCAAAGGTTAAGTGACTTGTCCAGGGTCTCACAGCTAATAAGCATAGGAGTCAGAATTTTAATACAAGTCTTCCTGACTCCAAATCTGGCACTCACCCACTAAACCACACTGCCTCTCTTAAAAATGTGTGTGTGGGTGTGGGTGTGTGCGCGCCTGTGTGGATTTAAGGTTTGCAAAGCCCTTTCCAAACATTATCTCATTTGATCCTTACAATAAATCTATAAAGTAGATACTTTTTTAAACAAATCACGATAATAAGGCTCAGAGAAGTTTCCAGGTCAGGAAACTCCCTCTACCAATTCTACTTAAAGTCTTAGAGAGTTGTCTAGTACAGGGGTGTCAAACTCAAATAAAAATGCAGGCCACTAATCTACACATGGGTAGCTAGGTGGTACGGTGAGTGGAATGCCAGGCTTGGAATCAGGAAGATTTATCTTCATGAGTTCAAATCTGGTCTCAGATACTTATTAACTGTGTGACCCTGGGCAAGTCACTTAATCCTATTTGTCTCAGTTTCTTCATCTGTAGAAATGAACTATAGAAGGAAGTGGCAAACCACTCCAGTATCTTTGCCAAGAAAACTCCAAAAATTGGGTCACAAAGAGTAGGACAAAACTGAAAAGACTCAACAACAACAAAATTTGTACATAAGAATCTCTGGGGGCTACATACTGGATAGGGAAACAGGCTCAAGGTAACCTACCTGGTGAATGTCTGACATAAGATTTGAATCCAGATCTTCATGACTCAAGACCCAGCACTCTACTCAGGCCACCCCACCTCTCTACCCCGAGGCTGTTGCAGAATTTCACAACAAATATCTTTTATTTTGCAGCAAATTTCTCATGTGCTTTTTTAAAAAAAAATCTGCTTCCCCACCTAACAGTTTACAAACCATACAGAGGCCTGTGATGATGGCAAAATAAGACAGGCAGTGAGGTGAAACACCCAAGTTGTCACAGCATTTTTAAACATAGCACACAGCATGTAACAGAAATGCCATTCGTAAACCTTCATCACAGGTTTCAAACCAAGAACCAGCAAGTGTATAAATAGTCTATTTGTGTCAATCAGCAGAGAAATCATTTATGCCCAATTAAACAAGCCCCCAGCCTTTGTCATGCATACAGACCCCTTTCACAACTCCCATCCAACAAAGGGAGAATATTCAACAGAAAGTTCCTAAATGGTCAAATCCCTTTACATCAAATTGTACAACATGAACAAAGCAACATTATAAAAGTTAAGCTGAAAATTATATTGTCCTTCTCTTCCAGGTATCTGATGCTCACCAGGTTCTATAGAAAGTGTTTGTTTTTCTCCACATCAGAGCAAGGTGTGACTAGTGATGACAAATAGGCATAGGGACTGAACATGAGATTTCATGGGCATAGAGAACTCCCAGTCAGGAAACTCCCTCGACCAATGTAACTTAGAGTCTTAGAGAGTTGCCCAGCACGTTGGTGTTAAACTCAAATGAAAATGGGAGCCACAAATCTGTACATAGGGCAGCTAGATAGCATGGTGGATAGAGTGAATGGTCTGGAGTCAGGAAGACCTGAGTTCAAATCCAGCCTCAGAGACTTACTAGCTGTGTGGCCCTGGGCAAGTCACTTTGCTCTGTTTGCCTCAGTTTCCTAATCTGTAAAATGAGCTAGAGAAAGAAATGGCAAATCATTCCAGTATCTTTGCCAAGAAAACCTTAAAAGAGGTTATGAAGAGTTAGACACAACTGAAAAGAACTACTTAACAAATCAGTACATAAGGATTCCAGTGTGTCACATTAACTTAATGTAAATATAATGTTATCTGCGTTTTACTATATTTTTATTTTGTTAAACATTTCCCAATTGCATTTTAATCTGATTTGGGCAACGGTGTTGACACCTCTGGCCTGGAACATTAAGAGGTAAGTGAACTGGCTAGGGTTACATAGACAGTATTTGTCAGAGCAGGATGTGAACCTGAGTCTTACTGGTTCCAAATTTGGCTCTCTAGTGGAGATCATAGATGTAGAGTTGAAGTAACTTCAGACATTATCTAGTCATAGATAATGGTCATAAAGTTCCGGCAGCATAGATTTAGAGCTAAGAGGGACTTCAGAGATGATAATCTAGCTCCCTCACTTTCCCAGATGAGGAGACTAAGTAAAGCTCAGAGAAGTTGTTTTGCACGGGGTCATACTGTTCCGAAGTGTATGAGGCCAGATTTGAACCCAAGATTCCTGAGTCCAAGTCCAGCAGTCTATTCAAGACTCCTTTATAAATCTAAGACCTACTTAAGTGGCATTTACAGTGTTATCCATTAAAAGTGGAATACAGCCTGTAGCACTAAGAATAACTGTGGGCTCTGTGTATCATGCAAATGAGGGAACTGAGGACCAGGCAGAAGCAGTTTACTCAGGGTTTCATAACCCAGTTCCCCAACTCCAGACTTCTGAAGTGTTTTTCCTGGAGTACCAATTAACATTGATTGACACTACCTGGTTTCTACAGGATAACAAGACATATCATTGCTAGCGGCTAACACTCAGGCTCCTTTCATACATGTAAACAGTTAGTTACTTGCCATTATCAAACAATTCTGGGGGTGGGGAGGGGAAAGCTGGGTACTATTCCTTTACCAGACTCTGGAGAAAATTCTTAGCAAGTATATCCATGGAATCCTAGCAACATCCTATCACCAATCATTTGGAACATAACAAAAAGAAATACAAAAACACCCCTGGAAGCTTTACTCTTGGGGGCTGCCTTCAAGGAAGACCACACACATCTGCTGGCCAAGGGGGCACCCGGAGGCCTTAGAAGAGGCTGGGAGTTTCTCTGCCATCATCTGTTCACACAGGTCACATCCCTGGCTCAGAACTGCTGTATCCAGGCATTCCAATCCCTTTGCAGAGATCCAGACCAGCCTCCACTCCCACAGTCCATCTGAACTGTTACCAGGAACCCAGTGTGAAAAGTATCTGCACGGAGCTGTTTTATGGAGTACTCTCGGTAAGCAGCAATTCTCCCCCATGAGGTCTGGCTTTGTATCTCTCCCCCACCTCTCCCAATCCTCAGGAGTGATACACAGCTCATGTGTGGGATTTGGAATGCCAAAGACGGCAATACACAGAGTAACAAGAACCGATCACAGTTTATTCAGCCCACGGGCTGCATTCTTTCAGTTCTGATGCCAGTCATTCTGCCTACTGGGTCTCTCTCTCTCTCTCTTTTTCCTCCACACGCTCTCCCAATGGCCTCAGCTTCCAACTCCACCACCTCCTCCTGGTCCTTCCCATCCAATCTCCAGTGTCCATTGACTTCTCTCCTCAAGCCTCCGTCCTTGTTCCAGTGCCAGTCTCTGATGACGTAGGTGATCTTTCAGTTAAGAGCTCACTAAAGTGTAGATCATGCTGCAATTAGAAAGAAATAGGTGACAGGCGGGAGCCAAGGGAAACATTCCATTCAGTGCCCGAGGTGGGTAGGATCGGTCCAAAAGAGAACCCCTCCCTTTGGGTGTTAATATGCACATTCTCTACGGGCCCATTCCCTTCTCCTCCTCTTGCCAGTCTTTAACCAGTGTTTCTTAGGTTTCCCTTGGGTAAAAAAGAAAGATGTGATTGTTCCTAAGAGTCTTTTACTATTCATTGTTATCATGGTTGTAGGCCGTCTTTCTCCTTTCAGAGCCAGGCAGGTAACAGCAAGCAAGGGAGTATTGCAGTCAGGCCACACCAGGGTTCCAGGGCTCTCCGATAATTCCCACCCTATGATTGCCAGTATAATCATTATTACCAGGATTGTTATGGCTAATTGGTGAGCATGGGCCCCTCTGGGCACCTGTAGAAAATGGACATTTAGTTGGACCATTCTTGGAGACCCTTTGAGTCATCAATCATTGGGGTCTGTGTGTTAAATATGGATTAGGAGCATGTGATCTAAGGCCTGGTACCTGAGAATGGAAGAGGAGAAGAAGGGTGTGGAATATTTGGGCTCTGTGAAATTTCTTCAGGTAACTCCCCTGAGGTAGAGAAACAGCTCGTATCAAAATGCACTAATTTTGTTTCTTCATTGGGCAGGAGAAAACAACCACCTCTTCACAGAGTGGGGGTGGGAGAAATGATAGTTGGCAACAAGCTCATCTGAAAAGTCTAGAAGAAAGAAGCTGGAGCATATTATTCTTGAACCAATTCTGCTCTGAAGTCACAATGAGTAATACTGTCCTGATTAACTGAAATTCTTTCTTCCAGCCTGGTGCCTCTGCTTTCAAGAGTCTCCTTGCCAAAGTATAAGTAAGTAGAGGCAGGGGAGAAGGGAGGGAAGTGGCAGTTGTGAAAAGTGACATGACATGACATGGCCAAAACCACAATCACTGGACAGGCTGTGTGCAGAGGACAGCTCCTCTCACCCCCAGCTCTTTTCTCTAACTTCCGCTTCAACTTCAGGGATGGCACCAGTGAGGTTTTCTCTATTGGGGTGAAGCATCTAGAGACAATGGGTCTAGAAGCAAAGAATCCAAAGCCCTCGGGCCTAGGACTTGAATTCAAATTCTACTTCTGACACTTACCTGACATTGGACATATTCAACCTCCTTGGGCACCATTTTGCTCATCTGCAAATAAAACTAGATGATATCTGAAGTCCCTTCCAGTTCTAGAATTACAATTCTATGGATCCTACACTGACCCAAGAAGCAAAAGACATATGTTCTGAATCTAACACAGATGATAGGACAGCAGGCCAGACTCAATGAACATACTGATTGGCAATAACTCCAGCTCTTGTTGAGGAGGAAAGAAGAGTCCTTGCAATTTAATATTTTTTTAATACAGAAACCATGAATTTAACAAAAATGCCATTCCCAAATTACTCTGAACCAATGGACTAGAGGATAATGAGTCAAAAGGAACGTCTAGAACACATTTGGTTACGGAACACTCTCAGTGACAAGCTGTTGACAATACTGCCAACACCATCCCTTCCCATCACCCCAAACAAGCAACCAAAGAGACACATTTCTATCTGTCTATAAATTCATATGTCATCTTTCCCTGCACACAGATCTGTCAGTGGCACCAAAATGAAGACCAGAGTCCTGTTTTTCTGTCTTCTCTTCCCCTCCCATTGTCTTTCCCTAGAGCCAGAATGAGGCAAAGTAAAGAAGAATTAAAACATAAGCAATCAGGCAGCTGAAAGGACCTGGGTTCAAATCCTGCCTTTGATGTTTATTACCCTGTGACCTTGGGCAAGTCATTTAACCTTCATAGGTCTCAGTTTCCTCATCTGTAAAAGGAAGGATTGGACAAGATACCCTTTGAAATCCCTTGCAGCCCTAAATTTCTGATTAACAAAGATTCCATGGTTCATGTGGTTCAAAGTGGAGTTCAAGTCTTTTCTTGTTGACTATATAACTCTCCTCAGTCTGGGACTACAGCTACAGCAACTCTAGTTGTTAGTATTAGAATAGGGTTCTATTTTTTTAAATCCTCTTAAGATTCAAAGCTGAAATCAACTTCTAGAATCGTGTAATCCAGCCCTCTAGGATAAGGGTAAATGACTTGATCAAGGACCCAAAGGATAATAAGTACTAGTGCCCATGTTCAAACTGGGTGATTCCTTCTATCACATGGCCAAACTCAGAATCACAGAACCACATAGTTAGAAAGACCCTCAGAGACCATCAAGTCTAACCCATACCTGAGCAAAGAGCTAATGCCTTAGCTATTCATGGCTCCATGCCGGTCAGATAGTTGCCCTACACAATCTGCTCATCCCAAGGGCCTAGAAGTTCTGTTTTAGCTCAGTGGTATCTTGTAGCATTCCCCAAGCACCCAAAGGACCATCCCAGACTAAGAAGAGGGGCAAGTCCAGGAGTTCCAGTTCACTCCACAATTGGGTTGCTGGCAGTGGGATGAGATGGGAATAGTCTGAGCCATAGTAATCTTTAAAGTCTTGAGGACCACGGAAGAATGTGTTTGAGCCCCCTTTCAAATATACATTCTAGGAGACCTTTGGGAGGTCTAAGTTTGATATAGGCCCCAGAGCCTTCAATCATCTAGCTCAGAACTTTCAGGGAGATCAAGGTGAGGAGAGGTGATCCTATATCTAGAGCTGAAAGAGACCTCAGAAACCCTCTAGCCCAACCCTTTCAATTTATGGATGAGAATAGTGAAACCCAGGCAGGTCAATTTCCCAGGATCACACAGGTAATAAATGCAAGATTTTAATCCAGTGGGGACTTTCTACTGTACCAAATTGCCTTCCTGCTGGAAATTTTCTGAAGTAAGTCCAAGAGGGGTTTTCTGGCATATACTCAACTTCCCAAGCTAGTCCCAGATCTCTAAGATGGCCCTGAGGTCTTCCAATCTTCCCATGTCCCATGAGGGAGTCAAAATATGATCTCTAAACTCCCTTCTAGTTCTAACATCCTTTGATCCTATGACCACCCTTGCCTTCCTTAGTCAGTATCAACCAGGCTACCCTACATTTCCATACAGAGGTTCCTTTCATTTGTTATACAGACTCTGAGGGCTACAGGGGAGAGGAGAGAAACTCACCAGTAAAGGTAGTAGAAGAAGGAGAGGAGATAAAACGCCAGTTTACACCAGGCCTCCTTTTGACAGTAACTTAAGGTGTCTGCATTCATGACCACAGGAGGATCATAGGCTAGTTCAGAACTATCTGCAGGGCAATGAAAATACCTAGAAGGAAAAAAAACACCATTGAGGAACTGCCTGGTCACCAAATAACAGCCCCTAAATATCAAAATCTACCAGCATCATGGTGAGCAAGCCTGTAACCTAAGTCAATTGACCTTCCACATAGGGGATTTGACTGGAGACGTGGAGCAGAATCAAGATGGTAGAGAGAAAGAAAGCATTCTCATCTCCATTTACCCAATACACCTCCTCCACAATAACCTGGAAAGTAGCTGGGCTGAATTCTGATCAGTAAAGCCAAGAAAAAGTCCTAACGCATCATTTTTCCAGCCCAGTGCAGCTTAGAGGGATAGACAGAGAAGACTGTGGACACAGGGGCAGGGACTAGCCAGAGCACATGAAGCAGCTATTACAGCAGCAATAGGGAACATTTCAGCACTAAGAGATGGAAACAGGGCCCCCACCATAAAGAGATACTATAGCGATAGGGAAGCTCAAGACAAAAACACAGAAGATGAGATTTGAGATGTAAAAGACTCCTCACTCTACTTCCCTCACCAGTCCCTACCTAGCCATCCAGTTGGAAAATATCTCCCCTACCCAGTTGCCTTAATACCTAAAATTTCATTAGAGATTCACTCATTTGGCTAAGTGGTTCCTTCTTGTCGGCTCTTTAAAATGCAAGTACTCATGAAACGTAGATATAGCTACCTTAGTGTAAATCAGAATACCAGACACCTTCTTCTCAGACAGGAGGACCCCAGAGTAACAAAAGTGGGAAGGGAGCCTCCAAAGGAGGACAGGGGTGCTCTCCAATAGCACTTTTCTCCTGTGGCATCAGTCACCTAACACCATGGAATCTGAAACTAACATGTATGATGCATTTTCTAAAATTATCTAAGCTTTTTAATTTTCTAGATTATAAGTCAGACTTAGAATTTAAAATGAAGAACTCTAGGGAAATATAGAGGTTAGGGCTGGGAGTAAGGATCATGCTTTAAAGAACTGGGACTATTAAGAGTTACAGTTAAAGAAGTTTGTTGTTCACTCTGTCCCACTATTTGTGATCCAAGTTGGGATTTTCTTAGCAAAGATACCAGAGAGTTTTGCCATTTCCAGCTTATTTTACAGATGAGGAAACTGAGGCAAACAGGGTTAAGTGATTTGCCCAAGGTCACAGCTAGTGTCTGCAGCTGAATTTGAACTCAGGTCTTCCTGACTTCAAGTAGGGTGTTCTATCTACTGTACCACCTACCTGCCCTTAGTGGGGTTAGCCTTATGGATTAAGGTTATAGGCTATAGTTATGGATTTGGATTTAGGGTAAGGATCCTGTGGTCTCAAAGCCACATGTGGCCCTCCAGGTCCTCAAGTACAGCTGTTTGACTGAATCTAAACTTCACATAACAAATCTGTTCTTTATATTAGAGATAAGGATTAGATTTATGGGACTGTGGGTTAAGAGTTAAAGTTAGAGATTAATATTAATAATATCCCAAGTTGAGGACTGGGTTAACATTAGAGATAAGGATTGGAGTTAGAAGTTAAAGTTAGGGTTGAAATACATCTTGTTCCATTGTGATGGATCTTTAAACTTCCCAAATATGGCTCCCCACCTGACCTGCCCATTTTGTAAACATAGCAGCTCCTCATTTTGAACAGCATTCATGGGAGGTTGTGTGTTTTCAAGTTTTTGTAAAGGAAATCACATTTTCAATGGATATGGAGCAGGTCTCGCTATTATAAAAAGCTCTATAGTAAATCATTTTACAATTAAGAACCTAACAACTAAGGATAACCATCTCTTCATCTTAACCCAAATTTGTATGATCAAGTTTGCTCAAAGCAGGGCTCATCTGTAGAACTGAGGTCTTGAAATAAGTAAAGGCATTTTCATAAGAAAGAGGTACTATGATGGAGGAACAGCCCTACAGAAAACCTAGGGAGTTCTTGACTTGAGGTTGGGATAAACGGAGGTCCTTTGGAATTCCCTCATAGTCTCTTTCTGAATCACATGCTTCATGCAATGGTTTAGAACTCTAATTAGGACCAACCCATCAAGATAGAGAGTCCCCCTGGATGCCAGCTGAGAGAAGGTCATGAAAGGGGCTTGGATGAGTAGACTGCTGGCAAAGGATGAAAGGAAGTCATCAGGTGGCTCTTGACATTGGAGGATCTCTACCTCTGGAAGAGAGCTGCTAGGGCAGATGAAGGGGAGCAGTGACTCAGATCAAAGGCAGTCTTACCTCCAAAAGTGATAGAAGAGCAGGGGAACATTCAGCCCTAGTGTCAGCCACTCCTGGGCACACAGGAACATGATACAGAAAAGGCTGTGAATTGAGTACTCTGGCAGCACCAACTGAGGGAAAAGCAGAGATACCAGAGATAAAGATTATGGATGAAACTTCCAACTCCTTTCTAGAGGCACAAAATATGAATACTGGAAGGGACTTGAGGCAGTATCTACAGCAGGGGTTCTTAACTTTCTTTCGTGCTGTGGACCCCATCAGCAATCTGAAGTCTATGGACCAGGAGAGGAGAACCTGTGGCCTCAAGGCCACATGTGCCCCTCTAGGAACATAAGGTGTGGCCCTTTAGCTACAGGTTTCCATTCCCTGATAATGATAAAGAATAATTCTTTTAAATGCATAAAATAAAATACATAAAATTACAAAAGAAAAATAAAGATATATTTTTTCCCATTCAGGTTCACAGACCCAAGAAGAATAGTTGCATTGATTTGATTATGGTTCCCAAAATGCAAAGCTGGATAAGGAGGTAAGACCTACCATCCAGAGTTACGATGAACTTCAAATACAAAGTGCTACACAAATGTCAACTGTTATCCTAAGATCAAGGTTCTATTCCCACTGTGAACCATTTTGGGGGTAGTTTGCATCACAGGGAGGAAAATTTTACCTCCTTGGTCATGCAGTGTATCCCTAACCCCAGCCAGCCAGACTGCAAGTATGTGTTCTGGATCAAGAGCCAGAGTGAATGAATGCCTCAGAATAAATCTACCTCTGCCACTAGAAAACAACTAAGAGCGTATGTGCAGTGGCCAGCAAGACTGAGGCCCCCCATTCTAGCTGACTAAGAATATCACCTCACATGGACACACACACAACAAATGCATACATACCAAGGAAGATATCCAAGGCATGTTAGACCTATACCTCTAAGCAGACACAGACATTATGCTTTGTATTTAAATATTATCTTCCACACTCAAAGGAGTAACCAAGAATTATGGCCCACCATTTCCACTGTCAGTCTTGGTAGATGAGTTATCACTGTTTGATAATGCAAGATCCCAATTTGCTCAGTAAGTTCATCCTAGAAGAAGATTTACCCCTATGCCCTTATATTATTTTTGAACTGTCTCATCAAGGTACAGTAGAAAAGAGCAATGTATCTGGAGTCAGCAGTCCTGGGTTCAAATCCTGCCACTGTTGCTTTCTAGGGAACTAGATTGCACAGTGCCTTGGAGTCAGGGAGCCCTGAATTTGAATCCTTCCTCAGATACTTCCTAGCTGTATGCTCTTGGGAAAGTCACTTAATTTCTCCCAGACTCATTTTCTCTATCTGTAAAATGGGGATAAAATAGCATCTAATTCACAGGATTGTTGTAAAAATCAAATTTGAGATAACATAAGTAAAGGACTTTGCAAACTTTAAATATTTGCATACTGAAATTTTATATAAATAAAAATATAATAACTACATAAAATAAAAAGTTTATATAAATGCTAGCTATTATTATTACCAGCTACATGATCATGGTCAATCAATTAATCAGCAAACACTAATTAGGTGCCTACTTTATGCCAGGCACTGGTCTAGGCACCGGGAGTACAAAAACAAAAAGAAATAAAATAGAATAAAACCATTCCTACTTTCAAGAACTTTATATTCTATAAGGTCTTTCACAGTTCTTAATATCAGTTTTCTCATCTAAAAAATGAAAGGGTTGGAGTTGATATTCTCCAACATCTCTTCCAATTCCCAAAATTCTATTACATTATAAAATAATTTTTACTCTGCAGATAAGCCACACTCAATGCCCTGGCCAAGTTTAGACGAGTCATGGTAGGCAGCTCTCTTGGTAAAAGTCTGAATGGTGTGGGCTCTGGCTCTGGTTCCTTGATAGCTTGCCACCTCAGGGAAAGAATTTTCCTCCTATGCACATACATCCATTTTTTTTAATCATCGGTTTCAAGCATTAGCCACTTCTTTCAGGGTAATTAACATGTTTAGAGACAGCCGCCCCACGTCTGAATCATCTATTATAGCGCCATCATCATCTCCAGGTCTGATGACAAATCACTGTCTGATTATGGTTTGGATTTCAAGCCCCACTATTAATCACTGCTGCCTCTTCCTTTTTCGGGGTTTGATTCATTGTGGAAGCTGCAACCTTCCAAGCAGAGAGGATTCGTCATTGTCATACTGCTGGGAGAAACTGCTTAATGGAGTCAATCTGGCCCCTAAGATGTTCCAGCCTTTGTGGTGGGAGCAGTGTTCTGGTGTAGCTGGAGTTGAGAGGGAGGGATGTTTTACTTCTAGAGGTGAATTTGGCTGGGCACTGAAATCTACCCCACCCTGCAGGGAACATTAACCACATGTGCTTTTCCCACATTGGCATGAAGAAACTCAATTCAGTAAGGAAAACACAGGGCTCAACACATGCTCATACCACCGAAGGGAACATTATTCATCATCCTTTCTCACATCCACCACAAACAATAGACCTTCACAGCCACCAGTGTCCTCAGAGATACCAGCAACAAGACCAAAGCTGGGCCAAAGAGAATTACTCAAATACAATCTCAAACAAGCCACAGAGAAGTGAATAAACATGGCCAAGACATTATGAGAGTAATTCAGTTCAAAGAGCATTTATTTATTAGGTGTCTCCTATGTGTCAAGCACTGGTGATACAAAGAAAATAAAAGGAAAAGTCCCTGTTCTCAGGAAGCTTATATTCTTAGGACCAGATGAGGTAACATGTTAAATGTTAAAGTGTCCTAAAAATGTTAGCTTTTATTATTACTATTATTATTATTATTTATAACATTCTGCTGAGGGAGGTCTATGCACAGGTAAGTAAAGACAAAAGTATTTGAGGGAGGGGGATGGGAGCACCAAAGATTGAGGGATGGGGGAAGGTTTCTGGTAGGTGATGGCATGTGGGCTGAACCCTGAAAGGAGCTAAATATTGCAATAGTCAGAATCGATCAGGAAGAGTATTCTAGGCATGGAAAGTAAGATAAAAAGCAGTTAAGAACGTAAACGTAACTCTACTATGATATAAAAACAAGCCATAGAGTACAGGCTGCCAGAGAGAGTTCACGGTTAGGTAGAGAATGGGGAAAGGCTGTAGGAGGAAAGGCAGGGGTGTGCTGGGACCAGCACGAAATGGCTTGAGAGAGCCAATTGTTAAAGTTTTAGTGTGAGCATTTCCGTCATGGAAATCAGTAAATGCTGCAAACCAAGGCCAGATTTATTATTTTGGTGACTTTCTAGGCTTAAGAAAGTGATGGAGAGTCTTGGGAAGGGAGGGAGAAACAACTGGAACTCAAAATCCTATAAAAGTGAATGTTGAAAACTATGTTTACATGTAATTGGAAAAGTAAGTCAAAATAAAAATAAATAAGAAAATAAAATAAAAAGAGAAAAAAGAAAGTGATGGAGAAATTATTAGTGCAGATTAAACTTAAAAGTGTATCCTACATTTTTTTTTCAGACGGATGGTTGTTAAACATTTACCAACACACCAGTAAGTAAGGGTATTACAGCAATCCTCCAACAAATCCAAAAAGTCTTTGTGGCAGAGATAGGAGGCATCTCCCAGAAGTGATCACCATGTCCCATCTGAGGCCAGTGTTTTCTCTTTTGAAATTCAAGATTAAGATATTGATCATAGGAAGGAACTCTAAAAGGGAAGTGGTTCAGGAAGGACCTGAGTGGTGTCTATTCTGTAATGTTAACTCAAAATTATATTTTAATACATTAAGATTTTTTTTTTCAAGATTCCTATAAATGTATAAAAAGTATACCTTAAATCATCTTGGAGCTGAGCCATGTAAGAAGACATGGTAAATATGCCAGCCTGGACATCTCTCCAAGCTGGAAATGGCTTGAAAGTATATTAAGTAAAATTGTTTCTGGCATACTTGAGCCCAAATTGCAGAGTTCATTATTATTAGTAACTTTTGCGTTTTCTGCTGTACCAGACAGTACAGATACTCTGTTAGAGAAACTGCTGGTCTGTGCTTGTTGAGATGAGAGAGGCAATCAGGGATTAGCTGGAACTTGGTCAGATTGCTATGGTAATGAAGCAGAAATCAAGTCTGGTCACAGACTCTATGATCAAGTACATGTCTGTTAGTATTTTCCTGAGCCTCCTCCTACCCAAACTATGGAGAAACCATACTTGAGGAAATATGCAACTCCATCACAGAATGTAACCATGATAGGTCACATAATCTAACTCTGCCTTCCCCTCCCAGCTGCTACCCATTCGTGCAAGAGCACCCTCACCAAAATCCACTGCAATCAGAACAAGCTGGCATTCAGTTTCTGCTTAAATATCTCCAGGGACAGAAAATTCACTACTTCCAAAGTTAGCTCATTGATTCTTATTTGACACAGTTCAAAGTGTTCTTTATGTGAAACCAACACATCTTTCTCTTGCAAACTTTCACTTACTGGTTCCTGCACAGGACAAGCCAACATCTCTTCTATATGATGCAGAGTGTTCTAAGGAAATTGTATGCACCCAATCCAAGTCTTCCCTTCTCCACACTAAAAAATACTAAGTCCTTCAACAGTAAACAACTGGTCTCTTCAGGAAGTCCTGTTCCCCACAGTGGGGAAAAAGTATCTTAGTATAAAGAACCTAGGTCATTGAAACCAATGATGCAATTCATTCTAGCCCTACATTTTGTGAGTAACCTGCTCCCTTTATCCCTTTTTCCCACTCCCAGCCAACTGGGCACCTCACATCATGCAGAAGGAAAGAGCCCTGGGTTCAAGCCCCACCTCTACTAACTTACTTGTGTAAGGCAAGTCACTTAACTTTTCTGGCCTCAGTTTCTTCATCTGTAAAATCACAGAGTTGCAGTAGACTAGGGTCTCTGAAGCCCCTTCCAACACTAATCCTACAAAACTATATGTGTTCAAACATAAGGTAAGTAGACACCAGTTGGGGATGTTGACGTGAAGATTACTACAACGTATGGGAGGTTGGATGAGATGACTTCTAAGGGCACTTCTAACTCTAAGATTCTACCTCTATTCTAGATGAGCAGCTCGGCTCCACGCAGAACAGACAGAGTGTTGGGAAGTCAAATGAAGCACTCACTAATGGTGCCTCCACTCCCCTTGGTCATCCCTTATTGACCTGAAAACCATTCATTGCCTTTTAAAGTACAGACGCTATGGCATTTGCCACCCTCCTTCCCACCAGCATGAGCTACTCTCTGTGAAAACTGGCCTTCAAGGACCCCTCCCCACTTCTTTCATCCTCAGGGCCCCAGGAGAGGGCCCATCCTTAGGCCCAAGACAACAGGAATCACAAAAGCACAAAAAACTGCAGGAATGGGACCTATAATGAGGCAGTCATGGAGTCCACTGAATTGGTTACTCTCCCTGAAATGTCTCAGGGAAGAGAACTGAACAATTCCAGCTGAGCAAGGAACACGGAGCACACTGTAGAAGTTAAATCTGACCTTGTATTTGCATTGTGTGAAAGGAGGAAGAAGAATAGGATAGCAGAACAGCCTAACAGTCTCTAAGCTCGTTCACTCTACACCGCAGCCTCTCCCTCCTTCTCTCTCTCTGTCTCTCTCTCTGTCTCTCTCTCTGTCTCTCTGTCTCTGTCTCTCTCTCTCTCTCTCTGTCTCTGTCTGTCTCTCTGTCTCTCTCTCTGTCTCTCTGTATCTGACTCTGTCTCTGTCTCTCTGTCTCTCTCTGTCTCTCTGTCTCTGTCTCTGTCTCTCTGACTCTGTCTGTCTCTCTCTCTGTCTCTCTGTCTCTTTCTCTGTCTCTGTCTCTCTCTCTCCCTCCCTCCTTTTCTCTCTTCTCTCTCTCTCTTCTGTTCTTTTCTTCTTCTCCCTCCTTTTCTCTCAATCTTCTCTCCCCCCTTTCTTTCTCCCATCAACTGTTCCCACAACTTCAACTATCATTTCCACATAAATGTTCCCTAATTCTAATCTCTCTCTAGTTCCAAATCCACATTTCCAACTTTTGCTGGACATTTCTACCTGGATTTCCTGCTGCTGCTTGATGTCAAAAAGCAAATTAAGTTTTTTCCCCTAAAACCAGCTACTCCTCCATACTTTCCTATCCTTATTCTCCCAACCACTATTGTTCAAGTTTCATTTGTTGCCCCTGCTCACCACCACCCCCCATTTCTCAGATATTGATATGTCCAAGTCCAGAAAATATGAGAATATATATTTAATTTCTTTGTTATCTCCTTTAGTTCTTAATACAATGCCTCACAAGTAGCAGACTTTCAACAGATATTTGGAGAAGGTGAGAGTGAGAGGGAAGGAGGGAGGGAAGAAGGAAGGAAGGAAGGAAGAAGAAAAAAGAAAAGAAACCTGAGTTCTAGAAGCTATTTTACAAGTAACTAGCTCATGGTACAGGGAGGAAAGTATTAGAAGTGGAGTCACAGGATGGAGGACTGGGGACATGGGTCTCACCTGTGCTTTTTACTAGCTGTCACATCACCACTCTGGGGCCCTCTTTCCTCTTATGTAAAATGATGCAGTAGGACTAGATAATCGCTAAGGCTGCTGCCAACTCTAAATTCTATGATCCTTCCTCTGTGACTTTGGGCAAATGACTTAACTTTCCTGAATCTTAATTTCTTCATTAGTAAAATGGAGAAGGTGACACTAGCACGGAGCACCTGTGACAGCCACGTGAAGCCATGTATGCTAGAGCTTGGAAAGAACCCTCCTCCCTGCTCCCCAGCTTCCAGCTCTTTTTGCTCTCATTCATAAGGGAATCCCAGGATGCGCAGATGATCTGCCAAGTGTCACCCAAAGGGTCAGCGGCATAAATAAATTTAGATTACTAATTTCTAGTCCCTCTCTCCTGCCAGATCTCCTACCTTGGCAGAATTTGAGCCCAGAACTCTTTAGCTTTCTACCTCTGAAACACACAAGAGAAAGAGAGCAGTAGCCTTTCTTTGCAGAAGCAATCGTTCCAATTGCCTTCATCTTGACTTTGCATAGAAGGGTTGGAGGTGGAGCCAATGACTGAGGAGGAAAACAGGGTCTTACTGTCCTTAGACTATACCTTTACTCAGCATGTCCCCAAAAGAATAACCTTGTTCTGGAGGCCAGGGCAGGAAGAAAGACTGGATTCTTGGTAAAAACTCCTCTGCTTGGCATTCAAATTCTTTCACAACCTGGCCCCTGCCTCCCTTTCTATACTTATTATACAATACTCTCCTTCAAGCTGCCATCTTGCTGTGCCTTACATGTGACAATCCCATCTCCTATCTCGGTGCCTTTGCACAGGCTGTCCTTCCCTGAAATGTACTATCCCCTCACCTCTGACTCTTAGAATCATGAATTTCCTTCAACGCTCAGTTCATATGGCAACTTCCAATGGATGAGAGCTTTTCTGATCTCCCCTCCCTCCTGCTAGTACCTCTCCACCAGAATTACCTTTCTTTAATTTAGTACATATTATTTGTATACCTATATATGTATGTGTGTATACATATATCCATATAGATACACATATAGATAAATGGATATAGATAGGTATGTTGTCTCTCCTTACAAAATGTAGACTTCTTGAGGTAGAGGGCTGTTCATTTATTGTATTTGAATCCCCAGCTCCTAGATTAGTTCCTGGCACATAGTAGGTGCTTAATAAATTCTTATTGGTCTATTGGTCTATTACAGCACTCTGTGTTCACACAAACACTTGGTCAATTCATACAGGGAGGGAGAGGTGCTCTGAGAACCAAAACTTTGAAGGTTAATAAGTATCTAATGAGGCTATTTTCTCTTTAATTTCTCTGGACAATACTCTGCTCAACATGTCATGACGGTGGTCACTCTGTGTCCCTCAAAGGACTTATGTAATGGGAAATGGCCAGTCACATTTTTAACCTGGAGAAAAGTGTTTTGGTAGAGGTATGGCCGGCATGATGGCTACCTGCAGGTATCTGATGGGCTGAGGAAGAGGGATTAGATTTGTTTTGCTTGACCCTGGAAAGCAGAACTAAGAACAATGGATAAAAGTTGCAAAAAGATGGGATTTGAGATAATTTTTAAAAAAATTTTAAATAATTAGAGTTACCCCCAAGGATTACACACTGTTCCAGGAGATAGTGAGTTTCCCATCATTAAAGTGTTTCACTCAAAGGCAGAATGGCCACTTGGCTTCCGGCTCAAAAACAGGTTGAAGTAGGCCCCTATCCAACTCTGAGACTGATTCTGGCTCACTAGGAATGATGAAAGCATCAAGGGACCTGAGATTAACAGTTACCTCTGAAGTAATTTTAGCATCTCTGATTTAGCTCAATCAAAAATAAGTTTTACATACGAGCCTCTGACCTCCTCTGGCCTATGATTAACATGTGTAGGATTAATGCTGCCCACACTGAGCATGGAGTATAAAAATACCTAAGCTTCCGGGAAGCAGAGAAATAAGGGCTGGCATCAGTGCCAGCTGGGGGTGGCACCTGCAAGCCTTCAGAACAAAAATATCTAAGCTTCCAGGAAGCAATTTGGGTTCAGACAATTCTGTGACATTCTCTGCATTTTAGTTTCCAAATTCTGGTAGAACCCCTCAGTTCTGGACTCTAATAGAAACTGATTCATCCCTTTGTGTCAACTCTGGGATATCAATACCCCATAGTCACTCCAGAAATACCTTAGCCAGACCCCCAGATTACATCCACTTTCCTTCCATCTAGAGACATACCACTCCAATAAAGATGCTATTCCCACGAGCCAAAGATTTTGCTAGTTAAAGGCTGATGATAGCAGCAAAAACAGCCACAATTCACATTTAAGCTTTTCCAAACACTTTTTATCTACAAGTTGTCCCATGAGACTTTTGTCACATCCCGTTTTATCCCAAATGCTCCCCACAACAACCCTATGAGAAATGCTATTGTTGTCTCCATTCTACAGATGAGAAAACAGAGTCTGGAAGGTGTGAAATGGCTTGCCTAGAGATATGTACCTGAGACAAGATCTGAACCCAAGTCTTCCCAACTCCAAGTCTAGCACTCTACCTATTACGCCTCTGCCTCACCAAAATGTTTCTTAAAAGGCCTAGAGGAAGGTCTCCAAGCTCCTGCCTCTTATTGCATTTTTCCTGATGTCCTCAGCTACTAGTTCCTGTCTCCTCTCCCACCTCATACATTTTCCTTGTATTTATTTTGTCTCCATGTTATATATGCTTGTGCATGTACCTATCGTTTCTCAAAAGAAAACAGAAGCTCTTTGGGGCAAGTATTGTGTTATTTTTATCTCTGTAACCCCAAGACCTAGAACAGTGCCTGACACAGAACAGATGCCTATTATATATATAACTGGTTGATTCATTCCACAGACACGTGAACAAGAGTTGTATTGGATGCAAAGGCATCAGTAGTTTGGAATCTGCTCTGGTGGAGAGATCACAGACCTCTAATGTAAAAGAGGGGAATTTTGAATTCCCTAGCTGTATGACCCTAGGCAAATCACTTAACTGCTATCTACCTCAGTTTCCCCAACTGTAAAATAGGGATAATAATAGTACTTCTAGCCCCACAATTGTTGTGAGGATCAAATGAGGTATCTATAAAACTCTTAACACACCTAACTGGAACATAGTAGGCATTTAATGAATACTTGTTTTCTTTCATCCTTAAGTCAGCATAGCTCCTTCTAGTAAGAAGAGAGAAGTAATTGCCTCAATTATACTTTGCAAGAAGGTGAAAAACAGAAGGCAAGCAAGTCCTCAAGAGCTGAGATCCCAGAAAGGAGGGGCTAGGGTGCCTTTTTTTTAATAGGCCAAAAGAGGATGTGGCTAATTCTCATTCAATCAATCACTAGGAGTTCATTACATCCCATTATTTTTTCTCATATACTTCCTGATCAATGCCTTTAATCTCATCAGTTTGATTGCGGAATTTCTTCAGTTTGGTCAACTGATCAGTGAATCAACAAACATTTATTAAATACCTGTTAAATACCAGAAGCAGTATTAGGTACTGGGAAGTAACATGACCCACACCCCATAGCCTTATCAGGTTACTTAAGAAATTTCACAGTTGACCAGGAACTCCTCAGGTCCACCCCTTTACATTCGTAATTTTTGTCTACACAAGTGTCAGTGTGCATTTTTTTCTCTCTACCTTCAAGTACTTCCTGTCAAAGAATATCAGTTGTAATTAGGCAGGTAAGGACCATTTTACGTATGATTTCATGCCACTGATTGTCCACCACCATTCTTGGCAGTCAACTATTGATGGAAATAATTCCAAATATTTGTTTCCATCTTTCTAAGTGATGAAGAGCATTTCTGCCTGAAATGTCTATTTTTATACTATCTTGATTTGTTGTTCTTTGTCCTTTATTTTTGAAGAAAACCAGTGACATCACAATATTGGAGTCAGGGTATGCTGTGTAGCTGTGGCTAATCAGTCCAATCTGAGTTCAGAAGGCATCACCACAGATCAGGCACAAACGGTCCACTAGGATATTTAGAGTCGAAGAAGCTCTAAATGTGATCAGGTCACATATCCTTTGTGCTTCTGTGTTCTGCTTTGTTCATTCTGCTTTGCACCATTTTTGATGAGGCATGCCATGCTGGACAGTTCTGTGCCAGCATCTCCCCCATCTCACAGACAATATTCAAATTCTTTAGAGATACCTTGAGAGTGTTCTTACACCACTTCTGACCACCTTGTGAGTGCTTATACCGAGCAAGTTCTCCGTAAATAGTATTTTGGATAAGCATGCATTTGGTATTTGAATTAGGTGCCCAGGTCATTGGAGGTGCATTCTCTGCAAGAGAATTGGAATGCTTGGTAGTTAAGCTCTAAAGAGGACCTGAGTGTCAGGTACTTTATCCCGCCAGGTGATCTTCAGGATTTTCCTGAGTCAATTCTAGTGAAAGTGGTTCAGTTTGCAGTGAATGACAGGCTGTACAGGTTTCACAGGCATACAACAATGTAGTCAGTACAACAGCTCTGTAGACCTCCAGTTGGATAGTCAGGCTAATACCTCTTCTCTCCCATACTTTTCTTCAGAGCCTCCTAAACACTGAGCTAGCTCTGGCAATGCATGCATCAACCTCATCATCGATGTGGACAGCCCTGGAGAGTATACCGTCAAGGTTAGTGAACTCATTCCCAGCATTCAAACTGCCAGGAGAGGAGAAGAAGAGAGGCTTGTACAAACATTTGTCAACCTGATGAAGGTCTTTGATGCTGTCATTTGTAAGGTCTATGGAAGGTCATGGCAAAATTGGGTTGCCCAGAGAAGTTCATCAGTATTGCACGCTAGGTGCATGATGGCATGGTCACATGGGTGCTGGATGAAGGATGATTCTCTCATGCTTTCCCAGTTACCAGTAGAGTGAAGCAGGGTTGTGTGCTTGCTCCCATGCCTTTCAGCATGATGTTTTTGGCAATGTTGTCAGACACCTTCAATGAGCATGAAAATAACATCAAGATCAGCTTCCACACTGATGGCAAACTATAGTACTTGGAAAGGCTACAAGCCAAGACCAAAGAGGAAGGAAAGCTGGTGTGCAACTTTTTGTTGCTAGATGATTGTACCCTCAGTGCAACCTCTTAGGCCAATAGAACATGTAATAGAACATGGATCCATTCTCTTCCACCTGTGCTAATTTTGGCCTGACAACCAACACCAAGAAAACAGAGGTCCTCCACCAACCAGCACTGCACCATCCATATATGGAATCATTGGTCACAGTAAATACATGTATACATGTATTGTATACATGTTATCTCCCCCAATAGAATATACTCCTCTGGAGGGTGTAGACTGCTTTATTTTGGCTTTGTATCCCCAGTACTTAGTAAAATTCCTTCTGTATAACAGGTGACTAATAAATGTGTGTTGTTGAATTCTAATAGGCATATGTAGGGAGGTTACTAAATAGGGGGGGTCTAAAATCATGTGATATTGTATCTTAATTAGTAATAATAGCTGGCATTTATATAATGCTTTACAAATATTATCTCCTTTGATCCACACAATGACCCTAGGAGGGAGGTACTATTTATTATTAACCCCATTTATGGATGAGGAAACTAAAGCAGACAGAATTTGCCCAGGGTCACACAGCTAGTGTCTGAGGCTGGATTTGAACTCAAGTCTTCCTGTCCTAGACTCTAGTTCTCTATCCACCCAGAGGCCCTGAATTAGACAAAGGAGGGGGAAGAACGGAAAAGAAAACAATTTTGTCCATCCATTGTCTTGATACTCCCCACCCCTAAACCCCAGTAGTTAGTGTTATTTCCATTTTGAAATTATTCTTTTACTTTTGTATTTACTTATCTCCATATGTATTGTATCCTTCCAGAAAAAAGTTAAGTTCCTCAAGGACAGGAACTGTTTGAATTTCATAGTTGTATTTCTAGAAGCTAACATGGTGCCTCGCACGGATCAAGCAAATAGTCAATGCTTAGTGAATTGTTTGTTAATTGTATGTAAGTAGATGAGGTTTTAAATGTTGTCATAATGACTATCTGGTGATCAAGTTTCAAAGAAAAGAAAAGAGAGAGAAAGAAAGGAAGAAAGAAAGAAAGAGAGAGGGGGAAAAGAAAGAAAGAAGGAAGGAAGGAAGGAAGGAAGGAAGGAAGGAAGGAAGGAAGGAAGGAAGGAAGGAAGGAAGGAAGGAAGGAAGAAAGAAAGAAAGAAAGAAAGAAAGAAAGAAAGAAAGAAAGAAAGAAAGAAAGAAAGAAAGAAAGAAAGAAAGAAAGAAAGAAAGAAAGAGAAAAAAAGAAAGAAAGAGATTAAGGATGAAGTACATAGACCATTCCAGCAAGGGCAGAAATAGTTAACTGTAGAAGAAAAAAATTCTTACTAGAGGAATGGGATCTATGTGCAGTATACAGACTTTAATTATTAGCACTTAATGAAGGTGAAAGTTCTGTTTCTGAGAACAGCAGCAGGAATTGACAAAATTTCCTGTAAATCTTCACTAAATAAGAATATTGATCAAAATAGTCTGACAGTGGCAGGCAATCAATAAACAGTGAAAATCTTAATATTCCACTGAATGTCAATGATGCTCCACCATGGCTAAATATTAACAATCAAGGTCAGAAGATGGACTTGATTGGGAAAATTAACATTGTTTTATGGGCTATTGTCTTCCAAAGGAAATTTAGTCCACTGAGACTAGATGATGTATTGAACAGCAAAGAAACCTTTATGTTAACTTGCATCTCCACCAGCAAACTATCAACTTGCAGATATTCAGGATGGGAAAAGAGAGCCCACACATAGGAATTATGAAAATTCCACTAGATTGTTGTACTTGTGTTCTGAAGTAGAAATAGGTGGAAAAAAGAATGCAAGGAGGATGCACCCTTGATGAGATCCAACAATGAATCACATTAGAAGGGGCAATAAAAAAAAATGGCAGGATGTTCACAGCTGTATTTGACAGGCTATTCTTTCCTTTGCAAAGAATAAACTAGCACTTTGAGCTTCTACAGAAAAATTGGAAGTCTGAGAGCTGGGCTCTTTATTGACATTATGAAGCTAATTAGTA
Source organism: Notamacropus eugenii (assembly GCF_028372415.1). Taxonomy (NCBI): domain Eukaryota; kingdom Metazoa; phylum Chordata; class Mammalia; order Diprotodontia; family Macropodidae; genus Notamacropus; species Notamacropus eugenii. The sequence goes on from NC_092873.1 coordinate 411,773,184, forward strand.
ATCAGAGCAGTAGTGAAGGAAATATTACAAAGCACAGTGATTCTATAAATGACATCTAATAAAATCCAAGGTGAGTCTACTGGCTTGCTGGGCAACAAAGTTCAAGGTGAAACAATTTCTGAAATAGCTTTAATGCTGTACTTCAATGGTTTATATTATCACCAGCATGCGCTGTCCGTTCGCCATGGCATACCACACCTCCTCTATGATTTCACATATGATCTTGGAGATGTGCTGAGGTCAGATCATTGACCACCCTGCAGCCAATCTGGTGATGTGCCTCCCCAAAGACCTGTAGGCCTGGACTCAAACAATAAACATACAGCCCATCTCCAGGACTACAGTAAAGCTTTTCCTACTTTACCTCCAGGCTGTCATGAGGCATTGGAGACTTTAGTAAAGAGTTTCTAGATTTAGGAAAGGAAACTGTTTTGCACCACACAGGAGAAATCATATAAAGGATCTGATGAGAGGAATATATGACTGTAAAAGAAAGATCATAATTGATTGGTGAAAGGAATAAATAAGTATTTATTAGGCCCCTGTTGTGCTACCAGAAGGGCAGCTAGAAGGTACAATAGATAGAGTGTCCAGCCTGGAGTCAGGAAAACTCATCTTCCTGAATTCAAATTTGGCTTCAGACTCTTACTAGCTGTGTGACCCTGGGCAAGTCACTTAACCCTCTCTGCTTCAGTTTTTCATCTATAAGATGAGCTGGAGAAGGAAAAGGCAAACCACTCCAGTATCTCTGTCAAGAAAACCCCAGATGGGGTTGGACATGACTGAAAATTGACTAACTAACAACAACATACGCAGGGCAGAAGGAAAGGATTGGAAGTCCTAAGGACGCAGAAACAAGTCATCTGGCAGAGTCTAGGGGTCCTTAGGCCAGAAGACCTGATCGCAGCGCCCAAGGAGCTAGAATACAAGGGCAAAGCAAATGGTAAGGATAAGATGACCTCAGAATATAGCTACAGGGCAAATGGTAAAACTAAGGGGTCCTCATTTTTATTCCCGATTTCCAAAGCGTAAATGTTCGTACTGAAAATTTAACAATTGACTTTCCTGAGCAAGCATGAGCTGACTCCAGCACACCCCTATATCCCATCTACAGGATTCCACTTTGGACATCTTAGGACATTTTTCTATGTATCCTGCCGCTGCCAAGGCAGGGGCAAGGGATTACCAACCAATCTACTCTTAATCACACAATATCAAAAGTTCTCAGTACTTAGTGTGGTCCCTTGTGGAGCATTTACAAGAGAACACCCTATATCCAAGCACTTCTAATTTTTCCTTCATACCATCTCTTATGTTCCCCTTTCTTTTCTTTGACACTGATACAGGATCTTATCACCTCATTTCTAGACCACTGAAATAACCTGCTGGCTGATCCACCTCACTCAAGGCTCTCCCCATGCCAGTCCATCCTCAGACTGGAGCAGACTCCAGTCCACTCAGTTGTCAAATCGATATTCTGAAAGTACAGGTTTGACCATGTCAGCCGCACCAGTCAGTCAACTCCATTAATTACCTGTAGGATCAAATGTAAAATCCTCTGTTTGACTTTTAAATCCCATCATTACCTAGCCCCTTCCTTTCTCTTCAGTCAGTCTAAGGTATCATCCTCCTCTCTATGTACTCTGAGATCCAGTAACACTGGCCTCCTTGCTGTTCCTCATGCAAGATATACCATTTCCCACAACCAAATGCTTTCACTGACTGTCCCCCATGCCTGGAATGTTTTTCCTCCTTATCTCTTCCTTCATGTCTCAGCTAAAATCCCTGCCTTATTCAAGAAGACTTTGCCAGTCCTTCTTAATCTTGGTGCCTTTTCTAATAAGATTATCTCTTATTTCTTGTTCATACATAATTACTTGCATGTTGTCTCTCCTGCTAAACAGTGAACTCCTTGAGAGCAGGGATTTGGGTTTTTTTTGTTTGTTTTTTGCCTTTCTCTGTATCCCAGGCCTGGTACATGCCTGGTACATGCCTGGCACACTTCATAAAACTTGTTGTTTATAAAAACTTGCTGACTTAAGAACAAGGACTAGCACCTCAAGAATGAGAGGGTATGAGTTGTGATTTGCATCTTTGGAGGGAATGACCTGGTTGAGATTACAGCTCCATAAAAGTATCCATATACTGTGTCCTTCAGATTGCCCACCAAGCACAGCTGTATCAATATATCTATTGCTGGGTTTGCATAAAAAGGAGCTTTAAAGACTTGATTCATGCCCATTAAAAGTATAATAAAACCCTCATTAATGAAAATTAGATGGAATTAATGGGAAAAAACACAAATGGCTAAGGCTATGTATGAGAAGGCAAAAAATTCATTGGCTAGTTTCAAAGAGGTACAAGTAAGCACCCCTTATGAAGAAGAATTTGCCAAATATGCACCACGTACACACTCAGCCTTAATCTTGCAGGTTAAGTGGACTGCAACATCTTTGAGTAAGGTAACTTGCATTTAGTACAAAGACTTTTCACATTTCTCTTAAATTCTATCAGCCATGTGGAAATATTAATAAACATGTTACAGGTATCTCTTAAAGGTCACTCTGAGACCCCATGGTCTTCTAAAGCTTATGCTATTAAAGCACTGCCTTCACAAATGAAAGGAGAATTTAAGGTATTAAATGGGACCATCCAAAAATGGGTCAGCAAATCCAGAAGTTATTTGCATGACCCCAAATCTCCACCATCAAACAGAAATGTAATGTCTGTGTGAGAATTACTGGTCACCTGACAAAAAATTTTTAGCCAGATGGATAAAGCTGGGAGAGACTTCTAATCTAAGTGTCACAAGCTTAACAATGTTAGGTCAGCGGATGGGCACATCAGGAGCATTAACTGAAGAGGAAGATGAGGAATCACTTTTTTTATACAAAAAAAAGAATTGGAAATTTCCTCAAACTTTCCCATTAAAGAGAAGCAATAAAAGACATCTTCAATGGAGCAATAGATATTCAGGTTTTTTTCTACAAAGGGATTTTTTTTTCATATCTAAGCAAAAAAGAAATCCACAACTTTCTCAACACAGACATAAGGCAAAGAAAGGAAGTTTCACAAGATGCCTCGTTGGCTGTTTCTGATTTCTGCCTTCATAAAATATGAGCTAGAGAGGATTTTAAAAGTGACACAAACAGTTCACCTGTGAAATGTAACAAGAATTTTGATGTTTTAGAATTCTTTTCCATGCTGGAGAGCTTCAAGCATCAGGCACAAAATTCATTGCCTCCTGAGTAATCTGTACACCATTTTTGATCTTTTACATCTGATGTTGGAGTGTGCCCCCAGGGATTGCTATCCAGACAGAGAAATAGCTTTGAATATTTTCTCTTTTTTTTTAACCTTTCCCATTAATGGCGACATCCTGTGGAAGCAGTTTCGGCAAACTGAAGATAACCATAAAGTTATTTAAGATTACTTATGACATACAACGGCTAAATCCATGTATTTTCTCAATGAATAGAATACTCCAAAGCATATTGATTTTGAGGTTGTCATCAATGGCTCTGTAGTCTTAACATAAAGTCGTATTGTGATCACTTTAAATTTGCCATTGTGTCTGCATGTAGAGATCTGTGCTTCTGATTCCTTGTCCTGTATGTGCCAAAGAAATCACAGATCCAACCTGAAAATAACACACACACAATATACACACAAAAAACAACATGCACACTTTACACAAGCACTTTTCTTTGACCTGTTGCTTTAGTGTTAATGCTATGGGAGCAACATAGTGAAATGCCAATTATTTTTTGGAATCATTAATTAATTTATTGTAACCCAGTAAAAAAAGGAAAAAAAAATCTCCTGGAAGGGGACATGCGGTTCAACTATCCACCCTTGTTTTCTACCCATGAATTCATTTTGCCTTCTTTGCTCAGTGTTAGAGGTGTCTATGAATGATGTCTAGTCTCAGTTGCTACTAGTGTATGACTAGGGGAATGGGATCATAGGAGGTCCCTCTGGGTTGAGCAGAGTGGGACAGATATACCCAGTTTTGGAATACTTGCCAGAAAAGACCCCAAATGTCAACAAGTAGAGAGTAAAGCTTCAAACACATTTTTAAGCAGTGTAAAGGGTAAAGAAACAGATGGCAAATGGGGATGAGGAGTGGGATGGTGGCAAGAAATAGGCAATGTGCGGAAGAGAATAGGGAGAGGAGAGAGGGACACAGAGAGTTATTTACCTAACCAAAGATTGGAGTTGGAAGTACCAGGCATGGACCCATAGCAGGTGAAGGAGTACTGGGGCAGGGGGAGGGGGTAGCAGGGATGGACACAAGATTTGGGGTCTCACACTTACTAGCTGTGCAACCCTGAGGAAGTCATTTAACCTCTGTGCCTCAAGCAGTCTCAAGTCTATTTATCTACTGAGATAGAGATACCAACCTTCAAAAGTGAAACCAACTTGCTTTTATAAGGTTAAATTGTGTTCATACCCCCATGGAGGAATGAGTCAGGCGAGAAATTTTCACAACCTATCCAGGGCATAAATGCCTTGCTAGTTAGTCCCTTTTCCCCCTCTGAAAGGTTATCCCTAGAACTTCTCAAAGATCTGTGCTCTTCACATTCTGATGTGGATTAGAGTTATTTGTATGCATGTTGAATCTTTACATTAGAACGCAGATATTTTGAGAATTGAGGCTATACCTTACATAATCTTCATCCCCTAGTACTTGGAAAATAGTAAGATGCTTTTTAAAAAAAAAAATGTTGATTTGAACTGAATTACAGCAGGCCATCCTGTGTATAAAGGCCTTATATTGGCAAAAATTCTGGGGCTTAAGGCTATGGGTGTCCAGCCTGGTACAATCATCACCACAGCTGTTGTGGGGAGATGAACATTAGTGAGGAAATAGAAGAGTGAACCCTGACAGTACAAGGAGAAAGAGGACTCCTCATCCTTTGCAGAGTCATAAGTAGGAAATTGTGAACCAGGGGCAAGAAGCAGAATGATGGGAATAGAATGTAGAAAAGAAACCCTAGGATGATGGAATGTATAGTAGAGCAATATACATCTTCCATAGACCATGTCCCAGGCCTGGCATGTTCTTGTCTCTGCCTCCTGGCAATGTGTGTGTGTATTTTTGTGTATACACACATATTTGTGTATATATGTTCATGTACATCTATATTTCTATATATTTGTGCATGTATGTACATATATAGATATAGATATAGATGATATGGACATTTGCCATCACAACATCTGTCCTATACAATTCTTTCTCTCTGATACTACCCACCACTCTAGTCATAGTCCTTGACATCTCACATAGAGACTATTGCAATATCCTGGTTAGTTTTCAAATCAAATTTCTCTTTACTTCAGTCTATCAGCCACACAACGGTCAAATTGACTTCCAAAAGCACAAATCTAATCATGTCACTCTCCACTATTTAATAATCTCCAGTGGCTCTCTATTACCTCCAGGATGAAATTTAAAATCCTCTGTTCAGCCTTAAGACCTTCACAAGTTAGCTGTTTCCTACCTTCCTTGTCTTCTTACATGTTACTCCCCGCAATACCCTCTTCGATCTATACCCACCTTTGCTTTTGCTTTCCACATGTTTATAATGAACTCCTTCTTTACCTTAGCATCAATCAAACGTCTCTTTTCCTTTGAGACATATCTCAGGCACCATCTCCAGCATGAAGCCTGTACTTATCTCCTTTCCAAGCCCTAGTGGCTAGTGCCTTCCTTCCCAAACTACCTTCTATTTAACTCTTTTGCCTAGATCTGCACTTATTCACTTCATGCTAAATTCTTTCCTACCCCACTAAGTGAGTAGGGATTGTTTCATTATTTGTAACCTCAGTAACTATATAGTACTTGGCACATGGTAGGTCTTTAATAAATCCTCATTGATTGAATGACTGATTGATTCAATGAGATTGTGGGATTAGAAAGGTTAGGGAGTAGCTAGTAAACTTTGTAACATTTTTACCAAACTTTCCTGGGTCAAGTTGTCCAATCTCCACCCTTGGTCCTCTTCTTTCCCAAGGCAATGACTGGCTAGAGGCAGAACAGGCCTCATTTCTACTAGTCTTCCATTTTTCCTGTTGAGGGGTTCCGCATTTTCTAGTTTCGTTATTCCTCTCTAGGATTCTCATCAACTTCTCTCCCCTCAATGACCTGGAGAGGATCTGCTTTTTCCATCAGATTATAAACTCCTCAAGGACAAGGATTGTCTTTCTTTTTCTTATTTGTATCCCCAGCCTTTAGCACATAGTAAACATTTGATAAATGTTTACTAAATTGAATTGAAATGAACATGCCTTGGCCACTTTCATACTAGTGATACACAGTACATCAATTCCTCTGCATGGAGCAGGGTATGATGGAGGCAAAGAAAAGAGAAGAAATTTCACCTTTTTCACAACTTTGCCTGGGGGTCCAAAGATCACACCCCATGTCCCAAGTTTCACCCTATTGTAGACCAGCCCTGACTCAAGACTGTTCTTGTCCTTCATGTTCAAAACCAGAATGAGATGAGGCATTTATACAGAAATCATCTGTTGACAAAAGGATGTTGATTTAGAAATAACACAGAAAGGATATTCAGCAAGGACATACCATTGATGCATTTGAGTAAAGTTTCCCTGGCTCTCTGTTGGACATGCGGGTCAAACCTGAAGGAAAGTAATTCGTGCCACCTCTGCTGCCCTTTTGTACTTAGGCCACCATGAAGCTGAGCCACAGACTTGGCCTTGGTTTTCTAAAGCAATTAAGTCTTGAGAATGGGTTCAGTAATTTTAAAGGGAAAAGCAGCCTAACCTACATGGCATATATATTACTTCCACCACAATTTCCTTGCTTTTCGTTTTTCTTTTTTCTGGATGCTATCTATACTCCTTGTCCAGACTTTATCCACTACAGTACAACACATAGAAATACTTTTGAAGCATACTTTTACTTACAAATTGAAGAGTAGAAAGGAAAGTATATGTCATGGGAAATATTTGCAGAATAACTTAAAGGATAACTTTAGGAGTTAAATTAGGCATGTTCAGACCGCCCTCTGCAACCTGTCACCTGATGGTTCAGGTACAAAAATAATCATGCCACTCTTCCAGGGTCTGCACAGTGAGTGCCAAATCACTTCTATTACTCTACTGACCACAAAACTTTTCCATAAAGCCAAAGTAGGGCTATTTAGACACAGTCACAAGTACAGGCATATCATGTTCTATGGAGCCCACAACTCCCTCTGGAGGTTAAGGGTGAATGGAAGGAAAGCTCCTATGGATGGATATATCAGAGAAAGGAGGGAGAGAATAAAATCAACCAGATTGTAAAGTCTTGGAGGTCAAGACCTCACATATTATTCATCTTTGTATCTTCCGTGGAATCTAACTTTACACAGAGTAAGCACTCACTGAATGTTTATTGAATGGGAAAAAAAGCCATCTTCTTCCTGAATCACTGCACACCCAGCTCCTCACTCAACCTCCCAAGGGGTCTTACCCACATGAGATTTTACAGACTGGCTTATCTTTTATGTTAGAAGGGGCTACTATTTTCAGAGCAGAGAATTATTCCCTTTCTATTGGAAAGCTGGTCTTAATAGAGCATGCCTAGTGCTAACCTGAGATTCAGCACAGCACCATTAGCCTGGAAATGAAAGCCTTTGTGAGGATAACAAGCGATGATTACCCTACTTAGCAGCTATTAGGTGGTGTTAATTACCTGTTTTGTGCTGCAGGTTGGAGAAATTTTGCTCAAATAAATAGGAGAAAGGACTGAGTAAGACAGTGTCTACTGGCACTTAAGAGGGCAAAGCAACTGTCACCATCACACCATCATCAATTAACATGAAATGTGCATTTACCAGGTGAATAGATGTGAAGTAGGCATAATGCTAAATTTCGTGGGGCATGGAGAAAAAAGACAGAACAAGTAAACGTACTATAAAATGTATATCACATATACATCAGCTTGGTTAATGTTGGCATTAGCAAGACCACTCAAGAGTCCTCTGTGGGATAGTAGACAGAGTGCTCAACTAGGAGCCAGAAAGACATGAGTTCGAATCCTATCCCAGACACTTGCTAGATGTGTGACTCTGCACTTAACTTTTATCAGCCTCAGTTTCCTCATCTGTAAAATAAGGTTCCTACCTCATTTGGTTGTTGTGAGGATCAAATGAGAAAATACATGTAAAGCATTTTCCAAACCCTTAGAGTTATAAAAATGTTACATATCATCATCATTGTTTTGAAGAAAGAATTAAAATCAAATTACAAAACTGTTGCCCACCAGTAAAGACCAAGAAAGATCATATACCATAGTGAAAATTATATTGGACTGAATCAGAAGATCCCTGTTCTACTCCCAATTTTGTTCCCAACTAGTTTTATAACCCTGTCATAATTCACTTTTCCTGAAAAATCTTCTTTTCTCCTGAAATTTTCTATTACCATTGTGGGTACCATATCATCATGGTCACCCACATTCACAACCTCAGTAATATCCTTTCCTCTTCACTCTCACTCACCTCATGTATCTCATCAAGTGCCCAATCTAGCTCTTTTATATCTTTCATATTCAATTCTTCTTCTCCCCTCAGGCAGCTACCACCATAGTTCACCTTTCCCCTGTACTAAAGGTAGGGAGAGCAAATAGGAGACTTTTGTTTGTTGTTGTAGTAGGTCTTTTTTCCAGAACAGGACCAATGACATCACCCTGTGATTCCAATCCTTCCTCCACACAGCTGCCAAAGTAATTTTCCTAAAGTACAGGTGTGATCATATTAACCTCCCTACTTGACAAACTCCAGTGGCCTCCTATTATATCTAGGATAAAATAGAACCTTCACTCTTTGACATTTAATGCTTCTCACAACCACATCCTTCCTACCATTCGAGCCTTACTATACATCACTCCCCTCCAAGCACCCTATGATACTGTTTTCTTAAAATCAGCAAAGCAAAACTCTATCCATGGCCTGTATTTGTCTCATTTAACTCTTTCTGTGACTTCATTTTACAGTTAAAGAAAATGGAGCAAACAGAGGTTAAGTAACTTGCCCAAGAGTCATGTAGACTAGAAAGTGTCTAAGGCTACATTTCAACTCAGGTCTTCCTGACTTCAGGATCGGAACTTTAGCCATTATCACACTTAGTTGCTTCTTGACGAGGCTCAGCTATTAACTTGCCATATCATTTTAAGTAAGTCCCATAATCTGTGTGAACCTCATCTGTAAAAGGAAAGGGTTGGACCATATGGTCACAAAGGTCTCTTCCAGTTGGAATTCTTCTCTCCTCTCCTTCAAATAGGCATAGTTTTGTCTCCTCTTTGCTTGCTTTTACATTTCCAATTTTGGTCTCATGTTTATTGCTACAGCTAGTGTTTATAGAATTATTTCAAATAATAATGAAGAGAGAGGAGCATGTATGCTTTAACCCTGTTTGTACTGGGAAAACTTTTAGTGTTTTTCCACCAACAATGTCAGCTCCTGGTTGGTAATATATGCTTTTGATCACATCAAAAAAGGGTCCTGTGCTTTCTAGGATTTTAAACATAAGAAAGTGGTTTTTCTTATTTTTATTGTTTATATGATTCATTATGCTGATTTTATTCCTAATTTTCACCATCCTAGAATTCATGATATTAATCCAGCTTGGTCAAAATTAATTATTGTGTGGATATATTTCTGCAGTTTCCTAGCAAGTATTTTATTTAAGAGATATTCATCAATATTTCTTAGTAAGATTGAGATACATATATAGTTACATGTATATATGTGTATATATATATATATATATATATACTTCTCTATATATACAGTTATATAGCTATAACTATACATATACCAATATTTCTCTGCTTTATCTCTTTTCAGTTTGGGTCTCTAAACTATATTTATCTTATAAAAGAAATTTGGTATACTACCTTCTACTCTATTGTTTATTATATTTTGTTCAGCATAGGTATTAATTATTCTTTAGATAATAGTATTTCTTTCCCTTCTGAATCTATCTGACCCAAGTTGTCTCCACCCTCCACCCACTTCAGGTAGCTCATTTATGTTTTGCAGGATTTCTTTCTCTGAGATTGGGGTGTTTAAGATCTGTATTTCTTATTTTCTTAATTTGCTTTTTTCTGTAGTTTTACAGATTCTCATCAATGTCCTTTGAATTCTATTCTGCTGGTATAGAACTGTGTATTAGTTTCTGATCTTTCTTTTTATTTTCTCTGTTTGCTCTGAATTACACTTGTTAATTACTTCCAAGATCTTTTTCCAAATGAGCATTTTTTCTATCCATGCTTCCCCCATCTCATACTATCAAAGTTGATTTTTGTAAATAAGTATAAGACTTTACATTTAACCTTATTAATTTTTTTAATTTAACCTAATGTTGTAATCTGAAAAAATCTTTCTGGATTTGAAGTCATCATTCAGTGTGTTAGCTATCCTTTCCAATTTTGTGTCATCTTGTGAAAATCTGACAAGCAATCTACGTCTTCATCCATGTCATCCATGAATGTGTTAAACTGAACAACGATGTCACTCTGCAATTCTTTTGACTAAATAGTTATCCAGTTCTAAATTTACCTACTATGTAATGCACACTTTTTCTTCTTGCACAAAAAGGCAAGAAGGGATTTTTATATATGACATTTCCTTGATCTGTCATATTAATAAAGGAAATGAAGTTAGTATGGAATTGTTGCTAGTAATAAAGCTATACTCCCTCATAGTGGTCATCTCTTCCCTTTCTAAATGATTACAAACTATTTTTTAAAAAGAAGCATTTGAATTTTACCGAGAACCAAAGGCAAATCCATAAGTATTATAATTTGAATCTTCCCTCTTTCCTCTTTAAATATTTGACATTTACCCATTTCTGGTCTTGATGTACCTCTCCCAATCTCCAGTTTTCAAATGTAACCAATATCCCCACCATAATTACATTCCAATGTTACATATAATATAACTATAATATTCTATAGAGAGACAGAGTAATAAAGTAGAATAGTCCTAGCAGGGTTGGGGAACCCATGACCTCTAGGACACACATGGCCCTCTAGGACCTGACATGTGATCAAAGAAGGTTACAGGTTCCCCACCCTAGAAAGTATAGTCTGCAGACCCTATGGGGACCTTTGAGATTTTATAATAATATTCTTACATTATTTGCTAACTAAAATACTCCTCCTTTTTCAACTACATATCTGTATGAGGTCACATTTGCTTCATCTTCTGTAACCAAAACAACATACTGCAACAGATTAAATATAGAAGTAGATAAAGGAATCCAGCTGTCTTCTATTAAACCAAAGATTAAAGAAACTTGCTCACAAAAAGCAAAACAATGTCATTCTCACTAAAAATTTTTTGTTTTGAAAAATAGTTGTTTTTCAAAAACATGTTAACATATTTGTTATTGTTATTCTAAATGAATTAATAAATATTTTAGAAATTTATTTCTGATATTGTAAATAGTCCTAGATATAACCTAAGTAAAACAAAGCTTTTTTGGAGTCTCTCAGTAATTTTTAAGAGTATCAAGGGATCCCAAGACCAAAAAGTTTGAGAGCCACTTGGCTAACCAGAGCTCAGGTTAGAGTTAAAGCAGCTATCTACCTTCTGTTTTCTTCTGCATTTTCCAGACTTTAGGTGCCAATGAGAGATGAAAGCATAAAGCTAAAAGAGCCTCAGGAGCACTCATGGAAAGGACAACCTTTGGAAGTCATCCTGTGGTTATCCACACTGGTAGGACTTTCAAAGAGCCTGACATAGCACATTGTGGTCGATTCTTTCTCAAATGGATCACATTCACTGAGAGTCCTAACAGTTGGAGGTGTGAGCTGAGACATCCTCTACAGGAACATCAGAAAGATGTGAGAGTTCTGTAGTAAAGCAAGAATTCCAAGCCATTTGACCTTTGAGACGGAGTAAGGTTGATGACAACCCTCCACAAATAGCTTTAGGTATGTCTTCCTATGCAAAATCAAGAGACAGGATGGAGATAAGAGGTTGGGATAGTTAGAAACTGAAACCATTAGTCAGTCACTAAACATGTTAAGTGTCTACTATGTGCCATACCCTGTGCTAAGCTCTAGGGATATTAAAAAAAAAGTTTAAAAAAATCCCTGCCTTCCTGAGGCTCACAGTCGCAACATGCAAACAACTATGTACAATAAAGTTATATACAGGATAAATCATCAGAGGGAATACACTAGAATTAAGAGGAATTGGAAAAGATATCTTGTAGAAAGCAGGATGTTAGCTGGGCAGGAAGCAGATCAGTTGGTTTGGACAACACTACCATACCTAAGGCCCTTGGTAGTTCAGGGTACTGGCTGTCTCCATCGGAGTTGGAGGGGAGATGATGGTGAAGACAGTAACAGGGGTCTGACTGGTCTGGCACACGCTGCCTACTGTCTCTCCTTCAAGGTTCCTTGTTATTGCAATTAGATGCCATCAGGCAGCTTGGGTACATAGGGAGGACATGTATGTTTGGCATCTTGCTAGAGCACTCAAGATTATGTTTCCCCTCACCATCTAGGGCAAGAATTCTTAATCCTTTTTGTATCATGGACCCATCTGATAGTCAGGTGAAGCCTAAGGGTCCCTTCCTAGTATGATGTTTTTAAGCATGTAAAATAAAAATACAAAGATTGCAAAGAAAATTATATTAAACTATAGTTATAGAACATTTTTAAAAAGAAGTTAACAGATGCCGGGTTACAACCCTTGGAATTTGTTCTCTTGTTAATTATTTTATACTCCATAAAATTCATGTGATGAACACTACATAAAATGTGTTCTTTGTTTTATAATAGCTTTAATGCGCTTTTCTGTTCATCTGAGAGGTTGGCTTTATCCTTAGACTCAAGGTACCTTCTGAAAAACGTGTTTGCTTGCCAACTTGAAAGTCAGGGAATAAGTTAGAAAATTTGGGAAACAGCTGTCTGGAGCCTCGGCAGTGGTTACCAGAGCAACCTCAGGGGCAGAGACAATGGAAGATGCCAAAATGTTCTATTTTTAATGATGCACATATATGAAAGCCATCAAGCCAGTAATAAAACAACTTAAAAACACAGTTCAGAAACAGCACGGTGTTATGGATAGAGTGCAGAGTTTCTGAGTCAGGAGATCTGAGTTCAAACTCTGACTCTACCCATCTTGACTGAGTGACCTTAGCAATTCAGTTCCTCTGCTTACTTATCTAGAAGAGTTTCTTACAGTTCTAAGCATTCTGATTATTCTTTTAAGGGTATTTCCCCCAATTTGCAATGAATTTAATCCTTTTTAAGCAAAGGGCGGCATAGACCTCATTGACCATCCTCCTACACCCACTCTTTTCACTGTGCCCTCTGGAATTCCTATTCCAAAATGGGGAAAAAGAAGGCTTCGTTGTGGACCTCTTTCTCTCACACATCTGCCATCTACAAACCCTCACTGAGACCTGGCTCAGCACTGACAGCAGGGCATTCCCAGTCATCCTCTCACTGCACCTGAAAACAAGAAGACTTGGATTCAGATAACTGCTTCAGATGCTTACTAACTGTACAGCCTTAGCCAAGTCACTTAACCTCTGTTTGCCTCAGTTTCCTCAGTTGTAAAATGGAGATAATAATAGCGCCCACCTCACAGGGTTGTTGTGAAGATCAAATGAAGTAATATATAAAATGGTTTGCAAGCTGTAAAGTTCTATATGAATTTATTATTTTCATTATTGCTATTGTCCAGTTGTTTCGGTTGTGTGTGACTCTTTCTGACCCCATTTAGGGTCTTCTTGGCAAAGATACTGGAGTGGTTTGTCATTTCCTTCTCCAGATTTCTCCACTTTACAGATGAGGAAACTGAGGCAAACAGGGGTAAGTGACCTGCCCAGGGTCATACAGCTAGATAAGTATCTGAGGCCAAATTTTAACTCAGGAGGATGAATCTTCCTGACTTCAAGATGGGCACTCTATCCACTCTGTCACCTAGCTGCTTCTATTGTTATTACACCATACCTCGAAGTACCGTGAATCAAAATCTCCTACCCAATTCAAACTATGGTGACTATTGTGTACTGGCCCCAACACATTCTCTCTTTTTTCTCAAGGAGTTCAGCAACTGGTTCACTGTGTTCCTCTCTTCCCCATCTCCTCCCTTTACCATAGAGAACTCCAACACTTACATGGCTGCTCCTTACAACTCCTTAACTTCACAATTTCTCTGCCTCCTTAAATCTCATGACCTTCTCCTTCACTCTCCCTCAGCCATACATCAGCTGTTGTTGTGTTCATCCTTCATTTTCAAAGGAGACCATGATATCAGAGAAATGATGACATGACTTGCACTGGACTTTGTTTTGAGGGAGGGCTGTGCAAGATCACCAGCCTCACTTTCTCCTCCTGAGACCTCTGGATCCAGTAACAAGATAGTCACCAGGATGACTGGAGATGGCCCAGGATGCAGTGGGGGAACTTGACCTTTTCAGATATTCACTTGGAGGGAGGTAAGGCCCATTGAGTGAATAGGCCTCTTTATGAAGTAGTCAGGGAATGGCCCTGTTGCATGCCCAAGGACGCAACAGTACATAGGTATGATCATGCATTGGAGTTCATGGTTACCCACAGGTGTTCCACTACTCTAATTAAAAACTGACATTTCTCTGACTATAACCTCCTATCATTCCATCTCTCTGTATACCTTACCCCTCTTAAACCTATTCCTTTTCTTTATTAATCCTTCCCCACTCGCTCCTTACCCCAATACTTTGTCAAGTCATTACCCCTAAATGACTTTATTTTCCTTCCTTTCCAATCTCAGTCGTATATCTAGATATTTCAACTCTACATTTTCTTTTGCTTTCAAATTCTTTGCCCCAATGTGCTATCATAGCTTCTCTCTCGCTAGGCATCAACCCTGGGTTACTCCAATCATCTGCCTTTTCTTTTCCTATTACAGGTTTCTGAACAGAGCAAGAAGACACACAACTGTGCTGACTGGTTACATTATCCATTCATTATCCAACCTCAATTGGGCTCTCACTATAGCAAGGCAAACCTTTGATCCCTAAATCCCTATCTCACTATCCACAGAAGCTATTCCAAAACTTTTCTTCCTTTCTCAGGTATCCTACACTTCACTACTTTACTGTGAAAAGACAGACTATTTGACATAGCATCCCTCTTCTCCCATTCTCTTCACCTCAAACACCTTTAATACCATCTCCTTCTCTCTCCTCCTTTACCCCAATCTCTGACAGGGATATAGAGAGTCCTTCTCCTTGCCAAGGCCAGCCCCTCTACAAGTGTGCTTGATCCCTTTCCCTATTAATCTCCCACAGATTACAATCTCAGGTCATGTCTTCTTTCTCTCAAATCTTTGACCTCTCCCTACCTACTGGGTTAACCTCTAATAACTTTAAGTATGCTCCAAGTCTCAATCATCATTTAAAAACTTTTACTAGATGTTATAATCCCATAAAGCTATGTTCCCATATTTTTTCTCCCTTTCTCAGCCAAATTCCTTGAAAAAGCGCTCTCTCTCTCTCTCTCTCTCTCTCTCTCTCTCTCTCTCTCTCTCTCTCTCTCTCTCTCTCTCTCTCTTCACATATATATATATGTATGTATGTATGTTTCCACTCCTCCTCTCAATCACTCCTCAACCTTTTCCAATCTTGCTTCCCTCCTTGTCAACTGAAACTTCTCTCTCCAGTTACTGATATTTTTTAATTGACAAATTTGATTTTCTATTCTCAGTCCTCTGACCATGTGACTGCCTACTCAATAAACTCCCATGGCTCCCTATTAATTACCCTTAGGATAAAATATAAACTCTCTTGTTTATCTTGTAAAACCCTTCACAATCTGACCTTAACCTGTCTTTCCAACTTTACTAGACTTTATTCTCCTTTCCAAACTCTTCTTTACAACCTCATTGGTCATTACTCCCCTTCCAGGTGGCAGCTAGGTAACCCAGTGAATAGACCACTGGGTCTGGAGTCAGGAAGACCTGAGTTGAAATCTGTCTATCGATGTGACCCTGGGCAAGTCACTTAACTTCTGTGCCTCAGTTTCCTCAACTATAAAATGGGGATGATAATAGCACCTACTTCCCAGCATTGTTGTGAGGATCAAATAAGGTGATATTTGTAAGCTACTTAGCACAGTGCTTACCATAGAGCAGGTGTTTCACAAACGTGTTTCCTTCCTCCAGCATTCTGCAATCCAGTCAAGCTGACATTCTCTTTCTCCCTTGCTCATAGTACTTCATATTTGATCTCTGCTTTACACTGGAATTCTCCCATCCCTAAAATGCGCTCCCTTCTCTCCTCCTCCTTAACATCTCTCTCTTCCTTTTAAGACATAGTTCATGCACCACCTTCCACAAGAAGATGTTCCTGATCTCCCTTCACCCAATTTGCTTCTGGGAATAAGAAGCTGATTGTTCTTCAGTACTCTACCCTAATCATACGGAGTCTGGAGTACTGTGTTCAAAGTTTGGGATGCCTCTGCATAAGTAGAATATTGAAAAGCTGGACTGTGTCTGAAGGATAGTCAAAGGTCCTTGCATCCATGTACTTGGAGGATGCATTGAAGGAACGGAGACTGCTTAGCCTGAAGAACAAAACTTGTCAGCAGGTACATGATAACTATCTTTAAATACGGAAAGGGCTGTTACATGGCAGATTTTTCTGTTAGAATCCAGAAGCCAAAACTGGGAGCAATGGATAGAAATTACAAAGAGGTACATTTAAGCTTGATGGTAGGAGGAACTTTCTAATAATTAAAGCTCTCCAAAGGCAGAATGGGCTGCCTTGAGGGGTGGGAGGGCCCCTCCTCATGGGAGATTTCAGGCAGAGGCTGAACAGCCACTTCTCACTATAATATAGCGGGGGGCATGGAAGAAGTGGGGGGCCTCCTTTTGCATATGAATTAGACGAGATGACTGCTGGGGTCCCTTCCAACTGTAAAATCCTATGATTCTCTGATTCTGTAATTTTCCATCCTTTTTCTCCATTAAGCTTGCAAATGACTTCATACTTTAAACTGATGTTGCCCTTGCATGCTATATCTTTCCACTTGGAAAGAAAGTAGAGTGTTTGCTTGATAAGGCAATTTCTGTATCCTATATTCTTCCTCATTGATTCTGTCTTACACCACGAAGACCTGGGTTCCAGTTCTGCCTCTGATACATACTTGCTGTCTAACCCTAGACAAGTCCCTTAACCTCTTGGTTAACCTATGCATTTCTCTAAGACTTTAAGTTGGGGAGAAGGTGTTATTCTTCCTTGGCGGAGGAAATTCTGTATTGGGAGCTTCCTATGCAGGGCAGATGAAATTACAAATCTAATTTAAAAAATTGGATTTCATCAGTCAATGTCTTTAATCTTCTTTATTTTCCTTTGGGGAAGTGATCAACAACCTGCTTAAAAATATAGTGTTGGAGCAACTGTATTTACATCCAATATCTTCTCATTTTTATCCTTTCTTTTAATTTGGTGCTGATTTTGACCTTTGCCCTAACTAGTTAATTTTCTGATTACATACAGACTACTGTGATGATAGAATTGAACTAGATGGGTCCCTTCCTGCTCTAGACCAGTGTTGTCACACTCAAAGACAATGGGATCCCTGGTTCCTGTATACTGTCACACTTGCCTAGAAAACCACAAATTACCATCATCTATGTTGTACTGCATTTTTATTAATTTTGTGAAACATTTCCCAATTATAATTTAATCTGATTCCCTCTGAGAAGTTTTGTGGCTACAAGCAGCCCAAGAGCCATGAATTTGATACCTCTGGCCTAAATTGACCCTCTGGAATTCAGTCTCACATCAGTTACTAGGCATTTCACATCTTAAGAAATTATGGATATGAAATAAAGAACAGTGAAGTAAGTAGAACCAAGAGAACATTATAAACAGTGACAGCAATATTGTTCAAGGAATCACTGTGAACAACTAAGCTATTATAAATATTCAAATAAACTATAAAGGACCTATGAAGGAAGATGCTACCCACCTCCAGAGAAAAAAACTGAATAATAGGCAGAATAGAATAATAAACAGAAGTATGCTGGTGTATGTGTATGTGTGTGTGTGAAATAGTGGCCAATGCTACAGGGTGGGGAGAGAGGGAGGCAGTTTAGAATTTAAAGTTTAAAAAATAAATTAGTTTAATTTCATTTTAAAATAGAAAAAGAAATCATGGGAATAATTTTTGGTCATCTTGTTCAATATTTTCCCCATAAAGCTCTTTCTAATTATCTTCTTAAATAAAGTACACAAGCCTTTGGCCATTTTCACACTTGATCTTGAACTGTATTTTTTCCTATTTTCCTTAACGCTAACTTTCCCTTTAAAACTACCATACATTAAAATATATGCTGATATAATTTGAAAGATCTGGAGTAGATGGAAGACAATCTGAGAGGGAAAGGCACTGGTAGATAGGAATAATGGGAAAGACTTCTTGCAGAAGGTAGGACTTGAAGCTAGGGAAATCAGAGGTGAAGGGGCAGGATATCTCAAGCCTCAGTGTCACCCTGAATAACAACGCTAATTTAATATTCTTAAAACATGGATAATTTCCATCATGTTATTCACCTCCTCAAAAACCCTATAGGACACCCTCCTTCATATAGTATTCAGGGCTCCAAACTTACCTTCAATAAATCAATAAACACTTCCTAAACACCTACTATGTGCCAGGCACTATGCCTTCAACTACTCTGTATAAATTCTCATTTCCACCTAAATTCATTTACTTATTGTCCTTCCATTCCTTTTATTGCTTTCAGTCATCCCCTGTGCCTTCTCCATGATTGATAAAAATCTTATCCTTAAATTAGTGAGACAGTATGGTGTAATGGAAAGAACATTGAACTGGGAGTCCGATATCAATCAATCTATAAGCATACCTACTATGTTGCAGGCACTGGACTACAATTGTGAATATAAAGACAAAGAATAAAACAATCTCTGCTCTCAAGATGCTAGGTTTGAACCTCAACTCTCCCACTGGCCAGTTGTATGACCACCAGTTAGTTTCCTAACCTCTCTGACTTCAGTTTCTTGATCTGCAAAATGGGAAATATTTCTACTACTACCTATTTCATGGGGTTGTTTTGAGAAAAGTGTTCCATAAGCAACATATGTGTAAGCTATTTATCATTGAAGTCTTAGTTTCTCCTCTATCAAGTTCTTTTTTACTGTCCCTTAACCATTCCTCCCTCTTCTGAACTCCTGTAGTATCAATTACTAATATACTTCATTCGACATCTAGCATATGCTACCTTATGCTATTGACCTCCTCCACAACCTCATATTATATCCCTTCATATCTCTCCTATCCCCTACCTGTAGTTAGAAGTTTGAGGTATATCAGGGTCAACCTAAAGTAAATCAAACATTGTGCAAGTGGAAAAGATATTTCTCCTACCAACCCTTCCTCGTTCCTCCAGGCCACAGATATTTAGCATCTTTGGCCAAATAATGTTTGTACCGCTGAAAAGAAAGGAAAGAAAACAACCCTTTCCTTTCTAAGGTAGAAGCTATGGAAGTGTCCCTCAGATCTTTGCAGCCACTTTGAAGAGATATTTACTTAGGGACCTCCTGCAAACATGGGGCTCTGGGAATTATTACTTCATATTCTCAGAGTTACACCTGAGAGTAGTACTACCTTCTTTCCCCTGCTCTGAAGGGACTAGGGTAATAATATACCTAAGAAAAGGAAAAGGTCTCATTACTCCAGTTAATGTAGGTATCTTTCCTTACTCCCCTTTGATCAGCTAGAAAGAAGTGGTCAAAAAGGAATTTAATGGTTTTAGTAAAAGGATTCTTTAAGGGTGTGTCAAAAACTAAGAGACTATTTGTCTGTTTGATGAAGCAAGCTATTAATTGAACTGTTACTTCAACTTTGGGCCCTTGCTCAGTCATGACTACAAAAAAGACATGTTTAAGAATCCTATAAATTGTAACTTCAAAAGTCACTTATGTTAGTGAGATAGCGTAAGGGCACTTACTCAGTCTGAACATTTCTCTTTCCAAGAAGAAAATTATTTAGATTAGAATAATTTTAATTAATAATAATGTTTCTGGCAGTCTTGTACCCCTAATTGAATACAGAATTCCCCCTCCTCCTTTCTTAATGAGTTTAGTGTCTGGCTCATGGTCTTCCTCTTTCTCCCAACTCCTTCGCTCTTTTTAATCAATCCTTCTGTCTTCTCCAGAAGATTGTCCCCACCCACATTCCCACTCTCTTTTTCTACTAGCTCTATCCCTGTTGCCTACAAATAAGGTCATCTCCCCCATCATTAAAAAAAATACCTTTCACATGCCTTCATTTTACATCCTATATATTTGCCCACTCTTCTCAGATAAATTCCTTGAAAAAGCCTTCTATAACCATTGTCTCTGACTTCCAAACCCTCTACAATCTGTCTCCTAGACTAATCATTCAACTGAAGCTGTTCTCTTCACAGTTACCAAGGACTAATTACCAAATCTAGGGGTGTTTTCTTCATCTATATCCTTCTTATCCTCTCTGGAGCTTTTAACAGCCCTTCCTCTTGGATACTCTCCTCTTCAGCTTCTCCTGACACCTTTCCTCTCTCTCTCCCTCTGTCTCTCTCTTGCTTCTCATTTTACCTGTTTTATTACCTCTTCTCAACCTTTTCATCTGTGCCATGTCAACTCACTTTGTGTGTCATCCAAGGCTCTCTCCTGAGCTTTCTGCTCTTTTCTCTTTAATCTTTCACTTAGTGATTCCATCAGGTCCCATGGGTTCAATTATTCTCTCTATGCAGATGATTTTATCCAACCCTCCTCTGCTAAGCTCTGGTCCCACATCACCAATTGACTTTTGAATGTTTTGAACTAGATGCTGATGGCATTTCAAATGCATCATGTCCAAAACAGAATTCATTATCTCTCCCCTGACACCTACTAAATTATGAATTTTCCGACTACTGTAGAGGGGACCACAATCCACCCAGTACGTAGGTTTGAAACCTATGTGCCATCTTTGATTCCTTTCTCTTAGTCACCTGCATATCCATCCAGTTACCAAATCTTGCAATTGCTTTCTCTACAATATCTCTCATTTACATCCCCTTCTCCCACCACCCAATTGCAACAACCTTCTAATTCATCTCCCTGACTCAAGTCTCTCCTCCCTTCAATCCATCCTCCATTCATTCAACTGACAAAATATTTCTCCTAAATGGTAGGTATGACCATTTAACTTCCTTATTGCCTCAAGGATGAAATATAAAGTCCTCTATTTGGCATTTAAAGTTCTACACAACCTGCCCATTTCCTTCCTTTCCGATCTTCTTACATACCATTCCCCTCTATCAAAACTGACTTAACCCTACTGATCTACTTGCTATTCATAACAAATGACATTTCATCCCCTATATCCATGTCATTGTACTGGCTGTTCTCTATAAATGGAATGCCATCGCTCCCAACTTCCAATTCTCAGAATCTCTAGCTTCCTTTGAGACTCAGCTCAAATATCACATTCTTCAGGAGATCTCTCCAGGTCCCTAAAGCTTCTGGTGTTTTCAAAGGTATCTTTCATCTACATTGTACTTATCTGGAATGTTATGATTTATGTATGTTGTGTACCCCTAATAGAAGGCAAGCTTCTTCAGGGAAGGAACTATTTTTGCTTTTGCTTGTCATAGTGCCTGACACATATTAAGTATTTAATAAATGCTTGTTGGTGGACTGATTGATTGGCAAGAATTCATCCATTTTTCATGTTGTAAAACATTTCTAAGTTAACTCCTGAGTTTTCATTGAACACTGACTATTCCTTTGGTGCTGGGCTCATTGGTTCTACATACGTCATCATCAACCATGAGCTCTCATACATACACGAACACTCATTTGTAGAAATCTTGAGGGAGATGAGAAGTGTCTTCAAGGGTTTGAACAACTAGCATATAGAACAGGGTATGGACCTGCTCTGCTTTGCCCCAGAATGCAGAACTAGGAACAATAGGTAGAAGCTGGAGAGAGGCAAATTTAGATTTCATAAGAGGACATATTTCCTAACTGTTCAAAACAGAATAAGTTGCCTTGGGAAGTAGGAGATTCCCCATTGCTGGATGGCTTCCAATAAAGGCTAAACAAACTCGTGTTGAAGGCAATGAGACAGGGCTTCTTGTTCAGGGATACATTGAACTAGATGACCTCTAAGTTCCCTACTGACTTTGAAATTCTGTGATTCTGTTACATGATTCTGAAGTTTATCCGACAACATATTTCCCAGCTTTTCCACATTGCATGATACCTATTAGTGACATCTAGGTATGATATTCAATAGCATCTTTCAACCAACTACTTACCGTAATAGTTCAAACTTCTGATAATTACTCTCAGCACTTTCATTGATGCACCACCTGTTGAAAAGGGGCTTTGGAGAGCTGGAAACAATTAGGTGCCAAAGTATTGGAAAATAACTAAACAAACTGAGGTACATGCATGTATTACTGGGCTAAAAGAAATGGTTCCAAAAACTGAAAAATTCAGAAAATGATGAGAAAACTTACATGAACCAAACAAAATGGAGTAAACAGAATCAGGGAAACAATATACACCATGACTACAATGATATAAATTGAAAGAATGACAACAGAAAAATAATTATTATGACCAAGATGACCCTCCCTTCTTTGCAAAGGTTAGGACTATGGGAGCGAAACATTGCATATGCTATCAGACTTGGTTGATATATTGGTTAATTTTGTTAAGCTGCTTTTTTCCCCTCCTTTTTTGACTCTCTTCTAAAAGGATGACTCTCTGAGAATGAAGAGGGATACATTTAGAAATGAAGGTGATATAAAAACCAAAGTCAATAAAAATTTAACAATATAAATGATAATAATGTCAGAATTTTGGAAAAGATGGGTCTTGACTTTTTATCCAGTAGTGATGATAAGCTATTTTCAAAACATATGCTCTTGGTCACAGAGAGGAGCAGGTAAGAGTCACAAAGGTTCAGCGTAAACCCATCCCCATGACCAGTGAAATATCATAGTGATTTAAACATAGGTTGTAATTTCCCCTCAGCACATCTGGATTGTAGACAACTAAAAGGTAACCTTATAACTCTACTCAGTACTGATGGATGGTACTGAAGATACCATATTGGTATGGTATTGCCATATTGGTATGGTATTCCGGTATTCAGGATGGTACTGAAGATGCCATATTGTAGGCAGATCAACAGGAAAAGAACCTCAACTAAAGTGATAAAGACCAAGCAAGAGAACTGTGATGATAAAAATGAATAAAACAGCTTTATTTAAATAGAAATTTAACAATATTCACAGTGAATATATATTTTGTATAATGATTTTGTATAATTCTTTTTTTCATTATATGTCTAGGTTTTTTTTCAAAGAGTTCTTATTTGAAGAAAGTGGCCTATATATAGACCAGTTTAGTATTGAATCACAGAATCCTGGAGTTAGAAGGTACTTCAGAGGACATCTAGTCTAATACCTACCCAAGTCAAAGGAATGAGATTACATAGGCAAATAGAGAGATGATATATGTACATACATGAAAGTAATATAAAAACATCAATAAAATGTAAAATTATAATATAATAGTGTTTAAGTTTTGTCATCTTTCTACATGAAAAGTTGCACAGTCTGTGTGTAATAATAATGAGGAGGAGGATGATGATGACAACAGCTAACATTTATATAGTACCTGCTATGTACCAAGTATTTTACAAATATCTCATTTGATACTAACAATAACCCTTGGAGGTAACTGCTATTATTATCCACATTTTACAGATGAGGAAACCAAGGCAAGCAGAGTGACTTGTCCAAAGTCACATTAGTTGTATCTGAGGTCGGCTCTGAACTCAGTATATCCACTGTGCCACCATTAAAAAGCAGTGATTGTGGAGAATATAGTTGTACTTCTCAAGTTGTCTTTTGCAAAGAAATAAATAAATGAACAAACAAATAAAAAGCTCACCAGACTCCCAGAGTCTCAGAATTGGGAGTAGCCCTTAGAGGTCATCTAGTCCAACGCAAACCTGAATGAGAATGGCCCTAACAAGTGGTTGTTCAGATTTCTCTTGAATACCACCAATTATTGGGGGAGAGGGAAGGGGGGGACTCACCTCTTCCAAAGTTATCCTATTACACTTTTAGACAGTTGCAATTTTGTGATGTTTTTAACCTAGAATCATAGAATTTTAGACTTAGAAGGGACTTCCATGTCCATCTCATCCAACCTATCCCCCCAGACATATTTTAAAATACCCAACAAGTGGTTATCCAGCTTCTGTTTAAAGGTTTTTGACGAAGAGGAACTCACCCCTCTTGAGAGAATCTGCTCCACTTTAGAAAGCTAGTTGTTAAGCAGTTGGTTGGTTATTTGCTTTCCCTGACATGGATCCTAGTTTTGCCTCTTTGCAGCTTGTCCCCATTGCTTATGGCTCAGCTCTTTAGGACCAAAAAAACAAGTCTGACCTTTCTTCCAAACACCAACCATTCAAAACCGGAAAATATCTATTATGATATCCTGAGTCTTTTCTTCTTCATGCTAAACAACCTCTGTTCCTTCAATTGTTTCTTACATGCCAGGGATTCAAGGCCCTTTACCATTCTGAGTGTCCAGAGAATGGCAACTAGCTTCTCAGTGTCTTTCTTAAACTCTGATAGCCAGAGCCAACAACAACATATCCAGTATGGTCTCATCAGGACACAGTACAAAGCACCCATTTTTGTAATCACGCCTTCCTTCTTCATGATAGTTGCCAATTATCTTCTTAATGATCCCTCCTAGAATTTTCTTGGGAATTTAGTCAATCCTCTCTGGTCCACAATTTGGAGATTTTATTCTCTTTTCCTTTTTTGAAGATCAGAATAGCATTTTCCTTTCCTCCCGCTTCTAAAGCTCAACAATCACATCTACCAGGTCTTTCCACACTCAAGGACTTAGCTTATCTGAGCAAAGTGACTTGAATTCATGAAGGACAAGACAAAATTTTTCTATCTGCATCTTCTGTACTTAGTCTTAATCTCTAGGGTAAAGTAGAGTAACCAAGGGATGCCTTGGAATAAGTGTGAATTAACATGTAATAGCCACTATCTGTTAAAATTTTCAGTGTAAACATTTACACCTCAGAAACTGACAAATGCTATAAATCAGAGCTTGACTTATCATTTTGTTGATTTCTAGACTTAAGAAAATGAGGGAGAAAATATTAATAATGCACATTAAACTTTAAAATCTGTGATACATACTTTTTGGGGGGGAAAACCAGTTGTTGAACATTTAACATTTAATTCTTAATTTATTTATTATTAATTATTATATTATTAAATTATTTATTATAATTATATATTATATACAATATAATATAATATATTATATATTATTATAATATTTATTATAATTAATAATTATTAATTAATTTAATTTAATTAACATTTAATTCTTCAGAACATCCCTAATAGCTCTTCTACATGACATCTCCTCAAACACCTGATGACTGCTTGATGACAGGTCCCCTCCCCAAATCTTCCATTCTCTTCTAGGCTAACAAGCTGTTGTTGTTCAGTCATGTCCAATGCTTCATGACCCCATAAACCAACTGTCCATGGGGCTTTCTTGGCAAAGATAGTAGATGTCATTTCCTTTTCCAGTTTTATGCAGGCAGGTGTTAAGTGATATGTCCAGGGTCATACTGCTAGTAAATGACTAAGGTCAAATTTGAACTCTGCTCTTTCAGGCTCCAGGGCCAGAGTTCTACCTGCTGTATCACATAGGCTAACATATCCAGTTTTATAAACCAGTCCTTATGTGACACCATTGCCTCCCTTTCCCAAAAGTACAATGATTAAGAGCACCATAGGAAACAATTTTGTGTGAGATAAGACCCAGAAAGATTTTCTCCTAGAATTTTTCCTCTCAGTGAAAGTGCTGTGTGACCTCAGGTCAATCTCTGAATATCTCTCTCTCTGTTTCCCTCTCTATTCAACAGGCACAAACCTGCCTTACCAAATACTGTAAGGATAAATGTCACTTAAGGATTCTAACTTCTCCACACCAGATTTTTCATTATTAGAAGTAAGAAATGCTCTGACTTGCTCCAGTCCCAGAATGTGCTACCCAGTCTTGCTACCCAAATGACAATTTTAATTCTAGTCAGTGAAGTGCCCAGAGTCCCTTAGGAAGACATGTCCTATAAACAAAAATAGTTACAATAATTATGTAACTTCAGACCCACTCAGCAATTTGCACTCTTAAAAAAAAGAAAAAAAAAACCTCACGAAGCATAGATTTGGTCCTGACCCTCTTCCTGCTAAAGAACGGGGAGAAGAGCTAATTAGAGTGATGACTGAACACCTGTACAAAGCTAAGACCATTTGCTGAGTGTGCAATCCAGATGTGTACTCCCTGGCTTTGAACTTTGCCTCAAGTGAGAAACAACAAGCAGTACTCACATATTTTTTCACACTTAAAAGTATCCTCATTGGAGCATGACAAGGGAAATCCATCATCAGTGTTCAGCACATGCCAAGTCCATGGGTTTCATAAATATTTACCAAAAAATCTTGGAAACAATTTGGAATTGTCTAAGAAAAGTTACTAAATCGAAACGAATCCAACAAAAATTTCAGTACCTATCAAATTCAAAACTAGGTGCTAAGGATGCAGAACTAGAGAAGAAAAGTAGTCTCTTACCATAAAGAGCTTATATACTACTAAATTGTCTCTATCTTTGATGCAATAATCTCATTACTGGATTTGCATAGCAAAGAAGTAAATGACACCAAGAAGGGATTCGTTTATACAAAAATAGTCACAGAGGCATTGTTTATAATAGCAGGAAAAAAGACTGAAAACAAATGACTAGACAATGTCTAGACAAGTAGAAGTATATTGATATAATGTGCCATTACTGCTCTGTAAGGAACAAAGAAAATAAAGAATTCAAAGAAACATAGGAAGATCTGGGTTGTGATGAAGAAGCCATCACCAGAGGAATAATTTGCGTGATGGGCTATAAACAAAAACAAATAAAGACAGCGATAACAAGGAGTAAAACTGAGGTCAGATTCAACAAATGGGAAATGTAGGCACCGAAGAATTACAGCATTTTGTGGATGAATTTTTTGTTGTTTGGTCGTTTCATTCGTACCCAGCTCTTTGTGATTCCATTTGGGGTTTTCATGGTGGACATACTAGAATAGTTTGCTTTTTCCTATTCTAGCTCATTTTTTCAGATGAGGAAGCTGAGGTAAACAGGGTTAAGTGATTTGCCCAGGGTCACACAGCTAATAAGTATCTGAGGCTAGATTTGAACTCAGAAAATTGAGTCTTTTTGACTTCAAACCTATCACTCTATCCACTACACCACCTGGCTGCTCTTTGTTAATTAATTAATAGTAGACTCCAGAACTAGAGAGTCCAAATCACCTATTCGGGGATTTGCTAAACTCTTTTCAAGGAATGGAATTTGAAAGGGCTAAGAGATGTTGTTTGGAGATTTCTTGGGACATGTCTGCTGTGTCAAAATAAGGGGACAGGGATAGAAACTGGACCTGGGATTTCTTCAGGATAGGGAATGCCTAGGATAAGGAAATGCCCTCCAAAAATGTAAACTGATGCTTTCTCAGTAACTTAATAGAGTTACAGAATTGCTGTACCACCACACAGCTAATGACTTTCCCAGGGCCATGCAGCTAGTATAAGATGGGGGAGCTGAACTCAGGTTTTCCTGGCTCTAAGGTCATTTCTCTACCCACTACACCACACTACCTCTCAAAACAAAGCGTATCAAAGAGTTGATAAAAAACATTTGAAATAAAACTCAACCAAGGATGGAAAAGTCTTACATTCTCTAGACCATTTGTGCAAATGGTTGTGTTTTCTAGAATGAAAAATTACTGTTAAAATGAATTCACTGGAGCCTCATCTTTTACTTTGTGCACGATTTATTTTAATGCAGAATTCACTGCTAATCATAACAGCCTCAGACTTCATCCAAGATGATTGATAAACCAAAATGACCATTACAAAGTGGTCTTACCTATAAGATAATCTCCCATTGAACCTCAAGGACGGTATAGTAGTATGTGCAGCAGGATTTCTCTTATACTGACTCTTCTCCGTAAATGAAAATATGTTTAGAGTATGTCACAATTTTCTAGGATTCCTCCCACCCAATTTTTTATTAGAGGACAGAGTAATCATGATGGTAAAGAAGTAGGAACATGGTAGACATAGTACTGTTCCTAGCATGGGGCTACTAGGCCTTTGCCCAGGACACTGGCATGAGAAGGGGTGTATTTCTTCTAATCATGCCGGATAATGAGGGTAACCCACCAGTTAGGTCTGTCTCTCAGGGCGCCTTCTCCCACCAGCACATCAGCAGGTATGGGATAGGTTACCACTTGGTTTGGGGACCAACCTCCCGATGAATGCCTGCAATGGACCTTGAAGTGCTCCATGGCCTCATCCCCGACTTGCCTCAACTGAGAACAGAATTCTCAGTTATAGTTCCATTGGTATGTGACTGTGCATAATGTATGTGGCTGGTGATAGGAACAGATGCTTGGATGGAGGGGGACTGTGTCCTGATATGTCTCTGTCTGCTTTGCCAAGTTCAGGAATATGTTAAAGCCCAGGAAAATATTAGGGAAACACTGCCCCAATTCATACTGAAAAATCACTTTGAATGTCATCTCAGAAGGACCCCCTTTTAAAGCTATTACTGTTACTGATCCAGAAATGACTTAGCAGCAGGTCTCCTCTCTGCTCTAGCCCTCAAAACTCAAATGACATTCCAAATAGGCTGCTCCACAAATTCTGCAGTATGATTTGGGCTGCCATACTGCCAATAATCTACCATCATAAAACATTAGTTAAACACATTAACTGTACCTGGTGTCAGGCTAGTCTATTTCAGAAATACATAGTCTACAAAGAAAGGTACTCAGCCGATGCCTCCTAAGGGCATAAAATTCTGAATTTCTACACAGCTGCTTGTGTGCCACATGCTGACTTACCTCAAAACATTCTGGTATTAATAGATAGCATTTTTTAACAATATTTTAAAGTTTAGAAATGCTTCACAGGTGTTACCTCTTTTGATTCGCACAACAATCCTGCCAGGTAGGAGTAGTTATTATCCCTATTTTATGGATGGGGAAACTGAGGCTGAAAGAGGTTAAGCAGCTTGCAGTAAGGCTCACACAGCTAGTTAGTATCTGAGATAGGATCTGGACTCAGGCCTTCTAGACTCCAAGTCCAGCACTCCAACCCATGGGCCACCTTGCTACCTCTGAACTGAGTCTCTCAGAGGATCAGGAGGTCCTGAGGTCTACAAGACTGCCCAAACACTAGCTACCTGTGAATTCTTCCTCAATACTAGTCAGTGCAACTGCTCCTGATGGCTTGATGTCAGTGTTAACCATGTCACTACGAATAAGTCAATGAACTTGTCTGTGCCTCAGTTTCCTCATTTATAAAACGAGGGTGATGACCTTCAGGGCCTCCTTCTAGTTCTAAAGTCATAATGAAGAAGTGGTAGGGACACTCACACCACCAGCTAAAAAGGCAGATTCGTTATTGCTTTGTGCCTTCCTGGCCTCCCCCACTTTCATATGATAGAAATAATGATCTGTACCCAGTGGTGATGTCATCTTCTCACTAACATGACCCTTTGGCAGATAAAGGAAAGAAACAAACAGTGTGAGCTATTTTTCTCCTTCCTCTTTTGATAAAACACTTGGCATTTATATAATATTTTTAACTTGTTTAAAGCTCTCTCATGTTTTCCTTCTGAAACATAACTCCTTGTTTTCTGGAATTACACATGCTGTGAAGCCCACTTGGGATTCAGAGGCTCTTGAATGGCAAAACACAGAAGAACCCACATTCCAAACTCCAGAAAAAGTCAAACTCTTGAGCATTCAAACCTAGTCAGGCTGAGGGCTCTGAAAGTGCTTAAGGGGCAAATGAATGACTGGTGTATGCGAAGATTTAACTCAGCATAAGAACAAGAGCCAACAGATTTCCTTTCTCTCTTAAGTTAAACTACTTCTCTTGGGACACCATCACCTCCACATAGGAGCTACATCATGTTACAAATGGCACAAAGCCTAGTCAAACCTGGACTTAGCAAAGGTATGGGCATGATGATTCAATGAATAACAAGTTAATCAATTTACAAGCATTTATTTAGAACCTATATGATGAAAGGAAATGGAGGTGGAAGAAATGATGATAACATCACTTTTACTTTGAAAGTAAAACACGAGACGAAAAGAGTGAGTGTATGAGCAGTAGGTAGGTATTAAGATAATGCCCAATGCTTTGGGCAATTTGGGGAGATCAGCCCTATTTTTTGACCTTCAGATATGGTGATATGGCCCAGAAGCGTTTTTTGCTTGAAGTCTGAAAATTAAAATAATGGGCAGATGGAAGGGTAAGCACTGGTATGAGTTAAAAAAATATCTTTACCACTACTAGGTCTGAATTCCAAAGAGATCATAAAAAAGGGGAAAGGACCCACATGTACAAAATATTTATAGCAGCTCTTCTTGTGGTGACAAAGAACTGGAAATTCAGGGGATGCCCATCAGTTGGGGAATAGCTGAACAAATTGTGGTATATGAATGTAATGGAATACTATTGTACTATAAGAAATAGTGAACAGGAAGATTTCAGAAAAACTTAGAAAGATTTATATGAAGTGATGCTGCGTGAAGTGAGCAGAACCAGGAGAACATTGTACACAGTAACAGCATCCTTGTACAATGACCAATTTTAATAGACTTCGCTCTTCTCAGTAACACAGTGATCTAAGACAATTCCAAAAGACTCAAGATACATTATTCTATCCACATCCAGAGAAAGAACTATTTAGTTTGAATGCAGATCAAAGCATACTATTTTCTCTTTTTTCCCTCTCTTTCCCATGGTTTTTCCCTTTTCTTTTGATTCTTCTTTTACAACATGACTAATGTGGAAATAAGTTTAATATGATCGTATGTGTATAGCTTATATCAGATTCTATGCTGTCTTGGGGAGGGGGAAGGGGAGAGAGGAAGAAAAAATTGGAACTCAAAATCTTATAAAAGTGAATATTGAAAACTACCTTTATATGTAATTGGAAAAAATAAAATACTGTTAAGAAAAGAATTCTCTTCCCAGTAAAATTCTATCTCCATTTAAGAAAAGGATCATTTACAACAAAGTAGTGAATGTGGAACCAAGCCTGTCTGTATATCTATTAGCTCTTTTTTGCTTCGTTTTTATTGACTAGCATTCTGCCTAATATTTGCTTCTATGGTGAGTATATTGTGTAGCAGTCAAGTGGTTGTGAAGATCATACAGCAAAAACAAAATTGTTGATTATTGATGTACTAGATTTGTGTCTGTCTTTTTAACAGTTCTAGTTTCACCTTACATGGAATAATCAGGAAGAGTATAAAAGAATTCAAAAGTGAAATAAAAAAAGTTATCAGTCAAATAAGGAAAAAGAAGAAGGGGAACATTTATGTGACAACAAAATTTCCCCAAGATGGGAAATAAACCTGATCCTAGAATTATTTATAACCCTTCTTTACTGTTGGGTTTACTAGCTCCTTGGAAGTTAGGTTCTCACTCTCTGTTCCCTAGAGGATCTGTTGGTAAAAATACTTCCTACCTACAGTATCATTTAATAAATAACAGCTCTCTGTGTGATACCCTAGGGATCTGAGAAAGTAAAAATGCTTCTCAATTGGATTACTGACTCCTGGCTTCCTTTCTGGCAGCTTGTGGCACAGGGACCACCTAGCAGCTAGGTCCTAGACAGTATTGGCAGGACATGCTCTACAAAGAGAAGTAAGGCTCACTTACTCTGCCATGAATCCCCAAAGGCATTTCTTTCATAACCTCTATTCAGTTGATATCAATTGTCAGTATTGGTGGTGGTCTCTACATCCCACATATTTGAGTATTTAATCATATACAACCTGGCTTTGTTATTTAACTGTTCCATACTTTTTTTTTCATTCTGCTCATTCTACAATAGAATTTATTTCAGGCCTTCTGAATAGAAGACCCAACCTTAAGTGTTCTGGATGAAAACAAAGAGCATAGCAGTTCAGACAGGGAAAGGGTCTCTGAGGTCATCGAACCCAACCCATGGCTGAACAAGGATCCCTCTGTAACGTAGCTGACAATCCATCATTCAGTTTTTATTCAAGAAGGAACACACTGAGGTAGCCTATTCCACTGCTGGGCAGCTTTGATGGTTGGGAAATTTTCCTTTTCATGAAGCTTAGTTTTTCCTCTGTACTTTCTGCCATGGCTCTAGTTGTGCCCTATAGAGATAAGCAGAAGTCAGATCCTTCTCCCACAGGACAGTCTTTTTTATTTTTTGAAGACAGAAATCCTATCCTCTAAATTTCTGTTTTCCAGGCTGACATCCTCAGTTCTCTCCATCAGTCCTCATAGAGCATCATCTCAGGGCTCTTCCTCATCTATGTTGCCCTTCCTCTGGATGTGCTCAAGCTTTTTAATGCATTTCCCAAAATGCATACCCCAGATATGGGGCAGCTAGGTGACACAATGGATACAACGCTGGGCCTAGAGTCAGAAAGACTCATCTTCCTGTATTCAAATCCAACCTCAGACATTTACTAGCTATGTGACCCTAGACAAGTTACTTAACCCTATTTACCTCCGTTTCCTCTTCTGTAAAATGAGTTAGAGAAGGAAATGGCAAACCACTTCAGTATCAATGCTAAGAAAACCCCAAATGGTATCACAGAGTTGGACATGACTGAAACATGCCTGAACAACTGTACTTTCAATCTGAAAAGTCCAGGGCAGAGTACCACAAACTATTACCACCCTGGATCAACCAATTAACCTATAAACATTTATTAAACACTTACTATATGTAAAACACTGTGTTAGGTACTAGGGATATGAAGAGAAATGAAATATTCTCTACCCTTAAGGAATTTACATTCTATGAGAAGAAAGAACATATACATAGATACATATGTATATACACATATAACATGCATAACATAACATACATACAGGGTACCCCAAAAGTCTTAGTTCAGTTATAGGCTTTAGTAGCATAAATTCATATTTACATACATATATACATACACACATATTTATATATATGTATACATACATATACCCTTAAGGAATTTACATTCTATGAAGAAATTCTATACATATATACATGTATGTGTACATATGTAACATAAATGTGATGTGTGTATATATACCATATGTAATATATGATACATGTATACAGGCATGCCCCTGTCTTAGTGCATTTATAGGCTCTAGTATTGTACACATATATACATGCATACACATATGCATATTTATATACGTGTATGTGTATATATATATATATATATATATATACACACTATTTATATGTACACATACATTACTCAGAAGACTACAGTTCACTGTTCAAAATCTTTCTACCTCCACTGCCTCGGAGTTCATTTCTCCACATATCTCCCCTAAGAATCATGTAACAAATTCATATAAATCCTTTATGGCAAGTATATGGCATAGTGCTCAACCTTCTCTCAGCCAATCAGGAGTCACATCTTCATGTAATCTGCATGCAGTGGAGGGTGAGAGCCAGATTACAAAAATTTATGTTTCTCTTATAACAACCCAAGACTTCTTCAGGTTTCTTATCGTTTGTATCAAACTGCTGACTCATATTGAGATTTCAGTCTACTAAATAAAATCCTGGCAGCCAGATTGCTGAGTGGATAGAGCACTGGGCTTGGAATCAAAAAGACTTGTTTTCATGAGTTCAGATCCAGACATTTATTAGTTGTGTGACACTGGGCAAGTCATGTAACTATGTTTGCCTCCATTTTGTCATCTGTAAAATGATCTGGAGAAGGAAACGGGAAACAGCTCCAGTATCTTTGCCAAAAAAAAAAAAACAACCCCAAAATGTGGTCACAAAAAATCGAATAGAACTAAACAATACACAAAAGTTGAGATCTTTTAAAGATACACTACTCTCGAGCCATGCCTCCCTGCCTTTGTACTTCTGAAGCTGATTATTTCAAATATTTATCCCCACTAAGTTCCATTTTATTAGATTGGGCTCAGTGTTCTAACCCATCAAG
This sequence comes from Notamacropus eugenii, assembly GCF_028372415.1. Lineage (NCBI taxonomy): Eukaryota > Metazoa > Chordata > Mammalia > Diprotodontia > Macropodidae > Notamacropus > Notamacropus eugenii. The sequence continues at coordinate 411,807,320 of NC_092873.1, forward strand.
ATCTTTAGAGACCCTGAATCATTCATCCAGTGTGGCAGTAGTTACCCCAGCCAGCTCTGAGTCATGTGCAAATTTGATTAACAAGATAAATCCCTGCCCTGAGGGACCATGAAAATCTAATAGGAGAGAGAAGGCTATAGCCCCCAAATAACTACAGCACCCGATCATATATGAGACATACTCTCAGAGAAGTACAGAGCAACGGGAGTTCAAAGGAGAGTGAGATTGCTCCTGGTCCAATAAAGAACCATGGATTTGGAGTCAATTGGATTTGAATCCTGGGCTTTTTACTTACTACCTGTCTGACCTTGGAGAAATCACCTATTTGGACTTGGGTTTCCATATTTAGAGTGAGGCAATTGGACTAGATTAGCAGGTCCCAAAGTGTGGTCAAGGGAGCCCCAAAGGCCCCTAAGGCCCTTGCAGGGGGTCTGCAAGGTCAAAACTATTTTCATAGTCACACTAAGATGTTTTCATTTCTAATATGGTAAATATTGATAGAAAAAAGTCAACCACACACAAAAGTTCTTTGGGGAATCTTCAACAATTTTTAAGAGTGTACAAAGGTCCTGAGACCAAAAAGTTTGAGGACCATTGGACTGGATGGATCCTGAAGTCCCTTTAAGTGCTAATGTTCCATGAATCTGTGATCAAATACAAGCAGCAGCTGCTTTCCCTGAACACTCTCTCCCCTTCACTAAATCCTTCTCGCACCTCCAGCACCCACCTGTAACCCAGAGGTTTTTCTTTTACAGCTATGGCAGGGGAAGTACATCATAGGTCCCCAAATCATTTCCTTAGGAACAGTCAATGAGTCAATGACTTCTCAGCAAAACTGCTCTGAGTCCACACCAGCTTTGTAGATAAGTGTAATAAACTGACTGACCTACTTTGTCTTTTCTTTAAACCAGTTCATATTTGGAAGGAGGCTAGGGAGAAGTTACTCAGTGATAGTCCCACAAGGGGGGGAAAGCATTTATGTGCATGATTAGAGGTCTCATCCTAAGACAGCTATGAATCAGAAGGAAAAAAAAGGTCTTTCATCTCAGCAAGACACTCTTCGTGATAACTGGGAATCCTACTACAAGGAGCACACAACAGATATCCAGGAATCCTATCTTTAGGAATGCACCAGATATCCAGGAGCCCTATCCCACAGGAGTAGGTCAGGATTCCCCTCTCACTCTAGGGACTGTAAGACCTCCTTAATGCTTTGAGGGAGTTCCCCAACCCTAACAGCTTCTAAGGCGGTATACATTTTCCCTGAATGTTCCTCCTGGGTGGCCACAATGGGGAGGAATAATGAAAGGGAATGTCAAAGGGGAGGGTTAATGAGAGTCATATGCTCAGACATGTCTGAACAAACTGGTCTGGAGCTGATGGACTTCAGAAAAACCTGGAAAGGCTTGCATGAACTGATGCTGAGTGAAATGAGGAACCAGGAAAACATCATACACAGTAACAGCAGCATTGTTCAATGACCAACTCTTTTCAGCAAGGTGATGATCTAAGACAATTTCAAAAGACTCATGAGGGATAATGCTATCCACATCCAGAGAAAGAACTATGGAGTCTGAATGCAGATTAAAGCATATTATTTTCTCTTTTTTTTCCATTTTTTCTTTCTCACAGTTTTTCTCTTTGGTTCTAATTCTTCTTAACAACATGACTAATATGGAAATACATTTAATAAGATTGTACATATACAGCCTATATCAGATTGTACGCCATCTTGGGGAGGGGGAGGGGAAGGAAAGGGAGAAAATTTAAAACTCAAAATCTTATAAAAGTGAATATTTTTTTAAAAAATAAACTAGTCTCAAATCTAGGGACAATTCTTATCAGTGGCCACCACCCCTAGCAATCTGAACATCTTAGATGAATAACTCTGATTTACTCTGGTCTCTGGCTGATAGACGCAGACTGGTGGAACCCCTCAGGGACTCTCCACCCTCCCAGGAGCACAAATCCAAGATCTAGGTGAGGGGGAAGTATATAAACTTACACAAGAGACTCAGTTGTGGGATAGAACACCCAGCATTGCAGGAAAAGCATTCCACAGGCTTCCTAACTAGAAGAATCTTGGGCAAATCATTTCCTCTCTTGAGGCCTCAGTTTCTCTATTTGTAAAGTAAGGGACTGGTTTCAATTTGGAAAACTCTCAAGATGGTATTAGCTGATCCTACAAATGATACCATCTCTCCTACATGATGAAGATAATTGGGATCAAGTTTTAAATAAATATGATGGAGGAATCAATGGTTAGGGTTTGAGTTCCAGAACAGATAGGGTTCTCCCATTACCCAACAAGAATGTAAGTGAAGACACTACATGTTTCCAATTGCCATTTAAGTCTATTAACCTTGAGACACTTGAAGCTGGAAAATCATGTGGGTCTTACCCTAATGGTCAAATGTACTTTCTTTTATAGATGGACTTTCTTTCTACTTTTCCCTTCCTTCTTTCTTTCCTTCCTTCCTTCCTTCATTCCACTGTACTGCAGTAGAAAGAACACTGGCTTTGAAACCATATCACAGCTAGAATCTTAGCTCTGCTACTTACTATCTTAAGTAGCTATATTAAGTAACTGAATCTCTTTTGTCTTTATCCTTGACTATAAAATAAGGAAGATGGTCTACATCACTTCTAAGGACCTTCCAGCTCTAAATCAATGACATTATGATCTAATTCAATATTTCCCAGACTAATGGAGCCATGAAACATATTCAGGTTTGAAATAAATTGAGGGAACCTATTAAGGATGTTCTGGAAATATGAAATATTAGGATAAGGGAGATTTAAAATCAAAATAGAAGAAATGATTATATTCAGACTTTTAAATTGATGTATATTGTGAACATTTTTATATATTTCAGGACTTCAATACCTCAATAAATCTATGATTTACTTGGTGTACGTATTTTCTCCAATGGTGCAGATAGAAACCTATCCATTTCTGCTCATACCACATGTCCCTGTCCTCCCATCAATCCTCCACAAAGGATCTATCCAACATGCTGGAGGCTTTCTTCTGCACTTTTTAACATTTCATGGTGACCGATACAGCATTCAGGCTGTTCATCTATTATCCCTCTTTTATCTAAATGACCAGCCTGCCCCCTTTGCCAGATATCTTTCTTAGATGAAGTCTTTTGCATGACTTTTTTCTCATAAGTTGTCTCTGGTAGTATGTTGTAGTCTACTGAAGCCACCATGTGTCTATCTCTCCATTCCCCTCTGGATAACTCACAATTTTTATTCTTGGAGCTTGTGATGTTTCATGATTTAGAGTCATATAGCATCCCTAAGAGAATACTGAAGCTTTAAAGATGTGTTTTCATGTCAGGAGACAGTTTGAAAGCTCTGAAAGAACACTGCACAATTTCTCAAATGTAATCCATCCTACTCTCTTCCTTCTCTTCAAATCTGGGCTCAGCTCGCTGTCCATCTTCAGTGTCTTTCCTAGTAATATGTATCATTAGATCTATCCATTTAGCTGCCTGTCAATAATCCGAGCAATGAGCAATCTCTGTCTATTTTTTTGCTGGGTGAATTGCTAGGCTCATCTCTTTCAAGCAGACATACATGTCACTGAGTAGGCTCTGTCATATTCTGAAGGTTAAAAATCTACCCCATACAAACAGAAGCATCCTGGGAATTTCACCATCTATAAGAAATCTCTCTTTCACACAGGACATCCACTGTGACAAGAATCATATTGATGAGCTGTGCTGAGAATCAGAGGATCATTGAACAAAATTCTCTCCATAGTGGAACCTTTCAAGGATTCTTGTATGACCTATACCTACACATAGAAGAAATCTTGTTGGGAGAGAGCCTTTAAGACCATATTTTGTTTTACTCAATTAAATTGTTTTTTCTTATAATCCACAAATAAAAATAGCAATATCATATATTTTCTGCACTTTCAGACAATAACTTTTGTTGTCTGTCCTTAGTTTTTGAAGAGGACCCGTGACATCATGGGATAAGGTCTTAATTTGTGTATGAACTGGTTTTAAGACAAGGGCTGCACAATGTCATCAGCCTCACTCTCTCTTCTTGAATCATTGATGTCCAGTCACAAAACAAAAATCAAGATGACTGACAATGGCCTAGTGTGCCAGTAGTTGTCCTTGACATCATCCATGTCTGACCAAGTTCTGCTTCAGCTACCTTCATGCATTGGAACAAATTGTTCTTATCTGTCCATTCTACCAGATAAGGTCTTCACATGCTTGAAGCAGACATCCATTAACTCACCGGCAGGTTTGAGGTGTATTGGTTACTCTCTACTTGGTTTAATCCATCTGTCAAGATGGTTTACCAAGCCAATGTGCATACTACAGCTTCTTGGAGTCACAGGTGAGAGCTAAGTGAACACCAAAGGCAGATGAGCAGCCCTGAAAAGGGCTCAGCAAGCCCTCCCACCAGAGTTGCAAGTCCTCCCTGAACACCTCATACACCCACTTTCAGGAAACAGTATTAAGGTGAACATGAGGTCTTCTGTTGGAAATCATCTATTAATAATTGCTTGTTCTTTTCTCATTTTTTTCAACAGAGATGCCTTTGAGATTTGCCCTTTTTCATCAGAGATAACCTTAACATCCTTATAATAAGGATTTCACAAAGATGAGTTAACAGTTATCCTTTCAGTAATTTTCACCAATCATTTAGAATCTTCTTCTCTTTGATGTTCCTCAAAAATTGATCCCTCCATATTCTCAAACCTGTGTCACATCCTGCACAAATTTCCTCTTTGTGCACTTAGTCTGGTCCAAATATTCTTCTCAGTTTTATTTTATTAAGTGCTATTTCTAATTCCTCCTAGGGCCCACAGTATACAGAAGGATTCAAGAACAAATGTAGTGATTTCAATAACACAGAAGATGAGACAGGATCAATATGGAGATGTTTAGAAATCTGTTTCATTTTGTGTCAATTTGTTCTCCAGATTTTATTTATAAATGCTCCTGATATGAACAGTCTTAGTTAAGTCTCAAACTCAGCTTCCTTTAAACTCATTTTCCCCTCTACTGCTTTTCACTATTTTATGAGGCTATATTATAACATCCTCCTCTACAATATTTTCCAAATGAGTTTGTACTCTAAACCAGCATTGCCCTTGGCTGCCATCCCTTGCTAATTAGCAAGGAGGTCAAGTACTTGCTAGCTACAGTGATTTCAGGGTTCTTTTGGACTGCTCATTGCAATTTCTGCCTTATACCTTTTAAATTCCTCTAAAAATGGTGATAATCAATATATTTAAATTTCGCTATTTTCCATTTTTTCAGAGACAATATAGCATGCATGTTTATATGACTCTGGTTGGAGTTATTACATTTTCACAAAGTATCTTCTTATCTTTAGCCTTTCTTTTCGTCAGTGTTGATTATAGTCACGTATGTATCTATGAGCTAGGAGGGGAGAGGAGGCAGAAGGGACCATACCTGGGTATATACCCTTTCTATGCTCTATAAGTTCCTTTTGTGTGTATATTTACCTTTATTCTAACTAGTCACTGATCTGGTTAGATCTCAGGGTTAGAAATGATTCCCATATCAGTATATATAATTTTTACTTGTATTTAGATCAAATCTATTTTCACTTTTTAAACTCATTAAGTACTTACCATGTGTTCTGTCTTTCTGTCTCTCTGTCTCTTTGTCTCTTTCTCTCTATATTTCTCTGTGTTTGTATGTTTCTGTCTCTGTTTCTCTGCCTTTTTCTGTGTGTCTGTCTCTCTATTCAAGAGTATATCCATAAGTATGTAAAACTAAATTTTTTAGCACTTATTCGTTTTCAATTATTAATGCTACTATCACTGAAATTTTTAAATAGGATTTCTATTCATATCTCACAGTGCATCAGGATTATGTAGAACCCAGTTTTAGACATGTTTACTTGGTTCAATTATTTTATTGGTGAGGAAGGAAAGAAGGAAGGAAGGAAGGAAGGAAGGAAGGAAGGAAGGAAGGAAGGAAGGAAGGAAGGAAGGAAGGAAGGAAGGAAAGAAGGACAGATAGAAGGAAGGAAGGAAGGACAGACAGAAGGAAGGAGGAAAGAAGAAAGAAAGAGGGAGAGTGGGAAAGAAAGGAAAGAAATGAGGAAGAAAACAATCGTGTATAAAGCACCTGGCTTTGTGTTAGCACTTTATAAATATTATCTCCGTTGAATCTCACATTGCCCCAGGAGGTAGATGCTAATATAATGACTATTTTACAAATTAGGAAATTGAGGCAACTAGCAGTTAAGTGGTTCACCCAGAGTTACATAGATAGTAGGCATCTAAGGATGGATTTGGACTCAGGTCTTCCTGACTCCATGTTCAACTTTCTGTCTACAGTACCACCTAGCTGCCTATTAATGAGGAAACAGAGATCCACAGAAACATGAAATTAGTGGCAGGACTGGGACTACAAGCCAGGTCTCCTGACTCCCCATTATTAACTCCTTCCACTATGCAAGAATCCTTTGTCCCTATCTTTTTGTCCCCATGTCGATCCTCCAAGCTGAGCTGTACACCTAAAAAGACATTCAGACATTTTTCTAGTAGTATGTGGAATGCACATTTTGCAGGTTCTAGGGAAGGAGTCACAGGATTCTTCCACCCTTGGTAACCAATAGCAACAAGGAAAGAAATTTGGAGCCATCATCTATAGTGATAGAAGAAAGTGCATACCAACATAGCAATGGGAGCTGGGGCACAGCAGGCATGAAAGAAAGGAGAAGTGATTCTTAAGAAGCAATAATACTGTTCAGTTCAGCAGATCAGAATGAGGTCAGAAAACTGGGGGAGTTCCTATACGTACAGTGTTCAATCCTCTTCCATCCGTATATGACTTGGTACAACTTCTTAGCATTTCTCTCTATAGTGAGTGTGTAGAATCCATGGCAAGAGAAATAAAAAAGTAAGGCAGAGATCTGATTACCTCATCAAAGACCGCCAAAGAAATTTGATTTTTTTCCCTCTATCTCAGTACTAAGTGTGGTGCCCTGGAACATGGCAAATGCTTAATGAAAGCTTGTGGACTGGTTGGCTGTAGATGGGATTCTTTTCTCGGCATGGGATGCACTAGATGATTTCTGAGGTCTCTTCAAATTCTAGAATTCTCTGATTCTAGAAGGCACAGATTCAGTCAGGGTGGAGAGTCCCTGATCTCTGACATGTGACTCTGAGAAAAGGTCCATGTGATGGAATCATACTGGACCAGTAGTAAGGGGAGCTCAGCTACTAATTCGTGACTCCACCTTGGACGTTGGACCTTGGACCTTGGACCATTCACTCATTTCTCCCTTTTGACATCAGTTGCTTCATCTATCAAATGAAAGAGTTTAACCAGATGATCTGTAAGGTTCCTTCTAACTTTAAAACTCTATGAATAGATTCCAAAGTTAAACTGGAGAATTCTTAGTCCCTGGTATCCTGATCCCCATCCCAAAGAAAAAATCAATAGGTTTTCCACTTCTTTCAATTGAAAATCTTGATGCCATAAGGTGATCTGAAAGAGCTTAAGTACCTTGAGGCCAGGAACTGTTTTAATGTGGTTGTTGTTGCTTTAAATCTTTGTATCCTTAATGCTAGCACAATGTCATATAATCAATGTTTAATACAAACTTGGTAAGTGTTGTTTAATAGTAAGGATTTATTTCAGGTATGCTTTGTTTTGTCTTGGTGCTGCTATGGGAGGGAAATAACAGGAAAACTGAACTCTCTCCTCCCTTCTTCTCTCCCCTCCCCTCCTTTTCCCTCTCCTTTCCTCTTCTCCCCTCCTCTCCTCTCCTCTCCTCCTCTCCTCTCTTCTCCCTCCATGCCCTCCTCTCCTCTCTTTTGCTCTCTTCCCCAACCCACCCCTCCCCTCCTCTCTTCTTCTCTCTTCCTATACTGTCCTCTCTTCCTCTTCTCCCATGTCTCTTTTCCCTCCATCCTCTCCTCTCCTCTCCTCCTGTCTTGTCCTGCCTTCTCCTCTCTTCTCCCTCCATCCCCTCCCCTCCCATCCTCTCCTCTTTCTCCACCCAAGTCCTACCAGCTCTGGAAATCAAGAGCCCTCCAAGAATCCTGCTACATAACAAATAAACTGTGCCATTTCTATTATTGACTAATGAGGTGCTTGCCACAGAACAAATCTGAAAAATAAATTATGTATAAGAAATGCTTTCCAAACTAACTGCAAGTTTTGTCCCAGTGTATTTTTAGTTTTCTTGAAATATTTCCTCTAGGGGTGAGCTGCCCCCAGTAGGAAAGTACATGGAATTAGAAAGAAGCCTTCAAGGGTTATGCTTGGCCCTGTCAAGGGTGGGTCTGAAATTGTGTTTGTCAGATCCTGTGCTCTTTCCTTGCTCTGGTTTCTTAACTGAGATGGAGGCACCATTTCAGGAGATATTCAACTATGCATCAGCCAGCAAAGTCTAGGGTTGAATTTCCTCATAGGTAAATTCCCATTGTAATTTACCTGACCTGAAAAAGATCATGGCCTGTACCCCCAACCCCACAGACACACAGAGAGAAGTACAAGGTCCTAGAAGTCTTTATTCCATCTTCCATTCAGCTGTCAAAATGATCTGACTAAAGTGCTGTACTAACCCCTATTGAAGAAATAAACAAACGAATGAATGAATGAATGAATGAAATATATATATATATTGTTTATTCCATACACAAAGTAGGCTGAGGTTTGAAAGGTGGAATGGCATAGCAGCAATAACTTTAGATTTGAAGTTGGGAGTTGTTCTTTAGTCACGTCCAACTCTTCATGACTCCATTTGGGGTTTTCTTGGCAAAGATACTGGAGTAGTTTGGGTTCAAATCTCAGTTCTAACACTTATCATCTTTGTGACTTAGGGTAAGTTACTTAACCTCTTCTAGCATCAGTTTATCCATCTATAGTATTTTATATTTTGATAGAGACCTATAAGCTTCCATTGATCAAAAGGTATTTATTAAGCACCTACCATGTATCAATCCCTGTGTTAGATACTGGAATTATATCCCAGACAAAAATTAAACAGTTACTGTCTTCAAGAAATTTCTATTATCTTATGGAAACAGTATGAAAAGAGACAAATAAATACATAGTAAATGCAAAGTCATTTTAGAAGGGAAGTCACTAGAAGCTGGGAGGATCAGGAAGGGCCTAGCATAGGAAGATGCCCTCAGGCTGAGCTTTGAAGGAAATCAGGGATTCTAAGAGACAGATATGAGAAGTCAATACATTCTGGGCATGGGGGAGAGTTTAGGGGAAATGTGAGCTAAGAGTCATGGCAGTCAGTTTGTGTCATGAGTAGACAGTGAGCCCAAGTCTAACTGGCTCCAAGGTCAACCTTCTACCAGTTAGACCTCACTCAGTCTACAAGTATAAGGAGGGTATAATAACATCTACAAGCAAGTCAGCGGCAGGTGCTAATAGTAATGGCACTGCCCCCCTTCCCCAGGTAATTGATAGTTTGTGTTCTGACCAGAATCTAGGGAATCTTCCCCTCTCAATTTGATTTTTTTTTTTCTTGAGTAGGCAAACTAGGCCATCTTTTACCTCATTTCTTACCTAGCCTTAAATCACCAAATGGGTGTTGCCTCAGGCAAACTGAGACCTAGGAAAGAACTTAGCTTAAAAAGGCCAGGGTCTCCCACTACAATGGGAGCCATCTCTAGTCTTCCTGACCTATGTCTTGGACTCGAAAGATGCTGGAAGAGAAAATGAGGCTGATGAGTTTGTACAGCCCTGCCTCACTTAAATCCAATTTGCTTGCAAGTAGACATCACCCTCCTAATGTCATTGATCCTCTTTGAGAACAAAGGAAAACAATATGCATTTAAAATTTAGGTCAGAAGCTCTCTACCACTGGTGATTTTCAAACTGGCTACAATTGTTTCTTATAGTATGCCGTCATTTGGGGTGAATTTTTTTGGACAGTGGATAAAGATCAAGCCAAGGGACTAACTTAAACTTAATAATTCCTATTCCTATAATACCAAAGGATTTACAAAACATTTTCCACACAACAAACCTGTGAAATGGGAAGTACAAGTATTTGCTTTTCTTGATTTGGTTTTTGTACAGATCTATGACTGCATCAGTACAGAAAAATTGCACTTTCTAGGAAGGTAGAGCAGTCTAATGAATAAAGAATTCGCCTCAAAGTCCAAAAAACCTCAGTTCAGTTCTGCCCCTGACACAGACCAGTCCTGTGACCTTGGGAAAGTCACTCAGCCTCTCAGTGAATCCTGGCCACTTTCAAAGATTTTAGATTACTTTTAAGCTGCCATTTGGTTTTTCTACACCAATAAAATCATATTCTTGTGCAAAAAAAATTTAATGAACCTTATAGCTTTTTATTATACAGAGCTGGTATGAGAAAATGTGACTTCTAAACTTTAAAGTGCTCTGAGAATATGTTATTATCATTAGGTTGACATCTTGGTTCCACCTCTGCCCCACTGTCCACAAAAATTTCACCCCATGATGTTATAATTATTCTGGCTGATATGACAATGTGCAAACAACGCAACCAATTTGAAAATCATCAGTGGAGGTGAGCTTTGGATCTGTGTTCTCAGAAGCACCAATGATTACCTCCCTGAGGGAGTATCGTTGACACCTGTCATTGACTTGCATGCCCCAGTACACACACACACACACACACACACACACACACACACACACACACACCACTAACATGCAGGGAGCTGGTCTAACATAAACATCCAGGTGGGGCTGTTTATAGCCTCTAACAATGTAGGAGGCATGACTTGTGCATTCTGACACCAGAGTGCCCCAGAGACTATAAGTAATGTTCAAAATTCCTTAGAATTACATGCCAGCTCTAAATCTATGATCCCATGATCGTATTATCCTATTCTTTCTCCTCCATTCAGTCTTTCCCTCTTTATTAGTTCCTTCACTGTATTTGACAAAGGTACTCAGGGGTCTCCTAGCCTCTTAAAACACACACACACACACACACACACACACACACACACACAACACTTTCTTTTGACCCTATCACAGCCTCAAGTTGCATTTTATATCTCTTCTCTCTTTTCCTGATAAAAACTTCTAGAAAGAGTATTCTACTCTCTCTGCCTCATCCTCCTTATCATGCATTCATGTCTGAATCCATTGCAATCTATCTACAGCAGTCTACTACAACTGGCCAAGGTCAATGATAACTTCTTAAATTGCTGGACCCAAAAGTCTTTCATCAGGTCATTATCCTTAATCTTTCTTCAGCATCATATATTCTTGACTATTTCTGCCCTTTGAGTACTCTCTCCCTACCCGGCTACAATGACTCTCCTCCGTCCTTGTTTAATCACTCTTTCTTGATCTTTACTGATTCATCTCTCTGCATTCCCATTAGTGTGCTATCCCCCAAAATGCCATCCTCAAGTTCTGTTTTTCTTTATGAATAAAATTGTTTATTATAAACAAACTTCTAAGTTTAAACTGTTAACTTTAAATAAATGAATTTCAATACATAAAAGGTCATAATTTTTCAGTCAGTCCTTCTAAAGCTCCATTAAGTTTCTTTCTTAGTTTGTTTATTCTCATTTACTTTTCCTTTTATATGGTCCTAATTAGTATGTACTTTGTTCTTCTGGTTATACTTTTTTAAAGTTTTACTTCATAGTCCTTTTCAGATTTCTTTATAGTCTTCATACATGTTTATATTAATTGCACTGTTGTATCCCATTATGCTAATGTTTTAGTCTATTTCACCATCTCTTTTCTCATCACCCTCAGGCAATCAGCTGTCAAGTACTGTCCATTCTGCTTCTACAACATCTCATGCTCTCACATTGCCCTTCATCATCTCTCTCCAGGACTATTCTAATAGCCTCCTACCTATTCTCACTGTTTCCAGCTCTCTCCTCTCTAATAATTCCCTACACCACGGCTAAAATAAACTTCCAGCAGGACTGACCATGTCACTTCCCTGCTTGAAAACCTATTATAGTGCCCTTTTAAGATAAAAATAATCATTATAAGTAGCATGTGTTGACTAATGAGGAAATATGTTTAATATGATGGTACACGCATAGCCCATATCAGATCGCTTGCCATCTTGGAAAGAGGACGGAGGGAAAAGAAAATTTGGAACTTGAAATCTTATTAAAGTAAATGTTGAAAACTATCTTCATATATAATTAGAAAAAATAAAATACAATTAAGTGGGGAAAAAAGATTTTTAAAAAGTGGCATGTATATAACACTTTAGAGCTTACTACGCTGTCTCACGTAAGCCTCAATAGCATCCAGAAGTATTGCCATTCCCATTTTATAGGTCAGGAAACTGAGGCTCGTGAAAGAAAGTTGTTCATTCATAGTCATTATGTACCTGATAAATGCTTGAGTCAGGATTTGAACTCAGGTCTTCCTGACTCCAAATTCACCATCCTATCCACTATACAATGCTGCCTCTCTTTAGCCTGGCATTTTAAGACCCTCCACAATCTAGTTCCAATCTACCTTTTTAGCCTTCTTTAACATTGCTTCTTTTCACACATTCTAAATTCCTGACCAATTGGATCACTAGTTGTCCCCCCAGCTTATTTTGGCCTCCCTGTGCATTTGGGAAAATCTCCCTCCTCCACTGTGCCTTTCAGAATGCTTATCTTCCTTCAAGCCCCAGTTCAGGTGTCTACTCATCCATATGGCCTTCTCTGACCCACCCCCCCTTAAGTGAGTAGTGCTTTTAAGTCAACTCTCTTCTCCTATTATGATCCATTTGACATCATACCAATCTGTGTCCATGATATCCCTCCCCCATTAGGCTACTGTAAGCTCCTTGAACATAGGCACTGTGGCACTTTTCATCTTTGTCCTCCAATGTCTAGTATAGTGTAGCAGGTACAATTAGTGCTTAATAAATGGTTATTGGATTGAATAATTTCCCCTTAAAAGTGATTAACTATAGTATTATGGTCAGATTCAGAGGACAGTGCTTCTGAAGAGAGAGCTGGACTTCAGAATTGCCATTTCCCAAACACAAGCCACTGCTTTCCTATCTACAGTTACAGAAGCCTCCCACCCAGGACATGGTTCTGACCTGTAACAACCAGAACCAAAACTTGCTCCAGGTAAAGAAGTGTGCTGAGGCACTTCTACTTAATGTATCCCTTCTCTCCCTATCACATCTCTCAATTAAAATAGATAAAATTCCCTCCAGATCCCTGAAGGAAGGACTACATTAACAGCTGCAACGACTTGGAATCAAATCGATCCCTTGTGTCCAGGGTATCAGTAATTAGCCAGAAGGCATGGTCTTCACTATTCCACCATGAAATTGAAACTCAATAAATATTAAGCACCAATTGTGACAGACCTCTCAAGAAAGCTAGGTGCGTTTAGCACCTACCTGTTAACCCACAGAAACTGGGACAGACCTTGAAACTCTCCAGTTGAGGAGTCAGCAGAATGGTGGACTGGAATAGGATTAATTCCTGGCAGGCTTTGAAAGCATCATGCCCATTCTTCCCTTCCTGCAGCTCATGATCTTGAAGAACTAACCAGAAATTCCTACAATCTGTTCACTGCCTTTCTTATCTTTTTATCATTTCACAAATTATCATTTGCCACCAGCTGCTCTGCTTGATTTGACTCCATCATCTTTATCATGTTCCTCCATCATCATCATCACCACCACGGACCCCTAGCCCCAGATAAACTCATTACCAGGAAGCTCATCATGAACATGAAGATTGATTGAGTTTTGCTACTTATGCCTCATTAGTATTCAGCTGCTTCTGTCTCTGATTAGAGAGTTGGACTATGGAGCAAAAAACTTTTACCATTCCCTCCCTTTACAGAAGGCTCAAAATGTCATATTTACCATCAGCTGCTCTGCTTGTTTTCAACCCTATCATCATGTCCCCCTCATCAGGTACCCTCTGGCACTCCCCTGCCTTTTCATTTTCCTTCTGGGCACTGTCATCCCCATTTCTTTTTGAGAGCAGGGAATTGTCTTTTACCTTTCTCTGTATCTCTATCACTTAGCACAGTGCCTGACACATAGTTAAAGCTTAATAAATATTTACCATATCTTCTCCTCATATCCAGCTTCAACTTAGTAAATGAAATTCAGTTCTACAAATATGGAAACAAGACTTCCTCCTTAATCTAACCCTAATAATAATGATTCATCTTTAAACAGTCATAAAGTAGTTTACATACATCGTCATAATAAGCCCCTAAAACAGCTGGTATAAATGTCTTATCCCCATTTTATAAATGTGAAAACTAAGGTTCAGAGAGGTCACAAACAGTAAGTATCAGGGTTGAAATAGAACTTAGGTCTTCTGATTAAAGTTCTTTCCATTATATTGCACTGCCCTGAGTATGGCAGTGTAATTGGAACCTATGACTAAGCACCCCAGTTCTGGGCTTACATAGACTCAGTAAAGCTCCCCAAATCTCAGTTCCTTTTGTTTATTTTGCCTGCATCCGGAGTTCCCTATGGGAAAGTTCTGAAAATAGCTTTATTATAGCTCAAGTTTAAGTTGTCTCAGATGTAAGTAAAAGAATCCCTATCACTCAAGGCAACAATGCATATCAGATAGTCTTTATTTCACTCCACAGAAAATGGAGAAAACATATAAAGAACTTGCAATAGCCCATAAATAATATAATTCTTATCCTCTCCAGTGAATTCCACCCTCCTAGACCTTATGTGTTGTTGTTCAGTCTTTTCATGTACATCTAGCTCTTCATCACCTCATGTGGGGTTTTCTTGGCAAACACACTGGAGTATTTTGCCATTTCCTTCTCCAGTTCATTTTATAGATGAGGAAACTGAGGCAAACAGGGTTAAGTGACTTGACCAGGGTCACACAGCTAGGAAGTATCTGAGGCCAGATTTGAACTCATGAACATGTCTTCCTAATTTCAAGCCTCATGTCTTTCCACTGTACCAACAAGTTAGCTACCCCCAGGACCCTATATAGTACCCTGGATTTATGGTGCCACCATTTGATTTAGACTCACCTCAAAAGAAAAGGAATCTGGGCTTATTATAGCTCATTGATATGCTAATGATTCCCACTTTCATCATGAAGATACATGTAGGCATCTAGCCTTATGGTACTACCCTGGAGGCTTGGACTACCCTCATGGAAGAAAATTAATTTGGGGATGCTGAGTCACTTTCACTCCAAAGATCCATACAGGTATTCCCACAAAATGGAAAGTAATGAGATATCTAGAGAATTAAGTCCCTTCCCACTACATCTGTATGATCTGTAGTAGTAGAGGGGAAAGACCAATTTCTTTTTCTCCCTCTATCAAAGATTTCATCTCTTGCTTCTCTAGCTTCAGGGGCCACATAAATGATCCTCCTTTCCCCAAGAAGCTGGCAACGCCCATGAACTTACCTCCTCTCACGGGAAGTCTGAGTAAGAAACTCCTCCTCCTCAGCCACGTTTCCCCTCCCCACAGATGACATCAGTCAGAATAAAAAGTTATCCCACTGTCTCTCCCAGGCTGGGGCCAGGAATGTGAGTACCAAGTGCTCCCTCCTTACCTCTGCCTCTCAGAGTCCTTCTCTTCCTTTAAGGCACAGCTCAAACACCTGCATGAAGCCTTTTCTAATCCTTCAATGACTAGTGTTCTTCCTCCCACACCACCTGGTATCTAGCTTCTTTATATTTATGAAGTACAAATGTATACATGTATGTCTCCCCTATTAGAATATAAGCTTCTTGTGAGTAGGGATTGATCCCTTGCACTTGTATCCTTAGCACACAGCACAGAGCCTGACACATAGTAGATGCTTCATAAAGACTAGCAGGTTGATTGACTGATTAAGACTGGAAATCTTGTTTAGTTACATCAGTGAGAATATATGAAATTCTCATGTTTCTTTGCTCCAAGGCAGTGACCAATCATTCCCAGAAGATGTCATTCCTTTATCCATGCCCACCTCTAACTCTTCCAATGCCCACACTTGGTCTTAGCCTTGACACAATCTGATCCATCCTCCAAAAAGGGGAGTAAAGAGTAAAAAAGATGGTATCTTTTTATAGCCCAGGACAAAAGGAGTCAATGAATTTGTCACCAATTGGTGAGCTATCGAAAAGTCCTCAACAAAGGTTTACTACACTGTAAACTCAACCAAGTTGATCAAAATTGACCCCTGGATTGACCCACTATTTAACCAAAGCAGTAGGCTGACCTGAGCCTAGCTATACAGTAGGAACTTAATAGTGATTAAGTCCATTTTTTTCGAATGCTTGTACCCAGACTGCCTAGACTTTTTGTGTCTAATTACACCCACCACCCCCCACTCCACTCACACAAATCTAACCTCACAAAATCAATCAAGTGATTCATAACAAAGGTGGTGACATTACTCCATCTACTAGAGTAAGGGTGATTAACTTTGGGGTGTCATGGACCCCTTTAGCAGTCTGATGAGGCCAAAAGACCCCTTCAGAGAATATTTTTTAAATAATTGAAGGAAATGGTAAATTTCAGTTAGAAATTTTAAAAAAATAAGAATGTAATTTTTTCCCCATCCAAGTTCACAGATTCCCTGAAGTCTAACCAGAGAAACATTAGGGTCCATGAAGCCCAAATTAAGAATCCCTGTATTAGAGCTTTCTGGTATTATGAAAATGTCAGAAAAGCTGGAGTGGAATAGGACCAAAACACATAAAAGGCAGGGGAAATAAGGAAGCTAGCAGAGAATAACAAATCCCTAGAGCTAAAGGGGAGATTGTGATTTCTAATATCTATGTCTTGTATCTGACAGCACAAGCAAACCTAAACCACCCCAAAGAATTGGCTCGCCTTATTTGGTATGATGGAGTGAACGTCTGACTTAGAGCCAAAGAATCTGGATTCTAGGCCCAGCTTTGACATTTCATAAGCTGAGTGATTGCAGCCAAGTCACTTCAACTCCTCAAGTTTTAGTTTGTTCATTTGTAAAATGGAGCTGAAAATACTTGAGCTACCTATGTCACAAAGTTATTCTGAGAAAAGTGCTGTGTAAGCCTCAAAGTTCTTTATGAGTTATTATTTAATATGAGAGATATCTAGGGACAGAGATTTTGGCACCTCTTTGGGTAGACTAGTCTGGTGTTTAATTGCCATTGGGGTTAAGAAATTTAGATGCTCTTTATGTTTGTTTATTTCCCATCAGTTTCATGTGAACCTTTCATCTCATTCAAGTAGCAGTAACTTAAGTTATGCATCTTCTTGAAATGGAGCTATCATAGGAGCATAAGTAGTCAATGTCCTTCTTAGAAGGCCTTCATTCACTTGAAGACTCATTAACCCATGTCTCCTAATTCCAAGATGAATCCATAACTATGGGGTTGCATGTGTATTTGTCAAACATTTTTCTCCTAAACCCAAGCTGCAGAGGCCCCTATGTGTTCCCCCCTGGAAAATGCCAAACAAGGAATCAGTGACTTTTGCTATGGGAAAAAAATGAATCATCATAAGAACAAGTCAAAAGAAGAATCCTACCACTCAGACAATTACCCAAAGAACACATTTTCTGATAATTATACTGCTAAAAATGGCTCGGCTTTGAAAATCCCTTCCTTTCTCCCAGGCAAGCTGAGGGGGAGGTTTGACAACACTCAGTAGTGGAGATGCAGCACATTCTGGGGTGTTTAGGAGACTAGTTCCAAGAAATTTCTTGGAAGGTACCAGTTCCCAGACGGTGGTGATGCTGACTGGATAGATCACCCCCAATTCTCCCACACACATACAAGCTTTTGTAACACTGAACTCTTAAGCTCATTCATAAGGAGACAGACCTAAAAGGACACAAGACACAGGACCAGCCTCACCTCATAATGAAAGGATCATGATAATATATTCTGTAAAGTGGGAAAAAACCTTAGAGATTATTTAGTTAAGTCCTTTCATTTTATAGACAAGAAGATTAAGACTTGGAGAGGAGAAGGGGCTTCCTCAAGGTCACAAAGGTTATGAGTGATAGACCTGGGATTCAACTCCTTTTAGCTTGCCTTTTTGCTATAGCTCATTGCCCTTCAAGCCACCTCCTTCATTTCCCTTTAGAAGAAGGAACTTTCGAGGTAGAGAAATTCAGGCTCAGCACAGATTACCTTGCTGCATATGCTGAATATGTGCTTGGAATTGTATTTAGAGAAGAGATAGAGTGAAGAATTGGTTTTAGACAAGAGATAAGTGCCATCTACTTGGACCAATGCTGGGTGGGAGGAAAAGGTAGCCAGGTTAGAACCATGGACAGCGGCAGGGGAAAGGAATGGGGGTAGCATAGACCTAGAGAAAAATGGAATCATTGAGTTTAGGTGAATAAAAATGAATCTAAAATAGAAAAAGGTTATCCAAAAAAAAAAAAAAAAAGCTTTTTCTCAAAAACTGCCTGACTAGACCTGTTAACTCCACAGGTATTGCAAACTGTATATAATACATACATGATGGCTGGGTCTCTACTAAAATTCACAACACAGAATGTGGATCTCAGAATAAAGCATTCTTTTAGGGCTAGGCAGGGACAATAACCATTGGCAATGTTCGTTCAAACTGAGAGTAGCAAGCAAAAGATAGAGCAATGGGATTACTACTGCAAAGCAAATATCCAGGTTGACCTTCCTCATTCTCTCTGCCTCCTCCAGAGAATACAGAAGGAGAATCCATTCTAAGTATCAATAAGAAAAATAATGCAGGATTTGGATAACTGTCTTAATTTTACTATGCCCAGAGGCCATTATATTGTATTGTATGTCAGACCTAAGGAATGGTATAACAAGGGGTTAGAGGAAAAGGGAAAGTGGTGTCAAGCACCTCTGTATGGGATAATCATTAGCAAAATTATAATGACTCTCTGGCATATACACCTAATTCCAAATCATAGAATTTAAAGATGGAAAGAACTTTAAAAATTATCAGGTCCAAAGCCGTTATTTTACACCTGAAGAAAAGAGACCCCTAGAGGCAAAGTAACAAAAGTGAGAAGCAATGTAAAAATGGAAAGAGCCCTGGATATGAAATCTGAGAGAATAGGTTCAAATCCAAACTCTACAACTTTCAAAGAGTGTGAGTTTGAGCGAGTCACTTGACCTCTCTGGGCCTCAGTTTCCTTGTCTCTAAAATCAGAGGACTGAATTACATGATTTCTAAAGTCACTTTAAATCCTGACCCTGCCATTTTTTAGACTGACCTTGGAAAGTCACTTGAGTCAATAAGCATTTGTTAAGTGCTTAGTATGTGCCAGGCACTGTGCTTTACAGGTCTGAGAACACAAATTCAAGCAAAAAAAGAAAGTCTCTGCCCTTAAGAAGCTAACATTTTAATGAGGGGAGGGAAGGAGAAAGGAAGCAAGAAAGGGAAAGAAATGGAGAAGGAGGAGAGAAGAAGTAAGGGGGGAAGAGAGAGAAACAGAGAAAGAGAGAAAAGGGAGGGAGAAGAGAAGGGAGAGAGAAGATGGAAGGAAGGAAAGACAGAAAGAAGGAAGGAAGGAAGGAAGGAAAGAAGGAAGGAAGGAAGGAAGGAAGGAAGGAAGGAAGGAAGGAAGGAAGGAAGGAAGGAAGGAAGGAAGGAAGGAAAGAAGGAAGGAAGGAAGGAAGGAAAGAAGGAAGGAAAGAAGGAAGGAAGGAAGGAAGGAAGGAAGGAAGGAAGGAAGGAAGGAAGGAAGGAAGGAAGGAAGGAAGGAAGGAAGGAAGGAAGGAATGAGAAGAAAGAGAAGAACGGAGAAAAGAGAAGTTGAGAAGAGAACCCAAGCAAGGCCATGGTGTAGTTGAGAAAGGAGGTGGAAGTAAAATGGAGGAGCAAAGCATGGTTATCCTGAGAATTTCCTCAAAATGGAGATTCCATTCTGGACCTCTAGACTAAAAGACCTCCAAGGTCCCTTTCTAAAGTGAACTCAATCTATAATCCTAACTGGCAGATCTAGGATTCAAATCCATGTCCTAACATTTTAAAGCCGGTGCTTTTTGTTCTGTTAGAAGAGAAGTATCTCCTCTTTGAGTTCATGTGGTAGGTCATGATGCTGAATAAATCTACCACAACAGAGAAATTATAGAGGTTAGAAACCTAGACTTTAATATACTTAATTAAGCACAGGTTGAAGAAGTAGAAAAATAATCCCAAGCAAAGATTAGGATTCTAATGGAGTATTTTATAGACAAAATAATGTCAAAGAGAGAAATAACTTTTGACATACAGCAACCTAGTATATTTTCTTAAGCCATAAATTTGAACAAACTCAAACAGAATCATAACCTCATACATTCCCTAAGGAAATCTAGTTAAACAGATTCTATAGGTAAACTAAGTCAGATTCCCAAAGTCTCAGAGACAGAAAAATCCTTCACAAATAGCTAAGTCACTTTGGGAAACTCGGACTCCCCTTTGGCTTTTGATAACACTTAATATCATTTTTGGACTTTAATAAGGGCCAGAGCTTAAATTAATCAATCAGAATAAGAGCCTGAACCTAGTGATCTCTTCGTTCTCTGAAGCAAACTCAGGGAATACCTCTTCCTATGTCAACAAGGTCAGATGGGGATGACTTAACATTCTTTATGAGACCCTTGACCCAAGACACTATCTTGAATAATGGGACTTCTTCTGTATCTTAATATTTTGGGGACATCTACTATGTTATGCCATGTTAATGGTAAAGAAAACACAGATATCCTGGATTGTAATTTTAACTGAAACATTGTCAACTCTCTTATCTTAGTGTATTTACAACCTATTCAATTAAGAAAATTTCTTTCTCATGGTATAGTTAAACACATATAGAGACTATAAATCTGAGGGACACAGACATCCTGAGATTGTCCTAAAACAGATTTAAGCTTGGTCATTCCTGTAACATTTAGTCAGAGGTTTCCTTCTGACTCCACGGCCACGTAACTGCTAGTTTTAAGGGAATGAACAATACACATTCAGCCTGTTTGCTTTTTTTAACCAAACTTTCAGGTCAGCACTTCTTATCCAAGGAATGTCAAAAAGTCTTCCCTTAATTTTGTCATTCCATGAGTCAGGTTGTCAGGTTTTAGCCAGGTGAAGTTAATATTCAGAGGAAACAAATTTCAGTTAACCATTTGCTCTAGAACAAATGGTATAATAAAATTCAACAAAAGGAAAATGAAAAATAATCATCACAGTACTTAACCACATTGCCTCTCCTAGCTATGAGTTCTTCAGGTTATTCTTTATGCCTTGATCAGAAGTACATTCATGTGAATGACTTAATTTAGCCTCCCTTCACTATGAAATGGAAAATATAGAATTCAAGCATCATTAAGGAAATGAAAATTCAGTTTCATTTATTAATGTTCATGGTTCACCAATAGACAAAGTACCTTCAGTTATAGGAACTACAATTATCTAATTGATTTGAAGTATGAGGAAAGAAAAATTAATGAATTTTCAAATTTTTCCTTTCCACCTGCCCTCTCTTTCCTTCCTAGTTCGATCAAATAGTGGTTGACCAATCACTTTCCTTCTAACCAACAGTGTCTTTCACACTGTTCTTTGGTTTGATGTTCCAAGGGCTAGTTATTGGACCTATTGGAATCATAAATTTAAACTGAGAAGGTACCTTAAAGGTCCTAGGTCAACCTTCTCATTTTACAGAGGAGAAAATAAGACCCAGAAAGGTTAAGTGATTTACCAACATTAAAGTAGTAAACGGCAAGGCAGAATTTGAGCCCTGTCTCCTTATCCAGGACTCTTTCTACTAGCTATACTATTCTTCTCAGCCCCTTTAAGTGAAGGAACAGCCTCATTCTTAATTTGAATGTTAGGCATCTATCAGTCACTGTTGTTTCCCAGTAATGTCAGAAGTACTTCCAAGTTGGAACTTCCATCTGCTATGTAAAGGTTATACATGCATGTACATGACCATGTACTGACATAAATACATTTACCAAGTTTTTTAGCCAACCCCCAATTCTCACTCAGTTCTCAAATCCTATAACCTAGAGTAGCCTTCTTCGAATGGCACAGGAACCCCAAAAAGAGAAGCAATTGTGTTACACCTTAATCACAACCTATGACTCCGAAGAAGCTGCTAATCAGTTTCTTGAATGCAGTGACAAGTGATGAACACACACAACAAACCCCAGCTTCTAATCATGGAATCCCTAAAGGGGAACAGGTCTTATTTTTAGGGCAAACTTGACGCTGAGATATCTACAAGAGCAGAGAGAAGCAAAATCAGTTGTACCACCATCCATCACCTCAAAAAGGAAAAAAGGTTATTAAACCCAGCCACAGGGCATTTGCAAATATACAGTATTACCCTGACACTTTGATTGATGCCTACCCCTTTTAATTAGATTCCCTTTGTCTCTCAAGATTTCCCAAGTGCTGATTATAAGGCCCTAGCTTGGCCCTTTCTGGAGGCACAGCCTGAACTTGGCAGGTTGCTCTAAATATCCACCATGTTGCCTGCCCCATATGAACCTCACAACCAGAGTCGTGGATTGTCCTACACTTACTCACTTTTCTCAAAAGGAAGCAGATGCGTTCGATGTTTCTCAGCCGTTCTCTCTGTGAAAGGGTACACAAGAAAGAAAGGAAAGAAGGAGGTTAGAATTCTCCTGAAATATCATACATGGTTAGCATGTACCAGGGTTAAACAATCATTTAGCTGCCCCACCCCTCACAAAAAAAAAAAAAGAATACCTAGTATGGTTAAGTAACTTGCCAAGATCAGAATGGTAAATGATAAGTTAGGATTTGAACCCAGGTTCCCTGATGACCCCCAAATTATCCCAGATTTAAGCCATATCCAAATCACATATAGAATGAGGCAGTATGTCCAATCATATTTATCCAAGCCCATCCCCATAACCACATATACAATTAAGAATTTTTTAAGGTCAATGACCCATACGACATGGATCAAGTCAAATTGACAAGCATGTATTAAGAGCTTACTATGTGCCAGGTGTTTTGCTAAGCACTAAGGATAAAAATACAAGAAGAATAAAGACAGTCTCTGACTTCAAGGAGACTACTTTCTAATGGGAAAAGACTCTAATGGGAAATGGACTCTTGCATGGTGGCAAAGCTGGGAGAATAAGCATGGCTGCTCTAGATCATTCCTCAACATGGAGGTTCTGGGAGGGATTCATCAATAGGAGAAAGGGACTGCAGAGGTGGAGGAAGAAGGTAGCTAAAGCACAGAAATAATGTCTAGAGAGTAATGGATGGCTGAACCAGGACCTTCCTCAAAATGAAGGTTCCAGGAATACTAGCATTCTCTCATCTCTATCTATTGTTTTCTCTGACAGTGTATTTGTTGCCTCAAATACAGTTACAAGGAAAATATCATAGGATCATAGGTTTAGAACTGGAAGGGACTATAGAATCCAGCCCCTCCATTTTACAGATGAGGAAACTGAGGCCCAGAAAAGTTACATGGCCTCCCTTTAATGCCAAAGCCAGTGCTCTCTCCACTACACCATGCTGTGGTTCCTTCTGTGAACTTGAGCAAGTCATTTGCATGCTGAGGACCTCAGTTTTCCCAAATGAAAACTGAAGGGGTTAGACTGGATCAGGGTTTCTTAACCCAGGATTCATGGGTTCAAAAATAGATTTCAGAAGATCCATGATTTTTTAAAAATATTTTAAAAACTATACTTCAAACTAATTGGTTTCCTTTTTGATGGATATATTTAAAAATATTCTTCTGAGAAGGGGTCCATAGATTGTGCTAGCTCTACCAAAGAGGTCCCAAAGGAAGATTAAGAACCCCCTAGGCTACAGCCATTCCAGATCTAAATCTCTGCCTATATATACAGAAGTCTTCTGGTAAGCCCCAAGGCTTCCCACAGATTCCCCTGATGTCAATGTCTTCACTGTCGGTGGCCAACTCTCTCTCCACCCTTCTCCAAAGTGAAGAATCTAGGTTTATCTCCCTCGCACAACGTGCACTATTGGGAACCTAACTGCAAGAGCCAACATCACCTGTCTCTGAAGCTTCCTAAGGCCTGCAGCTTGCCCTGCCTTGGGGAATTTCCACTTGAATATCTCAGCAAATTGGAAAGAACAGGGTGTGCCAAGGCTAGTCTTTAATGCAGGACAAGTTCCCCTGCCTCTCAGTTTTAGCCTTCTAAAGTAGGAGGGGGAAAAAAATCAATCTATCCACTAAATTAAATACCAATAGACTCAGACTCAGAGTCTCTTAAGAGATCATAATTCATCTCCAAATTCTGGCTCCTAGTCAAGTAAAGAGGCCCTGTGGCAGAAGGGCAGGCAACACTGGTAATAATGCATTCACTCGGTGGCCCCTTCAGTTTCTGCCAGGGGTATTTCATAATACCAGATGCCGTCTTGAGGATGGTCACGTTACTTGTCACAGTTAAATTCCATCATGATATGGCAGAAAGAGTACTCCAGTAGTCAGGAGATATCTGGTTTCAGAGTCTATCTCTGACACCATCTTTAGCACCATGGCCAAATCATTTGATCTCTGCCAGCCTCAGTTTCCTCCTCTATAAAACAGGGATGATATCTATAGCATTTGCCTCATAGGGTCATTGTGAGAGGCAAAAGAGATAATGTGGATAAAGTACTTTGTATACCTTAAAGCCTACATAAATGTCAGATGGTTTTATATAGATTATTTGGTTTCCAAAGGCTTGATAGCAAAGAGATTCCAAAACTGTTTTTTCTAATTAAATAATGAATATAATAACCCCTTTTCTTACCTCCTATAGAGAAAGTAATTAACATCAGGACAATTGAGGTGGACTCACAACAAAGAGAAGGAGCTTGGGGGGAAGGGGATTGTTTGGGTTTTTTTTCATTTTAACAAACATTTCCTTTTTATTTTTATATTTTCTCTCCTTTCTACTTCCCCTTCCCAATTGAGAAAAAGAAAGGAGGAGGAAGAGGAGAACAAAAGGAGGAAGAGAAGGAAGAGGAAAAGAAGAAAGAAAAAGGGAGAATAAGCAACAAGAGAAAGAAAGAGTGCGTGTTCGTCCTTCATTGCCGAAGAAGACCATGCCATCAGAGAAATGGTGACATGACTTGCTCTTGACTTTGTTTTGAGTGAAGGAGGGCTGTGCAAGTCACCAGCCTCACTTCTCCTCCAGAGCCATCTGAATCCAGTGACCAGATAGATATTCATCAGGATTACTGGAGATGACCCAGGATGAGGCAATTGGGGTTAAGTGACTTGCCCAAGGTCACACAGCTAGTGAGTGTCAAGTGGCTGAGGTGAGATTTGAACTCAGATCCTTCTGACTCCTGCACTGGTGCTCTATCCACTGTACCACCTAGCTGCTCCAGAAGAAAGAGCAGGAGAAAATTTAAAAAAAGAAAAGAAAAAGAAAACCTTCCATAGTGT
Organism: Notamacropus eugenii; assembly: GCF_028372415.1. Taxonomy (NCBI): domain Eukaryota; kingdom Metazoa; phylum Chordata; class Mammalia; order Diprotodontia; family Macropodidae; genus Notamacropus; species Notamacropus eugenii. Next base: position 411,832,622 of record NC_092873.1, read on the forward strand.
GGGGAGAGGGTTTTTTTTGTGTGTTGGTCCTTCGTTGCTGAAGAAGACCATGTTATCAGAGAAATGATGACATGACTTGCATTTGACTTTGTTTTGAGTGAGGGAGGGCTATGCATGTCACCAGCCTCACTTCTCTTCCAGAGCCATCTGAATCCAGAGACCAGATATTCCTCAGGATGACTGGAGATGACACAGGATGCACTGGGAGACCTTGGCCCTCTTAGGTCAAGGTCTATGCAGGTACTCACTTAGGGTGAGGTAACACCAATTCATGGAATAGGTGTTAGAGGTATACAAAGAAGAAAGGCACGGGCAAAAACCAGGGCCCTCTTCCTTCCATACCAGGGAAGGGAAGGTATCTCTCTCAGGCTCTGCTTGGCAAAGAGTCCAAGACTCAGTACTTCCCTGAAAGCCTTTGAAGCCAAAATGGCTTATCAAAATTCACTCTGTAGGTCCTCATCCTTTACTGTATCACTGTATGGCCATGACATAATCCAGATGCTACCAGAGCTGTGTGACCTTGGCCAAGTCACAGACCCCTTACTCAGCCTCAATTTCCTCATCTGTAAAATGAATAATAAGAGCGCCTACCTCATAGGGTTGTTGCAAGGATCAAATTCAATTTCATAAAGTATATTGCAAACTTTAAAGTGCTATGCTATTATTTTTGCTATTACTGTTATTAATCATTAACAGTCGTACCTCAGTTCCTACCCACTAGTCGTATGCTCAGATGAATTCTTTCAAGCTACCCAGATACCCTGCCCCTGTAAGCACCCTGGTGGCTAGGAAGAGTTAATGAGCCTCCCACAGCATCCACTATACCACTAGGGAGTAAGATAAGTACCGAGAAAACCTAGCTCCCTTCATCCTCCTTACTCATTTAATCTCTGACTGAGGTGACTTTCCCAGGGACATGTGGCACCCCATTCATCTTTGCAGATGCCCCAGGCGATACAGTGACAAAGATACCTAAATTATAACTGAAGAGCCCGGTGGAATTTTTGTTGCTGTCAGAAGGCTAAGCCAAGCCCCAATTTCAGTGTTACACAACCTCAGCATGCAACACTCCCCAGTTGCTTTTGTGCTCTCCAAAACTAAGTGAATTCCCACTGTGCTAGGAGGCCTGCCTTCACAGGAAGGTGCCAGGATTTCACCGAAGACTTTTGCCTCCACAGGAGGGAAATAGGCTGATAATTTGGGCTAGCAGCTCACCATTCTTCACCTCCTACACATACATACACACATACATTTTTTCTATGTTGGAATGGGGAAGGCACTGGACGCTTTCAGTGTATTGTTTTTTAATTTCAACCCTGATATGATTAGGATGATGAAGTTCACACATGGATAGTCTGTCTCAGAAATAGATTCCATTCCTCAGTGGAAGCTTCCTTTCTCTCCTTCCAGAGTACCTCTATGAACCTGGCTCAGACACAGGTCTATGTTGGTGTTGGAGCAGAAACACAGAAATGGAGAGTGTCAGTGAAACCCTATCAATTGTTACAGACTTGGATTACCAATAGAGAGCAAGGGGAAAGAGAGAAAATGAGAAATTGGTTGTGAGCAACACTTTTTGGAGCAAAAGGTCCACAGAGAATGTGGTTGAAAGAGAATTGAGAAATATTTCCAATCTGCAATAGGAAGCTGATATGTAACATTTGGTTTGAAAGTGGTTTGGCTATGTGTCATCAGTTCATAGAAGGACCTAGAAGGGATATTAAATTCAATCTGTTCAAAAACTGAATTAATCTTTCCCTCAAAACCTTCCCCTGCTTTCAAAACTTCCGTATTACTGTTGAGGGTGCCATCATCCTCCCAATCACTCAGACTGAGAACCTAGATGTCATCCTTGACACTTCACCCTCTCTCACTGCCATATCTGTCGCCAGAGGATAAGAAAGTGAGGCTGGTGACCTTGCACAGTCCTCCCTCACTCAAATCAAAGTCAACTGTAAGTCATGTCATCATCTTGATGTCACGGTCCTCTTCGAGAATGAAGGACAAACACAACAATTATCTGTCGCCAAATCTTGTCGGTTCTACCTTCACAACTTCCCTCAAAATACATCTCCTCCTCTCCCCACTTCTTAACCTGGCTGCTTCCTATCTTTCTGGTCTTCTTATACTCTATTTACCTCCAGTGATACAGAATTCTTTGTTGTTCCCCTCCTAAGACATTCCCTCTCCCAACTCCAAGCATCTTCACTGTGACTGTTCCCCTTCCCCCAAGCCCAGATTGCTCTCTCTCTCTCCTCTTTGCCTTCTGGGTCCTCTAACTCCTTTTGAGCCCTAACTAAAATTCAACTTTCTACAACATGCCTTTTGCAAATCCCCCTTAATGCCACTGCCTTCCTCCTGAGATTATCTCTATTTATATCTTCTTTATATAGTGCTTAGTTGTTGCATGGGGTATTTCGTCTCCCCCATTCAACTGTGAGCTCCTAGAGAGCAGAAGCTGGTTTTTGTCTTTCTTTTGTATCCCCAGCACTTAGCACTGTGCCTGGCATGCAGCAGCTGCTTAATAGTTGCTTGATGACTAGATTTGACTTTAAAAATCAGAGAGTCTAACCCACTCATCTTACAAATGAGGAAACTGAGGCCAAAAAAAGGAAAGCATATTACCTAAAGGGCCACAAACAATCAATGATAAACCAGTTCTTAGGAGTCAGACCTTCTGACTCCCAGCCTGGGACTCTCACCACCACATCCCACTCCCTCCAGCACAGGTTGCTCCAATAACCTGGTGCAGTATCTCCCATTCCAAGCTCACCTAGTTCCTACTCACCGCATGAACAGGATTACACTGGTCTATAGGGCTCTTGAAATCTGTCTTTAATTCATCAAAAGCAATTATCTGAAAGAAAAGAGGAGAATCAAATTGGTCAGTGGCAAACCCAAGTTACTTATTAAGGCAATGTCTAAAAAATCTCTTAGAGACAACTGTCAGCTATAAACTATAGGACAGAGTAGACAGAGTGGGAAGCTTTGGTTCAAATCCCACCACCCCTCACTAGCTGTGTGACCATGAGCAAGTCAAATACCTTTCTGAGCCTTGGTTTCCCCATCTGTAAAATAAAGATGTTATTGACCTCATTAAGCTGACAGTGAAAGAAAATAATGTAATGCAAAGCACTGTATAAATGATAGTTATTACCATGTGATTATAGGACAGGAGATGAAAGGGACCTTAGACTAAGCTCCACATTTTACAGATGAGAATGCTGAGGCCAAGAGTAAGGAAGTGATTTCCCCAAGGCCACATAGTAGAAAGTGAAGCAGAAATAGGAAGTAAAACATCTAGTCAGTGCTTTCACTTTCATTCCCTTATGAATATTTTACAGGAGCTGCTAGTAAAAAAGCAAAAGAGACTACTCTGCCTTTCACCTCCTGCTCCTTCTCTGTCAAAAAGAAGTAATACTGTGGACCAAAACTGACAGCCACAAGCCTCGATAATCTACCCATTGTATTATCTAGCTCCAGAACATCAATAGTTGGCAAGACAGACTACTCCCCCTGCTCCCATAGTCCTAAAGACCCTTCTGCACATTGACACCTTCTAAGAGAACCACACTTTCCTGGTTGAAGAGCCTCCCTACCTAGGCCAGATCAGAAAGAAAAACTGTGTTAAGGGATATTCTCTAAGCCACTAAAAGCATTAAGAATAGTCTTAAAGAAAATCAGTCAATGTGAATTTATTAAGCGCCTACTATGTGCCAGACATCTTGCTGGGGATACAAAGAAAGGCAAAAAGAGACCCAGCCACCAAGGAGAGTACACTGTCACTTCATTCCCAACTCCTCTTCCTAAGTTATGGTGGTTTTCTCTGCAAAAGAAGTGACTTGTAATCCCAAAGTGGTAAATGGACAGCAGGCTCCCTCTCTGAAGGTTGAGAAGTCACTCAGTCAGAAAGAGCTGGAGAGATATTTTGGGGCCTTTTTACCCCAACAAAATGTCATCCTGCTTTTCTACAAATTACTATAATCAGTTTATCCCCAGGAGAAGTGATGTGGAGGGTGGAAAGAAGACTGACCCCCTGCTATGTTCTCTCCTCCACTTCAGGTCTAAGAATCCAGTTCTCCCCACCACCACCCTAGACCTGCCAAAGGGATGAAGTTATAGACCTATTATCTTGCACATCTTTCTATCAATACATGGTTAGGAGAAAAGCCCCAAAGGATGTTTTAGGAGGAGACTGATTCAGCTACCATATAAAAAACACAGAGAGACAACAATCTACCTTCACCCCAGAAACACACGCACGCGCGCACACACACACACACACACACACACACACAGGAGAAAGTCATGCTCGATGTATCTTTTATCACACATCCTTCTGGCTCTCCAAATTTGTCTTCACCAATGTGATTGCCTTAGTAAACTCCCTAAGGGCAGGACTATATGTATGTAATTCTATTTGAGGCTTTTAAACATAATCCCACCATTAGTGTAAAATCCGCTGGAGCTACCCATGAAGGCTGTCAGATAGCAGGAGGAAGGGATCACCCAGAATACTTTGTGACTACAGAGAATGTGCAATCTCTACCTGCCAGCTCTGTAAATGGGATGGTTCTTGCCTTGTACAAATGCCACCAAGGACCGACTGTTCAGACTGCCCTGGCAATGGTAGCCGGTAAACTGTGGGTCCCAGAGCCCATCTGTGAATCTGACAGTTTGCAGCCCCGCCTCTCCCTGGGGCTTCTGACCTTGAGAACTAGCTAGGACAAGGACTAGGGATAGAGGGGGGTTGAGCACAGAATTACAACTCGTACCTATGGGCAGCCCTCACAAAAAGGCACTCAATAAAGACTTTCTGTTGATGGGTGATGACATTATACACAATGAGGACAAGGGCGCTTCCCTCAGCCCCAGATGTTACTCTCTGCTTAGTACAAATTCATTAACGTGTCACAGTCCCCATCTCCAAAATGGCATCTGAGGTCTGGTATCTGGTACTAGAGTGAGAAGACCTGGATTCACATTGTGTCCCACACATTATTCACTAGCTGTGTGACCCTGACCCAGTGCCTTAAACTCTCTGTTCCTTCTTATCCTCTTTTATAAAATGAAGCAATTACGCTGAAGTTCCCTGTAACTCTTCCTCTACAATCCTGTTCTGACTTTAACTAACTGTGCCTATTTGGGCAATCACTCCACCTCTCTGGTTCATCTCTATTTCTTCAAGTATAAAATGAGGGGCTGAATGAGATTATCTCAAAAGATCCTTTGTATTCCAAAATAATGTAGGATTCTAACACAAAGAATTCCTTAAAATTAAGAAGAGACATCAGCAGCCTACAATTATATAAAGTCTTTTGAAGGCATAGGACAAGGGGTGAGGAAACTGCAGCCTTGAAGCTACATGGGAACCTTTAGGTCCTCAAGTGTAGCCCTTTGATTGAATCCAAACTTCACAGAACAAATCCTCTTAATGAAAGGATTTGTTCTGCAAATCTTAGACTCAGTTGAAAGCCTGCACCCAAGGACCTAGAAAGCCACATGTGGCCTTGAGGCCATACGTTCCCCACCCCTGGAATGTCAGACGTTCATAGTCATCTCTTTATTGTCAGTGACAGATAAAGGTAATGGAGATGAGGATGACGATGAAGATGAAAAGGAAGCTGATGGCAATGGAAGTGTAGGATGGGTTTACAAAACTTAGATAACTAGGATAGCTAGGTTGTCCAATGGATAAAGCCCTGGGCCTGGAGTCAGGAAGACCAGAGTTCAAATCATACTTCAGACTCTCACTAGCTCAGTGTCCCTGGAGAAGTCACTTAATCTCTTTCAGCCTCAGTTTCTTCATTTGTAAAACGGGAATACTATCCAATTCACTGGGTTGTCTTAAATATCAAATAGGATAATATAAATAATGTTTCATATATTATATGAATATACTTGGTATATTCTATATATTAGTTTACATGTTATATAGTATATAGTATTTATTAGATATCATATATATGGGTAGTGAGGTGGCACACTGGATAACAGTGCCAGCACTAAAAGTTGGGAAGACTTGGTTCAAATCCAGCCTCAGACACTTACTAGCTATGTGACTATGGGCAAGTCACTTAACCCTGTTTGCCTTGGTTTCCTCATCTGTAAAATGAGCTGGAGCAAACTACTCCAGTGTCTTTGCCAAGAAAACCCCAAATGGGAGTCACAAAGAGCTGAACATGACTAACTGACAAAACAAAAGCAACAAAATAAAGCGCACACACACACACACACACAGTGCTTTGAAAACTTTAAAGCGCTGTATAAATGCTAGCTATTATTATTGTCATCATGATTATGAAGTCACTGCTTTCAAGGAGTTTACAGTCTATTTAGGGTATCAAACATCCACAGAGTTATGATACGTGATATGACATGATAATTCATCAGAGAGTTTCTAAAAGTGCTGTGTGAGGGATAAGGGAGAAAATCATTAGGATGGGAAGTCTCCTAACTTCTGATAATGGTTCTGATGAAAATAAGGGTGATAATGTTGAACTGAGGGGCAACATGGGTATATTAAATGCCATTCTTGGCACTTTGCTCAGAATATTGAGAATATTACCATGAACTTAACAGAGTTTTCACATACACTGCTCTAATGTACAGGATTCTAGCATACAATTTTATGAAAAGTTAAAAAAATATTCCAGTGGCCTACAGAGATTATACTATGCTTGTGTCTCTTCTAGTGCCAAGTAACAACTACCTATGCACAAAAGGCAAGTTAGTCCCCTTGCTAGGGGAAAAGCTGAAAGGGCTAGAGGTGTCCCTCTCAAATCTTTGTTTTATCAAGGAGAATGAAGTTTTCCTTAAAAGGATAGGAGAAATGCTTCAAGGTGGAAACAGAATCCGAAAAGGTGAAGGGGAACCTCTGCCTCGACCTGTTTTTACTCTTTCAGGAGGCTAGAGTGAGAAAGAGGGAAGAAAGCTGACTAAAACTTGGGAGCTATGTTGAGCAGGGTCTACAAGAATCTCCTCCTGTAGCACATGGCCTTCTTCCTCAAATGCAGGTACCTGAGCTGGAAGGAGCTGGTTCTAACACCCACTCCCTTTGGAGAGCTCAATATTCTTGGAGAAATCCCAAGGTAAGTTGTGTGAACAGGACCAGCTCCTGTAGTAAATGGAAAGACAAAAGGAAAAGGAATCTAGGTACAATGCCAAATTCCCAAAAGATTCAGTAGGAGGTGCTGATCAAGTAGCAAGTACTGGAGGATGGGAAGTGAAAGGGGGGAAGCTATGTGGACTCATCTACCCAATTTAGCAAAAGTAGAAACTATAACTGTCTTGGAGTGATCCAGCCAAGAGAAGGTTTCCATAGTTTCCTTGGTAGAACCTTTGTGTGGAGGTTGGAAGATGTGGGTGTCCAATTAAAAACAATGGAAAATTTTGGAAATCCAGGAAGCATTCTGGCATCAAGTTTATAAAAGACCTGGAATATTGTTGAGGAATACAGAAATAGTCATCATCCTGTCATGTACAAATTGGAAAGTGTGATACCCTCCCAATAAAAGTTGACATCATAAGCAAATATAAGGAACAAGGAAGAAATTATCTTTCCGATCTAGGGATGGGGGAAACGTTCATGACCAAATAAGGCATAGAGCAGATTAGAGCAGGTAAAATGGACAAATTTGATGATATAAAATTTAAAATGGTTTGAAATAAAGAAAACCAATAAAGTTAGAAGGTTTCACTCATAAAGGTTTCATATCTAAGAAATGTAAGGAAGGAATTCAAAGTTATAAGACTAAGAGCCATTCCCCAATACAGAAATGAATATTCAAAAAATGAACAGGCAGTTTTCAAAGGAAGAAATCTAAGCTATCAACAACAATATAAAATAATTGCTCCAAACCACTAATAATTAGAGGAATGAAAATTAAAGCATCTCTAAGGTGTTATCTCACACCTATCAGATTGGCAAAGATCAAAAAAGAGGAAAATAACCAAAAAGGCAGGGGAGAAGGAATCTGCAGAAAACAGATACGCCAAACTACTCTTAGTGGAGCTATGAACTGGTCTATGCCAGTGGTGGGGAACTTGCATCCTTAAGGCCACATGTGGCCTTTTAGATCCTTAAGAGCAGCCTTTTGACTGAATAAAAATTTTACAGAACAAAAAATGGTTCCCCACCCTTGGTCTAGTCATTCCAGAAAGCAATTTGAAACTATGTCCAAAAATTCATACTCTTTGATGCAACAATACAGCTTCTAGGTCTATAACCCCATAACAATCAAAGAAAGGGGAAATGTCCAAAACTATTTATAGTTTCTCTTTTTGTGATGGCAAAGAACTGGAAACTAAGGGAGTGTCTATCTATTTGGGAGTATGGATATACAAATTATAGTAAATGAATGCAGTAGAACATTATTATACCATAGGAAATAACAAAATTGCAAGTTTCAGAGGAAACTGACAAGACTTCTATGAAATGATATAAAATGAAATAAGCAGGACTAGGAGAACAATCTACAGAATAACAACTATATTATAAAAAAACAATTTTGAAAGACTTCAGAACTGTGAATGCAAAGATAAATCAGGATGCCAGAGGACTAAAGACAAAGCATGCAATCTGTCTCCTGCTAGAGAGGCAACAGACTTAAAATGCAGAAAGAGACGTATATTTTTATACATGGTCAATGCAGGAATATGCTTTGCTAGACTATGCATATTTGTTATGAGGGTCTTAGTTTTTTTATTGATTAATTGGGTGAAGGAAAGTGGGAGGGAGAGAATAAATGTGTGCAAATAAGTAAATACATACATTAATGAGTAAATGAATGAGTAATGCAAATTTTTATGATGAGATGACACAAATATAAATTATTTCATTGAAAATGGAAAGAAAGAGTTGTTTAAAGAGACTGATGTGGCTGCACAGGGAACTCACAAAACAGCTTGGATTTTTTTAAAGTGATGAACATGTAATAGAGATAAAAATAGGTAATTAAACATGAATGAAAGTTTATAAAAATAATTTCCAAAGCACAAAAGCTCAGAGTGAGCTAGAGTGGACAATGAATACTAAGGAAAACAAAGGGGACTTTTTTAAAGCTTGAGAAGATTAAAAAATAATGAGATCTCTGCCAGAGGCAGGTGGGATGATGATACTGAGTAAGAGAGAAGGCAGAGCTATTCATTTGTTGGTTTGTTTCTATCAACATCCACTAAAATCCTACTCCACACATGTCACTGTGTCATGGAGTTGACCGTGACTTCCAAAAGCAATATCAAATGAGTATAACCCCTAGTAGATCCTACCAGCATACAAAGACTTCAAGTATGGGCAAAGTAATGAACTGTATATCTGTCGTCTGAGGATCAGCCCAGCCAAGTGTGGAGAAGCTAGATAACCAGGCTGCTTTTAGTTTGGTAAATTGCTCAGACTTAGCCACTCTCAAGGACTATCTAAGCCACTGAACTCTATTTGGGGGAAGTGCCCACAATAACATAATCATTCTACTCTGCGCTTAATTGGCTTTATTGATGCCTTCTCCCTCAGGAGAATACAACCTCCTTAAGGGAAAAAACTGTTCTTTGTTTTTGCCTCTGTATCCCTAATGCCTAGCATAGTGCGTTGGAACCTAGTAAATGCTTAATAAATGTTTGTTGTCTGTCCGTGGACACTTACTAGCTGTGTGACCCTGGGCAAGTCACTTAACTTCTGTTTGCCTCAGTTCACTCATACGTAAAATGAGGATAATAATAATGTCTATCTTCCAGGGTTGTGGTGAGGACTGAAGAAGATAATATTTGCAAAGTTATTAGCACAGTGCCTGATACATAGTAAATACTATAAAAATGTTAACTAGGTGGTACAGTAGATACAGTCCTGGGCCTGAAGTCAAGAAGACTCATCTCCCTGAGTTCAGATCTGGCCTCTGACACTAGCTGTGTGACACTGAGCAAGTCACTTAACCCTGTTTGCCTCAGTTTCCTCATCTATAAAATGAGCTAGAGAAAGAAATGGTGAACCACTCCAGGATTTTTGACAAGAAAACCCAAATAGGGTCACAAAGAGTTGGACACAACCAAAAAATGATGCTTAAACAACAAATGGCTATTGAATAAATGACTGGATGGATGAATGAATGAATGAATGAATGAATGAATGAATGAATGAAAATAATCTTCTCTAAGCTAAATATCATCAATTCCTTCAAGGCATCCTCCCGAGGATGATCTTATGATCTCTTACCATCCTGATTACTTCCTCTCAATACTTTCCAAATGATCAGTGCACTTTCAAGGAGTAGGCTGTATTGAATTGGGGAAATTATGTGATGTTTCCAATGACTCCAAGTATCTTCCTAAACAAAAAATCAGTATTCTTTTGGTGTGCTATCTGGCTGTGAACCACATTTTCTGAAGAATTAAAATTGGAAGTCACTCAAAGAGTAACAAGTATGAGGTAGGCATGAAGAGACTTTAGTATGTTGCCATTGAGAAATATTTAATACATCAGAAGGAAAAAAGCAAAAAAAAATACACTCTGTTGAGCAGGGGTAATCCATGTAGACTTGTCTCATGAACTGATAGCTCTCTAATGATCCCTCTAAATTCCTTCCCAAAACTCAAGTATTAAAGGATAACAAGTAAGCATATTCAGCCTTCTCACAGTTTGAACTCAGACAAAAACTAGTTACCACAATAAAATCTCTTTACATTCACCTAATTTTTCCACATCACTCCCAGTTTGGGAGATGAGCCACTATACTTTGGATGGTTGTATCAACAGGTGTTTAACTAATGGGATTTCTTCCCTTTGGGAATGGTATAAAAATTAGGCCAGAAATCCAATAAAGACCAAATCTTTCTGGCCAACCTGGAGTATTGCGGTGAAAATGTCCCTGAGTAGACCCTTAGAATTCTCTCGCTTTCTATAATCCTCTAGGAGGTGTGCCTTACCTTTCCCAGATTCTTCTATATCTGATTTGTTATAAGTCTAACAGACACTGACCCCTCTCCCTGTAGTAACCTTTTTAAACTGTGACCCCTCAAATAGAGATGCTGGAGATGATTCATTAGAAGGTAAGCTGTGTGAGGTCAGGGACTGCTTCCCTTTTGTCTCTATATGTCCAACACCCATCACAGTGGCTACCACATATTCAAATGCTTCTAGGATCTCAGTGATAATTGGATCCAGGACACCTAGGTCCTCCAATTTCTTACCTTGTCCCCTTTCTATAAGACTTTATGCCTTAGAATTCTCAAACTTTTTATTATGTGTCTATTTCAAAGGGTATTGTATTATACTTTGAAGACCTCAACTTGGAATCTATGTTTTTGAGCATCTGGGTGGTACAGTGGATAGAATGCCAAGTCTGGAGTCAGGAAGACTCATCTCCCTGAATTCACATCCAGTCTCAGACACTTATAAGCTGTGTGACCCTGGACAAGTCACTAAACCTTGTTTTCCTCAGTTTCCACATCTGTAAAATGAACTGGAGAAGGAAATAGCTAACTGCTCCAATATCTTTGCCACGAAAACCCCAAGTGGGATCATGAAGAGTCAGACGCAACTCAACAACCACAACAACAGAGGCCGATAGGATAAATTTTGTCTAATGATCTTTTAAACATCAAGTTAGATATAACTGAATGACTCACCAACAATAAAAGTTGTTTCTTCCAGTGATCCATGCCTCCTCTTCCTGTAAAACATGTCTTCCTATAAGTCCACCACATGGGGTCAACCTAACACACTAATGGTTCTTCTTTGACTTTTTCTGACATCACAAATTTACAAATAGAATTCTTAGACTGCCTACCTTTTGACCTCCTTCCTCCTCACCATACAACCAGACCATCTTCTTTTTCAAAGTCATTCTCCTTATTGTAGTTCTTCAAAGTTCCTAATTTGTTGCACAATCCAACCTGTTCACATCCATTATGCACCTCTCCATTGCCCTCTATAAGCCCTATTGTCTATGCTTTGGAGATTGCCATGTTCTGTGTCTCGTAGTCATCTAACAATGCTTTCAAAGCTTCCCTCTACCTAACAGTGATCATCCCAACTGCAGAGCAAGGATCTTATTGTTGCTATGAATCATGCTTAGCAAATATGTTCCATAGGGGTTGTTCCAAGAGTGATAAGATTGAGGTGACAAGTATGGAGGGAGTTTGCAGAATTGAAAGACCTATGGACAGACCCACTTGGGATAGGAATGAGTCAGCTACAAGGAGGAGGCCTTTTTGCCATCAGGAAATCCTTTCAGAGATATGCCAGGCCATTCTTTTTTCACCTTATCAAATCTCCATGGGAGACAGGAGGGAGGTGTGACTGCATAAGATATATTTTGCTGGTTTCTTTTCCTGGTTTTTCCTCTGAAATTTTTGGTTGCTGTGAGTGCTAATATAGCTGAAGACTCTGATTATATGCACTTTGCACCATTTGGATGATGATAAGCTTCAGCTGCTGCATGTGAGGCACAGTCAGATCAGGAAAGATGCTAAATATAGGAAGGTGGTGTCATATAGTGTGACCCGTTCCTGCTTGCCCACCCTACCTCCCAGCCAGCATGGTTCTCTGGCTCCAAACTCAAGAGATCCTCTCAAGGTCTCACCACTTTACATCGGTGTTATTCACTTGGGATCTTGGTTATCTAAGGTCATCTGTGTTATGAGGCCACAGGGTAGAGAAGATTGGCCTTGGAGATGGCAGATCTGGCTTTGACTCCTACTTCTCCCACTTAATAGCTAGGTGACCCTGGGTAAATTACTTGACCTTCCTGAGCCTCAGTTTCCTTACATATAAAATAAAGATAACTCAGATTTGACTTGAATGGACTTTGTAAATGTCAAAACACTCTTTACACGTGAGTTGTTCTCATCCTTAGATTCTACCCTGCCATACACTGAAAGACCACCTTACATTTGTGGTGTCTTGACTTCTTTTTTCTTCAAAGCACTTTCACATCAATTATTTCATGTTATACTCTAGTATCTAGCATAGTGCTTGGCACATAGCAGGCAAATAAATACAGGATGCTTCAGTGATTACGCTTACCATATCCAAGCAAGGTATTCACTCGATTTTACAGATGATAATACTGAGAGACAGAGATTAAGATGTCTAAGGCTACCCAATTAGTTAGTGGTGATGCTAGGCACCACGCCCTCCAGTTTCTTACCTTGTGCCCTTTCTATGAGACTTTAAGCCTCAGAATCACCAAAATTTGATTAAGGGATTATCTGAAGGTGTTGTTACACAAGGCCTTGAAGACCTCAATTTGGAACCTATATCTTGAGGGTCTCTAGTAAATGTTTTTGGGCAGCTAGATGGTACAATGGATAGGGTGAAGGCCTGAAGTCAGGAAGTTCATGTTGCAGAATTCAAATCTGACCTCAGACACTTACTAACTGTGTGACCTTGGACAAGTCACTTACCCCTGTTTGTCTCGGTTTCCTCATCTGTAAAATGAGCTGGAGAAGGAAATGACAAACCATTCAAGTATCTTTACCAAGAAAACCCTAGATGGGGTCACAAAGACTCACACATGACTGAAAAACAACAAAAGTATATGCTTTTACATGCATAATATGTGTATAAGTCTATGAATACATGTATATTACAGGGAGGTTAGTGTAGTAGATAGAGAACCAGCCTCAGAGTCAGGAAGACCTGAGTTCGAGTCTTTCCTTTGACTCATACTGGGAATGTGAACCTGGGCAGGTCAATTAACTTCTGAGTCCCAGGATTCTCTAGGCTTATAAATTGTAGAATAATTGCCAATGTGCATGGACAGTCAGTCAATAAGCATTTATTAAATACCTACTAGGTGTCAGGCACTATGTTAAGTGCTAAGGATGCAAAGAAAGACAAAATATAGTTCCTGTCTTCAATCGGTTCACAGTGGAATGGGGGAAGACAATATGCAAACAACTATGTACAAGCAAGCTACATAGGGATGAACAGGAAATCACTGACAGAATTCAGAAGGATGAGGAAAGGTTTCCTATGAGAGATGAGAATTTAGCTGGGACCCAAAGGCAGCCAGGGAATCAAAGAGGCAGAGATGAAGAAGGATAGAATTCCTTTGCCATCCCAAGGAAAACACAGGTCCAGGCAAAATGAAAAAGCCAAAATGTAGACCTAGCCTGGAGACTGTGTCCCTTCTTCACCCTATCCCACTGAGAGCTAATGAAGATAAGGAGAGGTCTGGGGAGTGTGGGAAATTATCATATCCTAGGATCTGAATGACCAGTACCCAGCTGGAAGTCAGGGACTGTCAAACTGTATTTGGTAAGATTATTACTGTATGAAAATCCTGGCAGGGTACCTTTCTGATGCAATCCTCTGCTTGGGATGTGCCCGAATGGATTCTTCAAACAATTAGAAACTGTCATGAATCTTGCGTACCTATCAATGTGCTTAGCTTAGGAAGGAGGCTGATTTTTAAAAAACCTCCAACTCAGAGGGTTTTTATTAATTTTTAAATTATTTTTAAATTTTAATTTAATTTATTGATTTTATTAATTAATAATTTTATTAATATTAATATTTTTATTAATATCAACTTCATTTCATGAAATCTTCCACCTGTGCCCCCTTCCTTTATATTCTCTCTCTACCCTGGGTCACTCACCAGACTAGAAACTGACAGTACTACAATCCCATTTTTCTACAGGCAAAAGCCTCTGTACTTGAGCCCAGGAAAATGTGACCCTCCTGGCACTTCAGCGTGACTTGATCCTAGACTGGGTTTTAGGAATTTCCCTTCCCTAGTTACTAGTCTTCTATAGGGGCCATTGCCTTCTTTAGAATATAAGCTCCTTAAGGGCAAGGACTATCTCACTTTTGGTATGTTTTAAAATTGTTTGTATTTTTGTATTTTGTATCTCACTTTTGTATTTGTATCCCAACACCATGCTTGGGCATGTATTAAGGGATTTTTTTGTTTGTTATCCCTCTGGGTATCCCTTATGGAGGGTTGGGAGGACCCCCTGACCACATCCCATATTTCCCCTCCATAATCAAATTCAATCAACATTTAGTAAGCATCTAGTATGCACTAGGTGGTGCAGGGAATAGATCACCAAGGCCTGAAGTCAGGAAGACTCATCTTCCTGATCAAATCTGGCCTCAGACACTTCCTAGCTGTGTGACCCTGGACAAGTCACTTAACCCTGTTTGCCTCAGTTTCTTCATCTGTAAAATGAACTGGAGAAGGAAATGGCAATTAGGGTCAAGAAGAATCAGGTAAGACTAAAGTGACTGAACACCAACAAATTGTACACATAGAATTGTATTAACGACAACACAAAAACCCACGGCTCCTCATATAGATACTGCCATCCTTAAAGAGTTGTTTAGAATGGTCTAGTTTCTTCTTGGCATTACAGAAGGTGTGATATATGGGAGAAAGGGAAAGAGGAAGGGAAACAAAGTCTGTAGAGAAGACCATCCCCAGCCAAAAGCTGTGGGAGCTTTTTAAACCTCCTTCCGACCTGTCTTCAGCAACTAGATTGTCTGGAGTTATACCTTGAGTACTTCTGCTATCTGTAACCTGGTCGCTTAAGGGAAAGGGGGAGCAGACAGAGTGATGAGACTCAAAGGGGAAAAGTCAGAAGAACAGCCAAATATAGCCTGCTGAGAAAAGAACACTGTTGAGAAGACAGAAAGAGCCCAGACAGCACAGTGACTTTCCCATCAGAAAACTAAGGTTTAATTCCAGACTCTGCTGTTTATTGGCTGGGTCACCCTAGGGAAGTCGCTCCCCCATCTCTGGGCCTCAGTTCCATCATTTGTAAAAAATGAAGTGGTTGGAGTAGATGACTTTAAGGTGCCTCCCAGCTGTAAATCCTTTGATCAAACCAGTAGAGCTGGCAAAGACCTGAATGGAAGGGATGTATGGAAGGAGGCTAAGGATTAGCAGGGGGCTAAAGAGACAGTTCCCCTGATACTGAATTCCTAGACCTGAATGATGAGTACAAATTGGGGAAACATAGGGTGCCTTGGCTTATTGGCTTGCTGTCTGTGCTGGTGCTTGAAGACGCAGCTGGTCCTGACACAGCTTCCCTGTTCCCCTTCTATTTAACATAGAATAAAGATGCCCCCAAGGCAATTCACTTCTGGGAGTGGAGCCAAGCTCACAGGAAACCAGACAGGCTGCAGGGCACCAGATAATTTGCTCCTCCTGGCTCTGGCGGCTGAACACTGGCCCACAGATTCCACTCCACCTGGAAGCTACCTCACTCACATCATCCTCTGACCTGCAGTTAAGTGGGGTATGGAGAGAACTAGGCCTACTTGAGTTGTGTGTTTGTCCTTCATTGCCGAAGAAGATCATGTCATCAGAGAAATAATGACATGACTTGCACTTGACTTTGTTTTGAGTGAGGGAGGGCTGTGCAAGGTCACCAACCTCACTTCTCCTCCAGAGCCATCTGAATCCAGTGATCAGATATTCATCAGGATGACTGGAGATGATCCAGAATGAGGCAATTGGGGTTAAGTGACTTACCCAAGGTCACACAGCTAGTGAGTGTCAAGTGTCTGAGGTGATATTTGAACTCAGGTCCTCCTGATTCCTGTACTGGTGCTCTATCCACTGCACCACCTAGCTGCCCAGGCCTACCTGAGTAGCCTTGAGAACAAACATCAAGGAGCAAAACAGAAGTACTTCCACATACTCTGCTCTTCCCTTCTCCCCCTCAGCATCTGTGTCTGACCACGAGAGAAAAGGATATGTAGGATCAGGGGATACAGCTGGAAGCTAGCTATGTTTGCTACAATCAGATGCTCACTTGGAAGTCCTAGATTTGACTAAGATATCCTGGTGACCCTTATCGACACTGTACTCATTCACCCATTGATTTACTAATTTAATAAATATTTATTAACTAACCATTATGTACAAAGCATTGTACAGGGGACTGAGGATAATAGAATGAAAAACTAGATTGTCCCTACCCTCACGGTGCTTACAGTATAGAAGGGATATATGTATCATTTCCATCTGGTGAAGAAGGGAGTGGTAGGGGGAAGAGTGGTAGGAACATTCTCCCTTGTTCTCTTACTTCTCCCTTACATAGGATGTACCCTCCTGGTAAAGAGAATAATGGTGACTTAGCAAGAAAAGGAGAAGGAAGAGGAAGAGAGGGAAAAGAGAAGAATGGAAAATGGAATCCCCAAAGGAATGAAAGTGTTGGAGAAGGGAAGGGATGGATGGGAAAAAAGGGAAATCAAGAAATGCTAAGTGTAACTAATAGGACTAAAATTTAAGACTAAAACTGCCAGGGAAGAGGAAGTAGTCTGAGTAGAAATGTGCAAATACATTGGCAATGACTATACAATCATGTTTAATCCTCCTCAGTACTCCCCAGATCTGGATGAGGCCATTCAATGGGCTGGTTGGTCTTTCAATGTCTTTTTCAACTCTGGGAATTTATCATATCTTTCCAAGCCTGAAAAGAATTGTTCCAGTAATGATCTGCTTCAATATTCCAATGCTCAAATCCAGATGTGGAGCCAACCACAGCTCAAAACACATACACACAATGTCATCTATGTAATTACAATAAACAAGCTTGGCCCAGAAGAAAAAAATGAGAAAATTCATTCTGTCCCTCCATTGAAAAGATGTGGAATGTTTCATATGCTGTAAGAAGTGATTAATAGGTTCCTTGGGTTTGCTGATATCTTTTTTCTTTTCTTTTTAAAATATTTGTTAATGGGAAGATTTAATGGGGAGGGGGAGGGAAGGGGTACATTCAGAAATGAATGAGATGTAAAAGCAAAAAGCATCCATTTAAAACAGAGACTTGGCTTTAAAAAGTCTTAGGAGATAAAGACACATTCCCCCAAATCCATTAATTTCAATAATTAAAATTCATTCATTAGAATAATACAACCAAGACATACCAATATTATATTAGAATGGAAAAAAAGATTAGCACAGAAGAAGCTTAGAAACAATGAAGAACAGGGCACAGGGGCCATGTCAGAGTTCATAATGTTGTTATTGTTGAGTCATTTCAATCATGACCAGCTCTCCATGACCCCATTTGTGAGGGGTTTTCAATTTTTTTAATATTTGTATTTAAACTTTTGAGTTTCAGATTCTATCCCTTTTTCTTTTATTTCTTTCCTTCCTGAGATGGTAAGCAATCAGATTTAGATTACAGACATGCTATTATGGAAAAATTTCCATATTAGTCATTTTGTACAAGACTCGAATAAAAGAAAAAGAATGAAAGAAAGTGAAAAATAACATGCTTCAGTCTGTATTCAATCAATATCAGTTCTTTCTCTGGAGGCAGACAGTATGCTTCATTATTAGTCCTTTGGGATTGTCTTGGATCATTGTGCTGCAGAGAACAGCTAAGCCATTCACAATTCTTCATCCAACAATATTGCTGTTTCTGTGTACAACCTTCTCCTGGTTCTGTTCACTTCACTATGCATCCATTCATGCAGGTTTTCCAGGTTTTTCTGAAATCATCCTGTTCATCATTTCTTATAGCACAATCATATTCTATTACAGTCACATACCACAGGTTGTTTAGCCATTTGATGGGCATCTCTTTGATTTCCACTTCTTCGTCACATTTGTGGTTTTCTTGGCAAAGATACTAGCGTGACTTACCATTTCCTTCTCCAGGTCATTTTACAGATGAGAAACTGAGGCAAACAGGCTAAATGACTTGGCCAGGGTCACATACCTAGCAAGCATCTGAGATCACGTTTGAACTGGAGTTCTCCTGACTCCAGAGCCAGAACTCGTCCCACTATGCTACCTAGCTTCCAGGGATAGAAATATCTGATCACATAGAACCATTCAATGTCATTTTACCAGTTTACTATGCCAAAAGAAAGGCACAGTATGCTGGAAAGAGCTCGCTGGCTCAAAATGAGAACATCTGACTTCAAGTTTTAGGTTTTCCATTAAATAGCTTAGGTAGTAGAAAATGGACAAATCACCTAACCTCTTCAATCCTCCATTTTACTGTTTCCTCATCATCACAGGGTTGTTGTGATATATTTCACAAACCAAAAAAAAAACCCAAGAAATGTAAGCCACACGTTATTATAAATTCCCTGCCATCTTCCACATTCTATTTGGAATGTTCAAAGTGTACTGAGAACCATAGCCCCCAGTGGGCTGAATCTCAAGTTGGGAATTTTCTGTCTGAGTTGTCCTTGGGTAACTTGCAACATGGCACTGAATAAGTTATTTTAACTGTGCCTCATGGTCCTTGCTTGGAAATAAAGAGTAAGAATAATGATTTCTCTCAGTGGACAATGCTACAAGGTGTTTGTTTTTGTTTTTAAAGACTGTAAATCCCTTTGTAATTGAAAACTACAACCCATCTTCTGTATAGTAACCAAGGCATACAAAGCCCCAAATCCAAGATATGTTCTCAGTGGAGCTGACAGATGAAAATATATGTCTGTGTATATCATATGTGAGTGCAAAAATAGCACATTATACTTTTCAAAAGTACTTTGATGCAGACTATTTCCTTAGATCTTCAGAAGCACTTTGTGAGCTAGGGAAGCTAGGGGATAGAGAAGATAGAATGCATCAGAATTCAAGAGAGCTGGAGTTGAGTTCTGGTGTTGCCCCTAAGTTATTGTGTAACCCCTTTGAGCCTCATTTGGCTAATATGTAAAAGGGAGCTAAAACAGGGCAACTAGATGGCACACTGGATAAAGTGCTAGGCCCGGAATCAAGGAGACTCTTCTTCTTGAGTTCAAAACTGACCACAGAGAGCTGTGTGACTATGGGCAAGTGACTCAATCCCTTTTTCCTCAGTTTCCTCATCTGTAAAATGAGCTGGAGAAGGAAATGGCAAACCACTCCAGTATCTTTGCCAAGAAAACTCCAAATGGGGTCACACTTCAGTCAGAAATGACTGAAACAACCAAACAACAGCCAAAAATGAGGATAATATTTATACTATCTATGTCCAATTTTATAACCTTCTATTTATCTCCATTTGGGAGATAAGAAACCTCAGAGAGGTTAAGGAACTTATTCAAATATACATCGCTAATTAGGGCCAGCTACTAGCCTAGAATCTAGGTCTCTTGACTTGTTGATACACTTGCATACAGTGAGTGTGGTATACCACTCCAGGAGGTATGTGTGTATTATATAGTCATGCAAAGGTATATGTTAATGAATGGAACAATGTGGGAAGCTGAAACACAGGAAAACTGTATTCAACAGCTCCAAATCGATCAAACAGCAGAGCCCAGGGTTCTGGACTCACAACACAGGACTCTCTCCAGAGACTGCAATCTAATTTAACAGCATTATTTCCTTGCTGGCTTCTTTTCTATGTCCATCAAAGCATCACCCAATCAATCTTTTCTTTGACATGACCTGAAAGGAGAACTAAATGTAATCTACTACTTCAACTGTTGGTCAGTCATTTTTCAGTTGTGTCTGACTCTTCATGACCTCATTTGGGCTTTTTTTGGCAAAGATACTGGAGTGATTTGCCATTTCCTTCTCCAGCTGATTTTTCAGATGAGGAATTTAGGTAAAGAGGGTTAAGTGACTTGCCCAGCGTCACACAGCTGGTAGGTGTCTAAGGCCAAATTTGAACTCAGGAAGATGAGTCTTACTGATTCCCAGCTCAGTGTTCTATCCACTGCCCCATGCCCTCAGCAGCTACTGACTTTCTAGGCATTCCACTGAATAGCTTGTAAATTTTACCTTTCTTTGGACTGGCATTTGTTGTTAAGCTTTTTTGGTGAAGAGGGGTGTAGGAGAATGAGGTCTTGTATTATCCTGGCCATGCAAGCCCAATTAATCTCAAAGGGATTTTTTTTAAAGACTCAATTGAAGCTTTTAGACAGATGGATAGATAATGGACTGCAGCTAGGATTTTAACACAAATCTGACCTGGGTTCAAATCTCATCCCTGTCACTTATTACCTCTGTGATTGAAGTAAAGTCATTTAAACATCTCTAGGCCATGCTTTCCTCATCTATAAAAGGATGGAGTTGAACTAAATGACTCCCAAAGTCCCTGTGATCTCCCTGGAATACAATTCTCTTCTTATCTGATCCATACTGTGTAGTTTCATTTGGCTTAGCACATTGGTGTTACAAACTAGTTCAACTTGTTTAAAAAGTCAGACTGTAAAGTGTGAGTTATTCAACCAGAGAGCAAGACACCCACTAAGTGACTTTATTGGATCAGGGAGGGGAAGGAGTAGGAGGGAGGTAGACAGAGACGGAATGTGCTTCCAGTCTAAGAGGGAGATAAGTCTTAGATGAGGAAAAACCAGAGTACAAGAAAGATTGAGCCCCCCACTCCCCTAGGACTGAGACAATCCTAAAACAGAAAAAAAAGAGATCATTGTAAGCAATTGTTACTCCTCTTAAATAGCTAGAAAGAATTAAGTGGCAGTTTAGCAGTGAGCCTTCAGCCACTTACCTAGCCAATAATATGCTTGGACAGACCCAGTCCAGAAATAGGATAAACAGAGTATCTGCTTTGAACTTGGATATTATTATCCCATATGTCCTTTGGTCTATCTGCTCCCTCTTTTTAAAAAGTTGTTCTACAGTATCATAAGGTTTATATATCTAAAAACAATTTACATTTGTTTGTCTTCTTTGAATAAAGGCTTTATGAAAGCACTGCTGTGTCTGTAGGAAACTATTCATCTCTTTCTTAGTTTTTCCATACTAAAAGGATGTGCCCCCCCAATCCTATCAATAACAAGAAATTTGGTCCTAGGGATACAATGACAAAAAGATCAACAACATTAATAACCATCATTTATATGGTACCTACTATGTGCCATGCATTTTATGTGCTATGCTACGTGCACAGTGCATACTATGTGCTCAGCAATTTACAATCAGTATATCTCCTTTGATCTTCTCTGTGACCCCAGGAGGTAGGTGCTGTTATTATCACCATTTTACAGATGAACTAGCTCAAAAATGAGCTCATATTTGCCCTCAAGGAGCTTACATTCTATTATTCTATTAGATTTCCAAATTCTATCAAAGACAACTCTGTGCCTATATAAAGGGTGTCCCCAAAGGCTTAATACAGTTTTAAGTTCCAATAGATTAAAACTCTGTTATAATTATATGAGAAATATAAAGAAAATACAAGATAATGGCAGTCAGTCAACAGTTGGGAGATTAGGAAAGTTCTTATGTACATGGTGGCTGCTTGAGGTGAGCTTTGACAGAAACTAGGGAATTAGAGGAGTAGGATGGGAGCATTATACATTCCAGGCATAGGGGAGATACTGTGCAAAGACCCAGAGAAAGAGAGAAAGGAGATGGATGTCGCAGGAGAAACAACAAGAGGGTGGGTTGGGCAGGAACACAGAGTGGGCAAAGGGGAGTAATGTGTCACAACCCTGCAATGGTAGGATGGGACCCAGGTTGTGAAGGGTTAGAGGAATCCCTATTTGATGCAAGATGCAAAAAGGAGCCACTGGAGATATTGAGAAGGAGAGTGACTAGATCAGATTTTTCCTGTTACAGATGTCACCTTGTAAGCTGGGTGGAGAATGGAAGAGCCTCTTCAGAAATACCACTGATTATTAAAAGTGAAAAAAGAGTATTTAAAGATCAACTTGATCCTTCAAAAAAGAGGAAAAAGCAAAAAGAACTACTCTTTGGGGCTGATTCTGATAACAAGGAGAGATTAGTTGCTGAAATAGAATGATGGGATCTTTGGGACCACATGACCACTCCATCTTGAAGTCAGTGATGGAGAAGAAAGCCAAGTAACTTGAATTTAAAAAAAACAAGTAAGGAGATGGAAGCAAGGTAAAATGAGGATAATGATAGCACCTACGTCCCAGGGTTATTGTGAGAATCAAATGAGATAGCAGTTTTACAGTGCTTTGAAAACTTTAAAGAGTTATATTAATGCTCATTATGATTATTATAAGAAAGTGGTCATTGCCCAGTAGGTTGTTTTCCCTAGAAAGGAAATGGAGGTTGTTTTTAAACAATGACACAGCAAGAGCAAGATGGATGAGGTAGATGCTCTGGGGCAAACGTTGGAAAGGAACCCCAATCCAATGACCTTACACTAAGTAGTACAAGATTTGCAGTTATCATCATGACTGCTGTGATAGCTGGGATTCTCCATTTCTTCCTTTCTGCATTCTCCTTTGTATCTCCAAGCATTTCTGTAAGATTGGATGGTGAGACAACATAAATGTCAAGTATACTCCCAGCATTTTCAGAGAGGGATTTACTCAATATAGCAACCATCTACTTACAATCAGTTATGCCTCTATGCCCAGAGACCAGGTAAGGCATTCCCATCAGAGGAACCAGACTAGGCACCTCCTCCTACCCCAAAACTGCTGATCTAATTTCCCAATCATTCACTTGATTCTCTAGTTATGCTTTGGTCCATTCTCTGATCCACCAGGCAAGAGCTACTCAAGCATCTCCCTCTTAGTATAAGAAACAGCCATATTACATGTAAATTTGCACCAAGCTGGACATTTCCTGGTTTTAGCAATGCCTTTAAAACAAACCCTCTTCTCTTACTTGCTCTAGTAGACAGCATTCTACCAAAACACTGGGATTCCCCCTCTAAGTTTTACAAGGTTCTTCTTGGGATAGTCATAAGTAGGGATGTTGCACTTGAGACAAGCAGAATGACAAAGTAACTTTAGATGTAGAGTGGGTAACTTTTCAAGGCTCCAAGACACTTGCATGAGGCCAAAACTGGGGAGACCTTTGCAAGGTGAATGCACCAAGGCTTACCCCAGCGCTATATCTGGCAGCTTCTGATTTTAGTTGGTTATTCTTGCTAACTAGAAGCTAAGCACTATTATTTCTCTGCTGCAGAAGGAAGTACTGTCAGCACTCTCTAAATTCCATAACCTGGCAAAAAATTCTGGTCACCCTGCCCTAGTTACAGATTTGCTCTGGGAATCCAGAAATTCAATGTCATACTCCTAAAAATGGCTAAAAATTCTTCTTTCTTCCAGGCTGATTTGGCAGCCACCAAAGGTCATCACCTTACATGTCTAGTTTTGACCATTCTTTTCCTAGTTTCTAATTTCCAAGGAAGAGAAAGCTTACAAAACTTCCCATGAATAAAAAAATTACTTTCTTGTTTTTATGGTAATTTGCTGAAAGGATTTTTCTTTTTAATTGGAACATTTCCTCTCTTCTTCCACTTGCCCTCCCCAAAATAATGGTTTGTAAACACAACAGTTACCAGGAGAGGAGAGGAGAGTAAGGGAGAGAATGAAGGAAAAGAAGGAAAAGAAGGAGGGAAGAAAGAAGGAAGGAAAGGAAGGAGAGAGGAAAGAAGGTAGGGAAGGGAGGAAAGAAGCTTGGTCCTCTGCAGGATGAGAACAGCACAGAATAGTTTTGCTACCCACTTCAAATGACTCAACCAAGAGTTGAGTCAAACTCAAACCTGTCAGATCTCTAGCAGTCCAATTTATTTTATATAACTAGGATAAACAAGACATTTCCCTCAGTTTCTTCCCCTATAACAGTTGATCCCATGGCCAGAACTACAGCTCTAGATTTACACTGGCTAGGTTCAATCCTAAAAGCCTCTCACATATTTTTCTTGCTCTTGCCCCCCTGCCAAAGTTTTCATCTAGAAGCATTAGATTCTGTTTCCTGTCTAGATTTTTCATGAGATGAGTTCTCTCTCAGCTCCCATGCAAGTATTCAAGCTAAAATTATATGGAATATATGGACTTTCTTTCACCTGACAAAAAGGGAATAAATAGTACTTGTATCCAAGCCCACAACCAGTTGAAGTAAGTGTCGATTAGGGAACCTTGAATGAATTGAAACACACCATGAAGCTGCAGGATGTGAGAAGCAGGTAACAGAGAGGATGAAGAGTTAAAAGTTTTAATCCATTGGATAGGGACACATCATTTCACACCTTGTAAAGTATATGAGAACTCAAAGTGGCTGACATCCTGAACAGCCTCTTCAAAGGTGGGAGAGCGGATGTAGCCCATTCATAATTGCTAAAGGATGTATAAGGGAGAGTTAATACCTTGTTGCTCCTTTTGAAGGTATGAAGTTCTTCATCAATTTGATGGAATTATAGGGTGGTTAGCCATCAACTAGATGAAAAGTCAACCACAACCCCGAGTAGCTAGCCATCAGTTAGATGAAGAGTCAAGCACATTCCTAGTCAGTTTCTAGGGAAGTGTGCTCTGGAAGAGTCAAGAAGAGATGTGGCTATGGAGGAAACACTCAGCTCTTAAGGGGGGATTGTTCTCCACCTCTTCCCTAGTGCCTTTTCCAGAGTGCAATGATGGGGAAGGGAAGAAATTTCTTTTTCCCTCTTTCCCAGCCTACAATGGCATTTTGCACTGGAACCAACTCATCCTGTAGAACTAAGAGAGTTCTGCTTTAATTGAGTGGAACAGTAGAGAAGAAACATAGCCCAGTCCAGGGAGTAGAGATTCTGCCAGTGAGATGGCATCCAAGACTCCAAAGAAGCAGGATTCATGGCAAAGTAAGCCCGGGGGCCTAGCCAGGTGACTCACCCAGCAGAGATGATACACCCTACAAGGAGGAGAGTGAAGACATCACAAGAAGATATCAGGAGGGCCACTAGTATGGTCATATTTGGTCATATTTCCTACATGTATGCCCTTCTACTTGTAAATTGTATCTCCTCTACTTGTAAACTCTTCTCATTGACTCTGTGTATTTGAGGGAGAATATATCCCAGGTTGATGAGAAAGATAATTTGTTGTTAATATTCATGCTATGCTATTTCAGTAAATATCTTTACCATGCGTTAACTGTGCCCTCTGGATCTCTAAAAGTAAAAGTAAACATTTATTTTTAAATGGTGCCTACAGTTTTAGAAATGTGAACCCTAGGAGTACCATGAGCCTGGGTTAGTTTCCCCCACCTCCACCAACCTACAAGTATAAGTTGTGGAGAATGGTAACATCACAGAGAAATTCTCATCTGGAATATATTTAGGATGCCTTAAACATCTGCATGTACCTACTAAAAAATTAGCATTTTTCCTTTCATTCTCAGATTGAGATTAGACCATTACTTTTCTGATGTATTTCCTTTATCAGTCATATCGGTTTCTTTGAGATAATTGCTCTGTGGCATAATGCTTGAGGTCTGATATCTGTTGTGTTACCATGTTCATTACAAATATAGGTTGATATGAGTATATGTAGATTGTCTCCTAGGAATATTGGTGGTACATACTGTGGGGATTCATCCATGTTAATTTTTTTAGCTTTGCTTTTCAACAGATCTAAACTACTTGTCTTATCATACAAGAGCCCAGACAGCTTGTCTGAGATTCTTATGAACTAAAGGCAGCTATGTGGTACAGTCTCTAGAGTGCCATGCCTGGAGTCAGAAAACTCATCTTTATGAGTTCAAATCTGGTCTCAAGAAATTTGCTAACTGTGTGACCTTGGACAAGTCACTTCACCCTTTTGCCTCAGTTTCCTCATCTGTAAAATGTGCTGGAGAAGGTAATGTCAAATCTCTCCAATATCTCTACCAAGGAAAACCCAAATGTGGTGACAAAGGGTCAGACACAACTCAACAACAACAAAAAAGGCTCATAGGATAATAGTCTTTTAATGCATGGTCTTTTAAAAAATCAAGCTAGCTCTGCAGGTATTTAAAGGAGTCTTTGGGGGGGCAGCTGAGAAGAAAGCCATATGTGCAAAAAGAACCCAACTCTTGCTCCTCACCTGCTCCCTTTCACCACTTCTAGAGTACAAAAGGTGAGAAGAAAATTTCTCTCTTCCTAGCACTCCTACCATCATCAACAGCAATTTTTTTAACAAGAAAAACTCACCCGGTTAGAGATATAATGCATTTAAGGATCTCTGTGGGCAGAAAGAGCAGCACAAGGACACCAATATACTACGGTGCCTTTCTTGCCAGGGATGATAAAGCCTTTGCCGTGTGTTTCCTACATATGTGCCTTTCAACTGATGTGTTCTATGTATGTGTCCACCCTTCCTATTGATGCTCTGTGCATTTGTCAACACCAGACTTAGGGGTGAAGATGCTTTATTACAGCTGTTCATTCTATGTGATTTTAGTAAATGCTTTTGTTTTGAACTAATTTTACCAATTGATTATTAAAAAAGAATGTACCCATTTGGAATTATGCCCAAAGGGCTATAAAGCTATGCATATCATTTGACCAAGCAATACCACTTCTAGGTCTGTATCCCAAAGAGATCACAAAAATGGGGAAAGAACCCACATGTACAAAAATATTTATAGCAGCTCTTTTGTGATGGCAAAGAATTGGACATTGAGGGGATGCCCATCAATTGTGGAATGGCTGAACAAGTTGTGGTATATGAATATAATGGAATACTATTGTGCTATGAGAAATGATGAGCAGAATGGTTTCAGAAAAACCTAGAAAGACTTACATGAACTGATGCTAAGTGAAATGAGCAAAACCAGAACATTGTACAAAGTAACAACCACACTGTTCAATGACGGACTTTGGTAGACTTAGCTCTTTTCAGTAACGCAAAGATCTAAGACAACTCCAAAAAACTCACAATGGAAAATGCTTTCTACATCTACAAAAAGAACTTTGGAGTCTGAATGTGGATGGAAGAATTATTATTTACTCTCCTTTTCTTTTGTTGTTTTGTTTCTTCTTTCTCATGGTTTCTTCTTCTTTACATCACAACTAAAGTAAAATTATGCTTAATATAAGTGCACAGGTAGAGCTATATCATATTGCATGCCATCTTGAGGAGGGGAGAGGAGAGGTAGGGGGAGAAAATTTTAAACACAAAATCTTATGGAAGTAAATGTTGAAAACTAAAAATGAATGAATTAGAATTTTTTTTAAAAAATGAATGCACCAGTAGAGACTTGCAAGTTCTCCATAGAGTATCTTGAATATGGGGTAGTTGTGCCTCCAAACAATACAACCAACAAACTCATACAAGAAGGGTAGCTCACAAAGGGGTCACTGTAATGTCATAAAAAAAAAAAAAAACCTCTCCTAACCTCTCAGGTATATCTCCCATTCCTTCCCAAGTATGCATCTTCAGATATATAGTACTAACACAAGGTTAGTGTATCCCTCCTTGTAATGTTAATTAGAGTTAAAGATCTTCTCTGCTCATTAATTGGTCTCAGTACCTTTTGTTAATTTCTAATGAGGCACTGGATCACAAAGGTCATGATGTCCTTCAGCTCTGAAGAGTGTATGTATACTCTGAGCTGAGGTTTTACTTTGGGACTTACTCTTTGGAAGAAGATTCATGTGCCAGATGAAACTCTGGGTAGCTGTTAAGAAGCCCCCCAGCTTTGAAAACCCAAATGTTGGTGCTTCTCTCTCTGGTAACTATGTGTATGATGTAATGATCAGACAGGTGGATCTGTCTGTTGATCTGTGATGTATGTGTTACTTATGGTCAGACAGTTAGAAGCCCTGTCTGTTGGTCTTTTTTTGTCTCCTTGTATTTTCTCTGGTGGTGAATGTTATTAGATTGTTGACCCCTCAAAAGTTGCTTTCCTTTTAGAAAAGCAGATCTAAGAACCAGTGCTAGCAGGCCCTCCTGGATGTGTCAATGTGCTTGCCTTTACACTCCTCCAAAAGGAAGGCATATAAGGTCTCAGCCTAGTTAATCAACCTTGCCCTACAGGGTACCATATCTCCCCTGGGGATTAATACAGGGGAAGGGTATATGCATTTATGCAGCACCTGCTATATTCCAGGCTAGGCACTTTTTACAAATATTATTTTATTTGATCCTCACACCCACCATGAAAAGTAGATGCTATTATTATCCCCACTTTACAGTTGAGGAAATTGAGGCAAATAGAAGGTAAGTGACTTGCTCAGGACCACATAGCTAGTAAGTGGTGTCTGGTGCTGAATCCTGATCCAGTATTCCGCGGTCTGAGCACCTATGAGTCCTCCCAACTTATAGCACTATTCTGAGATTGTGACATCCTCCTGGGGAAAAGCACTCAAATGCACCACTAGTTCATAGTCAGTTCTTTTCCCCAAATAGCATAGTGCCAGTCAAAGAAAAGGTCCAGCTATGTTCCAATACACTGGGACTTTTCCTCTTGCTGCATCTTGTCCTTAGCTCACACTGAGTCTACTCTCCCCCTCTACTAAGTCCAGAAGCTCCTATGTCACTCAGCCACTGTCTTTGTCTATTCCTATCTCTGGGGTCACATGGCTCCTCAGAGTTACCTAAAGGGACCTCAAAGATACACAAGTTCCTCTAGGGAACCCATATCTTGACCCTTTTCTTTTTGTATATTCTTATCTCTTCTCTCTCCCTCCATCCCTCTTCTCTCTCTCTCTCTCTCTCTCTCTCTCTCTCTCTCTCTCTCTCTCTCTCTCTCTCTCTCTCTCTCCTACCTTTCTTCCTTTTAAAAGCCAAGGCCAAAGGTGTATGAACTGGTCCCACTGAATTCACCATTCTTCATTCTGTGTCACTGTACCAAGAATACCAAGGCAAGAAGGACTGAAATTCATAACTCATTAAGGATAAATTATAGAGAACAGAGGCCACAACTCATTTGTGTTAACTTTCCAAATAAGGAGCTAATCTTTTTTCAGGAAATCTCACCTCTTATTGATGCAAGAAATGTTCAGTAAGACCTTGCTACCCTCCTACTGGCTCCCAACAGGTACACCACTGTAAAGTGGTATCTCTCCACCTGCCAACATACTCCTAGGCTTTCCAGCAGGAACACTGGGGTCCCTCTGGCACCTCCCACTAAATTCTGGCTGCTGAGAGATTCCAAATGGCCTTAGCCCTGGTCTGGCAAGATAAGTTTAGCACCAGATGGATCCAATCAATATGTTACATTTTTCCAGGTCCAGCAGCTGATACTACTATCCCTTTGGCATAGATGTCAAAGATTCAGGCATTCCACTCTCACCCCTCCCAGAATCCTATCCTTTAGGCTGACAGTATTCTACTACTTTGTAATGCTGTAATGGCACAATCAATTTCCACCCACAATAAGAAAAGGGTCATTCCAATACATGGCACGCTTTCCCTTTAAATGTTCCTGAAGAAAAAGAGGGATAGATAGATAGATAGATAGATAGATAGATAGATAGATAGATAGATAGATAGATATAGATATAGATATAGATATAGATATAGATATAGATATAGATATAGATATAGATATAGATATAGATATAGATAGATAGATATATCTACACATATAGATATAGATATATATCAAGGTCTAGCTCTAGCTCTCCCTCATCTCAACACTAGACGTTTCCTAAAATGGCCTCCCAGACTGGACTGAAATTTCAGATCTAGTTAGAATATAGGTTTGTCAGATTCCCCTAGGACAGAAGATTATCCAGTTCATGAATTAACCATGGCTCTCGCTTTTCTTTCTTTAGACCCCTGCTGCTGCCCTTTGGCGATTTTTCTTCTCATTAACACCTTCTCAGAAGAAGAAGACCCAGGGAAAAAAAGAGGCGATAAAACAAAATCTCTCAATTTCACTGAGCTAGAGAAACAACTGGATTGTAGATGAGATGGAGTTTTCCTGTATTACAGGGGCTGGTCTGTAGATACCACTGCTAAAAGTCCATTGAAATACAGAACAATAATACCATGCACTGTGCATTTGAGCACCCTGAAATTGAGCAAGGTAGGCTCACAGTGCAATGAAACATGATTTGGAAATAAATATAAGAGAACTATGGAGGCTCCATTGAACATCTTTCTCTATGGGCAGCTCAACTTCACTGAAAAGTGACTCCAAATGCTTGCCAACCTGCTTGGTTTGTATTTTCCGAGAATAGGTTGTATCATGTTTTTGTAGCTTAATACTGCACTTAAAGCCTTTCTGTGTCTTCCAAAGAAACAAGTGGGTGAGTGGAAAACTGCTGATCACATTTTCTTTTCTAAATCTTTGTGACCTTTCTTTTAGAGGCCTCTTCTTGGCAGAGTCAAACAATGTTTTTAGCTTTCAATGCCACCAACAAAGAATGATGCTGAAAAAGCCCAGGAACCTTTTTTAATGGGAGAGGAAGAAAGAAAAGAAGAAACAAAGTTAATGAAGAAGAAAGGTTGAGAGGAAAGGAGGGAAAGAGAAAGTTATAAGGAAGGAAGTGGCACAGTAGTCAACAATTGATCCAGGTCCCCTTCTCTCAATAAAATTTATGCCGTAAATGTTTGTGATGGTGGTTCCGTCATTCCCAACTTTCCATGACTCCATTTAGGGTTTTCTTAGCAAACACACTGGAGTATTTTGCCATTTCCTTCTCCAGTTCATTTTACAGATGAAGAAACTGAGGCAAACAGATTTAAGTGACTGGCCTAGAGTTATATAGTTAGTACCTGAGGTCAGATTAGAACTCAAGTCTTCTTGATTCCAGGCAGGCATCTACACTGCAGCACCTAGCTGCTTGATGTCTATAAATGCTCTTTGTAATTGTTAAGTGTCATTATTAAGAAAAGTGATTAGATTTGGTAATGATAATAGTAATACTATTTCTAGCCCTTCAAACAAAATAGGGCTTAAACCTAGTGATCAAAGTGAGATTTTAAAAAATAAAAGGAAATAACTTTGTCTCATTTATTCTTATAATCCCTCTCCTGTCCCATGAAAGAATTATCATGAGAAGCTAGTGAAAGAACTTTGTAAAGCTAAAGGGCATCCAATCCCATCAAAGCTGTGTGATGATTTTAGGTCAGGCTAAGAGGAAAGGAGATGATGGACACCATTACCATCACAGTTTAAACCTAATTCTAAAGAGGTTTCCTCTGACCTGGGCAGTGAGGTGGCACAGTGGATATAGAGTGCCAGCCCTGGAATTAGGAAGACTCATCTCTCTGAATTTAAATCTGGCCTCAGACACCGTGTGACCCTGGCAAGTCATTTAATCCTGTTTGCCTCAGTTCCCTCATCTGTAAAATGTGCTGGAGAAGGAAATGGCAAACCACTCCATTATCTTTGTCAAGAGAACCCCACAACTAAGACTGGACCACAATTTCTTCTGTCCTGAAACTCATGAACAGCACATCTGGAAAGCACAGATAAGGGATACAGAGCAGTGGTCAGTAAATAGGTATCTAGAGTTGAAGCAGTCATCCTCATTGTCCTGAGCCTTTGTATGGATGCAGCTGTTACATGAATCTGTTGCTTAAGAGTATATCCTACTGCCTGGCTTCCATCTGCCTAAACACCTCCTTAGCTGCTTGGAATTCTATTTAGAGAGACTCCAGTGACTCTGCTCAGCAAAACATTAGCCCTCTAGTGGCAGTTTCAGTGCATTTCAGCCTGAGTGGTAGGTAAACTACATTTCTTTATTCGGCAAGTATCATTGTTAAATGGAATCAGCAATTCTCCTCCGACCTTTAGGACTAACCCCTGCAGCACTGACCTTAATCATGGATCTCTAGGAGCCTAAAGCAACATCTCATCTTCCTCCTCTCCACTCATTTCTTTTAGATTTCCCCCTTTTTCTATACTCTCCCTCACTATGGTTACCACTAAGATGTAAGTTTACCCTGTGGAAAGATCCACTGGGAGCAGGAGTGTCTGGGAGGAGGGAATGTCTCAGTAGACCTTCTCCATCACTATTCTAGAGCCCCCAACTCTCTCAATAGCCACCCTAACTTCAAATTGCAGAAGGAACAGAAGAGTTGGTGATAAGGAATGAAAGATGTCAACAAGACCTAAGCCAGATTCAAATATTTCTGCTGTCTTGGTATTCCTAGACTTTGAGTACACAAATAGAAAACACAAGATGAAGACTTTCAGGCACAAACTGCCAGTGTGGATACCAGATGCCAAGTAACACAATCTTTCTCTTTCCCTCTATCTCCTTCCCTCCCTTCCTGTCCCTCTCTCTTCTCTTCTTTCTCTCTTTCCATCTCTTCCTCACCCTTGCTCCTCTCTTTCTATCAGTGGGAAAAGAGTGTGAAATTTAGATGTGCAAACTCTGGCCAACTCTTTTACCTCTTCACTACCTCTTTCAATAAATTCATAGCTATTGACATAGAGACACTGGAGCCTAGAGGCCAAAAATGGACTCGAAGAGATTCCCTTCAGTTATGATACTCTGACAACTGTATGCTGCAGAAACTGATGCTTAAGTAAATTGGGATTTTGTCTAAAAAGAATCTACACCAAGTCAAGTTCAAGTTCTCTACCCACCCACCCCCATCCTCCTAATATGGAGTTATTCAATCACTTAACACAGGTTGTGGCAACTGAGTCAAGCCTTGAAAGCAGACAATGTTTCTGGGAGGCAAGGATGAGGAGAGGATGGCAAATGCTTGTGTAAATGCCCAGAGATAAAACTGGAGTACCAAGTTTGGACAAGGACTAGTAAACCAATGGAACTAGAACATAGAGTTCATGATGGGAAATTATAAGAAAATAGCCTGGAAATTACATGGAAGCTAGACTGTGGAAGACTTTAAATGGTTCAGAAATTTTTTTTTCTTTTTTTCTGATTCCTTTCTCTCTTTGTGGTTCATATTCCCTGAATTTCACTATCCTATCATACCAGAAGAGATATACAAATGGCCTCTGGGGCTCCCTCCTTCACACTGGAAGGAACCAGAGCAGACAACTGTGTTCCTGAAACTAGAGTAGTGCCCCTCACAAGGGATGCTCCAGGACCAGCAAATAAAGTCTAGTGAGGAGAATGCTAATTAACATCTACTTCTGTACTTGGTGGGACAGCTAGGTGTTTCAGTGGATAGTGTACCTAACTTGGAGTCAGGAAGACTCTTCTTCCTGAGTTCAAATCCAGCCTCAGGCACTTCCCAGCTGTGTGATCCTGGGCAAGTCAATTAATCTTTTTTGCCTCATTTCTTTATCTGGAAAACGAGCTGGAGGAGGAAATGACAAACTACTGTCTTTGCCAGGAAAACCCCAAAAGAGGTCATGAAGATAAAACATGGCTGAAAAACGACTAAACAACAAAACTTGTTCTGCACAACTTCCTTATTGGTTCCTTCTTCTGTATTATATACTGAACTCCTTCTGAGACATTGACCTCCTAAGTGTTTATTGGTCTCCATCTGCTCCTCTTCAGCACAGGGAACTTCTGCATACCAGGCAATCAGCACTAAGGGACAGACTTCTTTGGTGAGTTCACCTCCACGGTGAGTTTCACTAGAGGTCATTCACCACTAATCACCTCCACTATCATCATCGTCAACCCTACCGTCATCGTCATAGCTAGTATTTATATAGTGCTTTACATGTTATTTAATTTTATCCTCGTAACAACTCTGCAAGGCAGGTACTATT
This sequence comes from Notamacropus eugenii, assembly GCF_028372415.1. Lineage (NCBI taxonomy): Eukaryota > Metazoa > Chordata > Mammalia > Diprotodontia > Macropodidae > Notamacropus > Notamacropus eugenii. The sequence continues at coordinate 411,866,854 of NC_092873.1, forward strand.
TTTATTATGCCCATTTTACAGATGAAGACACCAAGTTTCAAGAGGTTAAGTGCTTTGTCCAGTGTTACACAGTAATAGGTGTCCGTGATCAGCCTGGCCAGTCTCTTTCCATTGTGCCTGCTTTTTCTCAATCAATCTTGCTTCCACTGGTTTGAATGCTGTACAGTATGTGGGGAGGGTGTAAAAACAGTGTTACTTGTGCCAAAAAGCCACCACTAGTGCCTCACTTCAGTACTTAATACAATTGTCCAAATCCTTAAAATTTTCCTTAAAATTAAAAGCATTGATCATGATCTCCTACCCATTCTGATTCTTCCATTTGACTGAAAATGCTGCTTCAGCACCTATGCTGGGAGAGACAGACAGATGAGGAGTGAGAAGGAGGAGGAACAGAAGGAGGACAAAGGAGCAGGAGGAGGAGGAAAGAGAGAGAGACAGAAAGAGAGACAGAGAGAACATACAATAACATACAGAGCTTATGTAGTCAAATGAAGCTTATTGAAGGATATTCTTTGTAGCCAGCCAAGGCCTCAGGAGGGCTGGAAACAAAGTGGGTAAGATTATTACAAACCTCCAACTCTGCATCAGACCAATTCTCCCAAAGATGATTTTGCCTTAATAAACAGTAAAGGTCATATCTCAGATTAGTGTTAGAGATGTTTCATCAGTTTTATTCAGTTGCCAGGGAGTGTATTATTAGTTACCTGTATTCCCAAGTATATGGTTTATGATCTGTTATTGTCATCACATAAGGAGTCAACAGAGAAAGAAATGCAAGAAGTCTGGGAGGGAAGATAAAGTGGGGAAGAGGGGCTGAATTACTCCATGGCTTACTTTGGACTTAGGTTCACAGAGATAGGAGGAGTAGCATGTTGTTGAGAAAAGAGAGGTGGATTTAGAGACAAAGAACCTTGGTTTGAATACCACCTTTGCAATTTAATAGCTGTGTGACTTAGGTCACTTACCCTCTCTGTGCCCCACTTTTCTCATCTTAGATTACCTCTAAGGTCCCTTCCAACTCTAAATCTATGATTCTATGATACTCCTATATATGTATAGATCCATGTTCTCATTGACTTCAATACTCCCTCAAAAGGTGCAGATCACAATCCATTTACCTTTTCTCAATTTATGCAACTCTGTCCAAGGTGCTGGAGGCCTTCTAAAGCTTCTCTGTGGGGACCAGGCAGTGCTTAGAATGTACATGTATTATTTCTCACTCTTATTACACAACTAGCTCTACTCCTACTTAAATCAAACATGTCCTTGATATCTTTTTTATGCCACTTCTTATGCACAAAGTGTTAGCAATATGCTACAGCCTACTCAGGGAGACTAGGTGGTACCATGGATTGAGCACTGGGCCTGGAGTTAGGAAGACTCATCTTTGTGAATTCTAATATGGTCTCAGTCACCTACTACCTCTGTGACCCTGGGCAAGTCCCTTAATCCTGTTTGTCTCAGTTTTCTCATTTGTAAAATGAGCTAGAGAAGTATCTTTGTCAAGAAAACCCCAAATGGGGTCACAAAGAGTCAGACAGGACTGAAAAATGAATGAACAACCACAGCCTTCTTATGCTACCACACATCTCTCTCCATTGTCCTCTGGATCCCTCTGCCCAGTTTTGCTTCTGCTGAGATTGTGGAATTTCACAGTTCACAAGCACGTAGTAGCATTGGGGGAAAAATTGATACTAAAAAGATGGATGTTTGCTTCAGGGAGCAGCTTGGGATTGTCAAAAGTGCTGTGCAGCTTCTTAAATGCTAACCAGCAGCTCTTTTCCTAATATTAAATTCCAGACCCCATTCCTCATTCATCTACAGTATCTGTTCAAAATATAAGATCTGATAGACTAACTCAAAGGGTTGCTTGCCCACTAAGCAATAGACTAGCACAGTGACTCCAAAAATGTTCTTAGTTTTTTTATTTAATGACCTTTCCAAAGAGCCCCAGGGTCCTTTGCACAGTATAGAGGTCCCTTTGGCTATGTTTCTACCAAGATCTTCCCTCCTCCACACAATCCACCTTCTTTAGCCCTTGTCTCTATGACTCGTTATTCTGCCTGGTTCACTAAAGCCTGAGATGACTGATTTTCAGGACTCAATCAGTATCAATTTGCATTAGGCAGTGTCTAACCATTTTTACTGTGATTTTGCTTGTTTTCTTTCCCCACTAAGGTTAAATAAAATGAGCATCCACGTAGATGTAACAGAATACTCTGTCAAAAGAGTCTCAGTGTGATTCACCGTAAATATAGGTGGACAGGAATGCAAGAAAGGAATCTAAAAATTCACACTCTCCTAAAATGTGTATCAACTAATGGGGGAGATAGTTGAGAAAAGTTCTGCAGAGGAGTACATGCAGCCAGATGTTAGGTTGCAAAAACATGAAGAATTTGGGAACCCAATTGGAACTGCACAAAAAATACAAATTGACTTTGCGTCATTTATGTCCAGCTATATAAACAAACTTCCATATGGTCATATGGTCTCTGCTAGGGTCATAACTCAAAGTTCATAAATCAAACTAACATCAACTCATGTTTTCACATGACTTACAGATCCCTCACTGAGCTCCTGAGCTCCCATTTCCCCCTTCACATGATTCAGATCTCTGTATTCTAGATAAGTAGGTAGAATAGTCTCCAGTGTCTCTGTGATCCTTGTTATAGCATCCTGTGGACAGTTGTATGTGAATTCAGATAGACAAACTACATAAAAATAAGATCCTACTCTAATGTATCATTATGGCATGGGTGGAGATGATGCTGAATTCTTGGAGTCTATCCCTGCATAATTCTAGCATGTTAGAAAGGCTTTGAGCACAGCCTCAGCAGCAGATTATGTCTGTTTCTGAAGGTTGAATCAATCAGCAAGTGTTTAAGTGCCCACTGTGTGCCAAATGAGCAGCTAAATGGAGCAGTAGATAGAGCATTAAACTTGCAATCAGGAAGACTCCTCTTTATAAGTTCAAATCCCCCCTCACACAATTACTAGCTGTGTGACACTGGGCAAGGCACTTTACCTCATTTGCCTCAGTTTCCTCATCTGTAAAATGAGCTGGAGAAGGGAATGGCAAACCACTCCAATATCTATGCCAAGAAAACCCCAAATGGGGCCACAAAGAGTCAGACATGACTGAAATGATACAACAACAACAATATATGCCAAGTGCTATATTAGGCACTAAGAGTTCTAAAAGAAAAATGAAATAGTCCTGCACCAAGGAACTTCTCATTTACTGGAGGAGACAAGATGCACACATATAAGAGAAAACAGAATAAATAGAAAACAAATACAAGAGAGTTTAGGGAAGGAGGACACGAGCAGTTATGTGGATCAGGAAAGACTTCACGTAGGTGGTGCTTGCATTGAGTCTTAAAGTAATTCAGGGATTTTGTAAGGTGAAGGTGAAGAAGAGGTACATTACAGGTACAGGGAAATCCATTATGGACTGCAAGGAGACCAGTTTGGCTGGACTGTAGTGTACTAAAAAAGAAAGTACACATTTAGTAATGTGTAAGGAAACTGAAAAAGTAAATGGATGGGTGGATGGATGGATGGACAGACAACAGACACACAGACAGACAGATAGATAGATGATAGATAGATAGATAGATAGATAGATAGATAGATAGATAGATAGATAGATAGAAAATGTATTAAGTGTACACTATGGGCCAGACACTATGCTGACAGTGGGGGATATAAGTATAAGCAAACAAGATAGTCCCTGTCTTGTAGGAATGTAAAAAATTTATATTCTAATGGGGAAAGATAACACATAAAGGGGAACCAGGGGAGAAAGGTGCATGGCATGCACAGCATAATTTGGAGCTAGCAGACAGGAAATGATGTGAAGGTTCCAGTCAAGACAAGGCAAAAGCTTACCTATCAAAGACCATAGTGGTTTCAAGGGTTCCAGAGTTCAAGGTTCCTATATGTGTTGGGGCAGGGGGAGAGAGATAAGGATGCTAGCCAGAGTGTTAGCGCCAGAATTTGAAGAGCTTTTAAAGACAAACAGAAGCATTTCTATTTTATCCTTGAGGCAAGTGGGAGCCAGTAGAGTTTGTCAAGTGGGGGAGTGACCTGTACTTAAGGAAAATCACTTTGGCAACTGTATGAAAAACAGATTGGAGTCAGGAGATACTAGAGTCAAGGAGACAAATTGAAAGGTCATCGTAATCAGCCAGACTGGAAAAGATGAAAAGTGAACAAAGGTAGAAACTGTCTCAGTAATGAGAAAGGGCCAAATATAAAAGATATCGTGGGGGTAGAAATGTCAACATTCGGTAAGAGAATAGAGTGAGGGAGAGTGAGGAGTCAAGGACAACTCCAAAGCTGCAAACTTGAGAGCATGGAAGGATGATGGCACCCTTAACAAAACACAGTTAATGATCGGAGAGTTCATCACTAGTAATCTGGCTACTTGGTGGTAAATTTTTGGACCATAGCCACTCATGAAACAAAGAAAAACACATAATGTACTTCAGTACTTTGTGGCCCCCTCCTACCTTTATGGAAACAATGGCAGAGCTGAGAAAGGGGGCATAGGATACTGAGAATCACATAGTTTTGAAGACTTTTATAAATACTAACTTAACTATTGGTACTCTAAAGATGAAATACTTGTCCCATGACAATATACTACAGGAGAAATTGAATCATATCAATATTGACATTCTCACTATTCAGGGGTCTATGAACTTTTACAAAATATTGCATAAATGTTTTTCAATGTAAATGGTTTCCTTTGTAATCCTACATATTTTATTTTATGAATTTAAAAAGCATTACTCTGAGAAGGGGTCTATAGACTTCACTAGACTGCCAACATGATCCATGATATAAAAAAAAAAGAAATTAAGAACCCATACTTTAAATGAAACTGGAAGATACAATAAACTTTCAGCTAAGTAGAAAAACAGCTCAAAAGTTAGTCTTGGAGAAGCAAATAAAAGATTAGATAGAGTTGGCTTAACTGTGAGTTCAAAGGTAACAAAATACATCATTTCATGGAACATTTGGACATCTTCCCTGGCAGCATTAGTTTAAACACACACACACACACACACACACACACACACACACACACACAATGAAGTTTAGTGATAATATCTCTTTCAGAGGTTGAAAAAGTGGAAAAATTGAATGAACAACTCAATAAGCCCCTCCAAATTAAGTCAATATACATATACTTTGTTACTCATCAATGTGAACACAACGAGGGACAGAGGAAAGGCAGCAAAAAATATGGTGGAAAGTATGGTTAAAGAATAAAGAAACTGAAGAGACCAGAAATTTGTTGAGTACCCAGAAAGCTCACACCATTGGATCATGAATACTTCCAGAACACAATTAGAAGATATTACACCAGAGGCTTTTAAACATGGAGTCTATAGACCCCTAAGCATTTGGCAGATAGATTTCAGAAGCTCCATATACCTGAATGGGAAAAGGTATATCTTTATTTTCACAAACTCTAACTAAATTTTAGCATTTCCTTCGATTACGAATTTAAATTTTTTTCTAAGAAGGGTTCAGTGGACATTACCAAACTGCTGAAGGCATCCATGACACTTACAAAAAAAAAATTAAGAACTCAGCAATTATCAAATAAAATAACTGGAAGAGGGAAATTGACTATAGCTTAACAAACAGAAAATAGTTATTTACCAATGTGGAAGTCTTTTCTGAATTAGCCCAATACACTTGTTAAAAGCAAAAATCAATATCTAGTTAGAAAAAAATAGTATAAATGAACAGATAAGGAAAAGAATTAAAATAGCTTCAACTTGACCTATTTAAACAAGTTATTAGTGCTGAAAAATGAAGACAGATAAAAGAACAAATATTCATATCATTTCCAATCATCCATATCATCATTTCCAATGGAAGATTAACACAGGTAAAGCAACTGCTACCACAATGAGCCTAGAAATTGTTTCAATCAGTAAATACTTATCTACTTGCCAATGAAGATATTATAGTCAAGGGAAACACTGGTTTAGAATATAAACTCATTTGAAAAATCTTTCAGAGTGGATAAAAGAAGGTTTTGATGAGTATCACCTCTTAAGAAATGAAGAAATGGCAGAGGGATAAATAAGTTTGCAAAAAGTCTTGCCTGAACTCCACTTAAGCCAGGATATTCTAAGGTCATTTAAGTACAAAATTAAAAAGGATACAAAAATCAGAAAAAAATTAAAAAGATCTAGGAACCTATTTTCTCCATCTATATCAGTGAAACAATCACATTTAGACTTGAACACCATAATCCCTTAACGTGTTGCATGAAGAGAGAGAAATGGAACAAAAAAAAAACAAAACTAAGCAAGGCTATTAGACTTGATCAATTACACAGTATGTATGATAGAAGTGGTGCATCTTTGATATCTGAAATAAGGGGCAATACAGAATAAGTAGGAAAAATCATAGATATTAGTATTACTGAAAAAGTCACTGTGGGAACATCAATAACTATGAACCAATATTCCTACTTGTTAATCTCTACAAAGTCTTCATGAAAATAATCTACGTACCTATCACGATCATAATAGCTAAAAAAAATGAGGAAAAAAATAGTCAGACTTACATAAATTAAATATCTTTATAGTCACACAATTAACTAAAAATTCCAGATCCTAACAAGTTTACTATCTGTTGGTTATAAAAAGTGTTTAATTCAATTCAGCAAAGTGTATGCTGAAAGGCCCTCCTCCCACAAGGTGTCCCCCAAGCATATGTTAAGATAACAAATGATACCTTGAAGGAGACAATACAAAGATAACTTTATTCAATGATCCTCTATGAATAGCAAATGAAACATAAACCAAGGAGAGGCTTTTGTCACTATCAGAGAAGATGTCCAACACAAAATCCAAATGAAAGAGGGATTCCCTATAGATGGTGGGATCCTCCAATTGCTCCCAGTATAATGGCTATAGGACATATTATACTAAAAGTATCAAGTCCTGGAACACTTTAGAGCTTCCTAGATAAAATCTGCAATCATCCAAAGAAGGTTGGCCTGTCTATCCACATGGGAAAAATCAAGTGGATGAAGAAAGCCTACTGTCCAAATTATGATGTGCAGCTGAATAGAGAGTCCATCGTGTTCCCTGGTTCATAGAATAATAGATTTAGAAATTGAAAGGATCTTGGAAGGCATCAAGTCCAACCCCTTCATTTTACAAAAAAAGAAAATGAGGTACAGAGAACTTAAGTTTACTGTCCTGGGGTCTCATGCTAGTGAGGCAAAAATGTGAAGCCAGGTCTTTCTGAATCTAAGTCTAGCACTCTATCCATTACCCCACATTGTCTCCCTAAGGATGTTCCATAAAGGCAGATGTCTTGGAAAAACACTTCAGGTACCCAATGAACTGGCCCTGGATTTAAATAAGAGGAAAAGAGCAGGTTGGAATTTTTTTTTTTTTTTGCAGCACTATCAATGATCCCTAAATTTCTTCCTAAAACAAACCCATCTTTTTTAACACCAATATTCTTCTACTGATGTGATCTACCTGACTGATAATCAAAGAATATCAGTCTTTCCAAGAATCCAAATTGTTATTTATTTGAAAGACAACAAAAATGTTGTTGTTGTTGAGTTGTTTCAGTTGTGTATGGCTCTTCATGGCCCCATTTGAGGTTTGGGATTTTCTTGGCAAAGATACTGGAGTGGCTCACCATTTCCTTCTGCAGCTCATTTTACAGATGAGGAACTGAGGCAACCAGGGTCAAGTGACTTGTGTAGGGTCACACAGCTAATATCTGATGTCAGATTTGAACTCAAGGTCTCCTGACTTTAGGGCTGGTACTCTATCCACTGCGCCACCTTAGACTGAAACAACAAAAATGGTAAATTGCCCATAAGACATATCAAAGAAGTATGACCAGAAATGGAGTTAGGGCTCTATAACGTTAAAAGAAGTAGAAGAAGACCCTCTCAGATTGTGGGTGTGGTCCTGAGGGAGGATTTGTGGGAAGACAACCAAGAATACAACAAAATAAGAAGTCATGGATGGATTAAGGTCTGTTCCATGAGAGGGAATGAATAGCAGTTATATGAAGAGATCACAGATTTACAGAGATATTACACTAATAACTCACATTTATAGAGCTCTGAAAATAACCCTATGACATAGGCTGAGCAAATATTATAATCCTCATGTGAGATATGAAAAAGCTGAGGCTAAATGACTGTAGTCCATGGTCATAAAACTAGGAAGTTTCAGAGTTAAGATTCAAACCCTGGTCTCTAGGCATCCCAAGTCTTGCCTTCTATCATAGTGATAAAATGAAAGGCTTATTCTTTTGAAAAACTGAAATCTCTCATTTACAAGATAGTTTAATAAGAGCTAGCATCTACACAGATCTTTAAGGTTTGGGAAACATTTTGCAAATATGACCTCATGTGCTATTATTACCTCCATTTTGTAGATGAGGAAATAGAGGCAGACAGACAGTAACCTTCCTAGTTATGCCTCTGAGGCCAGATTTGAACTCAAGATTTCCCAGCTCTGGGTCCATCACTCCACTCAACCTAACTGCCTCACATTCAGGATCCAAGAGGGCAGTCTTTTTCATATTCCCCACAGTGAGTAGCACAGGTCTTCACATAAAGCCAGTCCTCAATAAATATGTTAAATAAAGGAATGAAGTGACCCATGACACTTAGACAATGAAATAATGATACTAGAGCACCAATGCATTGATGAAAAAATATTTATTAAGCACCTACTATTATGTGCCAGGCACTGTCAATGCTGTGGATACAAAGGCAAAACCAGAATAATCTCTGTCCTTGAGGAGCTTATATTTCTAACAAGGGAGATGTCATGTCCATATATAGTTATATACAAAATAAATATGAGGTGATTTGGGGAGAGAATGCACTAACAGCCAGGGGAATCAGAAAAGATTTCATGGAAAAATGGCACTTAAACTGGGTCATGAAGGAAATAGGGGATTTTGAAAGGTAGAAATAAGGAAGAAGTAGCACTGTTGGCATGGAGGGCAGACAATGCAAAGGCACAGAGATGAGAGATGGGGTACTCTGTGCGTGTGTGTGTGTTCCTGATCACAGAGTATGTGGGGTGGGGAAAGAAATGTGTATGAAGACTAGACAGGTAGAAAGGAAGGGATTAGGTTGTGGGCAGCTTTAAAGGCCAAACAGAGGTGTTCACATCTGATCCAAGAGACAAGAGGCAGCCCCATGAGTCTATTGAGTAGAGGAATGACATGGTCAGACATGCTTCAGGAAAATGACTTTATATGGAAGATGAAACGTAATGGAAAGAGGCTATGAGGCAAGGAAGACCAAACAGGAAGCTTTTGCAGTTGTCCAGGTGGGAGGAGATGGGGGCATGAACTAAGGTGGTAACTGTGAGGAGGGAGCCTCTGTAAGAGATGTTAAGGAGGTCAAAGCAACAAGATTTGGCAAACGATTGGACTGTATGCAGTGAAGAAGAGGGAGAAGTTGAGAACGGCTTCAGGCTTGTGAACCTAAGTGACTTGAAGGATGATGGGACCCTCAGCAGTAATAGGGAAGGTGAGGGGGCAGATTTGAGGGAGAAAGATAATTAGCTCTATTTCAGACATATTGCATTTGAGATGCCTAACAGAACATCCAGTTTAAAATGTCCAGTAGGCGGTTGGTTATAAAGGACTGGAGCTCAGGAGAGAGACATGCTGAATAATTAGCATCACTATGATCATCTCTTCACAGACCATATAACAAGAGGATGCTACAGATCTTTTACAGTGCAACTGCCTATGTCTAAACGGACCAGAACCAGCCTCAATTCTGACACTAGATGCAAATCCCAAGATACATCTTAGGATTATTCTTTGCTGGGGAAAGAAAGGATAAAGAGATCCAAGATGGGAATCTGTCCCACTACGTTGTCCTTAGAAGTCAGGATGATGAATTCCAATCTTGCCTCCAATACTTACTAGCTGTGTGATTCTGGACAAATTACTGAACCCAGTTTCCTCATCTGTATAATATGGGATAATAATGACACTGAACTCACAAATTTGTTGTGATACTAAAATGAAATAACATGCACTTTGCAAACCCATCATTATTAGCATTATCATATTTATAATCAGCTCAGCGGTATCCTCTGGAATGCACACAACTCTGCTCTGACATGGGGAAGTTTCTTTGGGTGAGCTAGCTTCTCCAACCAAATCCTCTGGTTCAGTGGTTCTCAGATTTGTTTTGCTCACAGCACTCTACATGGAAAGAAACACGAAACAATAACTCCGTCAATTCAAGACTCACGCATGGGCCATTTGCCCTCAACAAGTATAGCCATTTTGTTCCACAGAGTTCAAGAGCGATATGTTTTAAGATTTGTGCCTATGGAACTGGCAAGTTTTGTTTATTTTATGAATATCATACTATGTGTCTCGGGTAAGTAAAATTTCATGTTAAATAAAATTATTTCTAAATGTCCATCTGCAAATCATGACATCTAAAACTTTGTGGCACACCCACCAAAATTCCCAAGCTCAAGTGCACCTTTTGAGAACCACCAATCTGGAGAAAGGGAGGAGGGAGGAAAGGAAACCCATAACAATCAACAAACACATAATTACTGAATATATTCTACGCACCCAGTGTTGTGCTGGATATCGTGAGGGAATCCAGAAGTAATTTAAAAAATGGTTTGTGCCTTTGCCGAGCTCATAATTTCTTGTTTAGGGAGACAAGGTTAATACCTACGAAACACTTAGAGAAAACAAGACTGTTTATAATTAGATACTACAATGTGACATATGGATTGTATACATCATAGGATTTCAGAGAAAGGATTTGTCAATATGAACCAGAACAGCAACATCATGGTATGACTGGGCATCATAATCGCCACTCCCGCTGCACCAGGATCTGAGGCAAAATCTGTTTTATGCTGAATTCCACACTGTTATACTATCTTATCTTATGGCCTTGTAAGGAAATATCCCCAAGAAATATCTTTCTTGGGAACAGAACTAATCTGCAAACCTCAGAACACCCTACCTGCGTCTTTTTTACACTCTTTAATATAAACACAGCAACTGCAAATCTGGGACATCCCGATTCAAGAAAAGAAAGTGTATTTTTAACAAGGTTTTACGAAAGGAATACCCTTTGCCAGATCATGTGTCTCAAATTTTGGTCGGGAAAAGACATGGTTACTACCAATAAAGTAAGAGCTTATGTAGGATAGAGGCAGCCTCAGAATCAGGAATCGTCACCCCCTCGAGACACACAGCCCAGGATACATGCCAACCAAAAACAAGAGTCTTCACCTCTTACTACCTCAGGCAACATTCGGATGCTACAAGTTGTAAGAGAAACTTCCACCCTCCCAAGAAGTTAGATGGGAAGAAGTCATTGTGTTCTTGAAGGGAGTTTCTTCACCCAGAGAGCTTCCAATAGCAATCAAATTACAGTTCCAGGCCAGAAATAAATACAATAGACCTATACCCTACACCTGTCTCTACCACTAAGCTTTTTACTCCTTCTGGCTCACATATACAAGACTTTACTAGTAATTGAGAGGAATAGGGAGAGGGACAATAAGATATTGAAAATAACTTTTTATTTATAATTTACAAATTGATTAAGCCGATCAATTTACAGAACATGACAATCTTATAATAAAGAGCTCAAATACAGCCTCAGGTGCTTACTAGCTGCCTGACTCTAGGCAAGTTACTTAACCTCTGCCTAAGTTTCCTCATCTGTAAAATGAGGATAATATTAGTATGCACTTCCTTGGATGGTTGTGAAAGTAAAATGAGATAAAATGTGTAAAGTGTCTTGAAAATTTTTCTATGTAAGTGTTAGCTATTGTCATTATTACTGATATTTAAAATAATAATCATTTAAAACAGGGGTTCTTCATTTTTTTGTCATGGACTCCTTTGAAAGTCTGGTAAAACCTATAAATCATTTCTCAAAACAATATTTTAAAATAATTCATTACTGAAAGAAATGCTGAGCTTCAGTTAGAGGCTGGTAAAAATAGAAATATAAATTTTTTTCTCATCAAGGTCATAAAGGGTTCATGGACCTCAGGTTCAGAATCCCTTACCCTAAACTATCTGGCTATAAATAGTTGGCACAGTATGCCAGGGCTAACTTAATCCCTCATTGCCATCTAACAAGTATCAAGAACCCATTTTCCTCAAAGCAGCCTCTCTCAACAAAAAGCTCAGCACCTACTCATGACTGGCCTGGCCAGTGCCACACCTCAACTCCATTCTCTTCCGGTTTCAAAACAGATTCTTTGATGTACCTCCCACCAAGCCCCCAGCCTTGTTCTACAAGGCATGATAGGTTCTAGACTCACTTGCAATGGGTTTGGTGGATATTTCACACCTTTCAGAGTCCTGGGATTCTCAACTTCCCTTTTGTGAAATGTGGATAAGACATATTCTCCCCAAGCAAGAAAGGAGAAAGTACTCCCAATCATACTCTACTTGCCTGAGCTCATTTCTTTACGCCCCAGAATTTCTGGGATGGGAAGAGAGAAAAAAAGTTAAGTTACATTGGAGAGTAAAAAATAGCACCCCCAAAGTCTTCCAGAGTTCATAGGGTCACACACCTTTAATAAGATACAACAGCAAGAATCTAATCCAACACAGCCTTTTCTCTTTTCAGGCTGAGATGCTAAAGACCAGGAAAGGACAGAAGGGGCAAAACCAAGAGGGAGCAGGATCACAGAGGTAGACACCATCTAATCCATCTTCCTCATTTAACAGATGAGTAAACTGAGACTCAGAGATGCTAAGTGACTTGCTCCAACTCACATAGGTAATAAGCCTCAGAAATAGAACTTCAACCAAGGGACTTTGTCTAGTCCAATACTAGGATGAACAGTAGGCTAAAGCATCAGGAGACACAGGGTTTTAATCCTAGTTCTGTCGCTGTATGACCTTGGGCAAATTGCTTCATCTCTAGGCTGCAGTTTGCTTGTCTACAAAAATAAGGGGAGTGGGTCCAACTGTTTTGGAAAGAAATTTGGAATTACACTAAGAAAGTGACTAAAATGTCATAATCCTTGACACAGAGATTCTCCTGCTAGGAGTTTAAACTCAAGTTGTTGATGATATCAAAAAAATGAAGAGAAATCAATACACACCAACATATTTATACCAGCACCTTTTGTAAGTAACATAGAACTGGAAATGAAGTAGATAAGTCCATCAACCTGAAAATGGCTAAACAAGTCATGGTGCAGAAATATAACAGAATATTGATTTGCTATAAGAAATGATAAATATGGGAAACAGAAAAAGGTATGAGATGACACATGAACTGATACAAAGTGAAGAATATGGAAAATAATCCCCACAATGATAATTGCCAGGTAAATGGAAAGAGCAACAAAAAAAATTGAAAGCAAATGCTACAAAATTATAACTACCAAGCTTGCCCCAAAGAAGAAATATGAACAGCCACCTCCCCCTTTTTGCAAAGGTGGGGGACTATGGTTAGAGCACTGAAAATAATGACTATTCTAATGTGTTAGTTTTGCTGAACTATTTTTTCTCTTTTTATATTCTTTGCTATAAAGGGTATCTCACCAGGAAGAAGGTGAAAGACACATTGGACAACGAAAGATGATGCATATCAATAAAATTTGATCACACCCAAAAAAAGTAAAGAAGTTGGAATAAAGGTCTCTAAAGGTACATTTCAGCTCTATGACTGTAGGACAGGTGCAAAGGCCTTTTTGATCATCCCCTAAGTAACTGAGCCCTGGCTGTCTTCCCCATTGGAAACATACTGATGCTCAAAATAAACATGAAGAGTCTGTGTGAGCCATCTGAGCAGACCCACAGCCTGCTTCGAGGATCTTAGCAACCGTCTTCACTCAGACATCATGATATTGATTAGTCATGATTAATTAGGCTCAGAGCCAGGGGACTGGTGGCTGCTCTCTTACCAGGAAGGGACAGCGCCAAGCCCTTTGTTTAACCCTCTTGCCTTCAAAGTATGAAGTGATGAGCCCTAGATAGGGGTTCTAGGATCATAGACTTAAAGCTGAAAGGTCATCTAATCAACTGCCTCATTTGATAGGTGAGAAAATTGAGGGCCAGAAAAGTTAAGTGACTTGCCTAGTAAATGGGAGGTCTAGAATTTGAGTTCTTTTGACTCCAAATCCAGTATTCCTTCCATCATACCATGTAGAAGAGGAAAGTAGGATAAGAAATATATCACAAAGTACAAATCAGGAGGACAAAAGAGGCAGTGTTTTACAATGGAAAGAATGCTGGCTCTCAGCCAGAGGACCTAAGTTCAAATCCTATCCCTACTGCTTACACCTGTGTAACCTTAGATGAATCACTAGACCTCCCAGGACTTCAGTTTCTACATCCATAAAATGAGTGGAGGGTGGAGGGCAGACTAGATGGTCTCTGATGTCCCTCCCTGTTCTAAGTCTAGAGCTAGGGTAGGAGGCAAGGGAGAACAAGAAGTCAAAGACCCCTCCAAGGGTAATGTGGAGAACCTCAGTACTAATAACAGATAAAAGAAAGTCGGGAGAGGAAACTTGTTTTGAGAGAGAAGGTGATAAGCTCTCTTTTCAACAGTATTTCAACTCAGTATTGAGTTCGAGGGGACAAGTGAAAAGGTCTAATTATCAACAAAGACCATTTTCTTCCATTGAGCTAGCCTTGCTTTCACCTCTCTCCTGTCTGCTTTCATTAATTTTTGTCATTGTCCCATTCAAATGCTTACATCTTTTATTTATTTGTTTGTTTTTTAATTTACATTTACTTCCACAAGCTTTTGAATTTAATTTAAATTTTCTGCCCTCCCTACTCTCCCCACTCCCCATCTGATGTAAGCTCTACATATACATTCACATTTTCACATCAACTGCTTACCTCTTAAAACTCTAGGTGTCCTCATTTCCCCCACATTCTCCTCCTCCTAGCCAATGACAATGCCAGTTCTTCAGCCAGATCTGGGGATGCCTGGTCTCTCTTTGGGAGCTTAGCTACAACTCGCTGATTGATGTTTCAAAACAGCTACATCCTCAGTATTTTGTATCCCAATTACCCTGGAAGTGAGCCTCCCACAGCCTGGGGAATTGCAATTGCATGAATTGTGAAGGAAAATTAGCATATAAAGACGAACAATTGGCCATAATCTTCACTGTGTCAAATGTCATTTCTTTAGAAATAGATCCCCATGACTTTCTCTTACTCTCATCCTTTCTTCTCTCCTCTCACGCTTTAGAGCCAATTTAAAATGCATGAATTATAAATACAGAAGACTGATCAGCCTACTAAAAAATTAAGAACACGGTTACTTTTAAGATGAAGACTGCAGATTCTAGGTCTTGAGTTTACCATAGACTGATTTTTCAAAAATTTTGGATAAATGACTAAAACTGTTCCATGCATCTTTGTATGTATTTATAACTTGCAATGTAATAAAGCTTATTTTCATTGACAATTTTTATCAAAACTCTCTCTCTCTCTCTCTCTCTCTCTCTCTCTCTCTCTCTCTCTCTCTCTCTCTCTCTCTCTCTCGCTCATAAATAGCTCTTTCTCAGCCAGATCCAACATTACAGCACCTACCCCCTGCAGATCTTTAGATTTCTAGTCCACTCTCAATTATCTGTGTTCAAGAGAATTGCTAGCTGAGATTCAAAATCTCCCCAGATCCTTTCCTGTCATTAGGGGCAAACTCCATCAAACCAGTTAATTAGTCAAAACATTAGACTGATTTGAATTTCATTTACTCTGTATGCTGGTGTCCCATCCTTGACTGGAGATACTAAGGAAAAAAGAAACCGCCTTTACACCCAGCAGGAAGGAGAAAAATCCAAATCAAATCACCAAGCATTTCATAAGCCCTGCAATATGCCAGGCATTGTGCTAGGCACTGGGGATATAAGAAAAAATAAGACACCATCTCTGCTCTTGAGGAGCTTATGTTCCATGGGAGGGAATGTATGAGGTGGAAATAAATGTATACAAATCAACTGCAGCCATTGGAAATATAAATGCACACATATATCTATATGTGTACATATGTATGTACATGTATGTGTGTATATAAGTGTATACATACATGTGTATATGTATATATTTATGTGTATGTATATATATATAAAATGACACGTATATATATTAACATATTAACACCAATGGGATTCACAGGGCTTGGGGGGGAGGGGGCAGGAAACCTGGAAGGAGCCTGAATAAGACGTTCTGTCGTTATATCACAAGAGTTAACTCTCTAATCAAGAACTTAACACCAAATATTTTGACTAGGCAAGGGCTTCACTGGGAATGTGGAGGGAGAGGAAAAGGGGAGCAATAATCTCCCTTCTTTCATCTAACTCTTCTTCCTCACCTGCCCCTCCCCCTCCTCCTCCCATTGCTCCCTCTAAATACGTCATCACAAGAAGAGGGTATCCCAAAATAGTTCTAACCCACTTAAAAGTATTGAAGTGAAATGAAGTTCTCCAAAGGAGGACAAGAACACTAGATCCTGTTCTCAAGTAGCTTACAAGTGGATTACTGTAACCACATCTGAAATACTGGGTTCATCTCTGAGTACCACTGTGAGGAAGGACATTGGTGAAGAAGTCAAGGTGGATGGTGAAGACAATAAAGATCAGAACATCACTATCCTGATTTGGGGACTGCCTCACCTGATTCACTATTTCAGGTGCTCCCCCCCACTATGCTCCCTACTCTTCAACCCTCTTCTAAATAGCTTCAAAAGCAGCCATGTTGACACATCCCCTCATTCTCTATTTCCCAATTCTGGGATCATGATCCAATTCGCTCTGGGTTGACTGTGTCAATCTACTCCCCTATGGCCTCACTCACCATTCCTTTAACATTACATAGCAATGTGGCCCTCCTAGGCTACCATCAGTATGTTATTTCCACCATAAGAACATCCTTGAGAGTAGTGACATCTTTGCTTTTGTATGTGTATTTTAAGTGCTTAGTAAAGTATTTGGGATGTAGTAAGCTCTTAATAAATACTTTTCCATTCACTCATTCATTCATTCATTCATATATTCATTCATTCCCAGTCATCCTGATGAATATCTGGTCACTGGATTCAGATGGCTCAGGAGGAAAAGTGAGGCTGGTACCTGCACAGCCCTCCCTCACTCAAAATAAAGTCAAGTACAAGTCATGTCATCATTTCTGTGATGGCATGGTGTTCTTCAGCAACAAAGGACGAACATAACAACAACATTCATGGTTAGCCTGGAGAAGGGATTTTAGAGAAGGTATAATGAGTTCTTCAAATGTGTGAAAGTCTGCCATGTGGAATAGAGCTCAGATTTGTTCCACTTTGCCCTCAAGGACTAAACTAATAGCAATAGAATGTCAAACATTTAAATTTAAATAATGAGAGGAAAACTTCCTCACAATGAAGATTTTACAGAAATAGAATGAGCTGCTTCAGGAGGCAGTAGGTCCCCAATCCCTGGAGATCAGAGGTAGGGTGAACCTCATCAGGGATATCAGAGAGAGAATTTCTGTCCAGGTACAGGGCAAGAGAGGCCCTTCCAGCTCAGAGATCCTGATATTCTGTAAGAACTGACCTGGGTTTCACTCCTGGGTCTTCCACCTACCAGGCTTATGATGCTGAATAATTCATTTCTCCTTGATGAAACTCAGTTTCCTCACTTAGAAAATAGGGATGATAATGTTTGTACTGCCTACATGACAGGATTGCGGTGATGATCAGATGAGACAATGTATGTGAAAGCGCTGTGAAATCATGGGAATATTTGCTATCATTACTAACCAAGGAGAGAAAAAAACACAAAACAACTCTAAAAATTCATTTATTAAGCACAATAAGTTCAAATAAACAGCACATACTGAAAACAAAAGAGGGGTATCAAGGAGAGTGAGGAACAGGAGGGAAAGTAAATCCCCCTTCCTGGAGGAGATGAAATCTGCTTTTGGGAAGAAAAGAAAAATGTGAATTTGCAAAGAATGTTGTGTAAGGTGAATCCTGTATGAAAGGAATGATGAGTTACAAAAGCACCAAGGCAAGAACTAGTAATCAGCAAGGGGTAGCAAGAAAATTAGCTTGACTTGAGCAAAGGGTTCATGGAGGAAAACAACAAACACAGTCCATGAAGTAGGGTAAGCTTTGGATGAGAAATTTTAATTTTATATGATAGGTAGAAGAAATGCTGCTAAGGTGAGAAACAACTCAGTTTGGACCTAAGGAAGAACTTTCTGATGGTGAAGGAAATGATTGCTGTAATATGCAACAGAAGGAACTTGAGGACTCTCCAAGAGGTCTCTAAGAGTCTGATCAGCAACAGCATGAATGCAGTTACTCCTAGACCACTGTGACGCAGGATGTGTGGTTGGAGTGGGGGTGTCTCTTTTCAGGGCTCTGACCTTGGTGGCTGACTGCTCTGAGTTAAAGAATGTCAGACTTCAGACTTCCGTCTCAAGGTGAGTCGGTTTCAGATTAAGTATCTATAGAGCCCAAGCTACTGACAGATTTACAGGCTCAGTATGGATTCAGTTCTTCCTAAACCAGCTGGGAATTTCTCTTCCATTAGTTTAGAGTCTGGCCTCTCTCAAGGAAGAATATAAGAAATGTGGTGCATACAGCTGAGAGTTTTGGGTGTCATTTTGGGACTTTCCTTGGACTGTCCCCCCTCAAAAAAAAAAAGGCCAGTTAGGCAGTGGGTAATTCAGTCACTTTAATACAATCAATAAAAGAAGCAGGTAGGTGATATAATGGATAGGGTGGACCTGGAGTCAGAAAGACCTGAGTTCAAATCCAGCCTCACCACTACTAGCTATGTGACACTGGGCAAGTCATTTAACCTCTGTCTGTTTGAGTTTCCTCAACTGTAAAATGTAGATAATAATAGGATAATAAAATAATAGAATCAAATGAGATATTTGTAAAGTCCTTAGCATAGCACAGGTACTTAATAGGTAGGAGGTACTTAGCACGTAGTAGGTACTTAATAAATTCCTATTCCCTTTCCTTCCTCCCCACCTCTCATCACTATAGAGGGCTTAAAGGTTTACAAAGCACTTTACTATATACATTGACTATATACGCTGAGATATCATGACTCCATTTTACAGATGAGAAACCTGAGGTTCAGAGAAGTTAGTTGACTTGCTGATGGTCCCATAGCTAGTTAATATCTGAGGCAGGATTTGAACTCAGGTCTCTCTGAAGCCAAGTCCAAAACTCTACCCTTTATACCAAAGATGACAATCTACTCATACCTGTAACTGCAGAGTACAGCCCAAACCAGATTTTGGGAAATGTTTAACAAAATAAATAGAAATACAATGCAAGATAGATGATGTTGACTTGTGGTTTTCTAAGGTCCTATGTGGCCATCAGGGATCTGTTTCTGTAGGAGTTTGTTATCAATGCTCTATCCCATACTGCATCTCCATCACCTTTACATGCTGATGATCCCTCTTCCCTGCTGGACCTCAGTTTGCTCAATAGGAGGGCTGGACATTCATCTTCTTTTGAGTTGAAAAGTGAAAGGAGGATATGATTGGTACTAGGTGGCCTCGAGATTTTTATCTTTGTACCCTCAGCACCTGTTACAGTACCTGGAATGATAATAACAACAATAAAATATAACAGCTAAACATTTATAGAGTACTTCAAGGTCTGCAAAGCATTTCACAAATACTATCTCATTTCATCCTTACAACAATGCTGGAAGTCTCATTTTATAGATGAGGAAACTGAGGCAGACAGAGGTTAAGTGACTTACCCAGGATCACAGAACTAGTAAGTATCTGAGACTGGATTTGAACTCAGGTCTAGTTACTATGCCACCCAGTGCCTGGACTTTAGTAGGTGCTTAATAAATGCTTATGGAATCTAATTGATTCTGTTAGTAACACTAGAGGCTGAACTAGATGACCTCTTCTAGTGCCTTGGAGTCTCAGTGCTTTCATTAGTCCAGTTCTGGCTCTCCTGCAGGGTTTTCAGAGTTATTTGGAACATAACTGAAAACCTGACAAAGGCAGGACCATTGATTTTTCTTGGTCTGATTGGCATTAGTTTGGAGTCTCCAGCACTCATTGCCTGGCTTGCTTTGTCAGACTATGATGTCCCCCTCTCCACAGGCACTGCTGTCAAGCATTTCTCCCAAGTCCCTACCATGGGGTGTTCCTTTCATTTATTGTTAGGGCAGAAAAATGCATCAGTTTAGGCCCACAAATTCAAATATTTTGAATTCCATCTTGGAGGGACAACAAACCCTCAGGCATCCTAAAGCAGCAGTAAAAGAAAAAAGAAAAAAGGTTGAAATGATTCCTTTTTCTCATTCATCAATAACAAAGACTCTGAGACCACAAAGAGAAAGTGACAGTCCATCTCCTGAACAATTGTTCAGAATGCTACTGTCTGTCAGGAAGCAATATGAGAGGGAAGCTGCAGAAAAAGTCAGCACACTCCCTGGACAAATCAGAGAAAGGAACAAATACGTCTCTTGGGCCAGTATGAGGAATGCTGGAAATCTGTTACAGTACAGGACCAAGGACAGGTCTCTTATTGGTTTACTATGACCTGTTCCAAGAACAAAATACCACACCACATGATATCCAGTTCTGAGTCTGGTGAGTAATATGGTCAATGGAGCTAGGCACAGGGCATCCATTGGACACTGTGATAAATCACACAGCACCCTCTGCTTGACAAAAGACCCATTTATTTACACCGAGCCAAGACAGATTAGCTAAGATGCAGGGAGTCTCCCTCCTCACCGCCTCAGAAAGTGTTATAGATTTCTTGTTGGCTTACAAAGGCCTTCCAAAAATAAGTGAGAAGGACAACTGCTGAGCTTTTCACTGGAAAGACTAATGATGAAGCTGGAATCTACTATCAGAGCCGCCTGGAATAGGGGGTGAGGGGAACTGTAGGGCTCATACTTTAGTGACTATTTGACATCAATATGGGGTAGCTAGGTGGCACCCCATAGTGTACACAGGGCACAGGGCAAGGATTCAAATTCAGATGCAGCCTCAGACACTTAACTAGATGTGTGAGTCTGGACAAGTCATTTACCCTCTGTTTGCCTCAGTTTCCTCATCTGCAAAATGAAGATAATACTAGCACCTATGGCTGTTGTGAGGATCAAGTGAGATAATAACTGTAAAGCATTTAGTACATCTACCACATGGTAAGAATCATCAATATTAGTTACTATTATTAAATGAATATTTATTATATGTCCACTATGAGCAAAGCAGAATTGAAGTAACTCAAAAGAAACATAAGATGTGCAAATTTAGAGAATCCACCCCAAATGTTCACAGAGACTATTTGTGCCTGATCTGTGGTACATCACTCCAAGTTTGTATTGGTCTGATCAGTCAGTCAGACACACTGTAACTTGACTCTAGCATAGTAATATCATTTTAATCCTCTTTGAGAATGGATAGCTACCAACCAGCCATATGCCAGGCACTACACTAAGCACTGGACATTTATGATATATTCATTATTATTGTTAATTATTATTATTTAGGTCCTTTCTATCTAAATTCCATCTTCCTTTCAACTGAACCACAAAACAGAATCATTTCTTTTCTGAGATGCTTGAAAGGTCAATCTATCCCATTTCTCTCAGCTTGAAGATAATCACACACAATGTCAGAGAGGTGAAGAGACATGCCTGTATTTGAAGGTTTTGCCAGAAGAATTAGGGCATTCGCAGGTGCTACCAAGGAAGAAAAGCTTTCAGTATGGGTGTTTTTTTTCATCACTAATTTAGTAACATTGTGGAGTTAAAATAAAGCAACCACAAATTAAAACAGTTCTCTAAACATTTCCATTTTAAGCATCCCTGCTCAATGTTACACTTTGCACTTGACAATGAACTTGATAACTGTGTCTTAAGATGATCTGGCAAATATGCTCACTCTACACCACTCTACAAAGAAAAGCAAAAATACCCAATTGTTTGAGGAAAACGAGCTTATGTGGGCTGACCAGAAACCTTCACACGTGTAGGCTGGGGTTTTTGTTCGGCTTGTTTCCTGAGGTCACACAGCACATTAGTGACTGATGTAGAATCAGAATCCAGGTCTCCAGTCTGAAGTCCAGTGCTGTCCACTGCTCAAGATTTTGTTTGGATTTTCATTTAGAATTTACTTCCTCTCTGGGGTTACTCCTCAGCAACCTGTGTTATGTCTGTTGTCTTCTGTGGTTTGGGCTAAATGAAAGAGATGGAAGTTTGCCCTCCCACTGCAAGTTGGGAATCAACATATGTGCAAGGTATGTGTGAAAAATCTTCCCTTAGGTAGATGAAAAGCACTTGTCCAAAAAGATTCCTTCTTTAAGTTGCTGTCTATCTGATTCACCCACATCAATCATTTATAAGCCAAATATTTATTAAGTACCTACTACGTGCCAAGTACTGTGTTATGTGCCAGGAATACAGATACAACAATGAATGACACAATCTTTGGTGAAGTTTGGGAGAGAAACTAGGACTAGATATAGACATTTGTGAGTCATCTGATGATAATTAAACCCATGGAAGTAGATGAGGGTTACTAAGAGAGGGAATGTAGAGAGGCAAGACAAGGCAACAAGCATTTATTTAAATATTTACTATGTCCCAGGCACTGTGTTAAGTTCTAAAAATACAAATACAAGTCAAAAGAAAGATGGTATTTGAGGAGCTTACATTCTACTAGGGAAAGATAATACATAAAAGGAAACTGTAAAGGGAAAGGAATAGATACTGATGTGGAGGCATGAGAGAGAAAGAAGTCCAGAGAGTCCAGAGCAGAGCTCAGAGAACAATGAAGGAGTGACCCTACTTTAACAAAGAGTTAAAAGTCAACTGACAGGCTGGGAAAATGAGCAGGCAAGGGAAAAACTCTGACAATTAAAAGTTACTATGATGACAAGGAGCATCAAAACACACACTCAAAAGACAAGAGAGTCAAAGCTCCTACATCCAAAGTCTCCAAGAAAAATATAAATTGGTCTCAGGCCACGGAAGTGCTCAAAAAGAATTTCAAAAATCGAGTAAGAAAGGTAGAGGAAAAATTGGGAAAAGAAATGAGAGCGATGCAAGAAAATCATGATAAACAAGTCAACAACTTCATTAAAAAAAAAAAGACACAAAAAGTACTGAAGAAAATAACACCTTAAAAACAGACTAGGCCAAATGGTAAAAGAGGTCCAAAAAGCCAATGAGGAGAAGAATGACTTAAGAAGCAGAAATGGCCAAATGGAAAAGGAGGTCCCAAAGCTCACTGAAGAAAATAATTCCTTAAAAATTAGAATGGAGTAAGTGGAAGCTAATGACTTTATGAGAAATTAACAAACAATAAAGAATGAAGGAGTGAATAGAGCTGGCATAGACACTTTCTTCAAAATGGAAGCTGACCAATCACAATAAGGAGTCGTAGGGATGGCCTGATCCTCTAGGGTGAGAAGTCTGTTGGGATATGATAGAGAAACAAATCCAGAGTCAAGAGTGGAGCCCAGGGAAGAATGAATAATAGATAAATAGAAGAAAGACTAGGACAAAACCTTAGGACACGGGTGGGGAACCTGCAGCCTCAAGGCCACATGTGGCCCTCTAGGTCCTCAAGTATGGCCCTTTGACTGAACCCAAACTTCACAGAACAAATATCTTGAATTCCATCTTGGAAGGACAACAAACCCTGAGGCATTCTGAAAAAGCAGTAGGGGGGGGCAGAGGGAGGGGGAAGGGTAAAAGGCTTCCTTAATAAAAGGATTTGTTCTGTGAAGTTTGGATTCAATCAAAGGGTCACACTTGAGAACCTAGAGGGCCACATGTCCTGGAGGCTGCAGATTCCCCACTCTTGCCTTAGGAGATAACCATACTATTATGGCAATAATATGGCTGATGAACCAACAGAGGAAATGGAGGAACAGTCAGACAAGTATGAAGAGAGATGAGAGTCATGTGACGAGCATCTAGAAAGGAGAAAGTATCTAAGAAGATAGTTGGGTCAACAGTGTCAAATACAGCAGATAGATCTAGAAGGAGGAGGAAAGACTGTAAGATCGGCAATTATGAGATTGTTGGGTAACTTACTGTTGTAACTTACTATTGTTTGTTTAAAAATCTTTTCCTAAAATTTAAATCTATATGTGCCATAGATAATCCAAACTTTGGAAATTTGAGAATTGATTAATGGGAGATTTGGGCAGTAAACAGCTAACTAATTATGATAACATCTGAGAATAGATTTTGGATGTCTGGACCATCCTTTAAAACATAAGGATCTTGTCCATGAATGGAATATTATATAACAAGGACTAGTAAAAATGTATTTGCCTAGATTTTTGTAAATCTACAAAAAGGAAAGAAAGCAGGTTAAAAAAAATACCAACACATATATATTAAGTTAGATTCCAGGATTCATACTGGGCATTGCACTGTTTGACAATATTTATCAATGGCTTGGAAAAATGCATATATGCCACTAAGCTGGGAGGGCCAGCTAACACACTGGTGTCTTTACTATCCCTTGAACAAGACCCTCCATCTCCCAACTCTGAGTATTTTTACCATTCAAGGCATGCTGTCTTTCCTCATTTCAACCTCCTGGCTTGTTTGGCTTCCGTCAAGTTCCAGCTAAAACCCCTTCTTCTACAGGAAACCTTTTCCTATCCCTCTTAATTCTATTGCCTCCCTTCTGTTCACCATTTCCTATTTATTCTGTGTATAGTTTATTCATGCAGAGTTTTTACATGTTATCTCCCCCATTAGACTGCCAGCCCCTTAAGGAGATGGACTATTTTTACCTTTCTTTGTGTCTCCAACATTTAGTGCAGTCTACCACAATCAGCACTTTTATTCCGTTGTGTCCAACTACTCTTCGTCACCCCATCTGTCTGAGGACAGATTTTAACCCAGGTCTTTCCAACTCTAGGCAGGACGCTCTATCCACTGTGTCTCCTAGATGCCCCAATAAACATTTAGTAAGTATTTACTGACTAACTGACACTGGATGAGAAAGTCAGAATTCATAAAGATTGTAACAAGGACTGAACCTAATAAGACAAAATTTAATAGGGATAAGTTGAAAGTCTTACACAAAATCAACTTCACTAATATAAAATGAGGCAGCTAGGTGGCAAAGTGGATAGAGCACTGGGCCTAGAATCTGGAAGACTCATGAGTTCAAATCCAGCCTCAAACACTTCCCAGCTGTGTGACCCTGGGCAAGTCACTTAACCCTTTGCTTCAGTTTCCTGGTAAACAAGCTCGAGAAGGAAATGGCAAACCATCTAGTATCTTTGCCAAGAAAACCCCAAATGGAGTCACAAAGAGTCAGACACAACTGAAATGACTGAACAATAACAGTGATGCAAAAATGAAGGAGGTATGTTTAAATAGTTTCCCTGAGAAAACATTTGAGAGTTCTGGTAGACTATAAGCTCAGTAATTTAACAATGAGTTTAAAAAAAAACCAATCTAGTCTGCATCAAAAGTCAGAACGTCCCTGACCTGCTCAGATGACATCTGGAGTAGAGTGTTAGTTTCTATACATTTAGAAAAACCACTGAAAAGTTGGAGAGAATGTACTCAAGGGAAAGCAAGATGGTGAGGGGTGTCAAGTTCAGGCCACATCTGGATCAGGTGAAGAATCTGGAGATGTTTCACCTGGAGAAAAAAAGACTCACAAGGGAACACGATGGCTTTTTTCCAGGCTGTCGCAGAGAAGAGAAATGAATTTTGTTCTTTTGGGTCCCAGTGGCCAGAACCAGGAATGGGTGGAAGTTTCATGGAGGCCAGTTTAGACAAACTTCCTAACAATTAGAGCCATTAAAAACTCAGCGATTCCGTGGAATCATAAGGCTTCTGCTTTAATACTTACTGCCATTAACTAGCTGTGTGGCCTTGGGTAAGTCATTCAACTCTTTGAGACTTCGTTTCCTCATCTAAAGTGAGAGGAGGGTAGATTTTTCTCCCCCTAATTACTAAAGTCTAGTATCCTAAGGCCTTTCAAAAATGTGACTCAAATACAAAGAAAGAAATTCCACAAATATTAAACCAGACAAACAATCTGGACATGTGACAAGACTCACATCAAGCCCTACTTTTTCTCCACAACTGAAAATACTCCCTCCCTCTTTAAATTTTCCTTCAGTGTTTTGTCTAGATGTCTTTCTCTCATTTAGCACAGTCTGAAAGCATGGGTCTAGAGCTAGGGGAGTTGGGTTCTTTCGACAGATCTATTACATAAAGCCTGCATGACACTAGACACATCTATGAACTTCAGATCCTCACCTGCAAAATGAGGATACTGAAGCAGATGATTTTTTTAAAAAAATTAACAGTATTTTATTTTTTCTAATTGCATGTAAGGGCAATTTTCAATATTTCATTTTTTGAAAGATTTTGAGTTCCAAATGTTTCTCCCTTTCCCTCTCCACAAGACAGTAAGCAAGAACATGATTTCTAAGGCCTTTTCTAGTTATAAATTGCTGACTACCCTTTCCTTCTGAATATACCCTCTTCCCTGGGTTTTTGCGACACTGTTCTATATCTCACCCCTAACTATGGGGTTCATTTTATATAGCACTGTGCTAAATGCACATTTCATTTGATTCTCACAACAATCCTGGCAGAGAGGTGCTACTATCGTCCCCATTTTACAGATGGGGATAATTGGAGCCCCTTGCAGGCCAGGTGCTCCCACAGAGTCTGTCCTGGGGCCCTCTTCTGTCTCTACACCCTCTCTTGATCATATCTCTCTCAGTCAGCCCCCATGGGTTCAATTATCATCTTTATATTCATGATCCTTGGACCTACATATCTAGCCCTAGTCCTTCTCCTAAATTCCAGGTCTATTGCTGCCTGTTGGACGTCTATAACTATATGTCCTACAGACACCTCAAACTCAGCATGTCCAAAGCAGCATTTATTCTCATCTGCATCCTCTTTTCTCCCTCACCAAATCTAACCCCCCTCCAAACCTCCCTGTTTCACCCGAAGATACCATCATCATCCATCCAGTTACCCAAGTCCACAAACCCTGAGTTGTCCTTAATTCTTCCCTTCCTCTTCCCCCTAAAGTATTTCTTCCTGTTCAGTGTTCAAGAGGCCACCCCCTCCAAGGTCCTTGGATCCTTCTGATTCCCCAATTTGCCAGTGCCCTTTCCACTCATTCTTACTAACTCTGCGTGTACTTTTCATTTACTTATCTGTGTTCATGTTCAAAGCTAGCTAGTTGTCAGAGGGATAGATTGGCAGTTGAACCTGGACTCAGGAAGACCTGAGTTCAAATCTGACCTCAACTACTAACTTAGCTGGGTGGGACTCTGGGCAAGTCACTTAACCTCTGTTTGCCTCGGTTTCCTCATCTGTAAAAGAGGGATAAGAACAGCACCGAGCTCCCAGGGTGTTTGTGAAAATCAAATGAAATAATAATTGTAAAGCACTTGGCACAGTAGTAGGCACTTAAAAATACTTATTCCCATTCCTTCCCCTTATTCCCCTTCCTACCCATACCCCCACTTCCAAAGATCTCATATTTTTCTTCTTTTCTGTTGGCTCAAGGATAAAATATAAACTCCTTTGCTTGGTATTTAGAATACTGTACAATCTGGCTCCAAACTACTTGTCTAGGTTAATCGTATGTTATTCCCTTTCATGCATTCTCCATCTCAGCCAAAGAGGTCTATCAGGTATTTTCCTCCTCCCTCTCTGCTCTTGCCCAAGTTCATCCCCACCCCCATCACTGGAATTCATTTCCGTCTCACCTAACTAAGCCTCATAGAATCTTTTACTTCCTTCAAAACTCAGCCCATATACCACCTCTGAAGGGATGCCTTTCTGATGTCCCTTGTTATTAATACTCTCTCCTGCCTCAAAACATCATGTATGATGATCCCTTCCATATCTCCAGGGATTAGGAATGTGACACCCCTATCCCCCAACCCTCCTCCAATCTGAAAAATCTAGGTAAAATCCCACCCTTTGTACCAGAGAAGAAATCTAAATTATTATGATACTAAAAAATAAAATAGATTGATATGCAATTTTATGCATTTCCGAGTTTCTAAACTTTGTCTCTTGTCATCTGCTGGTCTTCACATATTGTCTGCAGCTTCTGCAAAGATCCCCCCAAAATTCCCATTTAATTTCTTATGCCAGCTTGCAACATAGCAAAACTGAGATGGGGAAAGTCTTGACGAGGAAGAGATAATTGCATACACTTAACTGCTAGCATGTTTCATTCCCAGTAGAATGTCAGTTCCTTGACGGGAGGGACTGGTTTCCATGTTCTTATAAGCCCAATGTTTAACACAGTGTTTTATCCCAATGTCTAACATAGTGCTTTATCCCAATGTTTAACACAATGTTTTATCCATAGCAAGCAGTTAAATGGTTATTGAATTGGCTGGATTACATTGAATGATCTTCTAATTTTTTATTTTTCTTATCTATAAACCAAAATTGACTAAATTCCTTGAGGGTAGGGATATATTTGTCATAAAGTCTTATTTTAGCTATGTAACCTTAGCTCCTAACACGGTGCCTTGCATATAATCGACATTTAAATGCACACTGAACTGAACTGTTCAATACATTCTCATTGAAGGTTAGAGCTGAATGGTATATAAGTGGGTTATCTCTTAAACTGAGGGTCCTGACCCCATGCAGGGTCATGAAAAATTTGGCAACAGTAAAAAGTATTCGAATATACGACCAAAAATTAATTCAAAATCAAATGTATAATGAATCTGGGGTGTTTCTGGCAGCACTTGCCTGTACTGCGTTGTGCAACTTCACTGCAGCCTTGGTTCTGAACACAAAACATGCGCACTGCATGTACCCTCTGGCCACATGACACCCACAAGGTGCTGAAACTCCAAAAGTGCTCAGATTTGGGAAAAGTTTAAGTTTCATGACCTCAAGTGGGGTCGGAACCCTCAATTTAAGAAGCTTTGAATTAGATAACCCACTTATATACCTGATCTAGTCCAATACTCTCATTTTAAAGATGAAAAAACTAGTTAGTAGCAAAGTCAAGAGTAGGACTTCCGGACTCCTTCCTATGAAGGGGCCCTCACAACCCCAAACTGTCCAACCCAGCATCAATACCAGGGAAAAGCCCCAGTTTAATAGCTACCATTATTTTATAAATGCATGGAAGAAGGACAAGTGAAACAGACTCTGAAATTTACATGGAGGCTGCATCTGATCCTTGTTGGAGTGCCTGAAGACTGTTTCTTAGTTCTTGGGCTGCTTTGTTCTGTGGGTTTGGAGGAGAAGAAGAGGGGGTTAGAGGGGATGAAAAGTTAAAGGAAGAAACGATTCACCAGCTGCTTTAGCTAAAGAAAAGTAAAGGTGACAAGTAAGCGGAAATTAACCTGACTCACATCCAAGCTCTAATTAGTTCTTTTCTGTTTTTTCTCCTTGGGATTTGAGGTGTTCTTCACACACACATACACACACAGACACACACATATACACATGCACACATACATGCATGTACACACATGTGCATGTGCACACACATGCATGCAGACACACATGTGCATGCATGCGCACATACACACACACAAACACACACCTCCCCACTCACCCCCACTTGTTTGTCTTGACTATCTGGGGTTTATTTCTCAGGAATCTCATATTATCTAGAGTCAGTTCTTTCTTCATTTTAATAATCTTTCCACATCAAGCTTATTAGGCTCATTTCTGACAACTGGAAGGGCAAGGAGGAACTAATTTTCACAGAGATTGCCTGCACAAAGTATGCCCCACATACCTATAAGCCACAATATCACTGTCCCTCCCATGTGAGACAACTAGTATTTCTTCCCCATTTACAGAACAAAATAATTTACATAGCAGAGTAACAAAAGCTGCAAACTTGGCTAATTATGAGGCAAAAATTGTGAGTCTACATGTGGAGTAGTCCTTCAGACAAAGCTAGAATTCCCAAGGAGAAGTTTAAGAAGGGACTGCATCTGAGAAGAGATGATAAAGAGGAGGGAAGGAGGGAAGGAGTAAAGGGATGCCTACAATACAATTTCACTTTTTTGTTCTTTTCTCAGTTTGAGTCTAGGAGCCCAAAAAAGATGTTAAACTGGCAGAAAATTCTATTTCTCTCCACTCTTGCAATGGCCTTGGGAACTTCAAAGCAATAATACTGTCTCCTTAAATCTCAGTATAATAAAGGCTCCCATATATAGCATTTAAATAAGAAAGGTTCTCACATGTAGGGTTTACCAGAGAGATTTTTTTCCTCATGTAGCACTTGGAGAGGAGTGTTTTTTTCCCTTTATGCCAAGAGTTCTTAACCTGGGGTTTATGAATTTGTTTTGGGGTTTTTTTATACTTTGATAACTGTATTTTTTGCTATATTATGTAAGAATAAATGGTATGCCTCGAGTTGGTCAGGAAGAGTAATGAGCTAAAATGATAAGTTTCAAAGAGCAGTGGAATAAGAATCCTGTGGTCTACATTCTAGTCTCTTCTCTGTTGTGAATTATCACGTGACCTTGAGCTAGTTGGTTTCTCATCTGTAAAATCAGAGGGTTGGCCTACATAATCTCTCAGATTCCTTCTGGTTCTGAAGTTCTGTGATCTACACAAATGTGACAATGCAGCATGTGCTCACACGATTCTTCTAAGTGTCCACAGAATGTTTGACTAATAGATGATAATAGCCCTTTGCCAATATGGGTGATCTGCTATGAAGAGAAAGTCTTTGCCAATGAGCAAGTGGGCCAATAAACACTACCCTAGGCAGAACAGAGATCAAAGAAACTTCGTGCATTTAATAAACATGCCTTCCAGAGATACAGCTGT
This sequence comes from Notamacropus eugenii, assembly GCF_028372415.1. NCBI lineage: Eukaryota > Metazoa > Chordata > Mammalia > Diprotodontia > Macropodidae > Notamacropus > Notamacropus eugenii. The sequence continues at coordinate 411,897,675 of NC_092873.1, forward strand.
CTACCCAGGACATAAAAATTAAAATAAATATATGCTTTTCTGTGGCTTACTTGGGGAAATGTCATAAGCCTGCAAAAAGTACTTCAAAAACACTCATTAATAAGTGAATTAATAAGAGAAACATGCTAGATACAAGGGGGGATACAAAGGTAAAAGAAGACATGGTCCCTTTCCTCTCTCTTCTGTCTGTGGTTGTAAAATATTTTAGTTCTTCAATCTGCTATGGTTCTTTGAACTTACCGACCTTATTATTGCAAGTACAGCTTTCCTCAAAGAGTTTAAAATCTGACAGAAGCCACAGACAGGAGTCACTCTTTGCATTCTTTGTAATAGAAGATAAGGTGGAAAGCTAGCAAAAAAGCAAACTTGTGAGTCTCTGATGCAAAGCTAAGCAATCTATTTACTGTGAATGCAACCCAAAGAACCAAATAATTCAGAATTTTACCATAGAAAAAGAGAAAAGGCAACGGGTGGAAGGAGAAAAAAAAAGGGAAATATGGTGATGACCAAAGAGTGTTAGGGGACAAGAAGGTGATGCAGTGGATAGAGTACTGGGCCGGGAGTTCCCACTGACTCTAAATTCAACGGTTATTTCATCGCACCGCCATGTTTCCAACCCACTTATTTTACAGATGAGCAAACAAAGATTCAGAAAAATTAAATAACTTATCCAGCATCACACAGGTAGGCAGTGAGGTAGTCCTAGCAGCAATGGCTTCAGAAGACTATCTAAAGGCTGCCTGTACCCTTTCTAGGACTATCTATGAGGTTTTCTTCTAAAACAGCAAACTAAAGCAAGAAGAGAATGTCAGAAGGAGAACACTTTTTTTCTTTCTGAAACTGAAATACATACAGTAAAGCACATATGTAATGCTGGCCTCTGCTCAAGTCCTGCTAGGAGCTTCCAAGAAAAATGCACATGAGGTGCCTCAGGAAAATTCACAGTCCAGTGATGATGGAGTGATTTTAAGTGTCATAACATCTGGCTTTGATGTTGCCTCCCAGATTGCCTGAAAATCCTACATCCTCTACAAGACGACCCCTTCCCCAACCATCATGACCAGCACAATGCTTCATCATGATGCTACCCCCCAACTCACTGACAACATCCTGATCCCTTTACCAGAATATCCTCAGGAATCTCTATACCATACTGTGCGACTGCCATCACAAGTTAAATATATCACACTAAAACCCACAAAAAACACAGATTCCCAAACCTTGGTCATTTATTTCTATCTATATTTGATGCCACAAAGAATGATTGTTAAGTTTCTTCTGACTCAAATTCTAAAGCTCCTTTACTGGGGAAGTATTTAGACAGAATCCTAAAATTCACTGTTAAATAAGTATGACCTACACACCATTAACCAATTACAATTCCAGGGAGTAGGGCAGCTAGGTGACACTGTGGATAGAGTGCTGGGTCTGGAGTCAGGAAAACTCATCTTCCTGAGTTCAAATCTGGCCCCTGATATTTACCAGCTGGGTGATCCTTGGCAAGTCACATAACCCTGTTTGCCTCAGTTTCTGTAAAATGAACTGGTGGAAGAAATAGCAAACTACTTCAATATTTTTGCCAAGAAAACTTTAAATGGGTCACAGAGAGTTGGTGACGATTGACCAACAAAATACCAAGAAGTGTTCTGCAAAGGTTTCCTTGGAAAACAAAGGTTTGACCATACTGGTTTATCTACAATCAAAGATTTAACTTCCTCTTTCTTGGTCTTATTGACTAATGTGAAGACTTCACATTATAAGTACAAGTTCGACAAAGCTATCCTCTTATTCCCCTTCCTTTCCCCGTTACGAGTCATAACCTCAATCTGCCCTGAGCTGGATCTGTTTTCGGGACCACCAGAAAAGGGCTACATTTGGAGTCACAGGGTCTGGGTTTGAATTCCACCTCTGCCATTTGCTAGCAGTATAAGTGTTAGTGAGACCTTGGACAAGGGACTTGATTTTTCTAGGTTTAAGTTCCATCATCAGTAATATGAGCAGGATTAGACTAGCAGATCTCTAAGATCCCGCCCAGTTCTAAATCTGTGATCCACTAGAATATAAATTCCTTGATGGTTTTGTTTTCATGAGTTAAGTGACATGTCTGGGTCATGTGAGTATCAAGTGCCTGCCACACAAGTGGTAGATGCCGAGGTTTCCTGATTCTGAACTGCCTCTTCAAAAGCAGTATCGCCCAACCTGGGGGAACCCACAACCCTGAGATTAAGTCTCATGCCCTAACTTCTCTCCTGACCTCTAGTCTCCCATATGCCTCTATCTATTGGTCATCTCAAACTGGATGTGCCCTAGAAATCTTGTGCTCTGCATGTCTAAAACTGAACTCATTCTCCTTCCTCCAAAATCTTTCCTATCTCCTTAACTTTCCTATTACTGTCTAAGGGTACTAACATCTTCCCAGGCACTCAGGCTGAAAAATCAGGTGTCATTCTCAACTCCTCACTGCCCCCCCATCCAATCAGTTGTGAACAAATCAGTCAACAAGCATTTATTAAGCAACTAGCATGTGCCATGCATTGCGTAAACACTGACAGCTGTCAAATACTGTCATTTGTGCCTTCATCACATCTGTCATATACACCTCCCTTCTCTCCTCTGACACTGTCACCACTCAGGTGAAGACCCTTCTAACCTCATGTCTGAATTATTACAATAGGCTGCTAGCGGGTCTCCCTACCTCAAGTCTCTTCCCACACCAAATCCATCATCCACTCAGCCATCAAAGTCGGACCACATCACCTCTGCCCCATTCAATAAACTATTGCTCCCTATTATCTCCAGAAGCAAATATGAAATCTTATTCATAACCTGGTCCCTTTCCACTTTTCTACTCTCCTTACACCTTACTCTCCTCCATGAATTGTGAGCCAATAACACTGGCCTCTTTGAAAAAGATAATCCATGTCCCAACTATTTTCACTGGCTGCCCTCTATGCTTGGAATGTTCTCCCTCCTTTCTTCTACCTACTGACTTCTCTGGTTTACTTCAGATCTCAGCTAAAAGTTCCACCTTTTCGCCAATCCTCTTAATTTTCATGCATTTCTCTGCCTACCTCCATTTTGCCAACCTGCCGTAGAGCCTTCCAAACTCTTATTGGTATAATCGGCCACAGCTGGACACATTGTATCCACATTGTAATCTTGATCCCCAATACAGTGATGTCACTTTGGTCTTCTTTAAAGGATGCAGAAGGATAACAACCAACCAACCATCCTGTAACTATGCACATAGTTGTTTTCATGTTGACCCTTCCCCCCCCAAAAAAAACTCTGAACTGGACAGCAGGGGCCATCCTTTGCCTTTCTTTGTATCCTCATTGATTATCATGGTGCCTGGCATAGAGTAGGTGCTTATAATCTAGATGCCTATAAATGCATGTAGATTTGACCTGACGTTGAATTGACCTGAATCCTGTGACCTAGGAGATGCAGTATCATCACCAGCTTTCCTCTTGAGAATTCTGTGACTTGCCTAAAGTCATATGATAATTCAATAGACACAGAGGCAGCAGTGGGAATCTAGACTCCAGTGCTCCTAATCTCTGCATTTTAGAGGATTAGGGAACTTCATTTTAGCAATTTCCAAATTGCAGCTAAAGACAAATACTTCCCTGTTGAGAACAATTGCTAATTTCTTTTTTTAACAAGGTTCAGAAAATACATTGAAATCTGCTTCCGATCTAAGATACAAAGCCAATTTGTATATTATATAGAGGACCATCTGGGCTGCTATAGCTAGCTGGCTGTATTGCTATAAACTCTTTTTTAGGGTTCATGAATCAGTTGCCAGTAATGAAAAAAAATGCTTCTCTTCTTTGCACAAGGGAAGTCGGCTCCAAGATTCTGTTTTCTTTCTATGCATAGATCCCCCTCAGCCAGTCAGCAGGATTCCAAAGTCAAAAGATATTGTGGGCTGAAATGTCAGTACACTACTTCAGACTTTTAGGGGAAGAGATGGTCATCTATCCACTTAGCCCAAAGGAACCACAAGATAGGCTAGAAATAATGCCAGAGGGATATTAGAAGATGTAAAATATAGAAGGGGAGGGAAAGGAAATAAGGATTGTGAGGGGGAAGAGAAAGTCAGTAGAGGGGGAAAATGGAGAGAAAGGAGAAAGTAATGCTACATATGACAGAGATCAGCAGTTAATTACCTCAGGGTCCTCACATTTCAAAAAGGAACAAAGAAGTTGATAACCTACCCACTATCAGTCAGTTGGCCAAATTTGACTATTCATTCTTTCATTCAGCAGTGAATGAGTATTAAGAACTTTGTTAGGCATTAAGGATGCAAAACCAAAATGTGCCCACTTTCAAAAAGTTTACATTCTATTGAAGCAAAAACAAAGCCACAACAATCACAAACATAACATAATGATGGTCACCATCATGATCATGATAGCTAATGTGATTGCAAAGCACTTTATCTATTTTGTCTCATCCGATTCTCATAGTGATCCTGGGAGTTGGAGTCAGTATTATTGCCATCCTACAGATGAGGAAAGAAGTGGTTTGCCCAAGGTGACAAAGATAGTGCCTGAGGCAGGATTTGAACTCAAGTCTTCTTGATTCCAGGTTCAACTGCCAATCAATCCCTCTGACAACTAGCTAGCTTTGAACATGAACACAGATAAGTAAATGAAAAGTACACGCAGAGTTAATAAGAATGAGTGGAAAGGGCACTGGCAAATTGGGGAATCAGGAGGATCCAAGGACCTTGGAGGGGGTGGCCCTTGAAGGAAACTAGGAATTCTGTGAGGCATAGGTAAAGAGAGTGTATTCCAGGCATAGCACAGCCAAGGCATGGAAGCTGGAGGTAAAATTTTGTATATAAGAAACAGCAAAGTTGGTTTGGCCAACAGCAGTAGGTTGCTTTATCCATATTGAATTTGTATAGGGGAGGAATATCTACTTTATCTACAAAGTTAGGCTGAAGATAGATCGTGAAGAGCTTTCCCTTCCAAACAAAGGAGTTTGTATTTTATCCCAAAGGCAACAGGGCACTGCTAGAGCTTACTGAGTAGGGACGGGACATGGTCAGATCTGTGCTTTTGGAATATCCATTTAGACAGATTGGAGGCAGACCAATTAAGAGGCTACTGCATTAGTTTAGGTAAGAATTGATGAATGGAACTAGGGTGGTGGCTGTGAGCATAAAACGAAAAGAACATAATATCTACTATATTGTAGAGATAGAATAATCAATACTTAACAACTAACTAGATATGAGGGGGTGGAAGAAGTGATTAAAAAGAAGGAAGAGTGAAAGAGGATCCCTAGGTTGTAAATTTGGGCAATGTAAAGGATGTTGGGACCTCAATAGAAAAAAAGAAGTTAAGAAGAGGGAAGACTTTTGATGAGTTCTGCCTTAGACATGCTAAGTTTATGATGTCAATAGGGCTTCTAACTAGAAATGTCCAATAGGCTGTTGGAGTTCAGGAAAGGCTGGATATGTAAAATTAAAATAAAGAGATAGAGGTAGAGATATACAGATAGTTATAGATCAAGGGGTCTTCTGCATAGAGATGATAGTTGAACCCATAGGAGATAATGAAATCAAAAGAGAGTAGAGAATCAAAAAAGAAGCATGGGTCCAAAGGTACACTCAAATATGATGGAGTGGGACATGGATAATGATCTTGCAAATAAGACTGAAGAGTAACCATCCAGGCAGTAGAATAACGTCATGAAAATACAGAGGAAGAGCAATCAGAAGGAGATGGTGGCCAACGGTGTCAAATGCTTTAGAGAGCTCAAGAAAGCTAAGGCCTGAGAAGAAGACGTGATTTAGGAATCAAAATATTAATGATAATCTTGGAGAGAGTAGTTTCAATTGAGTTATGAGGTTCAGGAGCCAGACTACAAGAGTTGAAAAGTGAGTGAGAAGAGAAAAGGAAGAAAGGCTCATGGACATTTTTTTTCTAGGAAATTGACTGTGAAAGGAAAAAGATATAGAAGAATAGTTTGAAAGAGTAGTAGGGTCAAGTGAAAGTTTTTTGTTTTGTTTTTTTTTTTGTTTTTTTTTTTTTAATTTAACTTTTAACATTTATTTTCACAAAATTTTGGGTTACAAATTTTCTCCCCTTTTATCCCCTCCCCCCCCAACCCAAGCATTCTAATTGCCTCTGTGACCCATCTGCTCTCTCTTCTATCCTCCCTCTCTGCCCTTGTCTCCGTCTTCTCTTTTGTCCTGTAGGGCCAGATAGCTTTCTTTACCCCTTAACCTGTATTTCTTATTTCCTAGTGGTAAGAACATTACAGTTGATCCTAACACTTTGAGTTCCAACTTCTTTAGCTCCCTCCCTCTCCACCCCTTCCCTTTGGAAGACAAGCAATTCAATATAGGCCAAATCTGTGTAGTTTTGCAAATGATTTCCATACTAGTTATATTGTATAGGACGAACTATATTTCCCTCCATCCTATCCTGTCCCCCATTACTTCTATTCTCTTATGATCCTTTCCCTCCCCATGAGTGTCGACCTCAGATTGCATTCTCCTCCCCATGCCCTCCCCTCTATCCTCCCTCCCACCCTGCTTGTGCCCTTGTCCCCCACTCTCCTGTATTGTGAGATAGGTTTTCCTATCAAAATGAGTGTGCATTTTATTCTTTCCTTTAGTGGAATGTGATGAGAGTAGACCTCATGTTTTTCTCTCGCCTCCCCTCTTTATCCCTCCACTAATAAGTCTTTTGCTTGCCTCTTTTATGAGAGATAATTTGCCCCATTCAATTTCTCCCTTTCTCCTCCCAATATTTCTCTCTCACTGCTTGATTTCATTTTTTTTTAAGATATGATCCCATCCTCTTCAATTCACTCTGTGCACTCTGTCTCTATGTATGTGTGCATGTGTGCATGTGTGTGTGTGTACTCCCACCCAGTACCCAGATACTGAAATGTTTCAAGAGTTACGAATATTGTCTTTCCATGTAGGAATGTAAACAGTTCAACTTTAGTAAGTCCCTTATGGCTTCTCTTTGCTGTTCACCTTTTCATGGTTCTCTTCATTCTTGTGTTTGAAAGTCAAATTTTCTTTTGAGCTCTGGTCTTTTCATCAAGAAAATTTGAAAATCCTCTATTTCATTGAAATACCATTTTTTCTCCTGAAGTATTATACTCAGTTTTGCTGGGTAGGTGATTCTTGGTTTTAGTCCTAGTTCCTTTGACTTCTGGAATATCCTATTCCATTCCCTTCGATTCCTTAATGTAGAGGCTGCTAGATCTTGTGTTATCCTGATTGTATTTCCACAATACTTGAATTGTTTCTTTCTAGCTGCTTGCAATATTTTCTCTTTCACCTGGGAATTCTGGAATTTGGCCACAATGTTCCTAGGAGTTTCTGTTTTTGGATCTCTTTCATGCGGTGTTCTGTGGATTCCTTGAATATTTATTTTGCCCTCTGGTTCTAGAATCTCAGGGCAGTTTTCCTTGATAATTTCATGGAAGATGATGTCTAGGCTCTTCTTTTGATCATGGTTTTCAGGTAGTCCCAGAATTTTTACATTGTCTCTCCTGAATCTATTTTCCAGGTCAGTAGTTTTTCCAATAAGATATTTCACATTATCTTCCATTTTTCCAATCTTCTCGCTATGTTCTGTGATATCTATCTTTCTCACAAAGTCCTTAGCATCCATCTGTGCCATTCTAGTTTTGAAAGAACTATTTTCTTCAGTAAGCTTTTGAATCTCCTTTTCCATTTGGCTAATTCTGCTTTTGAAAGCATTCTTCTCCTCATTGGCTTTTTGAACCTCTTTTGCCAATTGAGTTAGGCTAGTTTTCAAGGTGTTAATTTCTTCAACATTTTTTTGGGTCTCCTTTAGCAGGGAGCTGATCTGCTTTTCATGCTTCTCTTTCATCCCTCTCATTTCTCTTCCCAGTTTTTCCTCCACCTCTCTAACTTGATTTTCAAAATTCTTTTTGAGCTCTTCCATGGCCTGAGCCCATTGGGTGGGCTGGGACACAGAATCCTTGATTTCTGTGTCTTTGCCTGATGGTAAGCATTGTTCTTCCTCATCAGAGAGGAAGGGAGGAAATGTCTGTTCTCCAAGAAAGTAGCCTTCAATAGTTTTATTTCTTTTCCCTCTTCTGGGCATTCTCCCCAGCCAGTGACTTGACCTCTGAATATTCTCCTCACACCCACCTTGCTTCCTGGTCCTCCCAGCCAGCATTTGGGGACTGAGATTCAAATGCTGCTTCCTGCCTTAGGGCTTTTGGCGGGGGCAGGGCTGCTATTCAGTGTGAGAATTAAGTTCAGGTGGTCAGGTCGGGGCAGGGCAGCCTCTCAGGCTCAGTTCCCTCAGGGAGTTTATGTACAGACCTTCCACAATGGATCCAGGCTCCCGCCCACTTGGGGAGCCCCTGTCTGCAGCAGCCTCTCAGCTTCTATCTCCCGGGGGGGCCAAGCCATGGGGGCACCCCACTCCCCTCTCGACCCGCCAAAGAGACTCTCTCACCGACCCCCGTCACCTGTGGGTGGAGGGGCTTGTGCCGCTGCTGGAGATCCCGTCCCTGAAGCCTGCTCGGATCTGTACCTCTCGGAGCCGCGGCCGCCGCAAGTCTGGGCTGGGCTCCTCGTCTGCAGCGTGACGGACCTTTTGCGAGGGGTTTACAGGTCCCTCTGTGGGTGGAGGGACCCGCATGGCCGCTGGAGATCCCGTCCCCGCAGCCCGCTCGGATCTTTTCCTCTCGGTGCCGCGGCCGCTGCAGGGCTGCCCTCTGCTCCCAGTCCCGCCGCCCAGTCCGCAGCGCGAAGGAACCCCCCACAAGAGGTTTGCAGGTCTCTCCGGAACAGAAATCTCCCTCGCTCCAGTATTCCATGGCCTCTGGGTGCAGAATTCACCGTGAGTTGCTCCCCTCTAGCCGTTCTGTGGGTTGTGGGTTTGGAGCTATGTGTATGTGCGTCTTTCTACTCCGCCATCTTGGCTCCGCCCCGAAGACCAAAGTTTTTTTTAAGGATAGGGAAAATTTGGGTATTATTATTTGGCAACAGAGGAACAGAGAAGGACCCAGTAGACAAGCAGAGACGGAAAATGAGAAGGGGGAAAAAAGATTTTTTTTTTTAGGCAACAGCCAAGGTACTGTGACAAGTACCATAGGGACAGATTTTTTAATGGAAAAAATTATTCCAAGACCTCATAGAACTTATCATCTCAATGGATTGATCGGATTCTTGGGCTAGAATAAGCAAACAATGTGCATGATAGATCACAGTCAATAAAAAAGTTGCCTGGAGCTGCCTGAGTCTCCAAGAGGTTAAGTGATTTGCCCATGGCTAAGTTAAGTGACTTGCCAGTTAGTATGTGCCAGAGTCTCAAGTCTTCTTGACTCCAAATTTGATACACTACCCACCATACCTTGCTGCCTCACAGGCTTGAATAAGACAAAAATAAACAATAAATGCAGATGAACGTAGTGGGAGCAATCAACATGAAGTCCCTTAAGCCAAATAATCATTGGCAGGAACAACTATCTTGCTCCTAGCTAGTTGTTACTACCAGGAGCCTGGCCAGAGCAAAATGAAGTCAGTCAATGAGCCAGTACTCAGTCAAAAGGCCTCCCTTAGCATCCACTATGGAGAGAAGAGAAAAGAAACTTGGATGCAATTTTCATGCTTCACCCAGGGACAATGACAATGAACAGAAATTTAAAATATCTTCTGGCCTGAAATCAACATCAAGGAAAAAATGCTCAGTGTTCTTTTAATTTCTCCTGTACCCTCCAGTGGGGGAGATTTTGCATCCTCTGTTTGTCAGACCCTCAGTACATACATGAAGGCCACCAAATGAGGGGAAGCAATCGGTCACCAGGGCCCTCCCCAAGCTGTTGATGGGCTCTTATCATTGTTCCCACTCAAGAAAATATCCTGCTGCTAAGTATGCTTTCGATAACAGATATAAACACTACCCTCTCCAAAAGGGATGAATGAAATAAAATCTGAAAAATCTCTTTCCAAAGGACTGACAGGGGAAATTGAAGGAGTCATCAGGGGAGTCATCAGGTAACGATAGGGAGAGGAGAGAAGGGTTAAATACTTATGATCTCATCATCGACTTCTAATGTAGAAAGTACCTTCACTCCCACCAATACATACTGGCAATTTGCCTTCAGTTTATAATTTTGCAGAGTTGGTCTGAATATTAAGGGATGAAGGGACTTCCATTGGTGATGTAAAATGAGCACTACATTTTGAGTCAGAGGACCGGGGCTCCAGTACCAATTCTGTTACTTATTATCTATATGGCCATGGGCAAGTCATTTAACCTACCCTGGGACATGATTTCTTCATCTATAAAATGAGAGGGTTTGAATCATGTAATCTCTAAGGTCCCTTCTAACCCCAAATCTATGTTCCTATAATCTCATGGTCATACAGCTAAAATGTGTCAGAAGGCTTGAACCTGGATTCCCTTACTCAAGGCCTCTTTCAAAAAGATTTCAGAACATGAACAAGTCAACAAACATTGACTTAAATGTTTACTATGTACCAGATGCTGTGCTAAAATCTGGGAAAATAGACAGAAGTAAAAAGAAAGATGGTCCCTGAGTTTACATAATTAGGATTATTTGAACTTGATATAATGGATAGTGCCCAGCCTGGAGTCAGGAAGACTCATCTTCCTGACTTCAAATCCAGCCTCTGATACTTATTAGCTGTGTGACCTTGGGCAAATCATTTCACCCTGTCTGCCTCAGTATTCTCATCTGTAAAATGAGCTGGAGAAGGAAATAGCAAACCACTCCAGTATCTCTGCCCAGAAAACCCCAAATAGGGTCACAGAAAGTCAAATACAACTGAAAACAACTGAGCAACAACTTCCTCATTTTGAGGTTAGCTCTCTATCCATTGCACTGATTGCCTCCCCTAGTATGAAATCTAAGTATTATTTTCACAGTTTTGCAAATCAGGAATCAAGAACTCAGAGGACTGAGGTGATATTCTTATTGTCACACAAAGTGGCTAGATGGTGCAGGAGATAGGGCACAGGATCTGTTTGTCTGTTTTCCTAGCTGTAAAATGGGGATAACAGTGATACCTACCCCACAACAATTGTTGTGAAGAGTAAATGAGGTATTTGAAAGGCCAAACATTAAAGCACTAGTATGAATACTGGCTATTAAGTATTTCAAACTCAAGCCTTCAGATGCCAGATCTTGTACTCTTTCCAATATATCACATTGCCTTTTAGGTATATAATATCTAAAGAAATCTACTAAACCCTTCCATAGTGAAACACTTCTACAGTTACCCAGAAGGCCCCCTTAGCACTTGGGCAACTGAAGCTTTTCTTTGTCCTGGTCCTCTCCTGTGAAAGTCATGTTGAATTATTTTACAGATGATGGGCTAAGAACAAGGGTGGGGAAATATAGACAGAGGTGAAGACGGGAACTGTTGAGTTCATCTGAATTTTATTTAAGATTTCAACAAAACTCACAGGCTAATAACTGTAGAAAGATAATTATGAAACACTGAGTTAATTGGTAGAGGCAGTAAGAGATGCTCTTGACACTACCAAGAGATAGAACAAGAGGAGAATTCTATCAGTTCTATCAAGCAAGGGATAAAGAAACTCCCAGAACCCAGGGCAGAGGAAGAGAATTTAGGAAATGCTGGGAATCCAACTCTCCATCTTTCCCTTTGGCCCTGCCTGTCTGAGCTGCTGCAAACAGAGATAGGGAAGCAAGATCAATGAATGGTAGTCATAATGCCTAGTAAATATCAGGATTGTAAAGATTTCGGAAGCACTCTGAATAGCCCATTTCAAACTTCAAGGCCTGACTCGTTCTACTGTTTCCTCAGACAGCCAGAGAACACCTAAACTAGACTAAATAATACTGTTTCTGTCTCATGAGCTTCTCATTTTCTACCCATAAGCATACACTGCTAAAATGTAACAATTAAGAGATTTCTTAACCCAGGATCCATGAACTTGATTTTAATATATTGATAACTACATTTCAATTAATTAGGTTCCTTTGTAATTCTACATATAAAAATATCATTTTGAGGACTCCATAAGTTTCACTAGACTGCCCGAGGGGTCCATGACATCAGAAAAGGTTGAGAAATCTGAGTTTTTTATTTGTCCAAAGATATTCAGCTGTGCTGTTATTAACTGGAGGGGACCCCAGGGAGCAAGCCCACAGATTAAGGGAGGATGACCTCTACACTTAAAGAAGTTCTAGCCCCTAGATCAACTCCATCAGAATTTGAGGAATCTGAAATGTCAAGCCATACCCTCTTACAATGATATTTTCCCTGACCTCCTGAGACTTGTCAATAGAGTGATTCATCCACTTGGGGATCCTGTTATGGAGGGTCCTTTGTATTCTCTGCATTCATGAGCTGGTTCTTAGAGCAGAGCTGATGCTTGCATTCAAGGATGTTTCCAATGCATTTGAGGGCAGCAGCAGATGCACATAAGCAACTCCCTCTGTCCATAGGCAGTCCACCTGTGCTGGGCCCATTCCAGGTCGGTGCTCAGAAGCTAAGCTGCTTCTCCTCCCCAAGGTCATTGGCACATTCATTTCCCAAACTGAAGAACCACTGAAAGGCTAGCCTTATAGTTTGGCTGAGCCAACTTCAAAACACTAGAGATAAGTAATCATCAAGTTATAGAACTTTAAAGCTAGAAGGGACTTTAGAGCTATTCTCTCTAGTTCAACTACAGCATTTTGGTGATAAAAAGAACCGAAGCTCAAAAAGTGACTTACCCAAGATCACACAATGAGCTATTATGAGCATTTCAATCAAAATAAGCTTGTCACTAGCCTTTTTGTTACCAGCTCTCATTCATTTAACAAGTATTTTGCTGTTCAGTCATGTCCAACTCTTCATGACCCTATGGACCACACTGTCCATGGGGTTTTCTTGACAAAGATACTGGAATGGCTTGCCACTTCCTTCTCCAGTGGATTAAGGCAAGCAGAAGTTAAGTGACTTGCCTGGGGTCACACAACTAGTAAGCCTCTGGGGCTATATTTGAACTCAGGACTTCCTGCCTCCAGGGCCAGTGCTCTATCCACTGAGTCACCCAGCTGTCTCCATATTTGCTGACCCATATTATGTGTAATATATACTGAAAGGTGATGAAAGACATGCAAAAAAAAATGACATGGTCCCTGCTTTCCAGAAATTTATTGACTGGGTACAGACAGGAAGTTTACAAATAGCTCAAATATACCAGTATATAATTAGGGCCAAAAATGAATGATCAGACCCAGAGGCCAATAATGGAGTGCAGACAGAAAGGAAAAGGTCACTGTGGGCCCTAGTGGTCAGGAGATATGACCTCAGTTAGGAAGGGCATGTCAGACAGGGTAGAACATCAAAAGAAAAGCAAGTGTCAGATATTTCCATGGGGCATATTTGGGAAAAAGTCAGTAGGCTGGGAGGGTTCCATCAAAGGGCAGAGGGAGCCAAGTTGCAAAGTAAGAATGACGCCCAGTTTAGAAGCAGAATTATATAGCAGTAGGAAGGAAGACACTAGTAGAGAAAGACCCAAGTTCAAATTCTGACTTTGATATTTACTTGATATGCAATCTTGGTCAAATCACTTCATATCTGTGAGTTATAGCTTCTTCATCTGTGCAATGGGAATGATAACACTGGGGGCTGGTCCTCAGTAAACCTTAAAACAACATAACAAACATGAGCGTTGAATGTGAAGCTGAAGAGTTTACATCAAACCTATCAAAATTACTTCTTTTGTCTCTACTGAAGTGTAAACTCCTTGAAAACAACGAGGGTACATAACCAAGATTTTATAAGTCCCATAATGCCTAGTACAGTGTAAACATTCGACACAATTATAAAAAATTATTAAGCACCTGCTGCATACATAGCACTCTGCTAGGGGCTGAAGGATATACAAAAATTAGATAATACGTGGCTGGTCCCTGCCTTCATGGAGTTTAAAATCTAATAGTAGGGTATAACACTTACATAAAATAATACATATGCCAGGCCTTTCCTGATTCTTGATGCTTTCTCTCTCCCTTCTATTTACTCATCTCTGTATGTGTCATACATCTACCTCCCTTTCCCCCTCCCAATAGAACAGAATCTCCCTGAGGGCAGGGTCTGCTTCATTTTTTGACTTTTGAATGCCCAGTGCCTATCACAGAGGTACAAAGCTTTGCACAAAACAAGTGCTTAATAAATATCTGTGGAATTGCATTAAATGGCATCAAATCCTTTGTTGAACTAATTCAGTTTAGCTCCAACTCAGACTCTCTCTCAGACTCTCCTGTGTTTATAGCTTCCTCAATCCTTCTTGTTCAATTCAATCTGGACCTAAGGACAAGTTATCTCATATTCCTTTCTAGCTCCCATCTCTGTTACCCTCAGTTCCATGCTTACCCATATGGCCCTTCTGCCTCCCCACACCAGGACCACCTCAGCTATTCCACCTGAACCCAGGTCAATACTTCCAAACCACTATTATATTTACCATTTAAAAACTAGTTATGGGATTGTCCTGAGACAATTACCCCTACTAATGTTTTTTCACCTCAAGTCACAGGAGGCAGGGAAAGGGGATGCCAAAGATGATGTATGTAGACTAAGGTTAGGATTTAAATTTAACTGTAACAAAGATAAATCGGTATGGAATAAGGTTTTTACATGTTACAATATGATGTAAGAGCAATTGAGTTTTAATACTATTGACTGAATTAATTACTGAGATTAAATCAGAGACATCTTCAGTTTGGGGAAAAGAATTTCAGTGTAAGTTTCTTAGAGGCAGGTAATCTCTGGTAATATTTTGCATTGATGGAAATGTTTCTGTTTTGATTTGAATTCATTTCATGAACATAAGTTGAAGTTAGTGTTCGAACTTATCATATATGTAACTCATTCTTTACACTGAGCATGGTTAGAAAGGGATAGAGAAGCTTGGGAAATAGGTAAATCTATTAGAGCAATAACTTATGAGTTTAATGGGAAATCTGATTTTATGTTGTAATTTATTCTGGAACTAGAACAAATATAGAAAGCCATGCAAACTACTTAAGAGAGGTTCTTCAACCAAGGAGAAATTATAGTCACCTCTGAAACTGATTATTGGAGCTTTCTATTTTAAAATTGTATGGGATTATTAACTGACTGCTTTTCTGAGTCTCACTCCAAGTACAGATATAAGGTATGGCTGTTTCAGTCAGGATCAATGATGCCAGTGAGCCTGTGAGATGCTGGTATGAACTGCAAAAAGGTGATCTCATAGGAAGGTTGGAAGAAGGACTTTTCCACCTGAGCTGAGGTAGCATACTCCTGATGAAATTTCCCCACTGACACCTGGCAAACTTCAAGCCTGGCAAAGTGCCAGCTGACAATCCACACAATTTCTGCCTGGAAATTGACATGAAGGTAAGGAAATGTTCCTTTGCTCCAGCTATGTCCCTACTCTTAGTGACAAATTCCTATGATCAAAAGTTTTGTAAGCATAATACCAGCTCTATTAAATAATAGATTGGTAGGGGAACATCTGAGGTTAAGATGTAAGTCTAAGATTAAGTTATTAGGTTTAAGATTTTAGACCAACAATAAGTTAGAGTTCTTTAATTCTTAGTAATAGTATGGAGACAATCAGGTTGAGAGCTTCTGAAGTTAGTGTATTTATATTACTCTTATCTCAGCTAGTTAATGTTAAAGGAAGAATGGTTAGTAGTCTATCTTATAAATGCTTTTAAGAGATATAGCATAACCAAAAGTTGGAAATATTTATGACTTGATATGTACTGTGTTAAAAATTGATCACTTATTGTATTTATGTAGGTATTAGAGTCTGTTATTAATTTCTTAGTGAAGTCCTCTTGATGGAGGAATAAATAATGGAGAACTGGCCAAAATTCCAATTTTCATTTTGTAAAAGTGATAAGGAGTATAAGGCTTAAGAATGGAAATTCACAAATTGTGTCAGGATCAATTTTATAGAATGGACACTGGAAATAGGACTTCTACAAAAGATGGCAAGAAGATACTCTGATGAAGATGGTTTGATCGAACATTCACACCAATAAGCTACACATCAATAAGATGATGATGCCTCCTATTGCTGTATGAGATGAAACTTCTAAATGGACAATCCATTGATTCAACTTTTTCTTTTGGGTCTCTGTTTCTGTACTTATGAAGGGGACTGCCCCCTTGCAATTTGTCAATGTGTCAATCAGCCTCTTCTCCTTCCTACTTAAAGGGGAGATAGATGAAGGGAAGAATTCATATGAGAGAGCAAGAGAGCATTAGAAATGTGAAAACAAAATTTTAAGGAGGGAAGTATTAAGATCTTAGTGGAAAGAACCACAGGAAACTCTCCATCAGATGAGGAATGTGAACTGATGTAAAAAAGGTTTGAAGAAAGTATTAGGAAAGAAGTGTGGAAACATAACCCATATTGAAAGAAAAAGGAGGAATTATGAGAGACAGCAAAAGTTTCCACAGAAGTAATTATTAGTTGATGAAGACAGTGAAAATAAGTCAGATAATAAGAAGGCCAGCAGACTACAGAAGGACTCAACCAATCAGGAGACAGACAGTGGTCTTCAGAAAATTACGAAATTTTTGATAAGGGAAACAAATCTACAGCTAGCTGGAACTAGCCAGGGAAAATGACCTAGAGCTACCTGGAGAAAGCTTTTCTTCACTGCACTTCCTTAATGAACTTCATGCATATAAGCAGACACTCCCCACATACAATTATCCCTCCATTTTCTGATCATGGGTCCTGTGTTAAAACATGTTTGGGAGGGGGATCACACTGGGGCTGGTTACGTAATGGGCATGTAGAGAAGATGGGGACCTAATGGAAAATGGACCAATCCATCTCCTGATGGGAAAATCTGTCCTGAACTAACAGTACAAAGTCAGTCTCGCTTCTGTATCCAATGCTCCCTCCTCCTGAAAAGAGGGTGGGGGTTCACTTTAGCCAAACTGTTCAATTCCTCTTAACTCTGCTGCGATAAATTTTCCTTGATACCTTATTAATGTCAAGCGTGTCTCTAACAGAAGAGATGCCTGTAGTGACAATTCTCCATAAGCCATCCTAATAACAGGCAAAAATGACATACACTAATGAAAACAGAGGCTAATTCAAAAGTTGCTGCTTCACGAGACTGTCTATGACATTAAAAAAAGCTGAGAAATCCAAAAGAAAGGTTTTTTTTTTCATTTGTCCAAGAAGGTTCAGCTGTGTTGTTATCAACTGGAGGGGACCCCAGATATATACGTGTGTATATATATATATATGTATATGTATGTGTATATGTGTATATATGTGCATTTACATGTGTGTATATGTGTGTACATATACATGCATGTGTACATATGTATAAAATGTGTGATCTGTGTATATAATAGGTATGTATTATATAATATGAAATCTATGTCCATGTAATGTATACATACGCATATAATATGTAACATATATCTGTGTAATGTATACATAGATAAATAACATATATAATATATAAAAGGTATACATACATACATAACACACATATACATATGCATGTATATGTATATATGTATATATATATCCACCTTTTTACAGAAATAGATGTATCTTCAATTCGTACCCAGCATCTCTCCTCCCACTCACTTAACACTAAAATTACATCATGAGTTTGCATTCACTAAGACCTCACTAACTGATGGAGGGGACAAAGAAATGAAGAAGCTCCAGAGCAAAATGAATAAGAACAGGAAAGCCAGCCTGGAATTAGAAATTTCCTTTAGATAATCCCCAAAGGAGATTGGTAATCAGGAGGTATGTGTCACCATGTTTCTTACCTGAAAATGTCAAGGTTATTACTATCTTCCAACACAGGTGGAGCTAAAAAGACTAATGTGGGGGCCACAGTGTATATTCTCAAAAGCAATTCTCAACTATATTATGACTGGAAGAGACAGGTACCCTCATTTTACAGATGAGGAGACTGAGACCCAGAGAGGTTAAATTTCTTGCCAAAGATCAGATAGTAAATTAGTGCATATCTAGAAAGAGCCAAGATTTGAACCCAAGTAGGCTTCCCAGTCCAGGACCTTTTCAACTAATGCCATATTGCCTCCCTTGTGCACAAATAACGGTCACTATTTGCACGTGCTTTTTCCATTAACATATTTTCCTCTTGGATTCCTGCTTCCTAACACCTTAGCTCAGTCACCCTAATCCAATAGCTATAGCAGATAGCAGCTTGATCTAGCCACTGTTACCCATTCCCATTAACCTGGCCATTCCAACTGAGCAAAACGAAATGGCCTTTGAATCATTTACTGACTGAACAAGAGAAGGCCATCACAGCCATTACAATTCTATTGGCAGTGCCAGAAGATTCAATGATACTTATCCGCATTTCAGTTTCAAGAATGCTGATGTCATCCATGATGCAGACTTATGCAATGAGTCTAGCCAAGCATCAAACATTTCTGCTCATCATTCTCACCAATCTGCATCACCACCCGCTAAGTGGGCTCATGAGAGCTTGGGTGACTTAGTTCTTCTTTTCCTGTTAGGGTCTTAAAATCTATTTTTAGTATCATGGCTCTTTTGGGCAGTCTGGGAAAATTTACAGACCCCTTCTCAGAACAGTGTTTTTAAATGCATAAAATAAAATAGTCTGTTACAAAGTTAAAGGAAGGGGAATGAGTATTAAGTGTCTCCTATGTACCAGACACTGTGCTATGTGATTTAGAAATGTTATCTCATTTGATCCTTACAACAATCCTGGGAAGTAGGTGCTATGATTATCCTCATTTTACAGCTGAGGAAACTGCTGCAGACAGAGGTTAGATGACTAGCCTAGAATTAAACAGCTAGTAAGTGTCCAAAGCTGGATTTGAACTCAAGTCTTCTTGACTCTAGCTTCAGTGTTCTATCTACTCTATCACCCAGCTATCAAAGAAAATCAATTTTATTGACATACCATTCTCAAAATAATTTGTTTAAAAATTCATAGATTCCAGTTTAAGAACTCCTTCTGAGTTTCTGAATAGACTTTGAGACCTGAGTTCCTGAACAGACCTTGACTCCTTTAGATCAAGGTCTCCTATTGCATCCTGGGTCATCTCCAGTCATCCTGATGAATATCTGGTCACTGGATTCATTTGGCTCCGGAGGAGAAGTGAGGCTGGTGACTTTGCACAGCCCTCCATCACTCAAAACAAAGTCAAGTGCAAGTCACATCATCATTTCTCTGATGGCATGGTCTTCGAACAAGGATGAACACAACAACTCCTTCACTAGAGGTTTTCAATCAAAGGTTGGATGACCACTTGCTGAGTATATTGTAGATGAGATTCTATTTCTAAATCTATGATTTCCAAGTTACAGGACAATTGCTGAAGTTGGGACTGGGTCCTTCCAACTCAAATTCTATGACCATATCTCCAAAAAAAGCATGTTTTCTTGCATGTTTCTCTAGGAGCTGTCCTTTATCAGTAAATCTGCCTTCCCTCTAGGCTGTGATATCAATTTTATGTCTACACAGCCACCAGGCAACTACATTAGTACTGCTTCCCAGAGGTCACTGTCCTAGATCTGTCTTCCCTTTCTCAGTCAAACTCTTTGAAAGAATTGTCTATACTTAATCCTTCCACTGCCTCTCTTCTCTCTTTTGAACCCTTTGCAATCTGGCTTCCAACCTCATCACTCAACTAAAAGTGCTTTCTTCAAAGTTACCAATTATCTCAACTGCCAAATCTGATGGTCTTTTCTGTCTTAATCCGTCTCAACCTCTCTGCTGCATTGGACGCTGTGGACCGCCCTCTCCTAGATCATCTCTCCTCTCTGCGTTTTTATGACTGAACTCTCTCCTGGTTTGCATCCTTCCTATCTCAGTTTTATATTAGTGATTTATTTTTTGGTCTAGACCCATTATTTTATTAGTGTAAAGAAAATTCCCTGTTTCAATGAATTTCAGCAACTGCCCTGTGACTTGGAAATCATAGATTGAGAAACAGAAAATATTGTAGCATTAATCTCTTAATGGCCAAATCCAATGACTTTTTTTCAGTCTTTATTCTTCTCCACTTCTCCGCAGCCTTTGACACTCTGCTGATCACCCTCTTCATGATACCACCTGACACCACTCTCTCCTGGTTCTCCCCTTACCTATCAGACTGCTTTTTCTTAGTCTCTTTTGCTGGAAATTCATTTAGAATTCAACATTTGTTAAGCTGTGAGTTGCATGGGGACTGTGAGACCTCATATGGGGTCAAGACCCACAGTTTAAGAAGCACTGAAGGGGTCTTTAGTGGAAAAGGTTTAAGAAGCCCTGATTAGATCATGCCCTCTAACTATAAGTGTCCCACAAGGCTCTGTCCTAGACCCTCTTCTCCCTCTATCCTACTTTACTTGGTGATCTCATCAACTTCCATGTATTTAATTACCATCACCATGCTCAGGATTCTCAAATATACCTCTCCTGCCCTAACCTCTCTGCTGACCTCCAATTTCACACTTTCAAAAGCCTTTCAGACATCTCGAAGTGGGTGCCAAGTAAATATTTTAAATTCAATATGTCTAAAACTAAACTCATTATCTTCCCCAAAAATTCGTCTCTACTCCTACCTTCCCCATTACTTTAGAGGGCAACACCATCCAACCAGACCCTCATCTCTGAACCGAAGAGTCATTCTTGACTTCTTATTGTCACTCAACATCCCCCACCCCTATATCCAATCTATCACTAAGACCTATTGATTTTACCTCTACAACATCTCTCAAATAAACCTCTTATCCAGTGACACTGCCACCACTCTAGTACAAGCCCTCATCACCTCAAAACTTGGACCACTGCAATAGCTTGCTGGAGTGTCTGTATGTCTCAAATCTCTGCCCACTCCAACCCATCTTCCCTTCTGCCACCAAAGTGACTTTTCTAAAGAGCAGATCCAACCAGGTCACCTCCCTGCTAAAAAAAAACTCTCGTAGCTCCCTATTGCTCCAAGATCAAATACAAAATCCTCTAGGATTCAAAACCCTTCATAATGTTGCCTCTTCCTCCCTTTCCACTCTTCTTACATTTTATTCCCTCCCAGCTACTCTTTGATCCAGTGACATCAGTCCTACTTGCTGTTCCATCCATCACTTGGAATTGGCCATTTTCTCTGGCTATCTCCCATGTCTGGAATGCTTTCCCTCCTCATCTCTGCCTACTAACTTCCCTGGTTTCTTTAAGTCCCAACTAAAATCCCAACTTCTCCAGGAGGGTTTTGCCAATTCCTCTTAATCCTAGTGCATTTCCTATTTTAATTATTTCCTTTCTATCCTATCTATAGCTTGTTTGCTTGCTTGTCATCCCCGCCCCCACTGGACTATGCGTTCCTTGAGGGCAAGAATGGTCTTTTGCATCTTTCTGTATCCCCAGCACTCAGCACAGCACCTGGAACACAGTAGGCACTTGATAAATGTTTACTGATTGACTTTAGAGGCAATCCAGTTCAACCCTCAACCCCAAGCTGAGTCCCAGTTAGATTGTGACTTGCCCAGGAGTCATAGAGTAAGCAAGTGACAGAGCCAGGATTCAAACTCAGCTACTCAGACCTCCACAGTCATGATTACAAAGTTGACTGGGGCACCAAGAAATTAAATGACTTGTCCAATGAATTATTTCTACAAAGCTAGTCTTGATGTGATTCCAACACAAATAGTGAAACTTGGGTCTTAAAGTTCTTCAAGGGATGACTCCCCATCATGTTTATTCAAGTGGCCCAAACAGCTGCCTGCAAGGTTTCCTGGAAATGGATTTTACCTTATTTTGGCTAGAATTTGACTTGACATGTGAAACCTTCAGGAATTTTTTTCTTCTTTTAAACAAGGGTATGAGAGGGATGTTCAGAAAAATTAGTTACTTACTCAAAATAACTCCTGGAAGGCAGAGTGGTATAGTGTATAACATGGTGGGCTGTGGTCAGAAAGACCACAAACTGGTTAAGTGACCCTGAGCTCTTTGTGCTTCAGGCAAGCCCCTAGGATTTATCTATTAAGTAGCGAACATTTCCCCTTACAAATATGGCATGCTGAAGAAATTCCAGACCTCTCCCATAGTAAGGCCTATAAGAGATTAACTCCAAATATTTTACTTTCACAGAATAGGGTCATGAGAATTTTTAATTTCTTTTTATTAATCTTTATTATTTGAGGTTCAGGGTTGCCTCTCATGGTTAGGCTCTGGCCGAATCCTGCCCCATGGGATGGTAAAATTTACTAAAAGCTTCAGACATTTCCAAGATAAGAAGTCAAAAGTGAAGCCAGACATCTCAAAGTAATTTGATTTGTTTTATTTGTGGAAGGATCCCAACCAGCTCTAACTCTGTAGCATGTAAGTCCCTTCTCTCAATTAACCCACTGTAAACTCTGACAATCTAACTTTAATGTGTAACTGGTCTTAGTTTACTCATAGGCCCTAAAACCAAGTCTATTTTCTTAAAGGATGAATGAGATTATGATTCTGTTTAACTTGTTTGTTTTACTATTATGAGATTTACAAGATTGCTGTACGATTAAAAATCATTTCTCTCTCTGACACAAATGAAAATGATAGAAGTTTTTCTAGAACTTCCCTTAAGGTTCAGTTATTTTTCCAAGCTCTGAACTTGTGCTTAAACTTAATAAATAAATAAACTTAATAAAATCTAGGTTTTAACCTGTGGAATCTCTGCATTGTGATAGTATTATTTGGCAACAACCTGAACTCAGTAGGAAGTTTTTTTTCCTGAACTAATAAGAAAGAATGAATAAAACAAGCTCCACCTTGAGAGAGATGAACTGGGTCCCAGGCCCCCCCAGCTCCTCCATCAAGAATCACAGATCTGGAATTGTAAAAGGAGTTAAGAGTTTATTTAGTTCAATCTTCTCATTTTATAGATTAGGAAAAATAGTGGGGATGGACTAGATAACCTCTTACACTCCTTCCAGCTCAAAATCTGTGACCCTCAGCAGTAAAGCCAGACCTAGAACCCAGTTCTGGCTCATAGTGGGGAATATTTCTACCATTCTCTCTTTATCTGTAAAAGTAAAATACTTGGAGTCAAATTCTTAGCTGGAATTTTTCAAAGGATTTGTAATTTCTTTAGCATGGGCAATTCTTTCCACTTATGAGCTATATGACCCTGAGCAAGTCACTTGGCAGCTAAGTGGCATGGCGGATACAGTGCTTAGCCTGAACTCAAGAAGACCTGAGTTCAAATTTTACCTCAGATACTCATAAGCTATGTGACCTGGGCCAAGTCACTTAACCTTTATCTGCCTCAGTTTCCTCAACTGTAAATTGGGGATAATAATAGTACCTATCTCCCAGGGTTGTTGTAAGGATCAAAGAGGATAATATGCTTAAAGTGCTTAGCATACTGCCCTGCATATAGTAGGTGTTTAATAAATGTTTATGTCCTTCCACTTCTCTTCTCTGTCCTTCAATTTCCTCACCTGTTAAAGTTAGAGGGCTGAAGTAGATAATCTCTAAAGTGCCTTCCAGGTCAAAAATTTCTAAATTCTAAAATGAAATGGTTTGAAGATATAATGATAGTTGTTAATCCACAGGCAGAGTGGTACTACGAAATGTACAAAGTATATAAGCATATAAATATATAAATTGAAGAGAAACATGCATCCAGAATAGGTTCTAGATTTTGTATGGCAGGTACAACACTCAATACATTACTTAAAGCTCAACATTTAGACAGCTTGGTGGTACAGCAGAAGTCAGTTTAAACCAAGTTCAAATCCTGCCTCAGACAGTGCCGAGTTGGATGACCATGAGAAGGTCTCTTAATCTCTTTCAGCTTGTTTTCAAAATGGAGATAACAAAAGGTGGTTATGAGAATCCACTAAGATAACATACACACCATGCTCTGCAAAACTTAAAGGACTATATACATGCTAACTATTGTTATCCAATAACTATTAAGCAATTAAGAAGTTCACACTTAGGAGAAAGGATTTATTGCTTCAGGTGGCAGTTGAACTTGATCACCCGTGAGGTCTCTTCCAGGTCTATCCATGAGTCTATGAAATGCAGAGGACAAACACAGTGCTGGGTTGAAAGTAAAAAATTCTGCTAACACTGAACCAACTTTGATATACTGCAGTTCAGATAACGAAGATCTTTTTTTTAACAATTTAGCCATCTACTCAGTGTGTTTCAAATATCTTTAAGCAACAAAAAAGGTGGTTTGAGGAACTAAAGAAAGCATTGGTTGGAAGAAGGGTACTAGAAGTATCCTTGTAATATGAATAGAGAAAGATAACTGATTTCTCTTCCATAGAAATGGCAAATCTTACTGTTCTCCCTGGGATGTAAACCTCTACTTGTCGTAGACTTGGAAATCCTATTGTGTTCAGTAATCTCTAGGGAAGGCAGTCTAAATTATGACCCTCTAATCCATGGAGAGGCAAACCCAATGGGAATACTCAAAAAGCCTGGCTTTTTATTTCAATGTGATACTTAATCTTCTATTACTCTACTAACTGCACAAACCACCCACTTAATTAACCTATTTTTGAATTATTTATTATCTTCCCACTGAGTGGGTGAAAAAGAATCTTCCTGGTTATCTATTTTACTTCAGATGGAAAGTTCAGCAAATTGTAAAGCTCTATTTTCTTCAGTACCTGCCCCCTTCTGGACATGAGGAAAAGGAACACTAGAAATACCTTTTTTCCTGAAATAAGAATACTTAACCTTTTCAAACAAACACTTTCAATAATTCATAAGGGGGGAGATTCTTTGAAACCAAGTATCAGCAGGTATTTTGGGCATGTATCTGGCACCCTGCATCCTGTCCCCTTTTCAGTTCAAAGTGAAAAGATCAGCAAAAGTATCTTCTCCCATCTGATTGCCTACATGTCAATTTTAGCCCCCAGAGTAAGAGCCTACATTCACTTGCCAGAAGGTTCACTGGTTTACATAATTTCCCTTGCTAACAGTATGGGACGGTAAAAAGAATGTTGGATTTGAAGCCAGAAGACCACACCTAATCTCTATGAGCCCCAGTTTGCTAATTTTCAAAGTAAATATTATAACGTCTGCCTGGGATTTTGGGGGGTGAGGAATAAAATAGCATCATGTAAGGGAAACAAATGTAAGGTCAGAAAGAGTCCATTGATCAGCCCTTTGAAACTTGTCACTCTCGGTAAATTGGGCCACTTGGTCTAAAGCGTAGCCAGGACATCTTTTTAACTTTAAAATATCTTCCACCTTACTTTCTGCTTATACTGTATTTATCTCATAACCATGTATTTAGTTGTTTGCAAGCTGCCTCCCTTATTAGACTATGAGCTCCTTGAGAGCAGAAACTGATTTTTGTCTTTCTTCTGTAACCCCAGCACTCAGTGCCTGACTCTAGTAAGCGTTCAATAAATGTTTATTGCCTGCCTACCTCAGTTAACATTCGAATTCTGCTGCTTTACAACCTGTGTGACCCTGGACAACTTACTGAAACTCTCTAAGCCTTAGTTCCTCCTCTGTAAAACAAAAGGGGTTAGGATAAATGACTTCTGAAAGGTTCCTTTTAACTCTAGATCTTACGATTCTGTGCCCATCAAAAGACATCCTTAACTTCCGACTCTCATCTGAGCTAGTACAGTGGAAAGAAAATAGAGGACCTGGGTTTTTCTTCTCCCCTTGATACTCAACACTTATATGACTTGGGCCAAATTACTTAGTTTCCCTTGCCCTCAATTTCCATATTTGGAAGATAATTAGGAGGTTTGATGAAATGGCCTCCAGGGTACTCTCTAACTTTAGATCTATGATCCTTTGCCCACCAGACTTCTCTGACAGTTCAGGTACTCCTGATCCTGAAACCTTTCTTTGCCTCCCTCTGAGCAACTTGCTTTATCAAGCCCCAGATATCTGTCATATGCAAATTTCCTTATCCCAGATTGCTCCAGCCCACCTCAATGTTTCACATCCTCCTTCTGCCAAGAGCATCTCTTTCCATACCCTTCCTGTTCACAGTCCCCTAGTAGAAGCTTCCGTAGCTGAACTCTGTGATCTTTAGTTCTATTTTTAAGAGAAGCTCTCTTTCTCTCTCACTCTGGAAACCACTTATACAAAACATCCAGCATCTCACCCACCCTGCAATTTTTCTTGAGCCTCCATCTCCCACTATCTGCTTGCAGTAAAACATGCCACAACCACACAACACAGTGAACTTGTTTCCCCAGGGTTCATCCCCTTGGGAAGACAAGACACAGAATAATAGCTGAAAGAAATGGTCTTAGAGGTCATGTAACTTAACCCTTAACAGGAATCCTCTCTACAACCTGGACAAGCAGCAGCCCAAGGTGTTGGAAGACCTCTAGTAATAGCAAACTCATTATTTTCCAAGGCAGTCCACTCCACTTTACCATAGTTCTGATCTTTGGTTATCTTTTCCATAGATTAATATTGACTTCTCTGCACCTTCCCCCATGCTCCTAGTTCTGCTCTCTGGGGTCGTTTGTCACCTCCTCAAAGGAAATTCTAACCACTTTTCTGGAGCACTTGTACCTCATAGATCAGGAGTAGAAGAAGATGGTGAAAGGTTCTCAACATCTGCTCTCTTTGGGACCAGGATAGCCCATTTTCCTCTCTGTATACATCGCTGTTGTCATTCATACTGACTGATGTTATCAGCATAAAAACCTCGGTTTGGGTATTTGCTGTTTCTTATCATTAAAGCAGAAACATTATAAGTCCTATTTTGCTGATAAGGAAATAAAAATCCGGGGAGTTTCGATTTATTGACAGGGTCTCTGGAGCAAAGAGATCAGGGTTAGAGCTCAAGGTCAGGCTTTCAATTCTGTCTCCTCTCTCGGAGACTGGAGCTTATTCACTGAAACCTGTAGTCACAAATGAAGAGAGAGCTCTTTCTATGTGATTTCTTCCCAAGGCTTGTTCGTTTTCACCACCTATCTCCCTCCTCTCCCCTCCCCCACCCTTCAACCTTTACACCATCGAACGACCGATTTAGTCCTATCCCCCAGCACTGTCAGTTCGGTCCCCGGGACTCCCTCCAGGAGCCAATCCCTTGACTTGCTCAGCCAGGAAGGAAGGAAACCCTGGGAGTGAGAAGCAAGGAAATCTGAGCCGGTCTGGCTTCCCCAGCTCACCTCTTCGAGAGAGATGGAAAAGATGCTTAATGTTTCCAAGGGTCAGCAGCCAGTGAGTCTGAGCTGGGGGATGATTTCGACCCCAGATGCAATCCGGAAAGGATTTTAGGCTCTGGCCGTCAAAAGGTTCCTCCCAACTGAAAGCAAATTTCTACTCCCCTTCTGCTTTTCTCTGGCCCCCTTTCCTTCACCTCTTCCTGTACTCCTTTTTGTCTCTCCTGTTTCTCTATGCCTTTCTACCATTTCTCCCCTTTTTCTCCCCCACCCCCCGCCCCACACTTCGTTTTTCTAACTCCCGCTTTTCAATCGTCTCCCTCACCGCAGTCAATGGATCTCCCTTTCTCCTCTTCTGGTTTTCCCTTCCTCTCCCTTCATTTCCCTGCTTCTTCCTGCCAACCTCTCCCTTCACCGCCTTTCACTTTGTCTCCAATTACGTCTAAATGCAAACCACCACAGATGCCATTTTAAATGTTTAGTTGTTATAGTTACTTGACTAATTGCCGGGCCCTATGGTGGCTCTTCTCCTTCTGCCCGACATCACCAGCACCGACACACACACACACACACGCACGCACACACAGACACGCGGGTTGGAGGGACAGAAGCTGGCAGTAGCGTTTCCCGCGGACCCTGGGAGGCACGATCAACCTCACTGACCTGCCCAGGAAAGTTTGGGTGGACGGTGCCCACAGGAAAGGCCTTGGCAAAGCAGGCAGAAAGACTCCCCTGCCTTCCCCAGCTGAGCCACTGTCTCAGGTGGCGTCAATTCCCGTACCTGCCAACTCCCAAGACGGGTTGATTGCTGCGAAGGCATCAGTAGAGAGAAGCGGTGGAGTGGCTAACCCCAGGGCACCACTCACCAACCTACGTTTGTAAAAATTCAGGGAGGGGAGGGCATTATACTAGGGCAGTAGGGAAAATTAAGGAAGGGATGTGGGGAATGAGTCCCGGCCCGAGAGAAGAGTTAGAAACTGCTACCGGGTACTCACGTGCCAGATGGCGAAGAAGATGAGCGCCGCGCATAGGACCAGAGACAGCATGTAGCAAAAAGCAGCGAAAGTGAAGGCCATGGCGAAGAAACCACCTGGTAGAAGTGCCCCGCTTTTGCAAGTACACAGAAAGCCGACAGGAGACCCAAGTCCCTCTCCCTCAAAATCTCCCGCAAAACGGTAGGGTACAGAATCAAGCCTTCACTCTCCCTTAATGCTCACTGGAACAAGGAGGTACATCAATTGGGGAAAGAATGGGGACTAGCTGAGGGGATAAGGGTACAGGGGCTCCCTCGGGCTCTAAGGAATAGACCCAGAACCCAAAAATCTAAGGCACCGAAAGGAATTTCAGAGCCCTAGAACCGACCCTTCCTCAAATCCTGAAAGAAAAAGGGTTGGAAGGGATAGAGGTGCAGGTTCACTCCTGTGAGCAGTAAATGAGACAGTCCGGGGAAAGGGGAGAGTAGTACCGAGAAATAACACTTCTCGGACAGAAAAGCAGAGGAACACCCCAAGGAAAACAAGGGGAATGTAATCCCAGAGAAAGCCCGTGTTCACCCCGCCTTAATCCAAAGGGGAGAGGTGCGCCCCGGAACTCCGGACAGCTTTGGCACCTCCGAGGCGCACGCGAGAAGTGTCCAGTGCCGTGCCCAGCACGGCTCGCTCCAGCTCCACAGGGTTAAAGAGTCCACTATCCCAGGACCGGCCACAGGTTCTTCCCCAGGAGAGGAAGTCTTCTGGATTGTGGAAAGGGGAAAAGAAAACAACCGCGTTTTCTCAGAGCTCAGCCCTCCAGCAGAGGCTTCCTCCTCGTGGATGATGTGCACTCTGGAGGCGCCCAGCCTCGGAGAGTCTCCTCTGCAATCCGAGTGGGATTCCCCGGAGGTTGGAACCAGAAGCGGGAATAAGCAAGCTCCGACCCACCAAATCTCAGATCATCAAAGCGCAGTCCCCCGAGGCCGCGATGAAGCACCAAACGAGCCCAGTTCCACCTGCTGCTGCTCCTGCCGCCGTGGTTATCCGGAGAGAAGAGGGAGGACGTCCCGGGATTCCCTCCCACCCTGCGCTGTACCCCGCACTCCAGTGGCACACTCCCTCCCTTAGGGCTGGTGGAGACAGCAGCCACTTTAGTAGCCAGAGGTGCGGCGCCGCCGCCACCGCTGCCGCAGCTGCACACACGACCAGTTGAAGACTAAAGTCGAGAAGGTGTTGCCAGGAGCCCCAGCACGTTGGTGTGCGGCGCGCGGCGGCCGCAGTGGCAGCACGGCGAGGGGGAGGTGGGTTAGGAGCGAAAAATGAGCTGAGCTGGGCGGGGACTCAACTACGTGAGTCTTAAGTAGGTGGGGAAGAGGGGTGGGAGGGAAGACTAGGATGGTGCGTATTTCACGCTGCCTTAGGCTAGGTCGTTGGCACAGGGTTACTCTCATTTGGATCGGCACGTGGGAAAGAAATTCGGGGATCCCCAAATCCCGAGTTTTGTACAACGACTCACACACAGTTGGCACTTAATAAATGTTTATTGACTGACCCTGCCTTGGACCTGCCCTAGGGTGTCCAGGAGAGGAGTCTAGTGCTATCATAGAATCTTAGCTGTAGAGAAAGAAAGGAATTTAAGTGACGCCCAACATCCTCTTGTAGGAAGCAGCGCTTAACCTGAGTTCAAATTCTAGCTGTGTGACTCTGGGCAAGACACAACCTCTGTTTGCCTCAGTTTCCTCATCTGCAAAGTGGGGATCATAATAGCACTCCCTCATAGGGTTTGTGTGAGGATCGAGTGAGATAAAAATCATAAAGCCCTGCCCATCACTGCCTGCAGAGGACTAACTCATCTCCAAATCCCTCCAATAAATTATCTCCCTCCCTTCAAGGTCCAACTCTTGTGCTGTCTTTCAAGGAAGTAAGTTTTCCCTGATGCCTATTAGACTGTGAGCTCCTTGAGAATATGCCCATCTTTATATCCAACCCCAGTTTCTATCATAGTGCCCTACACTTAATGTCTCTTTGAATTTAATTGGATGACCTTGGGCAAGTCACTTCATTTTTATGGCCTGAGTTTCATCGTCCATAAAGCAGAGATAGTAAGACTTGCACCAACTAACTTACAAGATTGCTATGAGTATCCAGAAAAGCCACTTATATAAAACATTTGGTAGTGTAAGGAGGGATATAGAAATCTCTACTGAGAACTAAGCAGCATTTCTTTCATTTTTCCAGGGGCTCTAGGGGAGAGGTGAGAATGACTTGCAGCCCTTGAGAAGTGTGGTACACTTGAAAGACCGCTGATTTCAGAGTTCCTCTCATGAGTCCACTAGCTTTATGATTTTGGGTAGATAAGTCGAATTCTCTGAGCTTCCATTTTCTCACCTGTAAAATGAAATTAATAATACTTGCACAACTTACCTCCCAGGGGCGGGAGAAAAGCACTTTGTAAAATGTAAAGCATTGTAGAAGTCTGAGCTGTTGTTATTGGAAACTCTGGTCTACTAATAAGGAAATTTTCCTTACCTGCTTGGTGGAGTTGTCCAGGCCAACCCTTACTGTGCAGTGAGGGAAATTCCCGACTGGTCTGAGTATCTTGGATTTACTGCTAGGAAATCAGCTGTCTGGAGAGGCAAAGGGAAGCAGAGATGTTTTGTAATTTTTGGTATCCTTCACAGCACCAAATACAGTGCCATGTTGCACAGAGCAGACTCTCAATAAATCTTTATTGATTCATTAACTAACTGTTCTGTTATATTTCTTCAGTGGCAAGTTCATAGAGTGTGAGAACCAGAAGGGTCCAGCCCCTTCCTTTCACAGATGCCAAGTAGCTGAGGTGCAGAGAGATTAAAATAAATTGTCCCAGGTCACATTATGGGTTTGAGTGGTAGACAGGTTCTTGATTCAGTGAGTGCTCTTTCCATGAGACCTAGGGGTGAGGAACCGGCAGCTTCAAGGCCACATATGGCCCTCTAGGTCCTCAAGTTTGACCCTTTGACTGAATCCAAACTTCAGGATTTGTCCTGTGAAGTTTGGATTTAGTCAAAGGATCAGTCATAGGTTCCCCACCCCTAGACTAGACCATGTTTTACTGAACAAAATCCAGCCGTTTCTGGTCAGAAAAAATGAGAAGCTGGAGCTTGGCTCTCCCCACTTCAGTCCTAACAGAGCCCAGCACTGAGAGCAGGGTTTTGAGGGAAAAGCAGTTCTTTAGTGGCAAAGGACCTAGTTCCAAATCCCCTCCCCACACGAAGTAAGCATGTGTGACTAGAAGATGTTCAGTAGTTTTCCCAGGACACCCTTCCATTCAGCTGTAGTAGGCCTATGAGCCTCCTGGGTCTCAACAAAATGGCAGAAAGGATGTGCCATCCTAATGCATCTCATCTCTACTGGTGGGATGGAAGAACATTATTCAGAGACGTTTGGAGGAGCTTTTGTGACTGGCCAGCTACTATTTTCAGCTCTCCCCACCAACTGTAGAGTTCTGTGTAACCCTTTTTTCTTTCTAAGTAGACTTGAGATTTCACCAGTGCTCCCAGTTAAAAACATCACCTACCAGTTCAGATAGGTCCTTTCTCCACACTCTATAGACTTAAAGTTGCCCAGGGTAGTAGAAAATTAAGTGACTTGCCAAGGGTTACAGAGCTAGTATATGTCAGAGGCAGGACCTGGCCCTTCCTCACCCTGCTCCTGGCTTCCAGACTTCCAAACCAGGTTGTATCATCCTAGAACTTTTCTCAGAGCCTACAGTTTTCTCAGCATGGAACATCCTTCTGTGAGGCCTGCCCCCTTCTCCTGTTGATGTGTTATTCCTGGAGTCTTATTTTGTGGAGGGACCCAGACTGGCCTCCATTCATTCCCCTCCTAGCCCAGTTCCTGACTTTTAGAGTTCAAAACCATGCCCCTAAACTGAATACCTTTATCACTCCCTTCCTCCTCACTCCATTGCTTTTCAGGACCTTTTGTGTGTTTTCTTCCCCTATTAGAATATAAGCTCCTTGAGGGTAGGGGTTTTCTTTTCAGTTTTTCCCCAGTGCTTAGGACATATAGTCAGTGACTGGCACATAGTAAATACTTAATAAATACTTTTTTTCCTGCTTTCCTTCTTTCTTTCCTACCTAAGTATTCCTCCCTCTTTGGTCTCCACTACACCTTACCCATTCTCCACAAAAGAGACAAACAGTCCATTGTAAGATTGCTGAACATAAAAAGAATCCCAAATAGCTACAATACATTCATTCACTCAGCAATTATGTATTGGGCACCTATTAGGTGCCAGGTGCTATGGGTTTTTTTTTTCCATTTAGAAGATCTCTTCACAAATGTAGGGAACTTCAGGTGTGAAATTGTCCATTGAAGCAGACTAATGACTTTGTCTTAGTTGTCTGGGGTATATTCAAGAAGTTAAATGAATTTCCCATAGCCAGACCAGCAGTATTTGAGTCACAAGCAGAACTTAAATGCAGTTCTTCCTGCCATCAAGGTCAGCCCTCTATCCACTATGCCAGGTTCCTCTCTGCAATGAAAAACATGTCTTGGAGTCTTTCTCTGTCCTACAAGACTTTACAATTAAATTGGATCATAAATATGCACAATTACAATGTGTGGTAGGCACCCTACAGGCAGTATAAATGAAGTATAAAGCTAGCATTTGCATAGCCCCTGCTCTGTGCCAGGCACTACATTCAGTGAAATAGATGATAGATAGATAGATAGATAGATAGATAGATAGATAGATAGATAGATAGATAGATGATAGATAGATAGATATTTTGATCCAAACAGAAGTTAAATGACCTGCCCAGGATCATACAGGTAGGAAGTATCTGAGGTTAGTTTTGAACTCAGGTCTTCCTAACTTCAGGCCCTATTCTCTATCCATAGCACCACCTAGCTACCCAAGATCTCATATTGACCTTGGAATCAGATATTTGCTTCATTTTGTTAAGTATTTGAGTATGACCTCAATCAATAAAAATGCTCTTTTATCAAAATGAACTACTTAAATACGTAAGGGGAGTTTTTTTCTCTGTTCCCAAGGTGGCATTGATTTGTTCTATCTTTGTGTGGCACACCTACTCTGTATTCCTTCCAGTTGGTTCCAGTTTAGAAGCTGATTTTGGCATTATGCCATCTATGTCATGAGACCTCTATCTATTGAGAATAAAAGGGCCTAAGGTCTTTAAAATACCCAAACCTTAGTCCCAGCCCTTCCTAAGTATGAGTCAGAAAAGTAATTATAACCTGGAGATGTCATTATATTTATGGATAACTTTGAGAGTTAGGCTTACAGGCCTTCCTTCTACTTTTCTAGTACTCCAAAGTGAAACTGTGTTCATTCTATTCAAAAGAAAATTCCAAGCCACTAGAAATTTCTTAAATTTATTCAATGATCTCCCGGAGATCTACAGTCATAGAATGTTAGAGGTAAAAAATAAATTACACATCATCTAGTCCAGCTTAATCATTTTACAGATGAGGAAACAGGACCACAGTGATTTGACCAATGGCATGCAGAGTTAAGGGCCAAGACCAGACAAAAAGTGGTCCTCCTACCTCCTTTTCTAATGCCTTTTCTGCTAAAAATGCATACTCTGGTACTTCTCAGGGCTATAGACAGAGTTATGCTAATACATCCAGTTGTCTGACTCCTACCTGCAAACCTGCTCTCAAATTCCAGAAATGCTAGAGAGGACAGAGAACTGGCCCTAGAATCAATAAGACTTGAGTTCAAGGTCTATCTGTGATGTATGCTGTTTATGTGACCTTAGGCAAGTATTTAACCTCTCTGACAGTTCCTCATCCATAAAATGGCCTCTATGGTCCTTCCTGCTTTAAATCTATGATCCCTGATCCCAGAAAGTTTTTCCTTCAGTTCCAGTTTCCCCAAGCTATCACGTTTCCCTCTGCTCCTGGAAATAGGGATTGCTGCATTCTTTGCCTAGTGCAGGGCTTAGTACATGATTGGGAGCTAGGGGCTGCAATGGATGGAGCACTAGGGCCTGAAATGAGGAAAATCTGAGTTCAAATACAGCCTCGAACATTTATTTAACTGTGTGACCTTTATTTTTCTCAGTTTCCTCAACTATAAATGGGGATGATAATAATAATAGCACCTACCTTGCAGAATTTTTGAGAGGATCAAATAAGATAATATTTGGAAAGCACTTAGCACAGTACCTGGCACATAGTAGGCACTATGACAAATGCTTATTCCCTATGGTACTTACTCTTGGCACTTAATAAATGTTTGTATCTGATGATTCAAAGGAATTTCTAAAATTCCATCTCTTCTGCAGTAGCCATCCCAGACAATCTCAGAGCTGAAAATAAACATCTAGTCCAACCCACACCAGATGAAAAATCCCCTTTTTAGCACCTCCAATAGTGGGCAGCCCCTAATTGAGAAGAGAACCAGCAATTCCCCTCCAAATATAGGCCCCTGGAGACTCATTCTTCACACATTTTCCCATTAAGTGCCTTTATCTCTTCTATTCAGTGCTTATTGCTATCCGTAGCACTTTAACTACCAGAGTTGGCATTGTCTATCTCAGAACCACATCTATTTCTCTTGCTTTGTACGGTGCCCACCACAGGATTGCTTCCGTATACACATGCATTTAATTATGATAATGATGATGAATGCTCTGAATCACCAGCTGTGCTCCTCCCACATGAATACCCACATCTCCCTAGTTCTGACTGATTCCCCTCTTGTTTACCTCCTTCTCCCTTTTTAAGATCATCAGAATCACACCTGATCCCAGACCACAGCTCAAAAAGCAGCTCCACAGCTGAAGCAGTGAGGAGAGGGCCAGGGGCAGTTAGTTTTGGCTGAATGCTCTTCCCCACTCACATTTGATTCTATGTCCTGAGTCTAACATTCCCCAAAACAGCTGCCCTCTTTCCCTGGGAAGCAGACAAGCAAAGGCTCTGTTCCCAGAAGATGAACCTCAGAGACTACAGTTAAGTACCTAATGTGACAGAGGGCATTCCTTGTCTTCTGATGAACTACATGGATCTGTCTCTGCAGAAGGGGAATGGGAAACATCGAATCATAAAAATGTTAGGGCTGGGAAAGACCTCATCATCTGTCTAGTTCAGAGTTAGAGTATTACATATGACCCACCACCTGTTTTTGTATAGCCCATGAACTAAGGCAAAAACCACTCTTAGATCACAGAATATACAAAAATAAGCAACAGGGCAGATTAGGCCCTCAGGCCAGAGTGTGCTAATCTAGTCCACATTCTACAAATCCCCATTTTATAGATGAATGGAAGAAGCATTAATACAGTGAAAAGAGCACCTGCATTCAAATCCTTTCCCCAATATTTAATACTTAATATTAAATATTTAATATTTAATCCAAATGATCTTGGATTTAATTTTCCTGGGTCTCAGTTTTCTCTTCTATAAAATGAAGGTATAAGACTAGAAGGCCTCTAAAATCTGTTCTAGTCCTAGGAATCCATGATCCTTAGTTAAACAGCGTTCTGCAGCTCATACAACTACTAAGTCACAGAGCCGGGACTTAAACCTAGGTCTTCTCATTCCCTCTCCAATACCCTTTCCACTATACCAAGCATGCTTTATAATAGGGCATGCATAATTCATTAGGCTCTATCATAGCTCAGATGAAATATTCCTCAAGGATTCCATAGTTCCCTTTGCTCTGATTCCGTGCTCATCAAGCAATCTTTTGAGTAGGAATTCAGTTTCCCACCTACCTAGAAACTAGATAGTAGAGGGGAATATTCAGTCAGGAGAAAGCTATACCTCCAACCATAAAATGTGATATTTGTAGTTTTGCTTATAAATCACTCTTCCGGAGCTTGAATAGCAGGAAGAAATTTCAGTCACAATATCCCTGATGGAATTAATAAAATTAAGTTTCCAAACCTACACACATGAAAAAAGGACTCTGTTCTGTGCTGACCCCACCATAGTGCCATCATCCTGCAGTGACCCACCTGAACCCGTCAGCCATTTTTGTTTGTTTTTTCATGGCATGCCTTTGTCTAGACCTTCTGACAGTCCCTTCAGAGGAGGACTATGTGTACATTTCTGTACTAAGAAACCCCAGCAATAATTACAAACAGACTTTCATCTAAGTCCCTAAAGTTAAGGCAAACATTTATATTAGACCTTAAGAGCCAAAAGACACGTAGAGCTTCTCAAGTCCAACCCCCTCATTCTATTCAGCCCAACTCTATAAACATTTATTAAACGATAAACAAGTGAAATGCACTATGCTAGGTGCTAGGGATACAAATATAGTAATTCCTCTGAGCACTCCCTAATGGAAACTTGAGTTCACAGATTGAGTCCCCAGTGGAACAACTGACTGCTCCCCTCAGCGATCTAGGGATAACCATGAGGGTTGAGGATTCTACTGTGGTAAGTCCTGAGCCCCCACCTACATACCCCCATTCTCAGTCTGCCAGAGTGCATTAGCTATTTTGAAAGAGGAATTTACTAGGAAGATGCAAAAAGACCAGTTAGGACAAAACATTCCCTTCATGGGAGAGAATGAGGAGAGTGGGTTCAGACAAAGTACAGTGAGGCACACATATAGAGAACACATGGGAGAAAGAAATACCTCTTGGCCAAATGGCCCTGGCCCTGGAAATCCTTTTCTCCATTCACAGAGTCCTCACAAAGCATCCTCTAGGTGGAGCTCACTTCTGGGCAGGCAACCCAGCTGGAGCCTGTGAGTCCACAACCTACACTTCTCTCTGCCTCAAGGTATCAAACTCTTGAAGCTTCTGCTTTTCTCAGGTAGCTCTCACTACATGTCGGTCATCCTTCATGTGTCTCTCATTCCACATTCTGATGCTGCTCCTGGCCATTGCTGCTACAACGGACACCTCAATTGCCAACATTCTGGTGGCCAACGGGACTCTGGTAGAACCTCTTAATCTCCCAAATTCACCAGGTATTGTGGACACTACCATCTAAGAGTATGAATTCACCTAAAAATAGGAGAAAAAAATGAAGTTCCATGTGCTCATAGAAACATGGCAGCCAGATAAGAGGATATGGCTAGCTACTCTTCTACCACTTGGCAGCTCAGAATAATCCCACTTGCTACCAGGAGGAAAAAAAAAGCAGTGAAAGAGTGGGTTGCCCCTTTTGTAAGCCTACTAAATTCTGGCTCAGTAACCATTGAATCAATTTTTGAGTCCCTCAGCCAAGTAGAGGACTTTTCATCATCACATAGTCACTCTAAGCTGGAAATCAGCTCCCCAAAGTTTCCACATAATTGGATAGGAAGCAGGCAGGGACTATATGAACATACTCTAGGCTAATCCACCTCC
Source organism: Notamacropus eugenii (assembly GCF_028372415.1). Lineage (NCBI taxonomy): Eukaryota > Metazoa > Chordata > Mammalia > Diprotodontia > Macropodidae > Notamacropus > Notamacropus eugenii. The sequence continues at coordinate 411,935,070 of NC_092873.1, forward strand.
ATCAGATTGAGATGAAATAGTAGGTATTTGAACTCATAAGCTAGTAGAGAAATACAATAAATAAAAAGACAACTATGTTTTAATACTCTGAGAACTTAGGAGAAGTTCAAACAGAGGCTTAAGGAGGAAACATCTCTTATGCTGGTGAAATCAAAGGAAGTGTCTCCTAAATTGGAAATGGAAGGATTAGAAGGATTTCAATAGGTAGATATCTTAGAGAAAGTCATTCTAAGTAGCAAGTTTCAGGGGAAAGAACTCAGTTTTGTACATAGTGAGTTTTAGAAGAAGGTTAAGCACCCAGATAAAGATGTCCAGAAGGCAGACATTTAAAAATGCAGGGCTATAGCTCAGTGAAGTTAAGGTTGGAAGTTATAGATTTAGATCCTATGCAGCTTTATAGAGGGAACTGAAATCTTGGGAGTGGTTAAGGTTGCCAAGAAAAAGAATGTAGATAGAATAGAGAACCAGCAATATGTGTGTGTTTGTCCTTTGTTGCCGAAGAAGATCATGCCATCAGAGAAACAATGACATGACTTGTACTTGACTTTGGTTTGAGTAAAGGAGGGCTGTTCAGGTCACCAACCCTACTTCTCCTCCAGAACCATCTGAATCCAGTGACCAGATATTCATCAGGATGACTGGAGATGGCCCAGGATGAGACAATTGGGGTTAAGTGACTTGCCCAAGGTTACAAAGCTAATGAGTGGCAAGTGTTTGAGGTGACATTTGAACTCAGGTCCTCCTGACTCCTGCACTGGTGCTCTATTCACTGCACCACCTAGCTGCCATAAGGCCTCGCGAGACAGACTCATCTAAGGGGCAGAAAGAGGAAGAATGGACAGAGGAAAAGTTAGACATTGGAGGGAAAAAACATGAGACTACAATCGTGCAGAGTTCAAGGGAAGAGAAGACCAAGAAGGGATAGTTAATAGTGTCAAATGTCGATATGAATATGGACTGGGAAAAGACCTTTAGAACTGGCAGAAAAGAGGTCATTTAGAGACTTTGGAAAGATTGTGTGTGTCCTTTGCTGCCGAAGAAGACCATGCCATCAGAGAAATGGTGACATGACTTGCACTTGACTTTGTTTTGAGTGAAGGAGGGTGGCGCAGGTCACCAGCCTCACTTCTCCTCCAGAGCCATCTGAATCCAGTGACCCTTTGGAAAGAACAGTTTTAGTAAAGTGGTGAGGAAGAAAGCCAAACTGTGAAGAAATGTGGTGTGAGCATGTGCTTAAGGACCAAGTGGGTGGGAAGGCAGTAGAGGCAACAAGAATACAGTCCCTTTTCAATAGCTTCGGATAATAGCAAGGTTAAGATAAGAGGTTTACTTTTTAGGTAGAGGAAACCTGAACAAGTTTGTAGGCAAAAATGAAAGGGTCAAATTGAAGAGGGCAAGGCCAAAGATGGGGGTTGAGTGGAGGTAATCGACAGAATAAGAGCATGAAGGAGATGGGAGGGAACAGTACTAAGAACGCAGTTGGAGAAGTTGGTCGGCCCCCTCATCCACTAAGAATGGCTAGAGGAAGACAGAGAGGTTGAGAGTTGCAGATGGGAATTGAGGGAGCTCATGTCAGACTGACCTTGTTTTAGTCTTTGTTTGTTTGCTTTTTAGGACAGTAGAAACGAAACCTTGCTACTCCTGAAATCTAAAAAGTCGTGGAGGAAGACCGTCAGCACAGTGGTAGTGAAGGATCTAGGAAAGCATATAGACAAGAATTACGTAGGATAAAAAGGCAAAGATGGGTTGCAATCTACACTAATGGAGAGAATATTCACATTAATGAGATACCAGATCAATCAAACGTAATGCCCTACTCCTGCTTTATTAAATTGGAAAAATTCTCCCAAATAATTATGATCCTTGGTGTATGATCCCTTGTAAACAAGGCCATTAAGGCTCCCAACACTGTACTCATAAAAGTCTCTTTATCAGTGACTAAATCAAGTTCTTCAAAACTCATCTTCTTTAGGTGTCCTTACCTGCCCCATAAAACCTGCCCCATAGAACTTCATTCCATTCAAAAGTTCTATTCCTAAGGCATTGAACTGGCTGTAGAAACTGGACAGAAAATCAGTGACAATTGGCATGAATGTGGAGACCACAGCTATGGCCTAAACAATTGGCATGAATGTGGAGACCACAGCTATGGCCTAATGTAGACTGTGAAAGAATGACCTTTGCTCACATTGAGCACAGTAGCCTGGATCCAGTCAATGAAGACCCCAAACTGACAACAAAATCTTTTGCAAGAGGAGAAGTAAACAGAGCAGGGGTCCAGTGCCAATAGACTTCACAATTTAGCAAGAGCCTTATGCTGAGTAGTTCAACATAATGTAATGCCATTCTCCAACCCAAGTTCCCCACTTGGCTCTCAATGCCACTTTTCTATAAGCATGGCAGAGTCCTAGGAATTAAATGGTTTTCCTATTAATAGCACATGTTAAACAGAAGCTGTAAACAGACTGGAAACAATGAGCCTTTGTTCAAATGCCACGTTTTGCTTGTGTGCCTTGGCTCATTCCACACCTGGAGATTTATCATCTATTTTAACAGTGCTGCTTAAAAGGCAGCTGTTGTTTCAGGGGGAAATCATGTTATTCAAAGGCTTGAGGGGTAACTTAATGGTAGAATCTTCAGTTTCAAAATAATCTGATTTCCACAAACAGAAGTCTAAATCCCAACTCTCCCCATTGGCACATTGTCCTCCTTAGGCTCATGCATTAAGTAGAATGGAAGGCAAAATGTTCTGAGTCTCACTAGACAGGTGCTGTGCATTAGTATTAATATTATTATTACATAATACAACTATTATTGTTTCTGGATAGCTCAGTCAGATGAGGCTATGGGGACTGAGGCTTCCATCAAGATGTGAAAGATAGATATTTTTTTAATGAGCATAGAGGGGGTGCTTCAGTCTGCATAACAATTTCAGGCATCCTGCTGAAAATCTTGAACAACTAAGTAAGTGCCTAGTTTAGCTCTGCATCTAATGAGTGTGAAACTCACCAGATTAATGTTGTATCCAATTTTATGAAGGCGAAATATTACCACTATTATTTCTCTTCCTTTGTTACCACTTATAGACACTGAACCACAATATATTTGGATGATCACTTTTCCTTCTTACCTATGCTTATTACTTTTCCTCTTCTCTGCCTTTCCTTTGTCCTTCCAGAATTTTAGTATTTTTTAAGTTGTAGGGCCTAACCAAGCATTTAGTTGCTCAAGATTTTTCAACAAGTTGTCTAAAGTTATTATCAGGTGCTCATAAAGGAAAAAGAAAAACTGTATCTTTCACATAGCATCTTAATTCCCTGTAGCCTCATCTAAATGTACATTAGAAATAAAAATAGTTGTATTATATAATAGTAGCTGCATTGTGTGGTGGAATGATCCAAAGCAGTGTGGTGAAATGAGAAAAGCACTGACTTCTGAGTCAACGATTGGAATTGGAATTGATTGGAATATATTAGAATCCAGCCTCTGTCACTTACCATCTGTGAATTTGGCAAAATTATAGCACCTTTCAAGGGGGATCTGAATTGGAGGATGCAAAGACAAATCATGCCACAACCCCTATTCTCAAGGAGCTGGCAGAAAGATAGTTTGAGTTTCTGGGACTGAAAAGAAGGTTTTCTGGGCTTAGACTCAGTTTACCTATCTGTAAATGGAGTTGAATTAGATGATTTGTGGGGTCCCTTCCAGAACAAAAATTCTATGGTTTTTAAACCTTTTTTATGTTTCAGATCCCTTTGGCAGTCGAAAGAAACCTATAGACCTTTTCTCAAAATAATGTTTTTAAAATTATAAAATAAGGGGCAGAGCAAAGATGGAAGAGTGCACCATGGACTTTGTAAAGCGCTCCCCCCAAGCCCAGCCAAATACCTGTTAAAAAATGGCTTTAAACAAATTCTGAAGCTACAGAACCCACAGAATGATGGAGTGAAGCAAATCTTTAGCCCAAGACAGCCTGGAAGGTCACAGGAAAGTGTCTATTCCATGGTGCTGGGAGCAGAGTGCAGTCCAGTGGGGGCCTTGGCACAGACAGGACCTGAGAAGGCCTTGGGGGGACTGAATATCGGGCACCTGTGGCAGTTTCCAGACTTCACAACAACAAAACGCTGAGGACAAATTGGAAGATCAGTGGAAAAAGCCTGTGGGACCAGTGTGGGAGAGTGGAGTGGTCCAGGCCCAGCCCCAGGGCAGCAGAAGGGGAAGGAGGTAGAAGAACCAGCAGCAATGACAGCAGCTGCAGACACAGCTGCAGCCACTGTTTCTGGAGCTCTAGGCCCACAGATTGTGGAGAAATCTATCTGTTGACAATACATCCCACTACCTGCACTGGAAGCAGAGTTCTACCTTGACAAAGAGCTCAAAAGTCAAGTAAATGGCTGAGGAAATGAGCAAAAACTAAAAAAAAAAGAATCAGGTTATAGAATCTTACTTTGTGATAAGGCAGACCAAAACATGCAAACAGAAGACAACAAAGTCAGATCTTCCATCCAAAGCCTCCAAGAAAAATATGAATTGGTCTCAGGCCATGGAAGAGCTCAAAAAGGATTCTGAAAATCAAGTAAGAGAAGGAGAGGAAAAATTGGGAAGAGAAATGAGAGTGATGCAATAAAATCATGAAAAATAAGTCAACAGCTTGCTAAATGAGATCCAAAAAATGCTGAAGAAAATAACACTGTAAAAAATAGACTAGTCCAAATGACAAAAGAGATCCAAAAACCCAATGAAGAGAATGCCCTCAAAACCAGAATTGGCCAGATGGAAAAGGAGGTCCAAAAGCTCACTGAAGAAAATAATTCCTTAAGGATTAGAATGGAATGGATGGAAGCTAATGACTTTATGAAAAATCAAGAAATTATAAAACAAAACCAAAGGAATGAAAATATAGCACACAATGTGAAATATCTCATTGGAAAAACAACTGACCTGGAAAATAGATCCAGGAGAGAAAATTTAAAAATTATGGGACTACCTGAAAGCCATGATCAAAAAAAAGATCCTAAACATTATCTTTCAAGAAATTATCAAGGAAAACTGTCCTGATATTGCATAACCAGAGAGCAAAATAAATATTGTAAGAATCCACCAATCACCTTCTGAAAGAAATCGCCAAAGGAAAACTCCTAGGAATATTGTAGCCAAATTCCAGAGTTCTCAGGTCATGGAGAAAATATTGCAAGCAGCTAGAAAGAAACAATTCGAGTATTGTAGAAATACAATCAGGATAACACAAGATCTAGCAGCTTCTATATTAAGGGATCAAAGGGCTTGGAATATGATATTTCAGAAGTCAAAGGAATGAGGATTAAAACCATGAATTACCTGCACAGCAAAACTGAGTATAATACTTCAGGGGAAAAAATGGTTATTCAATGAAATAGAGTACTTTCAAGCATTCTTGATGAAAAGACCAGAGCTGAATAGAAAATTTCACTTTCAAACACAAAAATCAAGAGAAGCATGAAAAGGTAAACAGGGAAGAGAAATAATAAGGGATTTTCTAAAATTGAACTGCTTACATTTCTACATGGAAAGATAATATTTGTAATTCTTGAGACTTTTCTCAGTATTTGGATAGTTGGAGGGATTATATCCATATAGTCAGAGGGCACAGGGTGAATTGAATAGGAAGGGATGAGATCAAAAAAATAGAATTAGGGGGTGAGAGAGGAATATACTGGGAGGAGAAAGGGAGATATAGAATAGGGTAAATTATCTCTTGCATAAAAGAGTCAAGAAAAAGCTTTTTCAATGGAGTGGAAGAAGGGAGAGGTGGGAGGAGAAAAATGAACCTTACCCTCACACATTTGGCTTAAGGAAGGAATAACATGCACACTCAATTTGCTATGAAAATCTATCTCACACTATAGAAAAGTAGGGGAGAACAGGATGAGCAGGGGGTGTGGTGATAATAGAAGGTAGGGCAAATGGAAGAAGAGGGTAATTAGAAGTAAACTCTTGAGGAGGATAGCATTAAAAAAAAGAATAGAATTAATGGGGGGCAGGATAGGATGGAGGGAAATGTAGTTAGTCTTTCACAATATGACTTTTATGGAAGTCTTTTGCATAACTACACATGTATAACATATATCTAATTGCTTGCCTTCTCAGTAGGGATGGGTGAAGAGGGAGGAAGGAAGAAAAGGGAGAAAAAAAGAATGTTAAAAACTGTTTTTACACAAAACTGGGAAATAAGATATACAGGCAATAGGATATAGAAATCTATCTTGCCTTTCAAGAAAATAGAGGGGATGGGGATAAGAGAATGGAGGGGTGTGATAGAAGGGAAGGCAGATTGGGGGAAGGGGTAATCAGAATGCACGCTGTCTTAGGGTGGGCAGAGGGGAGAGATGGGGAGAAAATTTGGAACTCAAAATCTTGTGGAAGTAAATGTTGAAAACTAAAAATAAACAAATATTTTTAAAAGTATAAAATAAAATACCTAGTTACAAAGGAAAATCATTTTTATTAAAATACAGTTACCAAAATATTTTTAAAAACCCCAGGTTAAGAGCACTTGTTTTATGAGATAATAATAATAACATCTATTTTATAAAAGATAAGTTATGAGAATCAAATGAGATAATGTTTGTGAAAGCAGCTTGTAAAGTATATATATCAATGTCATGTATTACTATTATTAATCCTTGGTTGGGAGCAAGAAGGCTAATGATGCAAGTGCTATGGCAGATCACTTTGTGAAGAAATTATTTTTTCTTGTTTGCTTTTTAATTTTAAATTTTTATACATTTCCAAGTATATCCTTCTCCCCCACTCCTCCACCCCCTACCAACCCTATATAGGGGAAAGAACAGTAACAAAGAATTTAAAAAGAGGGGGGGAGAGGTAGTCCAGCAAAACTAACAGATCCATGAACCAGACAGGGTGTCCTATGTTCCATACCCATCTCCCCTATTTCTGCAAAGGAGAGAGATGCATTTCTCATCTCTTTTGGGGGGTCAAGCTAGATGATTATAATTACAGAGCATTCAGTTTTGATTTTTTTAGTTCTTTCCATTTACATTACTGTGTAAATTTTTTTCTTGATTCTGTTTATTTTGCTCTGCATCAGCTCATGTAAGTCTTCTCAGGCTTCTCTGAATTCTTTAATCATCACTACATATGATATGGTTATATTCCACTACATTCATGTAGCACAACTTGTTTGTCTATTCCCCAGTTAATGGGAAGTTATTTTATTTCCACTTCTTTGCTACTACAAAAGATGCTAACAGTAAATATTTTTATCCCTACCATTTATATACACAACTAAAGCTGGCTAAAATGAACACTAGTGGAAGTCTTGTCCATCAAAACCTGGAGTACAGACAATTAGAAATAGCTATCGATAGAAGTAGGCAAAGAATAATTACCACAAAGAAGCCAAAAACGTCCTAGAGAAGTCATAAAAGGAGGATGGGGGTGTGAGAAGGAAGGGGTTCCAAGCCAGGGATGATTGAATTTTTTAACCACCAAATTACTAGATGCCTCCTGCTACTCACCTCAAACTCCCCAAATTAGGAGATTATCCTGATTTGCTACACCCCAAGGGTACTATTACTACTAATAATAATAATCTTATATAATTTTAATATATTATTATGTTATTAATATGATATAATTAGATATATGTAATAATTATAATATAATTTTATATAATATAATTCCATATAATTTTGTATATTTTATTATATTACATTATAATTTATTGCTATTGTTATAAAGAAACAGAACGAGATAAGAGTATTCTCTGATTCTGGATAAGAGTATACTCTGATTCACAGATCATAGGATGTCAGAGTGCAAAGGACCCCATTCTAGGTGACTAGGCCTAGACTTGAGATTGATATGGCATGATTCCCATACTAACCAGTTAATGTCAAAATCTCAATAACTTTCTGCCATAGTTTAGTCAAAATTTTTTTTAAAACATAAGGAGGGGGAAGAGGGATACTAACCACAGGACAAAGCAGCAATCTGAGATGCTATGGGATCTTTCCAAAACTGCATCTCAATCCTAGTATTAGAAAGGAGCTTTAGCCAAGTATTTCTACCTGGTCAGCTGTACAGATCAGAGATAACTTGAAGTGTCATATATTCTGAAGCAAGGCACTGGAGACTGGCAGGCCCTTCCAAAGGAGTAGAAATTTTGATGGTTGATAAAATGTGTTAATGAATATCCATCAGAGTTCAACCTTAAGGACAAAAATAATCTTTCTTTTATTTTATTTGGGAGGGAGGGGTTAGAGTGGTATCAGTCACAGTTCATAAAAGCAGAACATACACATGCAACTAAAAACATCACTGACCCCAGAGAAGTCACTTAATGTCCCTTGGTCTCAGTTTCCTTATGTGCAAAATAAGAGTTTTAGACTCCAGGCATCTAACGTCCCTTCCAGCTCTAGATTTATACTCCTATTACCTAATAGAATGCATTGTGAAAATTGTTCCTGTCGCCCACCTGCATAACACTTTCCAGTGGCTTTTAATGGGGTAAGTTTAATGGATCAATGGTTTTGACATGGGACCACATCTTCATATTCTAAACTAAGAGACAGCTTTATCATTACTTTCTGAGAAATTTGAAGAATAAATCTTATCAGAGTAAACAAAGGAAGAATATACATGTCATAGAAAATTGATTCTTCATAAACACCTACAACTTGCCTTTAACATCACCTTTCAGTGGCTCAATAAATCATGGTATATTAATGAAAGGGAAAGATAGGTAGTACAATAGATAGACCTGGAGTCAGGAAGACCTGATTTCAAATCTGGCCTCAGATACTTACTACCTGTGAGACCCTGGGCAAGTCACTTAACTCTGGTTGTCTCCATTTCCTTATCTGTAAAATGAACAGGAGAAGGAAAAGACAGCTACTTCAGTATCTTTACCAGGAAAACCCCAAATGGGGTCACAAAGAGTCAGATGTGACTGAACAACAGCAAATATTAATGTAATGATATAATATAGTGCCACTGAAAATGGAAAAGTGAATACAAGTAAATATGGAAAGACATATATTAAGTGATGTAATTTGAAATCAGCAAAACTAATATAGAACTAAAAAAAGAAAACAATGCTGAACATCACAGAAACTCAATTAGGTTTGGAAAGGAACAAAGTACTCATACTTACTTGTTTAACAAGCTTTTATTAAACACCTACTATGTGCCAGGAACTGTGCTAAGCCTTGGGGATATATAGAGGATCTCATGATAAAACAGAGAATATTACCAGAGCTGTACAAATAACTCTGTGCATACAAGATGTATACAGGATGAACTGGGGATCGTCTCAGAAGAAAGGTATGAAGTTTAAGGAATGGGAAAGACTTCTTGCAGAAGACAAGACTTGAAGGAAGCCAAGAAAAGCCAGGAGGTAGAGATAAGGAAGGAGAGAGCTGAGTTAGGAGACTGGAGTCTTGTTCAAGGAAAAGTAACAAAGCCAATGCCACTGGGTAAACGTGGAAGATAGTAAAGTGTAAGCAGTTTGGAAAAATAAAAAGGGTACAAAGGAAGCAATAGGGAGACACTAGAATTCATTGAAAAGGACAAAAGGAGGTAACATGGTCAGACCTGCTCTTTAGGAAGATAAATGTAACACCTGAGGTCTTCTGCCTCAAGTCTTTCCCCACTCCAGTCTCCTGCTACATACAGCTGCCAAATTTTCCTTAAGTACAGATCTGACCATGATACTTTCCTCCCCAACAAACTCCAATAACTCTCTATTGCCTGAATCAAATATAAACTCCTTGGTGGTTTTGCAACCTGGCCTCAACCTATCTTTACAACCTCTCTTCTGTACTTTGCTATCAAGTCAAACCTAGAGGTCATCTCCAGTCATCCTGATCTATATCTGGCCACTGCACCGAGATGGCCCTGGAGGAGAAAATGAGGCTGGTGACCTAGCACAGTCCTCCTCACTTAAATCCAATTCAGCCTTCACCTCCCTGGTAACATGGACCTCTTCAAGAACAAAGTACAAGCAACACCAGCCAAGCCACGCTGGCCTTCTCTCTGTTTCACACACACAATGCTCCATCTCTCATCTCCATACCTTTGCCTTTGTGGGTTACTGGTCATGCCTGGAATGGTCACTCTCCTCACCAATATCTCATAGAATGCCTTTCTTCTTTGTTTAAGTCTTTTTTTATTATTTTTTATTTAATTTATTTCTTTTCAGTCTTCAACATTCGCTTCTACAAAGAATTTCAAATTTTCTCCCCATCTCTCCTTCCCCCCATCCCAGGACAGTGTGTATTCTGATTATCCTTTCCTCCAATCTGCCCTCCCTTCTATTAACACCCCTCTTCTCTTATCCATTTTCCGTCTATTTTCCTGCAGGGTAAAATAGATTTCTATACCCCATTGAAGCAGACCAGATTCTTAAGGAATCTGTGCAACTTAATGAGTGGCAAGATGGACCTTATATGAAGAAAGACTGTGGGAAGATCTGGATGTGCTCAAGGAGCAGCCAATAGTTTGGGGTGACAGGGAGGTAACAGAGAAGGGGTCTAGATGGGATTAAGAATGGGAAATAGCCTAGGATGGTCCAAAGGTAGTAGAAAATGAAGGCTGGGCTTGGTCAGAGGTAACAAAGAATGAAGGGTGGGGCCACAATAAAAGGACAGTTGAGGATTTACTGAGATGGGTGATGCCTCAGGTCACAGATCTGGGTTTAGGGACTAGGTTGTGTGGGGAAGTTTCAGGGGCTTTTAGGGGTCCAGATTCCATCCCCATCAAAACCAGCCTCCATCCCCTGTTCACAGTCTAATATATTTCTTATTTTTTGTTTTGTTTTCTCTTTGTTTTATTAAATATGGATAGTTAACAAGAGATTCTATTCCTTATTTAGTGTACTGATGTATGGAGACTGTTCCCTATATGTAGCATGGGAGTGTCATTGTATGGCTCAAAGGCAGACAGAACAAACATCTCTAACCTTTTCTCCACCACTCCCCTCTCCAAGAGATTCTTTATTTCCTGCCAGGAGGGGAAATAGGAGGTGCATGGTAGAGGCTGTCCTCTGAGAGAGGAGATATTGGGCTACAATTACATCTATCTGGTCTCTTAAATATTGTTAGTCTAGGGATTGTAGTTTTCAGGTACCAGCTAAACTAATCACTATTCAATAATGGGGAAGAAATGTCTAAGACTTGACTCCTTTCCCACCTGTGGGGAACAAGGAAAGAGTTCTGTTTCCACAGAGTAAAAAATTTCCAGTTTTGAGTGGTGATATTTAATCAGAGTTGCGACCTAGCGTAGTTAGATTAAAGGTCAGTAACATGCACAGCCTTGACATGTTGTTTTAGGGGAAGCCTAGCGGAGAGGAAATCACATGACCAATGAATGGTGTGGTGGGAAGTCTAAAATTCAGAACAGTATAAAAGGGCTTGCATTGGTCTGAACAAATTGTACTCTTCCTGTAGCCTTACTTGGGAGCTACCAATTCATTCAGGGCAAATGAACATAGAAGGCACTCCCTCCCCCTAAAGAGAGATGGAGTCAACTTAGGCCAAAGTGTTCAATTCCTCTGAACTCTGCTGTAATAAAATTTCCTTGATACCTTTTTTTGTGTCAAGCATGTTTCTAACATTCCAAAAACCAATTTCACATAGAACATATATGGCAAGTAGCAAAGAAACCCATTTATTCAACTTAACAGTAAAATATAAATCAGAGAATGTATACATAGGAGAATATATATCAGATGAAACATGTGAAGGAGAGAGGCAGAAAGAAGAAGGAAAGAAGGAAGGAAGGAAGGAAGGAAGGAAGGAAGGAAGGAAGGAAGGAAGGAAGGAAGGAAGGAGGGAAGGAGGGAAGGAGGGAAGGAGAAGGAGAAAAGAAGGAGAAAGAGAGAAAGATACAGAGAGATTGAGAGAGAGAACCCAAGGAGAAATTCCCTGAAGTCTCTAGTGCAGCAAACTGGAGATAGGAACATGATGGAAACTGCTAACCCCTTTCATATTAGTTCCTTCCCAGAGTTTATTTTTCCTTCAGCAACCTAAAGTGGGGCTGATATCCATCTTCTCTCTGAAAGCTGGAAGATACAAGCTCCTGCACTGCAGAGCCCAAAGAGCATGAAGAGGCTCAAATAAAAGTATGAACCTCTCCTCTCTAGCTCTGCCCCACCCATCCAGATGCTCCACTACCCAAGAGAAAGTGACACACCAGTGAACTTTGGCTCAAGGTTACACTTATTTGATTATTTGTCTTTGTTGATAATTATTGAGTTTATAATTTTAAAAACTATTTTTAGACATGCCAAACCATCCCTGCTATTTATCTTAAGGCCCATTTGTTTTTCTCTGATGCTTTTAACGTATTGCTTTATGTCTTAGATCTTTCTATGCTAACAAATGTTTCTACTCCTTTAGAGAAAGTTGGTTGAAAGAACTAAACGAATGTTAAAGATTCAGAATATGAATATGTGAATAAGAATTACCGTAGTGAGAAAGTCCCGTAGTTGTACAGTCAGTCTAGTATTCTGTCTCTTGACAGTGGGTATGAAGGAACATGTGAAAAGAAATTTGCAACCTTCTTATTCTCAACTGCAGGGACTAGGGTTATACTCCCAAACACCCTAATTTCCCCGATTATTCATTAGGAATCTGCTTACCATGAATTTATCTAGCTCCTTTTTCAAGCTACACTTTTTATGTTTTCAGCCTATGCCAGCTTTGGGGAGAATTCATTTGTTCATTCATTCACTATAAATACTTATTACAAATGATATACTATACTAGGTACCAGAAGATATATAAAGGTAAAAAAGACAGAGACTCTGTCCTAAATAATGAGTTCTTTAGGTTTACTACCCACTGTGTGAAATAGTATTTTCTTTGAAATGCCTAAATTTGCCTGTTATAAGCTTCTAGGGTTTGATGAAAAGTCTATTTATTTCTATCAAAATCCCTCATTTTTTTCTATCACATGTATCTTGGCTTTTGTCTTTCCAAACTATAGAGTTCTGTGTTTATTATCTGCCTCCCTGGTGTGAAAAAAGAGGCCAAGTAACAAGCCCTCAACTGTGAGAAACATGCTCACCTTAAACAAAGAACGATACCTGTTGTGAAATCAGGAAAGCTTTTATTAATCTTTATGTTCCTTCACCCTGAATGAACCAGGAGCTCCCAAGTGGTTGTTGTCCTTCATTCTCAAAGAGGACCAAAATGACACTACCATGATAAAGTGAAGTTTCAATGTGTGCAGCTGTGGCTGATCAGACCAATACGAGCTCAGAATGCTCTATCCCAGATTGGGCACAGATAGTCTATGTGAACATTTGGGGAGGATACTCCAAATTTGTGCATCCTATGTTTACTTTGTGCTGTCTCAATTCTGCTTTGCTCATAGAGCACAGCACCCTTTCTGATGTGGGCACGCCATGTTGAGCAGTCCTGTGCCATTGTCTCCCATGTCCCACAATCAAATCTTGAGAGTGTCCTTGTATCACTTCTGACCACTATGTGATCACCTGCCCCAACCAAAGTCTCCATAAAATAGTCTTTTTGGCAAGCATACATTTTGTATTTGAACAACATGTCCAGCCCATTGGAGTTGTGCTCTCTGAAACATAGTTTGAATGCTTGGCCGTTTAGTTCATGCAAAGATCTCAGTATCTGATACCTTATCCTGCCAGGTAATCTTCAGAATCTTCCTAAGACAGTTCAGATGGAAGCAATTCAGTTTCCTGGTATGGCGCTGGCAGATTGTTCATGTTTCACAGGCAAACAACAATGAGGTCAGCCCAATGGTTCTGTAGACCTTTAGTATGGTAGTCAGTCTAATCCATTCCTCTTCTCTCTCAAACTTTTCTTCAGAACCTTCCAAATGCTGAGCTAACTCTGGCAACACATGTGTCAACCTCATTGTCAATGTGTACATCCCTGTAAAGTAGACTACCATTTGATCAGACCAATCCAAGCTCTTTATACTGTTCTGAATTTTGGACTTCTGTCACACCATCTATTGGCCCCATGACTTTATGTTCTCCTCTCTGATAGGCTTCCCCTAAAATAGCTCATCAAGCCTGCACACAAGTTTCTGACCTTTAATCTGACCATGCTAGGTCACAACTCTGATTAACTATCACCACTCAAAGCTGGAAGTTTTTACCCTATGGAAATGCAACTCTTCCTTGTTTCCCACAATGGGTAGTGCCTAGAGACACAGCAAAAGTGGGGTAACCAGCTTGTTATTCCAGGAACCAAAACTTAGCCAGTCAATATGAATTTATAAAGCATCTACTTTGAGCCAGGCACTGTGCAAAGAGCCAGGGATACAAAGAAAGACAAAATATGGTCCCAGATTCCAAGGAGCCCATAGTTTCATGGGAAAACAACTATGTACAAACAAGATGTATACAGGATAAACTGGAGGTAATCAACTGAAGCAAAACCCTATTAGCATTTAGGGGGATCAGGAAAGTCTTTTTATAGAAGATGGGATTTTAGTAAGGATTTGAGGGAAGCCAAAGAGGCCAGGAGGCAGTGATTAAGAGAGAGAGTATTCCAGGCATGGGAAACAGCATAGAAAATAACTAGGCTTAGTTAACTGGAATTGAGGAGGGCTGGAGAGATAGAGGAATGCTAGAGCAATCCCCAAGACTGGAGTTTCCTGAAGGGGCCATCTGGAAAAGAATTTCATGGAATCAAGCTTTGTTGAGGTCTAGGCAGTAAAGATTTGTTAGGCTTTTTAGTAGGCAAGAGTTCTTAGGGAAACTGCAACCTTTGAAGGGTATAGTTAAAGGTTATATAGGATATTCTGTAGTATAACATGTGCCAATTACACTAACTGGGTGATTCAGGGCTGGATTAAGGAGTGGTTAAGAGGTGTTTAGTTCTTAAAGGAACATGCACTTTTGGTATCTACTATGCAAGTATTTTGCCCAGAGTTCATAGGGAAAATGCCCAAGGTGGGGCTACATGGAGTTGTGGTTTTAGACTTGAAACATCATTAAGTCAAGTAAAGGTCAGGACTGACTAAGCAATACAGGCTGCTCTCATCAATGTCTTGTTAGACAAGATAAATGTAAGGAGTATACGTATGTCTAAGTCCAGGATACATATGATTGGTCAGTGAGTAGTAAATGTCATTATGACCCAGTACACAGCCAGTTCAGTCAGTACACTGCTGGTTCAAACTAATAAATTCTATAGGTGCATCTGGCTACTGTATCAAGAAAAGAGATAATGCTTTTGCGGGAGCAGGCTGTTCTTGGGCTAGGGAGAAACTGCCTGGGATAGTGTTTGGAGGCTAGGAAGAAATGTGATTTTTGAGAGAAGAATGATTATTTAAAATAAGAAACTACCAAGTGAGATTCTCAGTGAGCCTGCTTTCCCCAGGCAGCTTCCCCTGCAGCTTCGTGATTTCTGAAGATCTTTGTTTCCCTCCTATATGGCTTTACGTCTCAAATTCTCCTGTCCTGCCCCCAAAACACTTTTTTCCTTAAAACTTTGACTTGAAAATGTGTTTTCTGGTGCTTGCCTCTCAAAATTGCTAATTATGATCCTGGCAGCACTTACTCTATCACCTTGATTACGTTATTTGTCCTCTAGATCTACCTAGTTTCTCTTATTGATTACATTTGTCTTGAGATAGAATGATCAGAAGAGCATGCCCATATGGAATTACATTAGAATCCCTTTTTTAAAATATATGTTTCATGCCTTTCCTCATAACATCATGATTATTTGGCTGTCAGCATTTCTCCAAATAGAGATTAGAGCACCAAAGGGGCTCTAATCTGAAAGTAGACTCGCATCAAAAAGAGCTCCAAAGCTCTGAACAGCTACTTAATGATTAAGGATAGAGCACTTGGATCTGAAGTCAGGAAGACTCAGCTTCCTAATTTCAAATCTGGTCTCAGATACTTTCTAGCTTTATGACCCTGGGTAAGTTACTTAATCCTATTTGCCTCGGTTCCTCCTCTGTTAAAAAAAAAATGAGGTGGAGAAAGAAATGGCAAACCACTACAGCATCTTTACCAAGAAAACATCAAATGGGGTCATGAAGAGTCAGACTTGACTGAGAAGACTGACTGACCACAAAAATTGTGTTTCAGATTTTCAGTGGTGCTTATTTGTGTGCTCCAGAGTATGATGATCAAGAATAAGCATTTAATAACCATCTACTATATGCACACAAATAAACATCAGACTTTAGGTCAAGCCAAATCAAAAAATATTAATCACTTACTATGTGCCAAGTCCTGTGCTAAGTACTGGAGAAGAAAAAAAAGATAAATGGTCTTCAAGTTCATCGCAATCTAATAGAGAAGACAACACACAGACAATTATGTGCTAGCCATATAAGTATAGGACAACTTGCAGCCAATCTCAGAGGAAAGCATCAAGAGGGATCCAGAAAGGCTTCTTGCAGATGGTAGAACTTTAAGCTGACATTTGAAGGAAGCCAGGAGGCAATGATGAGGAGAGTAAACATGCCAGGCATGGGGACAGGCAATGGATAGACTTGCATGAAATAATGAAGACCAAAATGAGCGGAAACAAAAGAACTTCGCATACAGTAACAGAAATTTGTTTTAAGAACAACTTTGAGCCACTAAGTCATTTCATCTATTATAAATAGCCAAATTAACTACAAAGAACATGTGAAGGGAGACACTATCTGCATCTACAGAGAAACAAGTGATCAGTATATATCAATGTATAGAATGATTTTACATATATATATATATTTTACATTTACATATACATATACAAATATATAGATATACACACATATTTATGTCTATTGGTGGCCTATTAGACAGTGGGGGGGAGAGAAAAAAGGAAAAAAGAAATATACACGATAACTTTATTAACATATTTCGAAGGAACAGCAACTTGTACATAATAGATTTGTAGTTTCATGTGCAGTCATCTTTATTCTACTAGTTATGGAAAGGCTTGTTTTATTTCATAAATTAAAAATAAAATAAATAAAATTCAAGGTGTGGGGATAAAGAAAAGAAAGTTGGGAGATAGGGTATCCTGCAAAACGAAAAGCAAGGAGGGCAATGTCACCATATCTCAGAGTATTGTGACAAGAAATAAGATCAGGAAGGCTATGAAAGCTTTAAAAGTCAAATAAAGGATTTTAAACTTGATCCCAAAGGCAAGAGGCAGCCACTGGAATTTATTGAAGAGGGGGTGGGAGGTCCTGACCATGGTCAGACCTTCGTGTTAGGAAGAGAAGGGACTGGAGTGGAGAGAGATGTGAGACCAAAAAGAAGGGTATATCAATAGGTTGTGCATGAGGTGGCACCAGGGAGGTGGCAGTGCTAAAGGACAGAAGGGGGAATGTTTGAGAGATGTTACAAAGTTAGAATCCACTTTGAAACAGATTCAATGGGGGAGTGAGAGAGAGTGATGAATGGAATATAGGACCTAGGTCAGGGGTGGGGAACCTGCAGCTTCAAGGCCACGTGTGGCCCTCTAGGTCCTCAAGTGCATCCCTATTTGGATTCAGACAAAGGGATGCACTTGAGGACTTAGAGGGCCACACATGGCTTTAAGGTTGCAGGTTGAACTTTCGATTTAGCCAAAGGACCACACTTGAGGACCTGGAGGGCCACATATGGCCTGAAGGTCACAGGTTCTCCACCCCCATCTTAGGTTGTTAGCCTGGGTAATTAGATGGATGGTAATGCCCTGACCAGTAACAGGGAAGTTAGAAAGAGAGGAATGTTTGAGGTGAAAGTAACTATTGACCAGTGTTGAGTTTACTATGTCTATGAGACATCTAGCTTGAGATGTCCAATAGACAACTGGACATGAGAGACTAGAAGTTAGGAGAGAAGGTAGGGCTAGATAAGTAGATCTGAAAAATATCTGCATAGAAGTAATAATTGAATCTACAGAAGCTAATGAGATCAAGAAGTAAAACTCTTGGCATTCAAGGCTCTCCACAAACCTGTATCAACTTAACCTTGCTAGCCTCAGTTCACATTGCTTCATGTACTCAAAGATCCAGCAAAACTGGGTAACTCTATGTCCCCCAAACACATACCTACTTTTTTATAACCCTGTGACTTCACTCAGACTGTTCATTTGAACAAGTTACTTTATCTCCCTATGCCTTACGGATGAGATGCCTCATCTCTAAAATGAAAGATTGGAACTGTTTCCTAAGGTCCCTTCCCATTCCAAAATTCTAGGATATCAGAATTCCATGCCTGGAACACCTTTACTCTCCATCTCCATCTGTTGAGCTTCTATTTATTCTTTCTTTTTTTCTTTCTTCACATGTTTTTATTTGCTCATTTTATATTTCATTATTTATTTTTATTCTTATTAAAATTTATTCTTTTATGAAGTATTTCCTCATCCTCCTATTGACAACTTTTTTCTCTGTTTTGCAGTTCCCTAATGCACTGATGTAATTCCAGCAGGGCAAAAGCTCTAGCAAGTTCTACCATGCTGGAATGACTTCAGGCTCAGTCCAAGCAATCAATTATGTGGGCTTACAAAAGATAAGCCTAGCAAAGTACGGAGAGGTTCATTGCCACATGAACCCCTTGGTGATTTCCACTTTGCCTGTAGCAATCTGTGAAAATAAGAGAAATAGAAAATGGTCATGACACTGGCATAACAGTGGGAAAGGGAACAAAAGGCATTAAGAATCACACAGTTTGATCCAACCATTCTGGAGAGCAATTTGGAACTATGCCGAAAGGGCTATAAAACTGTGCATACCCTATAACCCAGCAATATCTGTATCCCAAAGAGATCATAAAAATGGGAAAAGGACCCACAAATACAAAAATATTTACAGCAACTCTTTTTGTAGTGGCCAAGAATTGGAAATTATAAGAGGATGCCTATCAATTGGGGAATGACTGAACAAGTTGTGGTATATGAATTATAATGTGTTATAAGAAATAAGGAGCAGACAGATTTCAGAAAAACCTGGAAAGACTTACATGAACTGATACTGAGTGAAGTTAACAGAACCAGAACATTGTACTCAATACCAGCAACATTATGCAATGATTTTGATAGACTTAACTCTTCTCAGCAACACAAGGATCTTAAACAAAAAGGCTATCTACATCCCAAAAAAGATCTATAGCATCTGAATGCAGATTGAAGCTTCCTATTTTCCCTCTCTCTCTCTCTCTCTCTCTCTGTCTCTCTTTTTTCTTATTTCTTCTTTCTCATGGTCTTTCCCTGTGGTTCTAATTCTTCTTTACAATATGACTAATATGGAATTATGTTTAATATGATTGCACACATATAGTCAATATCAGATTGCATGCTATCTTGGGGAGGGGGAGGGGAAAGAGGGGGAGAAAATTTAGAACTCAACATCTTATAGAAGTGAATGTTGAAAACTAAAAACAAGTAATTTTTTAAAAAAGAATCACACAGTTTTTTGATAGTCTATAAGCATTAATTTAACTATTGATATTCTATACTCAATATACTCATTCAGGGATCTCAGTCAATAGATAGCCTATTGGAAGAAATTTATTATATCAACATTGACACTCTTACTATAGCTTAAAACGCAACTTTACTACATATAACAAAGGCTCTCTGGAAGGGGGAATGGAAGGCATATCTGGGGAAATCTAGATAATATAAAAAATAAAATATAAAAATAAAAATCTATTTAATAAATTGAACCAGAAAACAAAAAAAAGTTATAGCAAAATGGAAAGATCCTAAATCAAGAGCTGGAAGGGAAGTCAAAGTTCATCTAATTAAATCTCCTTATTTTACAAATGAGAAAACCATTGCAATGTCAGTCCAAAATGCCATCCTAGAGAGCAACTTGGAACTATGCCCAAGAAAAATCACTAATCTGTGCATAATCTTTGACTTAGCAAAACACTACCAGGCCTATAATCCTAAAGACATCAAAGAAAGAGGAAGAGAACTCTTAAACACAAAAATAATCACAGCATCAATTTGTGTGGCAGTAAAAATCTGTACACAAAGGAGTGACTATCAATTGGTGAGAAGCCCGACAAGTTATATGTGTATATGAATGGAATGGAATATTGTTACACCATAAGAAATGACAAAATGGACAACATGGGACTACCTGGAGACATTTGTATGAGCTGATGCAGAGTAAAGTAATGAGGCCCCAGAGAACAATTTATACAGTAATAACATTGTTAAAAAAAACAACTACAAAGACGTAAGAATTTTGATCAATGCAATGCAAAACTGGAATTCCAGAAGCCTGCTAATAAAGTGCACTATCCCTAGGCTGACAAAGAGGTGAGGTATTTAAGATACAAAATGACTCATTATTTGTCATAACCAATGTGGGAATTGGTTTTGCTTGACTATGCATATTTATCACAAAGTTTATTTGTTTTTTTTTCCATTGAGGGGGAGAGATGGAAAGAGTAGAGTGGTTAGCAATAGAAAGTTGCCTCCTAAATAATAGAAAAGAAAGAAAGTTCATTGGAGCATTTTCTAAAATACAGAACAGAAGAAAAAGAAGACCAGAAGGGATCACATGGTATTCATGCAATGTCAAGAGACTATGATGAAGGTCTACAGTCAACCACCAAACATGTATTAAGTACTTAACTATGTGCCAGGCCTGTACGAAGTGAAAGGAAAACAAATACAAGTCAAAGAAAGACAGTCCCTGCATTCAAAAGATTTATATTCCAAAGTGGGAAAACAACACATAAAAGGAAGATGAAAAAGGGGTGGGAGAAGAAGGTATATAGGGTGGGATGGAGTTATGGAAAAGTCCGGAGGAGCCTATACCCTCCAATCGGAGGGAGGGGTGCAACGGGACTCTAAAATATGAGTTCCAGAGCTGAAGTGATTTTCTAGGATAAAGAGGTTACTGAAGCATGAGGGAAGAATCCTTCTCTCCACCTCCAGGAGTCCTGTATAAATCTTGAGCTAGGGGGTGCAGTGGATAGAGCACCAGTGCAGGAGTCAGGAGGACCTGAGTTCAAATCTCACCTCAGACACTTGACACTTACTAGCTATGTGACCTTGGGCAAGTCACTTAACCCCAACTGCCTCATCCTGGGTCATCTCCAGTCATCCTGATGAATCTCTGGTCACTGGATTCAGATGGCCCTGGAGGAGAAGTGAGGCTGGTGACCTGCACAGCCTTCCCTCACTCAAAAAACAAAGTCAAGTGCAAAGTCATGTCATTATTTCTCTGGTAGCATGGTCTTCTTCAGCAATGAAGGACGAACACATAAATCTTGCAAAAATCTCACAGTAGAACATGAAAATGAACCATGCAATCCATGTGCATGTAAAGAATACCTGCATCAACAAAGGTCTTTCTTTTCAATTGCATCCTTAGGGTACAATCTTAACAGTATGATCCCAGATCAAAAAGTACAAATAGCTTTGTAACTCTTATTGTATAATTTCACTTTGATTTCCAAAACTAATTTTGCTAAATTCACAACTCCACCAGAAGTGTGGGTCACCTATTTCTCCACAGGCTTGTTAATATCTAATTTTATCATTTATTTTTTTAAATGATCTTTGCTAATCTAATGGGCCTAAAGTGGCATCCTGGCATTGTTTTAATTTTAGTTTTTCTAATTATAAGAGCTTGAATAATTCAGAGAGCTGAATTTCATAGTCTCCACTTTAGAAATAGCTACCACCTTACTCATCCAGGAAAGTAATGTTTTATGCTATATAATAATTTATAAAAGTGTTGATTTCATTCATTTTAGTCCAGATTTAACTTCCAGAAATATGTGTATGTGTGTTACATAAAGTGGAGGACAAATTCATGCTTAATGATAATAACACCCTTACCTGTGTATGTCCCATCATGCTTTCAGAGCACTTTCACATCCATTATCTCAAGCATCATTATGCTGTTCATGTCTTAGCAAAAGCAGAAAATCAAATCATTCCAAACAGCAGCATACCTGAGTGTTTTTCCTTAAGAATGAGCTGAGTACAAAGAGAAAGGTTTGGGAGAAGGAGTTGTATAGAGAGAAACTTGGCAAAGGAAATTCAGTTTCTGATTTTAGGGAACACATTGTGCTCACTTAGGTTCAATCATTCCTAGCTTTGAGCACTGTGCACAATTAGTCAGTCCTCCCTGGGCATTTAGGACATAAGCAGGTATTATTATCCCCCATTTTATAGATCAAGAAAATGGGTCAACGAAAGGCTGGTGGACTGGCTCAAGGTTTAATGCTCAACCAGCAAAAGGACTGAGAACAGACCTTCTTGCAGCCAGTCAGCCTCTCTCTCATTTGCTGTGCCCTGCAGTCTAAACTTCTTTCCAAGGATAACATCACCCAGGAAAATAATTTATAGAACTACAAGTGGAAAAACAACAGCCGCAGCAAAACCTGAACGTGCAACAGTGAAAATACATAAAGCCTGACACATAGTAAACATTTAATAGATACTTTTTTATTCATTTACTTGCTCCTTCATTGATAACAACCAAGTTTGGTCCTGAAGAAAAAGAGATTAGAAAAAGAGCCCACCTCCCTTCTTTGCAGAGGTTAAGGATTATGGGTATGCAACATTACATGTGCCATGGGGCTCAGCTGATGTGTTGGCTAGTTTTATGAAATGGATTTTTTTCTTTTTCTTTGTTACACTGATGGTTCTCTGAGGAGAGACAGAGAGAGACAGTGAGAAGAAGAGAGAGAAAGAGAGAGAGAGAGAGAAGGAGAGAGAAGGAGAGAGGGAGAGAGAAAGACAGAGAGAGAAAAGGAGAGAGAGAGAGGGAGAGGGTGATGTGAAAGCAACAGATATCAATAAAACTTTTTTTAAAAAAGGTATCAGTATGATTACCATACTTCTAGAAATAACACTATCAAATTAAAAACCAGGAATTAAGCAAGTGTTACTTCATGTTGCTAGAAAAACAAATACAAAATTGCAACCCAATTCCCCAGGACTCTTTGGTAGATGACACTTCATCTTGTCGAATTCCTGGTTGCCTAAATAGTTATTTGTGGCTGAATTAATTTACACCATGGAGACTTAAAATAATTTTTTAAAAGATGACTCTTCTTGCCAAGAACTGAGTCAGGATGAAAATATTCTCATTTTCATCCCTGTCTTCATCCCAGGATTGCAGAGTCTGTCCAGTACTCATTACCTTTGTAGTCAGCAAGAACTGGATAGGCATTATGAATAGACTCAGATGTGACAGTATCGCTACCAATCAATTAGAAACATTCATTCTCCTTATTTCTGAAAGTCTCCAGAGTTTGCTCTCCAGGTCCACATACATGTCTAAGCAAAGTGGGCCCCAAATAGTTGGGAAACTAACGTTAAAGTTTTAAATAAATAAATTTAGGAAAAATAAAAAAGAACACTACTTTTACATTGGGTAAGAAATTTACCAAAAAAAAATTTCTCTAAAGAATGCAGGTTGGAAATCTAACCAGTTTTGGAAAAGGTTAAGGTGATTTCTTAGATGACAAGTAGGATTTACAACTAAAGAGGATCTTAGAACCCATCTAACAGAACCTCCTTATTCTAGAGATAAGGAACCAGGAGGAGTGAAGTGAATTTCACTTTATTAATAGTTCTTCTCAGTTTGGGAACAGAGGAAGTTAATTCAAGATCAGCCCTCAGAGAGGAAGTTAAAAGCTTTCATGTACCAGTTACAACAACAGTATGGGGACTCTCAAGGAAAACAAGAAGAGAAGGGAAAGGAGACAGTCATCTGATGGCATCAGTAAGACTGTGGCAGCAGCCAATACCTACCACATGTGCAGTTCCCTGAGATGGAAGATGACATCAGGTTAGAGCAAAAGCAAGCCGTGCTCAGATATGATGAACTCGTTACAGTACACTTGGGTAATTGGAACTTTAAGTAGAATCTACTTGGACAGTGGAAACATGGACCAAAGAGATGAGGTGGAACAATTACTCTAGGAGCGGAGAAGTTGAAACAGATGCTCACAAGAACATTTCTGAAGGAGAACAGCAGTGACTGATTAGAAAAGTCCTGAAACTACGGAATGGAAACCATGACTGATTAACATACATACACCATCCTATAGGTGAGATCAGAGAAGTAGATTTGATTTCTGTTAGAACTATGGAAAAATGACCACACATTAGCTTTGCTGTTCTAGAGTCATTTCAGTCCTGCCCAATGATTTCATGACTCCATTTGAGATCTTCTTGGCAAAGGTACTGGAATCCCATTTCTTCTTCAGTCCATTTTACAGATGAGGAACTGAGGCAAACAAGGTTAAGTGACTTGCTCGGGGTCACACTGCTACTAAATGTCTGTGGTCAGATTTGAACTCATGAAGATGAATCTTCCTGATTCCAAGCCCAGGACTCTGTCCACTAGCTGCCCTACACAATAGCTAAGTGCACCCAAAAAGAGAATAGGACCCTGGTACTTTAGAGACTAAGGACTACAGAATTAGTTGGCACCAGGGAAGGAAGTTGTTCCAGGTCCAATAAACAAACAATTACCTCATCAGTGACTTCTCCTGGCTCTTTTCTGCCTGGCCTCATAGGCCCTTGCGCAGATATGTCTGTAAAAGTTGAGAATGTAAATTGCTTTGTTTTTCTGTACAAAGTAACATAAGTGACCATTGTGTTCCACTCATTCTATTTGAAGAAAATACCCATACAGCTTCTTGTAAATTTTGGCCTTGGAGGACTGAATGACAAAAACTACTCAGACTTGGGATACACTAAAATGTTCTTGCAATATTCTGAAGCTATGACTGGTGCCAACACAGTAATGAACATTCTGGCTTTAGTTTGTCCAGACCACTCATATGTCAATAGAGTTTCAGTACTAACTGGAACTAATTCCAGTCTATTCGGAATACTACCTGAATACTGCAAATACACTGCAACTTATCTGCATGTCATGACCATCCATAAAACTTGCACAGAGGATATGACAGAGTATAATAGGACAGTGATCATCATAAGGGCATGGATCTTAAGACATTTGATTTGGGGGATTCCCTGGGGCTAGAGGAATGGAAGGAGTAACTGAGGCAGAAATTTAGCAAGAGATAGGTGTGGTCTCACTGCATCAGTGAGATGTGGGTTGTGCACAGGGAGCAATTCACAAAATCAGGCTCATCTACTCACAACCATTTCAGAAAGACCTAGAAATATCTTTTTGGCTGTCATGAATGACCTCAGAGAATATCTCAAAAACCTACTGTTGAATGATATCAGAGTCTAATAGCCTTTGTACATTGCCCACAATGGTGGTATCAAAGAAATCTGGAAAGATATGCATATGTGTAAACAATCAGATTTTTAACAAGAAAATCAAAGTAGACCAATGCACTATGCCAAGAATTCAAAACGTTTTTGATTGTATGTTAGGCAATCAATGGTTTTCTGTGTTGTATTTACATGGTACTTACTACCACATTCCTATGGCAGAGAAAGATTTTTTTAAAATATTGCTACCACTATGAAGACTGTATCCTAAAGAGATTTAAAAAACAAAAAAGTAAAAGGACCTGTGAGTACAAAAATATTATAGTAGCTCTTTTAGTGGTGGCAAAGAATTGGAAATTGAGGGCATATCCATCAATTGGGGAATTGCTGAACAGACTGTAATATATGATAAGAAATGGCAAGCAGGATGGTTTCAGAAAAGCCTGGAAAAACTTACATAAACTGATGCAAAGTGAAGTAAGCAAAACCAGGAGGATATTGTACATTGTAACAGCAATATTGCACAATGATCAACTTTCAATGACCCAGCAATACAAATATCCAAGACAGTTCTGAAGGACCTATGATGAAAAGTGCTATCCAGAGAAAGAACCGATGGAATCTGATGTAGATCAAAGTACACTGGGTTATTTTCTTTATTTTTCTCTATTTTATTGACAACATGAATATGAATATGTTTTTCATACTGCACATGTATAGCCTTTATCAAATTACTTGCCTTCTCAATGATAGGGGAAGAAAAAGAGGGGGGGTGACAATTTGGAACTCAAATTTTTTTTTAAAAAGGTTAAAATTGTTTTTAAGTATAATTTGGAAAAAAATAAAACATTAAAAATATTTTAAGACTGATTTCAGTTGTCCAGCTGGATTTTGCTAGTTCAAATATTTGCTCTATGGCATCTCAAGAGGTTCTCTTAACTTTCAGAGACAACTGGAGAAAGTGGTTGGTGACAAGTGTTAGTGTACCTTGATGACATCATTTTTGGGAAGACCTTGGAAGAACATGAGGAGAAACTTACGAAAGTGTTGGACTAGCTAGAAAAAAATTGCCTGAAATTTAAACAGAACAAGCATTTCAAGAATTCATTAGCTGCCTTGCAGATGCACCAGTATTGATCTATGCTGACCCAAGCAAGCCTCTTGTCCTTCATACAAATGTCAGCATGGTAGGCTTGGGAGTAGGCCTGTATTGACAGAGTGATGGAAGTGTGAAGTTACATTTGCCAGCAGAAACCTGAGCAATAGTGAACCATCCTCTCCTACTTACAAGCTGAAGTTTCTGACTTTGAAGTGGGCTGCCCTTGAGAAATTTAAAGATTATGTGTAGGGTGCAAAGTTGCAAGTGCGGACCACAAAAATCCATGACATATTTGACAAGTGTCAAGTTGGATATTATTTGCCAGAGAGGAGTGACAGAACTAGCAAAACTATGAATTCAGCATTTGCTAACAGCCTGAAAAGATTAATGTGGATGCGGATGCTGTCTAGAAGATTATAGGATGCCAATAATGTGACAATACCTAAAGAAGGTGTAAAGGCTATACAATAGCCAAAGAACTAGTCTGCAAGTAGATGGGAATACATCTTAAAGTCTGGGACTTCCACCATGTCATAGATCATCTGCTAGCAGTATGCTGGAATCTTGCTTTGTCGATTCAACCTTCTTTGTTTCAGTTGTCTGTCAATGACTGGAAAGGAGAGCAGATGGCTGATGAAGGGCTACATGAAGTAATACAAACCAAGAAATTAAGCAGTGATGGCAAGGGATTCAAGTGCCAGTCCTCTGAAGGTGCTGTACTATTAAGACAATGGAAGAAGTCAGAGCTGGGCAATGGCATACTATACCAGACTATCACTGATCCCACTAATGGTACCAGGAAGCAGTTACATATCACACTATGGTCATGAAAGTTCTACACAGTGATTTTGGACATATGAGTCAAGAAAGGAGATGTAATAGAAACAAATTTTCCTGGTCCAAGATGTCCACAGCTATCAACAAGTGTGACTTGTATACATTGTGTGTCACCTCCCCCCCCCCACAAAAAAGTACTAATTCATGCTGCTTGCTTTGAGAATATAATTACTAGAAAACCTATAAAATTTGTTTGCATTGACTTATTGTCTCCGAAAGGAGATAGCAATGGCATAAGTCATACTGATGGTGACACATCACTCAAACATACCCAATAAGGAGCCAGAAAGCTTCTGCAGGTGCAAAAGTATCGTTGGGGTGACTTTATGGGATGCTAGTTAATGACCTTTACACCCATGTTTAGTACTATGATGTGCAGGTGTCAGAAGGGGTAGGATATGAGAGACACTAAGGAGGTTTAAATGGCAAAATCCACCAACTGGCAATGTGGAGTAAGCGAGAGTAAGGAGTCAGGGATTATACCAAGATGATAATCTTGAAAGACTGGAAAAACATGGGTCTCTGACAGAAATAAGGTTATTTGGAAGAGTGATAGGATTGGAAGGAAACAGATAACGAGTTCTGTTTTGGACACATTGAATTTTGATGTCTATGGGACACCTTGTTTAAGATGTGCAAACAGAAATTGGTGATACAATACAGAAGCTCATGGGAGACACTAGGAATAGATGGATGGAGGGAGAGAGAGAGAGAGAGAGAGAGAGAGAGAGAGAGAGAGAGAGAGAGAGAGAGAGAGAGAGAGAGGAGAGAATTGTGAACCATCTACCAAGAGATGGACATTAAACAAATGGGAGTTAATGAGATCACCAAGAAAGTATAGAGAGAGAAGAGAAGAGGGCTCAGTAGAGAGACTTGGGGTCAAGTGATTTACTCAAGTTCACACAAGTAGTAGATACAAACACCAGCATAACTGGGGCAATGTGATCAGGGCCTTTGACAAGCCAGCATCCAGGAGAAACACACTTCCTTCCCACCCCAGACCCTTGTGCTCCTCCATTAGCTTTGTACCGCTTCCACTTCCTCACCTGGCACTAGTTCATTACCACAGGGTCTTGTCACCATCTTGTGACTCTCTTCTTTTCCCTACTCCCATATCTCCTTGTACCACCACCCCCTTGTAAGGGTAGAGGGGTAAGGTATTGCCAGTGGTGCCACAACAGCTTAGATGGGACCCTCTGTAAACTCAATGTTAGCAAGTTTCTGCTGAGGTATGATGCCATGAACTTTTACCTTTCTCCAACAAATGAATTTGTCATGGGTGCCAGAATTCCTTTTGATAGCTCTGAGTAATAGGGCCAGTATTTGAACCCACATCTGTTGTTCTTTCTCCTGGGTTATTACGCAAGTTCAGATCTTTCTTCTCAAATCTTTCACTATATTTTCTTTACAATTTTCCTCTGTACTTGGTCAATTTCTAACTTGTATTCCATTTAGTTGTCTACATGTCTTTTCTCTGATACTAGATTATAAGGTTCTTGAGGGCAGGTCTTATGTCATCACTGTAGCCCCCACAGGTTCTAGCATAGTCTCTCTCACATAATTACCAAATATTTTAGATTAAATTGAATTGAGTTGAAGCTAAGATGTTCTCATGGCCTTTAGAAGTTAATATCCTAGGCACTAGCCATGCTTTGTCACTTGTCTCTCAGATTGGAGAGAACATGGGTCTAATTCAGTACAGGCAATTCTGATGTTCATAAGTTCTTAATTCAGACTAAGATCAGGGAAAAATACAGCACTATGACTAGGGCTTCATACCAAGACTATTCCAAAGTAATAAATGATTTTACTACCAATTTTAGCCTCACTGAGAAAGCATTTCTAAATGGTCAGTACAGATCAAACTGCTGAATAATGTAAAAATGGGAGTGAGAAAGACGTTCATTCATTAAATTCAAGTTTTGTCATCCTGATGTCCTGATGACTGCGAATGGAAATATTTTTACCAGTCTTTGTTCTATCACAAAAACGATCAGTTTCTAGAAAAAAAAAAAAAAAAGAGGGATTTGCATCAGCACATTTGCTTTATATTTAATGAAACATTGTTTGGGTATAAAAAGTCTTGATGGAACCAGTTGTTATTTTCTGGTCCCCAAATGAGACTTTAATTCATCTTGCTCAAAATTAAAATGCATCTCACCATCTAAAAATACCATTGTACATAATAATGTCTTTGATTCTCCAGTTAGTCTATGGATAGGTATACTGTAAGCAGTAAGAGAAGCATGACCTCAATGCAACTGGGATTTTTATTATAATCATAACACATACATAGCCCTGTGAAGTCAGAGTTGCATATCACTTTACATACATTATCATGTGTAATTTAATCCTCATGAGAACCCTGTTAGGTAGTGCAAAAATTATTATCCCCGTTTTATAGATGAGGAAACAGAAATTTGGATAAGGACTTTATCCAAGGTCACACAGATATAAGTAATAGAGCTAGCCCTTAATTCCAGGTTTTTCTGTTTCTAATCCAATGTTCTCAGAAACTCACATCCAAAAAAGTGAGAGGCATGCAACATTGATATAAAAGATGGTGATCACAATAAGAATAATTTGTTATAATAATGGTAATATTATAACTGTACATTTGAATAGGTTTCTTTTTTATAAACAACCTGGAGATCTCACAAAATGGAATTAATTCCAATGATCCAGGCTATATTCCCTCTTCCCCTTCTTTTCTTTCCCATCATCCCTCTTCTCTCCGTATTCTCTCTCCCTCTTTTTGTTTCTTTTCTCTCTCCTGTTCCCATTCCCCTTTCTTCCCTTTCTCTCTTCCTTTCCCTTCTTTCTTCCTCTACTCTTTCCTGTTCTTTCTCTCCCTCTTTTCTTCTTTTTACCTTCTTGCCCTGCTTCATTTCCCCAATACTGCCCATCCTCTTTCCTTTCTAGAAGGAGAGTACAGTTGAGTCATAATACATAATGAGTCATAAAACACAATAAAGTCCATGAAGTCAGAAACATAGCTAGGAAGGGGATCAGATTTGGCCAACCCAGGCTTCTCCCCAAAATGGAGACCTCTGGGAGGAACTCACCATATAAGTTAACATATAAAGTGCTTTGCAAACCTAAATGCTAGATATTATTAATCATCATTATTATCTTTCTTTCTCCTTTTGCTCTCAGGAGAGAAGCTGGTGCCCAAAGACTCTAACAAAAAACACAGACCCTAGGAAAAGGGATATATCATAGTACATGGAACAGCCAGAGGCAGTTCCAAGAATTTCCAAATAGATGGACAATATAAGGTGGAATGGAAATACCTATCCTGCAGGTCAGTCCCACCAAAGACAAAAACTTGTTCCTATTTCACAATTTTACTTGGGGTGGGGGGAATGGTTAAGCATAGCCTCTACTGAAGCTCTGCTATGAGACTGTACTGTGGGATGCAGATGGGTCTGGCTTTTCAAAAACTACTCTAGCAAAGTGTGAGTTCTGGTAGTTGAAAGTTGGAAGGGTCTTCTGTACGGACCTGGAAATGTCCTACAGATCTGTCATACAAAGACCATCCTAGTTATGTTTAGAGAGGCTCATCACCTGTAAATTGGCTACAAAGTGACAGTTTTTTCAGCCCCCCCCCCCCCCCGCCTTCCCCAACTTGTGGGTATAGCTATCTGCTCAGGTATAGAGGGGGTTCCAGCTACATAGCAGGAGGGAGTATGCAAATCTATGCAATCATGGATCTTTGACGGAGTGAAGTAAAAGCAAAATGGTACCAATGAGTTTCTAGTCTAATGAGGTACCATTTAATTTTTTTTTAAAAAAAAGGAAATCATTACTGTGACCTTGCTACTATTTTACAGGATTGGATCTAGAAGCTTAACTATCGATTTCATGGCAGGATTTAGCTTTGTAATTCTGTCAGTTTTCATTAGTGATGTCTTGCTTTAGAGCTGAATGGACTAATTAGGAGAGCACATGATCTTGTCAATTGTGTTTTTCCTATTAAAAAAGAACTCTTTCTCAAGCATAAATTAACTGCTCTCTAACTACCATGTAAAAGTAAATAATACATAATGGGGGAGGGGCATCTAAAGAAATATAAAGCCATCTAGATGTAAATTACATACCTTAATGATACTAAAGATCCCATCTACAAATACTATTGGGGTCGTTGTTAAGGGGATTCCTGTTTAGGTATCGGTTGGATTAACCTTCTGAAATTCTGTAAGCTCTCAGGCTCTCTCTCAATCCTTGACCAGCTGTGACCTCCTGCTGCCTACATCCTATCATGACACTGACTAAGATCATCTGGGATAGGAACTGGATCTGTGGTTTCACTGGTTTAGGGAACTCCCAAGTGAGTAAACTCCTTCTACTACTTCTACTACTTACAGTCTTACAGTTATCCAGGGGTACTCAGAGATTAAGTGATTTTAGCCAAGGTCACATAACTAATATATGTCCAAGGCCAAACTTGAACCCAGTCTTTTTGACTTAGAAGTCAGATCTCTAAACATTACACCACACTGTCTCTAAGTTGACTTTATTCACTATACCATGCTGACCAGGATCATAGAGTTTAGAGTTATAAGGGATTGTTTTTTAAAAAACACCCAATCCAATACCTTCATTTTACAGATGAAAAACAGAGGCTTAGAGAAGCTAAGTGATTTGCCCAAGATCACATAAAACATTCAAGATTCAACACAAGATCTCTAATTTCAAATCCAGTAAATTTCAACTGTTATTTATTACTGCTTAATCTCATTTTAGTTTTTCTTGTTCAGAGAAACATTCACTCACCTACAGGTGCTTCATTTGTTGAAAAAATAATCTCTATTCATAAATACTCTCTTTCTCTACATGTATATGTACGTACGTATGTGTGTATATGCCTGTATATATACATATATAGTAGGTATGCATATATGTATGTATATATACATATGTGTGTGGATATATATGTGCATACATGTGTGTACATATATGTGTATGTGTATATGTCCTTGATTCTACCTCTGTACCAAGCAGAGAAGAGAGAAAAAGAAAATAATATGACGGTCAAGGTCACCACTTCCCATGACTATCATCGTGCTACTCTGGAGGTTTCCTAGACAACCTTTACTTTCTTCTAGCTTCTGCGTTTCAGCATTTGGTTTTGGGAGCAAATCTTTTTTGCTGTTTTTATTACTACAAACTTAATAACCATCAACAAAATGGAAGGAGCCCTGAGGAGCATCCCTCTTTATGTGACTTGGGGCAAGACTTAAGTTTCCTTCTGTAAAATGAAGTTGACCAAGACAAGCTCCAAGGTCCCTTCCAGGTCTAATTTCATAACAGCAATAAAGACAAATAACTAAACAAACATAAAAATAAGAAATAGAATTATATATAAGACCATTATTGCTTAATAAGGGAGAACCAAGCAGATGAATAGAAATAAAAGAGCAAGAAATGATTGTGTGCATGTGTTTTAATGTCTGTGTCTTTTTCCAAGTCTGTCCGAGCTTCTGGCTACCTTTGGCTTTGCTCTCTTTTTTTCCCCGGTGTTTCTAGTTCTAGTAAATGTGTATACAATTCTGGCTGTACTACAAGGTCTCTTCATATTTCTCTATATTCCTATTTCTAATTTTTATAGTATCATATTCTATTAAATAAATAGACCATAATTTATTTATCTCTTCTCCAGTTGTAGGGGATATGGGTTGTTTCCAGATTTTAGCAATTACATATAAATGTAGGGAATGTATTCTTTTTAATAGGTCCTTTTTTATTATGTTTTTAGGGCAAAGAGCTAGTATTTGGAGGGACTGCAAGTACTACTGTTTTTAACAATTATCATATACTATAATTATACTATATTGTTTTCCAAAATGTTTGCCCAAGTCTATGCTCCCACCAACAAAGTATCAGAGGTGCAGCCTCACCAATACTGATTTTATCATTTTTTTTCTTCATATTTTCTCTTTAAGTATAAGTATGGTGGTATCTTGAGGTTGTCTTGATTTGCATTTCTTTGATTGCTAGGGAGCTGGGGCATCTTTTCATGTAATTTTTAATATTTTCTTTTCTCCTATAGGTATCATCTGTTCTACAGTCAATCATACAACAAGGATTTATTAATTGATTACTTTATTGAAGCTATTTTAAGCCCTGGGGATACAAATACAAAAAGAAAAAGAAAATTCCTGTTCTTAGTAGAAATTACATTCCGTGAGGTCGTCACAAGATATTTCCTTTGTGGAATCATCTGTCTTCATCCAGTGACTAAAGCACTTTATTCCTCTCAAATATATTAAGGATTTGTTTGCAC
This sequence comes from Notamacropus eugenii, assembly GCF_028372415.1. Taxonomy (NCBI): domain Eukaryota; kingdom Metazoa; phylum Chordata; class Mammalia; order Diprotodontia; family Macropodidae; genus Notamacropus; species Notamacropus eugenii. The sequence continues at coordinate 411,968,452 of NC_092873.1, forward strand.
ATAATTTATACTTTTGATTTATTAATTGCTTCAATGGAGCCATCTGGGCTTCCTGTGATTCCCTCAATGAGGGGGGAAGGGAGATAGAAAACTTCACCTTTATACTAGATTACAACTTCCATGAAGAACTTAACTACATCCAGTGATGTGCTGATAAATGTTTAATAACTGGCTCTTCAAGAAAAAAATACATGCAAGAAAAAATTGTTAAGTTTAATCAGCATTATTAACATTTTCTCTAATACTTTCTTAAGTTTAGACAATCAACAAAACAATGAACAAAGCTCTGATTGGTAATATGTTAGGATATAAATGCTTACACTGAAATTTTAACAATCAGCTCTCTCAAGCCAGTAAGAGCTGCCTACAGCACACCCCTGACTGTATCTCATCACTCCTAGCATCTCCTGTAAGATGCTCTCAACAAAGTCAATGTTTAATAAATGGGCGAGAGGATGGCAGGTAAACTGAATGAATAAAGAGATGGCATGTAGCAGATAGAAAGCAGTCAGAGTCAGGAAGATTTGGGTTTCAAGTAATCAGATTGATTCTGCATCATTTTAAATTGATCCTATTTACAGCTAACGGATTGTTTTTCCTGTAACTGCTTAAGTCATGATTCATTTCTTCGGAAATTCAGCTTGCCTATAATGAGTTAAGTTTGGAAATCCAGCTCTCCTGCTCATCACTGTTCTATTCTTGCCTCAAGGAAATCTATTATCCTTGAGAGATGCAGATGGACACCAGGAAGTCTGGGGTATAGTATCTTTACACCAAACTATCCTTCAAGGATTTCTGGTTTGTTATCCGAAGAAAGCTGGCCCACCATTCGTGATGTCAAGGTCTTTTAATCAATCATAACTTGTTCCCCATCTATGAAATCCGATTCTTGGTTCTGTATTCCCTAAAACTATAAAAGAGAGCTGCCCCCGCCCCATTTAGACTCTTAGCTTTACTGAGAAAGCAAGATGCTATTTATTGTCAAATCTGTGCTTTACTAATACATTGATCATGCTTGGAACTTTGTGTCTCAGTTTACCTTGTTTTGACCATAACAAGTTCAAGTCACACCTTGGAAGTGTACCATCTGTGTGACTACAGGCAAGTCACTTAACAAATCAGTTGTCCAGAAAACCATGACGGGATGTTGCAGACTACAGCTGCAGTGGTAGGTGATATTTCCTCACTAGGAGTTCCCTTCACCAATAAAATCACAGGTCTCTCTGTACACAAATAGGGATTAAAAACCCCTTGATTATGTAGCAACTCCAGTTCTCTTTATGATTCTAGATTTTAATGCCAGAAAGGACATCAGAAATCACCTAGTCCAATCCCTTCATTTAAAAGAGGAAAACACCAAGAATCACAGAGGTTAAGTGACTAGTTTAGTGACACACGTAGTACAAAGCTGAGGCAGGGTTCCAAACCAGATCTTCTGCTTGCAAATACAGTAATATTTCTACTTCACCCATATCTGACTAGCTCCTTGTAGATTACCAAAGGACAGGCAGTGGAGGGGGGCGAGGTGGGAAGTGTTAGTCAAACTGTTTAGTTTGGATCTATTTGTCACAGGCTCGTCCAAATGGAATAAATCATTTCCTTTCCAACAGTCACTTCCAACTAAAAAAAAAAAATAACCAGGAAGGGTGGGTAGTTCTTTTTAATTTTGCTACTAAACAAAACTATTCTAAATCATGCATAATTTTAATATACTATAAATTTAGTAAAATGCCTCTAAAATATTGTGAAAGAAATCTCATAGACAGAGCTATGTAAAGAAGTTAAAATAATGAGCATTTTACAAGGATCCACTTGTTCTCCCAGCAAAGATATCCTTTGTGAGAATGTAAAAACAGCAGCTCCAGTTCTTAGTTGGGAGAAATAAAAATAGAGATACAACTAATGACTGTAAAACAGCACAGCCTGTCTCATTTTGGTGTTCAACATTATAACATGTTACATAAAAGGCAGAAAAGTAGTCAAGATAACAACTTCCTTGTTTCCTCTTCCTGGATTATCTGCTGGTCCTAAAGCTAGAACCTCAGGAGTACTTTTTTCTAAATCATCAATGTCCCCTTTCCCAAGAGAGAGAAGCTGAAACAGAACACAAATGCTGATATTTCAGCAATAAAGGCTTTGATATTGGTCTTCTCCCTATAGTCTTGGGAGGTTTGTTCTCCCTTAACCAAGGGAGCTGCAATTAGTTATAAAGTTTTATTGATTTTTGTCCATCATCTTTCAGAGAAGTGACATCAAGATAAGGTTTGGAAACTCCAAAAATAGAATTTCAGAGCTAATTAAAATAAAAGGAAAGAGAAAAGAATAGACAAGGACTTCTGTTTTTACTAGAACTATTGTGATTCTAGGTTTTAGGAATGATCCAGAAAGTGATCAAGGGAAAGAAAATCAGGCAGGGGAGGCCAGTAAAGTCTGCTTACTTCAAGAAGAGTGAACTATGCCATGACAGTAGAGTACAGTATAGTTGTCTTGGTAAAAATCAATCAATACACATTTATTAAGCCTCTACTATGTGACAGGTGCTATGCCAAGCGGTGGGGATACAAAGACAACAGTGGAATGGTCCAAGCCCTCAACGAATTTATATTCTATTAGGGGAGATGCCATATATATATATATATATATATATATATATATATATATATATATATATATATATATATATATATATATATATATATATATATATATATATATACATACATATATATATGTGTATATATACATATATATATATACACATATATATATGTGTGTATATATATATATCAAGAGAGAGAGATATCTACACATATAAAACCACCTCTGGGTTACTTGAACTGAACTCATGGCTTGGGTCATCAGACGATGCTGCTACATCAGGTTTTAGAGTATACCCACTGTGGCTACCCTTCTAAAACTATAGTTCACAAGCCCTCACTAGTATGCTTCCTGTTAACAATCAGCCAGTAAACATAATTAGCGTTCAACAAAAGCATTTACTAAAATGGCTTAATCAAAATAATAGCTACAAACATTTTCTCCTCAAAACCTGGGGTATACCTTCCCACAAATACACATAGCATCCACAAAAAGAGTGGGTTCAAACTTGGAGTACAATGATAATGAGGCATGTGTGTAGGAAATCCATGTGCCAAGGCAATTTACAATCTAGAACTATTAGGCCCAGAAGTCCTCTCTCTCCTTGTATATAGTTCTCTCTAAAATCTAAATTTCAATTGCCAACATGAGCTCTTTCTTGAGTCTATAGCCAAGCCCTTGAAGCTGTTTCCTCCCTTGGGTGACTGTTTCTCTGTATCTCTCTGGAGTGTGTGTTTCTACTTCACCAAATGAGCCCTGAACTCCCAAACTGCTGAATGATATGTCTCCTTCTGGATAAGTTATTACTAGATGCCATGGTCAATGGAGGGGGGGAGGAAGGAAAGGAAAGAAACCCTCTCCTCCTCCTATATAAAGGTCTTACTCTAAAACATCTCTGAACCTCTAATACTCAAACCGTTTTTGTTTTTTTAATATTAAGATCACCTGAGGATTAACCATCTTCCATCAGTAAATGAGATGGCCCTTTCTGATTCATTCAGAGAAAGGTGTTTGTATTTGATAAAAGGAATAGGACATAGACATATCTTTATAACTGATTTAACATTTCCTTAACAACTTGTGATTATATTCTAGGCTTTCAAGTCTAAAGGATTGGTCAAAGATGAACTACTTCACTACAATAATATACACAGAACAAATACAAAATGAGTGCCAGACAGATCTAGGAGGGTGGATGTGACTAGGTAGGGGGAGAGAGCATGGAATCAGGAAAGGTTTCAGGGAGAAGATAAACTTGAGTTAAGAAAGGAAGGAAGGAAGGAAGACATTCCACAAGGTGGAGAGGAAGGAGGACATCACAGGAATGAGGACAGCCAGTACAAAACCATGGACATGGAGATGGTCTATCAAGTGTGAAATAAGTTCAATTTGTCTGGACCATAGAATGAGAGAAGGGGAAGTGATGCATTATGAGACTAGCAAGATAGGCTGGGATCAGGAAGTAAATGGCTTTAAAAGCCAGTAAAGTTTATATATGTGTGTATGTATATATATGTAGATATGTGTATGTTGATATGTGTGTTTTATGTGCCTATATGTGTCTGTGTATTATGTATGTGTATGTATATATGTATATATTTCTTAGAAAGAAGAAGTCATTTCTTTAAAAGGGGAGTGGCATGGTCAGATCTGTAATTAAGAAAAAGCATTTTAGACCCACAACACATAGAACGGCTACAAGGAAGTAACTCACGGCGAATTCTGCACCCAGAGGCCATGGAACATTGGAGCGAGGGAGATTTCTGTTCCAGAGAGACCTGCAAACCTCTCGCGGGGGGTCCTTCGCGCTGCGGACTGGGCGCCGGGACTGGGAGCTGAGTACAGCTCTGCCGTGGCCGCGGCACCAAGAGGAAAAGATCCGAGCAGGCTTCAGGGACGGGATCACCAGCGGCGGCACAAGTACCTCCACCCACAGGTGACGGGGGTCGGTGAGAGAGTCTCTTTGGCGGGTCGAGAGGGGAGTGGGGTGCCCCCATAATTCAGGCCCCCCCTGGGAGGTAGAAGCTGAGAGGCAGCTGCAGACAGGGGCTCCCCAAGTGGGTGGGAGCCTGAATCCATTGTGGAAGGTCTGTGCATAAACCCCCTGAGGGAACTGAGCCTGAGAGGCGGCCCTGCCCTGACCTGACCACCTGAACTTAATTCTCACACTGAATAGCAGCCCTGCCCCCGCCAAAAGCCCTAAGGCGGGAAGCAGCATTTGAATCTCAGTCCCCAAACGCTGGCTGGGAGGATCAGGAGGCGAGGTGGGTGTGAGGAGAATATTCAGAGGTCAAGTCACTGGCTGGGAAAATGCCCAGAAAAGGGAAAAGAAATAAGACAATAGAAGGTTACTTTCTTGGAGAAGAGACATTTCCTCCCTTCCTTTCTGATGAGAAAGAACAATGCTTACTATCAGGCAAAGACACAGAAATCAAGGCTTCTGTGTCCTAGCCCACCCAATGGGCTCAGGCCATGGAACAGCTCAAAAAGAATTTTGAAAATCAAGTTAGAGAGGTGGAGGAAAAACTGGGAAGAGAAATGAGAGAGATGAAAGAAAAGCATGAAAAGCAGATCAGCTCCCTGCTAAAGGAGACCCAAAAAAATGTTGAAGAAATTAACACCTTGAAAACTAGCCTAACTCAATTGGCAAAAGAGGTTCAAAAAGCCAATGAGGAGAAGAATGCTTTCAAAAGCAGAATTAGCCAAATGGAAAAGGAGATTCAAAAGCTTACTGAAGAAAATAGTTCTTTCAAAACTAGAATGGCACAGATGGATGCTAAGGACTTTGTGAGAAAGACAGATATCACAGAACATAGCGAGAAGATTGGAAAAATGGAAGATAATGTGAAATATCTTATTGGAAAAACTACTGACCTGGAAAATAGATTCAGGAGAGACAATGTAAAAATTCTGGGACTACCTGAAAGCCATGATCAAAAGAAGAGCCTAGACATCATCTTCCATGAAATTTTCAAGGAAAACTGCCCTGAGATTCTAGAACCAGAGGGCAAAATAAATATTCAAGGAATCCACAGAACACCGCCTGAAAGAGATCCAAAAAGAGAAACTCCTAGGAACATTGTGGCCAAATTCCAGAGTTCCTAGGTGAAGGAGAAAATATTGCAAGCAGCTAGAAAGAAACAATTCAAGTATTGTGGAAATACAATCAGGATAACACAAGATCTAGCAGCCTCTACATTAAGGAATCGAAGGGCATGGAATAGGATATTCCAGAAGTCAAAGGAACTAGGACTAAAACCACCTACTCAGCAAAACTGAGTATAATACTTCAGGGGAAAAATTGGTCTTTCAATGAAATAGAGGATTTTCAAATTTTCTTGATGAAAAGACCAGAGCTGAAAAGAAAATTTGACTTTCAAACACAAGAATGAAGAGAACCATGAAAAGGTGAACAGCAAAGAGAAGTCATAAGGGACTTACTAAAGTTGAACTGTTTACATTCCTACATGGAAAGACAATATTTGTAACTCTTGAAACATTTCAGTATCTGGGTACTGGGTGGGATTACACACACACACATGCACACATGCACACATACATAGAGACAGAGTGCACAGAGTGAATTGAAGAGGATGGGATCATATCTTAAAAAAAAAATGAAATCAAGCAGTGAGAGAGAAATATATTGGGAGGAGAAAGGGAGAAATTGAATGGGGCAAATTATCTCTCATAAAAGAGGCAAGCAAAAGACTCATTAGTGGAGAGATAAAGAGGGGAGGTGAGAGAAAAACATGAAGTCTACTCTCATCACATTCCACTAAAGGAAAGAATAAAATGCACACTCATTTTGGTAGGAAAACCTATCTCACAATACAGGAAAGTGGGGGATAAGGGGACAAGCAGGGTGGGGGGGATGATAGAAGGGAGGGCATGGGGAGGAAAGTGCAATTTGAGGTCGACACTCATGGGGAGGAATAGGATTAAAAGAGAATAGAAGTAATGGGGGACAGGATAGGATGGAGGGAAATATAGTTAGTCCTATACAACACAACTATTATGGAAGTCATTTGCAAAACTACACAGATTTGGCCTATATTGAATTGCTTGCTTTCCAAAGGGAAGGGGTGGAGAGGGAGGGAGGTAAAGAAGGTGGAATTCAAAGTGTTAGGATCAACTGTCGAGTAATGTTCTTGCCACTAGGAAATAAGAAATACAGGTAAAGGGGTATAGAAAGCTATCTGGCCCTACAGGACAAAAGAGAAGATGGAGACAAGGGCAGAGAGGGATGATAGAAGAGAGAGCAGATTGGTCATAGGGGCAATTAGAATGCTTGGTGTTTGGGGGGGAGGGGATAAAAGGGGAGAAAATTTGTAACCCAAAATTTTGTGAAAATGAATGTTAAAAGTTAAATAAATAAATTTAATAAGAAAAATCATTTTAGCAATCACATTGAAGATGGATTATACAGATTGAGATACAATTATATGGAGAGAGACAGGGAGATCGATTAGGAGACTTCTGCAATAGTCCAAAGGAAAGGTGATAAGGTTCACTATACCCATCTAGAAGACAAAGGTTCAGTGTGCTGAGGAACCAGGTGGGGGCCTGCACATCCTTACAGAGACTGTATCCTATATTTCTTCCCTATCCCCTGCTGTAACTAGTGCTGGCTGGATAAGTAGAAGGCTCTTAAGTGCTTCTTGGTTGTTATCAGGAGATGGATGCTCTTCCCCCGGCCTTCACAATGATCCAGTATAGATTATTGGGCAAAAAATAGTAGCTTAGCCATAATTCCAAGATTCCCAAGACCATGTCCCATTTACCACCCCTACAAGCAAACTCACTGTGTATCTGTGGAAACTTTTCTTTTCCACGAGTTACATAAGGACTATCTGTTATACCAACTGTGGAGTTATAAAGGGTTTCAAGAAAACTTCAATAATTTTTTTCTACTTACTTGTAGTTATACAACCACACCCTATATATCAGTTCTAACCAGTGCTGCAAGAAGTCCAAGAAGCAGAGACATATTTGTCGCTCTAACACCCAAAAGCCTCCCATGTCTCCACTTTGATCATCACTGGTTCCATAGACTGAGTTTTCCCCCAGAAGGAGCCAACGAGCACTAGTCATCCAGAAACCTTTTCTAAGTTCACTCAAGCACCAATTGTAATTATTCCTTACGGTAATCAGAATTCTCCCCAGTGTATAGAAAATTGGGGAAATTGCCCCAGGCCTTAAACTTAGGGTCCCTTAAGGATCTAGTAACTGGGAAATGATTCAGAGGCAATCATCTTGAGAGCAGAAATTAACTTTTCCAGCTGTTGCTCTAAAAAAAATGAACACACACAACCTGAGGCTCATATACATAGTTAAACCACAATAGCTAAAGAAAGGCAAATAGGATTATCCTATCTAATTTCACATTCATTCTTCAGGTTTTTGTTATGCTCTTCTGACTTATTCTCCCCTTCAAAAGTGCCCAGTTTTAACCAGATTTTACCTGCTAACCTACCTGGGGGAGAGACATGGAATGTGATTTATCCTGGGCACTACATCTCCAGGGAAGGTCTGGGGTCCCACACCAGGCACACTTAGGCACATCCCTCCTGGAAGTAGCATGGCATTTTATTCTCAGAAACTTAATGTATAATTACAGGTAGCTATGGCTTAGTGGAGAAACAAGAACTGGTCTTAGAGTGAGAAAGCCTTGGGTTTAAGTCCTGCCATTGATTTATACTGGATGTGTGATTCAAGCAAGTCCCTCAACCTCTTAAAGTAACAAGCAGCTCTCCAAGACTATGAGGTGCAGGATAGGTACCAGTCTTCACTGGCATGTGGAGTTCCCTAAATGGTTGAAATCACAGATCCCTACTTGAAAAATAAAAAGTTATAATTAAAGCTAAAAAGCTGCATGACTTATCACCTGTGGAAAAATAGATGTGAGCCCACCAAGTAGGCACCAGATCTTATATCTCTGTATCCTCTTTGCCTAACCCTTGATAAGGGTGACAACAATGATCATCTGGTACAGGATCCTACATACTCAGGAAGCTAAATTTTAAGAAACTGAAGAGAAATAAGGTAGAAAGACAGAAATGAAATTTAACCTTTTACTCTATGTCACATCCATGGGCTTATCAAGGTCTGTCCATATTGTGTTCATGCAATCTAACTCGGGTCAGAGCCATATATGTCTGAACTCCCACTGGACCCCTTCAGTATGAATATATCTGACTATTGGAATCCTGCATGGAAGGCACCCATAGGAAAAAAATTCTGGTTCATTCTATAGGTTCCTGTTGAAAACTTTTCTCTTGAGGAAGGCGTGTCCTCCTGGAGAGGACACTCAACAGCAGGGCCTTGGGAAGGCCAGATGGTGGGTATAACTGGAGGCTATTCTCAAACCAGGGCCACCCAGAAAACTGGGAGCCAGAGTCTATGTTTAGTCAAAAAAACTGGTGCCTGATAGCATGAAAATAGAAACTCCCTTGAACCATCTGGTTCCTTTCAATAAATGCCTGAATCTTGGAAGTATTAGGAACCCCAAGAGGTCATCTAATCCAACTCCCTTCCTTGACGGCAAAAAGATATTTATCCTATTTAAAATACCTTGTGCCATGCCTTGAACATAGTTCAACCAACTTCTATTGATTGACTGACTGACCCTGTTTCAGTAGCAGTTCATCTCAGACTTAAAGCTCTCCTAAGGCAAAGGATCCACAGACTTCCCCCTCCATATTCCATCAGACTCCTCATTCCTAAACATTGTCCTAGAATTCCACCTATCACAGAGTGCCAAAGACAAAGCTACCTCACCAAGCACACCGCATACCACATACACACACGCACACAATGTGCAAATACTTTCATGCAAGCAACACCCATCCCATCATAAATGTCTGCGTGCTCTAGTGACTTTAACAAAATTTGTTGTCTCCCCAAGTATACCCTCCTCCCCACCTTCCAAACTCTGTCATTTTCCATGTCTGGCAATATGATCTAATAATGTCTCTAATTGCCTAAGCCCCCAAACCGCCCTGAAATCAAGCCTCTCATTCCAGTCTTCTAAGTTATCACCCCTAATTGTCTAAGTGCATCACCAAATCTAAGAGACAGAAGAGAGCAAGGGGCAATCTAGTCCAATCTAGACTTGAACAAGAATCCCTTCTATAATATCCCTGAAAAGTGTTCCTGCAGACTTTTCCTTGAAGACCTCCAGGCAGGACCCTACTACCTTCCAAGAAAGCCTATTCTCACTTTGAATAGTTAAAATTATTAGGAAGTTTTTCCTTACATTAAGTCTAAATCTGTCTCTCTACAATTACCACTAATTGTTTCTAATTTTGTGCTCTGGAACCAGTCATAACAAATCTAATCCCTCTTCTCTGTGATATGCATTCAAACGCTGAAAGACAACTATCATGTCCCCCAAAGTTTTTTTTTTTTCGTTCTAAACAGTTCTGGTTTCTTCAAAGAGTCTTATATGGTATGAACTCAAAGTCCTTCACCTTCTATGCTATGAAATCAAAATCCTTCACCCTTCTACTTCTGAAAATGTTTCATCTCTCTCTGTCTAGTGGCTTCTTCCCTATGGCTTAAAAAGACATCCATATATTCCCCATTCTCAAAAAAATTCTCAATTGAAACATTCATTCAATTAGCCTCTATCTTTCATTCCTTTTGTGGTTAAACTCCATGAAAAGCCTGTCTACCAAGTACCTCCACTTCCTTTCCCCTCATTCTTGTCTTAACTCTCTGTTATCCAGCTTCTGACTTCATCATTCCACTAAAACTGCAAAGTTACCAATGATTTCTTAATTGCTTAATCTGACCTTTTCCTAGTTCTTGTTCTTCTTGACCTCTTTACAGCCTTTGGTAGTCAATCACCCTCTTCTTAATACTTTCTCCTCTCTAGGCTTTCATGACACTTCTGGCTCCTGGTTCTCCTCTCATCTATCTGATGGCTCTTTCTCAGTCTCCTTGGATGGATCTTCATCCAGGTCATGCTCAATAATCATGGATATCCCCCGATATTCTGGCCTGGGTTGTTGTAAAGAAGTAGTTGAGAAGCCTTCAAGTGTAATATAAGTGTGAGTTATTCTTGTAGAGACATGAAAGACTTTGTAGACTAGAAAAGGTAGTTTGGAGTCCATTGGGCTCCAATTTGTATTTGTAAACATTTATTTGTAAGATAATTTATTTGCAAAATGAGAAGACTGGGCTACATGATCTGAGCCTGTTATCTATTAGTAGTTCACATAAAGTTAGGTTCTCATCAAAGGTCATATCATACTAAGGACATCTATCCAGGAAAAAGCAAGGGGTGAGTACAGGAAGTCTGATGAGGAATGATTACCAGGAAACTGAAGCTGAGAACAGATACAGAGACATATTGGCTACCATAGTTAGCCAGCTTAAATTTCCTCACCATGGTCTATGACCTATTATCATGCACAGACACTTCTCCCATTCACTTGTGGCTCTGCTAATTCTCTCAACTGTCTAGACACTTGTCTGCCTTGGTTTCTGCAACTGCAAAACAGGAGTAATGACAACTACCTCCCAGAAGGCGGTCCTAAGGATAGAATGAGATGTTTATAAAGTGCTTAGCACAGTGCCTGGCACATAATGGGACTCTTGATAAATGCTTATTTCTTTCCTTCCTTTCTTCCTTTCTGCTTATCAAAAGCATACATAACCTTCAAGGCCCAGCTCAAGTCCCATATGTGCTATGCACCCTTCTCCTATGCCCTGTCCTTGGTCATGTCTCTTTCTCTTCAATTACTTTAGGCTCAGCGTCTGTCCCACTCTCTTGGCATCATTCTCCCTACTTGCAAATCACCAAGACTACACTTGGCTGACTCTAGAATAAAGTTTAAGACCCTTAGTCCAGGCTTCTAAGGGTCAATCATCTGCTGTTATAATGGAAAGGGAATTGGAAGTAGAGCAAGAAGACTTGGGTTTGTCTTAAGTCCATTAAATACCACGTAAATCATGAACATGTCACAATCTCTCTGAATTTCTCTCTCCTTTGCTATGAAATGGGGATAGTAAAATGAAGTAAGTGCTGGAAGTTCTTCAGAACTACAAAATGCTATGTAAATATAAGTTGTTTTCCTCATTAAAAGTAATCATATGATAAGAGTCTGGTAATGAATGTCTGTTATACAAAACCAGGCTAGCTAAATTCGGATCTCATTATCAGATTGATTGTGGGGTTATCAATGTTCTACCAAAGTAGCATTTCAAGATCATCTATTAAGTCATAGGGGGTTAAGATCCGTGTGCATAGAGGAATTTTCTACATTGATGAAATCACAGGTCTTTAATGCATTGCTATACACAGTAGCAATAATATACTCCTCTACTAAGATCCTATTTGAACAGCTTAGTATAATTTGGAAATTGAAAAAGGCTTGGTTGGTGGAAGGCAATATCTAGCAGATTCTGACAAGCTGAGAACTTTTAGGTATAGCTCAGGTCCTCCAAAGACCAGGCTACCTAAATTCATAGAGCCTCATCAAGGAAAGCCTCGTGATTGCTTTACAAAAATTCATAAAGAACATCCATTTAGTCTTAGAGGGGTTGCAATCTATATGAAAGCGGAGAATATTCACAATGACAAGCTAATAGATCTCTACAAAAGCTTCAAGATCATTTGCATTGCCCTGTGCTAGCCAAACTGATCTGTTCACTGCCCCTTTATTTCCATGCCTTTGTTAATACCTGTACCCTTACCTAGAATGTCTTCTCTTCTTTTCTACTTATCAACCACTCTGCTCATCAAAGTTACACCTAGCCCTCAAAGTCCAGTTCAAGTCTCATTTCTCCCATGAGAAATTCTCCTATTCCCTGTCTTTAGTCATCTCTCATTCCTTTGAATTTCTGTAGCATTAATGTCTGTGCCATTCTCCTGGTTGTTATGGTTTGTCCTTCATTCTCGAAGAGGACCATGACATCAGGAAGATGATGCCATGACTTGCAATTGAATTGGATTTGAAGGAAGGAGGGCTGTGCAAAGTCACCAACCTCATTTCTCCTCCAGAGTCATCTGGGTCCAGGGGTCAGGAATAAATCAACTGGAGATGGCTCAGGATGCAGTGGGAGACTTTGGCCTTTTTAAGCTAAGGTCTTTCCAAGTTCTCACTTTGACGGAGACAATGCCAATTCAGTGATTTAAGAGGTAAATCAAGGAATAGCCCCTTTAATAAAAAAAAAAATCCAGCCAGGAGCAGAAGATTCTCAGGGTTCCTGGCAGAAAGAGAAGCAATTACTATTTGCATTCACTCTGAGCCATCAGGGCCCCCAAAAAAAGCCATTGAGTGGTACTGTTGGTCAATGAGGCTGGAGAGAGGCAGAACACTGGTGCCTCTGGTACCCATTATTAGTCATCTTTATTTATCATTTCCATTTGCCAATTAGACTTTGTGCCCCTAAAGGTTAGGAACCATGTCTCATCTCTGTATCCTCACACAGTGCTCAGCACAATTACATGGGATGCTGAGATTGAAGTCCTCCATAGAACAACTGCAGAGACCCAGACCTTGTTTTTTAGGAGTTTACAACCCAGCTGTCCGACTAGAAGATGACAGTGCTGAGGAAAAGGAAGACTAGAGCTTCTATCACAATTATGCAGAGATAGCTAATGATTAGGTGACATGATAAAATGCCTTTATCACCTTTAAATAAAAGAAGTAGGAAATAGAAGATGTTATTAAAAGAATCATTTTTTGATGCAAGAAAGACAGTCTGCTGCAAAGTCCCAAGTAGAAGGCGACTTGTTTTCCCTCCTTTCTCACTAGCCTGAGGTTCTTTTTTCTGGCAGTTTAAATTACAAGAGAAGATCCCACTGTTCTTCATATTGGCAGAGATGATCGGTGGTGAGTTTTATCGAGATACTTTAAGTACCACATTAGGAAAGCTGCTTTCAGCACTCAGATAATTAACTGGTGAGCTGTCAGGCACTTTTTCATTTAAACTCATTTATTTTTTAATTAAAATGAAACAAAAAACATTAACATTTGTTAATTATTTTGGTAGTTCACAGCAGTATAATTAACTGATTTTTAGCTTGAAAATGCCCTTTTATGTTGACAGCTACATCTCAGAGTCAGAAGCCTCTGGCATCAGCCTTAGGTCAAATTGTGAAGTATAGAAAATCTTAAAGTTGGAAGGGACCTAGAAGTCACATAGTCTAGCTTCCTAACCCATATATGAATCCCTCACTCTATAGTACTTTTAACAAATAGTGATTCAGTTTCTGATTGAAAATATCCATTGACAAGGAGTTTATTACCTCACAAGGTAGCACATTCATATTTTGAATAGCTTTGTTAGAAAAATTCTTATTTGAGAAATTAGAAATATCATTTGGTATATCTTTTTGCCCAATGAATTCCCTCATCAAGAAGAGATAGATAAATACCATTTAAAATAACTAAAAAATTGTAAAATAATTGGTGGTCTACCTAACAAGATATATTCATAAGAATTATATAAATACAACTAGAGATCACAGTTTACAGATATAAAGATAGAACTAAATAATTGCAAAAATACTGACTGCTCATGGGCACGATGAATAAATATAAGAAAAATGACAATACTTCCTGAACTGATTCACTTATTCAATGCTGTACCAATTAAACTACCAAAGAATTATTTCATAGAAGTAGAAAAAAAAACTAACTTCATATGAAAGCAAAAAAGGCCAAGAATCTTAAGGAAAAAATAGAAAAAAAAAAAGTAGGAACAAAGGGGACTTAGTAGTACCAGATCTCAGACTTTATCTACTATAACCATGTCTTCTTTTACATATAATTTTCCTAAAAAGTAGTTATTTAGTTTCTATTTAAACATTACCCATGACTAGGAAGTTACTACCTTATGAAACAACCCATTCTATTGTTGGATAGCTAAAATCATTAAAGGGCAAGTAGGTGGTGTAGTGGATAGAGCCTTCTTCCTCCAGAGGAGTCAGGAAGACCTGAGTTCCAAGCCAGCCTCAGAAACTTACTAGGTGTGTGACACTGAATAAATCACTTAACCCTGTTTGCCTCAATTTCCTCATCTGTAAAATGACCCAGAGAAAAGAAATGGCAAACCACTCCAGTGTCTCTGCCAAGAAAACCTCAAATGGGGTCATGAAGAGTCAGACACTGAATAATTAGAATCATTAGAAAGCTGTTCTTAAAGTTTCATTTAAACCTGCCTATAATATTTACCTATTGGTTCTGGTCCTGCCCTCTGAGGGTACCCAAAACAAATCTACATCCTCTTCCAGAAAGATAGCTGAATATAGCTATGGTACCCCCCACTCATGTCTTTTCTTCTTGAGTCTTTGTTGTTGTTGTGCAGTCATGTCCAACTCTTCCTGACCCTCATTTTACAAATGAGGAAACTGAGGCAAACAGGGTTAAGTGACTTGTCCAGGGTCACACAGCTAGTAAGTGTTTGAGGCTGGATTTGAACTCAGGAAGATGAGTCTTCCTGACTCCAGACCCAGCCCTCTATCCACTGAGCCATGGAAACATATCAGCTCATGAAATTTTCTCATATGTGTCCCACATGAATCCTTATGTAAAGTTTATTGGCCTCCATTCCTATTTGAGTCCCACACCCCTGGTGTAGAGAAGAGTGTCTTGCATTTGAAGTCAAAATATTCAGTTCAAATGTGGAATCTGTCACTTCTTGTCTACTGTCCACGACAACTTATTTCATCTTTCTGGGCCAGTTTTCTCACCTTTAGAAGAAGGATAAGAACTATAGCACTGGCCTATCTACCTCACCAAGGTGTTGCAAAGAAAATGCTTTGTATACCTCAATATGTTGTAGTAAACTAGTGCTCTTATTGCAACTTTGTCTTTCCAGATAAAGGTTGATTTGAACAACACCTGAGCACATTTATGCCTGTAAACATAAGTCATCTGTTCTGGCCAGTTTTAGTTGGTAGTCTCAAATTCTATATTAGCTATGAAACCATCCCTAAAATATTCAGGTTTCTGCTATCAGCAAATCACTATTTAGGATGAAAAAATAACCAAATAGTGGTTCCCAGAAAAATTCTAACAGTTGATCAAATATCATTCAATCAAGTAACAAACAGTAACAGCAAAAAAGATGATGATGCTGGTTGTACTTAGCTTGAAGAGCTGTTACAAAGAAGAAAAAGTATGTAAAGTCTTTTGTGAATCTTAAATATTATTAAATATTAAATATTATTATTAAATATTATTAAATATTCAACTATTATTATTATTATCACTAATAATAAGAATTCAAAGTTAATTTGTCTCTGTAGTTTTTTTCTTCATTGAATTTTTGTTCATCTTTTTCCATTTGGCCAGTTCTACTTTTGAAGGCATTCTTCTCCTCATTGGATTTTTGGACCTTTTTTTTTACCATTTGGCCTAGTCTGTTATTTTCTTTGATATTTTTGTGCCTCCTTTAGCAAGCTGTTGACTTCTTTTTCATGATTTTCTTGCCTCACTCTCATTTCTCTTCCCAATTTTCCCTCTCCTTCTCTTACTTGATTTTCAAAATCCTTTTTGAACTCTTCCATGGCCTGTGACTGATTCATATTTTTCTTGGAGGATTTGGATGTAGGAGTTTTGACTTTATTATCTTCTTCTTCCTTGTCACCACAGCAACTTTCTATGGTCAGAACTTTTTTTCTGTTGTTTGCTCATTTTTCCAGACTATTTTTTTACTTTTAAACTCTTTGCTAAAGTAGGACTCTGCTTCCAGAGTGGATGGTGCACTGTCCTAAGCTTCAGGGGTTTGGTGCAGTTATTTCCAGAAATACTTCTAGGGACCTGTAAGTTTTCTAAGATGGTATGATCTAAGGAGAGGTGTTTACTACTCTCCTGGCCTGTACTCTGGTCTGTGAGAAACCAGGAGTACTTTTTTCTGCCCTGGAACTCTGATGAGGGTCTCTGCTCCACTGAGGCTGCAAACTCTTGTGCTCCTCCTTGCCAGTGCTCCTCCTTGCCCTGGGACTGCCACCCAGATCTGAGTATGGGCCAGGTGTGAACACTGAAAACAAATGACCAAAAAGTCACAGAGATTTTGCAAGCACTATTAACTCTAAAAATACCAAAGAGGAGGGAAACTAGACACCTGTTCCAGGACCTCCTCTAGAAGGAGACCCAAGGCAGTGAGGCTAAACCTTGATACACATACACACACATATGTGTATAATATATAAATATATATACATATGTGTGTGTATTTGTGGCTAGACAAATAATCACAGCAGCAGTGAGGAGGTATAACAGCAACAATGAGGCAAGATTATCTAGTGACAAAAAGTCCCTTCACAGCAGGGCTTCATGTCTAAGCCTGTTGGTTCTTGCCCAAGCTCAGGGACCATCAGATCTGTGATTTTGTTACACAGCAGAGCTCATCCACAGGGTGTTGTTATGCCAAGCTTAGGGCACAGCTTGCTTGCTGTACCTTAACTCTGGAAAACAATGCCTCCTAATAGTGAAAAGAGAGGAGTAAAAAGGGTGGTCTTGGCATGCAGATCCTGACAAAAGCAACATAGTCCTGCTCCCACGGCCAATAAAGAGACCCCAGTAATCTCCTTCTGACCAGTTGTTCGACCCCCTTACTATCAGTGGACTGAGAGTTCCAGAAGTCGTCGCTGCCGGTGCTGATTCAGTAGTTCCCAAAACCTGCTCCTCATTTGCAGGGGCCCGGGGCTTCATTGGCATGGCCTGCACTGGACTATACTCCACTCTCACCCCTGTGCAGCAGACCTTTCTGCTGATCTTCTAAACTGTCTTAGGTTGGAAAATTATTTCACACTATCCTTCTGTGGGTTCTGCCATTCTAGAATTTGTTTGAGGGCATGATTTAAAGGTGTTTGGAGGGATTTGGCAGAGAACTTACCAAAGTCTCTGCTTTTTCTCTGCCATCTTGGCTCTGCTTTCTAGAGAACTTCAGATGAAGCATGTTACTGACTTCCTGATGGAGAAAAGATGGCCTCAATGTGCAGAAAAAGGCACACGTTTGTATACGTGCAGATCTGTTCTGTTTGTTGGCACTTCTACAGTACAAGGGCTTTTCTTCCCTCTTTTTAATTGCAAGGATGGGGAAGTAAAAGGGTATCTATGAGAGAGAAAGGAAGAAAGGAAGGAAGGAAGGAAAAAGGAAAGAAAGAAAGAAAGAAAGAAAGAAAGAAAGAAAGAAAGAAAGAAAGAAAGAAAGAAAGAAAGAAAGAAAGGAAGGAAGGAAGGAAGGAAGGAAGGAAGGAAGGAAGGAAGGAAGGAAGGAAGGAAGGAAAGAAGGAAGGAAGAAGGAAAGAAAGAAAGGAAGAAGGAAAGAAAGAAAGAAAGAAAGAAAGAAAGAAAGAAAGAAAGAAAGAAAGAAAGAAAGAAAGAAGGAAAGAAGGAAGAAGGAAGGAAGGAAGGAAGGAAGGAAGGAAGGAAGGAAGGAAGGAAGGAAGGAAAAAAGATGAAAAGATGACAGTCATTAAATGATGCTACCATTCTCATCTTTTTAAAATATGTCACTGATGATGTTTTTTAGTGTTGTTCCCACAGCCTCATTTCTCCCATAAGCTCTGTGGCTTTTATTGTGTGATTTTGCATAACACAGTGCTTTGGAACTGCATCTGTCATGTTATATATAGCACATGTGTCTGTACTATTGTAGTCCATATAAGTCCTGAGCAGCCTTATCCTATCTCCAACTCCCACAAATGAGTCTCAGGTCCCAGAACATTACTACATCTGCTCTTCAAGATTCTAGGGATCTTTTGTGGATTGAGGGGGAGGGTGATTCACTAATGCCATCAGATCAAGTCACTACCACTGTTGTATTCTCCTCAATATTATCAAGTAAGAATCATCTTCATCAGTAACCTTGAAGTAGCTTTTAGAGAGAGGTATTTACATTTTTAAATTTTTATTTTATATTTATTTTCAGTTCCAAATTCTCTCCCTCCATTTATTCCTTTTCCCACTCATTGAAAAGACAGTAAATACAATACACTTCATACATACAAAGTCATGCAAAACATATTTCCACATTAGCCATGTTCCAGTAGGGAAAAAAAATAAGAAAAATAAAGAAAAGGAATTTTTCCCCCAATATGCACTCTGAGTCCATTAGTTCTATATCTAGAGGTGAATAGCATTTTACATCATGAGTTCTTTGGAGTTGTGGTAGATCACTGTACTGACCAGAGTTACTAAGTCTTTCCCAGTTGACTATAATCTTGTTACTATGTAGACTGTTCTTGTTTTGCTCCCTTCACTTCGCATCAGTTTATATAAATCTTCCCAGTTTTTTCTGAAACCATCTCCTTTGATTTCTTACAGAACAGTAGTATGCCATCATATTTTTGTAACATAAGTTGTTCAGCCATTCTGCAGTTGATGAACATCCCTTCAGTTTCCAATTCTTTGACACCACAAAAAAAAAAAAAAAAAAGCTGCTGTAAATATTTTTACACATATAGGTCCTTTTCCTTTTTCTCTGAAAGAAGTATTTACGAGCATGATAGTAGGAACAGTTGTTACAAAAACATCCTCCTAAAAGTCTGTGACACATTCTCCCACAAATAAATAGGGTCTGGGGAAAGTGGGTCCAAACTTAAAAGAGCATTTGGCAAAGGAGTAACTCATAGGTTCTGGTTGCCGGAAATCAACCCATTCATAGAATTTTCAAGAAGTTCCTTAACAATGTGTAGTTTCTTTGGGGAGCTTCTTGCAGAACCAGGAATCTACTCCTTGTCTATCACTGGTTTCCAATACAAACACTGTCGTCAACTTGTCTGGGGATAACATTCCTGGGAAGCTCCCAGGCTGATGTCTTCCTTTTCTTGACCTCACTAAAGGGGCCATGCCCTGGCTACTTCTTAAACAGGCTTATTCAATGAATGGGTGTTGCCTCACCCTAAGTGAGTGCCTGCAAAGACCTTAGCCTAAAGGGCCCATGGTCTTCCAGTGCCTCCTGGGTCATCTCCCATCATCCTGAGGAATATCTGGTCACTGGATTCAGATGGCTCTGGAGGAGAAGTGAGGCTGGTGACCTGCACAGCCCTCCTTCACTCAAAACAAAGTCAAGTGGAAGTCATGTCATCATTTCTCTGATGACATGATCTTCTTTGGCAACAAAGGACCAAACACAATAATGTCGGAGGCTAGGAAGTCCAAAATCCTCCAGACTCTTCAAAGCCCACAATATCCTGCTGTCTCCAAAGGGAGAGATATAGAGGATGTTGGAGATCTGGTCAACACCAAAGTCAAAGACTCTCTTCCTCTCTCCAGAAGCTCCACATCTGTGGTTCTTCCTCAGATGATTTACCAGAAAGCCACACTACCTCCAATTTTTCCAATGACCCTGATTGTAAAATAGGTTGATATTTTATAGCTGAAACCTGGGCTATGACTAAGTTTCCTCAGCCTGTCCTTCTTCCTGTGAAACATTGTTCTAGTTCCAAGTACTTTTAGCACTTGGTCTAAAGCCTATGATTAAAATTGATTGACTGGGCATCTTATCAATTACTTTAAGTGGGATGGGATAGTTTGAGCAAAAGAATCAATCCCACCCTCAATATTTTTTTTTTGAACAAGCAGCATGGAATAGGTATTTGAGGTTTTAGAGACAATCCTCTTTCGTGCTCAACTTTTATATGGAAAAAAGCTCATCTTTTTGATGTTTGTTAAATCCATAATTTTTTAAATGTCATTTTAATTTTTAAAGAGAGAATACCCTAGAAAGGACCCTGAGTTATATTTGTATGACAATAATTTGCAAAAATATCCCACACTAAACCTTAGTTAGAAATTCCAGATTTATATGAGAATTGTGCTACATACTGTACACACAAAAGATCCTCTCTGGTGACTGACTGTTAAGGTCTTTTTTCAGTAATATTCACCTCCCTTAAGTTTCCCAGGCCCCTTACTATTTAGGTTGGAATGAATAAATTCCTTCCAACTCCTATCTTACCCTTGGCAGCTAGCTGCAAGGCCTTGATAAGCCTTTGGGAAGTATTTATCAACCTTGGAGGAGGCTGGTAACCTCTGCCCTACATTTTTGCCACTGTGCCCAGGTCCTTGTCTTCCTCATGTGCAAAATGATTAGTTTGGAATAAATGACCTCTGAGGTCCCCTCCTATGATTCAACGGTCCAATGAATCTCATAGAATTTCCAGTCTCTTTATTATTAAGCCAACATGAGGAGGAAAGTAGACCAAAGATGACAAAGAGAAAAAACAAGCCAAATGTCTTTCTTTGTAGTCAACAAATCACCCCAAAAGAATTCAATGTGAACACTTACCATGTTCAGTAGAACACACTAAAGGAGAATACAAAGATGAATAATAGTCACAGTCTCTTCTGTCAAAGGAAGGAAAAGACATAAATATAAAATATCAACTGTCAGTTTGAGGCAGTAGATAATAAATGCCAAACAAGTAACAGATCATGAAAGCTATAGGAATTCGAAGTCACTGCAGACTGATCACATTTATAGTAATTTTTGGAGATATGCTATGCCACATGACATCAAGAGAAAGGAGGAAAGGCAGCTAGATGAAGCAATGGATAGAGACCTAGGCCTGGGGTCAGGAAGATTCATCTTCCTGAGTTCAAATCTGGCCTCAGACACTTACAAGTTGTGCAACCCTAGGCAAGTCACTTAACCCTTATTGGCCTCATTTCCCTCATCAATAAAATGAGATGGAGAAGGCAATGACAAACCATTCCGATATCTTTGCCAAGAAAACCCCAAGTGAGTCACAAAGAGTTGGACATGACTGAAAACTGGGAGAGAACCACAGAATGCTAAAGCTAGAAAAAGTCATATCATTCAACCTTTTCATTTTACAGATAAAAAAACCGAGTCCCAGAGATGTTAAATGCCTTTTGCAAAGTCACACGGCTAATAAGCCAGTAAATCCAGGTCTCTAGAATCCATTTCCTTACTCCCAATTCAATATAATTTTGTAGCACACAAACCAAGAAGACCTAACGTGAATATATACACAACAGATACATGAGGCAATATGGTGTGGCAGGTAGCATGCTAGACTCGGAATCAGAAAAACCCAAATTTACATTGTGTCTCTTA
Source organism: Notamacropus eugenii (assembly GCF_028372415.1). Taxonomy (NCBI): domain Eukaryota; kingdom Metazoa; phylum Chordata; class Mammalia; order Diprotodontia; family Macropodidae; genus Notamacropus; species Notamacropus eugenii. Next base: position 411,990,097 of record NC_092873.1, read on the forward strand.
TACTTGCTAGCTGTGTAACCATGGACAAGTCCCTTAACACCTATAAGCCTGAGTTTCCCTATCTATAAAATGAGGATAGATAATATTACTAGTATCCTCATAGAGCTACTGTGAAGCTAAAATGACATGATGTAGGTAAATGAGTAATTATTATATGAGTATGTCTAATTAGTATAGAGCCAGGTCTTAGGAGACAATAGATATCCTCTTTCTTGGACCCTCCCCCAGGCTCCCTAAATGGAACCTAGTACGCAGTTTTTTGAGCCCCCAGCATTAATTCCATCAGGACATTTTCACCAAGCCATGTTTCATCAAACCAGTTCACACTATGAGGCTAGTCACTCTAGTGAGATTCACAGTAGCTGTTTGTCTTCATTCTCAGAGGACCGTGGCATCAGGAAGGTGATGCCGTGACTTGCAAGTGAATTGGATTTGAATGAGGGAGAGCTGTGCAAAGTCACCAGTCTCACTTTTCTTCCTCCAGAGCCATCTGGGTCCAATGGCAAGATACATCAGAGAAGGTGTTGTGGTCTACGAGTAAAGCAGAATTGAAATAGCACAAAAGATGTGCAAATTTAGAGAATCTACCCCAAATGTTCACGTGGACTATTTGTGCCCAACCTGTGGCAGAATGTTTTCAAAGAGGACCAAAATGAAGGAAAACAACCAACCAACCAACCCACAGATCAGGATGACTGAAGATGGCCCCTAGGGAGATTTACTAGAGTAATTGAAAAATACCTGCATTGTTTCCAAAGAGGTTTAGGGTTAAGTTGTCATCACTGTTCTTCCTTTATCATCTGTCAAACTGAGCCAGGGGCTGGAATATTCCCAACTGCTGGGAAGTCTTTACGATTCCTGAGATCAATATGCTTCTGTCTGTGTTTATTCAGCCTCTGGCAGGGACACAGCCTTGACAGATGATTCTTAGGTGTTCACTGCCCTGAAGCCGTAAATTACTATTTCAAAGGCCCTAATTAAATAGTTGAATGTCTTATTTCTGGATTATGATCACCACGGGCTTTGTTTTCAAAAAAGAACGCTACGTGCCGAGCTCCTCAGGTAGCCTGTGTTATGCTTGTATAGTCTTCCTTGCCCCAGTCTTCTCAAAAGGCTTTCTAGTGAAGATAAAGATAAAATAGCTTTCCAGCCACATAAACAGTCTCTGCCAGAGTTCCCTGCCCCCCTCCTCCCAATGACATTCAAAAGGGCTTTGTTTCTGGGAATGAAGAGTCAGCTGAAAGATGTTCTGCAAAATTATGTTTGGAGACCCAGAGTTACAACTTGGGCTATGTCCACTGGCCCACAGAGAAACAACAAGACCTGAGGCCAAGCACAAGATTCTACTTACAAGGTGTCACCAGAATTCTCAAGTACTTCCTTGGGTCCTTCGGAAAAGGGAATAGATGGATCACCAACCAACCAACAACATTTATTACGCACTTAATATGTTCTACCCTGTGCTAGCTACTGAAGATTACAAGATAAAAAAAGGACACAGCCCCTGCCTTCAAGAAGCTCATTTTTTCTGGGGAGATAACATATACTTTTTGTATGTATAAAAAAAGAAGGGAGGCACTGGGATTCTGGGGTGAACCAGAAAAAGTCTCATGTAGGAAGTGGTCTCTGAGGTAAACTTTGAAGGAATTTAGGGCAGAGGTAGAGGGGAAGAAAAAATGCATTCCAAGAGACACAGTCTGTGCAAAGGAGACCAAGATGGGAGATAGAACAGCTTGCAGGAAAAAAAATCAAACTAAATGGATTAAAGACTATCTGAAAAACAATAAAGCATAAATGAGACTAGAAAATAAATTAGAACCAGATCATGAAGAGCTTTAAATGCCAAATCAAGAAATTATATTTAATCTTAGAGGCAATAGGGAGCCACTGGAGTTTAGGGAGATGGGAGTTATATGATCAGACTTTGTTGAAAAAAAATAACCTTAAGGACTGTGTGGAGGAAGGATTAGAAATGGGAGGCACTAAATGTAAGTAAGGAGGCCAGTTAGGAGGCTACTAGAGCAGTCCAGATGAAAGGGACTGAAGATCTGAACTTGGCTTAATGGTTGGGAAGAGGAAAGGAAAAAATAGAGGAGACGCTGCAGTAACAAAATCCATAAGACTTGTCAACTGATTGTATAAGTGGAGTGAGGCAGGGTGAGGATCTGAGCAGGAATCTGTTTTTTAAACACTATGCCATCTTCAGACTTCAGGGCTTGGGACATGCTGAGATTCTAGGAGTACTATAAGAATGTCCATAAATGTAATTTTATTATTTTATATCTCTCTATTATTATTATTATTGTTTCATATATCTATATGCATATGTATTTATATCTCTCTTATATGTATGTATTTACATTTCTCTTATGTGTATTTTACATCTCTCTTACATGTATTATATCACTCCTATATGTATGTATTTATATTTCTCATATAGATTTATATCTCTCTTATATGTATGTATTTATATTTCTCTTATCTGTATTTATATCTCATAAGTATGCATTTATTTTTCTCTCATGTATTTACATCTCTTTAATGTATTTATATTTCTCTTATCTGTATTTAAATCTCTCATATGTATGTATGTATTTATATGTCTCATCTGTATTTATATTCCTCGTATGTATGTATTTCTCTCTCTTATATATATGCATTTATATTTCTTATCTATATTTATATCTCTCATGTATTTATATCTCTCTTTTGTGTATGTATTTATATCTCTCTTATATGTATTTATATTTCTTTTATCCGTATTTATATCTCTCTTTGTATCTGTATTTATATCTCTCATGTATGTATTTATATCTCTCCACATATATATGTGTGTGTGTGTGTGTGTATATATATATAAAACATGACTCATTTTGCATAGTTCCACTGCTTTAGAAAGTACTTTCCTCACACAAACTTTATGAAGTAGATGACTGAAGAACTATTTTCCCTTTTTTCACAAAGTAGGTCAGAAAACTAAACCGACTTTTGTAGAATCACACAACTTGTAAATGTCAGAGCTGAGACTCAAACTCAGATCTTTGGATTTTAATACCAGTGTCCTTGCCAGTCCTCCACGTTCCTGGAAAATAGCATTGCATGTATAATCAACATGCATGAAGAACACTCAAGTATAAGTCTGCATGAAAAATCAGGTCAGTACATGGCCAGAAGAGGATGGGAGGAGAGAATATTGAATGTGACTATATGTTATGCCCTCACATGTGGACATCTGTATGTTGGCAAACACATACATATTTGTCTCTGTATGTTCACTCATACAGAGCATAGAGTCTCAGTGGTGAATCCTTAGGCTATGGCTAGCACCCTGACTTCTTCAGCTGAACAGACATGCTGACTTTCTGGGATGCATAGATAAGACAGGGCTTCTTTCTGTGAGATGCCCCACAAATGACAGCGATCTCAGCCTCTGCCCAGTTTCTGCTCTGAATCAATTTTAGGTAAGTCTGGTGCCTCACTTTTCCAGAGTTAAAAACTTGTCTTTAATCCTTGTTTTGATGTCATGTTTTTCAAGTGTGACTATTTGATACATCTGACATCTGGGCTATCCCAGATGCCTTGTTAAGTTCTGAATTTCCTTGCGCCTGAAGGCATTGGGGGTTTTTTTAGAAGTTAACCCTTTGAAATCTTGTCTTTGCCAATTTTAACCTATTCAAACTTGTCCTCTGGGTGCAAGTGGACAGTATGGAGTAACAGAGTATCCACGAGGCTAGAAGTAGAGGAAGGAGAAGGAGATAGAGACGTAGATGACAATGATGAGTGGAAAGAGTTAGTACCAATACTTGAGCCAGGTTGAAATAAGATGCGGCCTGAAATAAAATTTCAGTGGAGAACAGAACTGGGGCTGTGAAGTCCAGAACAGGAAACTACAACAGACAGATCCTAAGGTAAGGATATCTTATCTGGGGCTTCCTTTGGACGGAGTTGGGACATGCAGTCCACACTTCCCTCTGCATCTTTAAGAAAGAACTCCCCTCTTCCTAGAAACCATATGCTTGCCATGCATACTAACTCATACACATCTTAACATGCCCTAGAGCGAGCAACATCTTAAAATGGCTAACGGTTCATGTGTATGTAATCCTTTCAAATTTACAAAGTACTTTCCTCACCTCAACCAACCCTGTGAAGAAGGTATCATTACTCTAATGTTTCAAGTGAAGGGAAAGGCACTCTGGCATAGTGGATACAAAGATGGCTTTAAACCGGGAAGGCCTGGATTCAAACCCCACTCACATATATGGCAATGTGGTCCTAGGCAAATCACTTAATCTCTCTGTGTCTTAAGCACATCCTTATATAAGTTGCAGGGAAGTTTTGAACCAATATTGATAAAGAAAACTTCCTCATTTGGGGGTTTCCTATATCAATGAAATGTCAGGTCCAGTCTCTTATCCCTTATGGATATAGGAAACTAAGGTTTACCATAGTCAAATTAATTGTCCAGGACCAAATTGGTAGTGAGCATTGGCGCAAGAATTTGAACTCCAGTCTTCTGATCTTAAAAACCAACGTTCTTTCAAACCACTTAAACTCTCTAATGAAGCTTGGCCCTTGTTGTTCTCTAACAGTTCCATATGTGTTACTCATCTCCTCAGCTGGCTGATAAGCTTGAGGATCCAGTTATGTGTGATCCCATATAATGGCCTGCTTTAAACACAAAATATAACTTGTAGCTCATAACAACTCAGCCCATGCAGGCTAGATTTAATCATGAAAGCTACTCAATACTAATTCTGTTTCCCTTGAGAAATTTTACTCTCACCAGTAAGTAGATAAACATTTATCAAGCCTCACTGTGTGCCAGGCACTGTGCTAAGCACTAAATCATCTCCTAAAAAGGCTCTCAGCTCTCACAGATGCACAAAGGCTGCGAAAATATCAAATATAAGGCAGGCTTTATTAAACCCAACAGAAAAGAGTCCAAAGAGCTTATTATACCTACCTCCATAAACAGCCACACAACTCTGTCCTCTGACAGGTCTCCCCACCTCCAGGAACTTGGTTTTTGGTGCTAGCCTAGGGTTTAGTTCCTCTCCCTATAATCCAGAAAAGAACTCAGAGTTTCTAAGAAAATCACGCAACTTTCCCCTCTGGTTAGCCCCACATCTTCTACAGACCTAAATAGTCCAAGTGTACAACTATCGAATACCAGTAAAGAGACAGAACTAGGTTGTTCAACTATATGGTGGTTCCTTTCTTTTCCAACTCTTTCTCTTTAGGACCAGTAGGGGCAGGTAGGTGGTACAATAGATAGCGTGCCCAGCCTGGTGTTAGGAAGACCTGAGTTTAAATCTGCCCTCAAACACTTAAAAGCTGTGTGACCTTGGGCAAGTCACTTAACACCATTTGCCTCAGTTTCTTCATCTGTAAAATGAGTTGGAGAAGGAAATGGCAAAACAATCCAGTATCTTTGCCAAGAAAACTCCAAAAAATGGTCACAAAGAGTTAGACACAACTGAAAAATGACTAAACAACAAAAAAAAAAGATAGTATAAGGCAATATCGGGAAGGTTAAGTCCCTGTGAGATACAGCAACATCTACTAAAGGTCCCTGGCACATAAACTAGACTATAGGTTTTTTCTCTAAAAAGTGATAAAAGTTATCCTCAAGATTTAATTGGTCAAACTGACAAAAAAGAAAAATGACAAATCTTGGGATGGCTATGAGAAAATAGGTACCTTAATGCACTGTTGGTGGAGCTGTGAATTGGTACAGCCATTCTACAAATCACTTTGGAGCCACTGTTCCAAACCATCCCCCCAAATGACTAAATTGTGCGTAGCCTTTGACTCAGCAACACCATTACTAGGCCTGTACGTCAAAGAGATCAAAGAAAGAGAAAAAAGATGCATATCTACAAAAATATGTATGGCAACTCTTTGTCATGGCAAAGAACTGGAAACTAAGGGAGTACAATTAGAAAATGACTAAACCAATGACAGTACATGAATGTAGTGGAATACAACTGCTCTTTAAGAAATGATGAGAGGAAAGATTTTAGAAAAACATGGGAAGATTTATATAAACTGAGGAAAAATCAGGAGAAAAGTTTATACAATAACATCATCGTAAAAATGAGTAACTCAGAAAGACCTAAGAACTCTGATCAATGAAAAGACCAACCTTACAATTCCAGATGTCTGATGATAACAAGTGGTACAAAATGAAGCATTTATTTGGACAGGAAAATGTGCGAATTTGTTTGATTAGCCTTGACTGTACACATCTGTTATAAGGATTTCATTTTTCTTTATTTTTTCAATAGAATGAAAGAAAGTAGAAGGGAGGGAAAATAAATTGTTGTTTGTTGAAAAACAAATTTAATTTAAAAAAATTAATTGGTCCAGAACCAACTAAAACTTCTAACACTGATGTAACTTTCTGTGTCATCTAAATAAAAAAAACCTAGTGTACAAATTGCTCTGTCAGTCTTGACATGACTCTTAGCATGTAGAGTTACCCTGCCTTAGTAGAGGCAGAGTAACTGCACCCAATTAAATCAATGTTGTATCTTTGCTAAATATCATTTCCATACTGTTGTTATGTAAACCTCTTAGTGGAGTGTAGCTCTCTCTTTTCCACTTTTCCTATCTTCCTTTCTCTCTTTTTGTCACTCTTCTGCTACCTGTTCTAGAGAATAAGAAATCCATCGTGAATCCAGTCCTAGTAGAGGTAATCTGGTGCCATCCTCTTTTTAAAAATAGTGATGTGCTTTATACGTTTAAGATTTTTGTCAAGGATTGCATTTTTAACCATTTAGATGTCATTATTTTTATGTTTAAATGTTACTTCACTAAGGATTTCCCAGAGGTTTCATGATCTAAGAATTTAGTAATTCCCCTTATCTAGTTGGGCATGATTGTTATAAGTTAAGAATTGCCTTCCAGAGCCTTCCTTGTGATTATTACCAATTTAATACTTCTACTACATACTAGAAAACTGTAATTATTTCATATATTCAGCCTTGCTGGTACAACAAGACTAAGGCCAAAAGAGCCCATGAGATCTGATACCCCAAAGACTTCAGGGTACAACAGACTCAACAATAGCTTATAGAATTTGGGAGGTTGCCCACCAGTTAGTAGACTTATTAAAAGAAGCAATAGTTCTGCTGTATTCTGCTATATTTAGACCACATCTGGAACACCATGTCCAGTTTTGATTACCCTGTTTTAGGAAAGACATTGACATCATAGAGCACATCCAGAAGAAGATGATGAGAATTATAAGGACTCTCAAAACCATGCCATCATATGATTAATTGCATGAATTTTGAATGTTTAACCTAGGAAAGAGAAGACAGGGAAGTATTTGACCTCTGTATTTCAATAATTCAAGTCAAATCAACCAGCATTTATGAAATACTTACTGTGTGCCAGGCACTGTGCTAAATGCTCTGAATAAGAAACACAAGCAGAAAAATAGTCCCTGCTCCTCAAGAACCTTACATTCTAATAGGAAAGATAAAACACAAAAAGGAGCTAAAAAGGATGGAAGAGGAAGACATAAAGAAAGAGGATTCTGGGGCATTACAAAGAAAGTCCAGGAGTCTTCTGTGCTTCTGTACAGCCTGGAGAAGACTGAAGACATGACTGGCCTTGCTATTCTCCTTAAAATGGAGGTTCTGGAATGAACTAACCAACCAGAGGGAGAGGCCATGGGGAGGGAGGAGAATGTCCAAGGGTGAAGTTTAGAGGTGGAGTGTGCTTCCCTGGTGAACATCCCAGGCTTCTAGGGCATTGGAGAGAAAGTCCTAGTACCACATGACGAATAAATACAGAAAGGGTCAATATATTGGCAAAAGTTTGGACCAACTCATTTTCTATAAAATATAATTGCATTTTAACAGTGGCCTTCCAAAGATAAAATACTTTAATGCTAAGGAGTAACCAATTCTAAAGGTGAGAATTTCAAGCCTATGACAAGGTGCCACCCTCAGATCTCCTGATTCCAAGTCCAGGACTCATATTCCATTATCATACACTGTTTAGCAGACACCTGTAATTCCTGCTTAATTCTCAGCCCTGCCATTACTATGAGATTTTTGGTTGAGTTATTTTACTTAACCTCCCCCAACCCCATTCTCTCACCTGGGAAAGATGCAAATCAACTGCTTGATTTACAAAGTGGATAGAGAACTAATTTTTGTCTGTAAGGTACTGGAAAAATAAATAGTGCTGTACGTGTATGAACATCACCAGCTATTACCATTTCTCTATTGTTGCCCTGGAGATGAAATTTTTTTTTGCAATAGTTAAAAAAAAAGTCTATTGCTGGACTGCTATTCTTAATCATCTTAAAGAAAAGTAGGATAACTTTAGCCACAACTCTATGAACTAGAAATGTATGGTATTCCTAATATGTCCTGGTCCCACCTTGGTCATTGATTCACTCTATGCTCTCAGAAAGAAAATTCAATTCTTTCTAGGCCTCAGTTGACTCCCTGACATAATGAGGGTAATTATCAGTCAATTATTCAATCAGCAAGTATGTCTTGAGCCTAATTTTGCTCAGTCCTAGGCTAGATACTGTGGGAAATGATAAGATATGGTCCCTGCTTTCAAGGAATTCCCAAATAATTAACACCCATGAAATAATTATTAAGCAAGACAATTCATCTAAGGTTCTTCAGTGTTACATAGGATGTCCTGCGCAGAGTCCAAGCAAAAGAAATATGTCATATTGGTGGCGAGGTTTTCTAAATGCTCTGATTCACAGATGAATTGAGCTATAGAACATTACCAAGTTTCTTTAGTGAAATCCACAGAAATGCAAGGGATAAATCCAAAGAGTTCCAATGAAAAAAACTAATAAGGATGAGGATAACAATAAGACTATACTAGTGAACATTTATGGAGCACATACTATGTGATGCGTGCTGTGCTAAACACCTAACAAAAATTATTTTGATTCTTGTGACAACCCTAGAAGGTGGGTGGATGAAGAACACACACTGCTCAGATTATAATGCTGCAGCTGGACACACAGCCTATCAAATGTGCCCATCAGAACATCTAGGACTGGTGAACTGCAGCTAAACAATAAATGATCTGGAACTGAGTCATAGGAAGAGATCTAGCTGGGTTGCATTTGGTTTCCTGGTGCACCTTTGGTTCCTCAGTACCTTGAATAATACCCAACTATTCACTGTAACAAAAGTCTAAATCTTTAATACAAATATTCTCTTGGTGATGATGCAGAGCTGTAAATAATGGAATCACACAATCTTGACAGAATTAAGTAACCCAAAGGGCAATGGAAAGATACATACTGGATACGAGCAAAGTAGCACATAAAAGACATGAATCTCTGAAAAAGGAAATGAGTCAGCCACATAGTGAGAATGAGGAAGGAGGACAATCAAAGAGACACAACAATACTCTCATGGCATTAAAAGAATATGAAGAAGGCCACCAATGGTTTGGGTAAATCTTCTATGAAGAATTTATGGAAAAATATTCACAAAAATAACACAAGATAAGTCAAGGATAGTCTGTGATCTCCATCAAGGGAGGAAGTAGCTCTACTGATGAAGTTATAGACATGCCAAAGTATCAGAATAATCTCAAGAGAGTATATAAGTAAGAGTTAAATCATTTCCTATATGTGCAATATGAGAAGACAGAGATCAATAAAATTGTCAGGAAAGGATTCTCTGAGGAAGTAGTAGAACATTAGCTAGGCCTTGAGGAATGAGTTGAAGATGTATCTTAATAGAGAAGGGAGATGATATAAGCTAAGATATAGACAGCAGTGGAGATGTACAGCATCATCTTGGAACAATGAGACCAGCTCAACTAGAATGGAAAATGATCAATCAACAACATTTATTAAGCATCTACCATGTGCCAGGCCCTATGCTAAGCACGGGGCATACAAAAAGACAAAAGATAGTGCTTCCTCTTAAGGAGCTTGCAATCTAATGCGGGGGGTCGGGGGGGGGGGGCGGTGCCAATAAGCAAATAGGTACAAATAAGCTAAATACAGGACAAATAGGGAATAATTAAGAGAGGGAAGGCACTAGAATTAAGGAGGATTGGAAAAGGCTTCTTGTAATTTTGGACTTAATGAAAGCCAGAGGAGCCAATAGGCAGCGATGAGGAGCAACTGTATTCCATGCATAAGGGACAGCCAGAGAGTTCAGAGATGGAGTGTCTTGTTTGTGGAACAGCCAGGAGGGCCATTGTCAATGGAAAGAAAAATTGGTGGGGAGTGAGGTGTAAGAAGACTGAAATGATAGAGGGAGCTAGATTGTGAAGGTATGATAACGATGACATCAACAATAATATTGATAATAAGATTGATATAGCACTTACTATGTGCCAGGGCTTAGCTCATGCCTGGCACGTAGTAGGTATTATATAAATGCTAGCTATTTTTGTTCCTAATAGGGATAGGGATGTACCCTCACCCACTTATGGAACTCCTAGCTTCCTCTACTAATACAGGTGGGACACTTTCTCTGCAACTTAGTCAGAGCACTAAGAGGCTGTGACTTTCTCAGTCGTATAACCAGGCTGTATCTGGAGGTGGGACTTCAGTCAGGTTTTCCTTACTTTGAGATCTGTCCTCTAATCCTGATGCCACATTGCTCTCTCTTTTTTTCATATTAGGTCCTTTATAAATGTTCATTGAATTTAATTGAAATGAAATGGACTAGGAGTAGAAAACAAGTCCAAACAACTTTAGTTGAAGGTCCAGCTCTGCCACTAACTTAATGTATGACCTTAGATAAGTGTTTTCATCTCTTAGTTTCCTTCTCTGTGAAATGAATAGATTGGACTAGATCTCTGGGGTCCCTTATAGCCCTGATATTCTGTGATGATCTATATAACCGTGCTGGACAGGAAGGGAGTTCCTGACTGGGGCAGTTATTGGGAAGTTTGGACCATTTGTAAGTTCAGTGTTCATAAATCAGGGACTCCCTGAATGGAGGAGAACAACACTGAGGCTTGTTTAACGAGTGCTATTTCCTCTCTTCACCATTTAATTGGTTTTGGTAAACTGCCAGTTCTTTATTTGAAGAAAATTAAAATGTGTCCTTATGTATTCAGTGAGCTAACTATGAGTAAAGAAGATGAGCTGGATATATAGGTTTTGTTGCAAGTATTTTCTGAATATATTTATTAAGGTTCCTTAAATTATCTTCCAGGCTGGGTGTCTGTCTCCATTTAAAGCATCTTCTCTCTTGGATTCACACCACTTGCCCACTTTTGTTGTCCTTGTAGCCAGATGCAGCTGCATTTATTTACATTTTTAAAATGAATGAAACGCTTAACTTGTTGACATGTTGGAAAGACTAAAAATGTCCCGTTTATTTGCATATTAAAGTCAGCTACACAACTCCATCCGCATGGGTGGCATTTGAATTAGTCCCACTTTGTACCAGAGTTGAATTTCAAGAGAGAGGATTATTGAATGAAAATGAAGGGTTTACTGAGCCATATTATTGGGTGACACAGATGAAACTATTTTGGTTGCATTTCAAGTTTCCAATTGAAATCTCAACTCAGGGCCATGAAACAAAAATCCCAGGGGTGAAGTGGAAAGAGTGCACAGCTGCATTTCCATTTCAGTCTTCCCATAGGACATCTTTCCAGTAACTGAATTATGTACTTTTGAAATTATCCCAGGGAATTGGAAGGACAGTAGGGGTTGTTAAACTCCCCCAAGAGAAAAATTTAACAATAAGAAAAGATTATGATCAGAAGAAAACAAAGAAAAGCTTTAGGACAAAGGACCTAAGGCACCCTCCAGCAGGAGGTTCTGTATTGGTCATTCCCTTGGTTAGCACACAAGCAATGAAAAGGGTTTTCCTCTTTAAAATGAAGTCTTGGTATCAAAATTCTTCCAGCTGGTTCATGAGAGCACAAACTCAAGTCCAAATTACATCCTCAGCCAGCTGTGTCAGGCGCAAGAAACCACTTTATTGCAAGGTAAAGAAACTCAGGGTCCCAATAACACATTTAAACAGTTATGGAGTTCAGTTTTGTCCAAATGAACATAGAAACCTGGTTTCTCTTCTTAGACACCAACTTTACTTGGCTAGGTGGTATTTTTCACACCTCTTTTCCTCAAGGAAAAAAAGAGGTTTTCTAAGCACCTTGATCAAAGTCCTACCTTTCATCATGGAAGGGACCTTGGTTTCTCAAAGGATTAAGATCGTACGGTACAAGCTTTGGCATCCCCTACCAAGCTGCAGAAGTTTCCAGTAGGAGCCCAGCAACACACTCTTACCATCTGAGGACTTGGTAGCTAAATTCAAAGGCTCATTACCAGACTGAATGGAAAGTGGTGTGGGTGGATAGGTGGGTGGGTGTGTGTAGACTATTCTCAAAGCACAGAGGAGTTGTAATCTAAGTTGGTAGGAGGAAACGGATAAAAATCATAGATTCTTAAAATATTGTGATAAATATCTAGACCTAACTTCTCAGAGCTCAAACGGCTCTGGAGGCCATGAAGCCCATAGTAGGAAGGCTGGCTTTAGAATGTGAAGACCTGAGTTCAAATCTCACTGTTCTGTCATCTGCGTGACTGTAGAGGCACACATTTCTCTCTCTGGGCCTCAGTTTTCTCAGTTAAATGAGGGGTTTGGACTACATGAGCTTAAAAGGTCCCTTTCAGCTCTAAATCCATTACTCTCTCGCTCTTTCCTTTCTCTCTCCTCTTACTCTCTCTGAGTCTCTGTCTCGATCTGTCTCTCTCTTCTCCTCCCTTTACCTGCCCCTCTTCCTCTTCCTCTTTCTCTTTCTCTCTCCTCTTTGTGTCTCTGTCTGTCTCTCTGTGCTTGTGTCTCCCTCCCTGCTCCTCTTTTTCTCTCTTTTCTTTATCTGTCTCTGCATCTCTGTCTCTGTGGGTGTGTTTCTCTCCCCTTTGTCTGTCTCTCCCTTTCTTCTCTCTGACTTTCTTTCTCTCCCTCTCCTACCCCCAAGTATAAAGACTTAATATTCACGCTGATGGAATTTAATCTTATAAGATTCAGCTCAATGCTCCATCAAGATTTTCCTGGATGCTGCCTTTCTGCCCTCCAGTATGTTAGTTAGCCCTTCCAGTTTTGTGTCATCTGCAAATTTGATGAATGTGGCAGCAATCTCTTTATTTAAGCCATTGATAAATGGCACAGATCCTTAGAGACCCACACTAGAGACCTCCAGTCAAATTAATATTGAACTTTTAAAATATTCTTTGAATACAGCCATTTAACTAGCGCTAAATCCATCTAATCTGAATCTCTCTATTTTCTCCACAAAAATGAGAGGGTGAGGTGAGGGGAAATGAGGAGAGAAAAGAAGAATTTATATCTGCCTATTATGTGCCAGAAGCTATGCTAAGTGCTTTTAACAAATATTATCTCATTTGATCCTCACAACAACTTTGTCATATAATACTATTATTATCCACATTTTACAATTAAGGAAACAGATAAACAGAGGTTAAGTGACTCATCACACAGCTAGTAAGTGTCTAACACTAGATTTGAACTTAGGTCTTCCTGACTGCAGACCCAGTACTCTCTCTTCTTTACCACTAGCTGCTTCTGTGAGATATGAGATACTTAATTGAAGCTTTACTAAGATCCAAGTAAACTAAATCCACATTTCTTTATCTAGGAATTTAGTAATTCTGTCAAAAAATATGTAAGGTTAATCTGTTATGACCTGTTCTTCATGAAGCCGTGTTGACCTGTTCTTGATGAGGCTGTGCTGATTCTCTGTAGTCATTGCTTCTCTTTCTAGATATTTGCCAACTGTCACTTGAAGGATTTATTCTAGATTTTTCTTAAGTATTGAAGTCAGGTTCACTGACTCTGTTCTCTTCCATTTTTAAAAAAATTAGTCCAATATCTTTACTTTTTCTGATCTCTGTTGTTTTCTACAACCATTCAAATGTTACCAACAGATGCTCAGCAATCTCATCTGCCATTTCTTTCAGTACTAGAGGATAGAGTTCATCTGGCCCAGGGGATTTGAAATCATCAAGGTCAAGTGGGTCCTTTTTTATTATCTCCTTCCTTCTCTTGTGTATCAATTTCTCATGACTCATTTTGATATTGTCCTTTCCAATTTCATTCTTCTTGGCAGAGAAAATAGCAGCAAAATAAAAACTGAGCAGCTCTGCCTTCTCTCAGTTGACGGTTAGCATTAGTCCATCCACCTGAGATCCTTTTCCTTTCTGTGATTTTCCTTTTTCTCTCAATATAGCTAATATGGAGAAACAGAAGCCCAGGGAGATTGAAGTGACTTGTACAATGTCACACAAATAATTGTCAGAGGCAAGATTTGAACTCATACGCTCTAAGTCCACACGATTATCGTTAACACAATTAACTGAATCAGCTCCCTATTTATTATCATCTCTTTATCTTGCTTTCCATAGTTATACAATGGAGTAGTTAGAGGTTTCCCAGGACAGCAGTAAGTATATAAAAATGTGTATATAAATATGATATTTCCAGTTCTTTTGTGGGGGCCTCTAAATCTGTGGTTTCAATCACAAAGAGAACTTTCAGTAAGAAATCTACCTCTCCCAATGTAGATTGGCAGCTGTTCTGATATTTTAAGATCTTAAGTAGTTGCTATGGTCACTGTGAGGGTAAGTGATTTGTTCAAGGTACAGAGCAAAGGCAATCCTTGAACCCAAGTCTTCCTGAATCTAAGGCCATATTTCTATCCTCTACTTCATGCTGCCTCTTGATTGTTTCCATGTTCGAATAGGTCAAATCTACAAGGAATACCTCCCAAAGGCATAGAAACTCTGAGGAGCTGGAAAGGACAACAGAGACCATTGAGTCCAATCTACACTTATCCAAGAATGCCTCCCTACAATCTTTGACAAGAGGTCGTCAGCCTCCGCTTAAAAACCTCCAGTGAAAGACCTGAAAACCTCCATCCCACTTTTGGACAACTCTCACTGTAAGTTTTAATTAAACTTACTTCTACTTCTTTTGCAAATTCAGCCCCTTTGGGACCAAGCAGAACAAATTTAACTTCCTTTTCATAAGGCAACCCTTAAAGTAATTAAAGACTGCTATCATTCCTCTCTTTACCCCTACACTAATTCTTCTCTTCTGAATAACATCTCCAAAACCTTCAACTGATCATTCTATTGTCTGGTCTTTGGTCCAAGCTCCTTCTTGGTACATGCTCCAACTTGTGTGTGTCTTTCCTAAAATGTGGCCAGAATAGAACAGAGTACTCCCAATGTTATCTGTCCAGGTTAGAGTATCATAGGGCTAGCACCATCTGGCTAATTCCTCCTGTACATGATGCTTCCAATTCAGGTAACAGGCTAGCTACTTCCTATCAGGAAAGAACCTTGCAGATCCAAGTGAATTCAGTGACCCACCCAATCATAATGACAATGAGAGGTTTGATGAGATGCTGTTTGTGAAGCACTTCAAGAACCTCAGATGGGAAGCACTGTCTCCAGTGCTGTATATTAGAAAGTGCTATATTTAGGTTCTTTTTATCTCTAGAAAATGACATGACAATCAAGATCAGATTTTCCAAGCCTGCTCTTCTGAATGCATGAATGCTAGTTCGGGGGTATGTTAATTTGGGGAACATAATCTAGCTGGTTGGCTGTTTCAATTTGGGCAATTAGTGTTTATAATAATTCTTTATTTTTTAGAAGCAAGGGACAGATTTAGGCATTATAAGTAAACATATTTCCTATTCCAGGGGCAGCTGGGTGCAGTGGATAGAGCACCAGTGCAGGAGTCAGGAGGACCTGAGTTCAAATCTCACCTTAGACACTTGACACTCACTAGCTGTGTGACCTTGGGCAAGTCACTTAACCCCAATTGCCTCATCCTGGGTCATCTCCAGTCATCCTGATGAATATCTGGTCACTGGATTTAGATGGCTCTGGAGGAGAAGTGAGGCTGGTGACCTGCACAGCCCTCCCTCACTTAAAAAACAAAAACAAAAACAAAGTCAAGTGCAAGTTATGTCATTATTTCTCTGATGGCATGGTCTTTTTCAGCAATGAAGGACAAACACATAAATTTCCTCTTCTAGCAACGTGTGTCATTCTGAGTGGTGTTAGGAATCTAGGGCTCCCTCATTCCTGAAAATTCAGGCTTTCATTTCCAGAAGCATTTTAAGCACCTAGACTAGAGTCTTATTCTGATGACTCATCATGGTGTAGGGGTGGACCCTAGGCTCTTGCAGGCTAGGCTGGTGAAGCACAAGTCTAACCAGGCTAGGAAGGCTTAGGGTGCAACCATGATAGCAGGCTGGCTGCCTAAGGACCAGCCTAGCTGGGTCACATTGACTACAGAGTGATAAATTTTTTGATCATAGTAATTTTCAAAGATGATCTGCTGGCAACAATAGGTGGGTCAGTGAGTAAAGTGTTGGACTTGGAGTCAAGAAGACATGAATTTGAATCCTGTCTCAGATACTTCCTAGTGGGTTAACCCTACACACCTTTCCCATCTTCTTATACCTTACTCCCTTCCAGCAACCCTGAGAGTCTTCCCTCTCAGTTTGATGCTTTTTTATCAAAGGAGCTATCCCTTGACTCACTTCTTAAAGAGGCCTATTCACTGAATGGGCATTTCCTCACTCAAAGTGAGAACCTGAAAAGACCTTAGGTTAAACAGGTCAGGGTCTCCCATTGCATCCTGGGCCATCTCCACTCATCCTGATGAATATCTAGCCACTGGACCCAGATGGCTCTGGAGGAGAAAGTGAGGCTGGCGACCTTGCACAGCCCTCCCTCACTCAATTCAAAGTGTACACAACTACAAGTCATGTCACCATTCCCTAATATCGTGGTCCTCTCCAAGAATGAAAGACAAACACAACCACCATAACAACACCTGACTCCCTTCCAAATATTCTTGATCCAGTAACATTGGCCTCCTTGCTCTTCCTTGAATAAGACACTCCTCCTGACTCTAGGCATTCTTCATTGGCTGTTCCCCACACCTGTGCGCTCTCTCTCTCTCTCTCTCTCTCTCTCTCTCTCTCTCTCTCTCTCTCTCTCTCTCTCTCTCTCTCTCTCTCTCTCCTTCTCTTTCCCTCTCTCTCCCTCTCTCTCCCTCTCCCTCCCTGCCTCCTGACTTCCCTGGCTTCCTTCAAGTCTGAGCCAAAGTCCCATCTTCTACAAACAGCCTTCCCCAATTCTCTTAGTGCCTTCTCTCTGAGATTATTTCCAAATTATCCTCTATGTCTCTTGTTGGTGAATAGTTGTTTGCATTGCCACCCCTATTACACTGTAAGTTCCTTGAGGGCAAAGACTGATTTTTCCCTTTCTTTGTATACTCAGAGCTTAGCACAGTGACTGGCATATTACTACTTGTAGACTTAACCGATTTCAGCCTCAGTTTCCCTATCTATAAAACAGGGATGACAATAGCACTCACTTCACAAGCTTACCATGAGGATCAAATGAAATACCATGTGAAGTGTTTTGCCAAACTTAAAACATATAAATGTTCTCTATTATTACTGAATTTGTTGGAGTAATCTGTGGGTTTGGAGGAAGTACTCCCACAAATGAAGTCACACATCCTTAAAATATTCAAGATTATGCAGAACATTGTCCCTAAGAGGATAAGATGTGGCTCCTGCCCTCAGGGAGTCTTCATGCTTAGCTTATTGCTGGATACACAGTAGATATTAAATAAACATTATTACTTTGATATCAGTCACCATTTACAATGTTACTGAGTGCTGCCCCAACCCTACCTACCATAATGCCTTCTCAAGGTCAGGAGTAACTAGAGTAGACCTGAACCATCAAACCATTTCACTACACCACAGAGTCAGCTATGGGGAATAACATGGTTTATCTAAATTCCAATTTCTTTCATAAATACAGGACTTCATGCCCACTAAAGCACCTTCCTGCCTGCTCTAACCCCCATAAGACTGTCAAGAATCTTTCCTCTCTCAAATGCCACACAGGGATCTGTGATGTCCAGGTCCCTTTGTTATTCATTTGCATTATACTTTCATTAGTATTATCAGGTACAGGTCTGCATATACACAGCTCAAACTTTGGCGAATGAATCCTCTGTCATCCTGGCAACTGTCTTGCAGCACTTGTGCATCATGTGTCCTCAGGTTGTCGTGACCAGTTCCCAGATCGCGGCATTCCTGTGGGTTTCTGGGGAATAGCCCCCTTCTTGCTGACGTCTGCTTAGCCTTGTTTATGTCTCAGCTCCTTTTCTCTGAGGCTCCTTTTCATTAGTACTTGTATTTACTGAGATAAAATAATTGAGAAAATAATAATGGGCAAAACAATTCTAAAGATGAACTACACTAACCAAGGTTATATTCTAAAATTATAAAGAGCCTTGTGACTGGACCAGTTGATTTTGCCTTGCTTCTAGTTTCTGGTATTTCTTCTACTTGTTAACTCTGTGGCTCCCATAATTCAAGACAGTCCCCATACAAATGTGTGGGTACCAATATAATTCAATTCAAGAGTGTGATTCAGTGAAAAGAATGCTGGGAGTAAGAGGGTTTGTATTACAAACCAGGGTCTGCCCTGAAGACCTATGTAACCTTGGAGAGATCACATCACTCCTTCGGACCTCAGTTTAACTGAAAAATAGGGTGATGGCCCCGAAGTGATCACTCCAAGTCTATGAGCCTATGGGTGTTGTGTATTTCCTAGGCAACGGGGATGCAAAGTCAAAAAGAATTAAATAATCCGTGACTTCAAGAGGCATACATTGTGCTAGAATTAAAGCAATAATAGCAGATGTGTATATGGTGCTTTACATATGCCTCACCTACAGCCCTGTGAGGTAGGCACTACAGGTGTTATCCCCATTTTACAGATGAGAAAACTGAGAAAAGTTAAGAGACTTGTTCATGGTCCCACAGAAAGTAAGTCTGAGAGGATAATGATCTGAACCCAGAACCTCCTAATTCCAATTTCTGCACTCTACTACATAAAGTATGGTGCTTCCTAGAACACAAAGGTCATCTATACTCTTTTTCTTGAACACTGCCCTACGGCTCTGGGTTCTCCTTACTTCATCTACAGTGGCAGAGCCATGGTGAGAAGAGAAGTAAAGGTACTCTGAACATAGCCACCAGATCCTTCCTCCCCTACCAAGCTGGACATAAAGATCACCTTTCCTGCTCAAGACTTCTAAGGAGTAAGATGTTCTAGGTGGTTAATGATGCAAAGAACCAAGGGACCTGATGAGCCAATTCAGATTATGGTATATCTCCAAAGGAAAATGGGGCTTAATAGGCTAATCAGGATAGTCAGAAACCATTAGGGAAATATCATCAAGGACAGAGCTCAGAAAATCATAAGCAGGAGACTGTGCTGATAGGTCATTCCTTGAATCTTTGGGAGGTTTGGTAGAGGTAGTGAGATTTTTGGGGAGGGTCAACATAACTATGATTTCACTGGTCTAGGGAACTCTCAATGAGCAAACTCCCTCAGGATCAACATCTACACTGAAATATTTAGTCTTAAGAGAGTTGCAGAGAACACTGAATGGTTAATTGACTCATCCTGTGTCACAAAGGCAGCATATGTAAGAAAAGCCAAGTCATCTCGACCCCAAAGCAGACTCACAACATGCTGCCTCTTGGGGAGATGATTACCAGGAACAAATGAGGCAGGAGTACAAGCAGAGTCTGAGAGCCAAGAAAGATCCAAAGTCAAGAAAGAGAAAAGTGGTAGGGTTCAAAGTTTACAAAGCTAGGAGAGAAGAGCAGGAAAGGAAGTCTGGAATCATAATTCAGAATCAATAAGAGGTGGGTTTCAGATGTGGATATGCCAGATGTACTGAAGAGTGATGGCAACTTTTCAGTCATAGTTACCTTTTGAAGTCCTAGATGGTTCTTGTAGCCTCTAACTGCAGAATCCTGAAAGGGTTGCACACAACTGGGTTCTAATACCTGGATAGACTCTGATAACACAGGAGCTTAAGTTAAAATGGCAGAAACATCAGCAAAATATTGTAACTTCTAATTCTGACCAGTTCTTAGGAGTGTCATTCCTGTGGGTTTCCAAGCACTATTGGCTTTGACCAATTACAATACAATTTTTTTAATGTAATTCTCAATAGACACTAAAGGGAAGCTGCTTTTCTGGATATATATAAAATCTTTGGTTTCACTGCGAACCAAAAAGCCTTTCTTAGTCTTCAAAAATGGATATAAAGATCCATCAAAATCCCTATATAGATTATAATAGCTGACATTTAGCTTTAAGGTTTACAAAGTGCTTCACACACTCACTCTCTTATTATATATAATTATTATATATTATATAATATATTTTATCTTATTACAATATAATAAGATAATCTTAATATAATCTTATTATATATCAACCTTATTTGATTCTTACAACCCTGTGAAGAAGATATTATTATTATCCCCAATTTACAGATGAAGAAATTAAGGCTCTGAGAGCCAAGGTCAAACAGTTACAAAGGTCCCAAAGCCGGATTTGAACTCTGGTGATTCGAATAACAAGGTTGAGACACTATCAATTAAATGTACTCTTTCAGATCAGAAAAATTTCCTTAACCTCCTAAAAATTTTCCTTTCTGAATTTCCCAATTATCTATAAATATAATATATAATATAAATATAAACTCATTAACAAATATACTAAGAGGCCAACAAACAGTTTTCAAAGTATGATAAAATCATAGTGTAAAAGACATAGGGCATGCTTGGATTTACCCTTCCTGGTGGGTTATACCTAGCATGCCCAGATACTTCCTGCCTGGCTCCAATCTATCACATACAACTTAGGGAGATTACTTCCAGTTATGTATGACTCAGGGACCTGTACTCTGGATTGACAAAAAGTCCTATAATTGACTTCGAAGCCAGAAGAATTGATGACTCAGGGGCCAGAAGTTAGTTTATATACAGAAATGGGGACCTCCTCACCCTCCACTGATCTCTTTTCATTGCAGCTATGAGTAAGGACAGATGACTTTGAGCTGCCTTCCCAAGGTGGGGGAAGGGCAGCTTCCCTATTTCCCACCCAACTACCATGCACATGGTTGCTTCTGGCTTTTAGTGTTTTTACTTTCCTAACCTTAAGCAAACAAAGGTCCCAGTATAAAATTTTTAAAACAGAGACTTTGTGAGTTTTGAAAGCTCTAAAAGTCTGCCAGTGATAGCACTGTCATCTGGAGTGGTAGGAGCCAATGGCAATGGAAGCAACTGTATCATGAGAGGCATACACAAGACCAACAGATGCAGAAAGATAGGATGATAGCAGCTTCAGGCTCAGGGCAGAGAAAAGCGCCAACTGAGGACCCAAGAAGAAAGCCAATCTTGTAAACCCAGATGAAGGGGAGCTGCATGAAAACTCTACAAAAGGCACTTGTTACCCTTTGTCATATGCTGCAACATGTGTACCCCATTGTCATTGTGCTTTAAATTTGAATCCACTCTTCCCATGCACATTGTGTGTATTTTGTTAGAGAACACACCTCAGATTTGGGAGGGGAGGCATGCAGGAAATGTATTTATGCCTTTCATATAAATAACTTTTCTAAGAACCAACTGAGTCTGTTGGATGATTGTTAATGGGAAATTATTGAACAAGGGTATTAGATACATAATCCCTCAACATTATTCCTAAAATCATGAGACAGGTGGTAGGCACCAGCCCTCTAGAGACCTCAAACTACAACTATGAGTGCAAGCTGGAGGAATGGCCCTAGAGAAAGTGCTACAGTAGAAACCTAGAGACTGTGAAATCCAATTTGTAGCCAAGCAGGAACTCCTTCTATGAATAGGTCTACAGACCTAAGAAATGGTCAGTAGTCTTTTCTAGAAGACCTCTCTAGAGAAATGGAACTCACAACTTCCAAAGGTTACTGCCTTTCTACTTAGTCCCTATAATTATTGGGAAGTCGTTAGGAAGTTTTCCTTCAAATCAATTCAAAATCTGCCTCTCTGAAAATCCCACCCATAGATCCAAGGTATGTCCTATGAGAATAAGTAGGAGGAGAAATAGGAGAAGGAAAAGGAGAAGCAGCAGCAGCAGCAACAGCAGTAGCAATAGTAGGAGCAGTAGCAGCAGTAGAAGGAGGAGGAGTAGCAGTAGTAGTAGCAGTAGCAGTAGTAGCAGTAGCAGTAGCAGTAGTAGCAGTAGCAGCAGCAGTAGTAGAAGTAGCAGTAGTAGTAGTAGTAGTAGTAGTAGTAGTAGTAGTAGTAGTAGTAGTAGTAATAGTAGTAGTAGTAGTAGTAGTAGTAATAGTAGTAGTACTCGTAATCCCTCTGATTACATGACAACTCTTAAAATACTTGAATTTAGCTATCATTCCTAAATTCTTCCAGAACCCCAGAATACACTTCCTCTAGTCCTTGTAGCTTGAATTCACTAAGAGTAGCTAGTGTTCCATTAGTATCCCCTTTCTTATCTAAGGTTTCAATTTTCTGTTAATCTTTCTTTTTCAGATGAGACATTTTATGGCATGGTTTCCAGTACACTTATTATCATAGTCACCCTCCTCTGGACATTCTCCAGCTTATCTTTCCTAAAATGTGATGCCAAGAACTAAACATAATCCTCCAGATATAGTCTGCCCAGGATAGAATCCAAAAAGACTATGTCATTTATGCTTGACCCTATATTTCCCTTAATGTAACCTAATAACACATCTGTTTTTTGGGTATCACTGTTGATGCGTATTGAGCTTTCAATCCACTAAAACCTCTCCCCCAAGACCTTTGTTTATAAAGTATGGTCTAGACATGTCTCTCAGCCTTTTGCTCTTTTGAATCCAAATTCAGGAAATTATGTTTATGCATATCGAATTAAATCATTATAGGCTGTGGAATCTTCTGTATCCCCATGCTGCATTCATAATATTGGCTATCCCTCCCAACTTCATATCATCCAAAAATGAGATAAATATTCTATCTGTGCCTTTATCCAAGTGATTGATTTACATAAGTACTTGATGAACACATGTTGCTCATAGTGATCACTCACATGCAATCACTTCAATAATACATTCTAGAATTTTGCCAGAAATAGAAGTCAAGCTCACTAAGCAATAACTTAAAGACTCCCTTTTTAAAAAATTAAGGCATTTGTTTCTCTCTAGTTTTATGGCATTGTTGTTGTTCATCCTTTCTTGAAGGATGTCATCAAGAGAGTGATGTCTTGATTTGCAAGTGAATTGGATTGGAGTGAGGCAAAGTTATCAGCCCCACTGTCTCCTCCACAGTCATTGGAATCCAGTGGTTAAGACAACTAGCATTGGCCCAGGATGCAGTGGGTGACCTGGGCCTTTCTAAATCGAGGTTTTTCCCAAGTCTCAGTTTGTCTGAATCTATATCCATTCAATGGCTAAGGGCTAGGTAAGAACTGAAACAAGAGATGACCCAATTTACCATCACAAAACTATCAGTCTGGGAAGGAAAAACCCTTAGAGTTTCTGGCCTGAACAGAAAACTCATTCTAAGCTATCAAAATCTAAACAATGAGACACAGAGACTTGGGCTGGGGCTATGACTGGACATTCAAATGAAAGCCAGGATGTTTTGGGTTCAAAGTCTAGTCAAATAGCTCCATTAAAACACAATGAGTTTTTCTAAAGTCTATTTTTGCAGTTATGTTTCAAGAAATCAAAAATGAAAACTTCCCACGGCAAAAAAGTAAATTGGAAGGAGGAGGAGGAAGAGGAGGAGGAGATGAAAGGGAAGGAGAAAAAGAGGAGGAAGATGAAGAAAAAGGAGGAGGAGGAGGAAGTACTAGCAACATTTCCCAACTTCTGTTCAAATTGGCAGGATGGGTTCCCCAGCAGAAGATACTACTACTCTAAGAAAACACGGTAAATCCAAAACCTCCTCTTAAGAACCTGTTTCACTCCTTCCCATAAATACACACAGCATCCATGGAAGAAGTAAGCTTAAACTTAGACCATAATAGTAATGAGGACCACATGTAAGAAATATGTGTAACAAGTTTAATTCACATCACCTGTTCTAGAAATCCTTTTCCCTGTGTGTAGAAACCTCATGTAGAAGAACCCTTGCTGTTGTGAGGACTGAATAAGATAATATTTATAAAACACTTTGCAAACCTTGATTTGCCAGTTTATGTGATATACACACACATATGTATATATGATATATATGTGTATATGATGCAAATGCTAGCTATTATGATTATCATTATTATTAATGCTACTACTAGGAGCTTAGAAAGTACTAGCAAGGTACTATGCTAGATGTTAGGAATATCACACCCAACCTCAGAGTAAAAATGGATCTCAGAGGCTATTCATTTCAACCTATACTTAGATAAGAAACACCTCTACACTATATCCAGCAAGTAGTCATTAACTATTGATTTTACTCTCTTCTGGACACTCTCTAACCAATTAAAATGTGAAGTAGTGGTGTGGTTTAACAACTGGCTGGGTGGGGGGGGCGGGAATGTATGCATAACACACTTTTAAATATTTCAATCTAAGTTTAATCTATATTTTTAACATTTTCTCCATCACTTTCTTAAATCTAGACAATCAACACAATAATAAGTCAATCCCTGGCTTGTAGTTATTGATAATTTCTGAGGTACAAAATCTCGCACTGAAATTTTATCAACTCCCAGTATGAGCTGGCTCTAACATCCTGTCTCAGAAAACAATACTCTAGATCTGGACTGAAAATGGGAGAGTACAGCTGGACTACCACGATTCCCTAGTCCTCAATACTATTCCTCCTTTAACATAGCCTAAGGTCATATTGGTTAAGACACTACTGATATTGAGTTTTGATATTGAGTTTTCAGTCCACTAAAAATCCCAGATCCTATTCAAATGAACTGTTGTCGAACTATACCTCCTAGGTTGGTTGTAAGGATCAAATGAGGTGCAATATGTAAAGCTCTCTGTAAATCTTAAAGAATTGTAAAAATATCAGCAATCTTAATTTTATGTATCACTGGAAGCAGCTCAGATATAACATTCCCAACTCTTTTAGAACCCCAGAATACATTTCCTCTAGTCCTTGCATCTTGAACTCACTAAGTGCAGCGAGGCACTCCACTAGCACTTCCTTACTTATCTAAGGTTTTTTTATTAACATTTTTGTTCTATCTTTCCCACTCTTTGGTAGGAAAAAAGAACAAGCTAAAAAAGGATTTGAAGAGTTCTATCTCTCCATCACATTATGTTATTTCATCCACTCAGCAGCAGTCATCCCTCCCTTATTCTTCTTCCTACCATTCATATTGCTAAATAAAAAAATGTTATTGCTGTCTTTAACATTTATTACCAGCCTCAGTTTATTCTAAGCTGTTGTGCTTGCTACCTTCTTACTGAACCATTCCAGTCTTCTGTGCTCAGAAGAATGACATCCTCCCTTTCCTATGCTTACTTCTAATACATACATATATATACGTAGATATATATATTTACATTTACATATGTATATGTACATATATAAAGACTAAGTTGCTCTAAATTTTTTGTGCATCCACATGCCATTTTAAAAGATTTCCCTTTTCTTTCTCACAGATTCATTTGTGTTTCATTTTGCCAGTTTTGTTTGTGTCAGATTTTTGTCCTTATAGCATATCATCCTTTTGAGTCAATTTCACCTGTAGAATCTTAAACCATGAGTTCCTACCTATCCTTTCTCAAAATTCTTTGGAAACTTCTTCTAAAACCTAGGTGAACATCAGAATGTATGTGCTATTTACCTATTTAATCTATCATAGCATCATCACTTCCTTCCAAGGTTCTCATCATTATTATTTCCGCAACTGATTCCTCTTTACAAATTAAAACTGGTTCCAAAATGGCAGTTGCCTTCATTACCTGCTCCACTTTCTGAAGAATGAAATTATTATTAAGGCAAACCATCTAACTTATCAGTGGCTTTACATTTTAATAAAGGGAGAGTTCCAGGAGACACCTAAGGAACTGAAGTCCTTCAGCTCTGCTTCATCATACTACCTTGCAACCTTTGTGACCTATTTCTTCAATTCTTCCTCTACTTCCTCCTTCTGGCTGGATGGTCTATAATGAGTTCCCTATAGAATACCAGTTCTGTTTTTCCTCTCCACTGACCTTTACCCATTGTTATCCATCATATTTCTACCCTCTAGCTCATGGATTCCTTCAAAGGATTTTATCTTCTTGGAATACAATACTGTTATGCTTTTTACATAGTTAGCATTTATCCTAATGTGCTATTTTTATATATGACATGATCTTCTATATCTGTATTTAAATCATGCATCTTGACTTGTGCATGAATTAGATTTTAAGTCAAGACATCATCCCATGATATCATTGGTCTTCTTTGAAAGTGAAGGATGAGAAAGAGCAACAGATCATGCCTCACATCTTACCAAGTCTCAGTTATAACTAAGGAGTTGAATTTACTTCCTTTATTAAGATTTCTAGTTCATTTTGCTTATCAAACTTATTACTATCAGGCTGCATGTTTGTGATTATTCAGTTAAAATTATATGTATTATTATAGGACCTCATCCTATTTCATACTCATTACTCCCTGTGGAATCTGACTTAGCACATGAATGTGGACAATTCTCTTCCTCCCCATCTATTTTTAGTTTAAAGTCTTTTCTGTCAGATTCAATAAGTTAAATGCTTCACTTGCTTTGTGCCAGTAGTTTATCTGATCTTACTACACAAATAAGAAAAAGCTTAACTGTTACTTTACACTTTGGCAGACTGGCAACTGAGATCCACAGCTTAGAAATAAAGTCATTTGATACGAGTCGAGTTTGTGCTGCTTCCCGTTTTCAAGCTAATAGTAATGGTCAGGAGTATGGAAATGCAATGGGATACCCATGTACCTTCCAGATAGGAACTTCTCCTCCAGAAGAGACCGGATCACTATCCTTCTGGGAGTACCCATACCATGACATGCATGAAATCAGTTTTCCTCACAACTTGCCTGACAAAAATATTTATTCTGCTCAAATATGCAAATAAACGGATCTTTTGCATAACTGGAACTGAGCATAAGTTGGTATTCTCAGAGTTCACCAGATTGCACTGAAGTTCTTGACTACACCACTAACTTCATGGATAGTCATGAGCAAGTCATCTAACCTTTGTGAAATGAGGCAGTATAATGTGGTATGAAGAACACTGGATTTAGAGTCAGAAGAGCTGAGTTTATGCCCTGCCTCTATTATGTAGCTCTGTAGAAGAAAGTCAATTTCCACTGGCACCTTTCCCAATCCTTTTAGAAATATTAATTATTTTTTAAAGTTATCCTAATCTGAAGTCTTTGGACTAATCTAAAAGAGAAAGTCTTTCCATGAAATCCAAAACAATGTCTTGCTCCACTGTCTCCCCTCCTCCCTGAAGGCATTAAAGAAGTGACTACACAAGGGCTACAGGATTTTGATTGATCCCATTTAAGAAATCATGCCTTGCTCAGAACAGGGTAATAATCAGACTACAAAAAGGAAGAAGTCTCTGACTCCTTCAGTTTAATGGAAGTATCTCTTGAGTTTACCTTTGACCATCCAGAAAGGGTGTGGTCAAATTAAGACTGAATGGTTTTAGGAAAATAATTCTCCAAGAACGTGCCAAAAGTTATGACCACGTTGTGTTTGATGAAATGATTAACTGAACTGTTCCATGAACTGTGAAACCTTGCTTAACATGACTGTGGGATCTTGTCCAAGAACGATATAATTCTAACTCCAAAATGGCTTGTGTGAGGGAGATATTTTGTAAAATGGGAATAATGATACCTACCATAATTATTTAACCAAGTTGTTATGAAGACCAAATTTCTATTCAGGTATAACTTGGATTAAAAACAAATTATCTGTATGTAAAAAGCACTATATAAAAGTGAGGCATCATTCTAACACCTATGATCAAACCCAATACTTCTTTTGACCAGGTTTGACAACACCTGTCACCCCACACAGCCACCCCAACTCATTGGAAGAACAAGAAGGGACAAATTGATCAAATGGAGCATGTTTCACCACTCCCTTTTGCAGTGTGTTCTTCCTGATGCTATATGAAAATCCCCAGTTTGACATTTCTCCTTAGATTCTGTTTTACATCTCTCCTTCCTCCCACCTTGGGTTCGCATTTTCAGTTAATTTTGGCTTGACCCATCACAACTGTGGATTTTTCTTCTATCAAATCTTAACTTGTACAATACCTTTTTCCTCTAAGTGGCGTTTTTCCTCCACTACCCTAAATTATCAGCACTTGTTGGCCTCCTCTTCTGCAAAGTGGGGGGGGGGGTCTAGAAGTGATCATTTTCATTATAATTTGGAGGTAATTCAATTTAATTCTACATGCATTTATTAAGGACTTGTTTATTGGAGGACCACTGGTTAAGATGGTAAAAGATGAGCTCAATTACTTCTCATGCACTCCAGCTACAGTCCAGAAATCTAAAAAGAGAAAAATAAGAGATCTTCATGCAGTCCAGGACTAAACAAAAAGATACATTGTAGGCACTTAATAAATGAAGATCCAAATACTTCCTCAGACTTTTACTGCCTATGTGAACCTGACAAGTCACTTAATCTCTCAGTCTTACTTTCCTCATTTGTAAAATGAGTGTAATAACAGCACCTATCTCACAGGTTTATTATGAGAATCAAATGAAATTAGTACTGTTTGTCAATTACTTTATAAGTCTTCAGGCACAACATAAACAATAGCTATTATTATCACAGAAACAACAGATAGCTTCATCAAAGAAAATTTTAACAATGAGCAACATACCAAAATTCTGAGGATACAGCCAAAGCAGTTGGCTAAGTTCCTGGTTTTTCCTTAAGGAAACACATATTTCTAAACATTTTCTTCAATAAAAGAATAAAATAACAGATAAATAAACTGCTCATTTAATTAAAAAACCTAGAAAAGCAACAATTATTTTAAAATTGAACACAAAAAATAGAAATTTTGAAAATCAAACAGATTTTTAAATTGAAAGCAATGAACTGATGATTAAAACTGGCATTTTTGGGGGAGGGAAGTTAATATTATAAACTTATCTTATTTTTAAAAGAGAGAACAAAAACAAATTGTCAGTATCAAAGATTAAAAGTAGGATTCAAATTAAATTAAAAAATTAATAAAGACAATACATGATGCCTAAATATGTCAGCAAAGTTAATAATTTAATTGAAATTTCTGAATATTTACAAAAATATACAACACCCAGACTAATAGAACAATAAAAAAAAGATAATTTAAATAACCCAATCTCTGAAAAAGAAATTAAACAAGCTACAAATTAAACAGGCACCAGATGGATTTACAAGTGAATGCCATTACATATTCAATAAACAATCAATTCCAATATTACATAAACAGTATGCAAAAACAGACAAAGAAGAAACTCTATCAAATGTCTAATAGATACCTAAATCAGGGAGAGAAAAGAAAATTATAAAAATATTTCTAAAGAATATAGCTATCATAATATCAAATTAAATATCAGTAAAAAGGTGACAACTATATATTTTAAATGACCATATACTATGACCAGGTTGGATTTATACTATAAATGCCGAATTGCTTCAATATTAGAAAACAATATGCAAAATAAATCATTTAAAAACAAAAAAAAATTTAAAATCACATGATTACATGAAGAGGTGTAGTAAAAGACTTTTGACAGAATGCAATACCAAATTCTGTTTAAAACATAGAGATCACTAGAATAAGTAGACCTTTTATTAATCTGATTTTTTTTTAAAGTTTCTACTTGAGAACAAAATCTAGCATCATCATTCATAAAAAAAAATTAGACATCTTCCAGTAAGATCAGGAGTAAAGCAAGGTTGCCCATTATCAACACTTTTATTTCATATAGTTCTAGAAATACTAGCCATAGCAATTAGATAAGAAAAATAAATTGAATGAATAAGCATAGACAAATAGAAAACAAAGTTATTGATTTTCACAATATGATGCTCTACTTAGAGAATCTTAGATATTCTACTAAAAAACAACTGAAGTAATTAATAAATTCAGCAAAATAAAAAGCTATTTTAAAAACACAGAAATAATCAGCTTTTCTGTATATTACCAACAAAATTCAATAAGAAGAGACAGAAAAAAGAAATTCTATTCCAAACAACTACAGTAGAGTATATAAAATATTTGGAAGTAAGTCTACCATGATACACACAATATGAAATGAATACAACTATAAAATACTCTTTATAAATATAAAGACAGACCTAAATAATTGGAGAGATACCAGTTGCTTATAGGGTCATGTTAATATTCTAAAAATGAAAATGCCACTGAAATTAATTTACTTAGTGCTATACCAATTAAACTATCAAAAGGTTATATCTATAGAGCTATAAAAATTAATAATAAAGACAAAGATAATAATAAAGACATAACTTTCCAGATACTTGATGACACTGACTTTATAGCTAAACCATCTGGCAGTATCAAGAATGTGTAAACTAGGTCTAGGTTTACATCATAAATACTTCCTTCATCCATCTGGAATACTTCTCATTTAAAAGGAAGAAAAGTTATTAAAATATAACCATATAATAAGAAAGGTTCCCCATTCCCCAGCATGTTATATAGACAGCAAATAGACTAGAAGTCAAAGATGGACATCCATAGATGAGCTGACATCTGCAGCAATGGAAGCAATATCCAAGTCAATGAAATCACAAATTCATTGGAATGCTGGTATATACAAAGTGAGTAAAAAATTCCAAACTAAGCAAATTTACAAAAATAAGTAGCAGTCATTTATTTAATCCTATCACTCTAAAGAGGGCAACCTCATCAGTCAGAAGATGTTCATTCACTCTTTCTTTCTAATGCCACTTCCAAACATTCCTTTCTCTGACTGAATCCTGATAAGCTGAATAGGCTCCCCTGTACTCACTAATATGATATTTTGAAAATCTCTTCTCTTAAGAATGAGTCAATGTCTTTGCCCATGACTGGAATGTGCTCCTTCTTTGTTTATCTTCAAGATTCAGCTCAGTGGCCGCCTTCTATGAAGCTCACCTGACTTCTCCCCACATCCCCCTCCTTAGCAGTTGATACTATCTCTCATAATCAAAAGTATTTATTAAATTCTTAATATGTGCCAAGCACTCTGCTAAGCACTAAGGTTACCAAAAAAAGAGCATTCCCTACTTTGGAGGAGTTTGCATCCTAACGAGAGGAACAACATGCATATAAATACAAGAAACACTGAGGAGATACAAGGAGAACTGAGAGAGGACTTACATGAACTGAGGCTGGGTGAAGTAAGTAGAACTAGGAACAATATAACCAATGACTAGAAAAATTTTAATGGAAAAAACTATAAAAATGAAATTGAACATTGCTTAATTACAATGACTGAGTTTGGCCTTGAAAAAGAGATAAGAAATTCTACCTGCCTCCCTTGATTGCAGAGGGGAGTACAGGTATAGAGTACTGTATATAGGGTCAGGTACAGCTAATACATTGATGAGCTTTTTGATTTTTTGGTGGTTTTTTTCTGGATTTATTCTTTGTTATTAGGTAAAGTTTCCTTTGTATTTGTTTACCTGTACACTAATGGTACTCCTCCAGTAGAAAAAAGTTCTTTGAGGGCAGGGGTTGTTTTGATTTTGTCTTTATATCTTGGGACCACAAAATGCCTGGACTCAATAAATATCTATTGAGCTGACATTGAATAGTTTCATCTATAATAGCTAATAATAATAGCTAACATTTATACAGCATTTACTATGTGCCAGTGCTTTGCAATTATTAAATCATTTAATCTTCACAACAACCCTGGGAGGAGGATGCTATTATTATACCCATTTTGCAGATGAGGAAATGGAGACAGACAGAGGTTAAATGATTGCCCAGTGTCACCTAGCTAGTAAGTGTCTGAGGTCAAACTTGAACTCAAGTCTTCCTGACTCCAGTACTCCATCCACTGCTCCTTCTAGCTGTATACCTCATCTGTATCTCAGATGAAAAACAACTTGTTCTCTCTCTGTCATCAGACTACCATTTCTTTCTTGGACTACCCTTGGCAGCTTCAGTACAGCCTCATATTCTGAACTGTAAAAGGCCAGACTTAAAACTTTACCCATGAATTTGACACATAGTACAGAATGGCAACTTTTCATTTCAACCAAACTGCAATAAAATTGAAGAAAAATCTAGGTGTTATTCCAATAAAACTTGCCACCTGTGTGAATTAGCTAATTTTTAAAATAATAATATGATGAAGGAGCTTAAAAAGAGACACTAACATGAAAAGCAATGTCGTTAAGAGTCAGGCATAATTTTTAGGCTCTCTGTCTTGAGAGATCTTCAACACGAGAGCAGATGACCACTTGGTCATGTTATTGAAAGGATTCCTATTCAGATACATGTTGGATTGAACGACCTTTGAGATCCCTCCCAGATCTGGAATTCTGGGACTCTGGGATATTAACCTGTTTAAAAGTTTCCCGAATCTCTATAAAGATAGAGTTAATTTTGTTCAACATTAATCAAAGAGAAATTAGTATCCACATGTAACAATTCTCTTTCAGTAGTATCTGCTGCCACTGGCCACAAACGGGCTAAGTTCACAGTTCCCTTCAATAGCCACTTTGGCTGTTGCTTTTATGACAAAGATGCTTAAAAGATGCCAGAAATCAAAACTTTTTGTGCTCTCTCCCCTTTTCCCATAACTTAGCAAAAAAAGTAAGGAAAGAGCCACACATAGATTATGTAAAGGCTCCCAAAGGGGAGAGAGGGAATTTGTTTTCCCAAAATGTTGTGTTGAAAGCACAAAGTAAAAAAGCATTCATCAGAGTTTTCTAAGAATAAGAAGGCCACTGGTAGAGAAACATGGTACACGCTCAAAAGCTATAAATTTTATCTCCCTGAGCTTCATGCATTTATCTATATGTAGTGTAGTCTTAGCCTCCTCCTTCTCCTTATCTCCTTTTCCTCCTCCCCCCTTCCCTTCTGTCTGCATAGGGAGTCATACCTTCACATGTGGGTGCTCTGTTCAAAGGAATAGAAGTTTTGATTGCTTGAGGTTTGGGGGATAGATTTTTTTTTCTTCCCTATTTATTTGTTCTATTGTTGATTTGTTTGTTTTTTTTTAACTGGGACAATTTTTTTGTCTCACATAGTTTTTATTTATGATTTCTTGAAACACCTCTGAAAAACCAGGCTTTGATAAAGCCCTTTAGGATTCAAATGGAGCTACTTGACTATGCCTTTAAACCTAAATCACTCTGGCTCTCACTGATTGGTCAATAATGGATCCCAGCCCAAGCCTCACTTTTGTAACATCATTTGTTAAGGTTCTGATGGCTCAGAGTGTCTATACAATTGCTTCTGTTCTGGCCAAAGACTCTGAGGGTCTTTCCCTCCCGGATTGATTCTTTTATGAAGGCAAACCAGGCCATCTTTTGCCTCAATACTTGCTTAGCCTTTAACTGCTGAATGGATGTTGTCTCAGACAAACTGAGACCTGGGAAAGACCTTAGTTAAGAAAGTACGAAGTCTCCCACCACACCCAGGGCAATTGCCAGTCATCTTGCTACTGGATTCAGATGACTCTGGAGAAGAGTAGGATTTATGATTTTGTAGGGCTCTGCCTCACTTATATCCAATTCACAAATCAAGACATAACCCTCCTGATGCCACTGGCCATCAAGAATGAAGGATAAACAACAAGTCTACTACTGGCATCACCAGGAAGATCAGGACACTGCAGATGGAAACCCATTGGTTCAGATAGAAATCTCCCAGCCTCTTCTGCCTCAGTTCTCTTCTTTGGGAATTTCGTCTTGACCTTAAGTGTGACAGAGGACCTAACTTTGATTGACAAGCATGCCTGCCCTCCCTTTGGACTTATAGGAAGAAGAAAACTCATAGAGGTTAAGAGCAGTCAGCTGCCATGAAGGGTAGACACAGGGACTCCAGATCAAGTGGGTACAGACATATCTTGCATGAGAATTGTCAGGGAGGAACCCATGTTTACCCAAACACATTAGAACTAACAAATCACAGACAGTGCTTCTTCATTTCTCCCCTCACCTTTCCTTCTCTCTCTTGGGATGGTGATTGCTTCAAGCCGAGGTTTGTCCTTGTTTTTAAAAAGCTTATTTGTCCTGGTTGGTTTAAAAGTTTTGTTTTCTGAATCAAGCAAATGTAATAAAGTTGTTAACCAACATTGCTAGGTTGTACACATCACTCTTTGAATGAAACATTGAAAGGGATGATTGGGAATACCCAGAAGGGTAGGAGAGATAGATTTAAAATGGATTTAAAATAGATAGATTTAAAATTTTTGACAGAGCACAATCTTTAGCTGGGGACTCGAAGTTAATAGAGAAAGTTACTGATTAATTACTGATTAATTTTTACAGTTTCTCAGGGCAAAGAGAATATGTTTATCGTTTTCCCAGATAAAGGAGTGATCAGTAGTGTCTTGACAACTGACAAGGCTGATATTGAGGCAAGTGGTCTCATTTGGAAGGAAAATCACCCATCCAAATGAGGAGGGGTAAAAGGAGAGGAGATAATCACATTCCAAGGAGAGGAATAGATTGACCCATAGAAAGGTAGGAGTGAATTAAAGTGACCTACTCCTGTCTGCCTGCTCTACCACTAACCATTCAGCAACATCACTGATACGTATATATGGGGCAGCTAGGTGGTTCAGTGGATAGAGCACCAGTGCAGGAGTCAGGAGGACCTGAGTTCAAATCTCACCTCAGACACTTGATACTCACTAGCTGTGTGACCTTGGACAAGTCACTTAACCCCAATTGCCTCATCCTGGGTCATCTCCAGTCATCTTGATGAATATCTGGTCACTTGACTCAGATGGCTCTGAAGGAGAAGTGAGGCTGGTGACCTGCACAGCCCTCCCTCACTCAAAACAAAGTCAAGTGCAAGTCATGTCATTATTTCTCTGATGGCATGGTCTTCTTCAGCAACAAAGGACGAACACACACACACATATATAATGAGAGAACTAGATTTAGTGGCCTCTTAGATCTCCTCCAGCTCTCCATCTATGATCCTATAAATTAGGAAGAGAATAGCACCTTGAAGTCAAGACAGAGAAGAACTTCTACATTATATTTCCAACTCAGAGATGAAATGGTCTGGCTTAAGGCAGATCTATGTTGCTTGAAGCCTCACGGGCAAGAGCAGCAGTTACAGTGGATGGAGACTGAAAAGGCACCGGTAAATAGCAGCAGCTGAGAAGACTGGATGGCAGCTACAAACAGGCAAGCATCAGCCAATCAGAGACAATAGCACATAGAGCAGCTGGTAGAAGCCACAGAGAACCCCTACTTGTCCCAGCCTCAGCAGCAGTTATAGTATGTGTGTATATGTGTGTACTACACGTTTATTATTGTTTTAAAGAGTTCAAAAGCCTTAGAAGCAATCAGTTGTTTCCAGAAATGACAACTAATACCCCTAGGGTGGGTTAAAACAAGACAGAGAGTGATCATTTTCTGCAAACAGAGATGCTCCATGAGGAAATGAACCAGACAGCAGTTATTATTTGTATAAGCCATGATCCAAGGTTTCCCAGTCCAGATCTGATCTTTGAGTTTGCCCGAAAAGCTCTCTTTTAGCTCATTAGACTCCAATCCAGTTTTTACTCTTAATATAGTTTATATATATAGCTTATATCTAGATTTCCACAAACATGAGTAAGACTTCCCAGTGGCGGAGCCAAGATGGCGGAGTAGAAAGACACACATACGGAGGCTGCCCCCACACAGCCCATAAAACACCTGTAGAGAGGGACTCTCAACAAATTTTGGAGCAGCAGAAATGGAGGACAACAGAGTGGAGGAGATTTCCAAGCCAGGGTGACCTGAAAGGCCCACAGGAAACGTCAGTTGCACTGACTCAGAGCAGAGCCCAGCTCAGCCTTGGCCGCATGGGGAGGCTTGCACACAGCCCTCAAGGGTAAGATCTACAGCCCCAGCAGCAGGTCTGCAGATCCCTCAACCCACAGGTGCCAAAGGTCAGTGACCAGTTTTTTCAGCTGGCCAGGAAGGGAGAAGGGCCTTCCCATAGTTCTGCCCTCAGGCAGTGGCCACAGAGGCTGCACAGCAGCCAGTACAGCCCACTCCATTTTGGAATGCAAAAACCCCTGGGGGCACCAAAGAGCTGAGTCTTACCTCAGCCCTGTGTGGAGGTCCTAAGGCAGGTGGTCTTTGTCTCACACTGAATGGCAGCCCTGCCCCCACAGCTTGACTGAATCCCAGCCCCCCAGTGCTGGCTTGGGGGAACTGGAGGCCAGGTGCCTATGGAGAGGTAATTGCTAAGATTCTGGGCACAAAAGTCTCTTCCTGCTTCCAGACTAGTGTACACGCTTGATTGTACCACGTTGGAGGAACTGAGACCTTACAGGTCCCCAGAGTATACCCTACTCTTGACAAAGGACCCAAAAGTCAAGTAACTGGCTGGGAAAATGTCCAAAAAAGGGAAAAAAATAAGACCATAGAAGGTTACTTTCTTGGTGAACGGATATCTCCTCCCATCTTTTCAGATGAGGAAGAACAATGCTTACCATCAGGGAAAGACATAAAAGTCAAGGCTTCTGTATCCCAAACATCCAAAATAAATATTCAATGGGCTCAGGCCATGGAAGAGCTCAAAAAGGATTTTGAAAATCAAGTTAGAGAGGTGGAGGAAAAACTGGGAAGAGAAATGAGAGACATGCAAGAAAAGCATGAAAAGTAAGTCAACACCTTGCTAAAGGAGATCCAAAAAAATGCTGAGGAAAATAACACTTTTAAAAATAGGCTAACTCAATTGGCAAAAGAGGTTCAAAAAGCCAATGAGGAGAAGAATGCTTTCAAAAGCAGAATTAGCCAAATGGAAAAGGAGGTTCAAAAGCTCACTGAAGAAAATAGTTCTTTCAAAATTAGAATGGCACAGATGGAGGCTAATGACTTTATGAGAAACCAAGAAATCACAAAACAAAACCAAAAGAATGAAAAAATGGAAGATAATGTGAAATATCTCATTGGAAAAACAACTGACCTGGAAAATGGATCCAGGAGAGACAATTTAAAAATTATGGGACTACCTGAAAGCCATGATCAAAAAAAGAGCCCAGACATAATCTTTCATGAAATTATCAAGGAAAACTGCCCTGACGTTCTAGAACCAGGGGGCAAAATAAATATGGAAAGAATCACCTCCCAAAAGAGATCCAAACAGAGAAACTCCTAGGAACATTGTGGCCAAATTTCAGAGTTCCCAGGTCAAGGAGAAAATATTGCAAGCAGCTAGAAAGACACAATTCAAGTATTGTGGAAATACAATCAGGATAACATAAGATCTAGCAGCTTCTACATTAAGGGATCAAAGGGCATGGAATATGATATTCCAGAAGTCAAAGGAACTAGGACTAAAACCAAGAATCACCTACCCAGCAAAACTGAGTATAATACTTCAGGGAGAAAAATGGTCTTTTAATGAAATAGAGGACTTTCAAGCATTCCTGGTGAAAAGACCAGAGCTGAAAAGAAAATTTGACTTTCAAACACAAGAATCAAGAGAAGCATGGAAAGGTAAACAGCAAAGAGAAATCATAAGGGACTTACTAAAGTTGAACTATTTACATTCCTACATGGAAAGACAATATTTGTAACTCTTGAAACTTTTTTCAGTATCTAGGTAGTTGATGGGATTACACACACACATGCACACACACACACACACACACACACACACACATACACAGAAAGAGAGAGAGACAGAGACAGAGAGCACAGGGTGAATTGAATAGGATGGGTTCATATCTTTAAAAAACTGAAATTAAGGGGTGAGAGAGAAATATATTGGGAGGAGAAAGGGAGAAATGGAATGGGGCAAATTATCTCTCATAAAAGAGGCAAGTAAATGACTTTTCAGTGGAGGGAAAAGTGGGGAGGTGAGAGAAAAAACATGAAGCTTACTCTCATCATATTTGACTAAAAGAAGGAATAAAATGCACACTCATTTTGGTATGAAAACCTATCTTACAATACAGGAGAGGGGGGGAGAAGGGGATAAGCAGGGTGGGGGGGATGATGGAAAGAAGGGCAATGGGAGGAGGGAGCAATTAGAAGTCAACACTCTTGGGAAGGGACAGGGTCAAAAGAGAGAGCAGAAGAAATGGGGGGGCAGGATAGGATGGAGGGAAATATAGTTAGTCTTACACAACACAACTATTATGGAAGTCATTTGCAAAACTACACAGATATGGCCTATATTGAATTGCTTGCCTTCCCAAAGGGAATGGGTGGGGAGGGAGGGAGGAAGAGAAGGTGAAACTCAAAGTTTTAGGAACAACTGTTGAGTATTGTTCTTGCAACTAGGAAATAGAAATACAGGTAATGGAGTATAGAATGTTATCTTGCCTTACAGGACAAAAGAGAAGATGGGGATAAGGGAAGGGAGGGATGTTAGAAAGAAGGGGTAATTAGAATACTTGGTGTTTTGGGGTGGGGGAGGGGAGAAATGGGGAGAAAATTTGGAACCCAAAATTCCGTGGAAATGAATGTTGAAAACTTAAATAAATAAATTTTTTTTAAAAAAAAGACTTCCCAGCTCCCATACTGTACAAGACCTCAAGGTAACAAATGCATATTCTTTAAAGAATAGCCTTTATTTCATCAACAGAAAATGTGAACAATTCAAAGAGAACTCCCAAGACTCAATAAACAGATGAAGAAATCACAAAAAGTAACCCATAATAAATCAACCCAATTCTCCTCCCTTTCTGGTGGATCCCACTTTTCCACCAAGGTTGTAGAATCTTTTGATGCTGCCTACTCTCTTTCCTGGCTTCCTTTAAGTCCCAGCTAAAATCTTATCTTCTATTGGAAACCCTTCCCAAACCCTCTTAATTCCAGTGCCTTCCCTCTCTTAGTTATTTCATTTTTTTTGTCCTGTATATAAGCTTGGTTGTACATATTTGTTTGCTTGTTTTCTCCCTCACGAAATTGTGAGCTCCTTGAGGGCAGTCTCTGTCTTTTGCTTTTTATTTGTAACCCTAGTGCTTAGCATTGTGTCCGGCAGATAGGAGGCACTTAATAAATTCTGAGCACCATCCTCTGGTTTGGACTCCCCCAGAAGGGAATGAAACTTAGAGCTGCCCAAGGGGGCAACAACTTGACATTAGGATAAATCTTTAGCATCCCAGGGGAAGCCCAACACAGTCCCTCCCAGGCTTATAGTGCCACTCTGTGGTTTCAACTCCCCCTAGAAAGCAAACATATTTTAGGACTGCTGGACCAGCAACTTACTTCTTGTCAGAACTGTACTGCCCAAATAACTCACATAATAATGGGGTAAGAGAAGGGAAAGAATGACAAGCTATAGATCCCATGTTGTGACTTAGTTCCTTATCATAATAATGAGCTCATTTTAAGCCTAAGGAGCAAGATAATGGTCCTGGAGGTGCTCTTGACTCCCTCCTCTTCTCCATGCTTGCGCTAAATGCTTAAATCCAGAAGCTCAGAATAATTCTCTCAATTCTGACATAGCTTCTCACTTTTAAGCAAACTGTTTAGGGTGTGACTCACTCTCTAATACAATAGTTTTTATTGATTCAAGATGGAATACAGACCTTGTTAAATCTCAGTTGTTATTTTTTAATTCAATAAA
Source organism: Notamacropus eugenii (assembly GCF_028372415.1). Taxonomy (NCBI): domain Eukaryota; kingdom Metazoa; phylum Chordata; class Mammalia; order Diprotodontia; family Macropodidae; genus Notamacropus; species Notamacropus eugenii. Next base: position 412,029,711 of record NC_092873.1, read on the forward strand.
AAGTATTTTTACCTAGTCAAGGTACTATAGCCAAATGGGGTAGCTTCAACCCCACCCTTACAGTCCTTTACTGAGTCTACTCTTTACTTCTTTCCAATGGACACAATGTTCAGGAACTCCCCTTCTCTCTCTTGAAAACCAGATTTCCAAACTCTTGAATTTAAGGTTATTATCAATGCAACACTCAAGGTTAGCACTACCCAAGCAATCTTCCTTCTTGAGCTAAAAGTTCTGAGTCTGTAATCACCCTGCCTATCAGAAAGACTGACAACACTTTAACTGAAAGATCACTAGGTATGGCGTTAGATGACCTGGTTTTAAATCCTGGCTCTGGACCTTATCTGAAAACTGAAAGACTATCCCAGATTATCCCTCAGGCCTTCTAGATTTCTAAATCCTAGTAACTATCATAATCCAAGGATAGCTAAGATCCAAGGGGTTAAAAGGATGACAAGTTACCAAGGAACAAACAGAAATCACCCATAAGACTCAACTGAGAACAAGACTAAACCATCTATTAAGGATAAGTTCTTGCTTATAGCAGGTTTTTTTTTTAATTGGGGGTACTATAAGACTATAAGAACTAAGCAGACCTGAGAGGATGTACAATACTAAATTTGCCATTCCAAGGATCAGAAATCTAATTACAAGAAGGACGAGTTGGGAAACAAGGTCTAAGTGAGAAATACCAAGGAGGTAGATACAAGGAGAAAAGGTCTGAATTCCAAATATTACGCTGTCCAATATGCTGAGATTAACTCCCCACTTGAAAGTGCCCAGTTCACAAAATCAAAGGAGAGTTTTATGGAAAAGTCAAAGAAAACAAAATAAAATCCACCTGTAAGAGAGATGATGAAGCTTCTCTATGAGAGGAACATGCTTGTGTTTTGAAATGATGGATTAGTGAAGGAACACCCCCACACTCCCTGAGCTATAGGGAGTAAGGAAAGATGTCTTACAGTCCATTGGTTGGAACCAGTCGATGCTGATTCTCTTGGACTTCCAGCGAGGAGTGGGGGTAGGGAGGACTAGGATTTCTCTTGCTTTCCTTCATCCTCTGTGGCTATCTTGGCTTCAGAACATGTGCTTACATAGAGGAACCAGACACTGAACCTCAAAACTGTGGCTGCCCCTTCAGTTTTGCGTTTCTTTTTCCAAGCCCAGATCATCAAAGAATGATCCCGAGAAACTCATCTTTCTAGCCCTGATGGTGCACTCATGAGTTTGGGAGTCAGGAGTTCTTGAGCCAGCACTAGCTGCCCAGCAGAAGGTAAATCCTACAAATATACTGCTTCTCAGAAAAGAAGCTAACTATCAAACTGAACTTGAAGAAAAGCCAGAAGAGCCAGACTCTGTGAGCTGCACAGACAGCAGAGATCCAAGATGAATATGAAATATCTGTTTAGTGATCCCACAAATATGTCTTTACCTTTTAGCAAGAGTAGAACGGATAATGGGTGCTTATTTCATGTCTTAAGTCTTTGCCAATGCATACTTTTGAGTCTTTAAACATTTCTTTTGTGGTAGAGTTCATAAAGAGGCACTCCATATCTGGTATCCACTTTGTATATATTGAATACCTTTTTAATAAAGGACACTCTGAATCACTTTTACAGGGAAATCTTAGACATAAGCTATACCTAACCTTTATTCTGCTCAGATGCTGCACAGAACTCTGGGATAAGAGAGGAAGGAAGGAAGGAAGGAAGGAAGGAAGGAAGGAAGGAAGGAAGGAAGGAAGGAAGGAAGGAAGGAAGGAAGGAAGGAAGGAAGGATAGGGACTGTCCAAGACTGAACTGAAATCCATTTAAGTTCAGAGCCAGGTTTCCTTTATCAAGAAGTAACCCTCCTGGGCCATAAATGACACTTATAGAATAAAAACAGACTCCACTGAGTACCACTCCCCCAAATATCGGTGTCATCTTTGTCAGTTACAGTTGGTTCCTCCTACAAAAGGAACTAAGCATGTTGCTCTCCCACTGCTCCCAGAAGTTGTGGCTCTGGTGGTATCAAGCCCTGCTCCTTGTCAGATCTCCTGAAATTCCAGGCAGATCCCAGAGGAAGAATCAGTTGTGACTCCTTGCCCACATCTCTGCACACATCCCAGCAGGCAATGTCATCAGACACAGCCAAACATTCTGCTGGAACAAAGTGTTTTCTGTGATTGAGTACTGCAGAGAGAGAGGGGGGAGGGGGTGTCTTCAGTGACTTCCCTAAGACAGTTCTTAGACTACAGCTCTGGTAATACAACATCAGAGTAGGAACCTCTTCTCACTAAAGCTATTCTCCTTTCATACCACTCCTATTGACTTATTCCCCCATAAAAATTTATCAGAGAGTGGGGGCCCACCAATTTCATGGATCTTGATGTCCTTTCTTCTTCAGATACCTGAAAAAGGTGTACCTTTCAAAGTAAACTCTCTTTGCCCGTTATGAAGCTCACAAAGCTCCTTAATTGTCTTTTCAAAGTCCCAAAGACCCTCTCTAAGGCAGCCTGGTAAGGTTATTGAAATCACCCTAGGCTATTATCAGCCCTGCCTAAGATGAAAGGGGTGGATAGGGGAAACTGTACCTTCTCCTGGTTCTCCAGGGAACATTCACTCCTTCAGGGAACATGATTCCCTGGGGAGTAAGATGAGCAATATTTATCCAGGCTATATAGCTAAGCATATCTTATGATGGAAACAAAGTAAAGAAGAAAAAAAAAGGTAAGGAAGGAAGATGCCTAAAGTTCTGGTGGTGGCCCACCATTTACAATTTAATTTTAAGCACCCTCAAATAGTAAAGACTCCTTATACCAGATCTATCTCATGAACTGTGTGGTCTAAAATCCTCTCTCCTCCACTCTGACCTGTACCAAGAACCAGAAAAAAAGAAGGAGCTTGAGGCTGGGGAGGCAAGGAAAAAACAAGCTGCAAAGGGGAGCTATCAGTAGGACTTTGTCCACTGCACGTAGGAGAACCAATTCCTCCCTGAATTCTAGGGCGATCAGGTCATATGCTGAGGCACAATCATTGGCCATTACCTTAGCTGGTCCAGTTACAGATTTTGAATGCCATCATGACATTTTTTAGCTCTCTTTAAAGCCCTATTACAGTATTTTTAACACTCACCCCTTCAACAGTGTTGGCCTCCTCTTAACTATCTACCACATCAACAAGAATTTCCTAGCACTGGAGTTTAAATAATAACTGACATTTATGAAGCCTTTAATGTTTGCAAAGTACTTTCTAGTGTTATCTCATTTGAGCTTTGGAACAAAGAGGCAGTGTGACAGAGAGAACTGAATACTGGACTTGGAGGTGGGTTTAAATACTGCCCCTCCAAGATGGCGGAGTAGAAAGACACACATACACTAGCTCTTACCCCACAGCCCATAAAATACCTGTAAAGAAGAACTCTCAACAAATTCTAGAGTAGCAGAAGCCACAGAACAACGGAGTGGAGGAGATTTCTAGCCCAGAGCGACCTGAAAGATTGACAAGAAAGGTCTGTCCCACCAGAGCTGGAGCAGAGCCCAGCCCAGCCTTGGCCACACGGCACCGAGAGGAACAGATCCAAGCAGGCTTCAGGGACAGAATTTCCAGCTGCAGTGCAGATCACTCAACCCACAGGTGCCAAAGGTCAATGAGAGGGTCTTTTTGGCTGGCCAACAAGGGAGCAGGGTGTCCCCATAACTCGGGCCTACTCAGGTGCCAGCAGAAGAGGCAGCAGTGGATGGGGCTCCCAAACCAGACAGTAGCCAGCATCCATTATTGAAGGTCTCATCGTAAATCCCCTGAGGGAACTGAGCCCTGTGTGGTGGCCCTGCCCCCTCCTGAGCAGCTGATTTTAATCTCACACTGAATAGCAGCCCTGCCCCTGCCTAAAGCCCCTGAGGATCTGGAGCAGCTCATCTGAATCTCAGCTCCCAGTGCTGACTTGGTGAAACTGGAGACGAGGTGACTGTGGAGAGGAAACTCAGAAGTCAAGTAACTGGCTGGGAAAATGCTCAAAAAAGGGGAAAAATATAAGACCATAGAAGGTTACTTTCTTGGAGAACAGGTGTCTCCCCCCATCCTTTCAGATGAGGAAGAACAAGGCATACTGTCACAGGAAGTCAAGGTCTCTGCCTCCAGGGCCCCCAAAGGGAACTTAAACTGGGCTTAGGCAATAGAAGACCTTAAAAAACAAGTTAGCAGCTTACTAAAGGAGAACCAAAAAAATGCTGAGGAAAATAACACCTTTAAAAAGAGGCTAACTCAATTGGAAAAAGAGGTCCAAAAAGCCAATGAGGAGAAGAAGTTTTTAAAAGCAGAATTAGCCAAATGGAGGAGAAGGTTCAAAAGCTCACTGAACAAAATAATTCATTGAAAGAGAGAACTGAGTTCAGGGAAATGAATGACTATGAGTTGAAACAAGCAGTTAGTAAACAAAACCAAAAATTTGAAAAAATAGAAGAAAATGTAAAACATCTCATTGAAAAAACAACTGACCTGGAAAACAGATCCAGGAGAAACAATTTAAAAATTGTGGGGCTACCTGAAAGCCATGATCAAAAAAAGAGCCTAGACATTATCTTCCATGAAATTATCAAGGAAAACTGCCCTGACATTCTAGAACCAGAGGGCAAAATAAATATTGAAAGAATCCACCATTCACCTCCTGAAAGAGACCCAAAAAGTGAAACTCCTAGGAATATTGTGGCCAAATTTCAGAGTTCCCAGATCAAGGAGAAAATACTACAAGCAGCTAGAAAGAAACAATTTGAGTATAACACAGGATCTAGCAGCTTCAACATTAAGCGATCGAAGGGCTTGGAATGGGGTATTTCAGAGGTAAAAGGAACTGGGGTTGAAACCAAGAATCACCTATCCAGCAAATCTGAGTATAATACTTCAAAGGAATAAATGGTCATTCAATGATATAGAGGACTTTCAATCATTCATATTGAGGAAAAGACCAGATCTGTATAGAAAATTTGACTTCCCAAGACAAGAATCAAGAGAAGCATGAAAAGGTAAACAGGAAATAAAAAGTCATAAAAGACTCTCTGAAGCTGAACTGTTTACATTACTACATGGAAAGAAAATATTTATAACTCTTGAATCTTTTCTCAGTATTTGGGTAAATGAAGAGATTGTACATACATACACACACACACATACACAATATAGATAGAAAGTACAGGGTGTGTTAAATCAGAAGAGATGATATCCATACACACAAAAAAAAATAAAATAAAAATTAAGGGGTAAAGGAAGAAAATACCAGGAAGAGAAAGGGAGAAATGGAACAGGGCAGGTTATAACTCATAAAAGAGATAAGAAAAATTTTGGAGACAGAGTCAAGACAGCGGATTAGAAAGACAAAAAAATGCAGGCTGTCCCCACACAGCCCATAAAAAACCTGTAGAGAGGGGCACTCAACAAATTTTGGAGCAGCATAAGCGGAGAACAACAGAGTGGAGGAGATTCCCAGTCCAGGGTGACCTGAAAGGCCCATGGGAAAGGTCGGTTTCACCAGACGTGGAGCCCAGCCCAGCCTTGGCCATGCGGCATGGCTCATGAACAGCCCTCAGGGGCAGAATCAGCAGTCACAGCAGCAGGTCCTCAGATCCCTCAACCCTCAGGTGCCAAAGGTCAGTGGCAGGGGTTTTTCAGCTGGCCAGGAAGGGAGAAAGGCCTTCCCATAGTTCTGCCCTCAGGCAGTGGCCACAGAGGTCACATTGGGCAGGGCAGGAGCTCTCACAGCAGCCCCTACAGCAGCCCCAGACCATTGCTGGATTGTAAAAACCCCTGGGGGCACTGAGGGAGCTGGTCTTTATCTCGAACTGAATGGTGGCCATGCCCCCACAGCTTGACTGAATCCCAGCCCCCCAGTGCTAGCTTGGTGGAACTGGAGGCCAGGTGCCTGTGGAGAAGAAACTCTGCTAAGATTTTGGGCACAAAAAATCCTTCCCTGTGCCCAGACCAGTACATGCTTGACTGTGGCACCTTGGAGGAACTGAGACCTTACAGGTCCCCAGAGTATACCCTACTCCTGCCAAAGGACCCAAAAGTCAAGTAGCTGGTTGGGAAAATGCCCAAAAAAGGGGAAAAAAAATAAGACCATAGAAGGTTACTTTCGTGGTGAACAGATATCTCCTCCTATCCTTTCAGATGAGGAAGAACAATGCTTACCATCAGGGAAAGACATAAAAGTCAAGGCTTCTGTATCCCAAACATCCAAAATAAATATTCAATGGGCTCAGGCCATGGAAGAGTTCAAAAAGGATTTTGAAAATCAACTTAGAGAGGTGGAGGAAAAACTGGGAAGAAAAATGGGAGACATGCAAGAAAAGCATGAAAAGTGGGTCAACACCTTGCTAAAGGAGATCCAAAAAAATGCTGAAGAAAATAACACTTTTAAAAATAGGCTAACTCAATTGGCAAAAGAGGTTCAAAAAGCCAATGAGGAGAAGAATGCTTTTAAAAGCAGAATTAGCCAAATGGAAAAGGAGGTTCAAAAGCTCACTGAAGAAAATAATTCTTTCAAAATTAGAATGGAACAGATGGAGGCTAATGACTTTTTATGAGAAACCAAGAAATCACAAAACAAAACCAAAAGAATGAAAAAATGGAAGATAATGTGAAATATCTCATTGGAAAAACAACTGACCTGGAAAATAGATCCAGGAGAGACAATTTAAAAATTATGGGACTACCTGAAAGCCATGATCAAAAAAAAGAGCCTAGACATCATCTTTCATGAAATTATCAAGGAAAACTGCCCTGACGTTCTAGAACCAGGGGGCAAAATAAATATGGAAAGAATCACCTCCCAAAAGAGATCCAAACAGAGAAACTCCTAGGAACATTGTGGCCAAATTTCAGAGTTCCCAGGTCAAGGAGAAAATATTGCAAGCAGCTAGAAAGACACAATTCAAGTATTGTGGAAATACAATCAGGATAACATAAGATCTAGCAGCTTCTACATTAAGGGATCAAAGGGCATGGAATATGATATTCCAGAAGTCAAAGGAACTAGGACTAAAACCAAGAATCACCTACCCAGCAAAACTGAGTATAATACTTCAGGGGAAAAAATGGTTTTTTAATGAAATAGAGGACTTTCAAGCATTCCTGATGAAAAGACCAGAACTGAAAAGAAAATTTGACTTTCAAACACAAGAATCAAGAGAAGCATGGAAAGGTAAACAGCAAAGAGAAATCATAAGGGACTTACTAAAGTTGAACTATTTACATTCCTACATGGAAAGACAATATTTGTAACTCTTGAAACTTTTTTCAGTATCTGGGTAGTTGATGGGATTACACACACACACACACACACGCATACACACACACACATACATACACAGAGAGAAAGAGAGAGAGACAGAGACAGAGAGCACAAGGTGAATTGAATAGGATGGGTTCATATCTTTAAAAAACTGAAATTAAGGGGTGAGAGAGAAATATATTGGGAGGAGAAAGGGAGAAATGGAATGGGGCAAATTATCTCTCATAAAAGAGGCAAGTAAATGACTTTTCAGTGGAGGGAAAAGAAGGGGAGGTGAGAGAAAAAGCATGAAGCTTACTCTCATCACATTTGACTAAAAGAAGGAATAAAATGCACACTCATTTTGGTATGAAAACCTATCTTACAATACAGGATAGTGGGGGAGAAGGGGATAAGCAGGGTGGGGGGGGATAATGGAAGGGAGGGCAGCGGGAGGAGGGAGCACTCTTGGGGAGGGATAGGATCAAAAGAGAGAATAGAAGAAACAGGGGGCAGGATAGGATGGACGGAAATATAGTTAGTCTTACACAATACAACTATTATGGAAGTCATTTGCAAAACTACACAGATATGGCCTATATTGAATTGCCTGCCTTCCCAAAGGGAATGGGTGGGGAGGGAGGGATGGAGAGAAGTTGGAACTCAAAGTTTTAGGAACAACTGTTGAGTATTGTTTTTGCAACTCGGAAATAGAAATACAGGTAATGGGGTATAGAAAGTTATCTTACCTTACAGAACAAAAGAGAAGATGGGGATAAAGGAAGGGAAGGATGTTAGAAGTGAGGGGTAATTAGAATGCTCAGCATTTTGGGGTGGGGGGAGGGGAGAAATGGGGAGAAAATTTGGAACCCAAAATTTTGTGGAAATGAATGTTGAAAACTTAAATAAATCAATTAAAGAAAAAAAGAAACATTTTGTTCAATGGAGGAGAAAAGGGAGAAGGGGAGAGAGGAAAAATGAAGCTACTCTCTCCACATGTGGCTGAAGGAGGGAATAACATGCTCACTAAAGTTGATATGAAAATTTATATCATACCACAGGAAAGTAGGAGAGGAGGCAACAAGTGGGGTGAGGGGAATGTTAGAAGGGAGGGCAAATGGGAGAAGGGAGTCACTAGAAATAAACACTTTCGAGAAGGGACAAGGACAATTGTGGGGGAAAAAAATAAGGTGGGATAGAGTAGAACAGAGGGCAATATAATTAGTATTACACAACATGATTATTATGGAAATCTTTTGCAAAACAACGCATATTTAGTCTGTACTGAATTGCTTGCCTTCTCAGTGGGGCTGGGGAAGGAGGGGGGAGGGAGAGAAGTTGGAATTCAAAGTATTAGCAACAAATTTTGAGAATTTTTATTGCATATAATCGGGAAATAACAAATACAGGGAACGGGGTATAGAAATTTATCTGGCCCCACAAGAAGACAGAGAAGATGGGGATAAGGGAAGGGTGGGGTGTGATAGAAGGCAGGGTACATTGAAGGAAGGAGTAATCAGAATGCAAGGTATTAAGAAGCAGGGAGAGAGGAGTGATGGGGAAAAAAATTAGACATATTACAAAGTGAGGTAAAAGCAATTAGTATTAAAACAATTGACTGAATTAATTACTGAGAATAAATTAATGACATCTTTAGTTTGGGGAAAAGAATTTTAGTCTAAATTTCCTAAAGGGAGGTAACCTCAGATAAAATTTGGCACTGATGGAAAAGTTAAGGTTTTAATGGTAAATTTTATTTTATGATTGCTATTTAATCAGGAACTAGAATATGTATAGAAAGGCATGTAAGCCACTTAAGACTTGCCTAAAAGATGTTCCTTAACCAAAGTGAAATTATAATCATATTTGAAACCTGGTTATTGGAACTTGCCATTTTTAGATGCTATGGGACTACTAAGTGACTGTTCTGAGTCTAACTCCAGATATGAGGGAAATGGCCTAGTTGGTCTATGACGTCTCTTTCAGTTACAGATCCTATGAAAGAGCTGTCTCTTTGCTGCTTTGTAAGACATAGCTTCTTTAACCTTGCAGATATTTTGTATAATTTACAGATGTCCATCTGTAAAATGAGAAAAATACCCTCAGAGCCTTCTTCATAGGGTTATTTCAAGGACCAGATGAGCCAACATATTTCAGTAAATAAGTCAATTGGTCGCTAAACATTTATCAAGTACTTATTATGTGTCAAGCACCATGCTAAGGTGCTGGGGATACAAAGAAAGGTTTTTTAAAAGGCTCTTCCTTTGAGGAGCTTACAATCTAATGGGGAGACAACATGCAAATAATGATGTACATAATCAGCAGAGGCAAGGCCCTAGAGAATTAAGAGGGATTGGAAATGACTTCCTATAGAAAGTGAGGTTTTAGCTGAAACTTGAAGGAAGCCAGGAGGTAGAGATGAGGAGGAAGAACACTAGCACACAGGGAACAGCCAGTGAAAAGGCCCAGAGTCTGGATATGGAATGTCTTAATTTTAGAGTAGGGAGAGGAAGGAACCAGCATCACAGATCTCAGAATACTCAGTTGGGTGTGATATGTAAAAAAATGGGAAAGATAAGGGGTGGAGGTAGGTTAGAAAGGACTTTGAACGCCAATTGAGGATTTTACATTTGTTGCTGGAAGTTCACTGACACGGTAAGAGCTTTAGGAAGATCTCTTTGGTGGCTAAATGAAGGGTGAACTGAAAAGGAGAAAGATTTGTGATAGGCAGATAAACCAGAAGGCTATTGCAATAGTCCAGGCAGGAGATGATGAGAGCCTGCACCAGGGTGAAGGCGTGTCAGAGGAGAGTAGGGGCATATAGGAAGGTAAAATTGACAGATCTTGGCAACATGATTGGATACAGGGAGGTAAGACAGACTGAGGAATCAAGGATGATACCTAAATTATGAGTCTAATTGGTTAATTAGTTTGGTTAATTGGTTAATCTAAGGGGATTAAAATGAGGATGGTGCCCTCAGTAGTAATAGGGAAAGGAGGGCAGGGTTGGGAAGAAAGATAATAAGTTCAGTTTGGGGTTTCAGATAGACCAGATATCCAGTTTGAGATTTCTAGTAGGCAGTTAGAGATCCAAGACTGGAGGTCAGCAGAGAGGATGGCTGGATAGAAGATTTAAGAATCATTAGCATACAGATGACAATTGAATCTGAAGGAGTTGAGATCACCAAGTGAATTAGTGTAGAGGAAGAAAAGGGAAGAAGGGCCCAGGCCAGAGCCCTGTGTGCTACCTACCTAACTGGAAAACTTGCCTTAAGAAGTTAATTATAACAGTCACAATAAGTGTGCCTGACCTGGATGAAGATCCAGCAAAGCTGGTTGAAAAGGAATAGTCAGATAGGTGGGGGAGAATCAGGAGAGGGAGGTATAAGAAGACTAGAAAGGGGCAGGGCAGGGGGTGAGGCAGGGTGTGGAATGGAGTTATGAATGGCTTGGAATGCCAAACAGAGGATTTCATATTTGATCTTAGAGGTGATTAAGGTGTCACTGGAATTTATTGAGAAGAGGGGTGACATAGTCTAAAGATCTTCGCAAATCCTAAAACCTGTATGCATGTCAGTTATATTTATTATTACTATTATTTTCCTTTCTCTCATGAGGAAGGAGACCAGACTTAACATGAGATAAAGATGACTCATCAGTGACTTACATTTAAAATCTGGAAGCCCAAAACAGAGGTGTCTCCCAAAGGGTCTCTCTTACAGTTTAAGTCCAAAATAAGCAGCCTTTCAACATCTTCCCTTGGACAATGCAAGTGGCATAAAACTATGGAGAGACACAAAAATTTTATTGCAATAATCTCTTGTAGAGTGGAATTCACAAAGTGAACTACTAGTCTTCAACCAGTGGGTACCTCCTACAGGTGCAGTGGATAGAGCACCATTGCAGGAGTCAAGAGGACTTGACTTCAAATCTCACCTCAGACACTTGACACTCACTAGCTGTGCGATCTTGGGCAAGTCACTTAACCCCAACTGCCTCATCCTGGGGCTTCTCCAGTCATCTTGATGAACATCTGGTCACTGGATTCAGATGGCTCTGGAGAAGAAGTGAGGCTGGTGACCTGCACAGCCCTCCCTCATTCAAAACAAAGTCAAGTGCAAGTCATGTCATCATTTCTGTGATGGCATGATCTTTGGCAATGAAGGATGAACACACCTCCTACAGGTTTAGAGGCTTTGCTAAATCAGGCATTGTATACAAATACATTTTTCTGGTATTTCAGGGGAATCTTTAATAACATCTTATGAATACTTCTTCTTGGGAGGACAGAACTTTTGATCAACATGCAGAGGACTATGCCTGGGGCTGGTGTGTTGTAACTGAGAAGTACTAGATGGGGAGTCAGAAGGACTTGGGTTCAGGTCCCAACTGCATTCCTTGTGGGATCATGAGCAAATCATTTGTCTTCTCTGAGCCTCCTTCCTCCTCAGTAAGGCAATAGGTTGGACCAAATGATTTCTAAGGCTCCTCCTAGAACCAAATCTTGTGATACTGTAACTAAAATCCCCATAGGATGACTTTCTAGTTGGTTTCTAGCCTCTGGACTCACAAGTTTCACAATAGGACTGTATGTATTCATTTACCCAGAGAGTAGAAAAGTTTCCAGATCAGGCAGGTAGGTGGTGCAGTGGATAGAGCACTGGACCTAGAGTTGGGACAATCTGATTTCAAATCTATTCTCAGACACTTGCGAGGTGCGTGATTCTGGGTAAGTCATTTAGCCTCAGTTTCCTCAACTGTAAAAATAGGAATAATTATAGCACCTACCTCCCAGATTTGTTGTAAGGATCAAAGGGACCACTTCACACAATGCCTGGCACATAGTAGGCACTATATGAATTTCTCTATCATCATTATAGTTATTATGAAATGTTATGCGATCCCTGGATAAAAGGGGACTTTATAGAAAGCATTATGGTTACTGTTGTGTTTTTGAGTCTTTCCGCGCTCACCAACACACACCACCCACCTTTTAGGATTTCATTCCCATAAACCATTTCGACATTTTTACTGGGCTATTTCAGTGTTACAGCATTGTTTCTTTTGATCTGGAAGGGAAAAGTTTGTCCAGAAATGCTGAATGAGAGTATGGTTCCCTTTAGCAAGAAATGCAGAGGAAAATTGAGCAGATGGTTTGCAAGGCAGCCAAATGCCAACCCACAGGGGGGAAGTAGACACCTAATGGGACTGAGATGAGTCCTGCCCAAGTCTGACAAAAATTGCTGTGTGTCATCTCCATTTATGCATCCTGGTTTATGAGACATATTAGTGGATCTCAGAGCCTGGCATTTTCATGCATCCTACAGATGATGGCCTGTATTTGAATCTGGGCTCTAAGTGATTAAGAAGCATTGTGTGTTTGGGAGGTGGAGATGAGCTATTTATAATGGTTCTGTCTGAATAGGACCATGGCCACTGCTCCCTGAGGACTGCTCCCACTGTCACATGCTAGACCACTGCTTAACTGTCACTCAGGCAATAAACATTTATTAAGTGCTTATTCTGTGCCAGGCAATGTGCTAAGTACTGGAGATACAAAGAAAGGCCAGAGAGTTCCAGATTTCAAGAAGCTCAGTCAGGCTGCTCCCTAGCACCTTACAGGAGTCAAGCCATTTGTCTCCATAGGGACCTTTCTCCGTGTGGGGTCTGTGATACCAAGCCCTGACAGTAAGAGAAAAAAGAAAGAAGGTGAGGGCAGGAAGAAAGGAGAATGAAGTTGTACCAGGTACTGCATTCATATACCCGGACTGAAGTAGCACATAGGCATGTCCTTCCTGCCCCAACACAGTGGGGCGCTCCTCCCTCCTTGCCCCTCCTTTCCAAAAGTCAGGAGAAAATGTTGCCCCCTCTCCACTGTATGAATGTTCTCTCCACTCCTAAAATCCTATTCACTCACTTGCCAGTGATACAGAGGTGGAGACATCTGGGCATTACACATACATCTAAAAATCCAGCCATAATCAAGCGAGCTTCATGAAGCCACTACAATTAACACTGCCTAGATATGCGTCATCTGGCTGGGACGATTTGGTGATGGCAAAGAGGGTAAGAACATGCACGGCAAAGTTTGCAGTCTGCCCCATCTGTTCAGGGCTGCTCTTATTCTAATGGAGCTGAATGGCTCATTTCAGCTCCGGCTGTGCAGGCTCACACTCAAGGCTTTGGCGTGCCTGGGAAAGCCTGCAAACTGGGAGAAGAGGGTGTTAGACCTTAGTCCCTCTAGGCTCTTCATTTTATTTTCACCAGACACATCAAAAAGCGACTCTGTATCCCCCTTTTATTCAGGCAGAAAATCTGTGGGTTTTGCAGAAAAATAAGCCAGTGTTTTCATATCCACTTCTAAGAACACCTACTTTGAGAAAAATGAGTATGTGCATCCTGAAAGTAGTAGGGTCCTTAAAGATCCTTTTAGTTCATTCCCTTCATTTACAGACAAGGCCCAAGGAATTGAGATAGCTTGTCAATAAGATTAGGTTGGAGGTCAGGACTTTCAACTCTTAGTCCTATGCTTTTTACACTACACCAGGAGGCCTCATATGTGCTTCTGTGTGCGTGTGCATGAGCACACATGCATGCACACACATGCGCACATGCATGCACATCAGCAAGCATTTATCTGGATGATTTTCTTTTTTATTATATTTTATTTTTATTGATTTATTTTGTTTTTATATCATTTATTTCTAAATATATCCCTCCATTCTCCCCTACTGAGTAAGTAACAAAAGATTTTAAAAAGAAAATTTAAAGCAGTTTGATAAAACTAACCCATACATCAACTGTGGATAAGAATATATAGAAATCATTTACTTTCTGTGTGAAATAAGGTGATCAACAAGGTAACAATTCTTAATCAAGGTTTGGACTCTAAAATGAAAATTCCAGAAACACAGGGTCTGAGCCAGTGGAGAGTGGGAATGCGGTGCCTGTGACTCCTGCATAACCACACATCAGTGCATGGCAGCTGTACCATAGCAGGAAGGACCCCACAAAAAGCCTTAGAGTCACCACCCAGAAAAAACTCACTAGAGGACCATGAAAAAAAGGGGCTACTAGAATATTATAACGCAATATCCTTGTTTGCTTCAGTGCACATTTGAAATTACCTTCATCATCCCCCACCCCTTCCTGTCCTGACGATAGATATCCTGGTGTCATGTCCTACAACCCCCCTTGTCTGGAGTCTATCCAGGGCCAGATATTTTTTATGTGTATGTGTCTGTATGTGTACATATATACACATACATACATATATACACATATAATGTGGGTAATACACATACAAATAATGTAATTACAAACCTCATTTCTCCAAAACCTTTCCCCTCTCCTACCTTCCTTCTTACTCTAGAAGGCAATACTATCCCCCAAGTTCTCAGAAATCCAAATACTACTCAGGTGTACACCCTTAATGCCTCACACCTGGACTACTGCAATAGCCTCCTGGTGGGTCGGCCTGCCTCAACTCTCTCCTCCTTCCAATCCATCCTCCATTCAACGCTCAAAGTGATTTCCCCAAAGTTCAGGTCCAACCATGTCACCACCTTCACCAGTTTAATAAACCCTACTGGCTCCCTATTGCTTTCAGGACCGAACACAAAATCCTCTGCTTGATGTTCAAAACTCTTTATAACTTAGCCCCCTCATACCTTTTCAGCCTTCCTGTACCTTATCCCCCATCACATACTCTTGAATCCAGTGACACTGGCCTCCTGATTGTTCCATAAATAAGATCCTCCATCTCTCAGCTCCAGGCATTTTCTCTATCTGTTCCCCACACATAGAATATTCTCACTCCTCATTTCTACCTACTGTCTTCTCAGCCTCCCTTTAAATATCAACTAACATCACCTCTTCAGGTCTTTCCAAAGCCCTCTTAACTCTAATACCCTCCTCTTAATTACCTCCTGGTTTTCCTACACATAACTTGTTTGTACATTTTTGTTTGCTTTTGGTTTCCCCGTCTTTTGTCCCTTTCTGTATTCCCAGTGCTTGGCACAGTGCCTGGCACAAAGTAGAAACTTAATAAATGTTAATTGACTATTGATGAGACAGAAGGCGACAGAGACACAGAGACAGAGACAGAGAGATAGAAACAGGAACACAGAAACAGAGAAAGACTTTGCCAGAAGAGATGAACTTTGGAGGAGTTATTTGGACAGTACAGAGCCAAAATTAAATGGCTCTTCAGCAGTGCCACAAAATGTTTGGATGTTTTAAGTATCAACCTGCCAGGAAAGAATAATAGGAGTTATGGGTTACTGTTTCACGTTTCAAGATTTTGTCAGTATGTACTTATGAGTTTTTTGTGATATAAGCATTTCTTTTGTGGTAGAGGAAATGAATAGTCATTCAATCAGGAAAAGATGCCGATAATTCTTTTGGTGGGAGACCTTAAGCTTTAAGTAATTTCTCCTGGGACTCCGGCATGAAGAGCATTTTTCCCCTCCCTCTCTTTTAAGGTTAGGATTCTCTAGTACTGAAGTCAGCCCAGAGCCCAGAGCTGGGGCACTAAACTGGGAGAGTATTCCAGGTAGGACATTTGGATATGAGATACAATTTAGTAGGAATAAATGTAAAGTTTTGTACTTGAGTTCACAAAAAATAAATTTCACAAGTACAAAATGAGGAAGTATGGCTACACGGTAGTTTGTCTGAAAAGGAGGAAAAGGTTTGAGGTTTTGAGTGAATGCCAGAGTCAACATGAGTCAGCAGTTTGATGCAACCATTAGCTAGGAAAGCTGAAATCTTGGACTACATTAAGAGAAGCTGTGTGTGTTCTGAGCTAGGGAAATGAGAGTCCCAATGTTCTCTGCCCTAGTCAGACCATATATGGAGTATTACATTCAATTCTTGGTGGTATGTTTTAGGAAACAATGAGAGATAGAAGAGAGGTAACAGGAGGGAAGATTTGACTTCATGCCATTAAGGTTTGGTTGAAGGAGCTGGAGATATATTCTGGATGAGAAAAAATTTAGGAGGGATATGATATTGGCCTTCAGCTGCCACCTGGAATAGGAAGTGGAGCGGTTTCCATGACTGCGCCAAAAGTCAGAATTGAAACAATGGATAGACTTTCAAAGAGGCAGGTGATGAGAACTTCCCAAAAGTGTCACAGTAGTGGGCTCCCTTTCAGTGAAGGTCTTCAAGCAAAGTCTCTCTGTCCACTTAGGCAGCTAGGTGGTGCAGTGAATAGAGCACCAGTGCAGGAATCAGGAGGACCTGAGTTCAAATCTCACCTCAGACACTTGACACTCACTAGCTGTGTGACCTTGGACAAGTCACTTAACCCCAATTGCCTCATCCTGGGTCACCTCTAGTCATCCTGATATCTGGTTACTGGACTCAAATGGTTCTGGAAGAGAAGTGAGGCTGGTGATCTGCACAGCCCTCCCTCACTCAAAACAAAGTCAAGTGCAAGTCATATCATCATTCCTCTGATGGCATGGTCTTCTTCAGCAACGAAGGATTAACACACACTCTGTCCACTTATTAGGGAAATCACAGAGGGGATTCTTTATCAGGCATAGATTGAACTAGAAGGATATGGTACCTTCCAAATGCTGGAATTCTGGAATTCTGTGATGCTACTCACATTTTCACAGTGCTCTAAGGCTTACACAGTACTTTCTTCACAACAAGCAATACTATTCTATCTCATAGATAAGGAAACTGAAGTTAAGGGAGGTTAATCATTTTGTCAACGGTCACAAAGCTAGTAAGTTCTAAAGCTGAACCTCAAATTGGGTATTCTGACCCTAAGATCAGTGCTTTGTGCCCTATAACCTGATGACCTTCAAGCACTACCTTGCAAGTCTGTAAATCAAGCTTTACTATAGACCATCACTCTGACAGTGCATGCCCTAATTCAACACCAGTCCTGTCCCAAAACCCACCAATTCCTGACAGCCCTCAGAGGGCTACACAAAATGACTCATTTCCAGGGGAAATGAGTGAACCAGCCTGTTCAGTAATTAAACTCTCTGATGCTGAGAAAGACACATGAGATACCCACAGAGATAGAAAGGGCACACACAGCTATAAGAACCAGGTTCTTGAGGTCTTGTGGTCTTGACAATCGTCCTACAGAAGCAGTCCAAGCTCTATGCTGCTATGCTGGCTGACCTCAGTGAGCTGAAGCAGCCAGATATGCAGAGCCAATAACCAACATATGGAAGGCATCCATCTACTGGTTCTTATAGCACCTGATGACAGGTGAATGGGTAGGCACTGTTCTACTGGGCTCCACTAATAGGCAGAATCAACCTATGAGCAGCTGTGGTCTTGCAGGTGATCTGAGGCTCCTGTGGTAGACAAGCAATCAGTAACTCATGAAAACAGACACAGACACACTGAGCCTGGCCTGCCAAGTTCTACCTAGATGGTTGTCTGGGGCCAAAGTCATTGACATAGGTAGAGTGAGATGCCAGCTACCTACTGTAATTTCCATGGGGTCTTCTAACCTCCCTTGCCAAAAAATACCTCTTCTACCCACTCTCACGTTGAAGCCTTTTCCAAGAAGGCATCACAGTATAGTGGAACAAACATTAGAATTGGAGCCAGAAGGTTTGGACTGAAATCCTAGCTCCGTCACTTCTCACCTGTGCAACCTTGGGCAAATTACCCTCTCTGGGCCTCAGTTTTCTCATGTATGAAATGAAGACATTGGACTAAATGACCTCAAGGGTCCTTAGTAGCTCTAAATCTATTGTCCTGTTCTACGACTAGAGATAAAGCTTAAATTGAAGATAACCCTGAGAAAGCAACAAACTGATATAACTTCACAATATCATCTAAGTGAATGTTTTCTTTCCCTGAGACCAGTTTTTGAAAGGAGAAGGAGGTTATTCAGAACCTGAAAGAGAAAGGGAGAGAAGGGAAAGGTAAACCATGAAGAGGAAGGAAGGATACTGAAAGGGAAGACTGAGGATACTGCTAACTTTGCAGCTTTGCTGGGGCTGACGAAGCATGGAACAGTCAGGAAACCTGCATTTTTTGCCCCATTATGCTACCATATAACAATGTGGCCTTGAGAATGTTCCTCTGCCATAGAAAAAGATATATGAAGAAAGAAGCTATCTGCACCCAGAAAAAGAACTGATAAATAGAAATGTGTATAGAATAATTTTACATATGTACATATATGCATGCATATTTATACATATATGCACATGTGTATATGTAATTTGCATCTAATGGTAGCCATCTCTAGGAGGGGAAGGAAGAAAAAAGAAATTTACATGATAATTTTGTTGTATATTTGAAAGGAATGGCAAGTTATGCATAGTAGATTTGCAGCTCCATGTACAATCATCTCTTTATTGCACTGTCACATGGACATGCTTGTGTTATTCCATAAATTAAAATTTTAATTTAAAATTTAAAGAAAGAATCTTCCCTTCCTCATTTATTAAACGAGGGGGGCTAGATAAAATGATCTCTAAAGTCCTTTAAGCAAACAGGCCTCTTCTAATGGCTTGTGAATGGACAAATTCTAGCTCCCAGAGACCAAGGCATCATAGGAGCTAGCGATGGAAGGGATCTAGTCCAACCCTGTCATTTTACAGGTGAGGACACCGAAGCACATAGAAGTTATGAGGCAGCAAGGATCACATTGCCCTCCCTGGTGCTTGTTTCCCCTTCTGGATAGAAGTGACTACTTGGTGAGCTGCAGAGTGCTGGTGGTCAATCACTGTTTTCTGTGGTGAAGATGTCAAGAGCAGAGCCTCTGAACCAGGACAGTAAAGTATCTCCAGTTCATAAGGATCACCGCTGGCAAGGGAGATAGCCTACTGGGAAAGATAATAAAAATGCATGGAGGGCAGAGAGGGAGGGAACCTGCTGCAGCTCTGCAAATAGCATGTTCTGCAGCACCAGTGGGAACTGGGCCAAAAAGCATTTGAGACCAAAAGGTCCCTGATCCGAGAATAAGGGCCAGCATCATTTGGTACTTTCAGAAAACTCTGAAAGCTATGAAAAGTGCAGATTTGTCGCCCCCTCCTGTTCATTCTTTGCAAATCTGAGTTCAAGGTAGAGACAATGAAATGAAAGGCAGGAGAGAGAGGAGGAGGCAGAAGGGAAATCAAAGATCCCCGGAGAGAAATTTCTTGCTACGTTGCACCAGCTGCAGGAGTGGGCAGAGGGCACCCCGACAAATGACTCACTTCATGAAACCGGATTCTCTGATGGGGACCTGGTGGGGACAGCGTCTTGCAAACAGTACCTAATTATATCAACACTGTATCATTCGTAATTTGCCAAGAAAATGAAATCCACTCAAATGACTTTCCCTACATACTCCCACAGGTTGATGTAACGTTGACAAGAAAGGCCAAATGAAGACATTTAAAGGAATAGTTCTCTCCACCATCATCTAAGATCCCTTTTTTCCCCCTTTTGGACGTGGCATGTGATTTCATTGACGTAGGGTGAGGAGACATAGAGTCTCAGAAAGTTGCCTAGGGCACTGAGATGTTAAGTAACCTGCCCACAATCACATTGCCAGAATATGTCAAAGACCATGTCCCAGGTCTTCTTGACTCCAAGGTCTTGTGGATTGTGATACTGGTACCCACAGTGCCAGATTGTCTCTCCCTCCCCCCTTTTTCCAATAACAATATTTACTCCTATCTTGCTGAGAAAGTGAGAACAGAG
The DNA here is from genome assembly GCF_028372415.1 of Notamacropus eugenii. Lineage (NCBI taxonomy): Eukaryota > Metazoa > Chordata > Mammalia > Diprotodontia > Macropodidae > Notamacropus > Notamacropus eugenii. The sequence goes on from NC_092873.1 coordinate 412,049,628, forward strand.
TTCAGTGTTATTTAAACACACACACACACACACACACACACACACACACAGACATATCCCAAACAGGGAAGCTAAATACTGAGATAATATCTGTAAGGCATTTTGAAAATGCTGCATTTTTTTAAAATTTGAAAAATTTTGAAAATCTTAAAAAAGCTTGAAAAAATCTTTAAAGCCCTATATATATGGAAGATGGTTTGCTGATAAAATGATTACAGCTACAGATGTACTACTTCCAACTGATCACAACTTTTCCTGAATTCTATGAGAACAACACAGTTGATGCTAAATGGTTCCCATTCAACAATTAAGGGGGATCTGGAACCTTACAAATATACCTTGTGCATGTTAGGTAACAAAAGTTAACTTGTCTTGTTTTAAAGTGAATGCTATTTTTTCTAATTGAAAAATGAAAAAGAGATGTTTATCAAGATGTTTATTAAAGAGAAGAGAAATGTTGTTTCCCTACTCTACAGCAGTTAACACATCAGCTCATCACTCAGCTTGAGGCAACCGTGTAGTGCATTAGATAAGAGTATTGGGCCTAAAGTCAGGAAGATCTGAGTTCAGATCTGTTCTCAAACACTTCAACATGAGAAATTCTTCCACTTAGTGGCTGTACAACTCTGGGACAATCACTTGGAAGCATAGTGCCTATCACAGAGGTGGGGAACCTTGCAGCCTTGAGGCCAAATGTGGCCTTCTAGGTCCTTGAGTGCCACCTTTAACTGAGTCCAACTTTTACAGAACAAATTCTTTTAAGGGGATTTGTTCTGTGAAATTTGGATTTAGTCAAAGGGCTACACTTGAGGACCTAGAGGGTGATATGTGGCCTTGAGGCCACAGATTCCTTGCTTCTGGAGAGATGGGCCTAGATTCAGGAAGACCCAAGGTCAAATCCAGCCTCAGATAATTACAAGCTATGTGACCCTGGGTCAAGTCACTTAAACCTCTATCTGCATCAGTTTCCTGAACTGTAAACTGGAGATAATAATAGCACCTACCTCCCAAGATTGTTGTGAGGATTAAAGGCAATAATCATAGTAAAGTGCTCAGCAGAGTCTGACACATAGTAGGCACTATATAAACGTTTATTCCCTTCTTTCACCAGTTCCAAGGGGCTATCAGGCCTCTGAAATCTTCCCCCAATTCCTTCCTCCTCCCTTTTATCTCCATGGGGATGTCAAGTATCTCCAAAAACACAATGGGGAATCAACTGAGACCACATTGCCCTGATCTCGACATTTGTCAGAAAAGATACAGAAATCATGAAGTGACACAACCAGTTAAAACCAGAGCCTATCTGTGGAAAAAACACTGGGAAGTTCAAAATGACATGGAAAGATCAGAACACTCTTGGGCCAGAATGCAACTGGCAGCACTGGGCATTCTTCCACAGGCCACAGTTGTTCAAAGGTCTCTGTAACTGGAAGCGACTCCTGTTCAGCTCCCTTAGTCCAAATGAAACCCTAGGTTTCATTCCACCATAAGTTCTAACCAGACAGCTGCCCATTGGTGCCAGGGGTTGGAGGGATTCCCACTGGAGGTGCCCTCAATCCCTAGGATGCTCAGACCATAAAAGACTCAGGTGAGCAGTAAATCCAACCTCTGTAGAGTGACCTATTTATTATTAACTAATTACGAGTTAGTATAGCTATTATTACTGATGGGGTAAAGGATCCATAGACTAGATGGAGCTCCTTGACTGGTGTACACTGATTCAATTCAACTAAACAACATCAAAGATTTAATAAGTGCCTATTATCAGACAGAAAACAGAGCTTGTTTGCAAGAGATTTACATTCCAATAGGAAGAAAGATATAGACGCAAGTTAACTGCGAAATAGGGAGAGGAAGACACCCACAAAGGAATAGGTCAGGCAAAGGGCCAAAAGAAATCTGAGGAGGGAGAGATCACTTTCACATGGGGAAGAGCAGAAGGAAAAAGGGAGAGGAATTCTATTTTAGACATGAAAGACTTCACAACCAAAGCAACAGAGAAAGATAGAGGACAAAGAGAAGTTTGGCTATTTAGCTGAGACACCATATCCTAAGGGTATGAAACTAGAGCTGTAGTTTGGAGGTCAGGATCGGAAGTTTATTGAGTAGTCAGTGTTGTTGTTCAGTCTTGTCTGACACTTTGTAACCCCATTTGGGGTTTTCTTGGCAGAGATACTGGAGTGTTTTGCATTCCCTTCTCCAGCTCATTTTACAGGTGAGGAAACTGAGGCAGACAGGGTTGAGTGACTTGCCCAGGGTCACACAGCTAGTGTCTTAATTCTAATTTGAATTCAGGAAGATGAGTCCTCCTGACTTCAGACCTGGCACTCTATCTACTGCACCACCTAGTTGCTCATGAGTAGTCAATAGGAAAGCAGATATTGAAGGCCCAGGAGTGAAGTAATCAAAGTGATGGATGTACCAGTAAGATTATTAGTGCAGGATGAAGGATGGGTTTGAAAGAAGACAGAAAGCCTGATGACTAGAAAAAAAATTATTTCCAACCATATCATAATGGATAGGCCTTTAGCATTTCACTCAGTAAATACTGTGATATTTGAACTAAATAATAAGTATGAGACAGTGTGCTGATAGGTGCAGAATACAAACACGATTCCTGCCCCCAAGGAATTTATAATCTAGTAGGGCAGATAAGACAAACTTAATTCTCTTCATTACAGGAGAAAAGGAGCAGGAAGGATGCTGGGAGGAGTGATATTTCCAATCAGGGTCCTAAGGTCATCTGAATATGAAATCATAGATTCCAATAATCCTCATTCTTGTATATTTTAATGATCATGCATCAGGTTGCAGCTCTGGCTGCCCTTAATCACAGAAAATACTTAGGCACTGACAGAGCAGCTTTTATCTGAGGACCTCTGAGTACTTCATAAACACTAATTAATAAAGCCTCCTGTCAGCTCCTGAGAGGTGGGGAGTGTTTTACAGATGGGTTAGCAAAGTCTCTAGAAAGTTAAGAGCCTTATCTAACATGCCTCTATGAGTTAGGGCTGTGCCAGGAATAGAAACCTAAGGATTTGGCACCCAGCTCTCTGGCCAAACCACAGCTCTGATGATTCAGTTGATGATAATGAAGCCACAGCATCTGTCATTCTGAGTCTTCTTAGGATATACTGTAATGATTGCTCTTAAGGAGCAGCCAACCTCCCAGCCCCACTCCTTCACTCGCACATCTAGCCTCAATTGAAACATCCTACATAAATAAACAGAGGTCTTTTTCAGAGATGATCCCTCTGGTGTCTCCTCTCCAGACCCCAAAATAATTTTTTAAGTGCTGAATCTGAGATCCTATGAGACATCCCTCCTTAATCCTTCTCCCCCTTTTTCTCCTCCCACAGAACTAGAGATCATTTAGCAGTCAGAGCTCATAAAACTATGACAGGCTCCCTGAACAAGCCAAATATCCAGCGATGAGTCCTTCATCAAGAATGACCTTCAGCTCTGCATTCTAGGTGCCATCAAAGGCAGCTTTCCAGAAACGACAAAGTTCAGAGTCAGTGCCCAAAGAAGCTACACTTATAAATGAGTCAAACATACTTGGCATAATTACCATGGTGAGCCAAAAGGTTCAGCAATTGGGAAAATTAGGAAATGAATTAACTTTCATCAGTGCCCCGCTGCCTCCTTCTCACTCCTCAAGTTACACCATCACCCTAGTGCCCTCATGAGGGTATCTACTCTCCTGCTCCAAGTATATCCCTCTTTCCCTCCCCTACAACTATCTAATCTTATTTCTGTCCTGTGTCCCTTTGGGATAACAAGTGGGGAAGCAATCTCATAAATAAACCTATTGCTAAGGTATGACTAGATGACAAGGGTTGAATATGCAACTCTTCCTAGGGGTATTCACATTTCAATAAAGGAATTCTGGAGGTAAAGCCTTAACCCAAAGGAGTGACTCTCTCATGATGGAATTGCAAGCAATGTGGTAGATCAGTAGAAAAATATTTGGAAACAGAAGGCTTTCCCTTAAGCCACACTATGTTGGGAACAGTTATATATAAGGCCAGTTATTTATACCAAATGAAGTCCACCACCTCCTGTCCCTTATCCATATGAATGAAAAAACTTAGAAATAAATTCAACTTCCTGTATTTCAAGGTAAAGGGCTGCATAATGCCGTGGACATATAAGATGGATAAAATATGATGTGATAGCAACCGGTGTGAAAAAAAAGACCTGGGGTTTTTTAATGGATTGTAAGCTCAATATAAGTTGGCAGCATAATGTGGCATCCCCAAAAGTTAATGGGATCCTATATTCTCTAAAGAGCTGCTAGGTGGCACAGTGGATAGAGTACTGGACTTGGAGTCAGAAAGACTCATTTTCCTGAATTAAAATCTGACCTTGGACACTTATTAGCTATGTGACCCTAGGCAAGTCACTCAGTTTCCTCATCTGTAAAATGGGCTGGAGAAATGGCAAACCACTCCAGCATCTTTGCCAAGAAAACCCCAAATGAAGTCACAAAGAGTCAAGAACAAAATGCATTCTGAAGACCACAAAGTATGTTTATTCTGTCAGTGTGTGGGAGGGAGGGCTGATCAAGGGAGCTACTTGTGGAGTTTTTAAGGAGGTGGTCCTTCCAGACTTCCATGCTATTCAACCTCCCAGGTACCTTCCCCTCTCCCTTTTCAGTTCCCTTTTTTGTACTGCCTTCCCTCATTAGAATATAAGCCCCTTAAGGGTAGGAACCACATACACACACACACATGCACACATGCACACACGCACGCACGCATGCGCACATACACATTTTGCTTGTGTTTGCACTCTGAGTACTTATCACAGTGTCTGAGAGCATACAGTAAGCGCTAAATCAATTCTTGTCACCTTGACCACGTTAGGATCTTGGAGAGCATCTCTCTCTGAAGGATGTGGAGACTTCTTTGAGAGGACTAGTGACATCTTCTGATTAAGTCTCAAGGACTGCGGCTGAACTGGTTGGCTTGGATTCCTGTGGTAATTATTGGGAGAAGCAACCGCCTTGGAATGGTACATAAAAGGGACTGACAGACCTGTTTTTCTTCAACTTTTTACCTTCCTTCCAGAGAGATCCTGATTATGAAATACCTCTGTGAATCAAGGATGGGGGGTTGGGGGTTGGAAAGAGAACTCCAGCAAGAAACAGGTAACTGCTTCATGTGATACTACCTGTCGCCAGAGAGTAAAGTATCTGACAGTGTCTAATTCCTGGCCCCAGTCTTGGAGGAGCAGTGAAGTGACCTCTCAACCACAGGGGAGGCATAGAGCAGGGAAACACAGAGACAAGTGGTGAGAGTTCATGAGGGTTGCCTCTCTAGCAGTTTCAAATTCAAGAGTTTCGGATTCTAGTCTTCAAACAGCCCAGTAGTTTTATATGTACGTTTACATACATATGGGTATATAGAGGTAGAATTTATATAATATTTTAAGGTTCACAAAGTGCTTTACAGATATGATCACATTTGATCCTCACAACAAACCTGTGAGATAGTTGAGGATATCATCTCCATTTTACAGATGAGAAAACTAAGGCAGGCAGTGATTTGCCAGAGTTCATACAGCTAATAAGCATCAGGGGCTGAACTACTGTCTTTCAGATTCCAGGCCTGCCTCTCTATTTACTGCCCAAGTAGTGACAGAGCAGGATTCCTTAGAAAAGATCAGCCTCGGTGGGATTCCCCTGACTCAGTTTCCCCACTGACACCTAGCAGACTTTAAGCCCGACTGAATGCAAGTGGATAATCTAATCCTGCCTGGAACTGACATGAAGTTGGGGAGATATTGTATCCCTGCAATGTCCTTACTATTGGAGGCAATTTCCTACAGTCAAAAGGTTTGTAAGCTAAATACCAGATCTATTCAGTTATAGATTATGGGTAGAGGAACATCCGAGGTTGTCTAAAATTAAGCTATTAGGCATAGGACTTTAGACCAACAACAATAAATTAGGGTCCTTTTATTCTTAGTAATACTGTGGAGACAATCAGGTCAAGAGCTTGTGAAGTTAGCAACAAAAATATTATTTGTGTCTCAGCTGGTTAATGTTTAAAAAAAAATTCTTTTGTGGTCCATATTGTAAATGCTTTAAAAAGAAGTATCACCTGACCAAAAGTTGGAATTGCTTTATCTGTTATAGACTGTGTTAAAAAATAAATAATAAAAGAAAAAAACAAGAAAAATATCAGCCTCCAGGGTTACCTTTTGAGTAATCCTCAAAGGATTTTGCCGTTCCGTGGAAAAATGTTCTTCTTACAAAAGTAAGAATGTTAATTATACGGCGTTCTAGGCCAGAAGGAGAAGAACCACCAAGGAGACTAAAAACAGAGAAGACTCAAGGTATCTGGACCTTACCCTCTATTGCTACTTTCTTATTCAGGTGGTATGACCTAATGGGAAGGGGGTTCCCAGTCTAACAATAATAAATACATTGTACTTGTGGGAAGGAAGGGCCACAATCTATATGCTGGCACTATTGGGGAGAGGAAGAGGAGAATTTATATAGAACTCTTGGGAAAATGGAACTCTCCAGAAGGATGTAGCATCATCCTGCTGGGATCCCCAAGATTCTGAGGAGAGTCCAAAGTGCAGAACAGTGTTTTGATGTACAGGACTTTAGGACCCTAAAGAAAAGTAGAGTTCAAATGAAGAGAAGAATTATTTCAATTGTTTAGAGGTTATTGTGAAGCTTTTATATGTTTTCTGCCTTTTTTGGTGAATCCTTTGCATTTTCTGTGAATAGAAGAAAACCTCTCTGGTACTGGTATTCGGTGACCTGAAGGGTTTTTAAGGGAGCTGGGGACCCTATTATTCACAGTTGTGGACATTTGGACAGAGACTCTAGATACAGGGGTTCCCAAAGTGGGCAATACCACTCCCTGGGGGGTGCTGGACAGTAGTAGCCTTGGGGGGAATTGAGAGGCACTGAATGAAAATAAAGGGATGGTAGAAGAATATGGAAAGAAGAAAAGATAAGAAAATCTTGCAAAACTGTTCAAACATGTTTTATCTGTTGTGTAACAGAGTCAAAGTCATAATGATTACATTATTTTCCAAATAAACACACAAAATGCAAGTAATAACTGATTACTGGTCAAGTCTGCTGACAGGTCTTAATGAGCAAGTGTTGGCACATTGTCAGGAAGTCCAACATGCATCAGCAAAAAGTGTGTGTAATGACTTTTTACAATGCCATACTACACAGTTACATGATGTAATATTGTGTCAACAAAATTTCAATGTGGGAAGAAAACTCACAAATTTACAATAAATTATTAAATTTAAGATGTCATTTTTTAAAATATTTTATTTTTTTTTAAATGATGAAAATTTCAAAAAAAAATTTAAAAGGTTAAACAAGGTAGATTTCCAAGGGAGCACTAAGTATTTTTTTAAAGGAAGTGGCAGCCCAAATAAGTTTGGGAACCTCTGCCCTAGAGCAAACCTTGGTTTGAGGCATTATGAGCCAAATGGAGCTGTGAATTTTAGGGTCAACCCCCAAGACTGGACATATTCTCTGTAAAGTCAAAGCTTAGGGCATTGGGCCACAAGCTGCTCTTAAAATGTCAAGAATATTGATTCCTCACTAAAGCCTAAATCCATTCTATGTTCTGAGATATTACAAGGAGAACCTGATTATTATTACCAGACTTGAAAAAAAAATCTAGAGAATGAAAAAAGAAGGAAAAGATATTTAGGGTTATTTAATAATCCTTTCTTTCCACAGCTTTGTCTCAGGCTAAGTGACACATAGCAATTTCAGCTGAAGAATATTATTTAAATGAATCTTATAAACAACAGATAACTGGAGTCTTTCGTGGAAATGATTTTTCCTTCATCTATAAGTTGTGTCACTAATAGATTTTAATCAAGTTTTTAGATAAACTGATATTTGCTTTTGGATAGAGAATACAGAAAACGGGGCTCTCTTTGCGATCTATGAACACTTTCCTGAGGCAGAGTAGGAAAATAGATAAAAGGACTGGATTAGCATCAGGAAGACCTAGGTTCAAAACCTGCTTCTGACATTTACTAGTTGTGTGACCATGGCCTGACGCCTTGACATCTCTGAGCTTCAAGCAATTCCATAAGGTCACTTCTATTATATCCCAGGGGTATTATCTAGTGAGTCCTTGGTGAACAGAATTGTAGTGTATATAGATAATATATATAGATATCAACAACGATATTCCTGATTGATCCCACATGGTATCTAGACCTTTACCAAACATCAACCTCAAAGACTTCTGTATCTAATTTGTCCTGTCCTACACATGATAATGGGGAAGGGGGCAGCTAGGTGGTACGGTGAAGAGAGCACCAGGCCTGGAGTCAGGAAGATCTCAGTTCAAATCCAGCCTCAGACACTTGCTAAGTATGTGACCCTGGACAAGTCATGTAACTCCTATTTGCCTTAGCTCTTTATCTGCAAAATGAGCTAGAGAAGGAAATGACAAACTATTCCAATATCTTTGCTAAGAAAACCCCATGAACAAAGTCACATAGAGTTAGATACAACTGAGTGACTGAACAGTAACAATATATGATACCCATTTGTTTGTATAAATTGCTTTGTAAATATGTTCCTTAGTTGCACCATGGTATAAATATTTTCTCTTCCATGGTAAAGGGTAAGCTTCCAGAAGGTAGGAAGGATATGTTTTATTCCTTTTGTACTAAAACACTTGGCACATGTTGTAGGTGCTTAATACAGATAAAATCTTTTATGTTGAATGTCATTACTAAAAAGTATCAAAACCTTTTTGATCTTCCAGTGGCCCATGGTGATATTGCTTTGTTGATCTGGTAACAAATAATAATTATAACTCACTTAAATACAAAGAGGAAGGACTCCCACATGTTGAGTGGACCCCCATGATGACCTTCTTGGAAGGGTATGAACCAGAGTTGCACAGGCTGAGTAGTCACAGAAAGGCTGTGATTTGAATCCTTGGAGGTGTCTCCCAAATCAATGAGATCATAGACCCATTCAAATACGTACAAAGAATAATCATGCAATACCAAAGCTGGTCACTTGCCATTCCATCATGAAGATCCTTAAACATGTGTTGATAACATTCTGTGTGTTTGTCCTTCATTGCCGAAGAAGACCATGTCATCAGAGAAATACGACATGACTTGTACTTGACTTTGTTCTGAGTGAGGGAGGGCTGTGCAGGTCACCAGCCTCACTTCTCCTCCAGGGCCATCTGAATCTAGTGACCAGATATTCATCAGGATGACTGGAGATGACTCAGGATGAGGCAATTGGGGTTAAGTGACTTGCCCAAGGTCATACAGCTAGTGAGTGTCAAGTATCTGAGGTGAGATTTGAACTCAGGTCCTCCTGACTCCTGCACTAGTGCTCTATCCACTGCATCATCTAGCTGCTCCTTGATAACATTCTAGCTAAGGAGAGGATCAAGAAAGCTGAGCTTAACAGATCATAATAACAGCAAATCACATTTCTTTAGCCCTTGAAGGCATACAAAGCACTCTCTTCACAACAACCCATAAGGGAAATAGTTCAAGTATTTGTTATTCTCATTGTACTGATGGAAAAAAAAAAGGTTGAAAGGTTAAGGGATCTGCTTATATTCACACAGTCAGCAAGTGGTAGAGTCAGGATTCCAAGCAGGCCTCTTGGCCTCAAGTTCAGCAGCATTCTTTACAGTACACTACACAATGTCTCTCACTTTAGGGTCATTTTGTTTTGCCATCAAGCTGGGCCACTTACTTCCTCCCAAGCTTTCTTACATCAAACATCCCACTTATGCTCTCAAACCTCACAATAAAATGAAACACAAAAAGATCCCAACAGCTAAGAGGAGAGATAGGTTTGGGATAAAGGTATGACACCTCTTCTATCGCCTAACAGGGGTTCTAAAACTGGGGCCAGGGGAACTTTTTACAAAAATACTTTGATCACAATATTTCAATAGAATGGGTATCCTTTGTAATCCTACATTAAAAAACATTATTCTGAGAAAGAGTTCACAGCTTTCACCAGATACTACCAAAGAAGAATCTGGAGGTGTAAAACCTAAAGGTTTCAAATATTTTTACTTGTCAATTCACTGTGAGTGGCAGAACATAATTCTCTTTCATCACTTGATTCTGTAGTCATAGAATAACCAAGTCATGGAACTTTGGGGCTGGAAAAGGATAGTAAGAATCATTTCCTTCAATCTCCTCATTTTACAAAGGAGGAAACTAGAGCCTAGAGAAGACTTAGCTGAAGTCTTACAGCCCTAAACTGAGGGTGTGGTCTGTAGCCATGTATTACTCAAAATAAACATAACAAAATTATTCAGAAGTAGTGTAACCTTCATGACAGCTGAAATGAGATTTTACCCACTGTTCCAGCAAAGTTAGCTATCATACAAATTTCTGCACTATTATACAGAAATAAAAGATCTGAGAATCAACAAAACATTTTTCAAAACACAGAAGCAACAACAGTATTAACATATTCAATTTAAAATTAATTTTTTAAAAGCCGTAAGTCATAAAGATATGTGTTTTTGCATATAATCCTCTTATCCTGTTCTTTTTATATGGAAATGTTCATGTTTATTGCTGTTTGTTAAGTTTACAATAAAAAAAATACAAAGCAAAAAAAAAAGATTTACTCTCAAAGAAGATGTTTGCATAGAAAAATGGCCTTGGAAGAAGCACTAGAAAGGTTGGGATAGATGGCAAAGATATAACAAAAATGACTATTTCAAAGGAGCATGGTAAGACTTGTATGAACTGATGCAAACTTAAGTAAGCAGAACCAAAAAAACATATTCATGATTACAAAATGATAAATTTTTTTTTAGTTGTATACTACATAATTAGAATGACCAAGCTTGGCCCCAGAGAAAGACTTGAAAAAATTAACCTCCTCCCTGCACTACACAGGATGGGAATTATGGGTGCGGTAACTATACATACTATATGATATAGCTGATTAATTATATTATTTTGCTTAACTGTCTTTTAAAACTTCCTTACAAGGGATGACTCACTAGGGAAGGGAAGGAGGATATGTTTAGAAACAAATGTGTTGAAAAAAAAAGGTACCAAGAGAAATAAGGGTTTTTTTTTTTTTCAACAGAAACAGGTCAGACCCAAGGTATGCTTGGAATTGCAATCCCTAGCATGTTTCTGCAACATTGCCAGAACTCGGCAGCACTTTCCCAGTTTTAGATCCCCCTCTTCACCTTCACACTTCTTTATTGTTCGCATTCCTCTCTCAGAGTGCAGCGCCTGGAGTCAGGAAGGCATGGGTTTGAATCCTGCTTCAGACACTAATAGGCAGGATGACCCTGAGCAAGTCATTTAGCTTAACATTTAATTTCAGTTTCCTCACTTGTAGAGTGAAGAGGATAGTAGCCCTTACCTCAAAGAGCTGTTATGAGGATTAACTGAGACAAATGAGACACGTAAAATATTTTGTAAACCTTATATAAGTATGAGCTATTGTTATTGTTAGGGCAGCTAAGCAGAACAGTGGATAGAGCATTGGGTCTGGAGTCAGTAAGACCTGAGTTCAAATACAGCCTCAGACGCTTACTAGCTGTGTGACCCTGAGCAAGTCACCTAACCCTGTTTGCCTCAGTTTCCTCATCTGTAAAATGAGCTGGAGAAAGAAATGGCAAACCACTCCAGTATCTTTGTCAAGAAAATCCCAAATGGGGTCATGAAGAGTGGGACAGTACTGAACGACAACAATCAATTAGTATTGTTGTTGTTACATCACAGCAATTTCTCCCAGCGCCTGAAGGAATCCTTTATTCAGAGTTTCTAATATTTCATAACTTTTCCTCTTTATTTTCTAGATATTTATCAGACTTTGACAATAGGTATTACTCCTTCATATGTCATATATTCCAACCTGAATATTCCTTCAGTTTGAAGACTCAGGGTCCCTAAAATGAATTAGTTACATTTCTATGAATTACTAATATTACCTAACAATTATTTAACACTTTAAGTTTTGCAAAGCACTTTACATAAATCATCTCCTTTGGGCTTGATGAGATAGGTGGCAACAGCATCAGCAGCAGCATCGTCATCCCCATGTTATCAATGAGGTTGAGAAATAAGGTTGACTTGCCCAGACTCACACAGCTAGTCTGGTGTGGAACCCAGACTCATGGCTTCCTGACTAAGCCCAGGACTCCATCCACAATGCCAAGCCACCTCTCCAACTAATGGGTTCAAACCACACACTTGGTTGTCTGAAGCTCTGTTAACACCAACATAAATAATAGAGCTGGACTCAGAGTATGATCTCTAAAATCAGGACGGAAGAGTCAGAGCAGAAAATTATCATTCCATGCTTAAAGGATGCGTGTCCAAAGTTCCAGGAAATACAAAATATACATCTAGAAGCTTTAGGCTGGAAGGGTAGGGGAGAGGGAGGGAAGAGCAGGGAGTAGAGCAAAAGGAAAATCTCTCCTACAGTGAAATCAGGGGATGAAAGAGGGGGCAGACAAGACCAGACTGTGATAAGGTAAAGTGTATTCCAAGGTCCAGAAGAAGCCTCAAGTCTACAAAATGACACTCTTCCACTTTAACACATTCTGGAAATGGGTCTCGAGCAGGCAGAATAAGGGTTAACCTTCAGTTTATCATCCTCAGGAGAGCATAGGAACATTCTAAAAGGTACAGATCATTCTTTCTGACTTCCTATCAGTTAACCAGTAAAGGCAAGGAGCAGAACTAGGAGAACTTTGTACACAGCAACAACTACAGAGTGAGAGGAATTTTTCTGGTAGACTTAGTATTTCATTGCAATGCAAAGACTCAAAAAATTCCCAATGGTCTCTCAAGGCAAAATGCCTTCCACATCCAGAGAAAGAACAATGCAATTTGATCACAGAATGAAGCATATCATTTTCTTTTGTATTATGTTTTGGTTTGTTTTATGGTTTCTCCCATTCATTTTAATTCTTCTATGCAACATGACTAAGGTGAAAATATATTTAATAGGAATGTATGTGTAGAACCTATATGATTGTATGCCATCTCAAGGAGGGAGAAAGGAGGGAGAAAGGAGGGGGAGGGAAGGGGGAAAAAAATCTCAGATATATGGAAGTGATTGTAGAACACTGAAAACAGCCAAATAAATAAAGTCAAAAAAGGCTAAATAATACCACGCATTTACAAAGTGCTTTATAATTATCTCATATCTTCACAACAACTCTGGGAGGTAGGTGCTATTATTATCCCCATTTTGTATAAGAGAAAACTGAAGCAGATAGGGCTTAAATGACTTGCTCAGAGTCCCATAGGTAATAACTGTCTGAAGTCGAATTTGAACTCAGGTCTTCCTTACTACAAATCCTGTGCTCTATCCTCTGTGCCATCAAGTGACCCCTAAATCTGGCTTATCTTTGGGACCAGCCTGTGTCACTATAGCACAATTTGGGGGTTCTTCTCAGTATCACCCCCTGACCAAAAAAGTCTACCCTCCTCCTTACTGAAGCTTGCAATGCTTTTGCCAAAGAAAAGTCATTCATTCCACAATTAGATACAAAAGCCTTAAAATGTAAATGTCTGGATGAGGTCATAGAGTAAATGACACACAATTTACACTAACGGGTAGAGTGTGAGTCGATAACCAGGGTGTAAGGGATCCTGTCATATTCTTTCCTCTTTTGATAGGAGGAAAAGGGAAGAGCACCGGACTCTTAAAGATGGAAACGGATTGGGGGAAAGAGAGGCCAGGGGTGCAAAACACCAAATTTGGCTGATTTCATAATACCCTCCTCTGTTTCAGGAAAGATAGGAACTTCTGGCCAAAGTGCTCTTGTCTCGAACGTCTGCACAGCAGGGTAGTTGGCTAGAAGCATGGTTGTTGAGCCACATATACAGTAACACTGTTTCCCTGATTTGTGGTTTTCGGGGTTGTGGTTTGCTTTCATTATGCTTCTTACTGGTTTTTTTACACATGTTTAAGTTGGTTATAAAAGAGTTTTATTTGTAGATGATTTTATTAATCAGGGCATCACTCTAATGTCTAATTTGATCAATGCTGCAAGTCTAAAAGTCTGTTAACTAAAGAAACTATAGGGTCATGAAAATGGCACCCCACAATGTCCTTTTGTGGGCTAATGAAGACAGCTGCACACAACTGGATCCAGAATTGTGTTTTAAAGTTTAGAAAAGTTGTATTATCAAGAAAAACAGTCAAACACTGTTTAAAGAAATACCTCAGGGTTCAAAGACTACTGGCTTTCAGTAAGAAGTTTTCACCTTTTCCAAGGACTGTATTTCCTCCACCTTTTGCAACCAAGGAGGGTCAGCAATATTTATTAAGTGGGGAGAATATGCCTTCGGAGGGCAACTTTGTGCTTGAAATGTAACTGTGAAAGCCACCTGCAAAATTACTATAATAATAAGTCACAAATAAAATAATATCTACAGGTCAAGCTATGAATACTTAAAAAGGAAATACCAAACAAAAACTTTCTTAATAAAGACACATCCCAATGGAATAAGTATGATCCTTTATCTTATTGATTTGGGTATGGAACTTAGATTAGCTTGGAGTGAGTGAATGAATGGATGGATGGATGGATGGATGGATGGATGGATGGATGGATGGATGGATAAATGGATGGATCACTTCATGAAAAAACATTTATTAAACACCTACCATATACCAAGCCCTCTGCTAAGTTTTAGTGATATAAATAGGAAAAAAAAGACATTCTCTGTTTATAAGGAGCTCATACTCTAATTGGAGGAGACAATACATGGAAGTCCTATGGGTGCAAAAGCAGGGCAGATGGAAAATTCCAGGAGTCCTATGGTTGTATGAATAGGTCAGATGACATTGCCAAGGGTCTGGAGGCAAGACAGATCCTAAGTTCTGGAGAATCTTTGCAAGGGAGATGGCAAGACCTGATGTCTTCCATTTCGCTGGAAGAAAAAGAATTGCTGATCCCCATGAAGTAGCAACTCCAATGGGTTCTAGATGGACAGTAGAAGGGTAAAATAAAAGAGGGAAGGAGACCCTTAATAGTAACAGGTTTTTCCACTGCCTAGCCAGTAATTTTGTTGAGTAAACTTCCTCCACTGATACAGGTGGGAAATGGGTCAGAAATTTAATCTTAAAGAATCACCACAGAGAGGTTGTGTGACTTGCCTATGGATTGCATAGCAAATGTGTATAAATGTATAGGAGGAGGTGATCAACTGAATGCCCCCAATCCACCTGATGAAGTTACAGACTGAAAGACTTTCAGTTAAGGTAGTAATGTGGAAGACCATAAAGAAGACCAGTTCTTCCGTAGAAACCCCAGTAAACATCTGAAAACAATCCAAGAAAGAACAATAATAAGGAAATTAGATAAAACTCAGAAGCCCCTTCATCCAGTCAAGAACTATACTAAAAGTTAAACAGAAGAGAATGTAAGCTGGTAGAGGGATTGAACCAGGAAAGTCAGTGCCAAATCACATAAAAGTAGAAGGACAGGGGTTGAACCATGGAAACTACCAGGAACTCTGGGAACCCAGCCAAAATACAGCAGAGGTTAATGGCTCTGAAACCAGCAAATCCTCTGAAAAAAGCATCACAAACCAATACCATCTCAGATAATTAGGCCCCTAAAGTAAGATTTTGGCCAAGATCTGTCAAAACAGAAGCCAAGACAGAAACCACCCCAACAGATCACTACATAGGAAGGCAGAGTCTAGCTGCAAACTCCTTGGACTGTTGGGAGACACAGCAGGAGATGCAGCCAACTCAAAGTCTGAGTGATAGCAGAAGTTGGGGAAGGGTTCAAGGGTGGTTGTGTAAGATCCCTGAGACACCAGCATGATCTCCACCCTACCACTGGAGCTATATCAGAGAAAGGAACCAACTCTCAAGTGAAGATCATGCAAAGAGAAGGACAAAGCGACCCACTGACACTTGAACCCACCCTGAAAACTGAGCCAAAAGCCAAAGACCGAGACAAAGATTCGAGCCTACTACTGAAAATATGTGGAAATAGAAAAGGATAAAAAATACAGTGAAGAAATGTTATGGCGTAAGAGATATCCAAGATAAAGTGATTCATACAAATACAGAAGGACAAAAGCAATTTTAAAATAAATACACGGTCAGATGACATGAGCAAGCAGTTCTTAAGTTTCTCAAGGCGAGCTATCAATATGAGAAAATGCCCCAATCCAAAGAGACAGTTCTGAGGTTCCATTATAGAGGGGGACAGGACTATTTAAGAGGGTAATGTGAAAAGTTATAGAGAAGTCCAGCTCTGCCATAGAAATCCCAGCAAACATCTAAAACCAATCCAAGAAAGATCAATGCTTAAAAAAAAAATTGGAAAAGACTCAGAAGCAAGCTCTCTAACCAATCAGGAACTGCACACAAAAACAAACAAGACAGTGTAGGTTGGTAGAAGGATTGAACAGGAAACTCATGTGATTGGCAAAGAAGAAACAAAAGAAAAATGACAATTGCTAGAGGGACTAAGGGAAAGATAATGACACTAATGTATGTGCATATCCAGTTTAAAATGTCCAGTGGGCAAGACAGACAGATAGACAGACAGACAGACAGACAGACAGACAGACAGACAGATAGATAGATAGATAGATAGATAGATAAAGGTTGAGAGATATAGAAATGTAGATATATAAATATATAAAACTATAAGTTGACTACATAAAGATAATAATTAAGCCAATGGAAGCTGATGAAAGCACCAAAGAAAGAAAATCTAAAGAGAGAAGAAAAGAAGGTACAGGACAGACCCTAAAGGAACACCCGGAGGCAGGGAGCTTGACAAGGAATGATGACAGTCAAACATGTAGGAGGAGACACAGGAGAGAGCGGTATCATGAAAACCAGAGAGGAAAGACTATCCAGAGGAAGGTGATCCACCATGTCAAACACTGCAGATATATCAAGAAGGATAAGGACTGAGAAAAGTCTATGAGATATGAGAATTAAGACAGTCTCCCTACCTTTGAAAAGAGAAATTTTAATTGAATGATGTGATCAAAAGCTTAATTACAAAAAAAAGAAAAAAAACAAAACTCAGGGGTGAGAGGAAAGTGGAGACAGTGAATATAAACAGTTTTTTCTAAGAGTTTTGCTAAGAAAATGAGACAAGATACAGTCCAATAACTTGAAGGTAGGATAAGGTATAATGAAAGTTTAAGAATGGGAGATACTTGGAGATTATCTGTTGGAGAAGCAGGGAGATGTAACAAGGGCACATGTAGAGTGACTGGCCTTGACAAAGACTGTGCCATCTGAAGGTCAGAGGCAGAGAGTGAGCGATGATGTCAAGGGGTTTTGGAATGAAGAAAAAAGAAAAGATGTCCACTGGAATATTGTATGCGTAACAGTTGCCTGTGGGTGGGCAGCCGGCAGGACACCAGCTGACAGTGCATGCCTACCAGCCTGGGTTTGTTATTTCCCGGCTGCTGACACTTGCTGATGTTGCTTCAGCGGCAGCCCAGCCTCTCCAACAGGGCTGGGTCAGGTTTTCCTGCCTATCTCCTGTGCAACAGCTGTGTTTTCCTTAGCAGAAAGTCTCCTTTTCACCTCTCTTAGTGGGAGGGACTAGCTCTAACTCACTTTTGATATACACACACACACACACACACACACACACACACACACACACACACACACACACACATATTATACATATGAATGCAATCAAGTCAAGGGTTGTGTGAGGATAAGATTATGAGGGCGGATCCTTCATCTCCTCCTCCTGCAAGGTTCTAGATTCAAACCCCTACTACTATTGCCTTATTAAAGAGCTACCTCTGACTTAATCATTAATTCTTCTACTTAATATTTGTGTTTGTTTCTTGGAAGATGGACTCCAGACTGTCAAAGTTAAGCTTTATGGTTTCTTCTGAAGTGCTGCTCACCACTTGTAACTGTTATAGGGTCAATGAAGTGATGGTGATGCCTTTCCTTTCAGTCCTGTTACAGAAACCACTTTGTTAATCTTGAGACACTTGAGTAAATTAACCAAGGACTTGGGAGGCTCCTAATCTAAACTGCCCTTACAGGTAGAAACAGAAAATAAAGACCAAAAGGAAAGAAAGGAGACAGGAATGGTAAGGAAAGAGGATAATAATACTTTAAGGCTTACTTTTCTCACAACTCTGTTAGGTCAGAGATACAAAAAGGGAAAAGAAATGTGGGTTGAAGCAAATAGTGACAGAGAAGGTGTATGGGAGGGAAGGAAGAAAGGAAGGAAGGGATGCTGATTTTACTAAATGTCTTTAAATTCAAACTTAGTGAGGAGACAAGACTTTTAAGCTATTTTCTTAGGTTATATTTAACAAATATTAAAGCAATCTCTATTTTAATACCAAAAGAGTCACCATCTCCTTTCATACCTTCCTCCCAATGGTACAGTGATTTAGTCCTCTCTGAAATCCCCCAACAACAATTCACTTTCCTGGCATACAAAGAGCCTTCCTCATCCCACCCCTGTAAGGGTGGCAGTTTCCTGAATCTTTGTTTCTGCTCTATCTGTGCATTACTGAGCCCACATGTTCGCTCTAATACATTTGTCATAATACAGCTTCATCACCTCATCTGATTCCTCCTGCCTTTGAATGCTGGTATAATCTGCAATTTTCCTTCCTTCTTCCCTCCTGGCCTTTCCTAGCCCTTTTCCTCTTTCGCCTGTCACCATCCCTTTTGCTTTCCATCCTCCCTCACTTTTTATGTTCTTGTTCCTGTTTCCACTTATTTTTAAATCCTTCCTTTACACTGAGTGTTGGGGGATGGTCTGGGAGTAGAAGAGGAAATTATTTCCTCAATATCTGTCAGTGTTTAAATTATTCTTTTCACGAGACCATAAACTCCTAGCAGTGATGACGTTTCAAATTATTTTTCATATAGAATTTAGCAAAGGAATACCATCAGTCACTTTTAAATACTGTGCATCAATTCAGTTCCACCAACATTTTTTAAGCACCTGCAATGTTCAGAGAGAGGCTGCCTGGTGTAGTGAGTAAGGATCAGGCTTTGGAATCAGGAAGACCTCCATTCACGTCTGACCTCTAATACGTACTGGCTGTGTGACCATGGACAGGCTTATGCCTGAATGCAATTTTCTAAGACTAACCCTTAGAGAGGAACTGGTGATCTGCATTGTGGAGGAAATTTCCATACAGGATGCTCTCTATGCCAAGAAATTCACAGGTTAGGGTGAAAAACAAAAGTTTGAAGTGCACTGTGTTAATTGCTAAGGATAGCAAAAAAGTGAAAAAGATGGCAGCCTCTGCCTTTAAGGAGACTTCAGGCAAATGAAGGAGGGAGGGTGATGGAATGAGAAAAGTGTACAACTAACTCTACCAGTTTTAACAACTACTACAGGAGAGTTGAAAACAAAATGGCATGAGAGATTTGAAAAGGGAACACTAAAGAAATCAGGGAAGGTTTTAAGGAGGGGGTGGTAAATGAGCTCGACCTTAGAGGAAGGACAGGATTTCAATAAATAGAGGTGGGGGAGAGGAGGCTTTTCCATCATGGAATATGGCTCATACTAAAACATTGGGGTGACAAAAGGCAGAATGAAATTAAGGAATTACAAGGTGTTTGTGTGGATGTGATATTGAGTTTAAAAAATAAAAATAAAAAGTTAAACAATAGAAATTCAGGTTGGAAAGGTAAGTTGGATCCAGACTGTGGATGGCTTTCAATGCCAAGCTGAGTATAAGGAACATCTGAAGAACCTGGTACAGAGGAGTGACATGATTAGATCTGTGCATTAAAATAATTACTTTGGTATCACTATGAAGGAATGTTTGGAAAGGGGAGTATCTGAGGACAGGAAAACCAATTAGGAGTCATTATAATAGTCCAGGCAAGAAGAAATGAGGAAGGAAAGAAACAAGTATTTATTAAGTGCTTACTATGTGCCAGCAGCTAGACATTCCACTAAATGCTTTACAAACACTTCATTTGATCCTCACATCACTCTGGGAGGTAAACAGCATTATTACGCCCATTTTACATGTGAGGAAATAAAAGTAGACAGAGGTTAAATGACTTACCTTGTTGCTAGTGTCATGATTCTCATTTTATATGTGAAGAAACTGAAGTAGACAGAGGTTAAATAACTTGCCTAGTAAGGGTCTGAGGGAGGATTTGAACTCAGGTCTTCCTGACTCCAAGTCCAATGCTCTATCCATTGTACCACCCAGTTGCCCCTATAAAATATAATAAGGGCCTGGACAAAGTGGAATGTAGAGAGAAAGTGGAAAGAAGGGCAGATGCCAGAGATGTAAGAGAATCTAAATACAAGTCTATTAGGGTTTGGCCATTGTGAATGACTGGATATGGTTTCCCTTTATCCACCACATCACTAGAAGTGATCTCATCAGCTTCCATGGATTCACTTATCACCTATAAGCAGATTATTCCTAAATCTAGATAATCCAATCCTCAGTAAAGGCCAGTCCCATATCACCAGTTTCCTATTAGACATCTTCACTCAGATGTCTCAAAAGCATGTCAAACTCAGCATGTCCAAAACAGAATTTATTATCTTTCTCCCTAAACCCTTCCCTCTTCCTAACTTCCTATTTCTATATAAAGTACCACCATTCTTCTTATGACTCATGTCACAAACTCAGAGCCATTTTTCATCTCTCCTCTTCCTCAGTGCCATCCCCCATATCCAATCCAACTACCTGCTCTTTATTTATTCTCCCTTCACTACATCCCTCACTGTTTGTGAGAGGGATGCTTAAAGTCCCTTAACATCTCTGACTCTCAAATGCTTCATTGGTAAAATCAGGGGTTTCTATATTTCTATAAAATGAGAAAACTATGTCCTCACTGGTCTCCCCACATCTAGCTTCTCCCCTTTCCAATCCATCTTCCACACAACAGTTAAACTAATATTCTTAAAGCACAACCATGTTACTCTTCCACTCAGAAAACTTCAGTGGCTCCCTGTTGCCTCTAGGATAAAATAAAAAATCCCCTACATGTCATTTAAAAACGCTTCAATATCTGGCTCCAATCTGTTTTTGCAGGTCAATTACTCATTATTCCTCCTCATATACTCTACACAGTAACCAAATGGTTGTACTTTTTCCCAATACGTATCATACCATCTCCTATCCTCCAAATCTATATCTTTGCACAAGCTTAGTGTGAAGCCACATCTTTCTATGCCTAGAATATTGTCCTTGTTAAAGTTAAGGGCTACCTCCTACAAGAGGATTTCCAGACTCTCTCAGTTGTTAGTGCCCTGTCCCCATCATAAATCACTTTGTACTTATTATTTGCATGTTTTTAATTAACTTATCTGTGTCAATGTTTTATAACACCAGTATAAATTCATAAAGGGAAAGGACTGTTTCACTTTTGTCTCTGTATCCCCAACAACTAGCTAAGTTCCTGGTACACATTAATAAATGTTTATTAAATTGAATTGTTAAATATCCCTTTCCAAAACCATCTACATACAGTCAGCCTCTTAAGCTGTACAAGTTGTACAAATTACAACATGAGAGAATGACAGGTTCAATCAGCACATTAGGGCCATGCCAAACACATGATCTCATAAGACTAATTTTAAATTGGCATGGTCTTAAAAAGATGGGAGGCAGGATAATGTACTGGAAAGAACACTAGATTTGGAACCAGGAGTGAGTGTTTGCATCCTCTCGCTGAGGACTGGACTAGACAGATTCTGTATTTGCTTCCAATTTCAAATCCTATGAGCTTATGATTTCCAGGTCTCATTCCCAAGGCCCATTTTTTCCCATTCCCTCATCTCAGTTATAAAGCTGTTTGTCTTGGTATCTGAAAAAGCAATATCCTTTCTGTTCTTGGATCTTATTCATCTTTTTCCCTTTAATTACTGGTTAAAGTGGTGTTCTTAGAAGTAACCTAACCCCTATCTCTGCAGCATACCTCAGTACTGCCCACAAAACTACCTTGAAGAAAGTTCTTCTCTTCCAGGTACATCATCTGGACCAGGGTTCCTTTATCACCTCTTCCTTTTACTGAAGCTCTCTTATTGTTTTATGACTCCAGAATGTCTATCAAAGACCAAGACTTTGATCGATACTGTGATGTGTATCCTCCCCTCTGGGGTATATCTAGACAGTAGACACCTCACAATCTAAGGCTTCAAACTTCCCATCTTTAGTTACCTCTCTGAGAGTTACCTCTCCAAGGCACTCAAAGGAAAGAGCACTAACTAAGGAGTCAGAGGACCTGGGTTCAAATCCCACTTCTCATGCTGACTTCATGAGTGACCTTAGTAACCTCCTAGGGCCACAGTTTCCTCATTTGAAAGATGAAGGGATTGGACTACATCAGGAGTCATTTTTTTTGTGCCATGAACCTTTGGTAGTCTGGTGAATTCCTCCATTCTCAGAATAATGTTTATGGCCTACATTCATAATTGAAAGAAACACTAAATTTCAATTAGAGGCTGATGAAAATATAGATGTAATTTTTTTTCCCATCAGATTTATAGACCTCCTGAAAGGAAGCCTTAGGGGTCCAGGGAAGAGGATGAGAAGGGAATGATCACTTATATAGTACCTATTATATTATATATATATATATATATATCTTATATTATATATGTATACATATATATTTTTATATATATCATATATTATTATAGTACCAGACATTGTATTAAGCACTTTACAAATATTATCTCATTTGATACACAACAAGCCTGTGAGATAGGTACTATTATTATCCCCATTTTACAGTTGAGAGAACTGAGACAGAGGTTAAATGACTTGCCCAAGGTCACACAGCTTGTAAGTGTCTGAGGATCTATGGACTAAAAGGTCTCAAAGGTCCTTTCTAGGCCCAGATCTATGAGTTTGACAATGAGTTATTGTCCTTTCTCAATTAGTGTAGTGGAAAGAGAACTGCATGTGTAGAGTCAGAAGGCCCAGGTTTTAAACCTCAATCTGACACTTAGGTATGTGGCTAAATTGCTTAACATCACAGAGCCTCAACTCCTTCATCTGTAAAATGGTAGTAGTAATACTTGGTTATCTACTTCACAGGATTGTCATAAGGAAAACATAAATAAAACATTAAATGGGGCCATCAATTTAAATCTAGAATGGACCCTCATTTTACAGGTCAAGAAACTGTGGCCCAAAGAGGATAAGGGAATGATTCAAGGTCACACAGCTAATAAGTGGCAGATTTGGGAATTAAGCCTACATTACCTTACCCCCAAACCAGCATTTTTCCCACTGTACCATAAAGCCTCTTTTTATAAATGTAAGTTATTGTTATTGTATAAAATGTTAAAATAAGTACACTCAATTACATTTCAATGCCACAGACCACCAGACAATGGTTTCAGGGTATGTGCAAGTCTAAGGAAAGGAGTTTTTGCCACCTGGCTCCAGAAGGTATCAAATCCTGGAATGTAGAGCAACAAGGAGGACAACCCAGTCCTCCCATCATTCACTCAATTTCAGCAGCAGCATTTTATTCATTTCAAAGTGTCCATAAAGCACCCAAAGATATAGTGTTGCACTAGGGGTTTTTACAGAGAGACTCCCAGAAACATGACTTCAAACCCCAATAGTTTACAATCTTAGATAGACATGCCTATAGTGCTTCAGGGCTGAGGTATGGTGTTGCCAGTAGAAGAGCAGGTATTGCTGGGAGAAAAGCAATCAAAGCACCCATGGGGATGGCAGAGGATTATGGAAATCAAGGTGCCCAGTAGGAATACATGGGTGGAGAACAAGCATCAGCTTATCTGACCAAAGCCAAAGAACCTCTGAACCAAGAAGAGCATGGGAGCTATAACAAGGGCTGTGCAGTACAGAGACACAGGACATATGAGAATGTAACCAAACTGGAAACAGAAACTCCATCACTGAATTCCCAAATCCACTAATGCTACTGGAACTTTGCCTATTGTTGCTGTAAGTCTGTTCATGCAGGGAAATGGGACCAACTCTCTGGAAATGGGGAAGAAGATAGGCCTATTTCATTGCTAACTGATACTTACAACCAAGTCCCATTTCTGTTCCTTACATACTGAAATAAATACATTTTGTATTAAAATATTTATTAGGAGCCTGTTCTTTGAAGAGGGAGAGTTAGAAACGAGCCAAATCTAGATGTTTCCAGATATGATTTCTGCATAGGAAGAAAAAGGAGGCATACTTCTGCTATGAAAGAGAAATTCCCCAAAATGGAACCTGGTCCAACTACCAAAAATAGAGGGTTCTAGGAGCCCTGTCTAATAGTTAGTTTACTCATAGAATTGTAGAAGCATTGACTATTAGAGTTGTGAGGTGCCTGAGGAATTCTTTAAGGAATTGTGATTCTAGAAATAAAGAAACTGAGTTCAAAAAGAAGTGCTTTTTCCCCAAGGTCATGTAAGTAGTAAGTGGCAGATTTGAAATTATTATAAACTTAGGTGCCCTCTGATCTTTTATACTGCTTCCTGAAGTCAGTAATCCCTAAGCAGAAATGTGTTGGGGGCAGCTTAAATCAATTCAGGACAGCTGATTGCTAAATTTTCAGTGTGAGCCTTTAAACCACAGAAATCAGCAGGGTTTGATTTATTATTTTGTTGAGTGCCTGGACTTAAGAAAGTCAGGTTAAAAGTTAATAAAACCCTAGACTTTTTTTCTGTTTCTTAAGAAACAACTCATTTGGAACTCATTCGCAGCACTGAACAAAAACAAAATGAAACCAAAACACCTGAGCCCACAATTGCAATATTCCCCTAACTCAAGTTGTAGGAAAGTTGGTTTGCTCAATTAGCCATTGTGTGGTTAATGAGACACGAGGATATCTGGATCAAGGTCAGGGAAGAAGCTTCTGTCCCAATTTTCTGATAGTTTTAAATAGAGACTTGAAATTCAACAAGGGGCCCCTAACCACAGCAATGTGGGAGGGGAAAAGGGGAAAGGAGAGATGGAGAAAAGGCAAAACATTTCAGGCTGAATAGGGCTAAGGAGGCCTGGGCAACTTATTCTCTTGTGCCTGAACCTGTTGACAGACCCTGGCCACTCTTGCAAAGCCTGATTCTGCTGATTCTTTCGACTTAAATACCTGACCCTTGGAACAAGAAAGTAAAGGCTCTTTTCTTAATTCAAAATCAGAAGATTTACAGTTACAAGGGATTTCAGTAACGTGTAGGCAAACCTTTACATTTTACAGATAAGGAAATGGAGGTTCAGCAAAGGGATGTAATTTGGCCAAGTTTATACAGCCAACAAGGATCAGAACCGGCAGATGAACTTAAGTCCAAATCTGAGGCTCTTCTACTGAACCAATAGCAGTTGAAGCAATAAGTATGGGCTAAGCAAAGCCAACCATAATGTAGGTGGAGTAGATGGAAACTGATTTGCTGTGTTTTGAGGCGTAGCAGGGAGTTTCTATAACCCAAAAATATCTCCCCCACCCAGTTGCAACAATTTTTGTGACTCATTGCTTTGGTTTAAGCTTTGCTGAAAGGGAAAGTTCTCTTTTGGTCTCCACAAGTAGCTCTCTGGCTAATAGCTTTATTTTTAGTGCTTCAGTGGTCCCTGAAAATGCAAATGCTCCTGGGAGGGACAACACATTCAATTACTAACACACAGGCCTCACTAACAGGAAGTTTTGGGCAGCAGGAGAGCCTAGGTTGCCATTAGAATTTATGAGAGGACCCACTAAAAGAACAGAATGAAAATCTGAACAAAAAATGATGTGAATACAGAAAGAAAGGAGAGGCCATGACCAGACACTCAAGACATTTGTTATTCAGTCTTTTCAGGCAAGCCTGACCTTTTTATGACCCCATTTAAGATTTTCTTGACAAAGATACTGGAGAGGTTTGCCATTTCCTTCTCCAGTTTATTTTACAGATGAGGAAATTGAGGCAAAATTGAGGTTAAGTGACTTGCCCAGGGTCACCCAGATAGTGTCTGAGGTCAAATTTGAACTCAGGCCTTCCTGACCCCAGACCAGGCATTGTGTCCACTGTACCATCTATCTGTCAGAATTCAGGACAGAAATAGGGGGAAATTATCCTCTTCTCCCAAACACTCCACTCTTTCTCTGCTCCAACATTATCTGCCAATAACAAAGTATTACTCTCATGCAGCCTTGAGAAGTCTGTTGGATTACCGACCCAAGTTCTAGTCCCAGCTCTGACACCAGTTAACTTTATGGCCTTTGGCAAATCATTTACCCACCTCTGTAAAACAAGGGATTTATATTAGTCTTAAAAGTTTCTTGAGCTCTAAGATGACAAAGAGGAAGAAAACAGTCTCTGGTTTAGGCAATTCATTGTCAACAGTAAAATGGAAAGACGTTTTAATGCCCAGATACATCAGAAAAGTTAAGAGCAGGGTTGGATGGGCACATAAAGATTGTCTAGTTCAACCCCATTATTCTATAGTTGAGGAACCTGAAGCCAGGAAGGTGGTTACTTACCTAAGGTCACAAAGCAAAAAATGGCCAAGCCAAGAAGACTAGGACCACCGTGCAATCTACTATACTGCACTGAATTTGAAGGCGTCACAAATATTAGCCAGGCCCCATAAATGTCAGATAGAGATCTTAATAACCAATTTGATACAATGATTATATCCTTCCTGACTTCCCATTTTTTTTATTTTAGAGGGATTGTTGTGGGGCTAAGGAAGATGGAGTTAATCTCCTCACTTCCACAACTCCAGCCAGCGACTAGGAACCAAGACTCTAGAACAAACCCAGAGTAATCAGAGCTAACTTTGGCCCTGAGTGGAATGACTTTGGACCCTGCAAGGAATACATAAAGGTAGTTTCAGGACTTGAGCAGGGAGTTCCTAAAACTCCAAAAAGCATCTTTGCTATGGTTTGTACCTGCTTTTACATTCCAGTGAGCTACTTTTTTTTTAATTTTGTATGGAATTTATTATATATTTTTTAAAAAACAAGTGATATGAAATGAAGATTTGTGGTTTCATATAAAATCCTCTTTTTGTGTTTTGCTGTGCGTATGGAAATGCTTGGGTTTTGTTTTTTTTTACATTTAAGTTCAGAATAATTTTTTTTTTTAAACAGAAAAAGCATTGAACTAGGAAGTTGGGAGACCTGAAATCAAGTTCTGTCTTGGCTCTACTATTTACTCCTCATACCATCGGAGACAAATCACTTTCATTCTCTGGTTCTTAGCTTCCTTTGTAGAGGGGCTGAGGCTGTCCTAGCCCTGTCCCTGGCTTCCTCTGGATTTCACAATCATATGTTCTCTACTGCTTACTAGAACTTCTTTCAGTGTTTGAGGCCCCCTTCTCCAGTGGGCTACTTTTTACTGCCCCATAGATTGCTTTACCTGGAAATTACTGAATATTTTTTTTTTTATTAAAGGAGTTGTTTATCTGAACGCTCAGGCTCTGCATATTGCATTAGATGTGAAACCACAACTGGACCTAGAAAGTTTTCAGACAAATCTATGTTGGAAAAGGATCGTGAGAGACGTTGTACATATCTCCTGATGAGTTAATGTTTCTTGACTAGTGGTTGGGGAAGCAGTAGTAAAATGGAAAGATAGGACATCAGTAAACGTGAGAAAGACTAATGAAAACTGTACAGCCTACAGGTTACGGCTGTGGGCCCAATGATTCCGGGGCAGTCTTCCCAAGACCAACCTGAGATCTATTTACTTCTAACTGGAATTGTATCTGAATGTAATAATCATAATAAACTGGAATGTAATGGTATTGAATTATATCTGTAACAAACAGGAAAAACTGGTAAAATATTCAGAAGTTATATCATCACAGCCTTTTGTCCAGAGCCATTTGCAGTACAGCGTATTAAAGAATCAACTCTTCTAGCTTTTAAGACTGAACAGCTCAGACACATGACTGTGCTATCAATCTGAAGAAATGTGCTCAGTTTTACATTGTGCTTTCTCCTCAGATCAATGTTTCCGAGTTTATTGTTCATTAAAATGCCGTGTTCTAGTGTCATGCTCAGATAAGATTTTGTTTTTTATGAAAGCAACAAGCACAAATCAATGTTAATTAATGAGCTCCAACAGGAAGAAAAAAAGCCTTTTATTTGCTGGGGCAAGTGAATGGTTAAGCAGGTGACTGCATCCCGGAGTAGAGAGGGGGAAGAAAAAAGACTTTTTAGACTAATTTTGCCATATTTCCTGCCTTCTCCCATGTATCCAAGCTTCTGATACATTTTGGGAGGGTTCCCAGCCTTGCTCACTTCACTGCCAGCTAAACACTCTCCAGGCTGCTCTACGTCCTCACTGGCAGCCTTGCCCACTTGGAGATGTCTCCACCTGAGGGCCTGCACTCCGGACTGGGGAGCCCTTCACTGACACTGCCAGTTCATGGGTCCCCCTCCCCACTTCATCCCCATCTCAACTCACTCTCAGAACGGCTCGGCCTCCTCATCAGTACCTTCCTTCCACCCCCTTGTTAGCATCCCTGGATGGTTTGCCTTCTCTTATTGGAATGTAAATTCCTTGGGACTGTTTTCATTTTGTTGTTGGTGTTGGGGTGTGTGTGTGTGTGTGTGTGTGTGTGTGTGTGTGTGTGTGTGTGTGTGTGTGTGCTCTTGTATTTGCATCCCCATTGCTTTGTACAGTGCTTTGAACATAGAAAGCACCTAGTCAATATTCTATTGAAGACAAATTCACCATTTTACTTCCCCAGGAAATGACTCAGCTAAAAGATGGAAAGCGTGCAAAGCTATATCATCCTGCAGTGTTACAACAGCTTTGGTCCTCCCACCTCATCCGTACCCTCAGCCCAGGGACCCTTTGACTAGGGGACAGAGTACAGAGTTCCACTGAAGGAGGATGACCAGGCCAGCCATCCCTTTATTTCCACACCAGGCTGCATTCCTTTACACTTTTCCATCATGTTCCCTTGCCACCCCATCTTAATTCCAGTGCCTTCACTCTTAATTATTTCCTGTATATAGTTGCTTCTTATATATTTGCATATGTGTTGTCTCCCCCATTAGATTGAGAGCAGGGACTGTCTTTTGCCCCAGAACTTAGCCCAGGGCCTGGCATATAGTAGGCATTTAATAAACGTTTATTGATTGATTGACTTCTTTTTCTCCACCCTTTTCAGCTTCCTTTTTTATGTTTTCTTCCCCCTCTAAATGGTAAGCACTTTGAGGACAAGAACCATCTTTCTTTATCATAGTTGTATCCCCAGCTATCCGCAGCAGTTAGCACAATGTAGGCATTTAATGTGTCTACTGGCTGACTGACTGAAATAGCATCAATCAGGTACCCATACATTTGAGGAATATGGTCTTCTCATGGTCAGGGCTACAAAAAGAGCAGTACACATACCATTGTAAGGTAAGAGGCAAGTCACTCTACCCCAATATGTCTATGAATTATATTGAACTAGAGTTTCCAATTCTAATTCTTTCCACCATTTACTTTCCCTTCAACAAATTTTCCATCTTTTCAACCCATATTCACGCTAGGATATCATCAGAGAAAAGTGTGACCAGAAAAAAAAAAGAGGCTGCTCAGGGAGGGAAAGTGAAGCTTAATCAATGGGTAGTCTACATGATCTAGTGGTATCTATACAATGTCAGAAGAGCCAGAGGAAGGCCCCTGGGTGGATTCCTAGCAACTGTGGGAGACATGGACAGGAATCTCACAGGTGGGCAGGTATGGATAGGTTGAGATCTGTATCTCCAGAGGGAGTTCTTACATCTATAGATATAAAAACATCAAGGAACTGTTTTCATCCATGTCGGTACTCCCAAATTCGGACTGCAACACCTTCACCACTTAGCAATCATTATGATCAATCAATCAAAAAATATTTATTAAGTGCCTACTAGGTGATAAAACAACAGAGGAAGACTTTGGTGGGAGATACTCCACTACATGAATCAATCTCAATAGTGGGATTATTGTGGGTATGCCTCATTTTACACAACAGTTGTACTCCTGAAAGTTGTGTTTAAATATATTTACAATATCTAAATATTTGAAATGAAATATTTTAATGCAATTGAGTGAACTCATCTTTCAAAGAGATTCTAAAGTGAATCTTTTAATAACATCAAGTATCCTTTCATAAAGCAAAGCATCATCCCCAAATTTGTTCAGTTAATATTAATTCTCCTCAAACTGATTTTACCTAAAGAAGATGCATTTCATCTTATCCATCCCCAGAGAAAGAACTGATGAAGTCTGAATACGGATAGAAGTGTACTTTTTCTACTTTCTTTTTCTTGGGGTTAGGTTTTTTTAATCTATGTTTTCTCTTACAAATTGACTAATATGGAAATGTTTTGCATGACTACACCTGTATAACCTATATCAAATTGCATGCTTTCTCAATGAGGAGCATGCAAAGGGAGAGAGAATTTGGAACTCAAAATTTTAAAAACAAATGTTAAAAAACTGTTTTTACGTGTAATTGCAGAAAAATAAAATACTAAATAAATTATTTTTTTAAAAAGAAGCATTTCAAAACAACTCCTTTTCCAATAATGTAAGTAAAATGTGAGTAAATGTGTTAACACAAGTAGTGACATTGAGCACTGAATAAAAATAATAAGGAGAAAATGCTATACCCTACCAACGCACTGAAACTAGGAAGAGAACTTTAAAAAATCAAGACTCAACCCTCTGAGTTCAGCTCTGTTCAGGATTTGGAGGTTAAAATAGGATTCCCTCACCCTTTATGTTCTTTGTCTTACACAGGAAGCCATCTAGCTGTTCCTTACAAAGATGTTTACTTTTCTAAGAGTCTCCTAGTGCTGCCTGAGGAATTTATTCCTTTTGTTAAGACCTTCCTTGAATACCTGTGGAAGACAAATCCCACTCAGAGAAGTTCCCCAACTGACCAACAAAGGTGTACCTTCCTAGCAAACCAGCAAGAGTCATCTAAAGCAGTTACTCCTAGCTTGGGATCAGTTGGATACCACTTTAAAAAATGGCTATGTGGTGAACCATATCCATAGTTTGAACATCTTTAATTCATCCAATGTTATCCCCACTAATGAATAATAAGGTACAAAAGGCTATGTTTTGTGTGATCTATTTTTGTGTTACATCACTCCCATGACCCAAATCTGCAGTGGTTTTCTTACTAACTATGGAACTATTCCTTATCAACTTGTCTGGCTTCTAAGGCCCAGTATGACCTTGCCCTACCTACATAAACTTGACTCTTGGTTGCCAGAGGCCCCACCTCTTGCAGCTTTTTTCCCCTCAGTTGACTGTCCCTCTATATTTGTGTCTAGGGTGTATGTCTCCGCTTCCCACTGGATGAAATGTCTCCCATAGGTCCTAGTATCTACATTGACATGATGAGATTAACAGTATGGTGGGACATAAAGAGAAAATCCCCTTCCCTTCCTCCCCACCCCCACCCCAGTTGTTGACCTCTGGTATAAGCACAAGGGGCTCTTTCCATAACTGCTTCAATAATGAGGAGGAGGAGGAAACAGACGAACAACCCTGTTATGAAAACCCAGGAAGAGCATATCCAGGAGTAGATGGTCAACATTTTCAAGTACTACAGAAAAAGCAAGAAAGAGAATTGAATTTAAAAAAAAACAAACAAACTGTATTTAGTGATTATAAGATCACTGATAACCATGAAGACAGATAACCTTTGAATTAAGTGATGAGGTCAGAAGACAGACTGAAAGGGTTCGAGAAGTGAATAAGATATACAGAAGGGGAGGCAATGAATATAACCTGCCATTTTCCACAATTTACTCAGTTACTCTGTGAAATGTCCTAAGGGTCAGACAACTTGAGTTCTAGTCTGAATTCTCCCATGAACAGATTTCAGCAAGCCTTTGGGCAAGTCATTTAACCACTCTAGGCCTCAGTTTCTTCCTATGTCAAATGAGGGGGCAGGGTTCTAAGGTCCCTCTTTGCTTCCAAATGCTAGGAATTTAGTTTCAATGAGAGTAAAGAATTTTTTAACCTCACTAGATCTCGCCACAGAATTTAAACCATAGAATCTTGGAGTAGGAACAGACCCTATCTTTAGCAGGAGCCTATCAAGCACATGAGTCATCTGCCAAGAACTTGAATTATGCGATCTCTTTTCCTGGCTTCCTTTGGGTGAGCCAGATTCAGTCTTTACCACATGCCCTAATAATAAAGGAAAGAGGGGGCTTTTTGTATTCTTTCTAGTACTTTTTCCTGGGACTGAGCCTCTGTCTGTAAAGCCCTGAATAAGACAGATTGTCATTCTTATAACCACATTCAAAAGAGGCAGCAAAGTGCGTTAGCTAGAAGGCCAGCCTTAGAGCCAAGATGACTCCTATTTCTAACACAAAGTAGCTGTGTGACCTTGGGCAACCACTTAACCTCTCAGTGAGTTCCTGATTTATATCAGTTGAGTATCCACACTGGGACATCCCCCTACACCAAAGAAACTAGTCAGTCAGTCAGTCAGTAAGCAATTACTAAGCTCTTACTAAGTGCCAGGGATGTGATAAACTCTGGGGATACAAATACAAGCAGAAAGATGGTCAGTGCCTTCAAGAAGCTTATGGGGGTGGAGAGGAAAGGGTTGTGAAGACACCAGGCATGGTGGAGAAAGTCCAGAGATGCATAAGCAGTACAGCCTACAGAGGAAGGAAGACAGGGCTGCCCTAGGGCATCCTCCTTCAAAACAAAAGTTCTGAGAAGTACCAGCCAATCAGAGGGAGAGACTCCACGGGCAAAGGGGACTTCCAATGTGAGAAGTAGTCCAGGGGTGGAGTGAGCAGAGGTTTCTGTGGCCTTGGAGACAAAGTCCTGTGGAAATGAGTCAGCAAGACAGCTTTAAAAAGAATGAAGACTTGGTTGGCCTGGGCCTCCTCTTAAATTGGAGGTTCTCCAATCACAGATCCAGAATCTCTCACCACAAAAAAAAAAAAAAAAAGATTCAAAGTACTCATTATCAATCAATCATCAAGCAATGATTAGGTGCCTCCTTACTATGTGCTAGATGCTAGTGACAAAAGGAAAAAAATCAAGCAGATGCTGCTCGCAAGAAGTTTCTAGTCTTTTGGGGGAGACAGCTTGTTTATACCTAAATACATGGCATAGTTCGTTGTGTCACTAAGAAATGAAGAAGAGATTAGTATGAGCCATGGCTCCACTTGCAGAAAAATGCATATGTTTGTTTGACCTTTCTGTGACCTATAGACCACAGGAGTAGAGTGTGTGCATGTGTGCACACACACAACCATCTATCATCTAAATGAAGAAGGTACAGAAATCCATGCATGTCTCCCCTCTCTGTTTGAAATTAACCCACCATAAATCTATGAGTAAGACAATCAGGCTGTCTGAAGGTAAACATAGCAGTAAAATTCAGCAGTGATGACTTGACCTGATATCCAAGTCTCACATGATACTGTGCATGTTGGGACATAGTTTTAGGCATAAAATTCAATACCATATGACTCTGACCCAGGTCATAAGTTTAGCGAATCCCTTTGAAATGAGTTACTGAAAACATCTCCTTTCTATAATAAAATGGAATTTGCCCATAAATACACAAGCAGAAATTAAATTGTGGTATGTTTCCTGGAGCCTATTTGTCTAGGAGTAAGCATTCATCAGTTTTGTTACCAATCTATTACTGATTCTTTTTATATAGCCTTTGGGCAATATTTTTAGCCTCTTGGGTCCTCAGTTTACTCAGTTAAAAATCTGGGAAAATAAACCTTGCTGTTCTTTTCATAGCAGTCCTGGATAAACTGATAAATAAGGTTGTAATTTATGTTCATTCATCTGTTCATCAAAAATTTTATTGACTGTCATCTGTACATGGAACACCATATAAGACACTGTAGGGAATGCAAAATCAACAGAAAGAATGGGTCCTGCCTTCAAAAAGGATACAGTCTAGTTGGGAAGACAAGACAGAGCCACATGAAACAACTAAAAACATAAATAAGTTGTAGGTCATAAACTATAAATAGTCTATAAATCTTGGGAACACAGACCAAGTGGATAATTCAAGGGACTTGAATAAAAAGTACTATTAAATTACAAAGCACCCTTGTTGAAACCAGGTCCCAGTCTCCTCTGCCCAAGAGGCAACCTGAGAGAACTAACAGTTAGGGCACATAACTAAAAATCAAGTGATTAAGGTTCAGCTGAACTCTTCCAACTGACTTGCTGTGAAGGTAAATTTATTAATATCTGTGAATTTATCTATCTCTGGAGTAGGAATGAATATTCAATTCAATCAAATTCAACTAGCATACATTTGAAGACCTAGCAATAATGAATGACATTTACAGGGGGCTTTAAAGTTCACAAAGCAATTTATGGATAGTGGGGGGAAAGAGGGGAAAAGAAGGACAATGGCCAGTGAGGGCCCAATCCATACAGCACGCTCAGACTTGCCCTTCCTGGAGCGCACACAGATATCCTTAACCTGGTTCCAATTCAACATGTGGTAGCATGGTGAGCCTACTTCCATCCATGAATGATTCTATGAGGAGTTGATACTATGATGTGATAAAGAGTCTTCTGGTTGGCTGAGGAGCTGGAAGGACTGATGAATCATGAGTTGCTAAGCTGAGACTGAATGTCCATACAAAAATAGTGACCCACCCTTCTGCCAGCCTTTTTGATTCTTTTCCTTAATAGTGATGAGGTAGAACTGCTATAGGTTTCTGGATTGGGGGAAGAATAGATGACCTATCTCCAATATGGCTGCCATGTTTCCATGAGCATATGGCTATTTGTTTTACATTTTTTAATAAGTTTTTATTGATGTCTTCTATTTTTTTTACATCATCATAGTTATCCTCAGCATCTTTCCCCCTTCTCTTCTCAGTGAGTATCTTGTACAACAAATAGTATTTTTAAAGACAAATTTTAAAAAGAAAGAAAAAAAGGGGACGGGGGAGGAATTAGCACAACTGATCAATACATTGAAAAAGTCTAAAATCATGCACAATATATAATGCCTATGGACCTCCCAATTCCACAAATAGGTAGATTGGGGGCATCTTCTTCTACCTTTTCAGAAATTAATGAATGATCTTCATAATTTTGTTACATGCACTTTTGATTTTTTGGTTTGTTGTTTATTTTTTTCCATTTATATTGTTGTAGTCAGTGTGTGTATTGTTTTCTTGGCTCTGCTTACTTTACTCTCCATCAGTTCATGTAGATCTTTCCATGCTTTTCTGCATTCATCACATACATATATTATTTCTTAAAACACAATAATATTCCATTACCTTCATGTGCCACAATTTGTTTAGGTTTCCCCCAGTCAGTGGACATCTACTTTGTTTCCAATTCATTGCTATCACAAAAAGTACTGCTATAAATATTTTTGTGTATATGGGGACTTTCTTCTCAGTGATGGGTTTCTTGAGGTATAAGCCCAGTAACAGAGTCTCTGATTCAAAGAGTAAGGTCACTTTTAGTCATTTTATTTGCATAATTCCAAACTGTTTTCCAAAAATGTTATACCATTTCACAGCTCCACCAACAATGTATTAGTGTGCCTATCATTCCACAAACGCCCAACATTCACCATTGCTATTTTTGGTCATTTTGTCCATTTATAGAGTTTGAAATAAAACATCTGAGTTTCTTTGGTTTGCTTTTCTCTTACTGTTAGTTATTTGGACCATTCTTTTTTATGATCAAGAAAACTTTGCAATTCTTCTTTTGAGAAGTGTTTATTTATACCCTGTGGGGGCAACTAGGTGGTGCAGTGGATAGAGCATCAGTGCAGGAGTCAGGAGGATCTAAGTTCAAATCTCACCTCAGACACCTGGCACTCACTAACTATGTGACCTTGGGCAAGTCACTTAACCCCAATTGCCTCATCCTGGGTCATCTCCGGTCATCTTGATGAATATCTGGTCATTGGATTCAGATGGCTCTGGAGGAGAAGTGAGGCTGGTTATCTACACAGCCCTCACTCACTCAAAAAAAACAAAGTCAAGTGCAAGCCATGTCATTATTTCTCTGATGGCATGGTCTTCTTCAGCAACGAAGGACGAACACACATATTTATACCCTGTGAATATTTACCTCTTAGGGAATGTTGTATATTTATTCCTTCCTGATCTTGGATGAATAAGGGAAAGCAATTCTCAGGTGACTGAGAGTTCCATCATAGGTTCCACTGACAATAAAAGTCAAGAGTAGAGTCCACTGGAGGCAGTTGCAGTGGCCACCAGAGTGAACGGGAAGGATGACAAAGGAAGCACTGGCAGACAGATAGAGAAAACCAGTCACCTGCAGTCAGCAGCATTTTCAAACATAATGGCCCCTGGCAACAGTGAGAAGTGCTGGTTATGGATTCTAGAAAGTCATAGATACTCAGAATCAAGAAATTTATATCTGAAAGGATAGGAAAGCTCCAGAAAGAGAAAAAAACTATCTAAGCCAGAAGTCAAGAAATACCCCTTAGCCACATGTGTTTTCTACATTTGTGTCTAATTACCTTTGTATTTTAAACTTAATCCCATTTTCCCAAAGGACCTTGGGTATACAGGGGAATCTCCCAGTATGAAGGAGGGAAGAAGTATGGTTGTTCTTGTAACTACTATTTTTGCTGTACCTTCCCAAGAAATCCCTTTTCAAAAAATTACAAGTTCTACTAGTTGATTGATGCTTGGCAATCAGAAGTATTCTGGATAGGGGTTCATCAGTAAAAGTACTAGAAATCTCAGCCCTTCAGGATTACCCCTAGATCTCTAAGGCAAATGAGTAATGGTCAGTTACCCTCTGTGGACCTGAACTACCAGTACAAATAGGACTTAGAAGAGTGAGAACGGAGTGGGTGCTATCTCATAGTGTATAGATATCTCATTTGAGACTCACTACAATCCTGGGAGACAAGTACTACAGATTTTATTATCCCCAATTTTTTGTACATGCGGAAATTGAGACTGAGTGAGGCGACCACAGGTCATATAGATCATGTTAAAGACAGGATTCAAACCTAGGTCTTCCTGAAAGATGCTGCACCACACAGCCTCTCTAATACAGTTATTATTATCCATTTGGTTAAGAAATATTTATTAAGCATTTCCTGTTCATCTAATATTAAGAGAGCTGCACTGAGGTAAAGAGGGATCAATCAATCAACAAGTATTTATTAGGAAAGTACTGACTCCTTCTTCAGGACAAGTGTGTTAAGGACTGTAGGTGAAGGAATAAAACAGTCTCTGCTCTTAAGGATTTTAGACAGCCCAGTTAGATAGTCTGAAAAGATAGGTTAGGGTTAGCCTACATTCAATTTTGAATGTCAGATGAAAAGTCAGAACTTCATCCTCCAGGGAATGGAAAGCCATGGAAAGTTCTTGATAAAGAGAATGGATTTGAAGTCACAGAACCAGAGTTTGAATAATCCCAGCCCTGTTTGACTTTGAACAAATAATTTAATCTCTCTAGACCTCCATTACCTAATCCATAAAATAACAGGGTTGAACTAGATGGCTTCTGAAGTATCTTCCACATGAAATTTATGATCCCATAAGGAAAGTGAGAAGTGAGTTTTAAAAATAAATTCAGTAGTAGTATCTCAGAGAAGCTAGAAAAGCAGCTGAAGATAATGAGACTTGCTAAGAAATTTCTATAATAATTCAAATGTAAGACAATAAAAGCCTGTCTTAGAATTGTAATAAAAAAGAGAGGAAGGGAGAAAAGAGAGTGTGGCATAATGGCAAGAGCACTGTCCTTATAGAACTTGGATCTGAACCCCAAGTTCTGCTACTTTCTATTTGTATGACTTTAGGTAACTCACCTCAACATTCTATGATCCTAAGATTAAAAAAAAAAATACTATTTAGTAAATGTAATAAAGATAAGAAGAAGAAGACTTAAGGAGAACTCCAAATTTTCCCACTTGAAATATGACCTAGACTAAATGACTCTATAATAGGACCCAAAAATGTTACTTAGAATGTATTTATAAGAATTTTACCTATTGTAAAATTTAAAACATCATTAAATTCTACAATATATCCTCATTTGTAAATTATGGTGGTTACACTCAGAGTTATATGTAATGTTCCTTTTA
This sequence comes from Notamacropus eugenii, assembly GCF_028372415.1. Classification (NCBI taxonomy): domain Eukaryota; kingdom Metazoa; phylum Chordata; class Mammalia; order Diprotodontia; family Macropodidae; genus Notamacropus; species Notamacropus eugenii. The sequence continues at coordinate 412,087,614 of NC_092873.1, forward strand.
TATCCTAATGCCCTACCTTAAATAAACCTGTTTCCTTAGAGGCAAAATTTCATTATTAAAATAGAATTCAATAAAAGAAGCTTTCCACTCCAGATCAGATTGTAGTTCTTCAAAGAACCACCAGGTGTCAGAATTATCAACAGTATAATTTGCCTTCAAAAATTGAAACCTCTGAAGCTCATTTGTCTTTCCGTATTGTTTTCATTAAAGACATGGGGAAAGGTTTATGAAAACTTGCAGATTCAAGATTTGAAGAGAAGTGCTTGTACATGGTACAAAGAAGGGGCAGTGCCTGCGTAGAAAAGGATGCATTCATTCTCCTGATTGAACATTATATATTACTTAGGAAAAGTAAATTGGTTTAGGATGAATTTAATTCAGCAAACATTTTTAAAGTGCCTACTATGTACAAGGCATAGTTCTAGGCTCTGGGAATATTCCACAATCACTGCTGCCATGGAGATTACTGAAATCTAGGAGGGGACAGACAATACTATAATTTGAGGGATTGTTGCTCTTTCTTCATTTTCTAAGAGGACCCATAACATCATGGGATGAGGTCTTGACTCATGCAGCAGTTGCATTTAAGTGAAGTAGAGTTGCACAAAGTCATCATTCTCACTCTCTCTTCCAGCATCATTAAAGTCCAGGGGCAAGACAAAAGTAAAAAAAAACTGGTAATGGTTCGGTTTACAGTGGATGACCTTGCCATCTTTGATGCCTGACCAAGCTCCAATACCTGCTTTCAGTCACCTTCCCCCTAACTCACTGACAAGTTTGAGGTCTGTCAGTTACCCTCAACCTGGTGGAGCCCATCTGCCAAGAGAGTTTTACCAGCATGTGACTGCTGTACATGCTACCACTTCTTAGAGCCACAGATGAGAATTGGATGGTAGGTGGATATCAGCTATGTGAAGTAAAGACAGTAGATACTATGAGATGAGTTATAAAGCCATTACAAAAGTCCATATCAACAGTAATAAGGACATGAATTTTGGTAGTGGTAGTAGGAATGGAAAAGAAGGGATATTTTCGAGATAGAAATTATGGGATTTAGTAACTGACTAGATATGAGAAGTAAGAAAAGAGGAAGAGTCAGGAATGTTCTGAGAAAAATAGAGAGAACTCAGAAGGAGGGGTAGGTTTTAAGTGCAAGATAATGAGTTCAGTTTGGGGAATGTTGAGTTTGAGAAGGCAATATCCAAATGGAGACTAATAGACAACTGGAGATACAGGAATAGAAGCCAAGGGAGAGGTCAAGTCAAAAGATAACAGACTTATCAACCATCTGCACAGAGATGATAATTAAAGGACAGGATTACTAAGGAAGAAAATTTAAAGAAAAAAAGACATGCTTGGGAGGTACCACATTTAGAGAGAAGATTAATAGGAAACCACAAATAAGACAGAAAAGAAATGGTCGAAGAAGTAAGAAAAGAATAAGAAGAACATCTTGGAAGTCAGGAATAAAGAAGACAGCATTGTTGATTAACCATGTCAAATTCCAGGAAAAGTTCAACAAGAGTGAGGACAGGCAGTGTAGTATAAGAAAAGTCCTAGATTTGGAGTTAGATGACCTGGGTTCATATTACAGCTCTGTGTGACTTTCAGCTAGTCACTTCACTTTTCTTTGTTTTATAATCTGAAAATGGGGGGATTGGACCAGAGGATGTCTAAGATACTTTATTCAAGATGTAAATCTTATGAGTCTAAGATAGGACTAAGAAAAGGAAAACAAATTTGTCAACTAGGATGTACTTGGTGATCTTGGAGACACCAGTTTCCAGAAAGTGGTATGGACGGAAGGAGGATCTCTGAGGATTGAAGAGTACATGAGTAGTGAAGAATTAGAGGTAGTGAGTACTTGTTAGAACTTTAAAGGGGACACCATTTTTATCATGTCAAACTCCTTATGGACTCATCAGTGCTTATATGATAGAGTCCAAATCCCTCAGGCTGGCACTCAATTATCTTGTTCTAATTTACCTTTCCAACCTATTATCCCACTACTCTCCTGAATTAATGCCCTATCTTCAGACTAGTAAAAGTGGAAAACATAGGTAAAGACTTATAGAAGGAACTAGAGCAAAATGCATTATGCTCCAGGTGAGACAAGGCAACATTAAAAATAGACAAGGTTAGAAGAGATTGAAATGATCAAAGGATTAGATTGTCAAAAGCACCAAAAAGGAAAATGACAAATGTTGGAACGACTGTGGAAAACAGGCACATTGCTATACTCTTAGTAAAACCATGATTTGTACATTCTGTAACATAATTTGGAATTATGCCCAAAAAGTGACTAAATTGTGTATATCCTTTGACCTAGCAATACTACTACAAGGTCTATACCCAAAAATCAAGTAAAGAGGCTCATTTATCTCATATGTATAAAATATTTATAGCAGTTCTTTCTATGGTAGCAAAGAACTGGAAACTAAGGAGATGTCGATCTCCTTAGGGGGAATGGCTAAACCAATTACAGCAGGAAGTTCTCACAAGGGAATTGAGGGGATTAGAACAGCAAGTGGTAGTGGGAATTGGGTGAACCACACCTATTCTGTCTTGTGACTCAATTTAGGAGCTAGCTCAGTTCCCTTTCTTTTCAATTATGGGTCTAGTCCAATTTCTGTCTTGTGAGAAAATTTTATTCAATTGTGGGAATTGGGAGAAAACGTTCTTGCATTGTTTGAACCTTGCCCTGGATGGCCAGGAAATTGGATCACTTCTACCTAGTGCTTAAAGACCCTTAACTAAGGACCTAGGTCATGATGACCGGAAACTCAGTCAGATCTGAAGACTGACGTGAGGAATTCTCTCACAGTTATACATCTCAAGCAACCCATAAGTCTTATCTGAAAACTGGCCCCATATTGGTCAATCAGTTATTGTTTCCATGTTTCTTTTGAATGAATACAGACACTGGGAGAGGGATACTTCTTGTTCTAATTTTGGGGAGTTGCACCTGTTCACTCTCCCCCTCCCTATTTGGAAAGACCCTAATCTTTCTACCAATTAGAAATCAGAACACCTAATTTTGTATCCAGGATAATTATTTTTTTTTAATTAATTTGTCTTATTTGATTGTTTTTAATGCATAAAAGTCTGTCTGCCCCTATATTTGGGGTCCAGTGCCAAAAGTGGGGGGGGGGGGAACCTGGTCCTGATTTGTTATGCAATCAACAAGAATTGATTAATAAATCAACATGCTTGAAAGATTGAACATTTGTTTCCTCAGTCATTTCATCTTTCAGCCACCATACTCAAAATTTTTTGGTTTCAGAACTACTTTTTACTCTTTAAAAATTATTGAAGATTCCTCTAAAAGGACTTTTGCTTATGTAGGTTATATCTATTGATTTTTTTTTTGCTATATTAGAAATTTAAACATCTTAGTATTTTCATGAAATAGGTTTGACCTCACAGTCCCCTGGGGACTCCGGGGTCTTCAGACCACACTTTGAGAACCTCTGGTATATGAATGGAATGTCACACTATTGTGCTGTGATAAATAATGAGAGGAAAGGTTTCAGAGAAACCTGCAAAGAATTGTAAGAATTAATAAAAAGTAAAATAAACAAAACCAGAACAATTTATACAATAACAACAATCTGTAAAAACAAACAACTTTGAAAGACATAAGAACTCTAATCAACCCAATGTCCAACCATGACTTCAGAGGATTAATAATGAAGCACGTTATAGGTGGTAGACTCAAGATGCAGAATGAGGCTTCTATTTTTTGGACATGGCCAACGTAGGCCATGTAGGAGTTTCTCTTGCTTGACTATGCATATTTGCTATAAGAGTTTTATTTTTATTTTTCCAGTAGGAGAAGATAAGTGTTGGGGGATAAAGTGGAAAGTTATTTTGTTCGTTGAAAAAAATTAAATTACATAAAAAAAGAAGTTATCAGAGAAACTACATAATTAATAATAATGAGAGCTATCAAGCATATGGATAGCACTTTAAGATTTGCAAGTACTTTCCATCTATTATCTCATTTGATCCTCGAAATGCCTGTGAGGTTGGTGCTACTATTATTCCCAATTTTCAGATAAGAAAATTTATCAAAGTAAAAAACCCCTATCTGAGGCACATAGCCTGAAGGACTGCCCAGTGATACTGCATACTACATCGTGTCTATATATGGAGATGTGACTCCTAACTCACTGAAAGACTTCTAAACCTATGGTGCTGCATACAGTGCATGTGAGAAGAGAGACTTCAAAGATTCTAGAGAGAAAGAGAAATGAGAAGCAGAGCTTAAAAGAGACAAGGAGTGAGAGAAGGTACAAACTTGTGTAGGACTAATGAGAGTTCTCAGAGCTGCAGGCATGTGGAGAAAGCACATCACATCCCTTGATTCCTAGTACCTAGCACCTAGAGACTTCTAAGAGTAGACTTTTCCAATGAGTTCATTCTTTCCTTGGTGCAGCTGAGCTTTTATTCCACTCCCAAACTAAAGAGACCATATACCCTTATGTATGCCATTTTCTACCTTAAACTGTATGATCTCTTAAATTTCTATTTGTGGCTTACTTGTAAAAATATGCTTGCTAGTTTTCTGTGATTATCTCTTGGGTGTGAGCACCTGGCGGAAGGGAGCTAACTGACCCAAAGTAAGTTGCTACCCTTCCCTTCAGAGCAAATAGGAAATAGTATAAAATTATTCCCATGGAGAAGCTCCCATCTGTGATAGGATGGTGAGCAAACATGCTTATTCAAATAACCCAAAAGTTATGTAAGTTAGGATAGGTGATAAAATATATAAGAGTAAATGACAAATCTGACTTTGATTTGAGAGTGAGATCAAATGTTAGCTAAACTAAGGAGTGAACAAGTGTATTGTAGAAGCCTGTTGCTAGCAGTCCTGGCAGGAGTGAGGGGGGGAGGTGCAGGCACTAGCACACTAGCAGTCAAGACACGTTGTGGGGCAGGTTCTTCTCATAAGTCTGTGGCTCCAGTGAATCCTATTAAGCTATTCACATATCTGTTCCTTCTCTCCTACGGATCTCCCTCAAACTCCTTATTCCTCTCTCTATTTTCTTCAAAGTGTCTCTCTCACTCACATATGCAATGTCATCTCATATATATACTTGAGATATATATTATGCAATGTCATCTCATATATATACATGAGATATGTATGTATACACGTGTGTGTATGCGTATGTATATATATGCATATTGCACTGTATAAGTATGTATATATGTGTGTATGTGTATGTATATAGATATATATAAATATGTAGTTGTTGAGTCATCATGTCTAATTCTTCATAAGTGACTTGCCCGAGGTCACACAAGTAGCATATGTGTATATGTGTATGTGTGTGTATGTGTGTGTGTGTATCACCCAGCATCACAAAACGGTCCTTCAAGAAAATGTCAATCTCATTTAGAGTAAGGATGTTAAGCAAAAAGAAAAAGAAAGAGAAAGAGAGACAAGAAAAGAAAATTAACATGCAAGTGCTATAACGAGGATCTGTTTGGGGGAAAAAAACTAATAAAATAGGCCAACTACTAGCTATTTTGATTTTTTTTAAAGACACAGAAAAAAACAAATTACCAAAATAAAAAATGTAAAAGGAGAATAAATAACAAATAAAAAAAGTATAGTAGTTAAGTTCTAGGTACCCAGTTTGTTAAGGTGAATGAAAGTTCAGAGGAGCAACTCAGAACATGTGCTTCATAAGGAACAAGGAAAAAAAAGCCAGTTTGCCTGGATCACAGTGTACAGCAAGAGAAATAATACACAGTGTGAAAAATTTTTAAAGCTAAGCAAAGTTTATATTTTTAATGATTGAGTCAATAGGAAGAAACTGGAGTTGGATGAATATGGCCATGACATGGTCAGATCTGCCCCTAAGGAAAATCACTTTGATGGCAATAGATGGACTTGAGTAGTAAGAAATTTGAGAGAGGCTTTTGCAATAATCCAGGTGAGAGGTGATAAAGATCTGAAATAAAATAGGAGCTATGTGAGTAGAGAGAAAGGTGGGATGCAAAAGATGTTGTGGAGGTATAAACAGAGAGATGAGAAAACTAATTGGACATCAGGAGTGAGGAAGGATTAAGGTTTGAGGAAAATGCCGAGGTCTTAAGCCTGGGGGACTAGAAAGATGATAGTTCCTTCAACGGAAATAGGGAAGTCTAGAAGAGAGGTAATGTTGGGGGGAGAGATAATGAGTTCTATTTTGGACAAACTGAGTTAGTGGCAAATTGCATTGTGGCAAATGGCAACGAGGGACTGAAACTCGGGAAAGACTGGAAGTATAGAAATGATAATCAAACCTATGGGAGCGTATGGGTTCACTAAGAAACAGAAGAAGAGGGAAACGTAGAAGGCCCAGGACAAAACATTGAGGAAGTCTCATAGTTTGGGGAATAACATGGATTATGAGTTAGCAAAGGAGACTGAGAATCAGTCAAATGTAAGAGGTAAATCAGGAGAGGGCAGTGTTATGAAAACACAAAGAGAATATAGTAGAGAGTAGTCAACAATGCCAAATGCAGCAGATCAGTAGAGTAGGACAAAGACTAAGAAAAGACCATCAGATTTGGTCATGATGCCACCATTTTGTAACACTGGAAAGCACAGTTTCAGCTGAGAGACAAGGTCAGTCAAATTGCAGAAAGTTAAGGAATGAAAAGAAAAAAGGAGGCAGTGAATGCAGCTAAGAAAGGAAAGAGAGATGCAGGATGCTAGCTTGATGATACTGAAGGCCCTAATAAAGGATTTTTTAAGGATAAAGAAAACTTGGACATGTTTGTAGGCAGTTCAGAAAGAATCAGTACCTAGTCAGAGGTTGAAGATTCAAGAGAAATGGGATAAGTGGAAATCCAGTGAAAGGGACAGAAGGGATACAGATCTGGTATGCATATAGAGGAGCTGGCCTTAGCAAAGAGAAGGACCACCTCTTCAGAGATATGTGGGGGGGTGGAGGGGAAGAGGAGAGAGTGGGACATGATGTCAATGAGTTCTGGGACCAGGGCAATGAGAGAATAAGACACTCATTTCTAAGGGCTCCAAGTTTCTCAGTAAAGTAAGAAGCAAGGTCCTCAACTGACAGAAAGACAGAAAAAGCAGGTGGGTGTAAAGAAAAAAAAAGGAAATGGTAAAGAGTACATATCTAAATACTATGAAAAGTATCTCTTGAAAACCAACAACTAGTATTATCTGTCATTAAATAATACTAGAGAACTTTCCAATGAGATCAGGGGTATAGCAAGGAAGTCCATTGTTAACACTATTATTTGCTATATTTCTAGGAATGCTACCTATCATAAGACAAGAAAAGATATTTACATAAATAGACACAGGCAAAGAATAAATAAAATTATCAATTTTACAGATAGGTTTTTCTTAGAAAATCCAAAAGACTCAACTAAAAACTGAAACAATAACTTCAGCAAAGTAACAAGATATAAAATAGCCCATTAAAAACATCAGGAAAAGGCCAGCTGTAGAATTAGAGCCTAAAACCAGATCTGAGGCTTCCTTAAGAAGAGGTAGCTAAATGTTCTGAAAAGGAAGAAGCGTTTTTTCCTTCCAAAAATTAAAATAGAGCCACGAGAGTTTTCAAGTTAGAAATCACACACTAAGAGGTAGAGGACGATGAGAAATAATGGTAATTGGTGAGTCTCTTCTCAGTGTACGGAAACAGCTATTTTTTTAGCTATTGAAAGTAGAAAAAAAGAACGAAAAGAGTCACTGAGGCATCTTTATTGTTGTTGATGGAAAGAAAAAAATAAAAGGAAGGACAGAATGACTGTCATTCAACTAGCATTTATTAAGCTTCTAACTGCCAGGCCCTAAGCTAAGTCCCAGGAATACAAAGAAAGCCAAAAGATAGTCACTTCCTAGGAACTCGTAGCCTAACGGGTGGAGACAAGAGGTAAACAACCATGTACAAAGGAGATATATTCAGGATAAATTAGTGACAATCCCGGGGAAGGCAATAAAGATTAAGGGCTGGAAAAGCCTTCTTGTAGAAGATGAGACTTTAGCTGAGACTTGAAGAAAGCCAGGGAAGCCAGAAGGCAGAGATTAAGCAGAAGAAGGTTCCAAGCATGGAAGACAATCAATGAAAATGTCTCAGAGTTGAAGGGTCTTCTGAATGCCAGTCTCACTGGATGACAGGGTAAGGTACAAGAAAACTGGAAAAGGGAGGAAAGGGCCAGGTTATGAAGAGTTTTAAAAGTCAAACAAACAATTTTATATGTGAGTTTGGAGGCACTAGGAAACCACAGAAGTTTATTGAATAGGAAGGTGACAAGGTCAAATTTGTGTTTTAGGAAGATCAATTTGACAGCTGAGCAGCATTGAAAGTTCTAGACTTTAAAAGTTATATACTTTAAAAAAACAGTAATCTGTACCTAATAGAGACCTACAGTTTCATATACAATCCTCTTTTTCTGTTTTACTATGTATATAGAAATACCTATTCTATTTGGTGCTTAATAAGTTCCAAATAAAAGAAAAAATTCAGTTAAAAAATATTGCCAATGATTAGGAAGTCTTGGGAAAGAGACTCAAGACTGTAGAGGCACAAGTTGTGTTCTCCTCACTGTTACTCACTGAAAGCAAAGGATCTAGAAGAGAAAAATTGATTTAAGAAATGAACAGATGACTCAGAAAAGATTTGCATTTCTACATCACAACTTGTAATACAGGGTTCACAGATTCCTGACCAAAGATGGAGTCCATCTAACCAAGGATGGTAAGAAAATATTTGCCAGGTATCTCATAAATTTCATTTTAAAAGGTTTTACACAAAAATGTTTAAAGGAGAGGGAAAACACCACTTATTTATATTTCCTACAGAGGTAAAGCATAAAGAAGACCCAAGAAGTACATAGAAGATGAAATTCCAAGAAAGAAGTCAATAGTAAAACCCAGCACCTCAACTGTTTGTACACAGATGCCCCAAGTTTAGGTAACAAACAAAAGGAACTACAGGTTTTGATTCCAAAAAGTATCACTGAGACTTGATAGAATGAAACCATGACTAAACTGTGGTTCTGAAAGGGGATAACTTACTTGAAAGAAAGAGGATGTAAAAGGAATGTCACTGAATATTAAGAAAGTATATTCATAACAGAATATTTGGATGAAAGTTAAAGGATGAAGAAATAAATGATTTTTGTCACTGAAGCATATTACAGACCATGATGACAGAGAGAGAAAATAGATGAAGTCTTTGGGAAAAGGATCACAAGCCTGGCACAGAAGCGTGATAGTGAAGTGATGGGGAGGTTTCAATTATCCACACGTCGGCTGGAGCTCATTCTCTGTCAAAAGTTGAACAGCTAATAGCTTCTTAACTTGTTTTAGTGATAACTTCAGTTGCATACAGAATTAAAATAAAGATTAGGGCAAAATGTATTATGCTTCAGCTAAAATTTAAAAAAAGGCAGGGTAACAATCTCGATCTCAAACAAAGTTGCAGTAAAAATAGACTTAACTAAAAGAAATAAACAGGGAAATCACATTTTGCTGAAAGGTACCACAGACAGTGATTTAATATCAATACCAAATATGAATGTGTGTATATACACACATATAGATATACACATACATATATACACATATGCATACATATGTGTACATATATGCATATGTATAATACATAACACATAATATACCACATGGCATAGCACCCAAATGCTATAAGAAATGGTGAAAGGGTTGTGCTATAAGAAATTTAGTTTCTTATAATGTGCTATAAGAAATGATTGGAACGATTTCAGAGAAACCTGAGGAGATTTATATGAACTGATGAAGAGTAAAATAAGTAGAACTAGAAGAATAATTTATACAATTACAACAATATTGTAAAGACAAACAACTTTGAAAGACTTAGAAACTCTGATCATTTTAGAGACCAGTTACAATTTCAGAGAACTCATGATGAAACATGCTACCCATAGGCTGACAGATTAAGAACTCAGGGTAGACTGAGACACTCGCACACATATAGGTATGTGTATGTGTATATGTGTACATGTGTGTAAATATACATGTATGCACACATATACATACATATACGTGTTGGAAATTGCCCACTTCAGGAATTTGTTTTACTTGACTACACATCTGTAACAGGGAGCTTGTTTTTCTTTCTTTTTCATTTGGAGAAGGGGAAAGAATTGAAGAGAAAGGAAAGGTAGATTTTTCTTGATTAAAATAAAAAAATTTAATTTAAAAAATATAGGTAAATGGGGAAAATATTTAAAGCACATATCTCTAAGTAAGGTCTTATATCCAAAAATGGGGGTAAATTATTTATATCGACAGATATTTATTGCAGCATTTTTTTATGTAACAAAGAACTGGAAACAAAAAGAGCACTTCTCAATTAGAGGAGATATGAACAAATTATGGTTTAAGAACATAATGGAAAATTATTGTACCATAAGAAAACATGAATATAATAGATCCCCAGAAATCTGGGAAATCTTTATGAACTCATGCAGAATGAAACTGACATGTCTACAATAAAAGAAAACAGCTTTGTTTTTGATTTCCCATAACAGAAAGAATTCTATTATGACCAACTGTGACTTCAAAACACTGTTAGTAAAGCTTGTTTTTCACCTCCTGTCAATAAAGGTGATGAATCAGAAGTTCAGAATAAGACATAATTACATTTCTAAAAATAGTCAATTTGTTGATTTGTTTTGTTTAACTACCCTTATTTGTTACAAGAGAGGTTGTCTGTATAGGGAAGAGTAATTCATGGAGGAGGCAGTTAATAAGTAATGATGTAAAAAAGAAAAAAAAAAAGCAAAGAACATCAATGAAACATATTTAAAAGCACACCAAAAAACAGAAAAATTCAAAAATTCAAAAGACAAGCAAGGTAGCTTTGTTACTTTATGTTAAAGCAAAAATACACTTTTAAAAAAGCCATACATAACAAATTTAGTTTCATATGTAATCCTCTTTTCTTTCTACATTAAAATTTTTCATTCATGTCTATTATGTTCATAACAAAAAAAATGTAATTTAAAAATAAACACAAAACTATACTGTTTAGGGAGAGTTTGCCTCATCTAAAGGTCAGAACTAGATTTTTTTTTAAATCTAAAATTCTTTTAGTAATTGAGTCTTAACCCTACTATATCCTTCTGAATCTTTAACCAAGCTTTTAAAAATTAACGTTAGCTATAAAATGACTATGCTGATTCTCCCTTAGAGCATCTATGAGGTTCATAAGAATGGAGTCTCAGACCTGGAAAGATCTAGAAGTAATTTCAACCAATCCCTTTTTTACAGATGAAGAAACATGCCCAGAGAAGTTAAATGATCTACCCAAGATCACAAAACCCTTTGTTTTAGATATGAGGGAACTGATGCCCAGACAGGACCAAGGAGACTTGTCTAACATCAAACAGATAAGCAAGTGAAAGAGTTGGTATATGAACCCAGGTCGTCTAATTCCAAATCCAGTGCTCTTCACAGTGACTAAAACTAGGACACTCTCCCGTCCCATCAACAAGGACAAGAGAAGCCAACATCCAGAAATCAATGTGCTGTGCAAATGTGCAAGCATCGTCCTATGTTTGCAGAGAAAAAAATGGATTCCATATAGTCTTGAAATTCATGCTACACTCCAGCAAACTAGAATCTTATCTACCCCTAGGGTTCAAGTATATGTAACTAAGTTCCTTCTAATGGGTTTAGTCATTATTTACAGCTCTTCCTATTAACCTTTGACCTCATGGTCTATTTTACATAGTTCCTTATTCACTGAAAAGTTGACTCCCTCACAAATGGGCTACACCTTGGTGTGTTCCTATCTAACCCAGAACCTGCTGGCTTAGTCTTGAAGATTGAGATTATTCAGGAGGGGATGAATCCAGGAGAGGCTCTCTTATTAAGTGTGGAATTTTTGGAAACTAGGAATGTAGTACTCCTCCCACGTCTTCTTCCATTGTGCTGCCTGGTTCTTCCACTGGAGGCAAGGGGTGTGTATGTAGCCTGCTTTTTCTCCACTTCAGCAGGACCTGCCGGCCAGACACTTCACACCATGGAGAGCCTGGAAGAAAACGTCAATGTTCCCAAAGATGAGAGAACCTCAGAGAGTTCCAGGAGGCTCCCAAAAGAATCAAGAATTGTTCTTGTCTCTTTTCACTCCTATGCTTTAAGAATTCCTAGTTCCTTTCCATGGAACATATTGTCTAAGACCTTTTCTCCTCAAAGATGATCCCAGTTGTTAGTAATACTTCTCCCATACCACCTTTCATACTTTCATGTTCTCTATTTAATTCACATATATTTTGTATTTTCTTATTTTTGTCCATGTTGACCCCCTCATCCCCAACATAATGTAAACTTCTTGAGGGCAGGTGGTTGTGGTAGAGTTTTATCTTTGTATCCCTAGAATTTAACATTGTACCTGGTAAAGAAAAGGCACTTAATAAATATTTATTGAATTGGCTGTCATCCACACCCCCTTCAGCATTATTGCTGAGATAGTCACAATACAGCTACTGTAAGAAGAGAATAAGTGTAGCCTCTGACATGACAGATGCAATTCAAACTCAGGACCCTCTCTCTTAAAATAATTCTTGATGAATCATTTCCCCCAAACAAGGTTTTCCCTGGAAAGTGTAGAATCTGGCTCATTTTTTTTTCTCAAGGGGCCTAGATCCCTTGCAAGTACTCAGGCTAGCAATGGCATTAAATATAGAATAGGTTTACTTAAGACAGTAAAGAACATGTAAAAGTTTTGGATTCAAGTCCTCAGTAGAACAATGGTAAGCCTAGCTCAGCAAGTTCTGTGTCTCCCACCCAGAATCTCCACAAACTCACTGCATTAATTAGTAAAGATCCTGCATCATGAGTGGAATCATGGCTCTGTTGCAAGAACCAACATTTCTAGTGGAAGACCAAGTTAGCACCTCTCCTTAACCTCTAGCATGACTCCAGAAGGTAGCAGTGGGTCCTTAGCCAATACAACACTGGTAGACTATATCTCCATCAGTCAGTTCTATGGCTGGCCTCACTGCCAGACTCTCTCGACACCACACTCCAGCTCCTGAATGGCTCTCTCTTCTCTCTTACATGGTGTCCCAAGCCATTCCAAGCTACAGCCCTATTCCCATAGTCACCAACCCAGAAGTTCTTGCTTAGAACTTCCTATATATCTACCTTCCATCCTTCCTTCTCTGTGCGTTCTTAAGCTTTCTGCATATCCCAAAAGACTGAGGAGAGAGGGTGTGAGTCTACTCCTGCTGGCACACCCCCAATACATTAGCATTCCTTCTTAAGTAATCATAATTCTTCCTCTTGGAGGAGGCAACAATAGCTTATCAAAAAGACTAGAGAGTTAGTTGCAGCACTCCAAAACTGGCTCCTATAGTTGGCATACTCTGTGATGAATGTGAATTCTGAACTACCTGACCCACCTAAGCACTAGGCTCAGAGATGCCAGGTCACACTGCACCCATGCATACCAGAGGAACATCATCCTCTTCACTGCTGATTAGAATGTAAGAGGATGCCAGGCATGGGAAAAGAAAAGGCTCAATATTATGTTATTATTTAAAACCCAATAGTTCCCATTTAGTCAGATGGGCACTAACTTGATTTTCTAGATGAGATGAGCTATTTTAGTCAATCCACACCTGAAATGGTCTATACACAATTTAAAAATACACCTGTTGTTTATATACTTGTGATGGGTTTACATATAATAAAAAGTCAGAGTAATCATTAAAATGTAGGTAGTGTACTTATCCACATGTGACGATGCATTATAATTAATGGTTTTGGGGGTGAGTTATGTAAGTATAAGCTAACAACTTCACTTTAAAACAAAGGAAAAACTATCCATATACTTCCTATTTAGAATCGACACCAACATAACATGACTGAAATATTGACTTGCTTTCATGTGGTCTACACAGGTCTGACAGGCAAGAATTTTTTTGTTTCCTGCCATGACACGTGCCAACTAGAAAGAACCCTTGCTAATGGGGTAAAGCACAAGAGAAGCCCAAAAGCCTCTGATTCAGAGGCATCTCCCCTTGTCAAATCTGTCCTCATCAAACACTCTCCCTCAAACTTATCCAAAACAAGCTATTCAGAGGTCTTTAAAATGGTTTCTGTTGCACCTTCAACTCTACTTCAATGTCCTTGATTACAAGGTAAATTCCTCTTCCATGAGTTTCCTTCTAAACCTGTTTCTTTGTCTAGAGTCCTCCTCTTCTGATGTTAAAAAATAAAAACTATTGGGTGGTTTTCTCTTTTATACATTACACAAAGTAAATTGTACCAGTACATCTATTGTACTGTCAATATACATTTTTCAGTTCTTTACTATCTTCCAAAATCAACAACTACTCAATTCAATAAATATTTTACAGCATCCACTGTTCAGAGAAGACAGTGCTGGGAGTTGGGGAAAGCACAAAATTTGAGTAACACAAAGTCCCAAGTAGAATTTTTTTTTTATTCTTAAGAAACATTAAATAAAACAACCATTTCCATATGCAGAAAAATAAAAAAGAAGATTGTACATGAAACCGTGAATTATTTTTAATGTTTTATTGTTACCTTTTGTCTTGATATCACAGTTATATCAATCCCCTCCTACTCCAGACTGAACTCCCTTGTGACAAAGAAAAACAATTAAACAAAAATATCCAAAACAGTGACGGCCTCTTATGATGTCTACAATATTCTGTCCCAATAGTTCTTCTTTCTCCCTCATGAGGGAAGGAAATATGTGTCTTTATGTGACCTCAGGGACCTTTACTGGCTTTTCAGTTACTCAGAGTTCCATTTCCTTTGGGGGATCTTTTCATTTCCATCAATGTGGTGAGTGTGTACATTATTATCTTGGTTCTGCCTACTTCATTCTACATCAGTTCATCTAAGTCTTCCCAGACTTCTCAAAATTTTTCATTTTCATCATTTTTAATCACACAATATTACTACATTAAATTCCTATAACATAGCTCTTTTCAGGGGGTAGCTAGGTGGCACAGTGGATAGAGTGCCAGGTCCAAAATCAGGAAAATCATCTTCCTGAGTTCAAATATGGTCTCAGACATTTACTAGCTGTGTGACCTGCAGCAAGTCACTTAACTCTGTTTGCCTCAGTTTCCTCATCTGTAAAAAGAGCTGGAGAAAGAAAGAGCAAACCACTCTAATATGTCTGCCAAGAAAACCCCAAATGGGATTACAAGGAGTTGGACATGACTCAGTAACAATAGACTTTTTTTCCCCCAGGCATTCCCAAGTTGATAGGCATCCTCAATTCTTTGCTACCATAAAAAGCCTTGCTGTGAATATTTTGGCATACATTCCTTTTATTTTTACCTTTAATTTCATTATGGCATATGTTCTATAGTGGAATATTTAAGGAAAGAAAGTTTAATCACTTTTCATTTATAATTTCAAACTGCTATCTAGATTAGTTGAATTAATTCACAGTTACCAACAATTTTTTAGTGTGCCTGTCCTTCAACAGACCAATGTTTGTTGAAACTTCCATTTTTTTGGTCATTTTTGTCAATTCTTATGGTGTGAGGTGAAACTTCAGTTATGTGTTTTAATTTGAACATCAGTAGCATGTTTTCACATAATCACAGTAATTTGCAATTGGAAAACTACTTGCATTTGTTGACCACTTACTTATTGGCAGAATAGCTCATGGTTTTGTATTTTTGTGTAAATTCCCTACATATTTTGGATATTAGACTTTTATTAATGATATTTGATACAAGTACATTTTCCCACTGTAGCATTTGTTTTAAAATTCTATTTTCATTGATTTTATTTTTGCAAAAACTTTTTAAATTTTATATAGTCTTTTCTCTTTTATGATCTCATCTATTCCTTGTTAATAATTTTCCAACGATAGTTTTAAAGGTATCTAATCGTGTCCTCTTTTTAATTTTTTATAGAAAAGTTCACACCATAAAAAAAAAATTAGAAGAGAACCAGATCAATTATCTTTCACAACTATGGATAGGTGAAAAATTCTTACCAAATAGACTATTTGCAAGCCTTATTTAGTAGGAGGTAAACAGTGAATTAGAGTATCTGGCATTTCCAATGATATGTCAGGGTAAAGATTGATTTTTCATAAATGAAAGCTAATCAACAATACCTGCTAACTATTTAAGAAGCTACTAATTCAGCCAAATCTAATATAACTTTCTGGGGGAAACTGCATTTTAATTTTTACAGGTTTTTTTTTCTTTTTCTATGTAACAGTTATTGGACCATAAACTCCAGTAATCTCATATGTGGGGAATACACAAAAATAAAACACATAGTCCTTGATTTCAGGGTGTTTGCAATCTAGTTAAGAAGACACAAGACATGCAAATAAAAGTTCAGCTATAGTGATAAAAAGGTAGTATATATTAAGTACAAAATGAATGCCAGACAGCAAATACTACAAAAATTCAAAGAAAGGTAAGATTGCAGTGGGGTAGATATTCAAAAAAGACCCCATAGAGCAAGTGGAAATTTAGCTAACTCCCGAAAAATAAGTGAGATTCTCATGAGGAGATCAGAGGGAAGAAAGGATTGAGCGATATTTCAAATAAGTAAATGAATTGCATTTAATTAAGCACGTATTATGTGTTAGGCAGTGTTAAGCACTGGGGATACAAAAAGAAAGGCAAAAGACAATCTCTGCTCTCAAGGGGCTCATAGTCCAGTAGAAGAGCGTGTGTGTGTTCATCCTTCATTGCCGAAGAAGACCACGCCATCAGATAAATGATGACATGACTTGTCAAGTACTTTGTTTTGAGTGAGAGAAGGGCTGTGCAGGTCACCAGCCTCACTTCTCCTCCAGAGCCATCTGAATCCAGTGACCAGATATTCATCAGGATGACTGGAGATGACCCAAGATGAGGAAATTGGGGTGAAGTGACTTGCCCAAGGTCACACAGCTAGTGAGTGTCAAGTGTCTGAGGTGAGATTTGAACTCAGGTCCTCCTGACTCCTGCACTGATGCTCTATCTACTGCACCACCTAGCTGCTCCAGGAAAAGAGGCAGCGAGGTGATAAAATGAATAGAGCTGTTGGATAATGGTGGAGTGAGTGAGACCTAAGTTCAAATCCAGCCTCCACAGGTTTTTCCCTGCTCTTCATTTCTTATAGCCCATCACAATTGTAACACAACTTGTTCAACAATTCCCCATTTGATGGGCATCTTCTCAATTTCCAACTATTTACCATTACAAAAGGAGCTGTTACAAATATTTTTGTACAAATAGATACTTCTCCCTTTTCTTTGAACTCTTTGGGATCCAGACCTAGAAGTGGTATTGATGGGTCAAAGAGTATGCACAGTTTCATAGCCCTTTGGCCACAGTTCCAAATTGCTCTCCACAACGGCTGGACCATTTCAGAACTACACTAATATTGCATCACTGTCCCAGTTTTTCCACATCCCCTCCAACATTTGTCACAACTACACACACACACACACACACACACACACACATACATACACACACACAGATTATGTGTGTGTGTATCATATATAAAATATGTGTAATGAATTTTAGTCTTTCCTTCTCAGGGAATAGGGGAGGGTGTGGAAGGAAGGAGAGAATTTGGAAATTTTGAAAAAGAGAATTTAAAAAAGATTCTCCTTTTAAAAGATAAAAAAAATATATTATTTCATTTGATCTTCACAATGACCTTGGGAGGTAGGCACTATTATTATCCCCACTTTACAGATGCTGAAACTGAGACAGACAGAGGTTAAGTGACTTGCCTAGAGTCACAAAGCTAGTGAGTGTCAAGTGTCTGAGGGCACACTTGAACTCAGGTCTATCCTGACTCCAGACCCAGTGCTCTATGCACTGCACCACCCAGCTGTCTCTCTCTGTTTGGTGGAAGATTATGGATAAGAATCAAACAGGATAAAAAAAAAGGCACGGGTCGGTTTCAGTCTTTACTGGTTTGGGGTACCCCTGCTTTGATGAAATCATAGATCCCCTGTAGCATTGACGTATCCCCCAGGGTCCAGCAGAGAGTCTTGTACACAGTGGGGTGTCAACAAATACCTATTGACTCCTCAAGAAAGGAGAGTTGGACTCAAAGGTATAATAAAGATAACAATACTAAAAAGAATAGATTGGGCTGATTGTAATGTCTTTTCCCTTAGGACTTTAAAAGGATTCACATATCTTGTTCTTCCTTAAAAAGGAACTGTAAGATAGAAAGTGAAATATTATTATAGTTTCTCCATTTATGAAGAAATAGGAGGGATAGGAGCCAATGACAAAAGTAATAAAATTATATAGTGTTTTACACACACACATTGCCTCATTTGAGCCTTACAAGAACCTTGTAAGGTAGGTAATAAAAGTGTTATTAGCCCCTTTTTACAGATGAGGTAACAAAAGCTGGAGAGGTTGAAATGATCTGCCCAAAGGTCACATAGCTAATGAGCATCCAAAGTGGGATTTGAATCCAGGTCTTCCAACCCCAGGTCCAGTGCTTTTTTCACTACAGAAAGTCCAGTGCTTAGCATAGTGCCTAGCACACAGTAGGTGTTTAATAAATGTTTACTGATTAAATGATTGAAAGTTGACAACAGACTTTAAATAAGAACCTAGCTCCCTTATATCACAGACAAATTTGTTCTTTATTTCAAAACAATGCTCAGAGGGATTGTTTTTTAAACTGAAATGCCCCACCCCATCCCCAAGCCCCAAGAAAGTATCATATCAAACAAAATGCAGCATGTTAAACAGTTATTGGGCTTACTAGGAACAGTGATGGTTCTAACCAGACCTCATGAAAACTAGACAGAGTCAGTTTACCTTACGGAACTAGATAGGCACTGTTTAATGATGCTAAGCGGAGTCTCAGACCAAGCCTGACTTGTCAAGAAACAACCCAAACCCCCAAAGGTTTGCCAGCAGGTTCCCCCTGGTGCTCCTATTTTAATAATAGAGGAAGTGTATGTTCGAAACAATTGTGACAGTCTGCTAGTGTCTCAGTCGAGTCCTTGGATTCCCCCAGACTTCCCTGCCCTCCAGCAAAGGAACAGACGAGTTCGAGGTGTGCCTCAATGATCCAAACATCTATTTGCCACTCCCACTTCCACCTTCTTTTAGAGCTAGTGAGTCAGTGGAGTCAGGTGGATGGATGCATGTGCTTTTGTTATTTTACACAGGTATGCAAATAGCTACAACCTCTCTCCGGGGTGGTCCTACCGCCACCACACAATATGTCCTCTTTCATTTGGGAGGGCAAAATATCCTCCTTAGGTCGAATCCCCAAAGGCAAGTTGTTCTTTATGAGAGCCAGTGGCTGCCTCCCTTCTTACCAAAGTTTACTAGTTCAGTAGGTATCCATCCTTAACAAAGGACAGCTCCCCAAATCAGACATGAGAAGCTGAAGGAGGCTTCCCTGAAAGCCCATACAGTCAGTCCAGTCATCATTAATCCTCTCCAAAGCTGCCTCTCAGTCTTAACCCGTGGCTGAGCAGCTTCCAAAGCAGTGACTGAGCCTTCCCTGCCTGTCGAAACTTCGGAGCAAACATTCCTGACCAGGTCTTTCAACCCAAACTCCAATGACAGGTACAAGAAGCGTAAACATATCAGCCTCAATAGAAGCAAAACAAAAACTGGTTCTTCTGCTCTCCCACTCTCTTAAATGGCTTGTAAAGTTTTAATTAAGCTTAACACAATACAGCTGAGTTATTTTTCACCTCTCAAGAAGCCTGCAGCCTATGACAAAGCGTATTAGACAGAATTGAAGAATGACTGAAATCCTTTAATGTGTGAAGCCACACACAGACAACATTAATTGGAAGTCTTAATTGTGTCACTTACAAAGGATAGAATGATAACACTACCACTCGCTGGAGCATCTGAAACATTAAGACTGGTAAAGGTCGGTCATTACCTTTTTCCTTATTGCCCAGATTTTTATGTCACCTCTACTATAAAGAGCCCACTAGAATCATATACTTTGAGCCTGAAGGAACCTTTGAGGCTATCCATTCATCTGTCAGTCTTAACATTTTTTGTAATGATGGACCCCTTTGGCAGTGTCAGGTGAAACCTATGAACCCCTTCTTGAGAATAATATTTTTAAACGCATAAGATAAAACTAAAAGGATTACAAAGGAGGCTAATTATATCAAAATACAGTGATAAGTTTTTTAAGTTCACAGACTCTAGGTTAAGAATGCCTCATTTTACAGATAAACAAGCAGAGGCCAACAGACTTGCTCAAGGTCACACAGGAGCTAAATAGCAGAAGCAAGATTTGAACACAAGACCCCAACTCTAAATCCAGCATTCATTTTGCTTTCCCATTGCTGTCATTGATTTTTCACAGAGATACAAGATCCTTGAGATCATTTATCAAAAGTTACACAGCAAAATAAATGGAACAATTAAGGAGAACCCTTAGATTTATACTTTCTTGAAAGACCCATTGTATTGCTTATTAACATCAAGCTAGTTATGAGATGCTCTGCCTAAGGTCAATACACAGAAGTTCCCAAATATACACAAAGCCTCTCCACAGAACTCGATTCACTTCTAAAATGAAGCCATGGTTATGTTATGTTATGTTATGTTATGTTGTGGAAGCCTTGCTAGCGATGGAATCAGAAAACCTGAGGTCTATTCCTGGCTCTTCTCCCTAATAGCTATATGAGTCTGAATGACTTACTTGGCCTCTCAAGGCCTTGGGTTTCTCATTAATAAGATTATAAAGTTGCACTGGACAACCTCCAAGGTCCCCTCCGTTTTAATTTTCAGATTCTAGGTTTTCTTATCTAGAGGAAAAGGGCAAGATTTGTTTGCTGTTTCCCAGGACTGTTATCCCCATCAACATATGATGGTGCTGATATTGGCCCCATAGGTGGCACAGTGCTTAGAGTTCTGGATTTGAAGTAAGGAAGACTTGAGTTTGAATCCTGCCTCAGACATTTATTAAGCATGTGAAACTGCACATGTCAAATGTGGCCTCAGTTTCCTCATCTGTAAAAGGGGGGATAATAAGACCACCTACCTTACAGAGCTGCTTCGAGGATCAAATGAAAGAACTTATGTAAAGTGTTTGGCAAACCTTAAAACTATTCATTATGAGACATCTAGGTGGAGTAGTGGATAGAATGCTGGCCTGGGAATAAGACCTGAGTCCATAGGCTGCCTCCAACAATTACTAGCAGTGTGACACTGGTTAAGTCACTCAACATCTCCTGGCCTCAGTTTCCTCATCTATAAAAAGGAAAAAATAATAGCACCTGTCTCCCAGAGCTGTTGTGAAGCTCAAATAAGCTAACACATGTAAAGAACTCGGTAAACCTTAAAGTGCTATATAAATCTAGCTGTCATTGCTATTATTTCAAACTTGTTAAGAGTACCTCCGGAATATTATGATAAAGTAATGATTACACCGGCCAGGTTATTTTATATAGCTTACTGACTGAACTGGAAAGGTAGTCAGGTATAACAGGGGCCAACACTGGAATAAGGAAGACCTAGATCCAAGTCCTGCTTGTAACACATACTGGCTATGTAACTGAATTTCTTAATGCTATCAGAAAACTCTCTAAGGTTATAAATTACAGAAGAGTTGCCCATCAACATCATTCCAAGGAATTCCCATAATAGGAGTTCCCTCTATTGATGAACTCACAGGTCCAGACCCTCTTTCCCCACTTCCTCTCCCAAAAAAATTGAATTGGATTTTTAGACAATTTATTTATATATACATATAAATATATGAATGTACATAAGTTGATTTACATACATACAAAACTTAGGAAGATAGGAAAAATAAATAAAAACTGTATCACTAAACAATGATAGAAGCTATTGCATAATCCAGACTTTAGCATGTTTCATCTACACAATTAATTTATCTTTAAGAATATAGGTACTTCCTGTTACCCATCTACTAATTGTCTCTGTTACACCATGACTGGACTGAATTAATTTGAATTAAATTGTATACAGAATTGTCTTTGATCTTTTGGACTCTGATTTTGAAGCCAATATTTGATTCAGAGAAAACCTAGCTGAACCAGCTACATCTAAACATTAGGCCTCATTCAAACAGCACTCAGGACAATGTTGGGTTTTTTTTTTTAATTTCAGCTATCTTTATGTTTTTTACACTTCAATAATTTTCCTGTATATGACTCCTTACCCTCCATGACCCTCCCTGATAACAAAAAAACCACAGTCAAGAAAACTGTTGTTGAGCCACTCTGTTGTATTTGACATCTATAATAATCTGACCTCTGGATTCAGTATTGTTCATGAGATTTATCCTGGGTTCAGTCACCCCTTCGGTTCTTTTACTTACATTATTGTAATTCTTACTTATTTTGTTCTGGGACTACTTACTTCACTCTGCATCAGTTCATTCAAATTTCTGTGAATTTCTCATATTTTTTATTTCTTTTGAGGATACTGTTCATTCAGAATGGTTCTTACTGCATAACTCTCAGATGATTATATGTGTCCCTGTGATGCCAGGACTTACTCTGGCTAAAAATTCATTGGATATCAAGACCAGCATCTTTTTCCTTGGAAAGCAGGGAACAGTACATTGGGCAAGTGACAGGTACTGGGAAATTGATGTATTTTCTCCAGTTAAATGTTCAAATGAGGAATATTTTAAAAGGTTTAAGGTATGTAGAAAAGCAGAAAAGCCAAAAAAACAAAAAACTAGGACCAGTCAAGTTGTCACACAAGAGGTAAATTCCCTGGCCATCTTTCTGTAGGCAAGCAGCTTAGTTTCAAGGGAAAAGTGGGGAAAGATAAAGGGTCCACATTCTCCTGCACCCTTGTGAAGCAATGCTAATTAACATACTTTCTTCCTCTGCTCTTGGTTTGCCAGTTAAAACTGAGAAGTCTTTGACCACAAAGCTTTGTATGGGTCCCTAAATTCAGACAATCCAGGGACCATTTTCTTCTTTGTGTTATTATAACTGCAGATGACTAAAGTGTGTCCTCTAACGGTCCTCAAGCGCTAGGCTGGAGAAGTAGAGCATTCATAGTGCATCTGCTCTGACAGAGTATGAATCTGTTTGCCTTTAGGATAAGGGTTAAAGCTCATTTGATTTCTTGGATTCTTGCCTAAATGGCAATTTAATTGTCCTATCATAAGTATTAGATGTATCTACTTATTAAGTAAAGGAATACAGAAAGCCATCTTGATGCAAATACCAAATCTGTATATTAGTGATTTATCTTTGTATCAGTTTTATACATTAATATATCAATATAGTACCATTCCATAAATACATATTGATATGGCACAACAGAAGTATAGATATTTGCATAAATGTAGAGGGCAATGCTCCAGTCTGTTGAAAATTGAAGGCAGAATATATCAGTAAATTTTAAAACTCCTACAATATAAACACTAAATTTTTTTTTTTGTCATTGTTACCTTCACATAGGGATAGCAGTCCATAATAGAGTGGTAGGCTTAGAGTCAGAAAGGTTTGGGTTCAAATCCTGCTCCTGACCAAGTGACCCTAGATAAGTTACTTCATATCTCTACATCCATCCCTCAGGCAAAAAACTAGGATTTATCCATTAAGTCAGAGTAGAGTCATAAACTGTGCTAACAGAGGGTGTGCCCATATCAGGAGGTCTCCATGGTGACAAATGCACACATTTTTCATATATTGTCATATTGTGCTACACCTTACCATTCTCAAGTTATCCTCCTATATCTTTCCTCTCCTAGCCAAAATCTGTGGAAAAAGCTGTCTCCACTCAATGCCCTCCCTAACTCACCTTTCATTTACTCCTTAATTAACTGTGATCTAGCTTCCCACCTCTTCATTCAACTGAAGCTGTCTCCAAAGTTACCAATGATCTCTTAATTGCCAAGTCTAATACTCTTTTCACAGCCCTTACTCTTCTTATTGTTGTTCAGTTGTTTTCAGCCGTGTCCAACTCTTTGTGCCCCTATTTGTGGTTTCTTGGCAAAGATACTGGTGTGGTTTGGCATTTCCATATCCTTAGAGACAAAGAAACTAAGGCAACCTGAATTAAGTGACTTACCTAGGGTCACACAGCTAGTAAGCATCTGAGGCTGGATTTGAACTCAGGTCTTCCTGACTCCAGTCCTGACACTTTGTCCACTGCACCACCTAGCTGCCCCAATTCTTCTTGACCACTATTAACCAACCTCTCATCTAGCATGCTCTCTCCTCTGGGTTACCATGGCACTGTGCTCTCTGGGGTTCTCGCTGACTCATCATCATGTCACATCCTCGATCCTTGTGCCCCAAGGTTCTGCCCTAGGCCTTCTCTTCTCTCTCGGCATCCTACTCATCCCTCCTAATCCCATCCCCTCCCAGGAGAAGCTCATCCTCTTGGAGACTTCCTCCGTTTTGGTCCTTGGGCCTCACTGGGACCCTCAGTTGGCTCAGGCCCCCTCTGAATGAAGGGCTGGAGAGTAAACATAACTCTCTTCACAAAATCCTTACTGAAATAAAGGACTCAGAAGCCCATTCACGCTTCTTTTCCATCAGCTCGCAGCTTGGTTTCAACTGCACTAACATCTCGCCTTTGTGCTGGGAACACCGTTCTGCCCCACCCCCTACCCTTTACAGCTCCCTTTTGTGTATTGTCTTAGCCACTCACTCACCAGTTTATTCTTCTTAAGAGGAGGGATTGTCATTTAGTTGTATCCCCCACACTTAGCATGTAGTAGGTGATTAATAAATGTGTATTGTATTTCCTGTTGTATTGCATTGCACTGTATCCTAAGTACACTCTTTTAGTAACCCCATCAGCTCCCATGGGTTGGGAGTTCTCAGATGACTGAGAAATAAAAAGAGACATACACACAGATGAAATAGAGAAAGATGAGTATATAAACACACACGTTTATGGCGGTACCGGCTCTACGTATTTGTGTACCAAGGTCTAATTGATGATTGTAAATTTCAAACCGAATATCCCACAAACATCTCAAACTCAGCATATTCAAAGCTGAACTCATTCGCCTTCCCCTTAAACCCTCTGCTTTTTCAAACTTCCTTCCTTTTGTCCAAATCGCTACCATTCTTCCAGGGTCTCACGATTAGAATGCCTAGTTAATCAGTAGCCAAATCTTACCATCTCTGTCTGCACCACATCTTTTGCATGGAACCTCTTCTCTGCAATCCTCCAGCTTCCACCTTAGTTCAGACCCTCATCACCTCTCACCTACATTGTTGCAGCAACCTCCTAATAGGTCTCCCTGTCCCAAGTCTCAGTACTGCAGTAGAGCCTCTATACTGCTGACAAAATAATTTTCCATACATTTTGGGTGACTGGCAAATGAGGGCACAGTCCTTAAAGCATGCACACTCTCAGCTGCCAATCAATATGGAGGCTTGAACCTATTTTATGAAATGCATCACAGATGGAGCCCTCTGACTCCTAGATTCTGATTCTTGTCAGCTTACTGTGTGGTGATGAAAAGCCTTTCAGATGTCTTCTGAACTCAAACTGAGTGTGCATACATAAAGTTCAAACCGCTGAAATCACTCTCTCTTCCCTGGAAGAGACACATGGCACTCCATCTCTGACTCTTACAATGATGATCCTTTTTTGCCTAAAATACATTCTCTCCTCACCTCAGAGTCCTTTTCCTTTGTTGTTGTATTTTGTCCTTCATTCTCAAAGACAATCATGACATCAGGAAGGTGATGCTATGACTTGCAAGTGAATTGGATTTAAGTGAGGGAGGGCTGTGCAAAGTCACCAGCCTCACTTTCTTCTCCAGAGTCATCTGGGTTCAGGAGCCAGATATAGATCAGGAAGAGTGGAGATGACCCAGGATGCAGTGGGAGACTTTGGCCTTTTTAAGCTAAGGTCTTTCAGAGTTCTCACTTGACTGAGACAACACCCATTCATTGATTAAGGCTAGGTTAGAAATGAGCTGAAGAATGGTTTCTTTTACCTAATTAAAAAAAAAAAACATCAATCTGGGAGGGGAAGACCCTTAGGGTTTCTGACTAAAACAGAAACAATTATATTTACAATCATTTTGAGCCATCAGGGCCCAAACAATTACCAGTAAGTGTGGCTTCGGCTACCTATTGTTGGTCAATCCATGAAAGCCAGAGTGAATTGGATTTAAGGCATGGTCTTTAAGAAAGAGATCTAGCCTGTAAACTCCAAAATATCTTGCGAGGTTTCAGTCAACAAAATTTACTTTCCTTTGGGCAGAACATCCTCAGGTAAGGGTATGATACCCCTTATGTGAACAGAAGAAAAGTAAGGGAAGGGAAGAGAAGGGAGTTCCTTGTGAGTAAAATTGTTTCATTCTTTGTACTTGTATCCCCCACAGAATGCCTGGCACAGAGTAGGAATTTAATAAATACTTGTTGATTGATTTATATTACTATTATGAGATGTTAAAAATTTAAAAAAACGATCCCAGAGAAGATCTCCAGTGTGAAGGGTAGTTTATGGAGGGTTTACAGAAAGGCATAGACAAGAACTGCACAGGGTTAAGGAGGTAAAAATCAGAAACAAGGTTGCTCTGGAGTCAGAGAACCTGGGTTCAAATTCCACCTCTAAAACTTCCTATGGGATGTGATATTGGGCAAATCACTTAATCTCTCTCAGTCTCAACTTCCTTATCAGCTTATGTGGTCTCTGAGGTTCCTTATATATAAATTTCAGCCAATGAAACTGAGTATAGGGAGTTAAAATCTGACCTGAAGAAGGTAGCTCCCAAACTGGTTTGATAGATACGATGACATGCTAAAGTATTATCATCATCTTCATTATGTTCATCCATCACCAAGATTTCCTGGGTTTCTACCAGCTTTCAAAACTGGCCTTCAGTATTATTATTGACTCTGGTTAACTTTTAATGTGTAATAATGATGTTAGAATTTCAAATGGAAAATAGCTAATTTGCATGTATGAAAATATATAATCAAATTACACTAAAAGCCTTTCCAAGTTGGAAGGACTTGCCAGAGTTCACATTTGGCAAATATCACATCTACATCATAAGAAGGCATGAGAGTAGAATTCTGGTTTGGGGCCAGCTGCCTTATTAAGTTTTTGTGGCATCTTTCATCAAATTTTTAAAAAAAGTTTATTTCACGACTTTGAACAGATATAACCTTTAAATCCTCATATTAGAAAAAAAAAGTCATCAAATTCATCCCCCTGCCATAATTATATGGAACATCTGTATAACACTTTAAAGTTTACAAAATGTTTTGGTTTCACTCATATTATCTCACATGATCCTCACAACTCTGGAAATCAAATTCTCCCATTTTACAGATGAAGAAATTGAGATGGAGAGAGGTTAAATAACTTGTCCGGGATCACGTTGCTGCTGAGTGTCTGGTGACGGTTTTGAAAAAAGGCTTTCCTGATTCCCAACGGGGCTATCCACTAAACTATGAGCAGACTTGCTCTAAATTATCCCATATGGGAATCTAAATTCTGCTTTGTGCACCTGCCTGGGTATAAAGGTATAATGTGCATATTCATTAGTGAATAACCTAACCAAACAACTGAAAGGGGATTATTAATTAAAAATCCTAGGAAGACCCTTAGTTAATGCACAACAGTGTAAATTTAAAGAGCTGCCTTGACTGGAGGTTTTATGTCAGGCTGAGCAAGTATGAGTGCCAAGAAAAAGGTGAAGCCTTTGAGAATTATTTCCTACATTCCTTGGCATATATGCCCACAAAGACACTTAAAGGTATCTGGCTGCACATATATGCCCACAAAGACACTTAAAGGTATCTGGCTGCACCTTTTAGACTACGAATTCTTAACTATTTTTGTGTTAAGGATCCCTTCAACAGCCTGATGAAACCTATGGACCCCTTCTCAGAGTAATATCTTCAGCTGCATAAAATAAAATACATAGGATTAAAAAAGGAAATCAATTATATTAAAATGCAATTATCAATTTTTTTAAAAAACAAGTTCAGAGACCGTAGGTGAAGAATCCCTATTCTAGGTGAGTGACTGACTCCTAATAAGAGTTTCCATAAGCTACGTGGATGCCAGTTCCTAGATACTGAGCGGAAGCCATCTAGCTCTATCTCTGTTAGATATCTATAGCAGTGGCTCCCTTTGCCAGCTGACTTGGCTAGAGCTGCTAACGGAGTTTAGATAATAAAGTGAGGAGGCCTATGAAGTCAAGTCTGTTTGTTTCTTTTTCCTAGGATCCTCTACTTTCTTACTGGTCCACGCAGCTTGGTAATCTTCACCACGATAATGGAAGTGGTTGACAAGAAGAAATGATATATAGCTTTGGGGAGACAGCTGCCATTTCTATTTTCTTCAACCCTTCCCCCAACCTCCTTCACCAAGCCAGTTTAGAGAGTGAGAATAAATAGCATTCCACCAAAAAGAACTCTTTCTTACTTCAGCTCTGAGCTCGGCAGGCACAGCCAGTCCCAGGGAGGGAAGGAAAGTTTGGGGTTTTGTCGTTGTCATTGTTTAATGTTCTCACCGCCCCTCTCACCACAAACCTTATCAGACACTCAGCATTTTCATCCTATGCTTCGGCTGCCCAGGGCCAGCCACCTTAGTTCTCTTTCCAAGGTAGCACTACTCCAAGTTTTGAAGAATTCCAGTCCCTGAATCAGAGGACCTGGGCTCAAATCCCAGCTCCACCACCTCATACATACCTATGTGATCTCAGCCAAGCCACTTACCCATCCTAGACCATGGTTACAATTCAACCAGCATTTATTAAATACCTACTACATGCCAGGCACTATGCTAGAGTGGGAATGCAAAGTCAGAAACAAAAATTATTTTCTCATCCCTATTAGGAAAGAGTTGGACTAGATCACAGAATCTCAGGGTTGGAAGGAACCTCACAAGTCATTAAGATCTAGACAAGCATTCATTCCCTTGATAACATCATAAGTAAGTGTTTATGCGGCCTCTACCCAGAGCCCTCCAGTGAAGGGGATCTACCTCCTTTTGAATAGCTCTAATTACCAAGAAATACCTCCCTACATGGAGCCCAAATTGGACCCTCAACATTCCTCTACGACCCACCCATCAACACTGATTTGCTCCTAGCTCTGCCTTCTAGGGCCAAGAAATACAAGTCCATTTGATTGTAGGTGCAAACTTGTAATAATTCCCAGGCCCTGTATCACTCAATGTCTACCCCATAAGATATAACCTCTGAGAATATGGAGCCATCCAACAAGAGATCCTTCAGTTCCTCTCCCTCACTCCTCAAGTTTTTTCACATAGCCAGCACTTTTTCTGGTTTCCTTGTATCTAAGAGAATGAGACATCCCTATTTCTATTTAAAGTTAATTCCTCTATTTTCCCCTTGGTCTTAGCTCCTCTGTTCTTCTCTAAGGCTTTGGTGCAACAGTGATCCCTACTCTTATCAATCTTCAGTCCCCATCTCTCTGCTGGCTCCTCTGCCTAAAAATATGCTCAGGTCTCCTTAATCCTAAAAACAAAAACAAAAAAACAAAGGTCAGTTTTCCAAGGATTGAGCCAAGATGGTGAAGTTGAAAAAGCACTCACCCTAAGCTCTCTCAACATTCCCCTCCAAACAACTTTAAAATAACACCTCATATCAAATTCTGGAGCGGCAATGCCTACAAAGGTCAGAGTAAGATATTATTCCAACCCAAGACAACCTAGGAGGTCTGAAAGAGAGATTCATGGGGGTGGAAGCTGACCCAGAGCCCAGGGAGATAAAATACCAGTGGTGGGACTAGGTAGTGGTAACAGAAGCAGCAGCAGCTTTAGGAATTCCCAAGCCAGAAATAATAAGGGGATCTGGAAACTGGTCAGAAAGACATTACAGGGGAGCCCTGTGCTGGCAAAAAACAGAAGAACAGATGAGGGTTGTCACCTCCACTGCCCCTACCCAATTCTAGGTCATAGTTCAAGGGCTGACAGAAGCACTTTCAGTCAAGAGGAAGTAAAAATCCTAAAGAGAAATATTGATTTTGGTCACAAGGGATCAGGGACCTTGAGCAACAGTATCACTTCTGTGCCCAAAGGACCTGGAACCCTGAAGAACAATATCACTTACAGTCCTAAACTTAGAAGATGACAATGAAATCAAGACAGCTATAAGCAAAGGTCAGAAAAAGAATGTGAATTGGACAAAAGTCCAACAAGATTTTCTGAAAGAGCTAAAAAAAAAGCTTTTCAAAATCAAGTATCAGCAGTAGAGGAAAAATTAGGTAAATAAATGAAAGCAAAGAAAGAAAATTATGAAAAGACAATTAAATCTTGTTAAAAGAGGCCAAAAATATACTGAAGAAAATAACATCTTAAAACACAAAAATTGGGCAGCTAACTAATTCAGTGGATAGAGGACCAGCCCTGAAATCAGGAGGACCTGAGTTCAAATCTGACCTCAGACACTTGACACTTACTAGTTACGTGACCCTGAGCAAGTCATTTAAACCTAATTACCTCACAAAACAAAGAGAAATGGCCAAATGAAAAAAGAAATACAAAATTCACTGAAGAAAAGCATTCCTTTAAAACTGGAATTGTGCAAGTAGAAGTTAATAATTCCATCAGACATCAAGAAACAATAAAACAAAGGCAAAAGAATGAAAAATTTCAAGAAAATGTGAAATATCATCTTTAAAACCTAACTTAGAAAAAAAGACCAAGGAGAAATAATTTGAGAATTATTAGACTATAAAGTCATGATCAAAGAAAGAGCCTAGACATCATAATTCAAGAAATTATCAAGCAAAATTGCCCCAATATCCTAGAACCAGGGGATAAAATAGAAATTGAAAGAATCTACCTATCATCACCTAAAAGAAATGAAATAAAATGAAAATTCCCAGGAATACTACAGCCAAATTCCAGAGTTCCCAAGTCAAAGAAGATACTTCAAGAAGTTAGAAAGAAACCATTCAAATACTATGAAGCCACAGACAGGATCACATAAAATTTAGGTTCAATTACAAAGTGTTCCTTAAAGAAATAAAGAACAGCTTAAAAAGCTGGTTGAATATTCAATGCTTTTGGTAGGCTGTGCCAATATAATAAAAATGACAATACTACCAAAGTTAATTTATACTTTTAATTGTATACTAATCAAATTACCAAGGGGATACTTTACACAAGTTGATAAAGTAATTATAAAAGTCATTTGGAAAAACAAACGATCTACAATATCAAAGGAAATGATGGAAAGAAGTAGGAATGAAGGGGAAATAGCATTTTCAGACCTCACATTATATTATAAAGAAGTCATCAAAACAATCTGGTATTAATTACAAAATAGTCTAGAAGAGTCTGTAATAGACCAGACAAGAAAGAACCAGAAACAATGGAATTCAATAACCCAGTATTTGATAAAAGTGGAAAACACAAATTATCTAGGAAAAGCTCCTTATTTAATTCAAACTTCAAGGAAAACTGGAAAGCAGTGCAGCAGAAATTAGGCTTAGACAAACATCTTATACCAGATCCCATAAAACACTCTAAATGGATATATAATTTTAATATTAAAGATTGTGCTATAAAAAAATTAGACGAGGAGTAGATCATAAACTTCTCATGCTATGAGTAAGAGATGTATTCTTAACCAAAAGAGACACAGGCAATTACAAAAGATAAAATAGATAATTTTGATTATATGAAACTGAAAATTTTCTGTACAAACAAAATTAATGCACACAGGATAAGATGTAAAGTGGTTGAATGGGAGAAAATCTTTGTATCAAATCTCTATTATAAGGGTTTGGTGTCTAAGATATGTAAACAACAAATAAATAAACAAACAAAGAAATGAATGAATGAATGAATGAATGAATATCTAATAGCCATTCCTCAATAAATAAATGGTCAAAGGACAAGAACAAACAGTTCTCAAAAGAACTGCAAAGTATTCATAATCACATTTAAAAAATCACAACTAATAAGAGAAATACAAATCAAAACAACCCTGAGGTTTCACCTCACACCCTGCAAACTGGGAAAGATGACCAAAAATGGCAACAGTCCATGTTGGAGGGGTTGTGAAATGATAAACACACTAATACATTGTTGGTGGAGCTACAAAATGGCACAATCATTGACTAACATGACAAAACAGGAAGATGATAAATGCTGGAGAGGATGTGGGAGAGTTGGAACACTAATTCATTGTTGATGGAGCTGTGAGGTGATCCAACCATTATGGACAGCAATTTGGAACTATGCCCAAAGGGTTACCAAAATGTGCATACCCTTTGACCCAGCAGTATCGCTACTAGGACTGTATCCCCAAGAGATCATAAAAATGGGAAAGGGTCCCACATGTACAAAAATATTTATAGCAGCTCTCTTTGTGGTGGCCAAAACCTGGAAATCAAGGGGATGTCCATTAATTGGGGAATGGCTGAACAAATTGTGGTATATGAATGTAATGGGATACTATTGTGCTATAAGAAATGATGAACAAGAAGACTTCAGAGAGGCCTGGAAAGACTTATATGAACTGATGCTAAGCGAAAGGAGCAGAACTTTGCTCAGGAGAACCTTGTACACAGCAACAACCACAGTGTGTGAGGAATTTTTCTGGTAGACTTAGTACTTCATGGCAATGCAAGGACTTAAAAAATTCCCAATGGACTCTTGAGGAAAAATGCCTTCCACATCCAGGGAAAGAACTATGGAATTCGATCGCAGACTGAAGCAGATCATTTTCTTTTGTATTAGGTTTTGGTTTGTTTTATGATTTCTCCCATTTGTTTTAATTCTTCTATGCAACATGACTAAGGTGAAAATGTATTTAATAGGAATGTATGCGTAGAACCTATATAAAACTGTATGCCGTCTCAGAGAGGGAGTAGGGAGGTGGGGGGAAGGGAGGGGAAAAATCTAAGATACATGGAAGTATTTATAGAACACTGAAAACAAATAAAATAATAATAATAAAAACAATTTTAAAAATGGCACAATCATTTTGGAAAGCAATTTGGAATTATGTAAAGTGACAAAAATTTCAATACCCTTTGGACCAGAAATAACATTGCTGGGTTTATAATCCAAGGAAGCCATCAGCAAGAATTCTAGGACCTTCCCCATGTTAGTTATTTCCTATTTATCCTGTACAAAGCTTGCTTTGTATATATATGTTTGAATGTTATCCCCTTCATTAGATTGTGAGCCTCCTTGAGGGCAGAGACTACCTTTTGCCTCTTTTTGTATCCCTAGCACTTAGTACAGTTCCTGACAGATAATATTAATAAATACTTAATTGATTCACTTAATAATATTTATTGATTGATAAGAAAGTCCCCATATACACCAAAATATTAATAATAATACTTTTTTGTGATAGTGAAGACTGGAAACAAAGTAGATGCCCATCAATTAGGCTAATCAAATTATGATACTGTTCTGTAAAAAATGATGTATGTGATGAATACAGAGAAGTGTGGAAATATCTACATGAACTGATACTGTGAAGTAAGCAGCCAAGAAAACTATACACAGCAATTTTAACCGTATAAATGGAGAGAACAACCACACACCAGAAAATCAAAAGTGCTTGTAACAAAATTATAGTGGTCAATCAGAAGACATTTTCTGAAGGGAGGGTGGTTCACAGGTATTAGGCATTACACATGTTTTTGAACTTTTTCAACATATTAATCAGTTATGCTGATTTTTTTCTTCCTAAAAATACTATTTGTTATACGGGATAACTTAATTATACGAGAGGGGAAGAGGAGGAATACTGGGGATAGTTATGATGATATAAGAAAAAAGCAAAAAAAAAAAGTTTTTATTCTATTTCTTTACATACCAGAATAAAGGGACAACTACACAACTATGTTTAAACCAGAGTCAATATGCACTTACAAGTAATACCACATAGAGATGATAAAGATCAGACTAGGCCAACTTCCTATTGTCTCTTTTTCAAGTTGGAGTGTGTCTAAGTATTTTTTTTAATCCAGACTTGGGATTTCAGTGATGCAGGGAACTTGCTATTAGTGAACAATCATTCATGAGCCATGACTATGTGGCAGGGCCTGCTCTAGGTGCTAAAGATATAAAGAAGAAACAACAGTTTCTGTCATCAAGGACCTCACTTTCTAACAGAGGAGACAATATATAAATAACTAGATATTTATACAAGCTACGTAAGGGATAGATAGGAGGTCATCTCCAAAGGGAAAAACATTAGCGCAGCGGGAGGGACCATGAAAGGCCCCTTGCAGAATTTAGAATTTGAACCCATTCTCCAAGAGGATCAGGGAAGTTAAGAAAGAAGCAGCAAGTAGGCTAGTACAGCTGCGTCATGGAGCTTGCGGAAAGGAGTAAAGTACAACTGGATAGGTAGAAAGGGGCTAGATGACGAACAGCTTGAAATGCCAGACAGAGAATTTTATATTAGATCGTGAAGGAGAAGGTAGTGAGTAAGTAGATGACGTGATCAAGCTTTAGAAAAATCACTTTGGCAGCTGAGTGGAGTATGGATTAGAGTGAAGGATCCATTAGAAGGTTCTTGCAATAGCTCAGGTGAGAAGTGATGAGAACCACTGAACCACAGTGGCGACTGTGTGAGTAGAGAAAAGGGGAAATGTAGGAAAAATGATGCGCGTTTAATATGTGGAGTGAGTGAAAAGAGGCGAGGATGACACCCTAGGCTGTAAGCCTTGGTGACTAGGACAAGATGTCAAGGTGCCCTTGACAGTAAAGAAGATGGTTTTAGGGGGAAAAATAATGATTTCTATTTTGAACATATTGAGTTCCAGACGTCCACAGAATATCCAGTGTGAGATGTCCAAAGGACAAGTTAGTGATGCAGAACTACAGCTCAAGAGAGAGACTAAGCCTGCATATATAGATCTGGGAATCATTTACTTAGAGACAATAACTGAACCATGGGAGCTAATGAGGTCACCAAGTAGATAGTATAGATCAAAAAGAAAAGATAGACTAGAAGAGCATCTTGGGGGACTTTCACTGTTCAGGAAATTCCCTCTATCAATGACAGACACCTGGTCTGCAACTTAGCATCATACCTTTGTGTATTTGCATTCCCAAAGCCTAGCCCAGGGTGCAGTATACATAGTAGGCACTTATTAAATGATTGTTCATGGTTAAATTAATTATTTTATTCAACTAGAATAATTTTTAAAAGTTAAATAAATAGTCTATTCTTGGGGGTGAAGCCAATTTGGGCAAGGAGGAGGGTACTGGGTATAATATGCAAAGACAACCTTTTCAACAAAATACTAACTCTTAAAAGATGTTTTTTTTTTTAAGTACTGCTTCCAGTTATTTGAAAACTAGAATGATTTCTAAAGTAGCCTTCTGATTCTAAATCTTACTATTCTGTGTCCTTAAAACTTACCTGTCCTATGTCCTATTGTTCTGTTTTCCAAAATTTGCCAACTAACCCAGCAAATGAATCCCAAGGCTCAGTCCTAAGCCCTCTTTTCTTCTCCCTCTACTCTCTCACCTGGTTACTTCATCAGCTCCCACAGGTCCAATTATCATCTCTATGCAAATGATTCCCAGATCTGGATATCTTTTTATTAGGTGCTAAGGATTTAATAGGTCAATCTTTCCTAAGGGAAATATTTACATGTTAACTTGGGCCTTCTATAGACAATGGCAACCCTACGAAATTGGTCTGATGGTGAGAATTTTAGGCATTATGGCTGTCCATTTTGAGGCCTACTGAAAGGCAGGTAGGCTTTTTGGAATCTCTGTAAACATTGCAAGGGGACAATCACCTATCCTTACACCTATAGGATTTGTTTCAGAGCTGTGATGATACTGCACAGGCATGGGCACTGCTAAAACCTCCTGGGCCTCAGATAACATCTGTAAAGGACTTAGCATAGTGCATGGCACATTGCCCTTAATAAATTCTCATTCCCCTCCCTCCACTTTCTCCTCCCTAGCTACTTACTAGGTAGGAAAGGAGAAACCAAGTAGTTGTCTTTGGGTCAAGAAATGTTTACTATTGCTCTGGCCTTTTCTGAACAACAACTTGACTTTTAGCCTTTTCAGTTTGCCACTCAAGCCTGTTCTTGAGTGGAAGGTGGTAAAGGAAGAAGCCCACGTTTGCCTTGGTTCCCCAGTCACTGACTGATTGAGCTGTCAATCACATCAGACTAGTTATTGTCAATATGACAACCAATAGGAACTATCATCAACAGGCCAGATGACTGACGAATGACTTTGCCAATGAAATTCATGAGGGGGTGGGGAAAGGAGAGGGAGATAGACTTGAAACATTAACAGAGACAGAGAGACAAAGCGAGACAGTTGGAGTTAGACACATAGAGACACTCAGACTGACACAGAGACAGAGGCAGAGCAAAAGACAGACAGACAGTGGTCTCCTGCCCCTCTCAAAGTTGATGGGACCTTAGTATGAGAAAAATTCCTTCATATAGCCATGACGGGTTCTATCTATAAGGAGAGCTGATGCAATGCCACCTGGGAATCTTCAGAGATGAAGGACCAAGCCATCTTGGTCCTTAACAGGGCAAAGTTCAGTAACGCACTGATAGGGCAAACTCTTTTCCTGCATTAAGCTAATTTAATGCAACAATGTTTTGCCTCCAATATCTGTGAGTCTGTGGAAACCCTACCATGTATGACTGACATTGCAAGTAAGGAGATAAAAGTAGAAATAATAATAAGAGCTGACACTTTACGGCACTTTATAAAACTTGAATAGCAGATGTGAAACCAAGAATAAGTAAAAGAAACCAGAAGGGACTGCTGTCTGGATTCTGCAGAAGGGCTCCCACTGCTATTAATTAAGGTTTGCAGAGTACTTTACAGACATTATCTCATTAGATCCCTACAACATTTCTGTGAGGTAGGTGCTATTAGCATCCTCATTTTGTAGACGAAATTGAAGCTCAGACAGGTTCTCTTGCCTATGACCACATGGCTGGTAACTGCCTGAGGCAGAATTCAAACCTGGATCTTCATCAAAATGTAGCAATATTTCTACTAGAAATGGTGGGGGAGGGTTAGAGATTTTAGGTTCCCTCTAAAATCCAGGGTTTCCAATTTAGGATCCTAGGATTCAGGACTCTGCTTATATGGCACACATTTTCTATACAATAATATATTGTTTCATAATCACTAAGAGCAAGGAAGCACATTATCTATATATATTTACTTATCTATATTTCTATCTCTCTATATATCTATGTCGGCATCTATCTATATCTACCATATCTATCTATATCTATCCATATCTAGATCTATTCATATCTAACTTTCCATCTATCTGTCTTTCTTTCTTTATCTGATGAAATTGAGATAGGTCAAATTCTCTATGGAGTAAGGGTAGACATCAGTCCTTTTCAGAAGATCATAGAGAAAGGCTGTTTTTATCTCTCAGTACACAACAGTTCATCAGACTTTAGTCAACAACCATGTCTTGGAAAGTTTTTCAAATACTGAGCAATAGAGACTTACTATACCTGAAATGTATGGTAATGAAGAATTACTGTTTTCTTCTTAGGGAAAACTATTCAAATTTGCCTCATATTATTTCCTAAAAGTTTATCTTGTTGTAATTTATCATTGCCATATGCATATATATAGTATTATTTAACAGTAAGCTCAACTTAGATTTTTAAAAAACCAATTAACTGGAAAATGTCCACAATTCTTTCAACATATTTGTCTTTATTGAAAGGAAACTACCATTGGCTTTAGGATTCTAAACTGAAAGGTCTGTTAATTAACAATCAAATTTTATTATTGCCTATACAGAATGTGGCTTATATATACATACACAGAGATATGTTATTAAAAATATGATTTAATTTTAAATGGGTATTTAACTTGGTACTTAGTGGTGTTTCTACCATTAATCATTACTTATTATTACTACGACACCATAGGGATACACAGCTCTTTATAAAAGTTGAGCAGCAGATGTGAAATCAAGAATATTTAAGACAGCCCAGAAGGGCCTGCTGTCTAGATTCTACATAGGGGCTCCCAGTGCTATTAATTATTTATCCACTCTTGAATGTTAATAAATAGGAATGTCATTTTACCCTTTATCCCCTTGATCAATTTAAACAAATGAGAGCTAGAGGGAAAGGTGGCCAAATAGATCATATTAGGGGTTTGGATGAAGGAGTAAGCAAAAGTTAAAAAGAAAATAATATATTTAATTTTAGCTGAGTACCAGTAATACTTCCCTCATTTTTATTAATATCAAGTCCACATAAGCAGTGCAAACTGTAATGATTCCAATGTGGTTTTTTGTGTGCTTATTTTTAAACTGACACTAGGGATAAGAATTGGACCTATGATTTCACTGGTTTGGTGAAATCCTTGGTGAGGAAACTCCATGTGTCTATGCAAATCAGCAACTTCTCTGAAATTCATAATCTTAGAATAGGGATTCTTAAACTGTTTTGTGTGTCAGACATCCCTCTAACCATTTGGTGAAGCCTATACACCCCTTCTCAGAATGATATTTTTTTAAATGCATAAAATTAAATACACAGGATTACAAGAAAACCAATTAGATTGAAATAAAGATGTAATTTTCCCATCTAAGTTCAAGGACTCCTTGAAATCTATCTAATCCAGCATTGGATTTATTTTCAGGAAGGCATGGGTTCAAATCCTGCCTCAGGCACTAGCTGTGTAACCCTGAGCTAGTCCACTTAACTTCTCTCAGTCTCAATTTGCTCATCTCTAGAATGGAGATAAATGATAAAGGATGGTTTTAAGGATCAGATGCAATAACATAGGTAAAGTATGTTACAGACCTGAAAGTACTATGTGAGAGATTTCTATTATTACTATAATTATAAGGAAATGGGCTCAGTAAAGTTAACTGATTTACATTTCATAGGATCATAGACCTAGAGCTAGATGTCATCTACACAAATATCTGAATAAGTATTGTAGACCTAAGTCATATCTCAGTCCCTGTTTAGCTTGTGACTTAAGTGTCCCATTAAACATTCATTGTCTTAATTATTTTAAATTGGGAAGTGTTTTACATTTTACATCCATTTCAGGGCTATTCATTCATTCCACATCCAATTAAGTGTCCAATATGTACAAATCATTGTATAGAGCCTTGGGAAAAAAAAACCAAACTATAGGTAAGGCATTATATCTGCCCTTAAAAAGATTGCAGTGAAACAGAAAATGACAAGAGACAAACACAGGTCCTCAGCATCTGAAACAGAGGTAAAACCTCCAAATGTCCCAGTGTAGTTACAGCCCCACAAGGTAGGTGATCAATAAAAACTCATTTATTAATTCAAAAGGGTCAAGACTCACTGCTCAAATACTCCCCATGGAACATCAATTTAGATCTTCGCTCCAAGGATGCAGATCATAATCCACCCATGCCTGCTCATCCTATAAGAATTGTCCGTTTCCTCTTCCAGGTTTGCCACAGGAGCTCCATAATGCTGGAGCCCTTTCTTGATGTCTCTAACAACTCAAGTTTATCAGAAGAGCTCTTAGGATCTCCACCTCTCATCCCTCACCATCTCCATCTGACTAGCCCATCTTCTCTTTCCATCATGCATTTCCCTGGTGACACCTTTTATTCTTGTTCTTCAAGATTCCTCACAGGTTACATGCTGCAGCCTATTCATACCCAACACACCATGTTTTATAAATTAAGTACAAATACAAGCTTAAATTACATATATATATATATCTCTGAAAGACTATTTGGATCTTTATTCTTAAATTTGCTCATAGTAATCCTAGTTTTGGAACTGCAAGAAAGATACTATCTGTAATCTGGGGAAGAAATGGTTGGAGGTGCCAACTCATGAAGTAGTGTCTAGGGACAGGGCAGATATTATCTCTGTTTTCAGGCATCTAAATGGCAGAGTATATAGAGCACTGGTATAGTCAGGAAGACCAGGGTTCAAATTCTGTCTTGAATACTAACCGTGTGATCCTAGGCTAGTCCTCTTTAACAACAAAAAACCAACATGAGAGATGTTAAAAGGCATCACATGTCACAGGATCATAGGTCTAGAGATGGAAGGGACCTTACAAACCATCTATTCCCACCCCCTCATTTTACAGATGAGGAAACTGAGGCTCAGAGGGGTGAATTTGCCCAAGGCAGATTGTGTTTGTGCCAAATGAGTGATAAAGGTAATGAATGCTATCAATGAGAGGGAGAGATCACTGTAATTTGTTATGGCCAAGGAAAACTAAACGAATGAGGTTGGAACTGAGCAGGTCTTGAAAGACAGGTAATAACTGAACAGGTAAAAAGGAAGCAGTAGGTTATTACAAGTAGATATGCACAAGCAAAGCCACAGAGGTAAGAAAAAGCATGGCAAATTTGGGACTCCAAAGCAGAGTAATGAGTGGTATGGTCAGAAAGGGAAGTTAGTTAGAACAGCGCTGTAGAGGGCTAGACTAAGAAGTCTGAAATTGATCCAACACATAATGGGGAGTTATTAAAGGTCTGAGTGGTATGCAAAATAACATGAAAGAAACCTTGCTTCTGGAAGATGTATGGAAGTGCTATAAGTCAGAATATTTGGCCATATACACTAGAAATATTCCATAGTGCCCAGAGAATAGGTGTTTTTATGGAACTAGTGATTTCAAAGGGAAAAGATAGGTTTGTGTATGCAGTTCTGACAAGAACAATTTTATGCAAAGAAGAAGCAGGAAGATTGGAAAGCATTTATTGTGTTTTACTCAAGGGGGTTTCGGGTATTAATACTTGATAGTGCCTCTTAAGTCCAGTGTTTTCCCCTTTCATCTTTTTACTTTTACACACTTAATGAAGTGTGAGACATTTTTAGGTATCTTTAAGTACCTGTGTACTTTAGGAGACTTATAGACATTAATCAAAAGTTTATCCTGAGTTCTGCATCAGGCCTAATAAGTTACTGCAAACTACTTTGCAAACATCAAGTTCTACATAAACCATAATAATAATTGTATTACTAATAATAATAAGGTTGACTGAAGGCTATTACATGCTAACAAGAAATCTTTGAAGGTGTTTACTATCTAGTAATTCAGGTTCTGCTGGATATAGTGACCATGCCCTTAGACCACAGACAGAACCTAGGGCCTATCTCAACTAAATAAAAATAGCTCATGTGAGTCACCTTACAATCACAGCTGGCACCTGAAAGTATAAGAAGATGATTAAAAAATATTCATCACTGAAAATGTAACAGTATCTCTCAATTTTTACTCCTCTTACTCTCCTAAATTACTCTTAAAGAGAACTCAATGAAGCTCAAATTTAAATTAATTTTATGTAAAAATCATTTCATTACATATTTCAAAACCCTCAAAGTTATTTACAAACTACTAATGTCATTTTAACCAATCTAAGTATTTTGATAAATTTCATGACAGTTAAATATCGGTATGTGTGTGATATGTCACCTTGTAGCTTATACAAAGTACAAGAGATATCCAAGTGCAACTGGAAGAGTGCTCACTTTGAAGTGAAAGGATTTGGATCAACTAACTATTTGTGTGATACTGGGCAAATCGCTGAAACTCTCTGAGTTCAATGAAGGATTTAAACTAAAATGAGAGGTGGCTCCCTTCTAGCCTGTGGGCCCCAAAGAGAAGTAAAACTCCCTGCCAGAACCAGACTGAAGTAGAATTGGGAAACGTTAAACAAAATAAATAAAAACACAACATTTTTGTTGTTGTTCAATTACGTCTGACTCTTTGTGACCCTGTGGACCACAGTACACCAATACTGTCCATGGGGTTTTCTTGGCAAAGATACTGGAGTGATTTGCCATTTCCTTCTCCAGTAGATTAAGGCAAATAGAAGTTAGGTGACTTCCCCAGGGTCACATAACTAGTACGTGCCTGAGGTCAGATCTGAACATAGGTCTTCCTCACTCTTGGCCTAGTACTCTATCCACCAAGCCAGATAGCCACCTATCACACAACATAGGTTATGCAAATTTGTAGTTTTCTACCTCAATCTATAGCCCTGGTTTCTATTTGAGTTTGACACCACTAAATCAGATGATGTCTTCTAAGGTTCCTTTCAGCTCTAAAATCTATGATCCTACGAATAAATAGGCGTGATCTATGTATTTGTAAAATGTAATTAGATGATCAAGATTCGACCTGATAATGGTGAGTTAAGATGAATACTGCCAACAATTTTGACAAGAGGGGACATAAATTATTTCATTATCCACACACATGACCAGAAAAGGAAATGAGCTGGTCATGTAAAGAGAGTAAGGGGCAACAGACAATCTAAGTGCTATCTGTTCATTCATTCAGCAAGCATTTATTGTAAGCGCCTACTATGTGCCAAGCATTGTGCTACATACTACGGATAAAAAGACAAGAGCCTAGAAATTTCTGCTCCTACATATGTTCCATACCATTGGAAGGGGGGAAGGGGAGAATGTAAAAACAGAAGTTAATACAAAATATAAACAAGGTAAGCTCCCAGAGGGGGAGTGCTAGCAATTGGGGGAAATCAAGACAAGATTTGTGTGGGCAGTAACATAAAAACTGGACCTTGAAAGAAGCTGGGGATTCTAAAAGGAGGTAGTAAAGAGGAAGTGCATTCCAGGCATGGACAACAGCCTGTTCAAAGGCACAGAGATGGAAGACAGAATGGAGAATACAGGAAACAGCAAGTAGACCAATTTGGCTGGAATGTACAGTGACTGAAAGAGACTAATATACAATAATCTTGGAAAGGCAGGCTAGAGACACATTGTGAAGGGCTTTCAATGCTATGTTGGTAACTTTGAGAAATTAAAAGAACCAAAGAAAGACTTCATGGTACTGAGTTTAAGGAACATGGACCAGGATGAGATGTAGAAAGGTTGCCATCTGTACCCCTAGAAAGGATGTCCAAATAGATGAGATCACAGATCCATTTAAGTATGAATAAGCCACGTTGACTGACATACGAACGTCACACTTAATTCTACTGTTTCAGGCCTGGAGCTGTTCCTTCCAGTCATGAATTCTATGAAATCCTGATTGTTCCAATCTTTGCCTTGAGTTTCTCTCACCCTCTTCCAATTGCTGGGACTGGACAGACAATGACTCAGGAAGGAAGCTGGTAAAAAAAAATTAATAAACAAGGTGCTCTCCCAGGTGCTAATAGAGATCTATATCTTATGTAATTAATATGCATGCCAACCATTACCAAAAAAAAGGTCTTCCATATAACCAGAAAATATGGTGAATAAAATTTTCTGAACCAAAAAATCAGAACACATGGTCTAACCAAAGATATTCCTCTTGCAAAATCTTTAGAGTAGGCTGATAAGAATTCACATAGACATAGTGTCTTAGAGTTGACAAAGATACTCCTCACAGGTAGTATGAATATCTCCTTTTGGCAGATGAAAAAACTGAGATGAGCAGTGTCTTGCCCAGGACCACAGAGCTGGCATCCAAGATGGCCTTGGGACCTAGCGCTCTCCACTCCAAGCCCAACACTCTTTCTTCACTGCCTGTCCACACCGCTTTCTTCAAGTGGATGCCACCCGACACACAGTCACTGAAGGCTGCCCTTGAGGTTCCTTCACACCTGGCTTTCCTGTTCAAGGTGAGGATCAAAATGCACCTGGCTTTGGGCTGGCCTTCTCTAGGAACGGCTCCCTAGGCTCGGCCCCAGCAGCAGCAGCAGCAGGAGCGGTGGTGGTCCGGGGCCTCTGCAGCCCAAGGATGGGCCTGGACCAGCCGAGGAAAGGCCATGGCGTATACTAAAGGGCGGCTCTGCGCGGCGTAAAGGCAAGACTGTCCAGGACAACCGGGTCTTAGTGCTGGCGGGCCTGGCCGGGCCTACGGACCGCCCCCTCCCCTATCACCTGGGGCACCCAGAACAGAAAGGTCAGCCCCCGCCCCCACATGGGCAAGAGCTACTCGGCTCCTCTCCAGGGAGAGGCTGCAGTGTCATCCCTCTCCTGCATGTTCTAGGTCACACTGCTGTGTACGCACACACGCACAGGCACAGGGACGGGAGAAAGAGGAGAACTTCGGTCCTCGGACCCCGCCAGCCGGCCGCAGCCGGGGCCGCTCGGGCCTGCCCTCCCTCCCAGCTCTCCGGGAGCCTGCCCCCTGGCGCACGTGCTGGGTGACAGGCCCCCCTATAGGTTCCATACCTGCCACCGGAAGTGAGTGAGGAGGGCAGTATAGGCATTTCCTGTGACGCGGACGCCTGGACTCCATTAGGCAGCAGCTGGGGGAAGAATCAACACACCAGGGAGCGGAGCGGGCCCGAAGACAGAGGCGGCAGCTGCCTCCGCTGCCGCCGCCGCAGCCGCCGGGGCTCAGCACAGCGGCGGGCTCCCCCCTCCCCAGCAGCGGCCGCCGCCGCCCCAGCGGCGCCCCCCCCTACGGGAGCGACCCCCGGGCCGGGCACCCCAGCTGCCTCCGGGAGGGGGGGGACAGGGCCCAGATCCTCCTCCTCTTCCTCACCCCCCCTTGTCCCTACCCCCCCTCCCCGCTTCCCCGTCCCCTCTTCCCTCCCCCCTCACCCCGGCCCTCTCCCCGTCCCCCTCCTCCCCTCCTCCGCCTCGCCCCACCGGCTTCCCACCACGGCCTCTCTCGGCGAGGAAACTCTGGCCTCCGCTTCCTCCTCCTCCGACTCGGACACCGGCGGAGCCTCCCCGCCCCCGCGGAAGAAACCCCGAGCCTCGGCGGCGGAGGGAGCAGGAGAGCCCGGGGCTTCGACAGGCAGAGCAGGCCTCTCCCCCCCGTCCTCGTCGTCGTCGTCGTCCTCGTCCTCCTCCACCTCCTCCTCCTCGTCGTCTTCTTCCTCCTCCTCCTCCTCCTCCGTGGTGGTAGTGGTGGGACTCCCCGCGGCTGCTGCCCCTCCTGCCGCCCCCCACCGCA
This sequence comes from Notamacropus eugenii, assembly GCF_028372415.1. Lineage (NCBI taxonomy): Eukaryota > Metazoa > Chordata > Mammalia > Diprotodontia > Macropodidae > Notamacropus > Notamacropus eugenii. Next base: position 412,132,416 of record NC_092873.1, read on the forward strand.
GTAGCGGCCACAGCCTGGTCAGCGGCAGCATCATGCAGGCCAACGGGGCAGGAGGAGGAGGAGGAGGAGGCGGCGGCGGCGGCGGCGGCGGGGGAGGTGGCGGCGGCGGCGGCGGCGGCGGGGGCCAGGGACAGACCCAGGAGCTCGCCTGCCTCTCGGCCCAGAACGGGGAGTCGTCCCCCTCGTCCACCTCGTCCGGGGGGGATCTGGCCCACGCCAACGGGCTCCTGCCCTCTGCCCCCTCCGCCGCCAGCAACAATAGCACCAGCCTGAATGTCAATAACGGGGTGCCCGGCGGGGCGGCCTCCGCCTCGTCCGCCGTCGCCGCGGCCACCTCGGCCCCCACGGCTGCGTCTTCCTCGGCTGTGGCCGCCTCGGAGCTGGGCAGCAGCCTGAAGAAGAAGAAGAGACTCTCCCAGTCCGACGAGGACGTGATTAGGTTAATAGGACAGCACTTGCATGGCTTAGGGCTCAAGTAAGTATTCCCGGGGGAGAGCCGGCGATGCGGGGGGCGGCGGGGGGCGACCCCGGAGGGGACGGAGACGCGGAAAGACTGGCGAGTTACGAGCCGCAGAGCCAGGCCTTGCATTCCCCCTCCCCCACCCCGCCCCAAACCACCCCCATTGGAACTTAATTATCCGTCGGTAAAGACCGATGTATAAAAATGCGGGGGGAGGGGAGGAGTGGACCGGATCTGGTGGAAATAATGAGTGTTGGAGGACTTGGCCTTCGGAGCGCTCTGGACATGGGTGGTGAGCCCAGGGAGAAGCTTCTCCCGGAGAGGACACGACCCACCAGGAGAGCGGGGGCTCTTGAGGGGCGCGGGAGGGGGCGGGTCCGGAGGGGGTACGGCTGCTGGGTATGGTCAATTGGAAAGAAGAGTTGCTGAGGAAATCAAACAGGAATAATGGCGCAGAGGAGACATGTTGGTGTCATTTGTGCAGCTTTGTGTGTTAAGGACACAGGCCGCAAACTACTGTCAAACCCTGATCCGCACCAGTAAGGTAGAGGAGTGCTTGGGAAGGGACCTCTGATCTGACCACTTGTTTTCTAGTCTAGGTGGCTTGAGGCGCCCCGCAGAGGGGTGACGGGGGCTAACCTGGGCCACCCGCTGCCCTCAGTTTGTTTACACATCAATGAAGGAAAAACCCAGGGAGTGGGGGCAGGGCGCTCCCAGAGACTGAGCTGTGGAGAGCGGTGGAGGAGGTGGAAGGGGCAGGACCTGAGGGAGACTCTCACTCGCACACGCACCAGAAAGCACCTCCAGCAGTCAAAGTTTCCTGGCTGCAAAGCTTAGGTTAAAATAAGTCTTTGGGCCTGCCACTGTGTAGTTTTTGATTTATAGATTGGGGTGAGAAAGAAATAGGAACTTTTAAAAAGTGACATAAGCGCATCGACACAAGCCAAACTTAGAGGTCTGCTATGTTTTGCTTAAAGATTAATAGAAGTGGGGAAAAAACCACTAAAACAAGAAAGTGGTAAGCTGATAAATTAGGACTTTTGAAATAACAAAACAGACTGAAAGAACAAGCCACATATAAAAAGCCAAACAGCCATACTTATCTCCTCTTCCCCTACCACCCCAAAGGAACTATTTGCCTTGAGAGAAGATTTCACAGTCTATGATAACGATGGATTTGGTATTAAATGAGCTTAGTAAATATAATGTATTACTGAAATCAGGCAAGCTGACAGCAGAGGGAGAAAATAACTCGTGACTGTTTGGAGCCTACAGCATAGTAAATTTGCTATTTTTAGTTAGAAAGGTGGGGGGTGATTTTGTTTTGCTTTTTAAAAATTTTTAAATAAATTGACCTCTTAAAGTGTTGATGCAGACACAAAGCCTGAATGTATTTGGGATGATTTTAATACTAGATATTACTGAGAGCAACCTGGGTAGTATAGTAAGTTTATTTAAAATAGTGATAACACAAATAGGTGGTTTCCTATTTTTCCCAATGGCCACTTGATTGCAACAAATGTTATATTTTAAAACCTATTTTCTCAAAGTATTCATATTTTAAGTGGCAAAACTGGGGAAAATAAATTTTTTTTGAAACTGTGTGCAAATTTTTTACCTTATTGCCCCAATGTGAATGTAGGAGATTGCTCCAGTGTGTGTAGCTCAACAAACTTGGGCTTGTAAGGATTTTTTTTTTCTTACGTCACTTTATAATATAAAAAAATAAAATTAGTTCTTTTGGGGAAAAAAATTCACACTGTTGCATAGGTATTGGTGTATTTGGAAAAGTAAAACCCTGAAGTTGGTCAGGTCTTTTTACACTGTATCTCTCCTGCAGCCAGACAGTTGATCTCCTCATGCAAGAGTCAGGATGTCGTTTAGAACATCCTTCTGCTACCAAATTCCGAAATCATGTCATGGAAGGAGACTGGGATAAGGTAAAGTAGGGCATATGGAACTGTATAACTGCTGTTAAAGTTATACATCTGATGTGCATATCATAACACTTTTGTTTTTCTCTCTTTTATATCAATTTTTGCAGGCGGAAAACGACCTGAATGAACTTAAGTCTTTAGTGCATTCTCCTCATGCTATTGTGGTAAGAGGCGCACTTGAAATCTCTCAAACGTTGTTGGGAATAATTGTGGTAAATACACTTTTGTTCTTAGTTCTGCATTTATGCTAATTTTAGTAAGCAGAATGGTGTCAATAATAACTTAGGGCATCTGCCACCTCTCTAATATAACTTAAGTAATTTTTGGCTTTATATCCAGAGCGTCTAGAACAGTGCCTGACACAGCCACTTAAGTGTCCATTATATCAAGTATAGCCCCCCTCATTTTGCAGATGCCTAGAAAGATTCATTTGCCTGAAACTGTATTGTGTGTTTTAAAGTTATAGAATAGTCAGTCTTCATTGTGCTATAAAATTTGAACTGCTTTTTTTCAAATGTTTACCTAGAAAATATCTTTGAATTAATCATTTTGCTCTGCATATATAAAAATTATAACAAAGTTGTCACATTTTCAGTATTTATGCTAAGAAATTCTATATCACTTTCATTTGTTTTAGATATTCAAAGTAAAGGAAGATATGCAAATATCTCTTTTAACGTTTAAAGGTTTAATATTGAATATGTTTTGGGAGTGAAGGAGAATGAAGGATATTATATGTGTTTATGTATGTGGCTTCTTTGAGGAAGAAAAGCATAGATAGGATAGAGTGGATAAAGAAGTTTTGTCTCTTTTATTTTTAAGCTTTTGTTTTAAAGAAAAGTCATGTGTGTTAATTCAGACCAACCCAACCATTGGGTTATGATCCCCTAGTTCCATTCAAGTACTTCAATTGTGTGAATTTACAGTGGAAAAGTTTGAAATTTGTATGAGAGTCATCTGGTGATTTTTGTGCAGATCTGAATATTAATCCTCTATTTACTGGTCCTTTCTGACCTAAAATCAGATCGGGAGTTGGGCCATTTCCAGAAATGGTCATGTATTTTAATTTCTATCATAATTGTCAGGCATTAATTTGTAAGTAGGTGTTTGAGGAAGGGGAAAAAGATGTTTTTTGAAGTGCCTGTGATTATAAACAAAGAAGAATCAGCTGGTAGCTGCTTGCTTTAGACTTCTGGCTGATTCATTTGTTGTCAAAAGCAGTTTCCTGTCCAGTGGGGGAGGGGACGGAAAAGAACAGGAAGTAGGGAAAACAGCTGTTTGTTAAACATTAGTGAGCATTATGTTATTTTTATTTAAAGTGGGTCAATTTTATAACTTCTTTGGCCTGTTAACCTGCTAGATTTGTTGTATTTTGAATTTAAGTAAATGCAATCATATGAGAGAAGGTGTACTCGAAAATAGTTCTGAAATGAATGGTTTAAAGGTATTTATAAAAATATTTCCTGTTGGTGAACTTTTTAAATGTAAAATTTTTTAAAACTATCATTTAAGAAAATGTGAGGTTTTATATCTTAAATTATGGTTGCTTCCAAAGTTTGGTCTTTGGGACTCCAAAGTCACTAAGTAAGTGTATTACACTTAACCTTAGCAATTTGCAGTATGAATTGTTAAGTCAAAGATAAGCCCTAGTAGGCAGGCAACTTGTTGACAGAAAAAGAGGACTTTTGTTTCTTTGACATTCAGTAAGTAAAATTATAGATTGTTAGTCTAGAATACATATGTAATCAGTTCAACTTTTTTTTTTTACTTAATCCCAAAATGGCAGAATAAAAAGGTTAATATGATTTCTATCATATTTACCTTGATTATCTTGATATTTCAAGTCTTCTAAAATGGACATTGTGGATTGTGAGAGCAGTTTTGTGACTTTCAGCCTAATTTCAACAAAAAGTGATTTTAAGCTTGAAATGTAGATTTTTTTAAATTCCTAACAACTTTATATATCTAATTACTGTTTCACCTCAAAACAGTTTTATTCACAACATTTGGTTTTTATTCTCTCAAACCTGAATGAATAGCATTTCAGTTTGGCTTCAAACATATCTAGGCTTGTTTGAGAGTTTTATGTAAAAGGGAATTTGAAGGTAGTTAAACTAAGAGAGGATGTCTATTGAATTAAAGTTTAGCTCTTAAATTTAAACTTCAAACACAGTATTATGGACCATGCTTTACACATAGATACTTAAATCTTATCTTGAATTCTATATAAAAATTCGGCAGCAGTTCATCTTCATTGTTGAGTTATGTAGAAGACACTGCTCCGGAAGATGAGGCATTCTAGTTAAGTTCAGTGTGATGTGGAAGGAAAACATCTGCTTATTTATCCTCACTTTGCCTGTTACATGGTATCTTGTACTGCTTCCCCCAACCCCCAAATAACTTGGTTCTACATCTCATCTTTAATAAATCATGCCCACAAGAAACTAATCAGACTTGATTAAATCCATTTTACTGTCTCTAGTGTTGTGTCTCAGATGTAGCTACAGCATTAGAACTACATGAAAATCCCATATACCAGAGAATTAAGCTTTTTAGTGTAACTGTAGGCATTACATTTTTCACTGAGCATTTAAGTTCTGCTTTTGAAATCTCTGCTTTGTGAGTTGTTACTGCCACAATCAACTTTTAAAATTTTTTATTTTTCTTTATGTCCCTTTAAAGTTCTATTACCACTGAAATGACTACTTGTCCTTTTATTATATTGATGGTTGTCTTGCTTGTTAGGGATTGTATACTATTTGAATTTTATAATGAGTTATAATAGAAACATACTGTAATATTTTGAGGAAATTATCTAAATAGATAATATTGAGGGCACAAAAGTAATGCAGACAGTTTTATTATGCAAAATTTAAAGTATTACATCTTAAAATTTTATTTTAAAAACTATGTATTCAAACAACTTGAAGAAGTATCTTGTAATACCAGATTTCCTATTGTTTGATTAATCAGATGTTAATAGACCAAAGGTAGTTTGCTGGACTGAAGTGGTATACTACATTCTTCCTTTCACAAATAGCATCAGAAGTTGGATCTGGTCAGTCTGATCAGAAGTTGGAAAGATAAGTAAAAGGAATGGAGCTCTGTTATGTTAGCTCTAAAAAAAAAAATGAGACCTTTGAAATAGCCTGCTGTGAATAAGACCTTTGCCCACTTAGTGAGCTCCAATTTGACCTATTCAACATTATTTTGACTGGTCAACATTATTTTAAAAACCACTCTGGGAAAGAGTTTAGGATAGGACTGAACCTTTGGCTTCATTGGTATAGGAAACTCCTTCTACTAATGCACAGAGGCACCTTCTCTGTAACTCGGAATCTTAGGCATTTGCCTGGAGCCTCAGGAGGTTAAGTGATTTGTAAGAGATAGGACTTGGACCCAGATGGTCCTGTTTTCAAGGCCAGCTCAGTATCTACTATGCCTTCAAATGGAATACTACATCATTGGACTTGAGTTTTTCATTTGCTCCATTTTAGATGTGTGCTTACAATGTGCCAGTGGTATAATTCCTAAGATTATGTAGTATTAGTTCTCCTTTATTTTCTCCCTTTCCCAATTGCCCAGCTATATATAAATGCTTATATTGTACATTTTTTTAGAAATTATATTTTTGATTTAAGTAACTAAACAAGTTTTACAAACAAAGCGTGTATTTAAACAAATGTCTTGCTGTGTTTGGCCAGTAGGATGTTACCAGAGTTTCTGTGAACAATATCATGCTTTGGTATCTGTTTCAAGATTCTCTTTGCACTAACTGTGGACAAAGTGACTCATAGAGACATAGAGACAGAGCTTCTTAACCTGCTTTTATAAAGTCTTCCCCACATTATCTACAGAAAAATGTTGACATAACCTCACTTGAAGTTTTACTCACTTTTTTCCTGTCCCATTTCTGTCACATGAAAAATTGAGTTGCAATTATATCATCATCTCTATGGAGAAAAAAAGGGGGGAAATGTCTAATATTTGGGGGTAGAATAAAACTGTCCCTTCACAGTTTCACAGGAAGGAACCCTAATATGAATGCTAGGAAAGTGGAATATGCACATGATGACTTAAAGAAAACTATAAAGTGTTTACCAGAAGTTTTTATGAGCTGAGAAAGCTAAACAGATTAACACAGGTGTTGGCAAGTTAGACATGAAGTGAAAAATCTAAAAACAAGTATGTCTTCAACAATGGGTGTTATATAAAGGGAAATCTTCAAATAGTAAAAGGAGTTTGTCATACCAACTGAACTTTTAATAATGTGTTGATAAACGGAATTACACATTTTCTCCATAGGATCAAATAAGATATAATAAGTGCTTTGCAAACATTAAAAGTGGTTGTATAAATGATAGCTGTTTTAAAAATAAAGCTTTGTTCAGAAGATAGTCATTAAAAAACTTCCTTTAAACCCGTTTTATATGCCATTTTTTGCCTGTGAAAGGTAATTAACAATTCAGCAGTACTAAAGTTGTTTAACATATAAAGCTTAACTTCAGATTATATGTACAACAATGTATTTTAGTAATTTAAATCTGTCTTTAAAGTATATTCAGTAAGCCAGCCTAGCTTTTGTTTACATACTGCATAGAATTTGGTAAATGTAATAGAGTTACAAAAATTTTCATGTGGTTGGAAAACTGTCATTTTCTGTTTTTTTTCCCAAGGATTTACCATAATTAAACTATGTATATTTATCAGACTATTTTGGTAGCAGTACAGTTTTGTATTTTTAGAAGTAAGCATTCACTAAAAGAGAAAATAGCTATCATGTTCTCTAAGATTTTTATGTTGTCATTAATATTTTGAAGTGGATTGGAGTCACTAAATGTCAGTAACATTTTCTACCCACTTTCAAAAAGTAGCATTGCTTAATTAAAGGTTTCATTCAAGAGATAGTCCTTAAAGTTAGATTAAGGGTTATTAAAATACCAAATTTTATGTTAGTAAAAGTATTTTTATGCCTTCTCAATTTTGCCAAAAATGTTTGGGGGTGTTTTTCCCAGTAGCTAATAGGCTAAAAGTGAAACTTAGGGTAAAGTAAGCAATATTGAGAAAAATTCAAAATCTAAATACAAATTTGTAAAAATACAACTTCATAGTATGGTTTATCTTTCTTTAAAAAAACACACACAAAAACCTTGGTTTTTTTGTTTGGTTTTTGGTTTTTGTTTTTTGCTTTCCTCCAGAATATTTTCAGTGTTGGAGGCAATAGCCGTCAAGATTCCAATCTTTATTACAAATATTAAATAGTTAAATTGTAAGGGACTCAAGATTTATCTTGTCTTGTCTGTTGTCTTTAACCAATTCAGAAACCCTTTCTATAACACTTGAAAGAAAGTCATACATCCCCTACCTGAACACTTTCACTAACAAGAAGCTCGCTGCAGAAAGACAGCCCATTCTTTCTAGGGTTCTAATTCTTAGGAAAGGGTTCCTTAGGTTAAGCCAAAATTCTAATTTTTATCTTAGTCCCGGTTCTCACCTCTGGAACCACAAACGTACACCCTCTTATAGCCCTTCAAATGATTGAAGATAGCGACCATGTTTTTCTTTAATCTTCTCTAATCATTTCAGAATATTAATGTAATTAGATACCTAAACATAAAAAGTTAAATGTTTTTTTTTTCTTTAGAAGTGAAGTTAATAGGCTGAAATAAAATATACATTTGTTTTGGGGGGGAAGGAAGCTGATTACTGAGCTTTTAAAAAATCAGTCTTAATTTTAATGGAAGTTCTAAATTCATGTATTTCAAATTATACTTGAACAGGAATTGCCTCTACGACATCCACAAGTCATCCAGGTCCTCCTTTGAGAGGAGGACCTGTATAGTGATGGAAAACTCAGTACTTCCTGAGGCAATCCATCTTCTCTAGTATAGTTCTAATGTTTAGGAAGTTGTATATTTTTGTGTCTAGTGGAAATCTTTTTGATTCTTGGAAGTAACATTTCAAAGTAGTTTTATTGAAGTATGAAATTGAGTAAAATATCCATTAGTCTTGACCTGAAAAGTCATCAAGAGTTTCTAGGTTTCATAAGTAGGTAAGCTGCTTCAACAAAGGATAGAAGTGACTGGAAGATTTTAATGAACCAGACTTTTTTTTAAAAAAATCATGAAGCTTTTATGTAAAGTTTTATTTTCAAAGGGCATAGTAGAATGGTTTCTACTGTTCTGTTTAGGCACAAACATTGTCTGAAACTTCCATCAACCCTTTTCCCTGACTGCTGCTTTCTGTCATGTCAGAGGATGAAGTTTTTGCTGCTGCAGCAGAAGTACCTGGAATACCTGGAGGATGGCAAGGTCCTGGAGGCTCTTCAAGTTCTACGCTGTGAATTGACGCCCTTGAAATACAATACAGAGCGAATTCATGTCCTCAGTGGGTAAGAATGTTTAGTTCATGAGCTCTGCTTTGAGGGGAGTCTTGTTATACAACATCATAGTTCTATATTTTCTCTGAGTGTTTGGAGTATTTGGAAATTCTAAGATAATTTTGGGGAGTTTTCTCCCTGTGAAAGGGGTAGGGACAGTGGACATGTTTCTTGTCTTTGCCTTTATAGAGACCATTGCCGTGGTCTGAGGAAGTGTTTCATGTTAGAATAGTTATTTCAAATGAGTGAGAGAAGATTATCTGCAGAAAATCATTTCATATTCTTTTATAAGTCTTGTGATATGGCTTAATTTGGCCAATTCTCATTTTTTATCATCAGAATACATAACAAGCATGTTAAAGTTCCTCATCTTAGAGCAAAGCAAATTCTGTCGGACATGTTAATGCTGTGTTTAGTTTCCTTAAGTCAGAAGACCTCTACAAGATGACCACTCAGCATTCATGAATTTTAAAAAGTTCTGTATTGCAAGTTTTCCAATTTAATTGTGCTTGTGATTGTTTTGAACTAAAGGAACTTTAGAGATCAAGACTAATTTGATTTTTTACATTTTGAGAAAACTGAAGCTTAATGAGATTAAATGACCCAGTAAAGGTTATTTGTGAGTAACAAGTCTAAGATTAGAACCCAGGTTTACTGACTGGCCATCTTTCATACAATATTTCCCCATAAATAGACATTGACTTGAATACTGAAATGTTCATGTTCAGTCATTTTTCAGTCATATTCGAACTCATCATGACCCCATTTGAGATTTTCTTGGCAAAGATACTGGAGTGGCTGGCCATTTCCTTCTCCAGCTAATTTTACAGATGAAGAACTAAGGCAAGCAGGGTTAAGCAACTGGCCCAGGGTCACACAGCTAGTAAGTGTCTAAGGCCAAAATTGAACTTGAGTCCTTCTGACTCTAGGGCCAGCACTCTTCTCCACTGTGCTACTTAGCTGCCCCGGTGAATACTGAAAACTGAATGTCTTTTTACCAGATGGAACAGACTTAGAAAGAATTTTTGAAATAAAAAAAATTGTAAACCAGTTTTCTCAAAAACTATTGATAAGTAAATTGTTTAAAATCAAATAGCAACCATAAAACTACATTTTATCATTTGTTTCCTTCTATTTCTTTTTTTTTAAATAAACTAGTTATTTAGTTCCTTTCTTCTAGTAGTTTGAGTCTGTTGAGGTATTACTTGGAAAATCTGCTATTTGGGGATCATAACCCTATCTGACTTATAAGGAATGCCTTAATCAAACACCAAGTGAAAGATAAGCCTTTTTTTAATTGAAGTACTTTGGAATTGTAACTTCCAAGAAAAAGGGCTGGTTTTTTTTAATTAAAATTCTTTACTCTGAACTTGGCAAAAACCAAATAAAATAAACATTTCCGTATACATTGTAGAACAATAGAGTTTTGTATATAAAACTTGGAACCTCTATTATGTAGAACTTGCTTTTTTAAAAATGTATAATAATTTTAACATATAACTTTCAAATCTCTCCTTTTTGTCTGATTTCTTCTGGTTTGCCTTCTGCTGGGGGAGAGGAAGACCTACCTGTACCTTCCCACACTTTGAAAAAGAAAAGAAATCCGTGTTTGTGTGTGTGTGTGTGTATACACATGTACACACACATACTTGTATATGAAAAGGAAGGAGTGTGTTAAACAAAACAGATTGCCACATTGGTGCTGAACAAAAATGTATTTCTCATTTTATATCTTGAGTGTCACTTCTCTGTCAGGAGGTGGGTGACAGCCTTTATCATTGGTGCTCTGGAATAGTGGTTTGTTATTACATTGATCTTAGATCTTAAGTCTTTTCGTTTCTTTTTATATTATTGTTACTTTATAAATTGTTCTAGCTCTGCTTCATTCTACATCTGTTCATATGTCTTCTAGCATTCTCTGGAACTATTTTCTTTGTCATCATTTCTTATGGAATGATAATATTCTATTGTATTCACACTGTTAGGTTAGTACAATGCAAGTTCCTTGAGAGCAGAGACTTTTTTTACTTTCTGAGCATTCCCTGCATCAAGCAGTGCCTTGATTAAAGCAAGTGCTTAATAAATTTTTATTGGACTAAATGATTTTATCTAAGAAAACAGGACAACTCAGTTGTATTGATAAAGGTTAGACCTCACACTGTTGTTAACCAATAATTAGTTTATATTTGTCGCTTATATCTATAGTAATTTAGATCTGGAAGATGCTGTTTTAGGTGAATTTTTTTTAATAAGCATTTATTATAAAAAACAAAGGATTTTTAAGTTTAGTTTTAAACTTTAAGTACTCCCTTTATTTCTTATCCACTTATTGTTCTTGATGTCCTGCCTTCAAACAAGTCCAAGTCTCTCACATTCCTTAGCATACTTTATAGCTCCTTTTCTCAGCATAATTCCTTGAAAAAGTTGTCTTCCTTCACACCTCTATTTCCTTTACTCTTTTCTGACTTTCATGTCATTACTAAAGTAAAAATCCCCTCTCCAAAGTTATCTGTGATCTTGTAATTGCCAGATATGATGGTCTTTTTCTCAGTCCTTAACCTTCTTGACCTGTCCAGTGCATTTGACAGTATTTATTGACCCTCTTTTTCACAGTGACACTACTCTGTGCAGGTCTTTTTACCTACGTGACCTCTCTCAGTTTCCTTTACTGGTCCATCCTCTGTGACACGCATACACACACACTTTCCACCCTTATTCCCTCTAACTTTTACTGTTGTTCTGCCTCCCTCACTCTCATTCCCTTTTCTTCCTCCCCTTCTCTTTCTCTCTCTCTCTCTCTCTGTAACATCATCAGCTCCCATGGATTTAGCTGTCATTTTTATGTACATGGCCTCTGTATTTACATATCTAGTGCAACACATTATCTTCCTTGAGTTTGTCCAATCTTGGATCATCAGTATTGCCTATTAGACTTTTCAAACTGGATTTCCTGATGACATCTTAAATTCATTATATCTAAAATTGAACTCATTGTATATCCTCCTAAATCCTCCCTTTTCCAAGTGATTCTGTTTCTGTCAAATACAGCGTCATTCTTCCAGTGTCTTCAGACCTTCAGTTTTTTATCCACATACCCAATCAGTTGTCAGATACTACTGCTTCTACCTTCACAATGTCTCTTTATAACTAACCCATTCTCCATTCACACAGCTACCACCATACAGCATCTTATCTCCTGCCCAGATGATTTCATTGGCCTTCCAGTTCGTCTCTTTGCCTCAAGTCTTTCACCACCATCCAACACATTGTTGCCAGAGTAGTTTTCCTTTAACATACATAGATCTTACCAACTTCATCAGCTTCATCTTGCATCTAGAATAAAATATAAAATCCTTTGTTTAGCACTGAAAGCTCAAACTCCAACCCCATTTCTTCTTTCCAACCTTATTGGACTTTGTCCTTCTTAACCTCTGTAATTGAGCCAAACTGACCCTCTCTCTGTTCTTCAATTACAGTACTCCATATCCTATCTCCATACCTTTGACCTAGCTGTTCTCCAAGCCTAGAATCAACTTTCCTTACCTCCACCTCATAGAATACTTCTTTTCCTTAAGATGCAACTCAAGCATCATTCTACCTGAAGCCTTTCCTGACCTTCCCAACTGGTAGTGTCATCTCTCCTAATCGACTTGGAAGAATTTAATTTCTTCTCAAATATTTGTATTTATTTCATTTTTTACACACACACACACACACACACACACACACACACACACACACACACACGGTGTTTTATATGTACATGTTATTTCCCCCATTACAATGTGAGCTCATTATGTATTGGGGTTATTTCTGTCTGTACTTGCCCCAACCCCAGTCAAGCACAGTGCCTCGCATGTAGTAGGCACTTAATAAATACTGATGTAAACAGTGTCTTCATAGTGGCTGAATGCTTCATATGACCTATTTTATCTTCTAAATCTTATTTCTATAATTTGATTATGTACCACTTGAAAGTCATTTCAGCAACATAGAACACCAAGAACCAGGTCAGGGGCAAACAACGCAAAAGGCCTTGATTTGTTTCCCTAGAACTTTACTATGTGTCTATCACTTTATCTAGTGAGTAATGAAGCTGTCCCTGAGCTTTGTTTCTGGAAGCCTTGAGTTGTGTGAAAAGTTCACACAAGGCTCATATTAAGATGGACACCAAATCTGTTTACTCTAGGTATGTTAAAAAATTTTATCTTCATTTTACAGATTAGAAAATATGATGCTCTAAGAGGTTGTGACTTGTAGACTCTTGGTTATCTAAGTCTAATCTAATGTCTTTTTCACTATACCATGTTACGTAGTCAATCAAGCCTTTGCTTAAAGGTTGAATACTTTATAATAGCCTCTTCAAGGGATTTTCTGGTTTTGTATTTTTATTTAGTCTAATGAAAACATGGTTGTTCAAAATCATATGCCAAGGTCATATGTTAATGAACTATGGCCAACCTAGTCATTTTCCCTGCTTTCTATTTCTGAAATAAAGTTGATTGCATAGGTGCTTTATTTTTATTATTTTAATCCCCCCAAAAAGAAATTGGAGTTAGCTGCTTTTACTGTCTCATTCATAGGTATCTGATGTGTAGCCATGCAGAAGATTTACGTGCAAAAGCAGAGTGGGAAGGCAAAGGAACAGCTTCTCGATCTAAACTTTTGGATAAACTCCAGAGTAAGATTTTTTTTTTTTTTTTATTGGTATCTGATAGCATCATTCATTTCCTAAAATTAAAACTAACGTGGACTGTTCAGTAAGATTTTTGTTTGGTAATATTTAAAATGGCTTACCACTGAGGAGATAAGGCAGGACTTGTTTTATAGGTAGACTCCTTAGGCCACATCAGTTTTATACCCTTTGTGCCTCCTTTTATTTCTGAGGTATGAAGATAAAATAGCAAAGTTACTCCTCCCTCCCCATCTTTAGGCAAGTGCTTGGATTTTTTTGTATATATAAAAAATGTAAAACCATTAGTAGGAATAAATAGACCCAGTAGGGATCTTCATTCTTACAAATTTAACTTTTTTGTAAAAAGCTTTTTTCTTACCCTTCTCCAGACAAATCAAGGGTGCCTTTTTTCGTGAAGTTGGGAGACCTAGGTACCAAGAATGTTTCTTGAAGCCCAAGAGAACAGCACAGTTGGGAAGGTATAGGACATTTAAGGGTTGGAGTAGAATTGGCAGCAGTGTCAGAAGTTGTGGGGCAGTGGTAATTTGTGTTAGTATAGGTTTTACACACAATATCTGGGATAGTAGTAGTTTGGTGGAATCTAGAATTTTATCCTTTTGAGTCAGTCCTTGCTAAGCTTCTCAATGGATGTTCTTCCCAAACTTTTAAGAATGGCCATTGTTCTTTGTTTACTGTTTATTTATTAGCTAATGCTTAAATAAGAAAACCTAAAGAAATTGTGAACTTTCTTATCAAGTGAATTCTAAGGTCCATACAATTGTAGCATTTGACAGGTAGTCATGAAAACAAAATATTTATAGACAAAAGTTCTGAGTGGCTTAACATAAATACCATAATGTTGATAATGATTAACTGAGGATGAAAAGCCAGAGGATATTGAGCAAGTCTCTTTAAAAAAAAAAAAAAAAAAAAAAAAGGTCTTTCCTGATCTCTCCTCTAGTTACTCATGGCTCCCCCTTTATATTGCTTTATTTTGTTTTATAGAGTCCAAAGTATTTACATTGTCTCCTCCATAAACTCCTTGAAAAAAGGGGCTGTTTTCGACTTTGTCTTCCTAAAAAGAATGCCTATTGACTGACTGATTGAAAATAAACTCTTATTTCTTTTATTAAGCCTATTTGCCACCATCAGTGATGCTTCCCCCAAGGCGTTTACAGACTCTGCTACGTCAAGCTGTGGAGCTACAGAGGGATCGGTGCCTATATCACAATACCAAACTTGATAATAATCTAGATTCTGTGTCGCTGCTTATAGATCATGTTTGTAGTAGGTAAGAGGAAAACCATTTCTTCTACTCCAAGATTTGATTTATAATCTTTTTTATAATTGATCCCATTTTCCTTCTTAATACTGTTAGAGACATGTGAGCTGGAGTTCCTTGAAGCTATAAATTCTTAACTGAATTTCTATTTATTCTAACAAGCAAAAAAATTAGAATGATTATTTTAAAATGTTCTCCACGTCCCCCGTCCCCACCCCCAGGTTTGGCTGTTGGCTTGATTATTAATTGTCCACATTTAACTATAAAGTCACAGTCCCAGAGTAGGAATTAGCATTATGTTGTTTCCTGTATTATTTGGAGGGATATTTTGCTGTCAGCTACATGTGCACATAATTTAATGTAGGAGAATGTAAAATTGTCCTTCAGCCTGGGATTCTTTTAATTATTAGTGAAGCAGGAACATATTTCATGACCTCTAAAGTTAAAGTGTCATTAGAGTAGTTGAGATACTGAAAAACAAATTGTGAAATCTTTCAAACCCCAGGAAGGAAATAATTTGGGGCTAGTGGACGAAGGGGAACAGCTGCAGTACACATAGTCCATTTCTTTTGCCAAAGATGATCAAAGATATGATGAAAGTAGCTTGAACAGGAAGGACAAAAGTAATAAGGTTAAGTGTGAGGGCCTTAGACTTTTTGTAAATGAGGAACCTACGTGAGCTACTGAAATAATGGTACAGGCAAGCACTGTGATTTAAAAGAAACATAATTTTTACTTATTTTGTAATAAACATCTCTACGTGGGTACCTAGCTTTAGATTTTTTTTTTTAGTCTAAGCATTTTATTATTTCACAGGGAAAAAATTGTAGAGCATTCTTGAGACATGTGACTAGAGTTTTTCAACTCCCTCTTCTCCCCCAAATTCAGTATAACTGTTTGAGTTTAATTTGGGGGCAGTTTTTAATCATGCTGTTCATTTGGCAATACAAACTCTTGCTTGAATTTTTTAAAATACAAAGATTCATGATTATTTCACATAGGGTGTTGGGTAAAACCTGTATAGTTTTAATCCTTGCCACCTTTGGAAAGTTTGAGAACAATACTGGTTAAAAGTAGAGCAGCTATAATGCCAAAAATCTACTGGTTCCTAAATTTGTTGTTGGAACGTAAAAGATGATAATTGATTGGAGACTAGATTAATAAAGAAGTGTTGGTATGATGTTGATAGTGTACTTAGACAAGTGTGAGGAAAAGATTCTGTATCTGTCCCTATTTTACAAGGTAAATCTGCATAAAATTGACCTATATTTTCCTGAATTTTTTAGCTGCTTTTCTAGGTACCTATGAAATTAAATGAAAAACTAGAATTATATAGGGAAGCCCTTTGAAGGTTCACATAGGAAAAGTATGATATGGTTCCTGCCTCACAGAAATGACTAACAGAAGAGGAGGGTCTTTTCTATGAAGCTATGAGAATTCATTATTAAACCCTATAGAGGTAAAAGGGGAGGATTGGGCTTTTCAAGTTGGTAATTCTTACCATTTTCTCTGCTGTGCCACCCACCTTCCCCAAGAGTCAAAACACTTCAAACTCAAGGTTTATACTCTTTTCAGATCAACCCACTCTGTCTTAATATTGTTGAGTTGAAAGCTGTAATTCTGAAATTTTATGCCTTTTAAATTTGATACATTGAAGTAATCTTGATTCTATTGTTTTTAAGAGAATGTCATGCCTATATAATGTCAGGGTTATTTCTATGATCATAACAACTTGTATTTTTCTTTTGAATTGTGCCCTAATACTTATTGGACTGTCAGCTATATCAGAGTACTACTACACAGAATTAAGTATGATTATGTCATACTGGTCAGTAAAGGCCTTGGATTGAGCCCATCAGACTAAATCACTTCCAGTCCTTAGGAGGATGGTCAGGGGGAAAGGGAGGCTGTCTTCACATTTCCTGACCCATCTAATAGAGGACTTAAAAGGACACCGTTGAGGTATTAAAAATTTTTTAATCCAATTTAACTCAATTTCAAAAATTAGATCTTAAAATTGGAATCTGTTTTCAGTTTAATTTAGGAAGCATTTGCTGAGCACTTTTGTGCAAGACGCTGTGCTCTAGGTAACATGGCAGATACCAAGATAAGATATGGTCTCTTCCTCAAAGAACTTATGATCTAGTGAGCTCCCTTTCTGTAGATAGGATTGCATATAAACTAATGACATTGGATGTGCTTTTTCCTACTCATAGAAACATTGAAGATATTTTTGAGTTGGGAGCATACGTAGGTTAAATTTTTGACCAGTTAGCCTTGACGGTGTTTCTTTAAGTTGGCAGGGTTTTTTTTTAACCACCATCCAATGGCAATAAATTTTCCTACCTACTGTTTTATAAATATGAAATTTATGATTTGTATTTTGTAAATTATCAAATATAGACACATTATAGAAATGTGTTGCTTAAAATTTATCAAGTGAATTATTTCATATGTATTGGTGGTACTAATATATTTAAAGGTAAATGTGTATATGCTTGTTTTAGTGGGTACGTTCAGGTGATATTTCATAATCATTTCTTGATTAGAGAAGTAGTTTAAGTAGTATTTAAGATAATGATTCCTTGAACAACACTTCAACACTTCAGTGACAGGGATTCCAATATAAGTGATGACTACATGACCAACTGGTTTGTGCCCTGTAATCAGTCTTTTAATAAAGGTATTCTGCCATTCTCCTTTTAAATACATCCTTGCATTAATTATTGACTATTATTGTGAATCATTCATTATATGCCTTAGTAACTTGTGTATTACTAGATGTCAATGTTGTAACTCTTGTGGCACTAAAATTAGGAAAGAAAATTTCAACTCTTAAATTTCAAATAGCTTCTCTAGATAAATTTTCAGTGTGGTTTGAGGAGTAACACTGAAGTAGGCATGACAGTGGTCAACATTTTTGTGCTTGTAAATTGTACTTGTTGATATAGAGAATTTTTCGCTTTTTAAAAATTCATTTAGTTTTGCAGACATATTTAAATCTTCAGATATCTTCTTTTCTAGAGTGAGTTATAATTTATGACAAATGGTAAAAATAGAAATTCCATTTATTTTAAATGGAATTTAAATTTATTTTAAATATAATATATTTATATATATAAATATATTTTCATATATATTTATACATAAATATAATATATAATATAAATATAATAAAATAATTTATTTTAAATGGCTGATTCCATTTATTTTAAATAATCTATGGACTGGTAAAAAAGTAACTTTAAAAATTATTTCCTGACAAATTTTTAAACACTTTTTTTGAAGCAGATTTACAAATCATCTACATCTAGTAATCTCTGGAAGTAATCACAAAAATATGAAAAGCACATGGTCCAGCATTTGAGAATTTGGCTATATAAAGGAGCCTTCCTAAAGAACATTTTGCCAAGCTAATTTTCCAGATTCCTTGACAGTCAAAACTTAGCCAGAGAAAGAATGACTTTTCTTTGAGAGTCTTGCTTTATGTATTTAGGGTTAGCTAATGCTTTTGTAATCACTTCAATAAGGCTCATATTGTATGGGGAATATTTACAGGAGAGACACTAAGTTTGCAATATTAGTTGAAGTTATTGCTTTTCACTTTAACTGTGCTAAAATAATTTGGATGCGTAGAAGGGTAAGGGCTAGGGGATTGAATTGGATGGATATGTTTTGTTTTTAGTCCAAGACAGTTTCATATTTGTGTTTAACCTGCTCATTGCTGTTCAGTACCACCTCATGAAGCTGTTATGCCATTCAATCTTTCCAGTTGACGTAAAGGCCCTAATAAGTAATTACTACTAGTATGAATTGATCTTAACCAAACCAAAACAAATTCTGAGTTGGATGTATGAAAATTTTTGTAAGTCTTTAAAATCTTTTTAAAAAAAAAATGAAATAAAATTTAGGCCATTAATTTTTTCCAAATATATGTTTATAATATATTAATGTTTTAAATTTACTCAGCATACAATTGAGAGTTTTCTTCCTTAGCTAGAAGGAAAAACATATCTACATAAAATATGTAAAATTACTAAAAGAAGTTTTTAGTTTTTTCTGATTGTGTATTTTTAAGCATTCTCAGTTTATTTTTTGGGTTTTTTGGTTTTATTTTTAGGAAACAGTTCCCATGTTATACACAACAGATACTTACAGAGCATTGTAATGAAGTGTGGTTCTGTAAGTTCTCTAACGATGGCACTAAACTAGCAACAGGATCAAAAGATACAACTGTTATTATATGGCAAGTTGATCCGGTAAGTATTCTCTTATGAATAGTTTAATTTAATTAAATTTCATTTAATTAAAATCCTTAAGGAACTTATAGTGGATTTTATATATATATATATAGTAGATACTGTTTCTATTTTATAAGTTATGCTCCAGCAGCATTGTTTTATATTATGACTACGTTTTACTTCTCTAAGACATTGCTTCTTTTCACCACCTTTTTTTGTTTGTTAATAATTTTATATTAAATTCAGTTGCTTCTACCATCTAAATCCAGTGTCCTATCGTTGTACATGACAAAATGGTAGAAAGTCCTTTATGTCATCAACTTTCTGCTTACCACTCATTGCTTTTGTGGAATATGTGGTACCAGTTATATGTCATGAAATGACTGGGCAAAACCATTTCTTGTTTCATTTGCTTTACCTTTGCTTTCTGTAAATTCAGTTGGTTTTTTTTTTTCTATTATCACCAGTGAATTTTCTGGAGATTTCTCCTCAGATACGCAATTGTATAATTTTAAATTTTGGTTAGCAATGTTAAATTCTCAGGTTTTTATGTTCACAAATAAAAGATTGACTTTCTCTACTTCTAATGAAGGAAGTGCAGACAATTAACTTTTATAGTAGAAATAGGACCTATAGAAGTATATAGGCAAAGAAACAAGTTGTGGGGAGGGGATATGTAAATAATTGACTTTCTCTTCAAGTTGGCCGCAGAATTCCTGGTTACCTGAGATCTTTTGAGAGAGAATAAGACAAACATCTATAGAGGCTTTTAATTTAGAAATTAGCATATTGTATTCTTGGTGGATGAATTCACTGAGTGGATTTAAGTGAGAGTTTAAATCCACTGAGTGAATTCAAGAGAGAATAGCAAGCTTAGGATAGAGAATTTGAGGACAATTAGCATTGAAAGGATGGAGAATAGAGGAGCCAATGAAAAGACTTCAAAAAAGAAACCAGTGAAGAGACTACAGAGAAAGTATGAGGATCTGATACTCATGAAAACCAAGGAAGTATCTAGGAAAAGAGCAGTTTCTAGGGTAGAATGATCAGGAAACTTGAAAAATAATAGGGATAGGAAAAAAAAAACTTGGATCTGGCAAAAAAATTTTCATTGGTTAACTTTATATAAGCGAGATGACGATAGAAATGAAGTGAAGAATGATTAAGTCAGGAATAACTAAATGAAGCCAATCTTGACTAAGAGGTCAAGCATAAAATTTGGTAACAAGTAACAGGTCGTAGGATAGATTCAGAGCAGCTTAGAAAGGTAGCAATAGCATGTTTGATTTTTAACTGTTAATGAGAAGAAAGAAGCAGGGCAGTCGTTGTTAAAGCATGTGGGAAACCCAGATGATTTTTTGAGAAGTGAAGCAGAATATGTGTGACTGAATACAATGAGCTGGGATCCTTTGGTGAAAGCTTAGAAAGTAGATGAATGTGCATGTGGAAGGGCTTATGAGTAGAATGCAAGAAGAGGCGGGGCCTTAGAGCAGGTGGCAGGAGCAAATTAACGTCCAGAGGATTATTATTATTTTTCCCTTGAATCAGTAAGAGGTGAGTATTGGTTGCATGGAGAAACAGAAGTTAATGAAATTGCTGAAGAGGAGAGTGTAGTTTCAAAGGGAAACTCGGATCTGGAATTAGTTAATGTTCATCCCAGTCCGAATAGTGTAGTAGTATTAGGATAGATTTATGATGTGTATCATGTCTGGTGTTAATAGTGTGCGCAAAGGCAGAGGTCAAACATGTGACCTTACAACACTCTTGAGTGTGGTATGACCATATAAAAATGTAATTGGGAAATATTTAACAGAGTAAATAAATGATACAATAAAACATAGGTGATACAAATAGATGGCTTTTCTAAATCAGGAATTCTTACGTACAGTTTAGTTTGCTCCACTGCTATAAGAGATTGCAAGGATTTTGATATTTTAATTAATTGATATAAGAGGATTAGAAATTTTTTCTATGTATTTCACGGAAATATTTGTTGTTATCTGATTTGATCTCTGATAGTCGTCCTATTCATGCATCTTTAATGAGTAAAAAGAAGGGTAGGAAGGCCTAGCTATAAGTTCAAGGTTACAGTTCTGATATTACTATTGTCTTTCCTTAAAGCTCTTGCCCCCTGTTACCAAATCAGTTTTACCCCAAAACTTACCTAGTACTTAACCCTAGTACTAGTTAGATGCCTCCAGATACAGTGAAAAGTTTTGTGTCACAGCTTTGCCATTTGATCTCTCTGTGAACTTGAGCATTTACTGCTCAGACCCTTAGTTTCCTCATCTTTTAAATGGGGATAATAGTATTTGAACAACCTATTTCACAGGGTTATTGTGGGGGAAAGTACTATTTAGTCTGTCATTATGAAGAGGTCCTGTGATTATAATGTGGGCCCAATACCTAATGCCTTATCAATGCTTTTCCTCAAAATTGTCTTTAATTGTAACTTGCTAGTTTGAAAGAGACATCAGGCGCCTGCACTAAGTGTTTTTAATGGAGTTTAATAAGTTGAAGATACAGATGTAATCTTAAATGAGGGATTTTGTGTACATATCTATATAATGTTATGAAGTGATAGTGCTGCTGAAAAATCTCAAGAAATCGCCATAGAATGAGGCATGTTGTTACACAAGGCCAGTGTGTTGCTTAACTGTACTTGTCTACACAAGAGTGTTCTGTTGGAGGTGGAAAAGGTATTGGAAAGTGAAGTGTTGTTTTTGCTTTTGTTTTTAAAAAATCAGTAAAACAATCAGAGACAAACCAGGGTTAAGTGACTTACCCAGGGTCTCACAGCTAGTAGGTGTCTGAGGCTGGATTTGAACTCAGGTCTTTCTGACTCCAGGCCCAGGGCTCTAACCATCTTAGGTCATAAACACTTGGGTTAAATGTGCTTTAAACGTAAATATTTGAAAGTGTTCGTTGTGTTCACTTGTTGCTTTTCTTCGTCGTTCTATGGATTTCTTTTTCAGAACCTCTGAAATTATTAACATTAGTGTGCAGCTAACTAAACTTCTTGCACTGCTGCTGAGTTCTTCCAGCTTCCCCAGAAGTAGAGGCAGATGATAAATGTCTAGGCTTATAAAGATCTGAACATCTCTTGGAAGGGAAAAAACAGAGTTCCTATAAAGTGGTTCCATTATTTTAAACATGGCAGGTGAAGTTCTGGAACAACTAGAAGAGGGTTGAAATACTACTATTTGGCAATATTTGCTTATAAGCTCCTTGAACCTGTACTTAATAGGTCTAAAATTTAGCCTGCATTTATGATATTTGCAGATGGGTTTTTTTTCATTAGATAGCTTAAATGTCTGTCTTTCTACTGTCTATAGGCCCATGTTAATGGAAATAGTATATCATATTTCTGTTCATACTGTTGAATAGTTGAACTGTTATGAGATGTAGTCTTTTATTGCTGATATTGGTCTACTAAAAATGCTAATTTATAGATTCTTGCAATACAAAAACCTTTGCCAGATGGTATAAATTTTTTTGAAAAGAAGAATGAAATGGGGAAAACAGCAAGTCATGTTATAAAGTTTAATACCTTTTCTAACAAAATCAATCCATTCACGTTGAGTTAAATGGCTTCGGGCCATTATTGAATGCAAACATATCGTTGCTTAGTTAAGGCCACTGAGTATCAATAGTCTTTCTTTTGTAGTACAGATAGAATTGTGAATAATTAATTTAAAGTTTTAGCATAGTACTTGACTTAAATTTTGACTGACCAATCCCTAAACTTAATATGCTAAATTTTGACTGACCAATCCCTAAACTTAATATGCTAAAACAAATAGATATATTTAAAATATTTATTTCACAATCTTATTTGGAGGGTCATATAAAATTAGTGTAAAAAAACATAGAATTGTTGTTGTTGTAAAGCACTTTATAAACATTGTGTATCTACTACCAGAGAAAGTAAATGAGCTTTAAGAAAATCAGATAATGAAGTTTAAAATGTCAATAAGCTCCTCATATTTCCAGTCTTTTTTGTTATGGTTTCATAATTTTTGTAATAAGTGGGTAGTTAGATGTATTTTCTATTAATAAGATAACCAATGTGATTCTAGTCTTATCATACATAGAGGCACTGGAAGGTTGGCGTTAATGAATATGGATAAGGGACTAAAGGGAAGAAAATCTGGGCCTAATGATTTTTTTCAAGCTGCTATAGAAGATTCATGCTCTTTAGAGATTTTGTCTTAAACACACAGAGCTAACTAGTTGTATTGAATTATAAAAAGCAAAATGTTTGGGTTTTTTAGGATATTGAGCTTGAGGTCTCGTTGAGATATCCTATGTGACCTCAGCATTCAAAATCCACTTACTTAAGTAGTTACATAGAAAGTAGAAATAAAAAATACTAGCTCTGAGTTAAAACTTAATGAAATTTAGAATGTGACATGCCCTGGAATTATCATTTTAATTTTGACCTTAAATGAATATTCTCAGAGTTGAAGATTATCCTCTCTTCCATTGATTTCCAAACTTTTATGATCATTCCTGGAACTCTTTCCCTCCTCATTTCCACCTCCTAGTTTTCCTGCCTTTCTTCAAGTCTCAGTTAAAGACCCACCTTCTGCAAGAATACCTTTCCAGTCTCAATTGATACTAGTGTTTCTCTCCTTTTGATTATCTCTACTTTATCCTGATGTTTGTATGTCATTGTTTGCGTGTTTTCTCCCACATTATCCTATAGACTCCTTGAGAACAGGAGCTGTCTTCTGCCTTTCTTTGTGTCCCCAGCACTTACCACAATGCCAGTTAGTCAAATGATAAATTTGGGGACATATATCACTTCCCCAGTATAGGTATATTTACTTATTTTTAATTGCATATATATGTATGTGTGTATATATTACCATATTAATAATTGTATGCATTTTATAACTCACACCAAAATAGAAATGATAAAAGGGTGAAATAATGATGAAATTATATGAACCTAGTGTTAATAGGAAGCCACTGGAATTTGAGTAGGAGAGTGACAGGTCAGATGTGTGCTTTAGGAAAGTCACTTTGCCAGATTGATTGGAGAAGAAAAAGACCTGAAGTAGGAAAACCAATTAGGAAGCCACTATAATATTTCAAGTTCTAAACCATGATGGTGGTTTTGTGAGTAGAGAAAAATAGATTGATGTAAGAAATATGAAGGGAGAAATGACAAGATTTTGGCAGTTGATGTATATGTGGGGTGAATTAGAATGAAGAATCAAAAAATGACACCAAAATTGCAAAATCAGATGGATGGTGGTACCCTTGACAGTAAAGGAGAAGTGAGGAAAGGGAGTGGATTCAGAGTGAAAAATAACGTAAAGAAGTTTCTGATGCAGCTCACAATTCTTGCTTATCCTGTGGGACTCACTCTGTCCTACCTAGACATTGGGGTCGTGGCTCACTGCCCTTGGAGCACAGTGCCAAGGGATGAGGAAGAAGGACTTTTCTCTAGAATATGTGTGTAGCATTACTGTGGATGTCTAGTAGTTAAGTTATGACTGCCCTGAAGAGCCAGCCCAAGCTCAGAGATGGGAGAAGTTGGCATCAGAAAAGGAAAGACTGAATAGAGCAGTGTTAGGAGATGAGGGTAGTTTTGGGTCTGTTAAGAGACGAGGGGTAACAAGGAGAGTAGAATGGGACCTATCTTCCCACCTTTTAGTTAGTTCATCGCACACCCTACTTTGGAGAAACCATGGTTCTGTCCAGGTACCCTTCATAATTTACCCTCACCTTAACTGTTCTTCATTGTTTCCCAATACAAATTTAACTATATGTCTTGAGAAATCTCTTCTATTAATAGAAATTTATTAAGAAATCTTAAAAATATGAGTTCTGTAACCAAAAGAAACTTTTTATTGCTAGGCATGTTGGCTCACTCTAGGCTGGTAGATATTACTTGAGCACATCAGTTCTGAGCTGCAGTATGGCTAAAGCCAATTAGGTATCAGGTCAGAAGCAGAGTGGGTCAAAACTTCCATACCAGTCATTTGTGGGATTGGGCCCGTAAGAGACCATCTACGCTTACAACCTGGGCAAGCTGTAATCTGTTAAAAGTGACCAGCCAGGGTTTCAGAATTAATGAAATGGCCATCTCCTTACCTAGAGGCAGTAGATTCACTTTGTAGATTGAGACATTTTTTTTAGACATGGTCAGTGTAGGAATTAATCTTTTTTGACTATGCATATTTGCTACAAGAGTTTTTCTTTTCTTTTTCAATGATAGGGGTAAATATTTATTCATTTTTTTTTTAATTCATTAAAATAAATTTGAAAGAAAAAAAAAGGTTTTTTTTAAAGCTGTAGCATGAAAAGAAAAGCCAAGCAGATTTGACTGAAAGAGTGCCAATCAAGTGTTTTAGCCACTGTTTAACAAAGTGACAAACCAAATGAAAAATGACATTGGTTTGAAATATTTGCCGATTTTTTTTC
The DNA here is from genome assembly GCF_028372415.1 of Notamacropus eugenii. Lineage (NCBI taxonomy): Eukaryota > Metazoa > Chordata > Mammalia > Diprotodontia > Macropodidae > Notamacropus > Notamacropus eugenii. Next base: position 412,157,825 of record NC_092873.1, read on the forward strand.
TTTTCTCCCTCAGGATACACACCAGCTAAAATTGCTTAAAACATTAGAAGGGCATGCTTATGGTGTTTCTTATATCGCATGGAGTCCAGATGACAACTATCTTGTTGCCTGTGGCCCAGATGACTGTTCTGAGCTCTGGCTCTGGAATGTACAAGTAAGCAGCAACTCCATCTTTTGTATCCGTTGCAGAGGGGCCCAGCTTGATGACTAAAGTCAGGGTGCGTTAGGACTGAGGCTGAAATGCCATAATCGCAATTCTGGTTCTAATATTAATCCTCCATTCAGCCTTCCAGCATGACACCAGAAAGGGCAGGGTATACCTTAACACTGCAGTAATTGTGGGGTTTTGTTTTTTTGTTTTCTTATTTAAAAATCTCAAGTTTCAAGTATGTTTTGACATCCTGACTGCTTTTATCGTGTACCACTTTAATTTCCTTCAGAAACTCCTTGAAAAATAAAAGTCTTTAATCAGCTTATCCAGGAAAATGTCTTGTTCTTCAAACCATTCCTGGATATTATTTATTGCTTTCAGTTCTGTGTATGTTCTTTAAAAAGAGAGGGGAGGGAAGAGAGGACAAACCTTACCCTCAAGGAGTTTATGGTGGGTCACCTTTCTATAATCAGATATCTTGTGTTAATTTTTAAGTGTTGAAGGGGTAGTAGCCTTGGGCTATTCTTATGCTGTTATTCTGAAAAAAAAAAAATAGCACACCTATCTTATTGTATACACATAGCTGCCTAGTAAATTATCAGATGATTATTTCATTTTGGGAGGGGGTATATCACATGAAATCTATTCTTTTGATCCACTGTGTCTTAAAATAATCATTTATGCCACATGCTAATGTTTAAGTCCTTAATTCAATTCAAATGAGATCATTTCCTTTCTGTAAGTAATCTTTATTTAGTATTGCTGTTAAAATTATGTATTTCTCTGAGTATATAACACTGTTCTTATAGACCTCCATACACATTAATTCACAGTTTTATTTTTTTTTTTTTTACACATTTTCCATAAAGTAGTGAGGAAGGATAGGTTTTATTCATTTTCTTTTTCTTTGTAGACAGGGGAACTGAGGACAAAGATGAGCCAGTCTCATGAAGACAGTTTAACAAGTGTTGCTTGGAATCCAGATGGGAAACGCTTTGTAACTGGAGGGCAGCGTGGACAGTTCTACCAGTGTGTAAGTGCTACAGTGTTCCCTTCAAGAATCACATTTCTGTGAATGAAGTTCTTAATTTGTTCATTCAGAGAAAGTAGACTCTACTTTATTACCAGGTATTGATATAACTTAAGACTCAGTATCCTATTTCATTAGATCAGACTGTTTGCCAGAATAAAGAACTTAAAAAAAAAAACATTTTAATGTGCTTACTAAAATAAAGTAAGTAAAAATAGACCAAGTCAGTATTTCACTGTCACTTTTTTTGAGGTTAGTAAAGCATTTGATAAAATATGGGAAATGTATTTTATTCTTTATGGTTTCTAAATTTGTTGCTAAATTGGGTTGGAGTTAAAGGATTGTATTTCATTTTAAGCCTACAAAATTTGGTCTGATTTAATATGAATTCTTCCTTAGATAAACCTTCTTTAGCAGTAAAGTGATTCAAATTTTAAGTGGAAGGATTAGTTGGGAGATAAAATTGAATTACATTAGAAATGGTATGGAAAAAGTGCAGGATTCCACAAGTACTTAGTGTTACAATTGTGAGAAAATGTGTCTTCTTTGTACTTCATTATTTTTGGCACAATGCAAGATATACAGTAAACGCTTTTTGTACTGGTTGATTATTCAGAAACTTTAAAGGTTTTGCTATAGTAGAGGTCAGTTAAATTGGGGGTTATCTATACTTCAAGAACCCCCTTTGAAAACGTTTTCTTTGGATTCATGACAAGTATTTATCTTGAAAATTTAAATCTCTTAACTTCACACATTTAGTGAACTATTTGTGAAACTAGTACAGAGTTGATCTTGGCCCCACTAGCAAGTGAAAATTTGTTAAAAGGTAAATCTTAAAACTCTAAGGGAGAACCATGTATCCTTTTGCTAATATTTCTGCATCTATAATCTCTGTACAGGAGGAAACTCAAATGCCCATAATGGGTTCATGAGCCTACTTAAAACAGATTCTGTTTTATGCCATAATTCCTGATAAATTTTTAGTGAAACACATTTCCAAAAATTTTATTTTGGTCAGCCCTAGAAGACCAATGTCCAGATGTCAAAATAATTTCTCTTTATTGGTAATTCTGCAGTAAGTAAATATTTGCCTAAAGCTTGGAGAATTCATCACTGAAATTTTTATATCTTGGTTATATTTATTTCAGTGGGACTTGATTCTGTGCTTAGATTCCTGTGATTAAGGAATCTAGTAGGAATACTTGGAAATAATTAGGTTGAGATTAACATCAAGTGGGGGAAATGTTTTTAAAAGATATTACTTACTAAGAAAAACGTGCTTTTATTTTGGAAAATTGTTATGGTGTCCTCTGCCCACTGTTGTCCATTATAATTCTCTCTTGATTAGGATTTAGATGGTAATCTCCTTGACTCCTGGGAAGGGGTAAGAGTGCAATGCCTTTGGTGCTTAAGTGATGGGAAGACTGTTTTGGCATCAGACACACACCAGCGAATTCGGGGCTACAACTTTGAAGACCTTACAGATAGGAACATGTAACTATTGTTTGTTTGTTTTTTTAAGTAACAGATAATGTTAAACATTTTTTTAAATGCTTTTGAACAAATGGTTAAATGGCATCTAATTGCCTTTGAATCAAATTAATTTTTCCCGGTCAAGTATAAAGATCATGTTAATTACAGACTACATTGTGCTGTTTTTACAAAAAATGTGAGGGGTTTTACACTTTTTGGAAATTTTAAGTATATTCTAATCTTTACCACTCTGACTAGCATTTTTTCTGTACGTTCCTATTACAGAGTACAAGAAGATCATCCTATTATGTCTTTTACTATATCAAAAAATGGCCGATTAGCTTTGTTAAATGTAGCAACTCAGGTAAGTTTATAGCAATTTTCCAAGATGTTTTCAAATGGAATTCTAAATGTGATTTTTTTATTTATATGTAAGTGAATAGAAATAGTTCTGTTAAACATTAAATTGCTGTATCTATGATACCTAAAATAACATTGAATTTTATCAAAAGATAACTATTTGACTTGTTTGTAACAAAGAGAAAATGAAAATAACTAAGAAAAAAAGAATATTGTTACTTTTAGGTAAAATAAACTCCTATTCTTTCTTTTGCTTATAGGGAGTTCATTTATGGGACTTACAAGACAGAGTTTTAGTGAGAAAGTATCAAGGTGTTACACAAGGATTTTACACAATTCACTCATGTTTTGGAGGCCATAATGAAGACTTCATCGCTAGTGGCAGTGAAGGTAATAGTAGTTGAATATGTAATTGTAATTAAATGTTATTTTTAATGTACTTAGATTAAAGATCCATAATTATTCAGAATATGTGTAGATTAGAGAAAATGTAGTAGAAGTAGATGGAGAGTCATCCTCAGAGCCAGGGAGGCCCTGGGTTCAAGGCAGGCTTCTGATATACCCTGACTTTCTGACCCCTGGGACATCACTTAGCCTCTCAGTGCTCTGACCAGTGGCTCCAAGACTGACTTAAGTTAGAAAAGGTTCTGACCTATATTGGTAAGAGGGAGCTTCCTGCTCAGATGTTCTTTTTGCCCATGAAATCACAGATCTGATTCCTATCCATTGTTTTTACGTATAGGGGATTATTAGTCACTCATAGCACATGTCACTCAAAGACTTAAAAACTCTGCTGATGCTAAATTCCTAGCATATAATCTTGGCTGTGTGTGTTAAGTAGGAGGAGGGGAGGTGGGGTTCTTGGGTCCATGCATCAGATTTTGTTTAATCATTGTTTTTTCATAGTTCTAAGAGTCAGGGCATTTCATTAAATTGATGCTTCTTTAGAAGTAGGTTGAGGTCTAAAAATTCATTGTTAATCATGCTGTACTTGGGTGAGCTCAATTGAACTCAGATATAATTTTCAAAAGTCATCTATTAAAGGTCATATCAGTCATAGCAGCTCATCTCTTTTTATGTTTAAGTCAGTAATAATCTAGATAATATAATTTTTCTTCACTTAGCATTTTAGGCGAGCTGGTGATAATTATGCCTCCACTTTTTTGATTAGGTTTTCTCCTTTGCCAGTTGGAAGAGTTTTGGTCACTTTGTGTTCAGTGTTTCAACTATAGTACCAGGATGCTGTACATGAAGTCAAGATACACATAAATCAAGCATTTATTGAGCACCAGACAGTAATAAATGTCAGTGCTAAGTGTTCTGCTGAGTGCTTGTGATACAAGACAAAAATGTGCTCCAAGAGTTTATTTTTTAATCAGAGTTAGAAGCAACCTGTGGCTATATGGGTAACTGTATAAATATAAGTTAATTTCTGGGGGAGGCACTAGTAGCTGGAAGGATCAGGAGAGGGTTTATGAAGGAGATGGCACTTGAGCTCCTATTTGAAAGAAAATAGAGATTCTGATATTTGGAGGCAAGGAGGTAGCTCTCTCCAGGCAGGGAGAACCTGTCCAGAAGCACAGAGCAGGGAAGGTAAAATGTTGTATCTGGGGAACAGCAAATAGCTCATTTGGGTTGAAAGGTAGAGGTGTTAGTATTTGAGCCTGTAAGCAATAGGAAGCCACTGGAGATTCCTGAGCAGGTAACTGACATTGTCAGATCTATACCTTAATTATGTCACTTTAATATCCATATGAAGGATGGATGAGAAAGGGCCCCAGTTGGGAGGCTAACATCTTAGTCTAGCAAACTCTGCCAGCTACCTCACTTTGAGTGGCCAAGCTAAGAACGGTTTTCACCCATTTAAGATTTATTGTATTTTTAAATGCTCTTTTGTCCTTCAGGCTATAGTTTGCCAACGGTGAACTAATCAGCATTTCTTAAACTGTGGGGTCATGACCCATGGGGTGAGGGAAATTTGGCAACAGTAAAAGTTTTCTGAATGCACAACCACCAAAAAAATAATTAAAAATCAAATGCAAAACGAATCTGAGATGTTTCTGGCAGCACTCTCCATCTTGGGTTCTGAGCACACAGCATGAGCACTTAACACTACACATGCCTTCAGACCATATAATGCCCAATTAAGGCTGTGGAAATGTGAAAAAGGGGAGTGTAAAAAGTTTAAGACAACCTGGTCTAGATGAGAAGGAAGGAAGGCAGGCCAGGCCAGCAGCATGAAAGTGGCTGTGAGGGCAGGAGGAGAGGAGTTAAGGATGAATCTCCCAGAGTATACCCAAGGCGACAATGAATGTGGGGTCTTCACTAATCTGAAAGGAGGACCAGATTTAGGGGAAGATAAACGTGTTTGAGATACTGGTAAAACTCCTTTCCTGCCCTTACCAGTCACCTCACCTTCCTGTATCTGAATTTCATCTATAAAATAGGTATAACATCTCAAATACTTAAATAAGGATCAAAAGTGAAGGTGTATTAAGCACATCAGCCATTCTTAGATGCTATGCTAAACTTTTATTTTATAATGGTATGTTATTACTGCATTTGTTATATAGCAAAGATAACTATGATGACAAGAAAATCTGAGGATGAGTTAAAATGTAAAATGGATTCAATAAATTTCCCAAGCTGATAGAAGTATAAAACGAACTACAAAAGGCAAATTAAGGTAACCACCAAAATCTTATATAAATTGAATTTTAAAGACTCAGCCAAATATAAAACAAGTATCTTCCCCTTGTTTTTTACTCACTTGTTACCAGCTAAAACATTAATTATTGCAGCTGATTTAAATTTGCAGCCCTCAGGTTAATAGGATGCTGCTGGAAAACTAAATTGTTTATAGACAAATTGGGGTGAATTATATTTACTGAACAACTTTTAAAGCAATGTTCTTGTCATAATTTAAAAAAGAAAGTCTTGTAGAACAGAATGGGTCAGGGTATCACAGATACTATCATATTTTATTTTAGAGCCAGAAGGAAATGTAGAAATTATGTGATCTGATGCCATTCATTTTATACATAAAAGTCGGATCCAGAGAGATAAAGCAGCTTACCCAGGTCATACAACTAATCTGATATTGGCAGATTTGGAACTAAAATTCATGTCATATTTGTTGCCTTATTATCCTGGCTTCATTAAAATGTTTTTCATTAAGGTGTATGCATGGGACAGAGATGAAATTGGATATGATAGCTTTAGATTTTAATATAAGGTGAAGTCCAACAATTCATTCTTTCAACAAATATTTAAGGCTTATTTTGTGCTAGAAACCATCACCTGAATTTATCTAGTAGAAAAGATAAAACACAAATAACTATAATGCAAATTTAGTGAAAATATAATGAAAATATAGTGAAAATGGTACAGAAGGGAGAGAGACCTTCAAAGTAGAGGAATCAAGGAAAGGCTTCATGGAAAATATGTATCTGCTCTGGATCTGGAAGAATGTGTAACACAAGATTTGGGGAAAACATAAGTATTTTCCAAGAAGAAAGGATGGTCTGAGCAAAGGTAACAGTAGCGGTGAAAATGGAGATCTTCAGGGAGTAGACCGTAGCCCTCTTTTGCTTGAGCATAGGGAAAGATAGGTTGGGACCAAGTTTGGGCTTTGACAGCCAGTCAGAGTTGAAACTTTATTTCATGAGTAATGGAGAAGCACTAAGTATTTTTGTTTTAAGCGCTGAGAGGATCAAGTTATGCTCTGTGAAAATTAATCTGACTTAACAAAACATATAAAAGCCTAGAGACAGAGAGACTAATAAGGAAGTTTTTACAAGATTTTGAGTTCCAAGTTCTTCTCTCCCTCCTGCTTCCTGCTCCCCAAGACGGCACGCAGTCTGCTATAGGTCACACCTGTGCAGTCATGGAAACATCTTTCCACATCAGTCGTGTTGTGAAATAAGCAACAGAACGATAAGGAAAAGCAAAAAACCAAAGCAAGATGAAAATAACATGCTTCAAACTGCATTCAGACACAGTCAGTTCTTTCTCTGGAGATGGACACCATTTTCATCAGGAGTCTTAGAATTGTCTTAGATCATTATATTGTTAAGAGCTAAGTCTGTCAAAGTTGGTCATCATACAATATTGCCATTACTGTGTACAATGTGTTCTGCTCACTTCACTCAGCATCAGTTCATGCAAATCTTCCCTGGTTTTTCGAAATCCATCTGTCCATCATCTCTTAATAGCATGGTAGTATTCCATTACGTTCACATACCACAACTTGTTCAGCCATTCCCCAGTTCATGGACATTTCCTCAATTTCCAGTTCTTTGCCCAAGTGCAAATATCCAGCAAATAGTTAAAATCCTAGCTTGAGAGACAAGTTGTAGTTAGAGGTTTAGATTTAAGAGTCTTCTGAATAAAGGAGACAGTCAAAGCCAGGAGAGTGGACCACCATGAGAAACAAAAGAGACATTCCAGTAAAAGGACTTGGAAAGTATAGTATGGGGGGTAGGAGGGCATGCTAAGGAAAAAGAGCTTTTCAAGAATAAAAGAAGGATATGGTCAGTTCACTTCTACAAATAACTAAGTAACAACTGTGTGCAAAGCACTATACTAGACACTGCACACGTCCTCAGACAGTTTAAAAAGTGTCCATTAAGAAGTGTCCATTAGGTATGGCAATTAGGCCTTAGCTATCTAGTACAGATCAAAGACAATTCTAAAAGACTCATGATGTCCATCTCCAGAGAAAGAACTGACTGACTGTCTGAATGCAGTTTGAAGCATATTATTTTCACCTTGTTTTGGTTTTTTGCTTTTCCTTATTGTTCTGTTTCTTATTTCACTACACGACTGATGTGGAAATACGTTTCCATGACTGCACAGGTGTGACCTATAGCAGACTGCGTGCCGTCTTGGGAAGCAGGAAGGAGGGGTGGGGGGAGAAGAACTTGGAACTCAAAGTCTTACAGAAATGAATGTTGAAAACTATCTTTACATGTAATTGGAGAGTGTGATTTCAGTAAAGTGGAAGGGTAAAATGAATCCAGATTGTAAGAGGTGGAGGAACAAATAAATTAATGGAGAGGAAATAGAGATGATATTTGAGAGAAGAGATAAGATAGGTCTGGTTAGCAGGGTTTATTTGAGGGGACAGTAGAATAGCTGGGGGGACCTGAACATGTTTGCAGACAGAAGAGACAAGACCAACAAAGAACAGGAAATGGAAAATGCAAGAAGAGAAGGGGAAATTTACCTCTTGGAGGAGGTAGTAAGGTAGGAGGGAATCAAAGATTCACATGGGACAGGTTAGTTTTTGAAATGGAGAGAGAAGAGAAGACAGGAGCTCAAATCTGAGCACTTTTCATCTTTTTTTTTATAAGTATCTGTCATTTTATTTCTGTAGTTTTCTTTTGGTTTAGCAAATTCCCTCTACCAGTGCTGATGGTCAGCTAGTCCACAACTTCATCGTCTTGCCTTAGGTTCAGAGGTATACAATAGCTTTCAAAAGCCACTTGGAACCTTTTTATCTCTTTCCTTCTGTGATTTCACTGCTTCTTCATTCATTGTTCTGCTCAGTCATATTTTCTGTTGAATCATTCTTGTCCTACTACACAGTTTCTGTATCGTTTCCTCCTTGTATATGAAACATCTTTCCAAATTTCTTCCCTACTCTCTGAAACTCATCTCCTTGTCTAACACTATTAGGCACACACCTTATTAATTTGTAGGGCCAGATCATTAATATACCTCTCTGCTCTATAATTAGAAAACAAAATTCCCTCTGGCCCTCTTTTCCAGTTTTAGAAAATGGCATTATAATTGTTAACTTTCTTTATCCAGCCTTAGATTCTAAATTTGTAGACATATGTTGTCTATGGTTTACTTAGAAGCAATCGGATTTCAGTGTGCAGGATGGATCAAAGAGAATAGAATTTGCTGGAAAAGAACATACCACATTAAAACAAACAAAAATGTAGAAGGAAAAACAATCTAAGGAAAAGTGAAGAAGTTTAGAGAAACTTGTATCTTACTGTGGAAAGCAGTGGGGTGACAGAAGAAGGCAGAGGTTGAGAGGAGTGGTACTTTGGTTGCAGTATGATATTTGACTTTGATAGCACATGAGCTGTCAAAATAAACAAAACCATTTTTGCAAATAGCTCGTTTATTTTGGGAGATATGAATTGAATATAGAATTACTCAGATTTTTTTTCTATAACTTGCAGCTAAATGCAAAACAATGGAGCCTTTTAAGATCATTCAAAATATTTATCTACATATGTCTATTTTTAAGTACTAGACTGTATTCTGACACTACCAGACAGTTTATAGTAAATCAAACCCCCTGAGTTCGCATGAATACTCCAAACTGCATAACTCTAACAGGAGAGCTTCCTTTTTCAGTTGATTGGGTGGTCAGATAGTAAAGAGTATTGCTTAGCTCAAATTCTCCCAAGAAATTGTTTTCTCTTTTAAAAGTTATGTCTGATAAGTGGAAAGAAAGCCTTATCATGCAAACACAGTGTGGATTTAGGAAAAGATATCCTGTTCTTACACTTGGATGAACATATTAACAAATTAAATATGAAATAACCAGGGGAGTCAAAAGTGTATAGTGAATGGGTCCACTCCAAATTTGTTATCTAATTTCAACTGGTCCCTTATTGCAGGAAGGCAGTCAATCTTTCCTGCTTCCCTAATTGATGCTTTTATTATGCTACCTCAGCAGTTTTCAAGGTTTGCAGACCCCTGAGGGTCCCTGAGACCCTTTAAGGGGGGTCTATTAGGCCAAAACTATTTTCATAATAAAACTAAGATATTATTTGCCTGTTTGAGTATTTCTACCCTTTTCCAACTTAGAATCTTTGAGAGGTCAAATTTTTTTTTATATCCTTCCAAATAACATTGGAACAGATCAAATGCAGAAGCAGGTATGAAAATCTGTCTTCTGTTATGCTAATGCAACGTTAAAAAAATTTACCAGAATATGTAAAACAATGCCACTCTTTCTCACCAAGGTATTTTTTCATAAAGTACATGTTAAACTATAATGAGTTCATTGTTATTTTATATTTATTGATATTTTAATGATTTTGATTTCTAATATGTAAATATTGGCGGATATGACCCATATAAACAAATGTCTTTTGGGGGCCTTAAAAGTGTAAAAGGATTTTGAGATCAGAATTGGAGAACCCACAACCAACAGTGCCTGTTTGCAACCAACAGTGCCTGTTTGCAGTCTTTTCCTCTTTACTCAAACCTCTTGTACCACTTTTCCTACCCCTCTTTTTGTCTTTGCAGAGGACAGACCTCACCTCATACTTAACGACAGAGGCTATTTGCTGTTGCTTTGAGCTGCCTCTTTTTCTAATATCTCAAGACGTTTGGACATCATCATCATCACATATACCCACCCCACCCCCATGCCATTCTTTCTTCCTTTGATCCAGTCTCTAATGAAGTAGCTATTTCTCCTTACCCAGAGCCGACCCATCTTGTGTTTTTATTCCCATCTCTTCCAGCAACTAGACCTTTATAACCTACACCATCACAACCATCCCTCCTACTAATTTTCAATTCCCACCTACCTATTGGCTCTATCTTACCATTGTTCTCTACAAAGATTCCAAGAAAACTTTATTTGACTTAACTATTTGTTCAAGCCGTCATTTTATCTTTCCTTTCACAACCAAAACAAATGGGAAAACCCATTTTTGCACACTGCTTTGCATTTCTTCCCTAATTTCTGATCCCTTTGTATCTTAGTTTCTAACTTCATCATTTAACTCAAACTGTTCTCTCCAAGGTTATCACTGATATTGACATATCTAATGGTCTTTATCAATCTTAAAATTTCCTGACCTTTTTGCAGAATCTGACACAATCGACAACCCCTCCTCTTGGGTGTATTCTTCCTCCTCATTTTCCTAACACTGCCCTCTCTTTGTTCTCCTGCCACCCATCCAGTCCCATTTGACTGAGTCCAAGTTTTACAGAACAAATCCTTTTATTAAAAGGATTATGTGAAGTTTGGATTCAGTCAGAGGGCTGCACTTGAGGGCATATGGGTCCTTGGGGCCACAGGTTCCCCACCCCCTGCCCTGGACTCTTTTCTCTCTACTTTCTGATGATTTCATCAGCCCCTTTGGACACAGGTTTCAACTGTTTCTTTTCCAGATAACTATGAAGCAGGTCTTTCCAGAGCTCCAGGCATGCACCTTCCAACTTTCTATCCACTTGAATGTGCCATGGGCATTGCAAAATCAATATATTGAAATCAGTACTCCTCTCCCTAACTTTGCTAATTCTGTTGAATGCTCTACCATCATTCCAGTCACTCCAGTTTGCAATTAATTGAGTCATCCTTACCTCTCCCCTCTTCCCTATCCTCTGTATATCACTTGAGGTGCCCATCCTTGTTGATCTACCACCAAACATCTCATATCTATATCCATCCCCTTCTTTATACTCACATGACTGCCATCCTCATTCTGGCCCTTACCATCTCTCATTGGGACTATTATAATAGCCACCTAATTGATCTCCTGACTTTCAGTCCCATGCTTCTATTCATACCTCACATAGCAGACAAAGTGATATTCCTAAAGCTCCAATCTAACATTTGATCATTAACGTCTCCTAGCTTCCTACTGCCTCTAGGGTTAAATACTCATTCCTCTTTAGCATTTTAAGCTCTTCACAATCTGGCTTCATCTGTCGCATACTTAATGAACATTATGCTCCTTCATTCACTCTATGTTCCAGACAAACTGACTTAAATATTCCCTAGACACCGCATCCCATATCCCATCTTTTGTATAGACTGCATCCCTAGGAGACATTTTCTCCCTATTCTTAGGATCCCTGTCTTCCCTCAGCACTTTATCCTCTTTACCAAAGTTGCTAGTGCCTTCTCCAAAATGATTTTTACTTACTTTGTATTTACTTATCCCTTCACACTACTTTGCCTGCAATAGAATTTAAAATTTAAGTTCTTTGATGGCACCAGTTTGTTTATGTTTGTTTCTGTTCACAGGGCCTGTCTAGGCACTTCATAAATGCTTATAAATTTGGAAGTGCTGTACAAATGTAAATTATCACCACTCAGTTTTCATAAAAATACATTGTTCCATTGCTGAAATGTGCTATCTACATATGAGTCATAACTATAAAATAATGTGACTACCCAGTAATTGATACATAGTAGATGCTTGATGTTTATTGATTATTGGACTGACTGGATAGTTGACAAATATACTGAACTCTTAAATGCAGATAAATGTGTCTCCTTCATAGTGCTTACCTTGAGAGGTTACATACTCTAGTAGTAATGCCATTGCTCAAAATATTTTGCAAATGCCTTTCAGATTCCTTTCAGAGCATTATCTTAAATTAGTGAGCAGTCAGCTCGTAAACATATGGAAGCAAAAACCCCTCCTCATGTTGGATTACCAAGCCCCACAGCTAAAAAGCGTTTGATTCTCCCCTGCCTTCAGCAGTAACAAAGCTTCCATGCTTTGAAGATGCACTAGATTTTAAGTGAATTTTTTTTATCACTAAGTCAGTAAAATGAGTAATCAAAGTAGGTGTTAATATTTTAAATAAAAAATTAGGTGCAGCTGTAATTTAGTAGGATGGATTTTTCTTGCATGACTTAGGAACTTGAGAAGATGATATGGAATCAAAACATCTGGATTCAAATTCTGGCTTTTTCACCTTATTGGGTGGGAATAATAATCTATTGCCAGTCTCCCCATCATGGTTATAAGGGGACACATTGAATGGTTTGCATCATGCTGTATAAATGAGTTGACATTGGGTTTTTTTGTGCTGTAGTCTTGAGTCTGGAGCTCTTATTTAGTACTTTAGAAATCACTTTACAGTAATTAAACTGTAGTAAAAAAAAAAAAAAAAGTAAGTTTTTTTTCTTCCCTCCTCAGGGAGGGGGTTGATAAAATTGTGGGGGAAATGTTAATAGTAGATGTATGTTTTGAGAAAGCAGTAAGTGGGGGGAAGTAGTTAACTTGTAAAAGTGAATTTCTTTATATGAATTGGAATGAAAGAAGAGATAAACTGTGAAGTAAGACAGCACTTTGAACTGGATGTATCTACAAAGGAGACTTACACTGAAAGGTGACTGAGAAAGACAGCGTTCAGTTGGGTGTATGTTTTAAAATGAGTCATTACTTCATGATCACAAGTCACAAATATATACTATGGGAACAGGTTAGTGACAAATAATTATATACATACATAGACAAAACTAATTTATCTTTGATCTGCTGAGGTTCAAAGACCTTATCATTTATTATCTTAATATTAGCATCATAATAGGGTGGATAAAAATCTTCAGATTGTTATGGGTATGGTCCCTCCACAAAAGTCTTCTTCTGTTGCCTCCTTTTGGTATAGAGGGGAACTCAAGTTCTCAAAGTAGGAACTCATATATTCTATCAAGCTGTAGGGGCCCAACAACTGTATATCCACCTGGAGGTAAAGTTTTAGGCCGTAGCAGTTCTCAGCAACTATGTTCTGAATCAGGGACACAGCAATAAAGTCACAGATTCTTAAAGTATTATTTGTTTGATCATATCACCTTTATAAGGAAAGATGATGAAAATTGAATAAAGAAAGATGATGGTGTTGAATATTTGCTTATGAGAGTCTTTCATAAACTCTTCATTTATTGTCAAACTATATTATTAGTCACTGGCTGTATATATTATTGTTAGGCCTACAGGATAATTTGAAAATGTTAAATGGTAGTAGTTAATGCTAATTTCTGTTTATTTTCTTTTTTCTCTGAATTGCTATTTTATTCAGATCATAAAGTATACATCTGGCACAAACGTAGTGAGCTGCCAATTGCAGAGCTAACAGGACACACACGCACAGTTAACTGTGTGAGCTGGAACCCACAGATTCCATCCATGATGGCCAGTGCTTCAGATGATGGCACTGTTAGAATATGGGGACCAGCACCTTTTGTAGACAACCAGGATATTGAAGGTAACACCATTTGCAACGTTCTTAGGTTTTTGTCTTCAGCGAAAGCTGGATTGTACATATTGGTTACAATAATCATTGATACTTTTGAAGTATATGTATATGGCATGTGTCTTGGGGGGAGAAATTTGTCCTTTAATTACTCTACACTGGTCTTGCATAGAGATGCTTTTAAACACTGTTGTCACTTAATTTCATGTTTACAACCTTATTATGGTTCTTATGGGTAAAACTAGAAAGAACTCCCTCAACCTTATCTAATTATATTCTAAATTCTGCTATATTAGAAAGTCTTATTTTTGCCATGGATGCTACCTAATTTTATTTATTCACAGACATTTATTAAATACCCACCAAGTGTAAGGCACTGTACTAATTACTGAAGGACACAAAAAAGTTAGATTGTCCAAGTTTACATAATGACTTTACTAAAACTAAATGCTCTCTAACCAGTATACAAAATGGAAAAGTCCATCTTAGACTTTCTACTGATCTTTTCTGTAGATTTTTTTTTCTTAGTACCTCTTACATATTAGTTGCATGCTAATCATATGTGACCTAAAAATGAAGCCAGGGTGGTATCTTAATGAATGAGGTTTGGTCTTCCAAGGTACAATATAAAGGAAAGACAGAACACTACAAGAGAGAAAGCAGCATGAGTTGCATCAGTGAAAAGGAATACATTAAGAAGGGGGGAGTTGAGAAAGATGGTGAGACCAAGAGGGTCCCAGATGGAATAAGGTGCTCCAGACTGGTAAAGCCTGGTGGGCTTTCATAGGGTTCTTGTCTGAGTCAAGCAGGATCAAGAATGAACGGGATGAAGAAGAGTCTGAACCTGGTATGCCACCCAAGGTTTAGGGACTGTTGCTGAGTGAAACCGTGGGGGAGTACCTGAAGAATCAGCAGCTAGTTGATACTCACATTCTCCAGTTGTAAAAGGGTTTTTGGCTATGACAGGTCTTCAGCCATGTGACTTGGGATTTGAGCTTTACTAGGGCTTCTTCATTTAACTGGAAATTCTTAAAGATGAAACTTTTGGCTTTAGAGCACAGATGAAGAATCATTAAGAGAATGATGAGTTAAATTTTAATGTGAAAACTCTGAGCCTGTGGAATGTGGTGATAACAGGGAAGTTTCACTTAGGTGATTTAGGGGCAGTTTCAATATGGTTGCTAGCTATAAATGTGTATTTTTTAGATTGTTTGGAAGGAACTAAATTGATCTTGGTTATTACAAAAGCATTTTCATCTAGTTTTATCTTTGGCTCTTATGCAAAAAATGACTCAAGGCAGGGAGAATAGTACTGGTTTGTCATTTTAACCTTTGTCTACTAAGAATCTTAGTTAACAGCTTCACATCTGCAGATTATCATGGGACATTCTTTCTTTAACTTCTAGAAAATTGTACATATGAAAGGGCAGGCTCATTTTGCCATCGGTTATCCCATTACCAATTCTGAAACCTCTAGGGTGGGTAGGCGGTGATATGCAGTTTTCTAACAATTGTCTTAGTTCTTTGGGAGCTCTTTCTTCAAAGAAGTTCATGTGGGTGATAGGAGAATAGATCTTTAAGTTACTTGTTTTAGAAGTACCACTGAGGGTATAACCACACAGCAAGTTATCTGATGGGATTTATCCACGTAGTCACAAAGGAAAGATTCAATAAATTTGCCTCAAATCATACAGTTGGAAGAGACTTGGGGTCATTATAGTTTGCCCCCTCTTCACATAATACATTTCATCTATGTCACTAACAAGTAGTTATCTACCAACTGATTAAGACCTTCAGCAATGGATTTAGGACCCAAATTACCTTTTCATCTTTCAGGGGAAGAAAACAAAGGGGGGTGGGGTTTAGAGAGGTTCTAAGAATCCAAACTAGGATGGCTGAGGAAGGTCTTAATGGATCTTGAAAGATCCTCTGGAAAAAAAATTGAAAGAAGTTGCTGACTACATTTGACTGAGTTTTTATTGAGTCATCTACAGGACAGAAAGATCTCCTGGTGGCTAGCACACACACTCACACTTTAGCTGGGAATTGAGGCTGAAATAGGTATAGTGGTGACTGAAAAACTCAAGGAGAATTCAGGAGTCTGTGCTTTAGTTTTTATTTTTATTTAATTATTTGCACTATCACGGTGATAAAATACAAAAGAAGATGAGTAGGGAGAACAAAGTGAACTTCAGTAGTTTCCAGTAAAATTGTGCCCAAAATGCCCATGATGAAATTGCTAGGTGATGTACTAGAATTTATCAAGACCTGTATGTAGGATTAGCCTTAATTAAACTGATTATGTCAAAACTACACTTTTCTAGTAAAGAAATAGCCAAGGAGAGATCCATGATCTCAGATAAAAAAGATTTTTCAAGTCCTAGTTCTATGCCTTCTAGCAATACAGGTATATCATTGTGTGTGGGAGTTTTTAATAGCTATTTGAAATACATTTATGAACTTTTAAAGCAAAAAAAAATCTAGCAACTTAAAGAGAAGTGATGGTTAAGGATCTCTATTTGTCCCTTGAGTGAAATATGGTGGTATGTTGATTTAAATCTTATTTAAATTGTGAAAAAAAGGTAATTGTTTAGCAGACAGTATTCAAATCCCCTTCTTATACCCTGCCATTTAAATATCTCTCTTAGTATACTCTCTCTCCGTATTGTGTCTGTATGGTCGACAAAAGTAAAACTTGGGATAGCAGCGATATAAGTAACTGTTAGTTATTATGGGAACAAATGATTTCTCTCTGGATTTCAGCCAGTGTATAATGGCAAGTGAATCTAAAATTTTTTTGCCCTGAAATGAATTTTGCCAAAAATTATAACATTATTTTATTAGTGATACTGTAATTTGTGGTAACATGCTATTTTTAAATTTCTAACCAACAACTTTTTTCTTTTTCTCCTCCACATATACACATTTCATCTTGTCTTCATTCAGAGGAATGCAGTAGCATGGATAGTTGATGGCGAATTTGGAGCAGACGACTTCTGTTTAACTTAAAATTAGTCGTATTTTAAATGGCTTGGGATTTGGTGCAAACAAACATGATTGATAGCTGGACAGACATGCTCGTCATGAAAAAAAAAGAACCATTTCTGAAGCCCGATCGGGGCCAAACATTTACCACCTTGCTTCATAGTAACCAGTTGAGATGAAGCACGTCGTTAGAACGTTGTTGGACACCGTGTTGAATTACCCCCCATCGGTTGTGAAGAACTGTGCTACATTCAGGCTACCCATTGAACTCAGTATATATATTTTTTTTCCTTCCTGCCTTTTTGTCTGGCGGGCTACCATTCTTGTTGCTCTTCTGTGTAATGAAGTTTAAATGCTTGTTTGGAAAACTTTATTTAACAGTTTAGAAGGCTTGATAGAAAGAGTGCTTTAGTCTGAAGAGTATACGTTGGATAGGAAAGTTATTTCCTTCTCTTGTTTCTCTAAATCTCTCCGCCTTATTTAGCTTGAGATCTTTGCAGCTTGGTTCATGGATTCTAGCCTTGCCCGTTGCGCAGTATATACTGATCCAGATGATAAACCAGTGAACTATGTCAAAAGCACTCTCAATATCACATTTGACAAAAAGTTTTGTACTTTTCACATAGCTCGTTGCCCCGTAAAGGGTTAACAGCACAATTTTTTTTAAATAAATTAAGAAGTATTTATAGGATTAAAGTGACTTCATTTGTATACATTTGGAACTTAAACCAGCTTAAAAACAGTGTCATCTATGACATAGATATGCAGTATAACTGATGATCTTCTGGAGTACCATACAAGACATGGTCAGAAACAGTGCTCAGAAGGACTTTACACAGGCAATTAAGAGTAAAATTTTTGAGGTCTTTTGTTTTTGTTCTTACAGCCATTACTCATCTTAAAAATGCTGAATAAAAAATAACTTCTATATGCACAGCCAACATGATACAATATAACAAAGGTCAACTTAGGATTTCTCAAAAGCTTATCCAAGTTTTTCATGAAATTGGAAATCAAAAGATCAAAAAAAGAATAGAAATCTAGAGAAATGCTACGATCTTGGCTATGCTTTTTAAATCTCAAAAGTAATTTAAGAAGAGGACCATATCCAGATTATAATACATATTGAGTTTATAAACACATTCATTTTTCCCTACATTACAAACTTTTCCTTAATGTTTTGATCTATAGGGATGCATAGATATAAAGAATACCCCTTTTAAGTTGAAGTTAAAAATATTGCCATACTGGACCTCATTCTAAACTGGTGCTGTGGATAGATTTCTTTTTTCTGGTTTTTGTTTTTAAATATAAGGAATGGTTTCCTTTGTAAAAAACAGAAAAACAAAAAACAAAAAAGCACTTTTATTTTGAATATTTTACACTTCTGAAAATAAGCCAAGAGCCTGATGTTCATGTTGTGCTTTTTACCCCATCACAGTTGAATATGGCACACTTGGTCTCCTTGAAATTCCCTTCCTTTTCAGGTAAAAGACAAGATTGATAGGTAGACCACAGCTTTTGGCTAGGGGAAAAGGTATCAGGATGAACCCAGAGTGAAAGATCATGATCAGTAGAAGTCTTGAACTGGAGTTGCAGTTTTCCCTATAGGACCAGTCTACTGTGGATAGACTTCTCCAGAATCCACATGGGGAAAGAAAAGGCATGGGTGGCTTGGATATCACAGATTCTTCCATTATTTGGGGGGAGGGGGAAAAACTGGGTTGGTGGGAGGAATAATATGAGGGTGGGGGAGGAGAGAGAAACACAAATTGGCCTTAAAATAACAAATTCTCCCCAAAGCTTGCAGTAAGAGAGAAATTAATAGATCGTGGTCAACAGATTATTTATCAAATTGGTATATAATCTTAAGAGATTTTCATAGTGTCTTTACTCTCCATTTTGCAGAGATCGCCACTTAGAGAATCAAAGAATTCCTGTCTGTTTTGATACTTCTGAGTTAGAATAAGAACTATATGTTACAGCTTATCTGGTACTTCATTTTTCTTAACTAAAATCACTTTTTACTTTAAGCTTGAATAAAAGTCTATTGGTAACTGTATATAACTAAGTGGCAACTTCTCTTTACCTCAGTACAGTTCAGACCATTCATATTTTAAATGATTTGTGTGTACCCTGAAGCCATTAATACACCCTAGTCTCTGCAGTAACATCTCCAGTAAATCATGAGCTGTAGAAATTCCACAGCTGTTTACAAGTTTGGTTACAAGAGTGCTGTGGGTACATTTGTAACACTGAAATTCATACCCATTCAAGAGGCAATCTGGATGGAACAAAAAATCCCTCTCTGACCAGCCCCTCTACATAATTTGTGAATTTTCAAAGTGCACTTTTAAAGTACAGTCCAGTAAGAATGCTTCAAAAGCAGAGGAGATAGAGGCCCATTTTACAGGAAAATAAGCTCCTTCAAGTGGAGCAACACAACTAACTATGCAAAGGTTTCTATAGCAGCTAGGCGAGTTCCTTTTCCAAGTGTATTGTCTTACTGACAGTTTCCTGTACTCTCTGGTACTTTGCTGTGCCAATTTACTGTTTAACATCTGTTTCTTACATATACCAGTTAGTGACTGATAGAAAGATCAAATCTGTATGAGGAAGCAATCTAGAATTTTATGGTACTTAAACCCTGCTGGCAGAATAATCAATAAGTCCACAGACAGTAATTGCTAACTTCTGGTAACTGCTGTAGAATTTATAAGATAAAGAAGAAAAGCAACTTTAAATTTCTAGCAAGCCAACCACAAGATATTAGAAAATGTGTGAAATGAAAAGTACCAATACTTTTTGCACGTATGAAAATGGAGATTTTGACTCTGACAAACAATCAGGTTAGTAGCAGGTTAATTTCCATGTGCTTAAAAATGTTTCTCGTCTGGTATTTTTAAGGGCCAGAGCAAGGATGAAAGATTCTTATTCTGAAATAATTTGTCAACATAAAATACTCAAAATTTTAGGGTTGTGGAGGTTCTTTGGGGTGGGGGGATAGAAGTGGGGAAGGGGTAATGGGATATTCCGAGTAAGTTTTATTTTTTATTTTAATAGTTTATGATAAAAGTCACGGCAACTACATTTATGTTCCCATTGGCGAGGTAAATTCTTGAGTTACACTGAATAAGGTAAGTAGTTTAAAGGTGGAGCACAACTTCATTTGGGGCAATGGTCATAATGTACTAGCTAGCCAAAGGGAAGTGAATTCCCTAGTTTTAAATACAAACAATAAATATTTGAAGAAAGTTTCAATTAAACCATTAAGCTTGAAATTAAACCATCCAATTAATTGATATTTTTCTTAATCTGAAATACACACATAATGTTTAAGTGATTTAGTATTAGGAGTGTTTTGCCTCTAGTGGCATTTCATGACATTAATAGAAAATTCTTCTTTCCCACCCCCTCCCCATCTTGAAATTTTCTTTTTTAGGATGTTGGTTCCTGCAAACCAGAACTGACCTTACCACCTTCTGCCTCACAGTGGGTAAATGTATGGTACATCTTTTGATACACTGAAGGGAAAAATATCCATGTCATATCTTTCACAGCAGAAGAATGGCTGATTTTGAATGGGGAGAAAGAAGACATTTTTCTTAATATCCTTTATTGCCCCAACTCCAAAATGTATGAGATCTGCATTTGGTTTATTTGGGTTTGTTTTCTACAATTTAAACTAGTAGCAACTCTCCTTTTTTTGGTTCCCCCCCTTCAAAAATTGAGTGTCTGAGTCCATTTTAGTAACTGTGAATTAATGGAAACTGCTACTTAAAAAAAAAGGCAAAATTTCATTAACACTTAGATAATTTCTAAAAATAGGATAGTAATTGAAAATTTTCAGTGGTGTTAAGCTTATTGGTATAGTAGCTGCCCTCTAGTTGCTAAAATAAAATTATAAATCCCATTTCCTACCTTTCTAGTCCAGGTAATCTGGATTCATTAAAACAAAATAGTTGAAGGAATATTTAAAAAAGTGTGTGTGTGCTGTGTGCATGTGTGTATGAAAGAAAAATAGAGAGGACTACTTAAGTCATGGAACCAGCTGTTCTAGGTACTTGTCATGTTTTATTAAAAACTTTTCAAGTCTTGTGCATATGTGAAGTGCCCTCTCTGACTTTAAGGTTTGGTTAATAATACTAGTATATTTTTATAAGCTTGAAATTAAATGTGCCCCATCTTTTACTTAAACATTTTCATTATTAGGGCAAATGTGCTAGAATTGAATCTTAACATTTTTAGGCACAGATGGAAAAAAATTATTGGCTCCTTGAAAATATATGGGGGAAAAAAGGATCCACAAAGCATGTATGTACTTACAAACCAAGCTGTAGAGATCAAGAAAAGAACTTTATTGTTGATCCCAAGATTTCTAAATTGTCAAGAGTTTTATGAAGTTGTGGTGGAACTAGTTAACACTTAGAGCTTTGGGTATGTAATGACTATTTGCTATGGACTGATACTAAATGTTTCAAAGGATTGCGTTCTTAAATTTTCTGGGTTTTTTTGTTACTTTCCTCAGATTATATTTAGTAGTTTAAAATTTCTTTGCTATGTTAAAGCATAAGAACTTTGGGTCTCTATTTATTTTCACTTGTTTTACTAATTATTTACAGGACACCCTATGTTAACTTTTTTATTTTATAAATGTGTAGTATATTAAACATATCTTTAAAAGATTTTTTTTTGTTCAATTGAAACATTAACTTTTGATTTGTTTTACTAGGGTTTTTAAAAAATAATTACACTTTTTTCCATGTCAGTGCATAGCACTTAACAAATTGTTTGTATTCCCTTTCAATTCAATAAACAGAATGAATAACTGAGTGTGTTAATCCTCCCTGGATTTTTTCAGTATTAATTAGAAACCATTTACATATTATTAACTTACTCCAATTTGTGGGACCTGAATTTGACATCTTCCCAATTTAGAATTCTTAGTGCACCACTTTAATGTCAGAACTCTGTTAGTGGACATTAGGCACAATATGAATACTCTACTGGAAGGTTTAGCAAATTTTAGGAAAATATTTTGGTTGTGTAGCTTTAACAAATAGCAATCCCTATTCAGAAACAAGCAGAGAAAACTACTTAAAAGTTCTCGATAAAACCCATTTCCTAATGTGAAATTGGTACTGCTAAAGAGTTCTTTAAAGAAAAGAAGCAATATCCGAGGTTGTCTAAAATTGAGCTATTAGGCATAGGACTTTAGACCAACAACAATAAGTTAGAGTCCTTTAATTCTTAGTAATACTGTGGAGACAATTAGGTCAAGAGCTTGTGAAGTTAGCAACATATGTATTATTTGAGTCTCGGTTAATGTTTAAAAAAAAATTTCTTTTGTGGTCCATATTGTAAATGCTTTAAAAAGAAGTATCACCTGACCAAAAGTTGGAATTACTTTATCTTATAAAGAAAAAAAAGAAGCAATATGTATGAACTTCAAAAGCACACATAGTGGTTCTAAAAGGTATTCTTTGATCTAAGCTAGGGCACTTGAAAAATAGGCCTTTGGATTATCATCAAGAACAATTTTGTGCTTTTAAAAGAGTTGGTCTTTCAGTTAACCTCTGCTGTCCTTTTAAGATACGCCCTATTTTTCTCCTCCCTTTCACCGTCAAATTCCTAGGCAAGGTTGCCTTCATCTTCCCATCCCTTATATTATAAATTCGTTGCACCCCTGCTACTACTACCACCACTGTCACCTGACAGTGACTGAAACTGCTCCCTCCAAGTTAAATTATGGACCTGAGAGACATACTAGCTTTGTGACCGTAGGGAAGCCACTTAAAACGTTTCTCTAGGTTGTCCTAGGCAACCCTCTAAATCAAAGAGTTATTGAAATAAAAATGTCAAACTGCATCAGTAAAGGGAATCTCCCCATTTATAAGTGCCCTATGCCAAAGAAATCTGTTCTAAATGCTACCCTTTATACGTCTGGATACATGTGTCTTCCCAGTGGAACGTAACTCCCTTGAGGGCAAACACTGTTTTTTATTTTTGTCTTGCCTTACCTAGTGCTAAATACATAGGTATTTAATAAATGATGAAAGTTCTCCTTGAAAGCATAATTTTGGTGGGAAAGGAAACATCATAATCTTTACGACTACACCAGGAAAGTTCAAGGTTTGAAGAGTTCTACCATGTAAGGACGGTTTTAGCAAAAGACTGTCAAGCTCTGCAATGTGCTAGATGTGGAATCAGAAGACCCTAGGTTCAAATCCTGGCTTGGCCACTTACTACCTGTGCTACCTTGGACAATTCACTTGACATCATTGGCCTATTTCCTCGTGTAAAATACAGAGATTGAAAAGATGACCCATAATGTCCCTTCCAGCTTAAAATAAAAGAACAGGAATATGGCATAAGTAATGAAGTGCTGGATTTGAAATCAAGACCTGGATTGTTACTGCTCCATCAGCAGTGATCCTATCCACTTCATTTTAGCCCCCATGAAACTTTTAAAAAGCTTCCTGTTTTTAACCATTTCTTGTTTTATTTCAACGTTCATTCAGGTTTAACATTTCCAACATTTCTTATAGGGCTACGCAACATATATAACTTTCAATTACTCACCTTGCATCCATCTTCTCTACATAGCCTTTTAAACATAATCTGCTCTGTGCATCCACTTTCTAGTATCTTTAAGTAGCTCCTCCTTTTCTGAGTTAGAACAATTATTTTTCATCCCTTTTTGCCCAACTTTCCCTGATAATTTTTGGCTTCAAGACACTTATCTATCTTTTCTTTGATCTCTTTGAAATCTGCTCCCCCAAAATCCGAGGTGTTCAGATAATCTCCATCTATCATGAACTCTAAATGAAATGGTAACTTCTTCCCAAGCTAACAAGGGAACAGATTGACATGGCTATTTTGGATTAATCTTGGGTTCACACACATTTTTATAGATGAATAAAAAGCTTTATAATCAGGACAAGTAGAAACTTTTCCTATAAATATCTGACTGGTAATATTTCTTAAGTCTATAAAGAAGTTTGCAGTGAAGCTAGTACAAGACTGAAAAGGAGCAAAAAATTCTAATGGTTTTAGTAATCACTTGCCTACCGTCATTGTAATGCTTAGCTTGGACCTGGACTTCCCATCAAACCTCACAGCTATGGTGTATTAACCTAATCCAAGTAATTACTTGTAGATGAAATCTATTGCATTTACATCACAGGCCATGGCTTAATGATGCTGCTGCTCACTGCTTCTCTAAATTTGAGCATAGATGAGCATGAATTTCAGGATACCTAGGAGAAAAATTACTGGCCCTTTATTAACAGAGGCAGATGTATGTTACTCTCCACACTTCCTTACTAATGCCATACCATGCAAGGAGTCTTTAAGGGGTCATTCAACCTACAGAAGTGATTTATGGGGGGGGAGGGGGGCATTTAGCCATTAAAAAATGTATCTGCAGGACTGTCCTGTGAAGAGTTACACTAGTTTTGCTTGAGCTAGAAAGAAGAGCTAGAAGTAATGCGTATGAGTTGTATAACAGCAGATTTGGGATTGATAAAAGGGAAAAATGCCCTTGTTCATTAGAACTCTCTGGGCTGCCTGAGGACAGGCACTGGAGGTCTCCAACTAGTGCCTGGAAATATACCGACTGGATATGGTATAAAGGGATTTCTTGTTAAACTATGACTTTGACTAGATGATCTCCCTAGGCCTGTTTCAATCCTGTGATCCTATGAGTCTTTAAGTGTGATGAGAGGCCTCAAGCAATGAGGGGAGACCAGAACAATGCCTGGAAGGATTCTCCCCAAAGCCAAATTGAATTATTTGAATGTTTAAAATACAACACCAAGCAGAATATGTGTTAAGCATATTAAAAATCTTTTTAGTAAATATTCAAAACAAATAAGCCACTACTCTGTGCAATGGGTATTCCTGTTAAATATTTATTGAAGAGATATGTTACTGCCAAGTCAGTCATTTTGCAGAGAAACACCTTCAGTCTCCCCAAAGATGTAAGATTCATTAATTAAAATTAATTAATGCTTACTCCTCCCTTATCAGGACCCACAGTTCAACTTTCCAGCCTTGACTAACTTGACAGCTGGGCTACTCAAAAAAAAAGAAAAAAAAAAAGAGCCTTTCACTTAAAAAAAGTTCATGCCACTGAGGTGGCAGACCTAATAATGCATGAAACTTTGGAAGTTAAAACAAGTGAAATTTAGGTCAATAAAAGGAAGATTAATTTTAAAATTACAAAATAAAGAGATTTATTAGGGAAGGGGGAGATCGTACTACAAGGAAAATAGCATTTTAAAAAATAGTTCTGCAGCTTTTTACCCAGCGGGGAGACCAGAGGCTTACTATAAGGGATAAGTTCTAAGTATATAGAGTATCTACAAGGACCATGTTTCTGGCCTGCTGGTTGAGAAATTCACTACCCCCCTTCACAGCCCCTTTTATCTCTTGCCAGAACACCATTTCCCTAATTGTAGGACTGGCTCATGCGGAGAGTTGAGATCAGTAGCCAACACTGCCAAGGCAGGATCTAACATAGGCATGAGAGAGTAGACCATTTAATCTTTTAACGATCACACACCTACAGCACATTTGGCTGCTTAGGCTCTGATGGCAGATGGTGATTAATATTCTTGGGGAGGCCACAACCACATTCTGTCTACGCACTCAACTGCAAAGATTCACATTGTAACCTAGATTTTTGGCAAGTAGTGCTGATGTGGCTAATTCCTCTTATCAGCTGCAACTGATTTAGAGTAATGAAATACAATTTTTATGGCATAGTTGTGAAAGTATTAGAGCGGTGGTAAATGTCATTTGTCATTAGCCAGACTAGTTATTGTTTGGCTTCAAACAAACAACAATAGGCTTGATTTCAAACTGATTCCAACTACAATCATCCCCAGCTTACAATTCAATCTGCATCTACCAAATAAATAGTCCCATTCTAAAACCATTAAAATATCAGCAAGAATGAATGCTGATTCAAATGATTTTGAACCCATGACAAATAACTGTTTAAAGAATTGTGGCTGTGGATGAACTAATTAATTTATTCAAATGTCCTGGCTACAATTTTTGCTCTCTTTGTGTTTGTCCTATCTTTAAACAGGTTAACACTGTCACTTAGCTAAATGGCTTAAAAGTTTTAAAACTTCCATAAGAATTCTGTTGAAATGTCATTTTTTTTAAGCATTCATGTGAAAAAACCTTTGGTTGAAAGTCTCACAAATTTTAAAGTACATGAAATTGTAGAATTACAGGGAAACAAGACAGCTAATTTTCTTTTAGTCAGACTGATAACTGACATTGGTGAGCTCTGCCTTATCACTGTAAACTTAGGGATATTTTTGCTAATCCAAGAAACTTTTCTTGTCATATTTATTTTTTATTTCTTTGGCTTGCAATTCAATTCTTCAGTGATAGTACCATTCCTTCAACAAATGACAATTTTCAACACAGAGAAGACTGAATGGGTGCCTTGATTATGTGGGCTAGGGCTGAGGCTGAGAACCACAAATCTACAAAAACTCAGTTCATGTTTTTTAAATACTTTATGTGGTAAAAATACAGCAAAAATAGTTTTTTGGGTTTTTTTCTTTTGTCCAAAGAGGAAAAAAAATATACTGCTTAATGGACATGGTTCTAGGTATGGACTAAACTCATCTCTGGCTCCTCAACTGTTCACTGTAGTGTAAGACTCCAACTTAGGCATCTCCTTCCAGGTTCAGTCATTTATCAAAGCCAGAATCATACTGTAAAGAAAAGAGATTGCTGTTAACATGTGTTTAAGAAGGACCTACAAGAGTTGTCCAACCACTCTCAACTACACAATGGAATTCCTATTTTGAATCTGTAGAGCTCAGCTGATAATACTGTTCTGATCAGAAAAATATGGACCTAAATAAGCAGAACATATTGAAATCCATACATAGTAACTATTTTTTTTATACATAGTAACTATTTAATAAATGCTTGTTAACTGACTGACTCCATTTTCATTTGAAGTTAAAAGTGGTTAAAGGTAAACTTGAGAATATAACCTAAACCAAAGTGAAAAGGAAAAGTGATCAGAAACCTGAATCTTCACAGCAGTTGTTAATTAAGAGACAAATTCATCACTCATTACCACCAACATAAGTATACATCTTATTTTAACAAAGAAAAATTTTACTCTCATGATAATTAAAATAAACTCAGTAAACATGTATAAAGCTAGGAGATACAAAGACTGAAGAAAAATCCCTACCCTCAAAAGGTTTATGAAGGGATAAAATATAAACAAATTAAGTATCAGGTACCTAAAATATCATCAGGACAAAGGAAGATCTAGAGTCTAGATGCTAGAATCAGGGGTGGGGAACCTGCAGACTCCAGGTCACATGTGATCTAAGTCTTTTGACTGAATCCAAGTTTCACAGAACAAATCTTTATAGTAAGGGGATTTGTTCTGTGAAATTTACACTCAAAACACTTGAAGACCTACAGAGCCACATGTGACCTTGAGGGCACAGGTTCCCCACCCCTGTGTCTAGATAAAGTACTAGAAGAAATCTAAGGCAAAAGGGAGAGATTTCAATTGGGGTATACCTGAGAAGGCTTGAAGACAGAACCTGAGCCAGATTTTCAGAGAAGTGGAGGATTTTTTTTTTTTTTGAAGTGAAGGATTTTAACAGATATGGAAGGACTAAAATCAGTTTGTTTTCTTTTTAATTCAGACTGAGTCTGAGCATATGCATGTATATTTAATTGAATAATTCAATATACACTAAAGTGCCTGCTACATATAATTCAATGCATTGTCCCTAGGAGCCCCAGGATGTTGGCAGGAAGAGTGGATGTAGGCTAGGATCCAAAAGGATCTTAACAGCAAAGAAACAGAATTACCAAACTCATTGGGAACAAGTTTATTCCCATGTTTGCTGAAATTAAATGAAGCAGGTCTTCAACTGAAAATTTATTTAACCTTCAGTTTTCATTTTTGGTACTTGGTGGGTTTTTTTTTACATTTATGCAAATAAATGGGATAGATGACAGATATTTTCTGTCTTAAAAAGTAAAGACATAAAAAAGGAAAATTAGGTGGACGATGAAAAGTAAACCAAATGAACTCTAATTTCAACATAATCTATAACAATAAGTTAAAGTGTCAGTACAGTAACAGGATTTAGAAAATGGGCATTACAGGTGGAGCACAATGGCTGTGATTTCTAAGCTGCTTCATTCAATGATGGAATTAAATGTTTAATTCCATCCAGTATAAAAAAGGGAAGACACAGGAGGGCAATTTAAAAAAACAGAAAAAGTCTCCCTCCTCTTGCCTATTAACTAAATTTCAAATAAAACACAATTATAGGCATAATTTTTTGCTCCTCTCCACCTGTCCAGAGTGCTTGGCTTGGAGTCAGACCTGGGTTCTAATCTCTCCTCTAGCACTTCCTCGCTCTTTGAATCCAGATGAATAACCCCTCTAAGCCTTAGTTTCCTCATCTCTAAAATGGGAATAACACCTCTAGTATCTTCCTCACATGCTGTGAGATCCAAACAAGATATATGCAAAGTTCATGGCAGACCCTGAAAAGGTATTTAAATGTTAGCCATGATGCCTCATGTCTTCCTCAGTGGCCCAAACAAAGGCAATTTATAAAATCTGTCATGGCTTTGTAGTAATGTAAATGTAGTAATGTAGAAAACAGTAGGAATCTGCAGCTGATGAAAGTTCTAAATCTTGACATATATATCAACCTACTTCTTTAACAGTAGAAGCCCTTTCACTGTTACATCACAACTCTTTTCGATTTAAAATCTCATAATGTTGCCTCTGAGGCTCAAAAGGATGAATGACTTGCCCACTCAGGTGGTAAGCCTTTGAAGCACAATTCAAACCCTGGACTTCCTGATTTTAAGTCCAGTATTCTATTTATTATTCAGTCTTTGCTATTCCTAATGTATTTCCTTTGTTTACCTAAAATTTGTGAAATGCACTCAGAAGAAAAAAGAAATAAGCCTCATAAGTTTTTAAACAATACCCTATCCTAATTTCCAAGGTCACAAAGAATGCTTTTCACAAGTCAGATGAAGTAGTTTATCCAAATACACACATAAGATATTAGATTCTTTCATTCCCTTTTCCTGAAGAATGAAGAGGTAACAGGAAAGACACAGAAAAGGATTTCACGTTTGAAATTTTGAAAAGAAATATGTAGGGTTTCTGTAGATGCTTCTATTCAGTTTCTGGTGATTCCCTTGAGGCCCCATTACTCCCAATTATTCTCTGGATATAACATTTGAGGATCATTTGGAAGCTGGGTGAGCAGGAGTTTGTCTTGGGGATGCCAAACTGGCCCACTGTTGCTGGTACCAGTGGCACTATGAAATCTGCACAGGACACAGAATTCAGTGAGTCTACCATGAAGTGAAAACTCACAGATAGAGGAACATGAGAATAAAGGGCTTAATTCTTAACCAGTGAATAGAACTTTAAGCATGTTGACAGTTCACTGGCTAAGAGGTTAAGTAAAAATTTGGGATATAGATACGATGACAATGACAACTCTGCATAGCTAAAATAAATACAAGTACTCTCCATAAGTCACCTTTGCTTTCAGTATCAATACAAAAATCATCCGTGCTCTAATATGTTGAACATTAAGAAAGTAAAATTCCCTGGCATAAAGGAAAACCCCAGTGATATTAGACTTACCTATAAAGGTACATAAAGAAACAAAGCAAATGAAAACCAAGCTTGATCATAGCTTCCTTCATGTGTGACTTCAACTGCCCTCGGTTGTGTATCTCTGTAGGATCGAACACTCCCATGTTCCCACTTGGCACCATAATGAACCTGGAAGATTAAAGAATAAAAAATGTTCATACCCACTGACCAACTAATTCAATTACTAGGAATACACAGGAAAGAAATTACTAATAGGAAAAGTCAATTCACCTGAACAAAAATATTACTACCAAAACTACTTATAATAAAAGGGAGTAGCAGGAAAGGGAATGAAGAAACAAACTATGGTTTACAGAATATGGTATTTTAATATGCCATAAGAAATTGAAATATGAAGAACATAAAGAATCCAAACAGCAATATACCCACTGACTACAAGTCAATCAAAATAAAGGCTTCATGAAAAATAATTTTGATACTCATGATCCCTCTTAAACTGAGTTACATTATAAATGAGGGTACTGAGTCAAATTTCAGTCTTCTGATAGGATCAGAGTGTATAAGTGGCTAAGCCTGTGTTCAAATTCAGTCTCAGGCAGGTGAAGAGTGAATAAAGCACTTGGAGAGGGAAATACTTGAATTCAAATCCCATTCCACTTTGTACTTCAATTATGCTGGGCAAGTCATCTAATCTCCCTCAGCCTCTATTTCCTTATCTGTAAAATAACACCTACCTCATAGGACTGTAATGAGGATCAAAGAAGATAACATATATACAGCATCTTAACAAGCCTTAAAGCTCTATATAAACACTGGCTATTATTATTATAAGTACATATATATGTGTGTGTGTGTGTGTGTATGCATACATGCACATACACACACACATACATACATTATGCTAACATTTCTAATAAAAGTATAACTATCATTATCTCATCCCTCTGCTTCTTCCCGCCTCAAAATATGAACATTCCCCAAGGTTTAGTCCTCAGTCTTCTGTTCTTTTTGATGATCTCTAAAGTTCCTTCCAACTCTAAATAATATTTTCTCATTATTCCCCTCCTTCATACTCCACTGGAAAAAGTAGCCTCATCACTTTACACACAGTAATAGAATTTAATAAATTGCTGAATCAAATTGAAGGTTTTATACAAGGAGGTAATACAATAAAAGTGATGTTTGTAAAAGATTAACATAGCCCATGTGTGTAAGATGAGTTAAAAGAAAAATACAAAGACAAAAACAAAGTAGTGTCTTCCCTCAAAGAGCTTACATTCTATTGGGAGGAAACACACGTATACAGAAAATTCAATACAAGCTATATACAGAGCAATTTCTGAGGCAAAGGGCAGTAATGATCGCAGATATCAGGATAAGCTTCCTACAGGAAGAGATACTTGAACTGAACCTTGAAAGCAGCAAGGGATCCTCAGAGGCAGAGGTGAAGAGGATTCAGTCTGGACATGAGGGACAGCCTACGCAAAGGCACGGTGACACATGATGTGGTATCAGGTATAAAGAATACAAGTGGGCCAATCTGGCTGGCACATAGAACCATGAAGGAGAGAAATGTGTGATAACCTCTGAAAGACTGGTCAGAGCCTCATTGTGACAAGAAGCCTAAAAAGGCTGGCCCAAGCCATAGGGAAAAGTCAATCAGAGAAGTCTGTATTTTATTCTACACAAAAGAGAGCCTCTCCAGCTTCTCCACATGAGCATATCCATGGGGTAGGTATATCTTGGCAGCCACATGGAGGATGAGATAGAAACAGGAGGGACCGGAGGTAAGGAGACCAAGTAGGAGGTTACTGCAATAATCCAGGCAAGAAGTGATGAGGGCCTAAACTAGTGCAATTGGAACAAAAGTAGCACAAGACAAAGGAAAATGATTTTATTAAAAATTTTGGGAAGTAACATATAGGGCTTATATAGAACTTCACTTGGAACTCTTCAACAAAACTTAGTCAATTTCTAGTCGTTACCAATGCATAACAGCAGCCAGTAAAGCAGCATGAAAGCAAACAAGCTGACAGCCTTGAGAGTCCTCCATCATTCCCAAGTATTTGCATTAGCACCAAAACCTGTCCCAATACGGGTATAAGGTATAAGTGAGGAAAGATATCATATTATTTGGAAGTCAGGTGAGCAGGAGTAGTCTTGGGAGACATATTATGGAGGAAAAATCAACAAGATCTGGCAATTAATTGAATATAAAGGGTGAATAATCTATCAGTCAACTAGCATTATAAAGCATCTATGTGCCAGGCATTGCGCTATGCACTAGGAATACAAAGAAAGGGGGAACAAAAACCAAAAAATATAAAAAAAAAAACAGTCCCTGCTTTCAAGGAGCTGAGAGTCTAATAAAAGGAGAAAGCATGCAAACAACTGTCAACAAACAAGATACAGACAGTAAGTTAGGGGTAGTCTCAAAGGGAAGAAACTAAAATTAAGGAAGCATGGGAAAGAGTCAGGAGATAGACATGGGTTAAAATCTTGCCTCTGAAGCTCACTACTTCTATGAGCTTGAGTAAGTCAAATGACTAACTTCCTTGGCCTGTTTTATCTGTAAAATAAGGGTACTGAACTCAATAGCCTCTGAGGTCCCTTCCAGCTATAGATCTATGATCCTATTAACCATCCCTCTCCCAAATAAGTCATCTTCTACTCTGAAATTCATGTTAGATATTCCTTTAGTCATAGGAGGGAACTCCCATAAGGTACCTGGACTTAGTGCCTCTCCCTCTTCCTGGGAAAAACAGCTGTTCATCGCCTAAAACAGAAGTGACAAGCATGTAGCCCATGACACTCCTGAGTACAGCTCAAATCAGATTAAAATGTAAAATTTAAAAAAAAACACAATGATATTAATATGAGGTTTTCTCAGTGTGGCCTTCAGGGATTTTTATGTATGGTTTAGTGACTCCCAATTTTAGTTTAGTGGCTCCTATTTGAGTTTGATACCACAGGCCTACAGGATTAAGGTGAAACTCCTTCACTTGGAACTCTACAACAAAGCCATAGCCCACCTAGGTAGTTTGAAGGAAAAGAAGATATAGTATTAGAGTACTGAAGTTAGGAAGACCCAAGTTCAAATTCTGCCTCAGTCAGTTACTAGGTGTGAGATGACAGGTAAGTCACTGTCTGAGTTTTCCCATCTGACAAATGGGAATAATAATGGCACCTACTTCCCAGGGCAATTGTGAGGATAAAATGAGATATTTTAAAGTGCTTTGGAAATCTTAAAGTGCTATATAAATACTATTTACTACCTTTCCTGTGTTCTCCTCCATTATTCTTCTTTATGAAAATATCATCCAGGCAAATTTCCTGCCACTGTTTTGTTATATGCCTAAATCCTATTTATTCTTCAAGGCTATGCTCAGGTGACATGATGATCTCATCCTCCTCTCTGACGAAAATACTGACATACACTGACAAAACCACTTATTTGGCAATGAGTTGTATACTCTCTTGGGATATCATGTTTTTATTGTTATTTAATTTTCCATGTATTTATATCCTGTTTCCAGAAATGAAGTCTTTGTGACCAGGGACCACATTTTATAATTTTTCCTGTCTCCCCCACAGTGTCTGGTATAAAGTTTTATCCAGAGCAGATGACTGACAAACTGAGGAGGAAGTTATTTCTTCTGAAGAATTCTTATGGAAACAGTCTTCAAACACACATACTGTCTTCATGTAATTAAAAGGAAGAGGGATCTTTGGACTTGACAGCCAAAAGCAACCAAGGGGAGTGCCTCTCTCTGTTGCAATTTAACTAGAAGTACAAAGGTACTTGAGCTCTTAATTTCTTCCATGTATATCTTAGTGTCCAGTAAGATAAGTAAGCCCTTGCATGCATTAAACTCCTGATGGTATGGTTTGTGGTTAGTTAAAAGGATACCCAAGACCTAGAGACTAAAGATTCAAGTCACCACTGTAGCTCTTGTACAGTGTGTTAAGGTCAGAATGAGACAGCACTTTACAAGTAGTGGGGTCTTGATTTATCTAGCAGTGAGGTCAAGGTCAGTGGGTAGATCTATGAGACATAAACATGTTGACTCTGTTCAAGTCTACCCGCCTTCTTTTTTAAAAAGACTGATAAAAGATATAAAGTAATTTTCTAATTTACAGATTTAATATTAGGCCAATTAAACTACTAAGAAAATACTTTATAGAGCTTGACAAAATAATAAAAAAATTCATTTGCAGGCACAAAAGGTCTAAAATCTCCAAAGGACAATGACAAAAAGTAGAAATGAAGGGGCAAGATCTAAAATATATTATAAGCAGTAACCATCAAAACATTATGATATCAGTTTAAAAAATACATAAAATAAGATCAGTGGAACAAATTAGGTAAGTAGGAATTAGAAATAACTAAATTCAATTACCCAGTTTTCAATAAACCAAGAACACACACTACCTAGAGATTAATTCCCTATTGGCCACAACTGGGAAAACTGTTTGGCAAAAACAAAATCACAAAAAATCCTCAAAAATACAGGCCAGAATTTATACCATATACCATAAGAAATCCCAAATCGAAACCTTAAAAATATAGAAGGTCACATCACATACACCAAAAAAAGAGAAAAACATTATCACTAACAATTGTGGGTAGCAACAAAATTCTTAACCAAGCAAGGGACAAAGGCAATTTAAGAATTAAAATAAATTAGTTTATATAATGTCAAAAAGCTTTTGAACAAACAAAATCAATGCAACAAGAATAAGAAGGGAAACCAGTGAATGAGAAAAAAATCTTTACAAAAATATTCTTGTTCAAAGTCTGATATCCAAGATGTAAATGAAGCTAACATGAATATATATACACATATGTATTGTAATCAAGGGTCATTCTCCAACGGACAAGTAGTCAAAAGTTTTTAACAAACAATTCTCAAAATAAAAATTACAAATTATTAACTATGAAACAGCTCTAAGTCATTAATAATTTTTAAAAATGCAAATCAAAATATCACTTGAGATTTTATCTCACTAGCAAATTCACAAAGATATCAACTGATTGGAAAAATACAATGTTGGAGGGACTGTGGCAAAACAAGTACATCAGTACTTGGCTGGTGGAGCTAAGAATTAATTCAATGATTCTAGAAAGCAAGTTGGAATTATGCTGAAAAGGTGACTCAAATGTCCAGACACTTTTAAGCCATAGATCCCACTACTAGATCTATGCCCCATGGAAGACAAAAATAGAATGGAAAATCTCATTTACACCAAAATATTCATTATCTCACTTTCTGTGATAGCAAAGAATCAGAAAGAAAGTAGATGTCCACTGAATGGGAAAAAGTTAACAAAAATGGTGCATAAATATAATGAAATGTTACTAGGCTATAAGAAAGGACAAATAAGAAGAACACACATAAGCATGAAAATATGTAACTGATACAAAATGAAGCAGAACCAAAAAACAATATACACAATAACTGCAACAATGTAAATGAACAAAAAATAAATCAAAGTGGTCACTGTCTATTAGACATATTACAATATGCTTGACCTGAAAAATGAGATGAGAAAATGTACCTCCCTTCACCAGACAGGTGAGTGACTAAGGGTACAAATATTGCTTATATTTTCGGACTCAAATGACATGTTAGTTTTGCAGAAACTTTTTTCCCCCTTTTTTCTTCTTGAGGGGGGGAAAGAGATCTGAAGATGATTTCAAAACAAAAGATTAATTTTTGAGTGAAAAGAGTCTTAACTAAAGGAATAACAATGTAAGTGGGAAAAATAAGAAAGCAACACTCAGTCAATTGATCATGCATAAATACGAAAGAAGACAGCTAAAAGTTTCCAAAAGCACTAAACTAGTACCATAATAAATGTGGTTTTTAAGCACTGTTTGTTATTTTAGGGTTCTTTGCAAGTTAGAAAGTATGCTGTATATTCATAGAACTATGAGGGTATTTCCAATTTGCCATATTTGAACATATTTAAACTACACATTTAAGTCAAAGTTTTAGTCATTGTTACTGTTAGCTAATTTCCATGTTATAATATATAATCTGTAATGATCTGTGGTTTTGACTAAATGCAACAAAAAAACCTAACATTTTCAGTCAGTTTGAAAACTTTTTCCCTGAAAGAATTAAGTTCTGAATGAAAGAACATTTTTCAAGTTTACAATAGCTAAAAATTAGAGACTTGAAAAAATATTTGCACAATATAAATTTACGCCTTTCCACCAGAACAGAATCTTGAAAATAGCTATTTTCCCACTCCAAAGTAAACAAGTCATACATGCTACAGAAGTCATAAAGAATCCTTTCATTTACTATGTTATCCAATAACTTCTTATTAAGAATAAGCCATTTAAAAAAAGTACAATAAATGTTTTGACTAGCTTTCAAATGTGACTTAGTACACCCTCATTTTTACTAGTCTAAGACAAAAAACCTGCCCTAATAAAATAACTAAATATGCTGTACTCACCGATATATATTCCAGGTAGCAACAGGCAAGTTGAGGAGAAAGATGAACCAGTGCAATGAAATAAGCATTAATACAGTAACAATAGTGTGGCCAATCAATTCTGGGACCACCCACTGAAAAAAAAAAAGGAAAGAAGCACATTGTTTATATCACTTGTAGCTAAGTCTATGAGTATAAAAAACCTCCATACTGGGATCTTGGGACTTTACCCAAGGGCAGATGCCTCGGATCTGCAAGCAGCTTCACCTGCCTTTGCAACCAATTTATTGCCTTCAAGGTTGTTTTAAATAACATACTTAAATTTCATGTTTGATTTTATCATGCAGATTGAAAGTCTTGCTTGAAAAGGGGGTGGGGGGGGTGTGGAAATCTGGTTTACTTTTAATTCAATCTCTGTGCTTTTAAAAAAAAACAAAACCTAAGTCAATATGACCACAAATTAGGGCACTACAGCTGGAAAGGGACAGGGACTGAACCTATAATTTTAGGGGCATAAGGAGCTCCTGGTGAGAAACTTCTACCATATAGGCCAGTCAGTACCTTCTTTACAACTTCTGATTTTTAAAGAGCTGCTCAGAGTAGTGGTATCAAACTCAAATAAAGTGAGGACCCACTAATCCATACATGAGGATCCCTGGAGCTACAGAGTGATTTAGTCTTAAAATGTGACATTATCTATGTTTTACCATATTTTGATTTATTTTGTTAAATATGTCTCAATTACATCTTAATCTGTTTCTAGCCAGACTCTGGCCTCACATTTGCTGCCTCTGGCTGACAGCACTGAAAAATAACTTGTCTAAGTTCACAGTGTGGCTGTCAGAGGTGAGACTTGAATTAGATGGTCCTGATTCCAAGGCCAGCTCTCTACCCTCTATGCTTGCAACAGCTAACATCTCCAGGAGACCTTTCAACCAGGAACCTCAATGTATTTTATGAACACAACATTCTTGTGGAGACCACCATTCAACTCGAGGAAGGATATAAACCTAAATAATGAATAAGCTTAAAGTAAACACTTGGAAGGGCAGGCAAGCAGTGGCAGAACCAGGACTTAAATTTAAGATTACATTATTACATTAACATGACAACACAATTTTAGTTTCCTTCATTTATAATTCCATTTTTCATGTACTGACAACTATTGTTTGGCTCTCCATGGGGCAAACGAGAAGCAGAGGATGTGGGAACAGAAGGACCTAATAAAATGTTTTATATTAACTTATGTTTTATCATTTTTTAATAATATATTTTAATAAGCCAAACAAAATGGAATATTAAAATAACTCCCAATCAACCAAATCCTCCCACTGGGTAATTTACTCTCTAGGGACAAACCATAAGATACTTGTTCCTTTCACATTTTCTGAAAGTGTAGTCAAACTTTCAAACTACTAACAAATGTATAATTTAGTTCAGCAGTCAACATTTATTTATACTAGCCTTATTTCTTTTCTTTAGATAGTGTCACTAAACTGATAAATTGGGGGAATATTGTTTCCCTAGTCTTTAGAAAAGTATCTGAATACATATCTCATGCTATTGTTAGGAAAATTATGGAGAGATATGTCTATCTAGTTAAATGAATTCTGAACTGGTTGAAAGGCTGGACTGAAAGGATAGTCACTAATCGTTTGATATCAACTTGGAAGATGCTCTCCAATGGAGTTCACAGGAACATATGTTTGGCTGTATGCTGCTTAACATTCTCATCAATAGAAGGTATAGATGGCATCCTTTTTTCAAATCTGCAGATGACATAAAGCTAGAAGAGATAGTTACTCTGTACGATGAGTCAGGATCAAAAAAGATCTTATCTTACCAGTCTAAATCTAATAAAATTAAATGTAACACGGCTAAATGTAAAGTCATATACCTGGGTTTAAAAAAGTTAACTTCAAAAATACAAGACAGAAGTGACTCATCTGCAAAAGAGCTAGGAGTTTGAGTGGACTACAAGTACAATGAGTCAAAAAGTGTGATATCCCTACAAAAAAAATTTAATGTGACCTTAAGCTGAATAAAGAGGGCCATAGCTTCCAGAACAAGTAGCTGACAGTCTATATTTATTCTACCCTGGTCAGATATCTGGAATGTTGCACTGATTTTAGTGTACCAAAATTTAGTACGGACACTGAGAGGCCAGTGAGCATTCAAGGAAGGCAAGCAGAAGGCTGAAGGAGCACATAATATGAACACTAGCTGAAGAAAATAAGGATGTTTAGCCAGAAAAGGAAATTCATGGAGAAGGAAGGAGCAATGTAGCTGTCCTCATATATTTCAAGATCTGTCATGTGGAAGATGGATTACCCTTGTTCAATTTGGCTTCTGTGCGTAAAACTAGGAGGAATGGGTAGAAGTTGCAAAAAGGCAAACTTAGACTTGATAGGAGGAAGAACTGCCTAACTAAGAACAGTCTAAATGCAGAATGTACAGACTGAGTAGGTTGTGGGGTTGTCTGTTTTTTCCAGATTTTTCCAAACATGAGTTGGAGTAAATGGCTTCTGAAGTCCCTTCTAATTCTGAAGTTCTGTTGTGATTTCTTGACAGAGTGCCAGAAGAACAGAATTCAGTCTCAGGAGCTTAGGTTGACAGTGTAAAAACAAGGCAAAAAAGGGTAGGAGATGGTAGTCAGGAAAGAGCATATAGAGGTGGTACAGCTGCTATAAATGACATCCCTGTGTGTGGCAGAACAAGAAGGCAGCTCACCCCCAAAGCCAATGTCACTTTCAGCCCTGACCCTAGGGAGCAAGTGCCATCATCAGTTCCAAAAGAGCTGTGAACTTATGAGATAAGACAAACATCCAGGAAGGATGATTTCATAAAATTCTCATTCAAATCCCAAGGACTGCCAAATCCTAACCAGCTATATCCATATTATAATTAGCTAATACCATCCTAGAGATCTGCCAATGTCTAGGTGTCTCTAAAATGACTTAAATCAGGGGTTCTTAATTTTTTTTGTGTCACAGATCTCTCTGGCAATCTGGTGAAGCCTTTGTATTCCCTTAATGTTTTAATTGTATAGGACTGCTATGAAAGGCAATTTTATTAAAATACAGCTATCAAAATATTTTTTTAAACAAATTCACAGACCTCTGACTTAAATGGATGACAAGGAATAACCCTCTCATTAAAAAAAAACAAAGAACTGGTAATATTTTGTATGGATGGTAATTTTTTTTCAGTTTTCAAGAGAAAACCTACAAAGCATTCTACACACTAAACAAAAATAATTTGCCACTCAACTAACCAAGAAATTATTTGAAAGTTAGCAATTCAATAACAATGTTACTACTAGGTAATTAAGATACAGTTTATAAAAAATTCAACTTGAAAAGTTTCATTTTATTTTTATTGTGGGCCTCAGTATTAAAAAAATGGATAAGACACACGAAAATAGTTTTTAAAGTCATGTGTATAGTACCTTTTGTGAAAAAAGCATAGATCCATCTTTACGCCAGGATGAACCAGTACTAATTGTTTCATTTACTTACATTCAATTTCTACAATTCAAATATTTTTACCAAAATAAAATTCTGCATCTTGCAAAGGGGCAAGGGAAGAGAGGTGGAGAAAATTTAAAACTTATGGAAGTTAATGTTGAAAACTCAAAATAAATAAATTTATGAAAAAACAAAAAAAAATAAAATTCTTGCTAAATTAAAGGCGATATTGCCTCAGTTGCCTGAAGGGAGTCTTTTAAATAAAAATGCCCACTATTTTGGTCTGACTATAATTTTTCTCCCAAAACTGGATCATATAAACTCAAAGTATGGCCTATAAGCTGCACTGTGCTGATAAATGTTTAACAAGGAGAGGGGTAGTAGAGTATATATGACAGATTTGTAAATTTAATCTGCATTCTTAATATTTTCTCCTCCTCACTTTAAGTCTAGACAATCAATAAAACAATAAATCAAGCACTGATTTAT
Source organism: Notamacropus eugenii (assembly GCF_028372415.1). Classification (NCBI taxonomy): domain Eukaryota; kingdom Metazoa; phylum Chordata; class Mammalia; order Diprotodontia; family Macropodidae; genus Notamacropus; species Notamacropus eugenii. Next base: position 412,197,859 of record NC_092873.1, read on the forward strand.
ATATGCCAATTTCTGAGATATAAATACTCATACTAAACAATTTCATGATGGCTCCAGCTGGTTCAGGCTGGCTCGTACCATCCCTACCTTTAAGTGTTAGTTTTCATCTTGTGTGTATATCTGTGTGTGTTTCCTTTCAGAGGTATCATAATAGTAGTATGGCTACGAGTGACTGCCTTTTCAATTATCATCCTCACCCACGGTCTCCAAAGTGAAGGAAACACAGACTTGAGAAAGAGAACAGCTTTACTCATGTAGGTACTTTGCCTCTGCTGTAACAGTGAGAGGAAATGAAAGGGAGAAAAATGAGGAACTAGACACAGATTTTTTTCATGTCAAATATTCCTAGCAGCATTTGATTACATCAAGTATTGTGAAATGTCAGAACTAATCAAATCTCTGAAATGCAAGGAAACTCTCAAGTCATCTGGTCCCTATCTTATCTCTGAGCTTACTCAGGAATACCCTTGACAAACCTAGCCTCAGCTTGAATCTTCCAGTGACAAGCACCGGTTTTGGAGTCAGAGGGCCTGAGTTTAATCCAGGCTCTGCTTCTTATTATATGTGCAACCTTGGGCAAGTCACTTAACTACTTTCTGTCTCAGTTCCTCATCTGTAAAATGAGGGTTGAACTAAACAGCCTTTGTGATCCCTTCCAACTGCATTCTGATTCAGGCCATTCCATTTTTGGATAGCCTTGACTGTTAAAAAGGTCTTTATGTTGAAATGAAACGTGTCTCCTTGTAACTACTAACCATTATTTTAGTTCTACCTTCTGAAGCTACACAGATTAAGCTTCAACCCCACATCCATACAACAACCATTCAAATACCTGAAGACATCATTAAACCTGCTCTTCTCCAGGAGAAACAACACTAGTTCCTTCAACCAATCCTCCTCTGACCTAGTTCCTAATCCTTTCATCATCACAGATGATTTCCATCTTGTCCAATGTCCCTCTTAAAATGCCTCACCTAGAAATGAACATACTATATACTATATGTGATCTGACCAGCAGAGAGAACAGTTGTACAAATCCCTTCCTTATTACGGGAAATACACTTCTAATCATAAAGCCTAATGTTAGAGTTTTTCAGCAGATAAACTACACTGACAACTCTAGTTGAGTTTACAGTCAACTAAAACCCCTGAATCTTTTTTTATACACAATGCTGTTAAGACACATTTCTTCCATCCCACATTTAGGAAGTTAACTTTTTGAATCTAAGAACTTTGAATGTTAGAAGGATAGCCTGGTATAGTAAAAACTGCAATGGACCTAGGAGTTAGAAGATGAAATCTGGGCCCTACCTCTTACCTATCTGTGTAACAGCAGATAAAGTAACAATCTCTTTTCAGTCATCTCACCTATAAAATAGAAATTATCTTTATACTATCTATATTACAGGAAGAAAGATTTTAGAACAATAAAGCACTATATACATAAGTGTAATCTGTTGTCATCACCATAATTCCAGTTCATAGGTTGGAAGAAAGAATGGCTTCCTACATATTGGTTGGACACCCTATAGCAAATTTATATAAAGACATTGACAAGAACAGCAAAGGATGGGCAGGCATGGATAGGGTGCAACCTGCATCACTTCGGGAACTCCAGAATCAATGAGCTCAGATATCCATTTGTGTTTGAGAATAATATCAATTAAATTTCATCTTGTCAAATTTGGGCACTCTTAAAACAATCTGGATCCATCTGTTTTTTTTAAATTCTGTCAGCGTATTGTAGCTAACCCTCTTGGCTCTGTATCATTTGAAAATCTGATATACATGCCATGGATGTCTTCATTTGAATCAGTGATGAAAATGTTGAAAAGGTCAGGGTTTAAGACACTGTATTCATGCACACCAGTAGCAAGACCTCCCTCCAGCTTAATATTGATTCATTATCAAATGTTCTTTAGGTACAGATTCAACCACTCTGTTAAGTCACTTAACTACACTTGGCTAAGGGAGTGTCAGGAAGTGACAGAACTCCAATTAAATCTGGGTTCTCGTGATTTCAAGTACAGTGTTCTCTCCTATGCTATTTATGTCACCTTCTAAGTTCTCACAAACCACCTGAGAATGTTCTATATTTTGCCAGGGATTGACATCAAGATCAAGAGTCTAGTTTCTAGAGAATCCAATTCTTTCCTTTCCCCCTCCCTGATATATCAGTATTTTTCTATTTTCAGTCTTTTGGCATATTTCACATTTTTCAGGATTCTGAGAGACTCTACAATTTCATCTAGTTTTTTGTTGATGTAGATCATCTAAGACAGGTGAATTCTGTGGGATATTTTTATGGAGAACACAAATTTACTCTTGTGCTGCTTGGCTCCAGGGAACTGAACCAGGAGTAGGGAATGACAAATTTTGGTTCAATTAAGAAATAAGTTCTTTAGAATTAAGAGTTGCCCCAGAATGAGATGGAAATAGCTTTGGAAGGTGAGAGAAGAGTTGTTCTCTCTCATTAGATGTGTCCAAGTTGGGGCTAGATGTTCCCATGTCAGGGAGACTACAGTACAGATTCATGCTTCAGAGAAAGTCTGGACTAGAAGACTTCTGAGGTTCCTTCAAACTCTTAAGACTCTATGATTCTTTGAAAAGTCATTCAAAGCAGCTTGGTATGCCTTCTTACTATCTAGTTGCTTGTCTTGAATTTCACTTTCCTCTTCACCAAGTCTATCCTACCATTACCAGTTTGAGGATCCTTTTTCTCAACTGACAAGGCGGAAGCAGAGTAGCTGGGTGTTTAGTTTCCCTTCTCTTTCTCATGAGGTAACATTATTATTATACTATCTGCCCCAAAGAGTAGACTCAGCCCTTCCCTGGTATCTTTACATCAAATCTACTTTTTAAAGTTCTTTATTGTCCTTGGAATATTTTTTTTTAATTCTGAAAGCTTGAGTTCATTCTGACCTACTGCCTTCCTGATATTATTTTGAAAATATTACATCCATAATTCAAACTTAAAGAACAACACGTATTCTAAAGTCAACTGTTCCCTTTCATTGGTACAGAAGATTGAGAGCTGACTAGATTCCTATTGATGAGAATATTAGAAGACAGGGTTTTTTTTAAGTCTTACCTTGTTTAATTTTGAGCAACAAGACCTAGCATTGATGTAGTCACATTCTAAATCAGATAATGTGATTATCTGAAGACCAAGATAAGGAACCATTAAATTTGTTCTCTAATAATACAACACTGATTTCATTTTGAAGTCTCAGAAAATTACTAAGTATACAACCCACACTGCTCAAAGGTAGAATGAGGTTTAACTTGATAAAAAATTTTGCTATTTCTTTACCAAAGAACGTTAAAGTCAGATTATTAAAACAACTTAAATTTCTCATTTGTTTTATCCCTTTTCAACCAATGACATTCATGGATAGCTCTAACAGTAGTAACTATGTCTACATCTGGGCCTCCCAAATATAACACAATGTAAAAAAACCGGGAGATTAAAAAGATCCAAAATGAAATTACAAAAGCAGTAATGTAATAACTATTTTTAAAAAATTCTTTTTAACGGAACCATTAAGCATATATCCTTCATTTCCTCAATGTCCTTATCTCCTTAACCCCCAACATTCTGGGTTTGTGCTCACCATTCTACAGAAAACTGATAAGCACTATCAGTTACAAACACTCTTATTAGGTGATTTTGCTTAACTGAATTGTGGAAAAGCACCGAGGGTTGTTTTGTTCACTGTTGGAGCTTTGGGGTTGTTTTGTGTCAAAAAAAAAAATCAACTATCAAATCAAATTATCAATTTTAAAAGTATTTTAAAACTGCCATAGTATAACCAAAAGGCAATACGGTCTAACAAACGGATGGTTTAATTCCGTCTAAACAATGGTGATTCTTAATCTAGTGTCCATGAACTTTTAAAAAATATTTTGCTAACTATATTTCAATAGAAATGGTTTCCTTTATGATCACATATGCATTTAAAAACATTGTTCTGAGAAAGAGTCCTCATTTCAGCAGACTGTCAAATGGGTTCATGACAAAAAAGGTTAAACATTTACGACCTAAAATCTCTAGAAAAAAAGTGGGAATATTAATTTCTAAACCATTCATTCATTTATTCAACAATTACTGAGTGGGTACATTATTATGTTCAAGGCACTAAGCACTATAAAATAGGAAGCAGGTTGTAGTTTAATTTTAATCACAATGTGATCATTATTATGCAACACTGTTAATAAGATTGGTGTTCTCGGGCTGAGACAGTGTTTCTTTTCTAGGTCCTGAAGTGCCTCCTTAGTCCAGCCCTGAGCTTCAACAACTACTCTCTGCCTCGCAAACAGTATAAACATTGTAACACCAAAGGATAAATACAAAATCTCCATGAGACTTGGAGCCAATTTCAAAAATGGGCCTGTTTGATAAAAACACTTCCGGCCCGTCGAAAGACTTATGAAGAATAGACATTGTGGGAAACTACAAAAAGTGGTTGTAGAAAGGACGGAGGCAGCTACCTAATTAATGGGGTATTTACAGATAAAACATCTCTTCAAAACTGCTTTTTCAGGAAGTTTTAACATAAAATATCCAGAAAAAGATGTTGTTCCAAAGCAAGAAGTCTTGCTTGGGGTGTGAAATGACTGGGTTGCAACACCCCGGAGAACAAAGGCGGGGAATGGTTACGGGAATGACAAGCGAGCTCCCCAGCACCGGATCAGCCTCGGGGAGCGGGGGCTGGGGCCCGGCCGGGGTCAGCCCCACGGGGTGTCCGGTGCCCCCGCGGCCGGAACCCCCCCCCCCAAAAAAAAAAAGCTCCTGGGGAAACCTAGCCTTCCTCCCCGAAGGGCGCCCAGGGAGGGACCGAGGGAAGGAATCACTCCCGGTTAGGCTGCACCTAGGACTGGGGCGGGGAGGGGGTCCAGCCAGGGAAACCCCCTCACTCACCCCCGCCAAAGCGAGGACCCAGAAAATCACGAGACTGGGGCTCCGCTCGCTCCTCCGCCCGCACACCACCCCCGGTCTCCGGCAGCCCGCCCCGCCCTGGAGCGGGCCCCAGGCGGCCCTGCTCGCGCGCACCCCGGCTCCGCGGCGGGCGGCCCCCCACCTTCTCCTGCCCGCGCCCGCTCAGCTCCAAGGCTGGGGCTCCCCCGACCCAGGCCCGGGCCCGCCACGCCGCAGGGCGGCGGACGGAGTCCCAGCCAGGACAGCAGGCGAGAGACAAGGATACAAAATAGACGGAAAGGAAGATGAGGGCGCAGCAATCGATGAGCGAAAAGACGAAAACCACCGCCTCCATCCTTCGGCGCCTTCGTCGCCGCCAGTTCCGCCAAACCGGCTACCGTCCGCGGAACCTCCCACCAATGGCCTCCCCGCGTCGCTGCATGACGGGAGTGGTAGTCCGCCGCCTGTCAGCTCCCTGCCCCCACGCCCCGGCTCCGAGGCGGCGCCTGCTGCATGCTGGGAAGTGCGGGGCTGCGGCGCTTTGGCTCGTTCTGTCAGGAGGTTTACGAAGCGCCTGTTAGCGGCCCGTCCCCGGGCTGGGCAAAGTGCGGAACCGCAGCCTCCGAGCACGGTTCGTTCCTTAAGGATCCGGGCCTCGGCACTGCGCGCTCATCTTCCAGAGGCCAACTCTGCTTTGCATTGGAATCCCACCCTTTCCGGGATGGTTTGTGGTAAAACTTCTCGAAAAGTCAGTTTTAGAGAAACGAGGAGTCTTCGTGGAGGCTCGGTGCCGTGGAATCAGCTCTGGGTCCGCGCGAGGGCCCGGCTCGGGATTCTGACCCTGACCCTGGCTAGCCTGGGGACCTCGGGCACGTCGCCTCCCTCCTGACCCTGGCTAGCCTGGGGACCTCGGGCACGTCGCCTCCCTCCTGACCCTGACCCTGGCCGGCCTGGGGACCTCGGGCACGTCGCCTCCCTCCTGACCCTGACCCTGGCCGGCCTGGGGACCTCGGGCACGTCGCCTCCCTCCTGACCCTGGCTGGCCTTGGGACCTCGGGCACGACGCCTCCCTCCTGACCCTGACCCTGGCTGGCCTTGGGACCTCGGGCACGTCGCCTCCCTCCTGACCCTGGCTAGCCTGGGGACCTCGGGCACGTCGCCTCCCTCCTGACCCTGGCTAGCCTGGGGACCTCGGGCACGACGCCTCCCTCCTGACCCTGACCCTGGCTGGCCTTGGGACCTCGGGCACGTCGCCTCCCTCCTGACCCTGGCTAGCCTGGGGACCTCGGGCACGTCGCCTCCCTCCTGACCCTGACCCTGGCTAGCCTGGGGACCTCGGGCACGTCGCCTCCCTCCTGACCCTGGCTAGCCTGGGGACCTCGGGCACGACGCCTCCCTCCTGACCCTGACCCTGGCTGGCCTTGGGACCTCGGGCACGACGCCTCCCTCCTGACCCTGACCCTGGCTGGCCTTGGGACCTTGGGCACGTCGCCTCCCTCCTGACCCTGGCTAGCCTGGGGACCTCGGGCACGTCGCCTCCCTCCTGACCCTGGCTGGCCTTGGGACCTTGGCACGTGGCTTCCCTCCTCCGGACCACCTGTGTAACACGAGGGGAGTGGAACGACGGACCTCCGAGATCAAGACCAAGCTCCAAACCTTCGAGGCGACCGTTAGCTCACTGCTCATTCCCACCCGTGTTAGTCACAGCCCAGTGGATCATCCTCTACTTGCCCTACGGCTCCTAATCACATCTCACCTAATTGGTCGTCTTTTCTTTTTAATAATTAACTTAACTCAATGAGCACGAGCGTTTCAACATACAAAGAACAGGAAAAGCGGGATCAGATATACTTATATCTATATATAGTTAACCATATGGTTAGTTATATATGTAGATATAACAATATAGATATATAGATACAGTTATAGCTATAAATCTGGATCAATCGATCTATCTATAACCGTGAATCTCTGTTACCTACAGTTGTTGGGATGTTTTTTGTTTGTTTGTTTTATGCCTAACGTCGTATTTAGACTTTGCCAGTGATGGGGTGGGGAACCTTCTGCTTTGAGGCCATATATGGCCTTGTAGGTCCCTGGGTTCAGCCTTTTGACCGAGTCCAAGTTTTAAGAAACAAATCCTTTTATTAAGGGGATTTGTTCTGTGATGTTTGGATTCCATCAAAGGGCCACACTTGAGGACCTAGAGCATCACATGTGGCTTTGAGCCCCTGGTGGGACTCCAGGCAAAAAGGCTTTACTTTGCCCACATTCCTGCAGTGGCAGGAAGCCAGCAAGAGGGAGTGTCTTTTTTTCCTTTTGCCTTTGTTTTCTACTCTGAACTATTGCACCTAGTCAGAGAGCAGCACTGACACTGGCTTTCTGTTGCCTGAGAAACTTCATTTTCTTCTCTTGTGTGTTTTTAATGTTTCTTTGACTGTTCCCCTCCCCACTTTGCCCCCCATCACTATCACTACCCATGGATTCCTCCCTATAATTTCCCTTTCTCACAAAAAATTAAAGCCTCTCCTTTTAATGAATAAGTACAGTCAAGAACTAGGGGCAACGAGGTGGTGCAGTGGATAGAACACCAGTGCAGGAGTCAGGAGGACCTGAATTCAAATCTCACCTCAGACACCTGACACTCACTAGTTGTGTGACCTTGAGCAAGTTACTTAACCCCAATTGCCTCATCCTGGGTCATCTCTGGTCATCCTGATGACTATGTGGTCACTGGACTCAGATGACTCTGGAGGAGGTGAGGCTGGTGACCTGCACAGCCCTCTCTCACTCAAAACAAAGTCAAGTGCAAGTCATGTCGTTATTTCTCTGATGGCATGGTCTTCGGCAACAAATAACGAACGCACAGTCAAGTAAAACAAGTCTCTTACTGTGCTTCCCCACTCCACCACCTCTCTGCCAAGACATGGAAGGTCTTCTTCTGGAGTCATCATTGATCACTGATCAACATTCCTAACTCCTTCAAAAATATTTTCCTTTAAATTATTATAGTTATGTTATAAATTGTACTGGTTCTACTCACTTCACTCTATCAATTTATGTATCTTCCTGTGTTTTTCTTAACCTATCACTTTTATCATTCCTTATTCTGCAATAGTATTTACATTGTAGGCAAATGGATGGATAGATGGAGAGAGACAGGCAGAGACAGAGACAGAGATTATAGTTTATCTCTTAGTTATGGGCCAGCCAATGTGCCAGGTGCTGGGAATACAATACAACCAGATAACTTTTGCCTCAAAGAACTTACATTCTAATAGAGGAAAGCAATACATAAAGGAGAGCTGGAAAGGATACCAGGGGCATGGCAAGGGAACCAAAGGAAGTTGCATGGAGTCCTGGGACCCTGCAATTTAAGGCAAAAAAGCTTACCTATCAGTGCCTGTGAGCCAGGGTAGGAGATGGTGGGATAGAAGGACCATGACAAGGAGGCCATATATGCAGTAATTTGTTCATCTGTTACCTAGTTGATGGTCTCCCACTTTGCTCCTAATTCTTTGCTGCAACAAAAGATGCTGTTACAAATAATATTGTATATATCGATCCTCATAAGAGATAGGGAATTTACAGAAAACTCCAAGTATGAACAAAGGGGATCTCAGTTTTAACTCTGATTACTATTCTCTGAACTCAAGTCAGGAGAACTATCAATGCCTGCTAAGCCAGGATGTAACAGGGGCTTGGAGCTAGAAATAGAAAGACCTCCCTATCAGTGATAATTTCCCAGAGACCTAAGTCACTCTCTAGATTACATATTGAAATACAATTTGAATAAAAAGGGGCTACCCTACTTATACTATTAAAACACATCCAAAATCAAGCCAGTGATACCAGAAGATTCCCCTACTTATTCTCATTCAGTAAAAAGTCTTTTTTGCTGTTCTGGTGCTCCCATCATTCAGCTGCAGATTCTTCACAGACTATAACTGACACAGTCATGTCAGGCTCACGCACACACAGTTGTTTGCTGTAAAAAAAAAAAAAAGAAGGAAAACAGACTCAATATAAATGAAAAAAGGAAGTGATATCAAATAGCCATTTAGCAATAGTGGCTCTCTACTTATGGGTAGAGATCTTTTGCATATCTACGTGGTTGATATGGACTCTGGTCGTTGAGACTATGCCTGCTGCAAGGCTGAAGTAGGGGGAGCTTACATCCCCATCCCAAGTAATATCTGGGGGCAATAATGCCTGATTTGGGGTGGGAAAGTTGAGATTGAGCAGGAAGAGATACTAGTGGGGATCCTAGTTATTAAGCTCTGCCATGAAGCAGTGATTGGCCTCAGAAGTAGGATTAATCACCCTGGTTCACAGTACAAGCTAAAAGATTTGGGTCTGGAAAATAGAAGTCAGGCAGAGCAGAAGGCAGAAAGGGATCTGTGAAATCCCGTTAGACTATAAAATTCTTGACCGCAAGGTCTGATGGGTATTTTTTTCTCTTTGCATTCTCCAGTGCTTTGCTCAGTGCTCAGCACATAGTAGGTGCTTAATAAATACTTGTTGACCTACTGCTTACTGGGCTGCCATTCCTCATTCAATCCAGAGGCTGAAAGTATGTAACTGCAGGAATGTGCTTATTGTTTGGATCAACAAATCATATGTGGAAAAGCAGCACAAAATGTCACCAGGAAAGAGGAGCAGTAGAAGTATTCACCTACAGGTAGCCATTTCCTTGGATCTTCACTGGGGTTACCCTCTTCCTAGATAGAAATATAAACTTATCATCATTCAATAAAAAGTTGGTTTTTGGTTTTGTTTTTTTGCTACAGTCTTTTGTTTCTTGCTCTTCTGATGCGCCCCCAGCTTGAATCCTCATGTTATAATCTCATTGAACTTTTGGGAGTATGTGCAATAGTGTTGGGCTGGTAAGTGTTTAGAAACCTGCTCTCTAAACAAACAAACTAATAAACAACCCTGAAACTACTCTCTCCAGAGTTAACAATGAATTGTTAATTGTCAAATCAAATGGCCCCCACTATCTCCTTTACTTGTCTCCCATGAAAGGGCGCTCCTTCACCTTGCCAAGGCTATCCCCCCTAAATGTGCCCTCAATCCAATCCTTTCCAGTCTCCTATAGCAGATTGCCCCTTCAATTTCCTCTTGTTTCTCCCACTCTACTGGTTTCTTTCCTCCTATCTACAAACCTAGCCAAGTCTCTCAATCTTTTAAAAGAAAAAAACCAAAAACATCCTCTCTAGACCTTACCATCCCATCCTTTCTTTTTTTTTCTAATTTGTTTTAGTTTTCAACATTCATTTCCACGAGATTTTGAGTTCCAAATTTTCTCCCCATCCCTCCCCTCTGCCCACCCCAAGACAGCGTGCATTCTGATTACCCCTTCCCCCCAATCTGCCCTCCCTTCTATCACACCACTCCCTTCTCTTATCTCCATCCCCTCTATTTTCTTGGAGGACAAAATAGATTTCTATGTCCCATTGCCTGTATATCTTATTTCCCAGTTACATATAAAAGCAATTTTTAGCATTTGTTTTTAAAACTGAGTTCCAACTTCTCTCCCTTCCTCCCTCCCCACCCATCCCCACTGAGAAGGCAAGCAATTCCATATAGGTTATACATGTGCAGTTATGCAAAAGACTTCCATAAAAGTCATGTTGTGAAAGACTATATTTCCCTATATCCTATGCCCTCCGTTTATTCTATTCTCTTTTTTGACGCTGTCCCTCCTCAAAAGTATTTATTTCTAATTACGCCCTCCTCCTATTTGCCCTCTCTTCTATCATCCCCCCAGCCCCCACTTATCCCCTTCTCCTTTCCTGTACTGTACGAGATAGATTTTCATAGCAAATTGAGTCTGCATGTTAGTCCCTCCTTAAGCCAAATGTGATGAGAATAAGCTTTACTTTTTCTCTCTCGCCTCCCCTCTCTTCCCTTCCATTGAGAAAACTTTTTCTTGCCTCTTTTATGTGAGATACAATTTGCCCCATTCTGTTTTTCCCTTTTCCTCCCAATATATTCCTCTCTCACCCCTTAATTTTATTTTTTTAGATATCATCCTATTCAACTCACCCTGTGCCCTCTGTCTATATGTATATAATCCCTCCAACTACCCTAGTACTGAGAAAAGTCTCATGTGTTATAAATATTATTTTTCCATGTAAGAATGTAAACAGTTCAACTTCAATAAGTCCTTTATGATTTCTCTTTCCTGTTTACCTTTCATGCTCTCTTGATTCTTGTGTTTGAAAACCAAATTTTCTATTCAGCTCTGGTCTTTTCATCAAGAATGCTTGAAAGTCCTCTATTTCACTGAATGACCATTTTTTTCTCCTGAAGTATCATACTCAGTTTTGTTGGGTAGGTGATTCTTCATTTTAAACCTAGTTCCTTTGACTTCTGGAATATCATATTCCAAGCCCTTTGATCCTTTAATATAGAAGCTGCTAGATCTTGTGTTATCCCAATTGTATTTCTACAATGCTTGAACTGTTTCTTTCTACCTGCATGCAATATTTTCTCCTTGACCTGGGAGCTCTGAAATTTGGCTGTAATATTTCTAGGAGTTTTCTTTTTGGGATCTCTTTCAGGAGGCAATTGGTGGATTCTTTCAATATTTATTTTACCCTCTGGTTCTAGAATATCAGAGCAGTTTTCCTGGATAATTTCCTGAAAGGTGATGTCTAGGCTCTTTTTCTGAACATGGCTTTCAGGTAGTCCAATAATTTTTAAATTATTCCTCCTGGATCTATATTCCAGGTCAATTGTTTTTCCAATGAGATATTTCACACTATCTGCTATTTTTTCATTCCTTTGATTTTGTTTTATAATTTCTTGATTTTTCATAAAGTCATTAGCTTCCATCTGCTCCATTCTAACCTTTAAGGAATTATTTTCTTCAGTGAGCTTTTGGACCTCCTTTTCCATCTGGCCAATTTGCTTTTTAGGGCATTCTCTTCATTGGTTTTTTGGATCTTTTTTGTCATTTGGGTTAGTCTGTTTTTTACAGTGTTATTTTCTTCAGCATTTTTTTAGCTCTCCATTAGCAAGTAATTGACTCATTTTTCATAATTTTCTTGCGTCACTCTCATTTCTCTTCCCAGTTTTTGCTCTACTTCTCTTATTTGATTTTCAGAATCCTTTTTGAGCTCTTCTGTGGCCTGAGACCAATTCATATTTTTCTTGGAGGCTTTGGATGGAGAAGCTTTGACTTGGTTGTCTTCAGTTTGCATATTTTGGTCTTCCTTATCACCAAAGTAAGATTCTAGAGTCTGATTCTTTTTTCGGTTTTTGCTCATTTCCCCAGCGCTTTACTTGACTTTTGAGCTCTTTGTCAAGGTAGATCTCTGCTTCCAGTGTGGGGGGGAGTATACTGTCAGCACCTCCATTCCCCCACAATCTGTGGGCCTAGAGCTCTGGAAACAGTAGCTTCAGCTGCCCCTGCTGCTGCTGCTGTGGTTGCCTTAGGTTCTTCTACCCTCTGCTGTCCTAGGGCTGGGGCCAGACCACTCCACTCTTCCACATTGGTCCCAGAGGCTTTTTCCACTTGACCTTCCAATTTGTCCTTGCTGTTTTGAGATCCTGAAATCTGGAAACTGCCACAGGTGCAAGATATTCAGTCTCCCCAAGGCCTGCTCAGGTCCTGTCTGTGCCAGCTCAGCCCACACTGGACTGCCCCTTGCCCCTTGCCTCCTGAGTGGCACTATAGACACTTCCCAGCAACCTTAAAAGCTGTCTTGGGCTGGAGATTTGCTTCACTCTGTGATTCTATGGGTTCTACAGGTCCAGAATTTGTTTAGAGCCAGTTTTTACAAGTATTTGGCTGGGCTTGGGGGGAGCACTCTAGAAAGTGCGAGCTGTTACTCCGCCATCTTGACTGTCTCCCATCCCATCCTTTTAAGCCATCATCCTAACACTTTCTCCCTTTCTCAGCTAAAATTCTTCAAAAAGCTAATACTCTTTGATTCTGCTATCTCTCCTTAGTTTCTTCTAAACATTTATAGTCTGTCTTCCCAAGTCATCATGCAATTTAATCTATTCTTTCCGAAATTACCAGTAACTTTTTGGTTGCCAGATCTAATGAGTTTTTCTCATTCCTCATTCTTCTTGACCTCTATTCAACACTGGATACATGAAATTACCCTCTCTTTCTGGATACTCTTTTCTGGTTTTTGTGGCATTGCTCTCTCTTGATTCTCCTCATACTGGGTTAAAGTACAGCTCTGACCATGTCATTTCCCTTTCCAATAACTTCCAATGACTCCCCATTACCTCTAAAATCAAATATAAGCTCCTCTCCTTTTCATTTAAAATTCTCCACAACCTGGTCCTAGAGGTAAGTCATAACTTACCTTTACTGGCTAATTAAATATTACTTCCCTCTGCATATATTATGGTTTAACTCAACAAGCATTCTTGTTAGTTTTCACATAAGCCCTCGTGCTGTCATGTGTTTGCACTGGTCATCCCTGATGCCTCTATCTCTTAGAATCCATTGTCTCCTACAAAGCTCTGTTCAAGGATCATTTTCTACAAGAAATCTTCTCTAATGCTTCCCCTCTTTCAACTGCTAGTGCCTTCCTCTCAAAGTCATCTTGTATCTGTTTTGCATATACCTCTATATCCAAACGTTGTCTTTACCAATTACACTTGTAATTTCTTCAGGGCAGGTACTGTTTCATTTTTGTCTTTATAATCCCAGGCTCTAACACAGTGCATGGCTCATTATAGGAGTATAATAAACGATTGTTGATTGATTGAAATGCCTTTGGTGAGCATATGTCTCCCTGGTTTATGCCTTGCTTAACCAGCAGGTTGTTGGACAAGGTTTTCTCTGCTAGTATATCTTTCCAGAGATCCTTAATATTTTGGATACCTGTAACCCCTAGAGGCCTGAACTCAGGAATACTTATCTTCCTGAGTTCAAAAGTGACTTCAGACACTTACTAGCAAACCACTCCAGCATCTTGGCCAAGAAAACCCCAAAATGGGGTCACAAAGAGTTAGACATGACTGAAATGACTGAACAATAGCAGCCCCTATGGACTTTGAGGGTCCTTATTCCAAATTCACTTGAATTGGAGAATTGGTTCTCCCAAAGCAAGACTAAGTAGGGTACCCCTGAGAGATCAAGGATTTATCATTCAAACGTTAATAACTTGAGCTTTGAATCCTGTGCATTGTCCCTAATATCTATGCCAGTTACAATTAGTATCTTCCTCATATCACTGACCCAGTGATTAGTACCCACTATCATTAAAACAATTAGCTTTGACAAAGAGATAATTTACTGAGAAGATACTGAACAAGAGCAGAAGTGCAAAACGCAGTACATTATATTAGGGCCACACTTTTCCCCATACTCTCTCGGTCCCTGAGGAGAGTAAGTCAAAACTTAAAGTAGTTACTACAAAACATTTGCCAGATCGAATTTACTTCTGAATGCTGTATGGCTGATAGACAAAATCACTCCTTTGACTGCAGAAACCAGGGTCTTCACTGTGTGTTAAATAGATTAGAAACAATCAGAGAATACTTGTGATTGTTCTTAAGTCCATGTGGGGGCCTCAGTGAAGCACAGTGCACTGCACATGGTCAAAATGACTTAGCTCTCATTGGCCTTCTTAGAGAAAAGGCTTTATTTTAAGGTGGGCTTTTGTTCTGCCAAATCACATCAGCCAGCAAGCATTTATTAAAAATGTATTAAAAATGTTTAATTAAATTTAATTTTGAATTGTAATTTAATTTAAATTATTTGGAATAAAATTTTATTAAAAATAATAATAGCTAACATTTTAATGGCACTTTAAGGTTTGCAAAGTGATATATATGTATACACATATGTGTATGATATATACAGACACCATATTGTATGAATATATACATACAAATATATATAGAGAGATACCATAGTATATATATATATATATATATATATATATATATATACATACATATGTGTGTATATACATATATATGTCTCTGTGTATATATGTATATATGATCTCATTTGATTCTCAAAACACTCCCGTGAAGTAGGTGCTATTATTAAGTACAGGTACTAAGTGTCACATACCTCAATAGAAAATAGAGATACAAAGACAAAAGTAAAAAGTTCTGACTTGCAAGGAGCTTACATTCTACCAGGGGAGACAGCATGTTCATATATTAGCATATATACAAAATAGATAAAAGATGACGGTAGTGGTTACAAGCAGCTATGGAGATCAGTAATGGCTTAATGGAGAAGGTGGTGCTTGAGCTTAGTCTTGAAGGAAATAAGTAGTTCTAAAAGCTGAAGGTGGAGGATAAGGTGGGGATGTGTCCCAGGCATGAGGCATGAGGGATGGTCAGTGAAAAGCAACAGAGATGGGAGATGAAATGGTGTATCTGAGGAACAGTAAGAAGGTCAGAATGACCTGACTGTAGATTGCATAAAGGAGAATGGTATGAAGTAAGATAAAAAAGATAGGTTGAGGTTTTGTTGTGGAGGGCTTTAAATGTCAGAGAAGTTGCCTGATGTCAAAGAAGTCCCTAGAGGTAAGAAAATAAACAAATTTTTTTTTGTATTTTGTATTCTACTTTTTTAAAGTTCTAAACTTAACAAACACCAAATAAATAGACAATTCCATATGTAATAGAATAGAAAGTGACAACTGAACTAATCCTCTCTTCTATTTCCCATTTTTCAAGACCAAGAACTGATGAGAATAGGTCACACTGCGATTATTTTCATTATATACCTTATCTTTTTCTCATTTTTAGCTTTTTTCTGGATTTGTATTAATTTTTATCTAGTTAGTCAATCATCTGACTGTATGCATGAATTCTTAGAGGCAGCTGGGTGGCTCAGTGGATAGAATGCTGGATCTGGAATTAAGAAGCCCCGAGTTCATATCTGATCTCAGATACTTACTTAGCTATATGACCCTGGGCAAGTCATTTAACCTCTGTTTGTTTTAATCTACTGGAGAAGGAAATGATAAACCACTCTAGTATTTTTGCCAAGAAAATCCCATGGACAATATGGTTCATAAAGAGTTGGACTTGGCTGAATCAAATGAACAACAAACACATGAATTCAGGAATTTAGATGATTTAGAAATGACACATTAATAACATGTCATTTCTTTTCTGTTAAAATAGATTCAATTTCATTCTTTGTGATATTTGATATTAGCTATATCCAGTCATTCCCAAGTCTTTTCTCCCTCTTGATATAGGAGAATGAGATTTCTATGTGTTCTTTGGCTTCTCTCCATCCTTTTTCCTGATCCATGTTTTCCAGGATATTTCTTGTCATCCTCACCTATTCCCATTTTTCCACAGAAGTCATTGAATGATAAAGTATATGTTAATTTAATTGGGAGAGTGTTCTCTAGGTTGTCATAGAATTTCCCTATCTCTGTAACAGATATTGACACATAAGCTTCAATTATTTCCATAGCAGTCTTTTGCAAACATTAATCATAGAGGGTTCATTGGTGTATTAGAATGCCCTTCAATTCTTGCTGATGTCCATCAACAAATAGAGAGATCAAAAAGTGGGGGCCTATTGAGCCCAAGTGGAATGTTACCAATCCCTATAATTTTTCTAAATTCTCTGTCCCCACCGTTGTTATTACTTTGTGGCAATGCTTACTCCTTATTAGAATTGGCAGTACTTGCTAAACTTGAAGGTAGAAATATAAGTAGTTGTCTCCAGAATAGCTCTTCTCTTTGAGTCCATGATCAAAAGGGAGTGAAGGTGAAATGTAATTATTTCAGTGACAGAGTAGTTAACTAGTCAGTAGTTAAACAGTCAGAGCCAAGAACATGACAAGGCAAAATAGCCACTTAAAGAGAAGAGCCCTTTTTTCTTCCTCCATCACCTATCTCCTAGAAAAAAGATTTTGAAATCTGTCATAAAAGAGAAATATCCCCTAAAAAGCTGTAGTGAGGAATCCCCATTATAATATCTACAGCACGTATCATTCATGCATTTTCTTTAATGTCATTCCATTAATAAAACCATGTTGATTTTTGATATTGACTCATTTGATAGTTGCACCACTTTGGTGTCAAGAACTTTATTTTCCACAGTCTTTGATAACTGTGGCTGATGAGGAGGTGGGGGCTGTAGCACCTGCAGAGGAAATTGACAAATTATGTCTCCAAAAAAGATTATTTACTGAACTATGGCTTCATGGCCAGGTTAGAAATGAGGGATTGGAAGTGAGATGCTGCCATTCTTTTTTTTAAAATATTTTTTAAAAATTTTCCCCAATGCTACTGTTCTAAAGACTCTTGGGCTTACCTGTCCATCCATGGCAGTTTGTTGGCAGTTGGTATTCATTGTGATAGAGATGGTAGGTTTGTTTTCATGAGGGCTCATTCCTTCAATGATAGTTGCCTAGACTAAGTTAGAAGCAGGCTAGCGATCTGTGGACACCGTGGTTTCCGAGGCTCTAAGGTTTACCGGCTCATTTTTGCCAGGAGGTGATTGGTATAAGTAAAGGCAAGCTCCCTTTCCTCAGGGTTTGCTTCTTTTAATGATGGTTTTGGGGTGCAAACCAGAAGCAAGGTTAGTGGTGATCTGGCAGCCATTGCATAGCATAGTCTGAACAATAGGCATTCTTCAACCACTTGATTTTTCCAGTGTGAATAGTTGGGAAAAATGCTTTTGAGAGTTATGGATTTTATCCAAGAAGTGCTTCAGTGTTCTAGGTCATGATGCCACCCTCACAATGTACTTTTCAAATGGGAGTGTTGCATATGGGAGTATCTGGAGAACCGTGCTATCTATAAGTGTGATCCTTTTCTATATGTGCTGTTTTATGCTTCTGATATTCACAATCAGATGGTTTAATAAGGTAATTTCCATTGCTATATCTTAAGCAATGAGCCTGGTGCCTGAACTTGTGCAGAGTAGATCAGCATGCTTGGTTCAAGGCAATTCTTCATGTGGAAGAGGCTGGGAAACCTGCTTCTGAGAAAGTCAAGAAAATGTGTAATGGAAATGCCTTGGAGAGACACTGGAGAATGTGTAGATGTTCTGTAACTGGTTCTTGTCTGCTAATAACATGATGGACGGCAGCAGCCTCTTAGATTGGCTACAATTGTAAAACCAGATCTAGGGGTGCCTTTGAAAAGTTTTAGTCAGCTTAAGTTTGGTGGATCCCTCTGGGTATCTGATCAAAGGTATCTGATGAGAGATAATGCTCTAAGGGGAGAGAGGCCTTGGGCCCTCTGCCACCTACGCAAACATCTCCTATGCCTCAGTTCTTTACCTACATTGGAATTTGTCCCCTTGATTTAGATGAAGAAAATAATTTGGAGGCAATGTGACCTTATGAGTTTCTAAACTGTCCAAACAATCCAGTAAATGTCAAATTCATATTGGATTTTTATAGTCAACCCTTAAGGAAAGATGTAGCAACCTGACTGCGGGATAGTGAGCCCACAAAGAGGACTTGCTACATATTTTTCTAGTAATCTGGAATAATTTTTTTTGAGGGATGAGGCAATCAGGGTTAAGTAACTTGTCCAAGGCCACACAGCTAATAAGTGTCAAGTGTCTGAGGTCAGATCTGAGCTCAGCTCCTACTGACTCCAGGGCCAGTGCTCTATTCACTGTATCACCTAACTCCTCTGTAATCTGGAATAATTTTGAAATATGCATGAAAGATACCTAGTTGGAGAAGGGTCCTTTTTTTTTGTTAGTATTTTGCTTTACCAAATTACATGCCCTTTTAGCCAATAAATAATAAACACAGTGGAATTTTATATTTTCTATATAATCTTTTAGTCAATTATATGATGGCAGATAATGTGATCTACTGTGGAATATCACTGAAGAAAGCCTACCTGTTTCCTACTAATACCTTCATATGGATAGAGGTTATTCTCAAAGTTTCTCTAGATGAAAAAGTAGGGACACGGGCTAGTAGTTGTTGGTATTTTCTTGGTGACTCTTCCTTCCCCCCAGTACTAATAAAATCTAAGGTTTTGTCCATGCCTTTAGTATCTTCTACTTCTTCAGATATGTTATGAGTATATCTCTCAACATTCTCCCCATTATGTCACCTCCAAACATCTTCTGTGTATATTTGGTCCAAACCAGATTTTTCAGTATCTGGGAGGGGGGATTGGGAGGCAATCAGGGTTAAGTAATTTGCCCAGGGTCACACAACTAGTAAGTTTCTGAGGCCAGATTTAAACCCTTGACTGTCCACTGAGTGCTCTGTTCAAGAGCTGTCCAGCTTTTTCTCTTAGTGCCATAAAAGTCCAAAAGCAGTGACTCCATTGTCTCTGATGGTAAAGAGTTTGTCATTAAAAAAAAAAAAATTTGTAACTGCACATGCACGCACACACACACACACACACATACACACGAGTTTGTTTTTTATTATGAAGCAAAAGTTTTGTGAGGGTATCAGAGCTGAAGAATTGAAGCAAAAATATGCCACTGCCACTAGGTGGAGGTGTTCACTCGAAGACTGAAGGAGGTTTCTCGAAGTTGAGTTCTGGAAGTTAAACAACGCTCTAATCTAATTTGTTTTGCCTACTTTGTCACTGGTCTCTCTTCTCCCTGCCTCTGTTTCTCCACCTCCAATCCATCCTTCTCGCGGCTGCTGGGTTAATTTTCTAAAAGATAAATGTTATTTCCTTGTTCAGATACCTAAAATATCTTCCCATCATCTACCAAAGTCTATGTTCCTTCTTGGTAATTACAATTTTCTTTGCTATTTTCTCAATTATTATCCACACTCTCCTTACAGTTTCCCTTACCTTCAAGACAATCCAGATTCACCAGTCTTCAAACATGCTCAACGCTCTCCTGCCATGCTTTTTCACATCTATGATACTCTATCTCCAGTTGCCCCGAATTCAAAGTACATTTGAAGTATCAGCTCCTTTATGAAATCCTATCTAATGTCCCTCCTTTGAACTCTCAGAGTGCATCGCCTGTGGCAATTATATCTTATTTTATAATCGTAATCATTAATTACAACACAATACAGAAAAAACGTCTTCCTAGGGAGACTATGACTTCCTGTAGGTCAAAGATCACGTGTCATGCTTACCTTTTCTATTCCCCAAAATGTGCAAAGCTAGTCAGTCAGACAGCCATATGTCTAAATTTCTTAAATAGAAATTATAGATAATCTCAATCCCTGATCTGGCTTGCCAGAGACATGGACTTTTATGGAACTGTTTAGACAGTGCAGACCCAAAATGTAGTTGAAGGTACCAATTCAGTAGTCCTATAAAATGCCTAATTTGCTGTTAAAGTATCAATCTCCAGGGAGAATATGTTAATTATAAATTACTGCTTCATGGTTAATTTTTTTGTTAATTATAAATTATTTTTTCATGATTAATTTTTTGTTAATTTGTGTTTGTTAGTCTTTTATGGGTTAAATATTTCTTTTGAATGATAGAAATAAATAACTGTCCTATATCTGATTTGCAATGCAATTTGCAAAGTAGTCTTCTCCCCTCTTTTGAGGCAGACTGTAGACATTAGACAAATTTAAGCTATAAGCGATTTTTTTTCCTGGAGCAGTAGTATAAAAAAAAAATCAAAGAGTGTGAGGGGAAAAAAAGTAACTGATTCCTTTCTTTAGGGGACAAACTTTCTAGAACTGAAAACCAGACTGCATGTATAGGTTCAAGGTTCAGATGATTTCCTTAGTGGAGAGTAACTGTAAGTGCCTCTATCCCTTGCCTGGTTAAGAATACATCTGTTTATAACTATGAAGGCTATAATCTGCTTCTCCTCTAATTTGTTTATGTTGTAATCTTTAATAGTCAAATCTTGTATTAGAGGGCTATCTTTTTTTTAATCTCTTTATCAGTGTTTATCCTTTGTATGTCTGCTTCTGTTTCCAGGCACAGACTCTTCTTTCTCTGGTGCACATCTGTGTGTCTCTGTTTTTTTGGCAAGATGGCTCATCTCCTACTGATCCTGTCTCTCCAGTGACATGACATGGATCTCTCAAAGGTGGGTTGGCCTGCTGCTTGATTAATTAACTGCTAAAATTTCACTGACTATTTAAAGTCTTCAAAGGTGTGGTTAGGTTGTTTGGTTAGCCAATCATTTTGTTACCTTTTTGAACCAATTAAAGAGGAGGCCATGTCTCCTCTTTAAAAGGAGATAATAGGATCTAGAAATCTTATTTACACACTTCAAAAACCTACTGACATCTGCTGATTGATTGAAATAGGGGTGAAGAACTTAATTATAATAGCTTGAGAGTTTTCATTAAATACTTTATGAAAACCTAGGCAAACTACATTTACAACATTTCCCTGGTCTAGTAATCCTATTAAAAAAAAAAATGAATAGGGTTGGTATGGCATAATCTGTTCTTGATGAAGCCACACTGACTCTTTGTGAATACTACTTCTTTAACTCACCATGTATTTAAAATATGCTTTAGAATTTTGCCAGGAATAGTCAATTTAACTGTCCCATTCTCTTTTCTTTCTAAATATTTGGGACAATCTTTACCCTTCTGGCTTTCTGTAGTACTTTTCTTCTCCTAAATCCTTCAGAAATCACTGATAGAGGCTCAAGGAATCATATCTGCTAAGTTAGTATCCCAGGAGGTAGTTAATCTAGATTTGATGAATATCTATCAAAAGCAGCTATGTACTCTCCCTATCTTATTACTTACCTAGGAAATCAATTTCTTATTAGTCATTTTTGTTCTCAAGATTCAAATCCAAAGATCATCTTCCTTGACAAAGAAAACAAAAGCAAAATAAGAAATGAAGAGCTCTACCTTCTCTATCATTTGTTATCATGATCCTATTTCACTACCACCCAACCCCTACCAGCATCAACCCTACTCTTTACAATCCTCCTCTTTCGCTCTCCCATCATCCATCTGTCTTTGTCTTCCTTAGCTTTTCTTACTAGCCTCAGTTCCTTTCGAGCTTTAACACAATTGACACTGTTCTCATATAACAGTGCCACACTTCTGTATTCATCTTCTCTTACTGGCTTTTGGTTCTGTCTTCTGTCTGGATCTTGGTACTGAGCTCCCTGTACATCTAAAGGGATCTTAGTCCCTTTAGACAACTCCTCCTTTTCCATCTTCTATGTCTTTTTCTTCAGATCTCCTTCCTGAGACTTCCTATCTCTCTGGACTGCCTTTTCCCTGTAGAATTTCAGCAGGTGTCATCCTACCTCAGCATTTCCTGACTATTATGAAACCTGCCCTTCTAAGAGTTATGGTACAGCAGGGTGCCAGTTTTCCTTTCCTCTTCCCAAATTCCAAGATGGAATACTATTTTCTCTTTAAGGCTTTTATAATTTCTACCCCAGAAACCAATTCCTCCTTGTTGATGAGAATCAGAACCAGTATAGAACTTTTTCTTGTTGGCTCTGCCACCTTCTGAACAATTAAATTATCTTTAAGGTGACCTGAGCTATTGTTAGTTGCTCTTCTTTAGGCAGTGAAACTGAACTACAACAAGGATATTTATCAGGTTCTTACTAGCCACTTTTGTTTTGTCTTATTCAATTAATTGTCAGACAAAAACTAACAGTCTACTCCAGTCCTTTTCACAGGCTGATAGATAGAGCTAGAGGAAGTCACACTGTCAAGTTGGCTAGGTTCACTACACATAGGCAGTACAGCATTTACTCTTCCCTAATTGACTCCCTAATCTATTCCCCACGGAGATTATTCCAAACCTTTTCTTCTCTCCTCAAATCTCTACCTGTCCGCCTTCCTCCCCAGACCCCACATCCTCTCAATTTAGGACCTCAAATCTTAACTAATCTAGAATAGAGGCCAAAAGCAATTTCTGCTGGTACTCAAGGTACCTACCCTTTCCTGCTCTAAACTTAGCCATACATTTATGTACTGGGTTCATTGCTCTGTGGTTGCCTGACTTCTCCATAGGAGATAAAAATCAAGATCAGGGGTGAGGAACCTGTGGCCTTGAGGCCACATATGACCTCTAGGTCTTCAAGTGTGGTCCTTTGACTGAATCCAAACTTCACAGAACAAATCCCCTTAATAAAAAGATTTGTTCTGTAAAACTTGGACTCAGTCAAAAGGCCACACCCAAGGACCTAGAAGATCACATGTGGCCTTGAGGTCACAGGTTCCCAGCCCTTGGATCAAGTCATTTATTCCCACAGAGTTTATTCCCTCTCTCCACTCCCCATCTGAAGCTTTGCTTGCTTTCAACTCCACTGAACAACTGGTTCCCCTTCCTGTTCTCTCCTCCTCTCTCTCCCCACCCCTCCCACTGCTTTCCAGCTTCCTTTTAGGTCTTGCCTTCATTTGATTGTAAGCTCCTTGAGAGCAAGGACTGTCTTTCTGGGAATATTTGTATTCTTAGCTGAGCACTTAGTTAGCACTTAATAAATGTTGATTGAATTGACTTGAAAAGAGAAAGATAAACAATAAAGCAAGCAATAAAGATGCTATCCTAATTAGAACAGAATTCAGTAATATCACTTAATCCAGTCAGTTGGGAGGCTAATACTTAAGCCTTATTGGAACACAGGGTTTGCAAGGCTGCTAAAGAGTTGTTCTACATTTCACTCCTAGACCCCGTCTACTTTCTGGTCGCTTGTATCACTATTCTCTCCTGGTTCTCCTCGTAAATGAATTACTGCCCCTTTTGAGTCCTTTTGAGTCTTCTTTGCTGGATCATTTTTCATATCAAAGCCTCTAATTGTGGTTGCATCCCTAAAACTGTCCCTGGCCCTCTTTTCTTCTTTCTCTACACTTTCTCACTTGGTAACTTCATCATTTCCCAATTAGTTATCATTCTATGTAGATAACACTCACGTATTTCTATCCAGTCCCTGTATCTCTCTTAAGATCCAGTGCCACAAAACCAATTGCCTATTGAATATTTCAATGTAAATGTCTTGTCATCATAACTCAATACGTTCAAAACAGAATTCATCATCTTTTCCATGAATCCCTCCCCTCATTCCACCTTTTCTATTTCTTTTGAAGGAATCATCATTCTTTCAGTTTCCAAGGTTTGTAAATTTGGTATCATCTTTTAACTCCTTACTTTCCCTTATCCTGGCCCCTCTGTTCAATCAGTTGCCACATCTTACTGTTTCTACTGCTACAGCATCTCTTATATCCATTCCCTTCTCTCTATTCACACAACCACTACCTTAGATCAGGCCCCTCATTCCCTCTTTGCATAGTACAGTGCCTGGCATATAGTAGGCAATTGTGTGGAAGATGTACTTCAAATCATAAAAGACCTAAGTTCAAATCCTGAGGTACTCACTAAGTGTATGACTTTAGACAAGTCATTTAATTTCCCCCAGCTTCAGTTTCTTCAAATAAAATGAGATATTCTATAGCACCTACTTTGTTGAGTTATGAGAAACAAATAAAAAGATACATGGAAGGTGTTTTGCAAACCTTAAAGCAATATATGAATGCTGAATATTATTATGAAGGCAAGGAGACTAATTAAAAAGTAACTCAAGTCCACAGGAATATATAGTACAGAGAGAAATGACAAGATCACTGTACTGGATACTTTCCTTAAATGGAGACTTTGAGAGGAGCTCTTCACTCTACCCTCCAATCAGAGAGGCAGAGAATTCTGAGGGTACTGATGAAACATTGAGAACCAAGGCTGATAGCCTTGCAGAATAATGAGATTCCTGGGGCTTAAATGGGGAGAGGGGTGTCCTTTAAATGGCTTCTTAGACAATTCAGGAAATGGATGAACCAATTATGATTTATTAACATAATGGAATACTACTGGGAGCATAATAGTCCAGGAGTGTAATCAGGTCAAGTTTATGAATATGGTGGAATATTACTGAACTATAATAAATGAGCAGACTATAGATGATATGAGAAAATCATGGGTAGTATGAACTGATTCAGAATAGAGTAGAATTGGAACACTCTATATAAGAAAAATGACACAGTAAAGAAAGCAACTTTGAAAAACTGAAGACCTCTGATCAACGTAATGAACAACTATGTCTCCAGAGGTCCTATGATGAAGCAAGTTACTTTCCTCCTAACACAGAGGAGAGATTCAAGGATAAGAAAGAAATGTACTTTTTAGAACCTGACCAATGACTATACTTGTTTGTTATAAGGCTTCTGCTCTCCCCATCTTGTTTTTTTCTAGTGGGGGTGGAGGGAGAGGGAGATTCGACAATAGAGATTTTTTTTAAAGGTTCATTTAAACACTTTTAAAAACACAGAAGGAAGTTCAGAAGGAAATAAAGAATAGGATAGTTTTAGAAGTAAATGTGAATTTCTTTTATTCAATTGGTCAAAAAGCATTTCATTTTTGTTGTTGTTGTGTTGGTGGTCATTTGGTCTCAAAGAGAACCAAAATGTTGAACTCCACACTATTAAGAGTCAAGTTACAGTGTGTCCGACTGTGGCTGATCAGACCAGTACAAGCTCAGAAGGCTCTACCACAGGTTGGCACAGATAGTTGATGTGAACCTTTGTGGTAGATACTTAAATTTGTGCATCTCAAGTTTCTTTTTGAACTACTTCAATTCTTCTTTACTCACAAAGCACAGTACCTTCTCTGATGAAGGCATGCCATCCTGAGCTGTCCTGTGCCAGTATTTTCCATGTCACATAATCAATTTCAAAGGTCTTAAGAGGGACCTTGAAAGTGTCCTTGTGTCACTTCTTCTGACCTTTGTGTAATTGCTTACTGAGTTCTCCATAAAATAGTCTTTTAGGAAAACATATGTTTGGCATTCAGGCCATGTGGCTGACCCACTGGAGTTAGACTCTCTGCAGCAGAGTTTGAATGATTGGTGGTTCAGCTCTAAAAAGGACCTCAGTATCTGGATTCTTTTCCTGACAGTTGATCTTAAGGATCTTCCTAAGACAATTTAAATGGAAGCAGGTCAGTTTCCTGGCATGACACAGGTACTGTCCAGGTTCCAGGCATACAACAATGAGGTCATATTATTTGCCTAGCACCATTCTAAACACTAAGGATATGAAGAAAGGGAAAACAGGGGTCCCTTCCCAGGAGTTCACACTCTGAATGGGGAGACAACATGCCAACTACTATGTATAACACAATAAATATGATATAAATAGGTGATAATTTCAGAGGAAAGCACTGGGTGTGGAATGGAATTGGGGAGAGAGAGATCAGAAAATGCCTAAGAGAAGTTGGGATTTGAGCTAAATCTTGAAAGTTGTAGGGAAGTCGGGAGGTGAAAGTACATAATAGCATTCCAGACATGGAAGACAGCCAGGGAAAAGAAAGAAGAAACAGACAGTGACATATAGAATATTCTTTTGTGATCTATCATGTATGTGGGAATGCTCCTTTGTTTTGGTATTTAAGTTCATAATAAACAAAAAAAAAATTTAAAGCAATATGCCGGTGGAGACCATATGCCCAGTAGCTTTTGTAGGACTACCAAAGACCTATGGAGTAAATGCTACAATCAAATAGCACAGTCCTAGTGAGAAAAGATGATAATATTTTTTATAAGATGTAAGTTGCTTTGCTACATTAAATTTGTCCCTTCACATGTTCCCCATGTGTGTCACTTATTTGTACACTTCATATGCACCGTTCCGCCCCTCCCCACCTCGCCCCCATAGAATGTATATTGGTAAAAGCCTAAGCCATAGATTTACGGGAGGGATATTCTATTATTTTCTTACTATCCTATTTCATTAAAAACTTTTCTTTTGGACTAATTGTGTTCTCCAGGTGACTAAAAGAAAAGTAAATACAAGGGGAGGCACCTGAACTGTTAGTGGATGGAAATTTCCTAAGTACCCTGAACTTGGTATAACTTTTTTGGGGGCATGTGGAGTGCATCTGCTACTTAATACATTATTAAGTTAGCATTTTCTCCTAGGTGACAAGGACTGGACTTGGGGCTTCTTTGGTAAAAGGGACTCTCAAGTAAGGAAACTCCCTCAAACAATTCGGGTCTGCATCTAAAAAATTGTGGAGGGTGGTTCAGTGACTTCCTCAGGATCTCAAAGTCAGTATTGTACCAGGAGACAAGAACTCTCACGTTCCTCACTTCCAGACCAGTTCTTTATCCAGTAGGTTCCAGCTAAACAAAGAACTGGATTTTCTCCAAAAAATCTCCTTTTTTCCCCAGCAAATAAATGAATGGGAGAGGGGAGAAAAAGCGTCCTTGTGTTGTCAATGATCTAAATAATGACAGAATAAAAGCAAGTTTTTTAGCTTGAATTACCTGATTACAATGTCTTAAGTCTAGATCTCATTTTGTTTGCGAAATTCTGAGCTGACCTATGTCCGTGACTGAAGTACGGTTATAAATAATAAAAATGTAAAATACACACTAACATCGACGTACCACTCAGGCAAGCAGTCAGGACACATGGAATCAGGCAAAGCAAGAAATCATACGTTCCCCACGTGTCTTTCAGAACATGAAACTTCCGGTTTTGCAGCCAATAGGCTTAGACCTTCCCCAAGGGGTCTTACGTTCAGGGTGTTCTGGCAAAAGCCTTACGGGAAAAAAAATTAGAAACTGACTATACGGAGTTCGACTCACACCCCTTCCTTGATGATTTCATTTTTATCATTCTAATTATAAAAACACGTTGTGAAGAAGAGTGCCACAGATAGGTGGGACGGAGCACGTCTAACAGCCGGCAGATGAATCAGGCATTCTCTAGGGCAGTTCCACAGACGAAGTCCCCAACTTCCTGTTGGAGACCTCGGCGTCTCAGGCTGCAGATTTTTTCAGACATGAAACCTCGGGCCGTGTCTTACGGGGACCGAAAGCTGAAAAGGCGCATCGTGCAGGTATGACCCGTCCGTGGACCCCTCCGCCCTTGCTTCCGAGCAGCCCCGCGCCCCTCCGTTCCACCCACGGCCCTGCGGCTCCTGCACTTTGGGCCCCCTGGTCTCCCAGCACACGCCCCGCTCCTCTCTGCTGAGGAAAGCCCGGTGGCTGCCCGCGCTTCCTCAGCTGGTCCCTCCAAGAGCCATCCCCGTTGTTTCACTTCTTTAGTGTCGTGAGGTGGGGAGGCGACCCTCCCCCCTACGGGGCGGGTGCACTGACTGGGGTGGTACCGGACCCAGAAATGGGAGCCGGTACGCCCCTAAGTTGGGCAGTGCCCCTACGTGCTTAGGGCCCTGCTGGTGTGAATGGAAAGAGCGATCGGTTCGGAGTTAGGAAACCGGAGTCAGTGTCCCTGAGCCATCACTGACCAGGCCGGACAATGGACCCCTCTGGCTCCCCGTATCATCCTATGTAAGGGGCGGGGCATCCAGCACTGAACTCGTTATTTTATTTTTATTAGATATATTTTGTAGGTCCCCTTCTGCCCTTGACCTCCTGCAGGAGAAGAGCTCCAGGTCCTTTCCTCTCACTCTCTTTAACTCTGCTGTCCGGCTTCTGACTCATTTTTCCTACTGAAACTGCTCTGTCCTTTTTCAGTCTTGATCCTTTCTTGACATTTATCCAAACTTTGACACCGTTTATCTTCTCGGTGACACTCCTCTTCTTTAGGCATTTCGTGATTCTGATCTCTCCTTCCAGATTCTCTTCTGTTCTTTCTTCGTGTCCTTCCTTAGATCTTCAGGGTGAGGTCTGCTCACTGTGGATGTTTCTCAAAGGTCAGTACTGGGCCCTCCCTCCACATCTATGACCTATCTTGATGATTTCATGAGCTTCCCTGGGTCCAATTATCATCTATGTGCTGAGGATTCTTAGATCTAATTATCCAGTCTTCGTAAACTCTTCCATCTCCAACTGGAGCCTGTAGGTCATCTTAAACTGGATGGATATTCTATAGACATCTTAAACTCAACTTATCCAAAACTGAACTCTTTTCTCCCCCTTCCACCCAAACTCTCCCCTCTTTCTAATTTCTCTATTAATATACTATTAACATCATTTCCCGCAGTCACCCAGGTTCATAACGTAGGCATCATCCTCAGTCCTCACCACCTTCCACCTCCCACTCCCCCATCCTATATCCCATGTGTTTCCAAGGTCCATTGATTTCACCTTTGCAACATCTCTTGAATAGGCCACCCTCTCTCTGAGACTGCCACTACCTTGGTTCAGGTCTCTCCTTTGATTTTCATATTATCCATATTTCATCTAATTCAGACACTGTCTCTGAGGCATTGTCCTTTGTTCCTAAGTGAGTTCTGTAGGCACAGACTCACGTAGTCTTTTTCTCCATTGAAGCTTTTGTCCTTATTCTAGGCAACTTCAGGATATGAATTGATGCTTCTTTGTCAGTTTCTCAGTCTAGTCAATTCTAGTTAATTGCTTTATACCTCACCACAAAAAAACCCCTCAAAAACTAAGACTTTTTTTCAAAGAGTTCCCTCTACAGTTCTTGTGCTCTCATATCACTGTATCACTCAGACATCTCCCACTATGTCCTTCTACAACTTTGTCTGGTAAAGAGGTGCCTCTTTTCTTGGTAAACCCTTCTGTATGTACATTTGATCTCTGCTGACTTCTCTGGCGTATTATCCCCACTCTTTTCTCAGTCTTCAATTTCTCTTTTCTCTATCCTCTTCCTTCTCCATCTCTCCCTCCCTCTCTCCTCTTCTCTCTCCCTCTCTCTTTCTTTCTATCAGTTCCTTCCCTGCTGCCTACAAATGATCCTATGCCTACTCCATCCTTAAAAAAACAGGAGCCAAACTCGTAGCCCTATAATCCTACTATTGTCCTATTCCTCTCTTTCTCTTCTCAGCTGCTTTAGAAAGCCATGCACCAGGTAGGTGCCTCTACCCCCTGATGCCTGGCTCACAACTTCATCATTCAAATGAAACTGCTTTCTCCAAAGTTAGCAGTTACTAAATCCAGATCTTATCCTTTTTTTACCCCTTTTTATAGCCTTTGACACAGTATCATCATCTCTCTTGAATATTTTCTTCTTTTTAGGTTTTCATGACATAGCTTTCTTATGGTTCCTGGTTCCCTCTTATCTGTTTGACCTTTCTCTCTGTTTCAGTCTTCTTTGCTAGATCTTCATCTAGGTCATACCTGTTATCTATGAATATTTCACAGGGCTCTGTCCTGGGCCAGCTTCTCTTTGCCATTTATGCTGTTTTGTTTGGTGATCGCATAGGTTCAACTATCATTTCTATGCAGATAATTCCAACTTATATATTCAGCCCTAACCTCTTCTTCTGAGCTCTAATCCCATATCACCAACTGCCTTTTGGACATTTAGAATTGAATCTCAAACCCCATGTGTTTAAATCAGAATTTCTGTTCCCGTTGTCACTCTACCTCTAAACTTACCTTTTATTTGTGTTAGTATCCTCTCAGTCACCCAGACTAGTTACCTCTAGATTACCTGTGAGTTATCACATGCATTCATTGAGTATAGGCATTCTGTTGTCAGATCTTGTCATTTCTACCTTCACAAAGTCTTCACATACCTCCCCTTCTCATCACTCATACAGTGCCTACCCTCATTACAATAGTAACTGCTACTTCACTAGCCACCTTGTTGGTCCTCTTCCTCATCTCTCCCCTCTCCAATTTATTCTTCATTCATCTGCCAAAATGATTTTCCCAATCTATATATCTGATCATATTATTTCCCTACTCAATAAACACCACTGGTTCCCTATTACATCTCTAGGAATTAACAAAAATCTGTTTGGCATTTAAAGCCTTTTACAACTAGTGCTCTTCCTACCTTTTCAATTCTCTTATATTGTATTCCATTCACTCTTAAATCACAGTGACCAACCACAGTGACCTATTCGATGTTCTCACACATAATGCAATCATCTACTTTTGCCTTGTCTTCTGAATTCTTTTTACTATTTTCAATGCCTGGAAAATCCTCCACTTCTCTCCTCTACCTCCTGACTTCCTATAAGACCCAACTAAGATTTTACCTTCTGTAGGAGGTCTTTTCTATCTAGTACAGTGCCTGGCCTGACATATGGGAGCTGGTTAGTAAATTCTTGTTAATTATGTCCTCTTTGATCCCCTCAACTGAAAAAGATTTCTCCCTCCTCAAACACCTTCTCTTTTTTCCCCCTACTGAGGAGAGGGAAGTATCATGAGAACCATGGAAAAGACAGTAGCTTGAGGAGATGGCAGGGATAAGTGAAAGTTTTTTAATGATTGGGGGAAGCATGGATATATTTGTGGGTAGCAGGGAAGAATAAAGAGAGCTTGAAAGTTAATAATAATAATAGCTAAAATATATATGGTATTTACCTTCTAGACACTGTGCTACTAAGCACTTTACAATTATTATCTCATTTGATCCTCATAATAACCCTGGGAGGTAGGTGCTATTAGTATACCCATTTTATAGGTGAGGAAACTGAGACAAACAGGTTAAATGGCTTGTCCCAGTATACATAGCTAATAAATATCTGAGGCTGAATTTGAACTCATGTCTTCCTGATTCTAGACCTGGCATTCTCATTGTAGAGGTGTTGCACCATGGAACTGTGGGTATGGAATGTGGTGTATATTATCAAAAACTACTAATATGTTAGTTTTACTTTTTAAGGAAAAATCTTTGCTAAAAGAGATCACTGGGTAAAGGAATGGAAAGGGATATATTAGGAAATGTATGTGATATGAAAGCAAGAATTATTAACAGGAAAAGAGAAAATTCAGTGAGAAAAATTATCAAAGGAGTAAGCTTCTAGAGGAGGCAGGATGAGAGTCCAGGTAGAGGGTAAAGTATTGACAAGGAGAAAGTCCTTCTTATTTTCCAAGACCAGAGAATAGGAGGAGAGAATTGGTTATTAAAGTTTTTCAGAGTGAGAACTGAGGAACCCTTCAGTGCAGGTTGATGCATTTTTTCACTTTTTTTTTTTTTTTTTGCAACATAGTTAATACGGAGCTCTGTTTTGAACGTCTACATGTATAACGGGTATCATAATGCTCGCCTTCTCGGTTGTTACAGGAGGGGCTGGAGAGAGGGAGAGAATATTGAACTGATTTTTATGTATCTTGTCAAAAGGGGCCTTAGAAGTTAGTGTAAGCTATGAATTTTGCAAATGAAGAAACTGTTACCCTGGAAAACTAAGGGAAGAAAAGAAAAACTTGCCCAGCCAAGATCACACCAGTAGGAAGTAGATCCTGAGTCTTTGAATTCCAGATAAGATACTCTTTACACTGTACCATATTGTGATCATGATCCCTTATAACCAGTTTATGGATTTTAATCATTGAAGAAGGAAGATCACATATTTACGTTTTTCAAATTTTATGTTTTAGTACCTGAGCAGTAATGAATGTGGAAAATATGTGGACATTGGCACCTTAGCATCTGATTTGCAAGAATTGTACAGGTAAGTAATAAACAGTTTAGCATGAGAAGGAGGGAGGAAGCATTTATATAGCACCTACTATGTGCCAGACACTGCTGAGTAATAATACTCATTCAATCTTCACAACAACCCCGTGAGAGAGGTGCTTTAATTAACCCCCATTTTACCACTGAGAAAACTGAGACAAATAGAAGTTAAGTGACTTTCCCAAGGTCACATAGCTAGTAAGTGTTTGAGGCTAGATTTGAACTCAGGTCTCCTGATTCCAGGCCCAGTGCATTCTCCATTATACCACCTAGCTGGCTTGTCTGTCATTCCATCTGCTCTCCATCTTTCCAACAGAATTATAGTTGATAGCAACGCTCGCCGTCCTAATCAGCCTTTCTGTCTTATCTCAGTTGTTCTTTTTTTTTCCTGGGCACTTTTTAAGTATGTAATAAATTCAATGAGTTTTAAAGCTGCCATATTTGTTGGTCTTGCTGAGCTGTCTTCTATTCTCATTTATGCATTCAAAAATGCATCTGTGACTCTCTTTTCTTTTTTTTGGTATCATTATTGCTAATCTCCCTTTCTCTTTCAAATCTCCCCTCCGCCCCCTTTCAATTAAACAAAGAAATAATACTTATAACAAATAAAATAGGCAAACAAAACAAATTGACACTTAGGCTATGTCTGAAAATATTATCAAGGCCATTGCCTCTCTGTCGACTCAGTGTCATGTAACCCTGGACAAGTCAAATTTAACCTCTGTTGTACTCAGTTACCTCATCTATAAAATAAGGAATAATAATAGCATCTACCTCCCAGATTTATTAGGAAAATAAAATGAGATAAAATTTATAAAGTATTTTGTAAACCTAGAAATCTGTATAAACGCTAGTTGCTGCTGTTCATCCTTCATGCTTCATCATTGTTGGTCCTTCACAGTTGTTTTTGGTCACTGTTCATCAGAATTCTTCAGTCATTCTTGAGTCTTCTCTGGTTTTAATCATCCTGTTCATGCTGCTGCTTTTTTAAGAGCCGTGGATCCGATTGTATCTTTTTCCACAGTCACATTCTAAGAGTGTGCCTTAGTCATTGTATACTTGAACAAGTACAGATAAGATGGTTCCTTACCAGATTCACTACCTCCAACCTTTTCTCTTCCCAACTTACCCATATTAGTTAAAGTAAAAATTCTAGCCTATAATACACATCCTTCTTTTATCTATAAGATTCTTTTGTCCTTCAAAACTTGGTGTCAGCCCCTCTGTGAGGCCTTCCTTGATCTCCTCTCCCCCATAAAAGTCTCTCCAAACCTGTCTAGAGTAGCACTTTGGATTTTTCCTTTGCTCTAAACCCCCTTGTATCATATTTACTCATAATTTCTGTCCCTTCCCCTACATGTCACAACACCCATATAAGCTTCTTGAAGACAGCTATAAACACACACATACGCGTGCATGCATGCACACCAAACTCACACCTTTGTGCCTTGTTTAATACCTCAGGTAGTTGGCATTTTTAATATATGTTCAATTGAATTGCGTTAGCAAGACTTTGCTAATGTTAAATCTTATTTTTTTCGATGTTTTTATTGATGTTTTGTATTTTTTTATATCATCATAGTTATCCCCAGTATTCCCCCCCTCCCAGGAGAGCCATCCCATATTGCAAGTAGCATTTTTTAATGAGGAAAAGAATTGAATCATATTCATTTGATACATTGAAAAAAGCCCCAAAACAGCAACAAAAAAAGAAGTCCCAAAACATACCAACTATGTAACACCTGTGGACCTCTCACCTCCCCTAAGAGACAGCGTCTTTCTATTCACATCATGCTTGATCTCTATAATTTTGCTGTATTTACTTTTGTTTTTTTGTGTGCAGTTCTTTCCATTTACATTGTTGTAGTTTCTGTGTTTTTTGTTTTCTTGGCTCTGCTTGCTTCCTTTGCATCAGTTCAAGGAAATCTTTCCATGCTTCTCTGTATTCATTACACATCATTTTTTACAACACAGCTATATTCCCTTATATTCATGTACCACAATTTATTTAGCTATTCTCCAATTGGAGGGCATGTACCTGTGGGTTTCCAAATTCTTTGCAATCACCAAAAAAAAAATGCTTCTGTAAATATTTTGATGTATATGGGGACTTTCCTCTTATTGATGACTTCTTTGGTGTATAAGCCCAGTAATGAAATCTCTGGGTCAAAGGGTAAGGATGTTTAATCACTTTATTTGCATAATTCCAAATGACTTTCCAAAATGATTGTACTATTTCGCAGTTCCACCAACAATGTGTTAGTAGACCTGTCATCCCACAACCACTCAAACATTTAATATTGTCATTTTTTTGTCATCTTTGCCAATTTGCAGGGTGTGAGGTGAAAACTCAGAGGTGAGACTATTGTCTTAGACCTTAATAGAATCTGATAGGAGGCATTGGTTGATGAAGTGGAAATGACTGCTATATTAAGATTAAAAAAACCCAACTTGCCAGTCATTTGAGTTTGTGAAACCTACTCATGATTTTCAGAGAGCTGATTTCAAAGAGTTTATAGACAGAGAGTAAGTACAATACCGTTACTTGCTAGCCTGAGAAGAATGAAAGCTCCCAAAGATAAGATTGTTGCCCTGTAAATGTGAATTATTCAGATAGGTGAGGAGTTGGGAGGTGGGAAGAGAGATGTCAGATAGATCTGGTTAATTTCACAGATACACCTGGATTTCATTGCTCTGTCCAAGTCTTTCATGAGAGCCTGACATGGAAAATGCCTTGGCTAATTGAATAGTTAGTTAGATTTGGAATTGGTTAAATGATTTGATTTTAGTGGTTATTAATCTATGTGGAATGTCACAGAGGTCCTTTTGACCTTTGGCATATATTGTCTAACAGTTTTATAAATTACTTAACTGAAATTATAAGATTACATTCTATTATAATTGCTAATGACATGTTACTGGGAGAAATGGCTAAACTATTGAATTAATTAAATATTGAATTAAGATCCAAAGAGACCTTGACAGGCTAGAATAGAATAAATCTAAAATTATGGTTTTTCCTATTAAATTTTGAGCCCTTGTAATAGACAAAATAGTGTCCAAAATGAAACTAATGATAGCCCTGATATATATTCTGATTCAGATCAAGACTGGGATAGTGTGTTGAGTTCATTTCTAAATGTCACATTTTAGGAAGGACATTGGTAGTCTGAATCTTGTCCAGTTCGGTGGAATAGTTATGGCAAAGATTATGAGGGGACTTGCAGTTATGGCATGTGAGAGGACTGGTTAAAATAAGCAGAGGTATTTAGAGAAGAAAAAGACTTGGTAGGGCTATGATTAGTGTTTCTTTATTTGAAGAGTAGTCATGTGGAAGAAATTTGCTCAATTTATCCCCAAGGAAAGAACTAGTGGAACTGATGGAAGTTATAAGGATGCATATTTTAGCTCGAAGTTAAGAGTGAACTACTTATGATTAGAAATTGGTCAAGAGTCTAATGGGCTATATTAATAGTGAGTGCATGATAGACTGGAAAAGTAGGTTGGAATCACATTGTAGAGATTGCCAAAAGTTAGCATTGCAGCCTTTGAGAATTGTAGACTCAGGAAGTCACTAAAGGTTTTTGAGCAGGAAGTGACATGATCAGTCTTGCACAGAATGAGGAGGATTTCTTTTGCATAGTTGTGAGCAGTAGATTGGAGAGAGGAGAGGTGAGATAGAAACAGATTAGAAAGTCATTATCATGTTCTAGTTGGGAGAAAATGAGAACTTGAACTACAGTGGTTGTAAGTTTAAATATGAGATGTTGCTGAGGTGGAATTGCTATCTTAGCAAATCATGACCTCTTTCTTCTCCCATCTCAAATGGTCACAGGACCATAGCTTTAGAGCTAAAAGGGACCCACCAGGATTAGTTCATTTAGTCATCTCATTTAATAAGTAAAAATGTTGAAGCTAAAACCCAGAATGGGCAAGTGACTTTGCCAAGTTCATAAAGGGAGTAAGAGACAAAATTTAGATCCTGCTCAGGTCTTTTGCCCTTTGCATTTGAATTATTTTTCCAAATGCTGCTTTCTTTCTGTTGTACCAGATTGCTGCTTAAGAAGATGTTATTTTTCAGATTTTGAACCTAAGAGTGCTGCCATCAACAGAAATAGAAAGTTTAGATGAGGGAAGATAGTTCAGTTGGAGAGAAGTTGCATTGTGATGTCCAGGTGATGATGTCTGTGGCTGATGCTCAGTATGCAGTTGGAAATTCAAGAAGACTGTGACTTGGGAAATACCGAATTTAGAAGTAACCCAGTTGAGGATCACTCAGATGATAATTGAGATCCTTAGGGTAGATGAGTTCACCAGTTGGAAGAACAGAAAAGAGAGGAGGGAAAAGGACCAAGGTCAGATTTAGCGAAGGCAGAATGAAGATAAACCATCAAGGAATACAGAGGAGCTCTTGTAAATGTAGAAAAAAGACAAGAAGAAAGTATTTTCCTAGCAAAACAAAAGAGAATAGAGGGAAATACACATTTAATATTTAAAACTGGATGTGAATGGCGGGTACTCACAGAATGGAAGAGGATAGAATGAAGTAGAAAGCAGAATCTGATAATGTTATTTACAAGAAACACAAAGATTCACAAAGTTAAAATGAAGGACTGGAGCTAAATGTTTTACCTTTTAGCAGTACTCAAATAAGGAGGCATAACCTGCCAAAATGATGAATGTGAACATCATTATTACACGCGCACACCAATATCAGAGCATCTAAGTACTTTAAAAAATTGAATTGTAGGGAGAAACAGATAGTAAAGCTATAAAAGTAAAGACTTTTTAATGTACTCTCTTTTATCTTTACACAAATCTAACTAAAAGATAAACAAGAAAATAAATAAGGAATGTGAATTGAGTTTCAGAAAATTTAGAGATGGTAGATCTCTGATAATTACTGAATGGGAATAGGAAGGAAATTATATACTCCTAAGCTATTTGGAACCTTTACAGAAATTGACCATGTTATAGGAACATAAAGACCTCCCCAAAAGATGTTGAGAAGCAGAAGTACTAAGCACATTTACTGATCACAAAGAAAGAAAATTAACGAATTTTTAAAATAATTGGAGAATAACATAATTCTAAAAACTGACAGATCAAAGAATAAATTAAACAGTTTAAAAATTACGTAAAAGTATATGACAATAATGAGACAACATATGAGATTTAAGTATTACAGCTAAAGCAGTTCTAAGGGGAAAATTTTTAATCTTGCAGTACTTTCATCAACAAAGAAAAGAACAAATCAGTGAACTGGGCATTCCATTTAAGAAATTTGGACAGAGGAAAATCTCCAACTAAGTTACAAAGTAGAAATTCTGAAGATTAAAAAAGAGATTAATGAAAGTGAAAGCAAAAGACCATTAAATTGATAAATAAAACTGGGTTGTTGTTTTTTAAACTAATAGCTCATCTGATTTAGGGAGGCAAATTTAATTTTTCTCACATCAACAGTGAGAAAATCACAAGCCAGGAAATTTCTAATTCAAATGTATAAGACTTAAGATCAAAAGATATGAATAGGCAGTTTTGCAAAAAAAAAAAAATCCAAACTCTTAACAACCATGTAGAAATAACGTTCCACATCACTAATAATTAGAAAAATGCAAATTAAAGCAACTTGGAGGTTCTACTCATCACACTGTGCAATGGGAAAAAAAAGAAAATGACAAATGATGGAGGGGCAAAACAGGTGTGGCAATGCACTTTTAGTTGTACTGTTAATTAGTTTAGTCCATAGGTTCTCAAAGTGGACCATCCTGCTCCCTGGGGTGTTGGGGGGTGGGATGGTAGTAGCTTCTGGTACAATTGTGGGGTGTTGAGTAAAAAATAAGTGTTAACCTAATCTCAGGGGGGCACTGATTATTTTTTTTAAGGGGGGTAGGCCAAATAAGTTTGGGAAAGTCATTCTAAAAAGCAATTTAGAACTTTCCACTAAAGTTTGATAAACTGCATGTATACCTTGTGACCCATTTGATCCACTATAATAGGTCTATACCTCCCAAAAAAATCAAAGAAAGAGGAAAAAGACATGTACACAGATATTTATAGCAACTCTTTTTTTTGTGGTAGCCAAAAAATGGAAACTAAGGGTGTCCTCCAATTGGGAAGGGCTAAGCAAATTGTGGTGTGTACGTGTAATGGAGTGTTATTATTGTACAAGAAAAGATGAAATGGACATTTTCTGAGGAAGCTATGAAGACCTATAATATACTGTAGAGCAAGTTATGCAGAGGTAAGAGAATAGTTTGCACAGCAATAACAAAGAGAGATAGAACTTGGAAAGATTTTAGGGCTCTGATCAATGCAACTACATACCACAAGTCCAAAGGACTGATGATGAAACATGCCACTCACCTGCTTCCAGAGAGGTGATGAACTGAAAATGCAGAGACAGGCATACTTTTTTGGACAAAGGCATTTTGTTTTATTGGATTGTGCAGTTAAGTGTTCAGGGCTTTTTCCTGAGTTCCCCTTTTGTTATCTTGGGGACAGGGAGAGTGGTTAGGGTAAAAACAAAACAATAAAACAAAAGAATAGACCTGAATTAACAACAGTAACAAAAAAAAAAAAAAGAAAACCTAGAAAGATTATCAAGAAATGGAAGGTTCATGTTAAATTCTGAAGAAAAGATGAGATGGATGATCTTTGAACCCAGGCCTTCTATATTCTGTTCTTCCCTACTCTATTCTGAATGTATTTTACATACATAATATACATACAGAATAAATAAATACAAGATAATTGGAAAGAGAGAAGTACTGATGTGTTAGGGAACATAGAATAGGATATGTGAACTTATTTAGGGTTGAACAGATTCTACCTTCCTCAATCAGCTGAACATATTGAATTGTATTGTTTTTATTTTAGGTTGAACTACCTTTCTCCTTAGATTTTAAGCTTTTTAGGGGCTGGTCTCAATTTTCAGAGCTTTCCTTAGTGCTTTTGTTACCTGATCCTGACATAATAGAGTTGGAAGAGATCTTAGAAGTTATTTAATCCAGCTATCATAGTATTTTGTGTTATGTGTGCGTAGTGTTTCATGAACAAACAATACACCAGTTAAGAAGATAGTGATCTTTTTATTTATGGTGGTGTAACTTTATACTTAAACAACTTTGACCAAAGTTAGCAAAACAGATTATTCCCACTGTAAACTTTGTTCTAAACCCTGACTTTGCCCGAGGCAAGAAAAGGCTAGATTAATACCTTTTGTATTGTATTACATGAATTAAGTAAAAAAGTAACAGGGCTAACCTAATGTGATTTTAGTTAGTTTAGGCATTATTTCACCCAAAGCACTGAGAAGATCTTTAAGTGGTAAATTGAACCACTGAACTTTATACTTAAGGTTGAACTAACTAGACATTTGAAAGATTTGTAACTTCTGTGGTTTTTGTTGCTATGATTTTCTGAAGAAACTATTATAGTAATCATTTAGATTTCTTGGCTTAGTTTTGAAGCAGGGTCGTATTTTTTGGTGGAAAGGAAGTGAGCTCCCCTTCAGTTTGTTTCTAGTGAATGCGTTTTAGGGCTTACAGACTACAAACCATGGTGAAACAAAACCTTTGCCTTGAATTTCTTATTCTCTAAGATGTACTTTGATGTTCTGAGGATTATAGTTATTGGTGTAGCTTATGCCCCTAATAGATTGCAAGCATAGCCAAGTCCAGAATGACCTTCTTTATGTAAACTTTGAATCTCCTCAGTACCTTGTGAGATGTAAGCTTCTTAAAGGCAGGGATTATTTCGTTCTTGTTTGTGTATCATAGTATAATACCTTGCATATATTAGATGTTTAATAAATGTTTTAATAGGGGATTGAATTGTCACTTTAAAATCTCTTTCTCTTGGATATGGTCTTGATATTTGGGAAGAGGTTTCATTCCTCTCCAGGTTGCATTACTGA
This sequence comes from Notamacropus eugenii, assembly GCF_028372415.1. Taxonomy (NCBI): domain Eukaryota; kingdom Metazoa; phylum Chordata; class Mammalia; order Diprotodontia; family Macropodidae; genus Notamacropus; species Notamacropus eugenii. Next base: position 412,237,946 of record NC_092873.1, read on the forward strand.
CTCATTTCCTCAGAATTTTGTCTATCTTGTCATAGGAGACCAGGAAGCTCATTCCACCTCTGGACCACTTATATTACAAGCCCTTCTACCCCTGTAGCTTCTCCCTTTAATTGACTGGTTCATGTCAGAACTTGCATTTTAAGGAGGCTCATATCTTCATTCCTCTTCAGGCTGTAGTCCTGACTTTTCCCAGGACTTTCTGTACCATACCTTCCTGATGGGCACCTTAATCTCTCCCCCCCAACCCCTCCGACCCTTCCCAGTTTTACAGCTCTGTTTCTGTGTATGGTCTTACTCCTTTAGATTGGCAGGTTGTTAGAGAGCAGAGAACTGACTTGTCTTTCTGCTTGTATATGTATTTCTAGCATTTAGCACGTAGTAAGAATTTAAAAATGCTTATTGACTGATTGGCAGTATCTGCTCAGCTAAACTTATTTATATTGTCTTTCAGTGTAGATTATGGCCGAACAAAGAGAAATGCTTTCAGAATTAAAGTAGAAAAAGGTGAGTTTCCTGATATGTGTTGAACTACTAACAACTGTTGTAGAAAACATTATCCTATTTAATAGAAACTTCTTTTTGTTCTAGTTTTTAGCATAATCAGGAGAGAGAAAGAACTTGAAGACTTAACTGAATTAGAAGATGAACACCTGGCAAAAAGAGCAAGAAAAAGTCAAGAGTTTAATGAGTGAGTATTAGAAAATAGGTGATTTTATTTATTAATTTTTCATTCTGAACTTAGAGATCATTTCCATATTCACAGCACACCAGAAAAAGTAGATTATATTTTTTAAAATGTAGTCTCCTTTTCATAGTACTTGCCTTTTTAAAAAATGTGTAGGCCTGAAGTTTCGTTGAAAAAATAAAATTCTCAATATTGAAGTTAGGGCAGCCCAGACTTTTTGCCTTTTCCATGGGATCTCCTAAATTGACCAGTGAATAGAAAAACAGCATTACTTTTACATTTTAAACTATTTCCCAGTCCCCAGATTATCTCCCCTGGAAAACTTAGAACTCTTCCCTTGGTTGAGACCTAGTTCAAAGATTGGAAAGAAGGTAAGATAGCCTCGCTTTTTCTTAACTCTTAGAAACCTGGGCAGGTTCCTTTGTCTTTTCTTTGGCAGATCCAGGAGGACAATAGCTTTGGTTTGCTCTCTGGTTATTGGCCCTATCTCTAACCCCAAAATGACTTTTGAGGTGAAAGGTTCATCACCAGGAGCCAGGCAGTGAAGCAGATCAGCATGCTCGATGACCTCAAAGCCAGAAGTCTCCCTGATTTCCAATTCAAGACTTCAGTGTTCCAGCCCATCCTGAGCTGACTTGCTTACACAACTGCTCCTGATGGACTTAAGTTACCTACTGCTCTAAGCTGAGGCAGGAAACAAATTCTATGTGGAACCAGTTTTTGAAAATAAAAACCCTCATGGGTGTTCCTTTTATGCTAATTATCTGGTTTCAGTGTCCCTTAGTGTGCTTGCCTCTTAAAAAAAGTATATAATACTTCCATGTTACTTAAAAACTGTCTTGCTTAGATGTGCTTTCTTCTAAACTTCCTTGTTTCCCTTTGTGCATTTTTAAAAAATGTTTCCATAGTCATCTTTTATTTGTAGCATAATTGCTAACTTAGTCAGACTTAATCTACATAATTGTCTTGTCCAAATTCATCGTTTCTGCACCTCGTATCCATTAACTCTTTGTCTGTTGATGAGTGATGTTATTTAGAGTGATGTACTTTTATATTTGTCTTTCGGCTGTTTTGCGACGGTGTGGTTGGTCATTGTATTGATCAGTTAGGCTTTTCAGAGTTATTTTTTTTTCTTTACAGCATTACTGTACTTGTATGAATTGTTCTCCTGGTGATGCTCATTTCACTTTTCATCAATCTATAATAACCCAGGATTCTTGGAAGTGAAGATGATGATGATGATGATAGCTAACATTTACTTAAGTAGCACCTACTGTGTTCCGAGCGCTGCGCTGAGTGTTCTTGCAAATATTATCTCATTTGAACCTCATAACAGTGTGGAAGGTAGATGCTATTACTGCCTACATGAGGAAACCAGGGCACAGAGAAGTTAGGTGATACGTCAGGGTCACACTGATAACATGTGTGAGATTGCATTTGAACTCAGGGCTTCCTGACTCGCCTGAGTCACCTAAAAATCCAAGAAAAAGGTCTTCTCATTTGTTCTTTCTTGCCATTTTTTGGCTAATTTGGAGCACAATACTCTTAAAAGAGATATGCCTGATGATTCTTGGTCTGGCTGTTTCGTTTCATATGTTAATTTTGTTAATTGTATAAATCTTTTTTCAAGAATGTTATCCTGATCCTCAATAATTTGTTTTAAAAATATTCTGCCTTTTCCTATCTTTACTTAAGATATATAGCAAACAAAACGGATGATGATTCAGATGTGGAAGATTTCCCAGATCAACAGGTGAGTTACACATTGAACTTGACAAGCATTTTTATTGACAAATACTCACTTAATATTGTTTGCAGGGTACTTTCTTAGAACACATCACGTTATTTAGGAATTATTTTCTCTTCTCATATATATGTTGGTAACCAAATTCAGGTGGTAATGTAGAGAATGGTGGCAAGATGGGGAAGGAGTACCAAAAATAGGATAGAGAAGCTATTTATAATCATAGGGAACTGATAACTTTAGTAAGATTCTTTGAAAGGAAAAACGATAGTATTTGTTCTAGGAGTTACACAGCCACTACCCTAGTTCAGGTTCTTCTTGTAATATTGTTTGCAGGGTACTTTCTTAGAACACATCACGTTATTTAGGAATTATTTTCTCTTCTCATATATATGTTGGTAACCAAATTCAGGTGGTAAAGTAGAGAATGGTGGCAAGATGGGGAAGGAGTACCAAAAATAGGATAGAGAAGCTATTTATAATCATAGGGAACTGATAACTTTAGTAAGATTCTTTGAAAGGAAAAACGATAGTATTTGTTCTAGGAGTTACACAGCCACTACCCTAGTTCAGGTTCTTCTTGTCTAGGCTATTGCAGTAGAGTTCCCTAATTATACTCTTGGTCTCAAGTATGTCCGTTATCTCATCTATCTGCCAAAGTGATATTCTTAAAGAATAGGTTTGATGTTCGGTAAACTGCAGTGGCTCACCATTACCTCCAGGATCAAATACAAACTCCTCTGCTTGGAATGTAAAACCATTTACATCCTGAACCCAACTTATCTTTCCAACCATATTTTATACATAACTACACTTGGAAGATCATGGCAAAATTTGATTGCCCAAAGAACTTCGTCAGTATTGTATACAGTTCCATGGTGGCATTCTTGCACGGTTTCTGAATAATGGATGATGTTCTAGTACTTTCCCCGTCACTAGTGTAGTGAAGCAAGGTTTTGTGCATGCTCCCATGTTTTTTAAGCCTGGTGCTCCCAGCGTTGTTGTTAGACACCTTCAGTGAGAAGAAAAATTGCATCAAGATCAGCTACTGCACTGATGGTAAATTATTAAACTTGAAAAAGCTAAAAGCAAGACTAAAGTGGAGGGAGAGTTGTTGTGTGACTTTTTGTTCACAGGTGATTATGTACTCAATGCAGCCTCTGAGGCTGAGATGCAAGAATTGATTCTTTGCCGTTTGTGCTAATTTTGGCCTTAAAGTTAACACCAGGAAAACAGAGGTTCTCCATCAGCCAGCACTGCACCATCCACATGTGGAACCATCAGTTACAGCAAATGAAGAAAATCTGAATGCTGTGGATAAGTTCACTTAACTTGGCAGTGTACTTTCTAGGTTTGTCCACATAGATGATAAGGTTGATGCATGGATTGCCATAGTTTAGCTCAGTGTTTGGGAGGCTCCAAAGGAAATTGTGGGAGTGAAGAGGTGTATTAAGCTGCATACCATATTGAGGGTCTACAGAGTTGTGTTGGCTCCATTGTTGTATGCCTGTGAAACCTGGACAATCTACCAGTGTCATGCCAGGAAACTGAATTGTTTCTGTTTGAATTGTCTTAGGAAAATTCTGAAGACACTTGGCAAGATAAGGTACTGAACATTAAAGTCCTTCTCAAGCTGAATTGCCAAGCATTTAGATTCTACTGTAGATAGTACAATTCTGATGGGCTAGCCATGTTTTTGAAATGCCAAATGTGTGTTTGCCTAAAAGACTGTTTTACAGAGAAGTCACACAAGGCAAGTGAGCACGAGGAAGTCAGAAGAAGTGATGCAAGGACACTCTCAAGTCTCTCTGAAGACATTTGCAATTGGTTGTGAGACATGGAAGACACTGGCAAAGGACTCTCCAACATGGCATGCCCACGTCAAAGAAGATACTGTACTCTGTGGGCAAAGCAGAGTGCAGTAGCTCAAAAGAAATACGAAATGCACAAATTTAGAGACATCTCTACTCCAAATGTTGACATGGATTATTTGTTCCTAATCTGTGGTAGAGCCTTCTGAGCTTAAATTGGTGTGATAATCAGATGCCATTGTCAGACACTGTACCTTGGCCCCGACTAGTGATGTCATTTTGTTCCTCTTTGAACACAAAAACAACAGCCAGCCACAAAACTACCCATCACACGCTATGGTCCAGCCAGTCTGACTTTTTTCCCTTTTATTGCTATGTCTTTATACTGACTGTCTCACATTCCTGAAATGCACTCTCTTTATCTTGGCCTATTAGAATCCCTAGTTTTCTTCAAAGCTTGAGGGACATACTACCTCCTATACAAGACCTTTCCTAATCTTCCCTGCTCTTCTTCCACTCACCCACACCCCATTACCTTTTATTTCAATTATATTTTATATCAATATATGTGTATATGAGTCTTTTCTCATGAAAGAATGGAAGCTCATTTATGTCAGGGACTGTTTGATTTATGTTTTTATATCCTTGATGCCTGACATAGTGTAAATTTGCACATAATAACTGTTTAACAAATTAAATATAAAATTAACTAGGTATAAAAAGCTTTTGTTATGGCATATACACTTTCACATATCTAGATATTAGAAAAGATACTGGAGAAATCCATTGGTTTTAGCTTTAGAATAATGCAAATATTTATTATCTTCTTAAAATTTGAGCTGGGTTGGTTCCAGTAAAGGACTAGAAATCGTCATTTTCCTTTGCAATTTCAAAGGATAATCAGTTTATAGTTACTAGCAACAGCACTTGAGTATTTCCTGTGTGTATCAGAATCCTGGATTTTTATTAGGCCAGGATCTAGTATTGTAATTTGCATATTTTAGTCAACTTAATGAATTGTTGCTTAGTTAGTCAAAAAAGATTTATTAAGCCCTTATAATGTTAAGAACTGGGGTTAACAAAGAAAGGTAAAAACATGATCTCTGCGCCCTTGACGAACTCATTTTAGAAGTATAGGTACCACATGGATCTGAAATAGACTGGAAGTAATTTCAGAGAGAAGCTACTAGTTTGGGGAGAGATAAACAAAGATATTCTTCAGAAGGTTCGATTTTAGCTGAGTCTTGAAGGAGGTGGAGGTGAGAAGGGAGGACATTTCAGACATGGGAAACCTCTAGAGAAATGGCACAGAATTGGGAGAGAGAATGTCATGTTCGAGGAACTCCAAGTAGGCCAATTCGAGTGTGTGAGGAAGAGTAAAATGAAAGGACTCGGGGATGGTGGGGTGGTGGAGGGAAGGAGTCAAATAGATATAAAAGAGCTGATTTGCTTATAGTGATGGAGGATCCACTTGAGACTGTGATATATATTTTATTGAATCAGTCAGCATGGTTTAATTATTTTCTCCAGATCTGTTTAGCACCATGTTAATAGGAATGAAGTAAGTATGATGGCAGGAGCATTTCCAAGTGTGGGATTTAGCAAGGTGTGATGACAATAGAAAAGCGGACAAAAGTTTCAGTTTAGAGTAGAGTTGAACTGTTAGGGAAGGGAGGAGAGTAAAGTTTGTTGCCAGGTTGATACCCTAGGAAAGGAATAAATTGGAGAAGGATTTTAGATGACAGACGAAGAATAGGTTGAGAGAGCATAAGTCAAGGCAACAAACATTTATTAAGTGCTTTAAATTGGAGGTTCTAGCGGCCTAGGGATCTTTTGGGTGACAAGGCTGATGTTACATAGTGAGTAAAGAAGTTAGAGAATTAGCAGTGGGCCATAGAAAGGAATGAAAGAATGAAAAAAGATTATGATCCAAAAAAGGGAATTTCAGAGTTCATGAATATGGAAATCAAGATCTTGGGAGTGATGGAAATATTAGGGGTGTAACTGTCTTAGTATATAGCAGAATTGGTTTGGAGAAATAGATATGGGAAATGAGTAGATTGAGCCAACTGGGTGTTAGGGTATTTGAGGGAGCATCATCAATATGTATTTTGAATTCTCCTAGCCAATGATAAGAGATTATGATCAGATAAAGGAATTTTGGAGTTTATGATCGTTGAAATGTATCACTTTTGTATGACACTGAGATCAAGGGTCTGACTGTGTATAGCAGTGGTGAAGTAGAGGAGTAGTCAATGGGACATGAATGGGTTGAGTCACTTCAAAGTAGGAGCTTTAATGGAACATCATTATATCTGTTGAAGTCCCCAAATTATAGGATCACTAACTGGAGGGGGCCTTAGAAGTTATTTAGTCCAGTTACATCATTTTACCAGTGAAAGAACTGAAACTCTGAAAGATTCAAGATATTTGCCTAATGTTCCACATATGTAGTAATAAAGGACATAGGAAAGGACTTTATATCTTAGAGTGACTGGGTTGTTAGTAATAATATGTAATATTAATATGTTGTTATTTTCAAGAACATTGATGAAGTAGTTTGTTTCACTGCCATCCTTATACTTGAACTTAAACCACTGTTTTCAAAGATTCTTGTTATATCAGGTCTTTTTTCCTGCTTTTCTGTATAAGACTGTATAGCTCTTTGTCATTTCCACAATAGGCCATTACAATTCAACAAATCAAAGCTTTGTTTTTATGTTACTTTTCTGTTAAAAAAAATTTTTTTCTCACTTCAATTAGAGTAGTTTAACTTGTATATTCTTTAAAAAATGATGTTCCCCACTGATTCAGTTATGAGAACACAATTTACTTTACATCTGACATGAATTCAGAGCTTTAGTGTGATTCCTAGAATTGAAAAACTTTTGTTTTATTTGGATGACTGATATTAAGTGGTGAGTAAGGGAATTTTATTGTAAACTACTTGTTTGTGAAATCACTTTTAGTGTTTTGAATATAAATGGAAGTGCCATGTCGATGTAAGAAACTTGTTAATATAAATGGTCACATTTTTCTGAATGTTATTGATTCATTTATATACTCTTTTTTTTTGCAGTCTGCCAATCACATGAACAACTCTCTGTTGTCATTGTACCGGAAAGGAAATCCTGACATTTTACCTGCAAGTCCTACAGTTGAACAAGACAAAAATAGTCTCCCTGTGGCAAAGAACGTCTTCCCTTCGACAACATCTGCTTTTACCAGGGTTTCTGAAGGCGGATGGTTTATTGATAAAACCCCAAGTGGAAAAAAAGAGAATGCTTCTTTAGACCTTTTAGTTGAGCAAGGAAATCATAAGAAGCCAATTTCTGAATTACAGGTATTTGCATTTTCATAGTTTAACCTTATTTTCCAGAAGCTTACTGTAGTCTTCTGGATCATTATTCTTAGGTCTATACTCTTTCAAGTAGACATTTCTGCTGTATGAAGGAAATAGGACCTTGCTATACTGCCTTTAACCTGTTGAGATTTAGTGGGCACTGATGGGGGGTCAGGTTCTAATGGTATGATTGTCTTTTACTTGGTTGATGAGAAAAGGAGCTGTGAAAACATGTTTTGTAGAATTGCAGTTTTAGTTCCAGATATCCCCACATGAATGGGAGTATTGAGAAAATGGCTAGAATGAATAGATATCACTGTTACCTGATTCTTTATAATGCTGTCATATAGAAGGGTGTTAAAAAAATGTATCACTAACTTTTATTGGGTGGAATATGCCTTTTTTCTTTGCCTTGGCTTTGTCATCAGTAATTAGCATTACTGGAATGATCAAGGAGAAAGCTTGAATTTTCTTTTATATGTCATGATTTGCTTGTTAACAATGGATCCTATCAAGCATCTCTGCAAAGATTCTTGTTTACTGTCTACTGTAATGTGGAATAATAATATTTTAACATCATTTGACCTATTTTTGGTCTGTTGGGCAACCTTTATCACAAATAGTCTAAGGAAATCCTAGTGAGACACACAGCAGTTTCCCTTGCCCTGATTGCTTTGGTTCCTGCTTGAGAATGTGAGACAACAGAACTGAATGGCTGTGTTCTAAATGACCCCAGAATGATTGGTTCTGAGTTGAAATTGTAAGTAAATTTTGGTCAAAGTCATCTGTGCCCTTTATGAACTTAGGAAATTTAAGCTTCAGAACTTGATTCCTCCAGACTTATGTGTTCCAGATCTGTACTTTTTATTCTGATTTGGAAATTAACTCACTTTAAGAGAGTAGGACTTTTAACCCTTCTGATTTTCTTTTCTCATGTTTGTAGTCTTTCATCTGATCTACTTTTAGCCCTTACTTTCAGGATATTATTAGTTACCATCTTAGGTAGAAATTGGACATCTTAAGCACTCTCTAATATTGGCTTTTAGCCCAAATTTCTCACTTCTAAATTCAACTTCTCCTACACTGAGGTATTTGGCAAAATTTGTGATTTGTTTGAAAATTTTAAAAAACCTGAGACAACATAATTAACATTTCTGAAACCAAATAGTTTTGTGATTTAGAATTTCTGACATTCAACTTAGTTACAGAGTAAAGAATATTAGTGCTTATTTAAGATCACTGTTACTTACCATTTTAAGGAAAGCTCTGTTTACTGTTGTGCTTTCCAGTATTTTTCATGTGAATGAGTATTGTCTTTTGTCAAAAGCTTTTTCTGCATCTATTGAAATGGTCATATGATTTTGTTGTTAATATGGTCAGTTATACTTGTAGTTTTCCCTTGAGTTCCTGGTATTAATTCAGCTTTATTATATTGTATGATCTGTTTGATATACTCACTTTGTGATATGATACTCTCCTTGCTAGGATTATATTTAAAATTTTTGAATCAATATTCATTAGAAAAAATAACCTATAGTTTTCTTTTTCTACTTTGACTCTCCCTAGTTTAGGTATCAAGACTATATTTTTATGACAGAAGGATTTTTTGGTAGAATTTCTTCCTTATTTTTTCCAAACAATTTCTATCATATTGGAATTAATTGTTCTTTTGGTAGAATTCACTTACAAAACCATTTGATCCTGGAGTGTTCCAAAGGAAATTCATTTCTGACTTATTCATTTTCTGTTTCTAAGATAGAATTATTTAAGGATTCTGTTTATCTATGCAGTTCATATTTTGTAACTTCATCCATGACATTTAGATTATCAGCTTTATTGGCATATAATTTGGCAAAATAGTTCTGAATAATTGCTTTTATTTCATTAGTTGTAAATTCACCTTTTTCATTTTTGTTATTTTTTTTCAATCAAATTTACCAATGGCATATTTTATTGTTTGTTCAAAAAACTAGCTCCTGGTTTTATTAGAGTAATAGGATTTTTAAAAAAATTTTCTATTTTGTTAATTTCCCCTTTGATTTTTAGGATTTCTATTTTGGTGCTTAATTGGAGTTTTAAACTTTGTTATTTTTTTAGTTGCATGACCAAGTTTGTTGCTGTACTCTTTCTTTTATTGATGTAAGCATTTAGAAATATAAATTTTCCCCTAAGGACTGCTTTGGCTGTTGGCCGCAAATTTTGTTATTTTGTTTCATTGTTGTCTTTATCTTTAATGAAATTATTGATTGTTTCTGTGATTTGTTCTTTGAACCACTCATTCTTTTTTGTTTTTGTTTTTATTTTATTTTATTTGTATTCAGTGTTACACAGTCACTTCCATATAACTTAGATTTTTCTCCCCCTCCTTCTCTGAGACAGCATACAATTTTATATAGGTTCTACACATACATTCCTATTAAATAATTTTCACCTTAGTCATGTTGCATAGAAGAATTAAAATGAATGGGAGAAATCATAAAACAAAATGTAATACAAAAGAAAATGATCTGCTACATTCTGCGATCAAATTCCGTAGTTCTCTTGGATGTGGAAGGCATTTTGCCTTAAGAGACCATTGGGAATTGTTTGAAGTCCTTGCATTGCAATGAAGTTCTAAGTCTACCAGAAAAAATTCTTGCATACTGTGGTTGCTGCGTATAAAGTTCTCCTGTGAACCACTCATTCTTTAAGATTGTTATTTGCTTTGCAATTACTTTTTAATTTATGATTCAAAGCCTCTGTATTGAATGTAATTTTTATTGCATTATGGTCAGAAAAAAAGATATTTTTAACATTTCTGCTTTTCTGCATTTGTTAGATTTTTATGCATTTACTCATGGTTGTTTTTTGTGAACACACCAAGCATAGCTGAGAAATGGGTGTACTGCTTTCTATTCCCATTCAGTATTTTCCAGAGGTCTATCATACCTTTCTCTAAAATTCTGTTCATCTCTTTAAATTTATTTCTTGTTTATTTTATGGTTATCTAGGTTTGAGTGTAAATTAGGGTCTTCCGCTATTCTAGTTTTACTGTATTTCTTTCCAGAATTAGTTTAACTTTTCCTTTAAGAATTTAGATACTCCCTCATTTGATGCTAAATATTTTCAGCATCGATATACGTTGATAATCTATGGTACCTTTTAGTGAAATGTAGTTTTCTTGTTTATCTCTTTATTTAGATCTAATTTTGCTTTTGCTCTGTCTGAGATCATGATTGCCTTGCCTGCCCTTTTTTTTTTTTTAAACTTCTGCTGAGGCATAATAGGTTCTGCTCCACTCCTAGTTTTAACTCGTGTGTTTTTTGTAAACAGTATACACCTAGTTTTCACTTCACAAAAGTGGACCAATCTGCAGATTTCCCTGTTGCCCCTATGGGCCTCTGCAGCCAGAGAGGTTTCCATGACTATTGCAGAGCGTGGACTGGTGCTGACTCTTGCCTCCTCCCCACCGGGGAGTTGAATCTGCATAAAATGAATTGATGTAACATTAGAGCTTTATCCTTTTCCATTTTACGGGTGATTTTATCCCATTTATATTCACAGTTATGATTCTTCTTTGAGAGTCAGATGTTTGCTAACTAAGGCACTTTGCCCAGATAGCCTTAACCTAGAAATGCTTTTGGCCTCCTTGTTGTGGCAATTAAGTTAAACTTCTAAATCAGATTATTCTGTTGTCATTGTCATTTTTATTGTCTTTTTACCGTATTTGGTCTTGTTATCTTTTAAATAGTTCGGGTTTAAGTTGTTTTGATTGTACACTATATTTCTCATTTTTATGATTTAATATTTTATTTTTCTCCATTTACATATAAAAATAGTTGTTAACATTTCAAAAAATTTTTTGAGTTCCAAATTCTCTTCCCCCTTTGGAAAGGGCAATTTTATATAGCTTATACATGTACAATCAGGCAAAACCTATTTCTATGTAGTCATATTATGACAGATAACAGCCTCCCCCCCAAAAAAAACCCATGAAAAATAAAAAAGGAAAGAAAAAAGTTTGCTTCGATCTGCATCCAGACTCCATTAATTCTTTTTTGGAGATAACATTTTTAATTATAAATAATTTGGAATTGGCTTGGATCATTGTATTGCTAAAAATAGCTAAGTCATTCACAGTTAATCATTGTATAATGTTGCTGTTACTCTGTACAGTGTTCTTCTGGTTCTGTTCGTTTCATTTTGCATCAGTTCATGTAAGTCCCAGCTTTTCTAGGAGCATCCTTGTTATTTCTTATAGCACGATAGTATTCCATCTAAATCATGTACCACAATTTGTTCAGCCATTCCCCAATTGATAAATTTGTCCTCCATTTCTAATTCTTTGCTGCTCTTAAAAGAGCTCCTATAAATGTTTTTGTATGTAGGTCTTTTGTCTTTTTGTTTTTTATCTCTTTGGGATACAAGCCTAGTAGTGGTATTGCTTTGTCAAAGGTTATAGATGATTTTATATATTTTATATGCCTTTGGGCATAGTTCCAAATTGCTCTACAGAATGCTTAAATCACTATACAGTTTCACCGGTAGTACGTTGGTGTCTCAGTTTTCTCACGTCACTTCAACATTTGTCATTTTCTTTTTTTTGGATCATATTAACCAGTTTGATAGGTGTGAGCTCATCATTGTTAATAATTTGCATTTATTTACTCAAGAGCGATTTAGAGCATTTTTTTCCATATAGTTATAGATAGCTTTGATTAATTTGTCTGAAAACTACCTGTTCATATTCTTTGAACATTTATCAACTGAGGAATGGCTCTTATTATTGTAAATGTGACTCAGTTCGCCATATATTTGAGAAGAGAGATCTTTATCAGGGAAATTGTAAAAAAATTTTCACAGTTGTGATTACAAACTATATGTTTCCCTCCAGCCTATTCCCCTCCTTTCATTCTACTTTCTCTTTCGTTTTACCCTGTCCATCCTCAAACGTGTTTTGCTTCTTTTACCTACCCCAATCAGCCCTGCTTTCTATTACCTCTGCTTTCTCTTCCCTCCTCCCTCCCCCCAGTTGCCTTCCCCTTACTTTATTGTAGGGTAAGATAGATTTCTATACCCAACTGAGTGTGTATGTTAATTCCTCTTTGAGCCAATTCCATTGAGATTAAGGTTTGCTTGCTCCCCCTCAGTTCCCTCCCTTCCTCTGCACTGTAAAAGCTCTTTCATACCTCTTTTATGTGATAGAGTTTACCCCATTCTCCTGCTCCCTTTTCCATTTTCCCAGTACATTCCTCTCCCACCCCTTAATTTCATTTTTTTAGACAGTGATCCATTATATTCATCAACTCACACTCATTCCCTCTCTCTATGTATACTCCTTCTAACTGCCTTAATAATGAGAAAGCTTTTAGGAATTACAGGTATCATTTTCTCATGTAAGAATGTAAACAGTTTAACCGTATTGAAACCCTTACAATTACTCTTTCTTGTTTACTTTTTTATGCTTTTCTTAAGTTTTATATTTGAAAGTCAAAATTTCTGTTCAGTGTGGGTCTTTTCATCAGGAGTGCTTCAGAGTCTTCTATTTCATTGAGTATCCATTTTTTTTTTCTCCCTGAAGGATTATACTGTTTTGCTTGGTAGGTGATTCTTAATTGTAATCCAGAGTATCATAAAAGCCCTTTTATCCTTTAATATAGAAGCTGCTAAATCTTATCTTATTCTGACTGTGGCTCCACAGTATTTGAATTGTTTTTGACTGCTTGCAATATTTTCTCCTTAATCTGAGAACTCTGGAATTTGGCCATAATAATAGAGGTTTTCATTTTAGGATTTCTTTCAGGAAATGATTGGTGAATGCCTTCAGTTTCTGTTATACTGTCTTGTTCTAGAATATCCTTGATAATTTCCTGAAAGATGGCTTCTCTTCCTTGAATCATCTTTTCCCAAGGATTTTTCTTATCTTTACCTTTTTTTACCTTTGTATTGAAGTCATCTTGTATCACAGGATATGCTGATTTAATTTGAAATGACTTAATGAGTTCTTCATAGATTCCTCTTCATCTTTATGCTCAACAACTGATGTTTATATAGAAGCTGCAATTATTTTTGTGGTGATATTTTTACAGATACATGTCGTTGATCTTGCAGTACTGGATGACCAAGCTATCCATCCCATGAAATTATGTGGCATGTGACTTTTTGGACATGATAAAACTCACTCTGCTATTTGTTTTTTTTACTTCTCAAAGGAGCACCTGTGTGCCATTCTTTCATTTAACTGCAACTTCCTTCTTCTGGATTCATTTGTAGCAAGAGTATCAGATTGATAGGATTCAGCTCCTCCAGCAAGATGTCCATTTGGTGGTCATTACATAAGGATTTCACTTTTAAGGGTACCAAGCATCTAAATACCTCAAAATTCCAAAAACTGTAGAATTCCTCATTCTTGCTTCCCTGTCACTTGAATTTTAAGAGAGCCACAAAGGGACAGGGTCATTTTGCAATTTTCTTTGTTTCATAGGTACTCATGACCAAAAAAAGGATTATTCTGGTGGCTAGGTGCTGATGACATGTCTCTCCCTATGTTGCAAGATTAGTCTTCTTTAAACACACTGTGCCTCTTGATGAGAATAGTCAGTTTCCAGCATGGTAGGAATATACAGAGCTTATCCTCTGCTATGATAGAATCAAGGGTCACCTCCTTGCATGATTAGTCGTTGTAGTAGAACACTATGGAGGTTCTCTAGTGTTATGATGTATTTAAAAATCTGTTTTAAAACCTTTCTCAGTAAGAGTACATGAATTTTCTGATGCTTGTCAAGTGAAGCATAGATAGCAAAGCAGCATGTAACCAGGATGAGGAAAGGTATAGCAAGACCCAGAAGGTAACAGGTCAGAGTCTGTCAGTCCAGACTGTGTAGAATGTCATAGGAATCTATTCTAACTGAAATTTAATTCAGCTGGTGGACCAAGAACCATAAGGAGCCTAGGTGAGGAACAAGGAGGTCAGCAAAGTATGCAGTGTACCTATGTTAGGAACATCTGAAAGGTAAGCTCTTTTGAGTTTAATAGAGCTGAAGTAATTTGGATGCTTGAATTTTAGCTGGCTTTGTCCTCTTCTTATCTACTTGAATATATCCAAGAACTCTTGATGTCTGAAATACAAAATGTGAGAGGCAGGAACAAATGAAATTCTTGACAGTACACACTTCTCTAAAGATGTTAAGGCTTTTTCTATTATATCTTCAGATGTGGCTTAATTAAATATTTTAAAAGCTGCATGTTAACTGACTACTCTTATAGGTATTATCTCATTCGGTATTTCTCTAGGATCCAAAAGATAATTCTCTTCTGGAGAATGAAAGTAAAAGAAGCAACAGGCTTAAGAGAACCAAGAGGAAAACTGAAGATCTTCAGAAAGTAGACGGAGAAATAAAAGATGTTTTGCAAAAAAAAGGTTAGACTAATGAGTAATTTACATTTATGTGGGTAGTAAGTGGTAGTAGTGTATCATGAGATTATATTTAACTTTAAATTTCAGGAAACTACTGTGGGAGAGGGAAATGCTGGGTCTTATGATTTTAGGTTTATCAGGTGAGAGTAAGACTATACGGAAGCATACACTAGGAAATATTTCCTTATCTGTAGTTATTTACTTAGTAGAGCTTATTAAGTAGATTCCTGTTGATTTGTTCTGGATTCTTCATGCTCCTTCTTTTCTGCTTGACAGCCAAATCTCAGATACGAGAGCTACAGATCCCAACTGTGAAATTTGAAGATGTAGGGGGCAATGATGTGACATTGAAGGTTAGTTACACTAGAGAATATGACTTCATCTTGCTGTTCTGATAGTGACAGAAGGAAACAGACTGCAGTGTTTTTGCCTGTGTCAAATGTGTATCCATCGTGAATATCAGCCTTTTGCATTTTGACTTTATTGAGGGTCAAAAGAAATAAGTGATATAAAACACAGCACCTTTGATTTAAGGTCATTTAAGTTGTACTTTGACAAAGTTGCTTGTTTAAAAATTGGGCGTTTAATTCAATTGAAGTGTATTTTTTTCTTTGGCCATCTTAGTGAAAGCTGTGATATATTAGAAAGAATATTGAACCTAAAGTCAAGTAAGGTTGGAGTTAGAATCTCGTCTTTGATCCCTTATTTGTTGCATGACCATAGCCAAGTCACTTAACCTACTGCATCTGAAAAATTTTATACCTGTAGAGCATACCTCACAAGGTTGCTGTGCTGATCAAATGAGATAGAATGCTTTGTAAACCAGTGTTATTTACTTTTTTCTTGACAGGAAGTGTGCAAGATGCTTATTCATATGCGTCATCCTGAAGTATACCACTGCCTTGGTGTAGTGCCACCTAGAGGATTTCTTTTGCATGGACCTCCAGGTTGTGGAAAAACATTACTTGCACAAGCAATTGCTGGGGTAAGGAATATTGATGCTTACTGTTTCTCTCTTTAAACTTCTTTTTTTTGTGATGGTGTCAGGAAGAGGACAGCTGTCATTTAGAAACAATTCTTTTTTCTCTTTTTCTTTATTTTAAGATTCATTGAATTTGTGCTAATTTATAAGGCTGGAAATTGAAATGGCATTCCAGTTTACTTTTCAGGCTTTCTATTCACTTAGCTCCTAAACGGATAATGACCAGAATTGTCATCTGATTACTTTTTCCTCTGGATGACTTTTTGGGTTGGAATAGGACCCCATTTCTTTTTCTAATAGAGCAATAGTTGGTAAACCTTTAAGAAGATTGTAATTACCCTGCTTATTGCCATTGGTACAACTAGCTTCATATATAGTTTCTTTCTAGTAATGAAGCTTCTCTTTCCTGAACTCTATCCACTGTTTTATCAGTTAAAAGTGGGGGGAAAAAGTTTTCAGGGTGGGTCAGATCTCCTATAGTTCCTGTTCCCTAGGCAGAGGACATTTCACACTATGTTGGCCCATTCTAGAGTTGGGAAAGATTATAGCTTCTTTGGTTCTAGACCAGATTTTCAGGGGGAAGAAAATAATCTTCAAGCTTTCCTTTGCCAGTGGTGGAATTAAAAAACCTCAGGCACTATGTCCAAAAAAACTGATATAAAAATGAATCTTGATTAAAATATATTTCTTTTTCATTGGGTCAGTATATAAAGCTAACCATTCCTTAGAAATTAGGCTTTGAAAAAAATTAGTTTATTTCTGTTGACTGGGTCAGAAGGAAATAATTTCGTTTAAAACTTAGCAGTTTCATTATTCTTTTCTGTGTTCATATGCAGGAGCTTGAGCTGCCAATTCTTAAAGTAGCTGCCACTGAGATTGTGTCTGGATTGTCAGGGGAGTCTGAACAGCAACTGAGAGCACTGTTTGAACAGGCTGTGGTAAGTCAAGGCAGCTGCTAACTACACAGAGGCCATTTCATTGGGAGGTTCTGTTCAACTTAGTCTCTTCTCCTATTTCTGAGACATTACTGGCATTTGTTCATTCACTGCGTTGATTGACATTACCATGCCTGCTGTTGCAAGAGAGAGGTGGGGAGGACTTGTAAGACATCAGAGTAGTACCTTGTGCCCAACAGCCTTATGACAGAGACATGAGGGGATAGAAACAACCTACGGGTGGGCATTAGAGGCCACTTGAATGTCCAAGAGAATACTCTACATTTTATATTGGATTTCACAGCAAAAGAAAACCAATTGTAAACTTGAATGTAAACCATATTGGGGCTAGTAGAATTTAAGATATCCCTTGTGAGGAGGAAATTCTGTTGTTTTACTAGAAAGATTCTGGATTATTTCTGTCTTATCTAAGCTTCAGTTCTTAAAGGTTTAAAAAATTAAAACAACCCAAGAATATTGCAAACATATATAATAATGTATTTGCATTCAGTTCAAGTTTATTCCCACACTTGGCTTTTTATTAGCTATTACAGTGACTAATTCTTTAATGAAAACTGGGGACAAGTACATTTTTTCTTCATCATTTGAAACAGAGTCTGTTGTGTCTAATGAATATGTTCAGTTTAATTGGAAGTACTACATTATAAATAGAAATGAGAAATTCTACAGCAACAATAGCTAAAAGGACATATAGGAAACCAAACAAAGATGGTAGGCGATTTACTAGATCACCTTCAAATGGGGTGGAGAAGTTACAAGGGAGGAACTGGAAGAAGATACAGGTAAAATTCTTGCTTTGTTTTGGCCCTCCATTGAGAGAGAGAGAGAGAGAGAGAGAGAGAGAGAGAGAGAGTGTGTGTGTGTGTGTGTGTGTGTGTGCGCGCGCGCGGTGGGTGTGGGTGTGTGCGCGGTGTGTGTGTGTAGCATGTGTGGTGTATGTATATAGTGGGAAGAATGATGTAGTGAACTCTATTTGTGACATGACTTAAATTTATAACATTTTAATTTAAGGTATAATTGATATAATTATATTTAAAGAAACAAATACAATCTCCAGGTTACCAGTCTTGTTTGAGTCTTTTGCCTTCTGAGAATTGTAATGACACCTGTTTGGCCAACAGGACTGTAAGATCAGTTCTCTGTGAATGATACTTTTCCCAATGACATAGTTATTCTTTCTTGTCACTTTCTTTTTCAGCCTCAATTCTAATACCATCCCATATCTTCTTTTATTTCTTCTTCTCATTCCGTTTTTCATGTAACTGAGCAGAAACTTGATATACTTGGCTTATGGAGATTCCATTTGGATAATATGGTTTAGTGTAGTGGGTAGATTGTTGGACTTGGAATAAAGACCTGAATTTGAATTCTGCCTGTGATTTTACTAGCTCTGTGACCATGTTAAGTCACCTACCCTCATTGAGATTTCCATCTATGTGTGTGTTTTTCCCACAAATATTTGTAATTTCAAAGAGAGTTAGACAGTGAATAGCCAGACTTTTCTTTTAAATTTGATATATCCTATTCATGAGTTGGTGTAATTTTAGCCTTATTATATATTAGCTTATATAAGCTAAGTAATTTAGCTTATGTAAATAAGCTTATTTAGCTTATAATAAGCATTTATTAAGCACTACTATGTGCCAGACATTATGCTAACATCTTTACCTACCAAACTTCTTCTGTCCTTAACCCATTGCATCTGCCCTCCCCACCCATAGGCCTAATGTTGAATGATTAAATATTGGCATGCACAGGAAGTTTCAATTCTAGGTACTCTGACTCTCTGAAACAGTGTTATAAAGAGTTTCATGAACCTCACTGTTCTCCATGTATTCTGTGACCCAGTGACCCAGTGTCTGTGACCCAGTGGTGCTATTCCCCACATATCCAGGCAGTCAATCATTAAACATTTATTAAGTGTCTAACGTGCCAGGCACTGTCCTAAGTGCTAGGGACACAAAAAAAGACAAAAGGCAGTGCACTTATAATTAAGTGGAGGAGACAACAAATATGTAATAAGATAAATTTTAAAAAGGCACTAGAATTAAAAGGGATTGGGAAAGGTTTCCTGTAGGAGGGGGGATTTTACTTGGTGCTTGAAGGAAGCTAGGAGGCAGAGATGAGGAGGGACAGCATTCCAGACATGGGAGATAGCTATAGTACAAGTGTCCAGAGGCAAGAGGTGAAGTGTTTAGGTTTTGGAACAGCAGAGAGGCCAGTGTCACTGAATCACAGAGTGTACAGTGGGGAAGAGAGGGTGTTTGTAAGGTGTAAGAAGACTCAAAAGGTAAGGGTGGGCTAGGTTGTGAAAGCCAAACAAAGGATTTCGTATTTCCTCCCAGGAGGTGATAAGCAACTAGATTTTATTGAGGTGGGCAACATGGTCAGACCTATGTTTTAGGGACATCTTTTTGTCAGCTGAATGGGAGATGGACTGAAGGGGGGATAAACTGGAGACTGGCCGACATGCTAGAGGACTTTTGCAATAGTTCAGGTTTGAGGTCATAGGGGCCTGCACTAGAGTGGGGCCAATGTCAGATATGAGAAGAGGTTGTAGTCAAGAGATGTTAAAAAAATGAAATCCACAGGCCTTGGCAACAAGTTGGATGTGGAGGAGAAGGGGAGTCAAGATACTAAAGAGTTGGGAGTGACACCTAGGTTGTGAGCCTGGGTATCTGGGAAGGTGATGGTGCCTTCAACAGTCTGGAAGTTTGGAAGGGGAGAAGGTTAGGGGGAAAGGTAATGAGTTCAGTTTTGGACATGTTGAGTTTAAGATGTATGGTGTATATCTACTTTGAGATGTATGAAAGGCTGTTGGAGATGAGGTTACAGCTGAATAGATAGATTTGAGAGTCATTACTAAGTGATAATTAATCCATGGGAACTGTTGAGATCACCCAGTGAAGTGGTATAGATGGAGAGGAGGAAAGGGACCAGGACTGAGCACTGTGGGAACCCAAGGTAAGCGGGCATGACCTGAATGAGTTTCCAGCAAAAAGGAAAGAAGGAGCAGTCATAGTTAGGAAGATAACCGAGAGAGTAGTATTCCAAAAACCTAGAGACAAGAGGGTGTCAAGGAGAAGGTATCTTCAGCTGAGCTCAAGAAGAATGAGTTTTGAGACATGACACTTCATCTCCTGACCCAAGCATTTTCATCATTACCTCTGTGAAACTCTGTACTTCCTTATCTCTGCCTCTTGGTTTCCCTGGCTTCAAGTTTCAGCTGAAGTTCTACCTTCTGTAGGAAGGCTTTCACAGTCCTTCTTAACCTTAAGACTATCCCTAATTTATCCTGTGTATCCCATACCCATTAGAGTATGACTCCTTGAGAGTGAGAACTACTTTTTGTCTTACTTTGTATCCCCAGCAGTTAGGGCAGTGTCTGGCAAATAGTAGGTGCTTAATAAATGCATGTTGAGTAGCATCTTTATTTTTACCAACCTCTGAATTTGGAATTTTTTTCGTTTATTAAAAAAAATTATCCTGAGAAGGGGTCCATAAATTTCACCAGACTGTGAAAAAGGTCCACAGCCCAATAACAAAGTTAAGAACTTCAGCTCTAAAATGCATTTCTTTATTTTTAATTCATTGTACACCATGTCAGCAACCATTTCTAAAACATAACAAAGGTATACTGTTTATGCCTTACAGTTTGCCATCTTCTTGTAACCATATGCCTCAAAATGAGCTTCTCTCTTGATACTTACATTGAATTACATGTCATAGAAGTACATAGATAATCAAGTTAAGTATTAGGTCTGAAAATTAATGTGTATGGCGATTGCAGTGATCTTGGACTTTCTATTAGCTGTGTATTATCAAAAAGCTTGAACTTAGAAAATAATATTAACAACAAGTAATATATTGTTATTTGTAGTTCAGAAAATTCCTGTGAGGTAGCTAGTATGTCCATTATTTCATTCAGTCTTTCCAGTAACTTTGTGAGATAACTAGTATGTAGGTATAATGCCAATGAGGAAGCAGGCACACAGAGGTTAAATCACTTGTTCAGGGTCACACAGGTAGTAAGTGATGAGCAAAAATCAAAGAATCAAGGCCTCTCCTTTTCTGTCAAATAGACCAATATATTCTTCTAGTTACCCAGGTTTAAAACCTTGGCATTGTACTTGACTTTCATTCTGTTTCAGCCCACATAACCACTCAGTTACCAGGTCTTGTCACTTCGACATAAACATTCCTTTTCTCATGTAGCTGCCACCCTATTTTATACTTTTAACATCTCTGGTCTGGATTCTTGCATCCTAATTGATCTCTTTGCCTTCAGTATCTTGCTCATTTTTGCAAAACTCATCAATCCTAAAGTGCAGATCTGACCATGTCACTGTAAGTAAATTGCACTGGTTCTCTGGGATCAGATTGATTCACCTTATTTGGCATCTTAAACTCTTTTAGACTAAACCTACCTCTAAACTGCCTTTCCAACCTTATTGTTTGGCCATGTTGCTGTTGTGAATCTCAGACTTCAGGAGGGTGGAAGTACAGAAGTTCTGCTCTGATCCATGGACTTGTACCCTCTGCAGCTATGCAAACCTTTCCAGCAGGACAGAGTCTCAGTGTGCCTGTGACCATAGAAAGAATTTAGTGTATATATGCTTCTGGATAGAGTGATTGAAAAAAATACCAACCCACTTCACATTGTGTTAGGCAGAAATAACTGGAAAATAAGTAGAACATTATTATTATTTCGTTATTATTATTTGTTTTTACCATGATGAAATAACTTGACATTATTTGCTGAGGAATTGGTGGGAGATTACTGTTCTTTACTGATCTTACGTCAGATTGAAATTTTCTTGGAGCCTCACAATATTTTTAAAGAGTTTTCTAGCAAGAGATTTTCTACAGCCTCCGTCTAAAAATGTGATTGAAGTTCATTTTATATCTTGTATGAAAGGAGAATATTTTAAGCATAAGAATCAAATAATGAGTGATATACAAAATGAATGATATACAAAAAAATCATAACTCTGGATGGGTCAAATATGAAATTATATTTGATCCGTTTGGGGTCACTAATAAGTCTCATGGAATATTCTCTAGATACATCTCTGTTAGAATATATTGGTCATATGCCCATATGCACTCTAACCACATAAAGCCTTTCATTATGACAAAGAAAAATTGAAGGAAAACTGATTAACACAGCAATGATACTCAATAGTATATGTCCTAGAAAGACATTCCATGGCAGAATCCCTTTCTTTAGCATGTCAGGTGGCATGTAGGCTATTATGGCTATGTGGCTAAGTGACCAAGGGAACCCAGACTGCTTTCTCAGTTCCAAACCAACCCTTAGGCTCTCTGACCTTACTCAGGCAAAAACTGGTAGAATCAGTCCAGGCAATGGGGAACCACTTCAGTGAGTGGAGTCATTGACTGAAATTACTTTTTCATGAGTGTCACCTTAATTTAGGATATCATGCTTTGCCATCCACCCAGGAGCTGCACCTTCTTGACTACCAGGCCTTGTCCATCTTGTAGCTACATTCTTCTTATATGTGTTTTATATGTGTAACAGCAAGGATCCCAGCATACACAGGATGGCCTGCTGTACAGGTTCTTAGATCTGCTTTTCTAAAAGGAAGGTAACTTTTGAAGGGTCAGCAATCTACTTTATTCAGGCACATATATCATTTACTTAGTTCAGAGGGAAAAGTCAGTACCCTGAACTTCAGAGAAAATACAAAAAGAGAAATAAAGATCAACAGGGCTTCCATCTATTTGGTCATAAGCAATACATACAGGACAGATTGACAGGCAGATCCAACTATCTGGCCATACATACGTAGTTAACAGAGAGAGAAGCACCAACGTCTGGGTTTTTCAAAGCCAGAAGTGGGGAGGTGGGGGTGCTCCTTAGTGGTTTCCCAGAGTCTCATCTCACACACAAACCTTCTTCCAAAAACTAAGCCCCAAAGTGAAACCTCACCTCAGAGTATTTATATACTTTGTAGAGCCAGAGGGCAGAACCCTTTGACCCAGTACCTCAGTAGAAATTAATAAAAGATATTGAGGCCTATTAATGGGTGGGGAAGATCTTTAACTCTTCTCCCCACCCACCACTAACTTTAAATTACTGTTACATTTTCCCATTGGAATCTAAGCTCTTAGAGCACAGTAACTTTTTTTTTGTATGTGTTTTCCCATCACAATGCTTGGCACATAATAAGAACTTATAGCCATGCTTTTTCATTCATTCATTTGAACTCTACAGTGCATCCAAACTGGCCTTGTTACTGTCCTCACACATGACACTCCATCAATTGTGTCTTTGTATTGGCTGTCCCTCTTTGCCTCTGCCTCTTAGAATCCCTCGTTTCTTTAAAAACTCTCATTAAGCACCATGTTCTCCATAATTTTCTCATTTTCCTGATCTTCTCACCTGTGAATGCCTTTCTTTTTCTCCCAAATGTCTGTATTTATTTTGTATTTATATATGTAATATTGTCTTCTCCTTTTCTTCATTGTTATCTTTTTATCCTTAGCACAATGCCTACAACATGGTAGGTGCTTAATAAAGGTTTATTTTTTTGAAATCCAAGGGTTTTTTTCCCCCAACTATATCTGCTTGTATTCCTTGTCAGAACCATCTAGATTCCCTTTGGGTCAAAGATATTGGTATTAATATGTGATCTTAAAACTTCCAAGTTTTTTAGCATGCCACCTGACATGCTAAAGAAAGGGATTCTGCCATGGAATGTCTTTCTAGGACATATACTATTGGGTATCATTGCTGTATTAATCAGTTTTCCTTCAGTTTTTCTTTGTCATAATGAAAGGCTTTATGTGGTTAGAGTGCATATGGGCGTATGACCAATATATTCCACAGCTTGTTTTGGTATTATTCACCTTTGTATGGTTGATATCTTCATGAATCACTTACCATGGCATTCTTATTTTTAGTCAAATGCACCTTGCATCCTTTTTATTGATGAAATTGATGCTATCACCCCCAAAAGAGAAGTTGCTTCAAAAGACATGGAACGGAGAATTGTGGCCCAGCTCCTAGTCTGCATGGATGGTTAGTTTAAAATAAATACTTGTTTGAAAAATATTCTTTTTTAAAGGTATAATTTTTATTAAGGGGACTGACATTGACAGTTCCACCAGACTCTTAGGACTAGATAATGCCCATTGTAGAATGTTGTTTGTGCATTTGTTTAAATCTGAAGCAGAAACGTGCTTGGTGATATTGGCATTTGTGTAACTTTTTGTGATTTAAAAAGTTGGTCTGTTTGTTTCTTTTTTGGTTACTTGTATCCTGTATTCTTTTGACTTTTAAGCCTTGATATATCTTTCTGATGATAGTTTGCTTTTTAAGATTCCATACTAGGGATCATTAAGATCATAGGTCATGTTTGGAGTGCTGTACAGTAATAAAATACATTACATACTTTATCTTAGCTATTCTAAATCGTTCTTTGAAGTTGTTTGTGTAACTAGTGTTATCTGCATTTTTACCCATCACAGAATTGAATACTAGAGAAATGAAGTGACTTGCCCAAGGTTGCAGCATTAATCATCAATAGGAAAGGGACTTAAGCACAGTTTTTAAGACTTAAAGTCCAGTTACCTTTTCATTAGATGTGAGTACGAGGCATATCATTGAAAAACTCTAGCGTCTCTGAACCTGGACCAACTTTGAAAAGAATATAAGACTTGAAAGCCAGACTTTATATATATATAATATATAATATATAATGTATACATATATTATATATTATATATATATAAGACTTTAAGCCAGAACATAAAATTCCACAACTTAAATAATTATACTGCAAATAGTGGCGTTTTCGCTACACATTTTTAAAGTTTAGTTTAAAAAAATCATGCATTTTGCTTCTATTCAGAATTGTTGCTAATTCAGACATGAATTTTTACTGAGTAAATTCATAGTGTGAATAAGATCATGAGAAAAATTAATTCATTTCAGCAAAATTTCTTAAGTGCCTAATGTATCAAGGACTGCTGAGAATACTTTGATACTTAGCTGGGTTTTATCTTACTGTTGACCATATTCGTCCAGAAAGCCTCCCCAGGGAGTCTAGCTTTGTGTTGGAACTTTCCTGTAAACCTCTTGTTGAAATAGCACATGCCAGCCAAATTGAATTATCATATATTCTCTGGATTTGCTAAGTTCTGCTGTTTAAATCTGGTTGTTTCCCAAGGCCCAGAGAAAGGGCCACACATTCCATTGTTCCACCTACAAGGCTTATCCAATAAGAACTGTCTTGTTAACTATTCCTTGTTTTCACAATATGACTAATCTGTCTTCTTTTCTGCTCATCCATCCGTACCATTCCAGTGGTATTGCTTCTGTGCAATACATCCCCTTTCATCTCTCACTTGCCCTTTGAATGATCTTCAGCTTTAATTCTTCGTAGTGATAATCTATAACCCAAAGCCGTATAGTATCACCTTAATAATATTGATATTAAAAAGTTGGTCTTTTAGGAAAAGCTGTGGGTCATTAAAAACAATCCAATCTCTTCGTCCTGTTCAAGAATTTTTCCAGGTCATCATGCATCCAGAATAAATGAACACTTGTCTGTCCATCGGTATTCCATGTAGCCTAGAAAATAAGTGTTATTTGTTCCCTTTTTTTCCCCATGGGTAAATATTTAGTACCAAGGAGGGAAAATCAAATTTGGTAGGTATGAGATGATTGATAACTTTGGAGAGAGTAGTTTTAGTTGAGTGATGAGATTGGAAGCCAGGTTGCAGAGCATTGAGGAGCAAGAGGAGAGTAAGTAAACACAAATTTAAACAGCTTTTTCAAGGAATTAGGCTGAGAGAGAAGAGATACACAATGCTATCTTGAGGGGATGATGGAATTTAGTGAAGGTTTTTTTAAGGTTGGGGAAACTTAGAAAGTTTGAGGCAATAAAGAGGGAACCAGATGATTAAGAATGCACTAGATTGGTTTATTTCATATCATTAAAACCTGCAGTTGGAGAATTTGCTTGTATGGTTCTATCTCTACCCGCTTTAAATCCCTAGAAAACCTAATTAGTTTATGGAATAGCTAGTAGTCAACTTTGGCTGGAAAGTAGAATGTTTGAGTGGAATGAGTAATAGGAAGTTGGGCAGAAAAGTTAGGTCTGAGCCAGATTGTTGAGTTTCTTTGTTGCCAGGTTTAGGAGTTTGTGTTTAATCTCATAGAGAGCGTTGGAAGGGTTTTGAGTGTCAGACTTGTACCTTAGGAAGATTAATCTGGCCTCTGCAAGAAGGGTGGTTTGAAGAGGGACAAAGACAAGAGACCAGGAAACTCTATGATAATCCAGAGAAAGATGGTACTGGTCTGAACTAGGATGGTGACTGTAAATGGGTTAGAGAGAACAGATTTGGCAGCTCCTTGGGGTGAGGAGTAAAAGGGAAGAGTTAAAAACAAGCTCCAGGTTCTGAACTTGGGTCTCTTAGAGGATAGTGGTGCCATTAACAACAATAGAAAAATTTCAGGGAAGGACAGGTGTGGTTCGGGGAGAGAAAAGAATTTTAGTTTGGAAGTCCTTAAGTTTTAAGTTGCAAGCAGAATATCCAAGTGGATACTTCTCTAGTAGTTTTGCAATGCAAGGCTTTATGTACAGTTCAGGAAAAAAAATTAGGGATCTACGTATTGATTTGAATGTTCCTTCTGTAGAGCTGATTAAGTGAACTCGATTCCAGTTGAGATCACCGAAAGAGAGCAGATAGAGAAAAAAAGACCCTAGGACAGTCCTTTGGTTAGCATTCAGTGTGAATGGTCAGTAAACTGAGAGTACATTTTCCTGTGCTTTCCCGTTCTTCTGTTCCCCTATCGTTCCCCCACCCAAGCCAGGTTTCTCTGTAGTATTTTGTGGTTATTTAATGTCATCATTCTTCACTACATGTATAAATGTTAAAGTTTTCTGGGTCCCATAGGTTGGATTTCTAAATGTACACTGACAAAAATTTGTGGGGAAAAGGTGAGAGTACGGTAAGTAATAGGTTGGTGGATAGAATGAGGCAGTGTGAGAAGCAAAATCTTTGACAAGAAAAGGTTGACAGCAGTAAGAATGAATATGATTAGACTGTCAGAGGGTTTTAGAAGACTGTACCTTATTTGTGCTTTAATAAGGATTTTGATTCAGTTGGATAAGTCAACTTTTTTTGAATTCCTAAGTAACTTTTACCTTCCTTCCTCCCCTCCCCCAGACCCCACTACCCATTCCCCAAATAATTAACCGTGAGCTCTTCTTGCATTGTAATCTTTGATAAAACCTGGACAGGATGTAGCTCTGTTCCTGGACATGGGGGATGCAAGTCATGATGATAGGAATGTTAGGATGATAAATGATGATAGGAATGGATACTTGCAGGGAGAGGTTGAGGGGGAATAGTAATATCGCATATTCTTGGTACCTGAAGGAACTTGACATGACTCTTCAGTGGCCTGAACCATAGTTTCATTTCTGTCCATAAGCCCTTTCCTTTCTCTACCTTTATGATCTTCTGGAACCAGCTATGGTATTATCAGACAGTTGTATTTTGGCACAGTAACATTTTAGGAAATACTCACGTAATTTGAGTTGTTAAAGTTAATGAATTTTTCTTTTACTTTTCTAAGAATATTATAGATGCTTTCTCTAAATAATAAGCTTCCTGAGGTCAAGGGACTGTACTATTTTGGGGGTTTTTTTCAATCCTAATTGCCTAGTTAATATCTTCACACAGCAAGTTAATAATGAATGATGGTTGAATTGAATTGAGGAGAGGCAACCATACAGGCAGAAAAGGAGAACCAGAAGCATGTCAGAATGACCAGGAGAGGAGGTACCATTCAGTGGTGGCAAATGCTGCAGAAAGGTCAAGAAGGATGAGCAAAGTGGAAAGACCCAAGTACCTTTGGTGTACTTTTAGTGGAGAATATTTAAATACTTGAGAAAAGTTATTTTTAATTGTTTTTGCATACTCAAGATAGTCTTTTCCTTATGCTAATTACAAATTGATTTTTATTCATTAAAGCAGTTCTTCTAAGAACCTCTATCAAACTTTGTTAACTAGCTTCATTACTCTGTTTTAGAAAGCAGTAAAGCTACATTTTGTTTAAAGTGCTTTATAATTCAGACAATAGGTAATTTGTAATGAATTCTGAGAAAAATATAAAATTGAAATTTATTCTAGAAATGTTTAGCAATCAGAACAAGATCCCAGCTTTGGCAGATTACCTTACCCCTAATTTTATTTCATTTTAAAAGAAAGGAGTACTTTTATTTCTTTTTTACCTTACTTTTATTGATACCTTGTTTATACATTTCATTTGTGTATGAATCTATTCCCCTCTTCACCCAGGGAGTCCACCCTTGTAACAGATTTTTAAAAAGGAAAGATGAGGCAGGGAAAAGGCAGTTCAGTAAAATTAACCAACCTGTCATTTTTGTCCAAAAACAAATGTAGTATTCTGTACCAAGAGTGGGCATTTTCTCAGCTTTTCTCTTTAGAGAGTCTTAGTAGAAGCTTCTTTTTTATGCTAGTGATTGAATAAATTGTTGATCTTCCTGATTAATTGGCCACATCATTATAGAACATGGCACTGAAGACTCAAGGGATACAAATGAAGAAGAATATATAAATCTTATCTTCATGCTTAACATCCAACTTCACATCCTGTGTGAGGTAGAGATAAGATAGAAAACTTTGTAAGCATAATGCAAAAGCAATGTATAAATTATCGTATTGATTTTTATATAAATCCTAAGGAACCTTAACATAAGGAGAAGATTTCAAATAAATTAAAGTAGCAGGATACCTAGTGGCATAAGGGTTGGGGTTTTTTGTTGTGATTTCCTTAAAGACTTCCAAATGGGTGATTTTTTTTTTTACTTAGTTTTTTACTTACAATTTATTTACACTAAAATTGGAATTTAACAGTCATCTTTCCCCTTCAAGATTGGATGGCACAAGTACCTCAAATAAATTTTTTTTTCTCTTAAAAAGTGTGTGTGTATGTGTGCGTGTATATGTATGTATGTGTGTTTAGCATTCTTTTCTTTTAAACTTTTGAGTTCCAAATTCCCTCCTTCCCCCACTCACTGAGAAGGCAGGCAATATAATATAAATTGTACATGTGAAATCCTGCAAAACATATTTTCATATTAGTCATTTTTTTAAAAAGCAAGAAAAGCAAAGAAATGAGAACATTATGCTTCAGTTTGCACTCGAGTTTATCAGTTCTCTCTCGAGGTAGATGGCATTTTTTCATAGGAGTCCTTTGGGATGGTTTAACTCAAATTGAGTAGTAAAAATATCAGATTCATGAATGTGAAAATTCTCAGTTTGGAAGGAAAATTGATTATTGGAGTCAGGGCTCTCTCATTTAACTTCTCCGTCTTAGGCTATCTCAGTATGGAGCTGTAACTGTACATTTCTACTCAGATATTGTGGATGAACTCATGTAGTTAGAAGAAGATTTGCGTAGAGATAAAGAATAAGAAACAACAATGTTAATTATTTCCTGGAATCAGATGTATGCAGTGGACCCTTTGTAGGCCAGTATTTGTTGTTTACTGTGAAACAAAATCTTTAAGATAAATCCAGAGGGTTAATATTTTCACCAATTCCTTGATTGATTCTTTTCTTTTAGACTTGAATAATCTGGCCGCTACAGCGCAGGTGTTAGTAATTGGAGCGACAAACAGACCAGATTCACTGGACCCCGCCTTGAGACGTGCAGGAAGGTTTGACAGAGAAATTTGCTTAGGTATTCCAGATGAAGCATCCAGAGAAAGGTAAATTCTTTGTTTTTTGAAAATTGTTGTTTATTTACTTATTTTTAGCATTGATTTAAAAAAAATTTCGAGTTCCAAATTCTCTCCCCAGCCATTGTGAAGGCAAGAAGTGTTGTATCACTTACACATATGAAATCATGCGAAACCATCCATGTTTAAAAAAAAAAAAAAGCAAGAAAAATAAAGTGAAAAAATTATGTGTCAGTCTGCATTGAGACTTCATCAGTTCTTTCTCTGGAGGTGAATAGCATTTTCATCATGGGGATACTTCCAGATTATTCTCCAGATTGGTTGGATCAATTCACAGCTCCACCAGTAGTTCATTAGTGTCTTGATTTTTCCACTTCCTTTCCATTATTTGTCATTTTCCTTTCCTGTCTTATTGGCTAGGTGTGAGGTGGTACCTCAGAGTTGTTTTAATTTGCGTTTCTTTAGTCAATAGTGATTTAGAACATTTTGTTTTCATATGACTTTAGGTAGCTTTGAATTCTGAAAGCTACTTGTCATATCCTTGGACTTTTTATCAATTTGGGAATGACTCATATTCTTATAAATTTGACTCCCTTCTCTATATATTTGAGAAATAAAGTCTTTATCAGAGAAACTTGCTGTCAAACTCCCCCTTCACCCCAGTTTCCTACTTTCCTTCTAATCTTGGCTGCATTGACTTTATTTGGGCAAAAAGTTTTTAATTTAATGTAATCAAAATGTTATCCATTTTATATCCTGTGACCCTCTCTATCTCTTATTTGGTCATAAATTCTTCCTCTATTCATAGATCTTAAGGTAAATTTTTCTTTTTCTTTTTTCTTCTTGTAGTGGGAAAAGCAAGGCAATTGGGGTTAAATGTCACAAGGTCACACAGCTAGTTAAATGTCAAGTGTCTGAGACTGAAATTGAACTCAGGTCCTCCTGACTCCAGGACCAGTAATCAACTCCAAAGTCACATGTTCTGGTAAAATATTGGAACCAATAGTAAGAAGTTTGGATTTTTATCTTTTGAGGTTTTTTTGGACAAATATCTAAAAGTCATGTATAGCAGTAATGTAAGTCAAATAGGAACAGATCCCTGCAGGCTGCGTCCTGCAAACTACAAATTAATATTATCATATTTTATTGTGTTTTTATTTATTTTGTTTAGTATTTCCCAATTACATTTTAACCTGGTTCAGACTGTACCTCTGCTGTAAAAAGAATGTTGAAGATGACATTCCTGGTGTACCATTAATAGAACAAATGCTTCTGGTCATTTTTTTCTGAAGATAAATTTGTACAAATCTATCCTAGAAGCATCTACCCTTATGGAAAAATACCTTACACTTATTAAATGTATAATATTCAGGTTAGGGATAATCACAATATGAGAAAGATCCAAATGCTTTATGAGTAGCTTAAAGCTTGGCATCATGAGCATCATTTATTTGGTCATTCAACAAAGCTTTTGTGTATGGTGTCCAGAGGTTCCTGAGGCTCCTGCCCCCTCCCGGCTAGATTTCATTTATTTTTCTTTTCTATTTAAAGGGGCCATCCCCCTTGACTACTTTTTAAGGAGGCCTGTTCACCAAATGGGCATTACCTCGCTTTAAATGAGTACCTGAAAAGTCCTTAGCCTAAAAAGCCAAAGTCTCCCATCGCATCCTGGGTCATCTCCAGTCATCCTGATGAATATCTTGTCACTGGATTCAGATGGCTCTGGAGGAGAAAGTAAGGCTGGTGACCTTGCACAGCCCTCCCTCACTCAAAACAGAGTCAAGTATAAGTCATGTCATCATTTCTCTGATATCACAGTCTTCTTCAAAAACGAAGGATGAACACAACAACAGCAATAACAAGGAGGTAGTTTGTGCAAAAAGTTTTTAATTTAATTAAAGTACCTCCTAGAGATATGACAAAGGAGAGGAAATCTAGACATAGTCTGTTATGTACCCTAGGTATTAGGAAAGCATACTATACAGGGTGTAGAGGAAAGGAAGGATTTTATTGAGTAAAATGCTTCAGGGAAGTCAATCCAAAGGAATGGGAGATACTTGAGAATATTATGAAGACAAAAAAGAAACAGTTTGTTTCCAAAAGAAAAATGGGGTTTGTCTGAAGAAATCAGTAAGAATGTACAAGGAACTCCAACCAGTTTACACTTTAAAAAGAGACATAAAGAAGGTCGACGCTGAACCGAATAGTAGAGGATAAATTTAAGAATGTGACGTGGTCCTGTGAAAGTAGTATCAGGAGAGTTAAAGCTTGGAATAGCCTTGGCTGATATGGGGAGCTAAAGACAGCAAAACGGGGTTTTAGTATTTGGAGAAAAAGGAGAATCAAATGGATTGGACCTCTGCTTAGCATGGATGGGATGTAACTGACAACAGAGACAAAGCAGAAATGCTCAGTTTTTATTTTTTAATTTCCTCTGAAAAGGAGAATAACCTTTACATTGGAAATGACAACAAAAATGAAAAGACAGTGAGTTGATACCCCAACTGAGGAGATTTAGTAAGTTTCTTTGATGAATTCAGACAGTCTAGAGAGGAGGGGTAGATACCAGAAATATTACAAAGGCAACATCTACAGACTTATCAATAGTTTGGTTATTGGGAATGAGAGAGTAAGGGAGTCGAATTACAACTAGATTGTGAGTTTGGGTAACTAGACTGGGAGGATGGTGATGTCCTCAATGGTAATAGAGAAGTTAGAAGGGGAGGTTTGGAGGAAAAAGATAAATTCAGTTTTGGACATGTTGAGTTTAAGTTGTCTACAGGACATTCAGTTATGGAGATAGTTTTAGATGTGAGTCTAGGGGTAAGGAGTCAGGTTAGGGCGGGATAAATAGTTCAGACAATCATCTGCAAAAAGGTGATCATTGAAACTGTAGTAGCTGATGAGGGAGAAGAAAAGAGGGCCCAAGATCGTTGTTGTTGTTTGTTCTTTGTTCTCCAAGAGGATCATGACAGCAGGAAGTGGATGCCGTGACTTGCAAGTGAAGTGGATGTAAGTGAGGGAGGGCTGCGCACAGTCACCAGCCTCACTTTCTGTTCCGAAGCCATCTGGATCCAGTGGTAAGATATAGATCAAGATGACTGGAGATGGCCAAATATAGAGCATTGGGGAATACTCATAATTGATGTATACAACATGGGTGGAAGATCCAGCAAAGGAGCCTGAGAAAGAATGATTAGATAAGTAGGAGAAAGCCTTGTCTTGAAAACTAGAAAGGAATGGAGAAAGTGATTGACAGTGACAAAGTGTGCAGAGAAGTCAAAAGTGATAGGGAAAAGGCCCTTACATCTGGCAATAAGAGATAACTGGTAACTGAGTAGAAAGGTTTCAGCAAGCCTGCCTTATTCCTTTTTGGTGTTTACTTATCAACCCTAAGTTTTAGTTTTAAGTTAAAATTTAAGGCAATTACCACCACCTCTTAATAACTTGCTAAATACTACTCAACTTATTTTCTTCATTTTTAGCTACAATTACGCAGCCACACCCACCTCCCCTTAAAACTTAAACCAACTTTTTATCTCTTGACTAATTTCGCCCACTTTGTAGTCGATTAATCTTTTTCTTTTGTAGTCTTCCTTTTTGGGTTTTTCTCATTAACTATCTTTAATCCTCAGTACTCTTGAGGGGCACTAGGTGGTTCAATGGCTAGAGTGCTGGGTCTGGAGTCAGGAATCCTGACTCCTTTTCATGAGCTCAACTTCAAGCCTCATACCCGGTTTGGCCTCAGTTCCTCATCTGTAAGATGAATTGGAGAAGGAAATGACAAATTATTCTAGTATCTATGCCAAGAAAACCACAAATGGGGTCCACCAAGAGACAGACAAAACTGAATAACAACAAATCCTCTTTAGTCTATTTAATATCCTACTTAATTTGCCTTTGATCCTGTGTTTGGACCTGGGGATTACTTTTCAAATTTTTCTTAATTTCTTCCAAAATTTTCTTCCCTAGATTCAATTTCTGACCAATTTCAGTAGTCCAAACCCTTCCAAATCACCTGTATAATTTCCTTCTTATCAGTTTAAGCCCTTTCCTCATCTTTTGTTCCTTATCCCACCATCTTTTCCCTAAGAAGCCAGAAGTAGTTTAGCAGTTCTAATATGAATTTAATTCCTCTTATCACTGTGCCAGATGTTTTCAGAAAACCTGAAAGACAGAGTAGTCTTCTTGGAACTTGGAAACCAGTCATTAGTCCACGGATTATTTATTGAATTTTAAATATTTATATTCATAGAACTTTTTAAAATAGAAGTGCAGGCTAGAGAAATCAAATAGGGTTGCATTCCTAGCAATGAAGCTGATCTCATCATTAACTTTGGAAGCTGCTTAATGCTCACCAACTCAGTTTCTTTTTTTTTTTGCCTGATATTTTTTATTTTGCAATGAGGACAATTGTGTTTGCAACCTATGTTTGCAAATATCTTATTCTAGAAAATTACCTTTTGTATTTTCAGTTAACATCTGAAAAAGTGAGGTACAAAAGCAATCCAGAGTCAGTAGTAAACTAACTCATAATCCCAGCTGATTTTAAAAATAAAGATACCCACACATCTCCCAACACCTAGAAAAATGTACTGAATTTCCTTTGGTTTATATAATTGGTAGATATAAATAACATAATGAAATAATTTTGTTTACATATACCACCTTTTAACTAACCCCTCAAAAATACTGCACTTCAGAGTAATGGCAATTAATATTAATTCTCATTATAAGATTAAAATACCCTATGATATATGAGAGAAACAGAATGAGGTATAATAAAATTGGTGTTGTAGTAAATGGAACACTGGCCCTAGAGTTAGTAAGACTAACTTTTTGATCCAGTCTTGGACACTGATTAGCTATATGACCATGACCAGAGTATAACCTCTGCCTCAGTTTTCTCAATTGTAAAATGGGGATAACAGTAGCACCCTATTTTCCAGGATTGTTGTGATGATCAAATGAGATAATATCTGTAAAAGCTTTGCAAACCTTTAAAGTACTATACAAATGATAGCCGTTGTTTTTGTTGTTATAAAGTTATTCTCCAGCTGGTCAAACATAAATGTTTGGGAGGGGTTGGGGGAGATGTTGGCAATTACATCATCACAAGGAAATCAGATTCAGTGCTAAGATTAGATATCAGGCGCTTGGCTTATCAGCAGTATTGTTTGCTCGTACTTATGTAACAAGGAAGATTACAAAGAATCACCTTATGCATCCTTATTGCTGTGCTCTACGTACCAAATTGGCTTTCAAGAACAAATTGTACCAGTTAAAATTTTCTAAGTGTCATGACTCATTTAATGTTCTTTCTACCGCATTTGTCAGTCTGTTTGCAGCATTTAGATGTCAGTTTCTGATTCCTGCTTGTCTGTTAGAGTTCCTCCCTCCCTTCTCGCTATTTTCCTCCTTTTTCTCATTTCAGTGTAAGCTCATTGGAAGAAGAGATTGCTATGTTTTTTATATTCACCAGTGCTTGACGTGTTTAGTGTACTTAATAAACAGTTGTTAATTCCTTAGTTACCAGTTTAGTTACAGTTTGAGCTGTGCTGTCCCTAGAACGTTGGTACATGTCTGACAATATCTATTGTTCATCTCCTCTATCATGAATTCTGACATCTAATAGTCACTTCCCCCAAGGTTCCCATCATGTCTACTATATCAACTAGTTCTTGATTGGTAAGGGTCAGAGTAGCCCTGAGCCTCAATTCACTTCCTGTGGAGATGGAGGACCTTGGGCCAGACTTTACCATCTGCCTTGCTGCCTCCTAAGGTCTTTCTGATCTTGCCAT
Organism: Notamacropus eugenii; assembly: GCF_028372415.1. NCBI lineage: Eukaryota > Metazoa > Chordata > Mammalia > Diprotodontia > Macropodidae > Notamacropus > Notamacropus eugenii. Next base: position 412,273,407 of record NC_092873.1, read on the forward strand.
CTGACTTGCTTTATGTTGTGAAGACTTGAGGCATTGTTACCTGCCCTGCTGTTACCACCTAAGGATACTCAGACGTTTCCATTTATCCTGTCCACTTTTTTATGTAGTATTTCTCTTAATTAGAGTATGAGCTCCTTATAAGAAGAGATTGTCTTACTTTTTCTATTTCTGTCCCTTGTACTTGGTGCATAGTAACCACTTAATAAATGCTTAATAAAAACTCTTTGATTGACCTTTCCAAGGATGAAATTTTCATTAAGGCAAGCCAGAAATTAATTAGTCGCTTTAATTGTGACAGTGTTTCAGAAATTGTCTTGATAGTTCAAGTCCCCATTACCACTATCCAAACTACTCATTTACTTTCTCAATCAATTGATAATCATTTATTATGCATATCTACTGTGTGTGAGGTGATGTGATAAACACTTTCCTAGGGTAGTGTCTTTCTACACTTAGAAAGAATAAAACAGTCCCCATCAAGGAGCTTACCTTCTAACAGGGAAGACACGTGACTATATAAGTGTGTATAGAATAAATTATAAAGAGACTAGATCTGTGATTTCCTTAGAATAGGTTGTAGCAGTGTGACCTTTTGAGTCCCAGTTTTACAGAACAAATCCTTTTATTAAAGCATTTGTTCTGTGAAGTTTGGATTCAGTCAAAGGGCTGCCCTTGAGGACCCAGAGGGCCACATGTGGCCTCAAAACTGCACCTCTTATAGGGAATTTACAAATGAAGAAACTCCATATACTAGTGCAGGTCTCAATACCTTTCTACAACAGTCTTTTTTTTTTTTCTTATAGTCTTAGTTGATGAGAGACTTGACCAGGGCTATATAGTATCAATTGGATGGAACCAATCTCTAACCAGTAGTAGGTGGCTAGAGCCGAACAAAGCAAGCTAGAGGCAGGAGAGTCAGGAATCAAACAGAAGTTTAATTTCAAAGTGAGGGAAATGGCTTGCAAGCAAGGACACAGTGCTGGAGCCCCAGCCCTAGTGGGTGGGACCTGAGACAGTGTAGGGAGATCTCAGTCCTTATATATAGGGCTACTGGTGAGCTGTAGCCCTGATAACGGAGAGTAACAGCAACAGTGTGACAAGTCTGATTCATAGCTTCTCTTCTGTGGTTGAGATCATCCAAGGATTGTTGTTATGCCAAGCTCAGGGCACAGTCTGATTACTGGGCCTTAGCCCTAGAAAACGGGATGTTCCTTAATATCTTGACAGTAGCTAGTATATGCCAGAGGCAGGACTTGGGCCTGGTCTACATAGCTTTGAAGCTTGCTCCCTATCCTCTATGCCACTTTGGCTCTTGTATAAAAAATAAATGCAAAATGGGGGGGGGGTGTACTAGAAGTTGGGGATATCCAGAAAAGTTAGCTCTTTTTGTCAACTTAACCATAGTACTTTAGAATCATAAGTGCTCAGCAAATATTTGGATTGAATTGGGATGTAATGAATTTGATTTTTTTGATCTTTTTGCATCTTGAGGGTTAATTTTAATTTAACAGAAAATTGTATATATTTAAAATGGATCCCTGAATTTTTACCTCATGCTTTTCTCCTACGACAGAATTCTTAGGACTTTGTGCAGAAAGATGAAGCTCCCTGAGACTTTTGATTTTCGTCACTTAGCCCACCTTACACCAGGCTATGTTGGTGCTGATCTGATGGCACTGCGTCAAGAAGCAGTCAGCTGTGCAGTTGATAGGGTCCTATTAAAGCTGAACATGTTGAAGCAGAAAGATGGTCAGTCCGGAGGTGTGACAACTGAGGGAAGCCCAGTGGAGCTGATGGAAACAGAAGATCATTCAGAATCACAGGACATTCCTGTAAAGGTATTGTAAATGACTACACACTTTCTTCCTTGTGCCTTTTATTTTAATTAAGTTAAGCCAGTTTATGTTTATGAGGTCCCCAATCATTGGCATAGTTGTATGAAGCAATCAGTTGTTTACTTAAAAATTGTAACATCTATTATTTTTAAAAAAACAGTTCTTTATGATTTATTTTGAGTAGATTGGATCTACAGCAAACTTTACACAGCTGCAGAGCTTTTAAGTAATTTGGGCATGTTTTTCAGTGGATTTTTATGGTTGGTTTAAGGTAACATTTCCCTCCTCTCTTAGCCACAGTACCTATTTCAAGTCATACAGTCCTGGAAGTCAGTCAAAATAATTTCAGGAGAATATTTATTAGGCAGAAACCTTTTAAGGGAATAGTACTTCATGAAAATTTTGAAAACAGTTATAGGATCTAGATTTAGATTAGATGGGTCCTTTTGAGATTATGAAGCCTTTATTTTTATAGCCAGGGAAAGCCCCCAAAGGTTAAGTAATAAGGTGGCAGAGTTTGGATTTGACCCCAGGTCTTCTAAATCGAAATACAGATCATTTTGTGTCTGATCCACTCATTGGGAACTACACGCAAACTCTGTTTTAAGTAATTCAACAGTTGTTTATTATGCAGTTCACTAGTTATTGGAAATATGATCCTTACACAAATTTATCCAATACAGGATTGGTCCAGTGGGGTTAAAGGAGAGAGCTGATTGGATTTGAGGAGAAGAAAATTTGGAAATCTAGGCAAATTTTAGAGAGAAAATAGTTTCAGTGAGGGGAATCAGGGAAGAATACATGGAAGGAGTGGTACCTGACTTGAGGCTTGAAGGGAAATAAACTTTCAGAGTTCTTACCAAGCAAAGATTAGGTGACCACTTGTTAGGGATATTGTAGAAGGAATCCTTTTCAGGTATGAATTAGACTAGATAGGTTTTGAGGTCCCTTCTAACTCTTCAAATATGAAAAAGTTGATTGTTAATGAAATTCTTATGAATGGAATCACCTTTAAAATATACTGGGAGAGAATTGTTGTCAGGAAAAGTTCATGGTGTATTCTTTCAGAAAGCAGAGTCTTTTCTCAAATATACAGTCCATTTAATAATTCTGTATTTCTTTACTTGGCCTTCTGTTTGTAATATGCATATTTCTCAAAGCTTCTCTACTGTGTGAAAGCGTGGTGTTTTTAAAACTAGTGCTCACCAAATAGGAGTTCCAAATTTAAGGGAGAAGCTTAACAGAAAAATGAAAGGATAAGAATTGTCATTTCCATTGTTCCCTATGCTCTGCCCTGTGCTTAGACAGGCAGCTCTCACTGTCCAGCAAGCATGTCCTGCTTTCCTGCCTTCACTCACATTCTTCTGTCTTTCCCTTTCCCTTTCCCCTTTGCCCATCCAGATCCTATGTATTCCTTTACTTCCTCCACTAGATTCTTACCCTTGGAGTTTGTTGGCACACCATACTAAAAATGGTATACACTAGAGCCTGTCAGGCCTTTCTGGGAAAAGTTGTCTCAGATATCATTTGATTGTAGGTGGGAAAGGAACCTAAAGTCATTTGATCTGGTCTTCCGTCTGGATCATGGTTAATATTTAAACCATTAAAGACTGATGGTTGTTATGCATCTAGTATTAGAAATGATTCTGGGAGGGTATAATAAAGCTCTCCTAAGCTAATATAATCCGTACTTGTTGATGACTGATAGTGATTCCACAGGTTTTTATAAGAATACTTTTTTCTCTTTAAAATAGTTGCAAAGACATGTATTTTATATGCTTTTTCCTTTTACAAATATAATTTTGCTGCAATTTTCCTTTTTCCACATGATTTCCCTTCTTAGATACATATTCTTTCAGACTAAATAATGAGCTACACATCTCACCTTTCTGTACATTTCTTGGTTCCTACTAGGCTATATTTCCAGGATTGTAGATTTCATTCCTTGTCATGATAGCCCATTTTACTGTTCACTTACCTCTGTAGCTAGCTCTGTACTGCTGCATACTGTGATGGGAAGTATATTTATTTCCTTTAGGGTATTTTGTTCTCTGAAGTAGAAGAATAACAACAGCTTCAGAGTAACTTTCCATGTAGTTGGAGATGATGGTATTTCTTTTACTCTTCTGGAGCAATCCAGTTATTACTGAATTATTTTCCTGAGGGCTGTACATTTGCTGGTGTGTAGTTCTTGTTTCATTTATTATACTTGAAATCCCCTAGCAGCTAGTACACTAAATGTTTGATTAATTGATTATATGAAAATTAATGGAGGACCATTTCACTGCAATGTGTGTAACCTTAATGACACCAAGTCAAATTTATGATGATATCAATTTAGGAAACCTTTAATTTGTAACAAAGCTTATTCTAGCTTCCAGAGAAGCAGCAATAGATGGGGGGGCAGGGAGCAAGAGGAATGTTAAATGAGTGTAAAAACATAGATATGATTTTTTCAGTAAACTCTAAATGATATCTGATTCTCTCTCTCCCTGCCTCCCCCATACCTCCTATCTCCAAGAATGAATTGCTGAGGCTCCTAGAGTTGCTAAAGGACCACAACTCCATCCCGGAAGAGCAGCTACAGATGCTGTGCATAGAAATGAAGGATTTCATTGTTGCATTGTCCAAAGTACAGCCTTCTGCTAAGAGGGAAGGCTTTGCCACTGTCCCTAATGTGACATGGGCAGATATTGGAGCCCTGGAAGATATTCGAGAAGAGCTCACAATGGCAATATTGGTAGGTGTGTCTGATGTTAAATCATGTGAAGCAGAGGCAAAGATTCACGCCACTATATTCTGTTGTGTACATAGTTGTCTTGGCTCTTTATTTTTATTTTAGGGGTCCTAGCAAATTAACACCTCTACCCCAGGGGTAGTGTGTGCTTTTGAGACTTCTCTTAGATTTTCTTTATTTTTAGTTTATGATTATATGTGTCTTTGACTTAATCAAAGACACAAGTTTCATTCTGAGACCAAATTCTTAAGTCAGTGTTTCTGAAATTGAATACGTTTAAAAATAAATTTTAAATTAACTTCAACTTTAAATTTTATATTAAATTTCTGTTTCTATTCTTACTAATTAGCTTTAATAATAATTGAAATAAAATCTATTGTTAAAATATGCTAAAAAGAATAAGAAATGGATATCAGTTTAAATTGCAGAGAGTATATCAGGCAGACTTCTGCTATTGTGATTTGTATAAAATTGACATTTTCCAGAAACCTAAGTGATTGCTGAGATCTCTACAACAGACATTTTTATAAATAGCACCTTATAGGTATATGGTACATTTGAGCCTATTTAACAGCTATGTCTTTTATCCTTTTGATGGGAACATCAGGACTGCAATTAATTAGTTCCATTTGGGGGGGGTATGTTGGAAAATGATTAATAATTAAAATTATGTTGGGATTTTTGTTTGTAGGCCCCATTGCGTTATCCAGATCAAGTTAAAACTCTTGGATTAATGACTCCAGCTGGTATCCTCCTTGCTGGGCCACCTGGTTGTGGCAAGACACTCCTGGCAAAGGTGGGTATCCAGCTGCATATTTTTGTATATTTGTACCACACAGCATGATAAATTCAAGTGTACCAATATGGTAAATAGAAACATGGTTTTCTCAGATGTAACACCTGAGTAAAAGGAATGAAATTGACCATAACTTCATAGCACTTTTACTAGGTACCGGGGTACTTATGAGTCATTGTCTTACTTTAGCTATTCCTTTGAAGAGCATGTACTTGATACTTTCAGGACTTTTTCTAGTACTACAAGTAAGGATTTGGAGAACTTAGAAGTGGTGGAGGAAAGCTGTTTGGTACTGAAACTATGTAGTAATAGATTTGTAGCTCCTATATTTCTGTGGTCATAATTGCACTCAGAACTTTTAAGCAAGTACGTCATGATGACATGGTTTTTGTTCAGTTGTTTTAGTTGTGTCCAACTCTTAATGACTACATTTGAGGTTTTCTTTTTTTTTTTTTTCCATCTATGTATTTATTTATTTATTTTATTTATTTTTAACACAGTTTATAACAGATAAAGCAATTAAAACTTTTGGTCAGGTGATACATCTTTTTTTTTTTTTAACATTTATTTTCACAAAATTTTGGGTTACAAATTTTCTCCCCTTTTATCCCCTCCCCCCCCAAACCCACGCATTCTAATTGCTCCTGTGACCAATCTGCTCTCCCCTCTATCCTTCCTCCCTGCCCTTGTCTCCGTCTTCTCTTTTGTCCTGTAGGGCCAGATAGCTTTCTTGACCCCTTAACCTGTATTTCTTATTTCCCAGTGGTAAGAACATTACATTTGATCCTAACATTTTGAGTTCCACATTTGAGGTTTTCTTAACAAAAATTCTGGAGTGTTTTGCCATTTTCTTCTCCAATTGATTGTATAGATGAGTTAACTGAGGCAAACAGGGTTAAGTGATTTGCCCAGGGTCACACAGCTAGTAAATGCTGGATTTGGGCTCATTTCTTGTCTTCAAGCTTGGTATTCTATCTCCTATGCCACCTAGTTGCCTGCTTTATTTTATATTTTCTTAATTCTGTGTATTGCTTTTTTTAAAAAAAGTTACTGATAACTTTTTCAATAGTCAACTGGTATAAATAATTTGTAATCTATAATTTTAAAAAACATCTTTTTTACCTGTAGCTTTTGATACCCTTTTTGTTGCCACATCTTTGTATTTTCAGTAACCAAAAAATGATATCCTCCTTATACACCCATCAGATTTCAGTAGTCTCATTTTGAAGCTTAGAAATAAGTCAGAAGTCATTGATTAAGCATCAGCGTGCCAGACACTATGCTAAGTACTACAAAGCAAAAGGGAGAAAAACAATCCTAGATCTCATGGAGCTTACATTCTAATGGAAAAATCCTAAAGTGACAGTAAAATAGTCTTCATGAAGCCCATGTTCTTTGCTCCATGGAAAGGAATGGAGCTACTTCTCACTTTGAATCCCTGTTAAAAAGCTTTCCAGCTTTCAGTTGATTGGTATGTTGTCTCAGAATTCTTCAGTTTTTCTTAGTAGAGAATGAATAGCCTATAAGAAACACTTGAAGGAATGTGAGATAAGGTGGGCTACCAGTATCTGATAACAGAAGTAACAGCTACCAGTCAGGGAAAAGGTAGTAGAGACAACAGAAGCAATTTTTAAAAATTATTAATGTTTCTTATTTTTTACATCATGTATCCCTCCTCTTCTCCTCCATCCCATATGACAAATAGTATTTGTTTGGGAGAGGAAACAAAAGTTAGAATATTGAGAAAGTCCAAAAACATGTGAGTCTGTAACACCTATGGAAGGGCTAAGTTGGGGGTGTCTTCTCATATCTTCATTTGAGTTCCATTTGATCTGCACAATTTTGTTACATTTACTTTTAATTTTTTGGTGTCTTGTTTATGTTGTAGTTACTTTATATATTGTTTTCTTGGCTCTGCTTACTCCACTCTCTATCATTTCATTCACTGTATTCATCACATACATCATTTCTTACAGCACAATAATATTCCATTACATTTACATACCACAGTTTGGTTAGCCATTCTCCAATTGAGGGGTGTCTACTTGGTTTCCAATTCTTAGCTATCACGAAAAGTGCTGCTATAAATATTTAGGAATATTTGGAGACTTTTTTCTTATTGTTGGCTTCCTTGAGCTATAAGAAGCCCAGTCATGGAATCTCAGGTTCAAAGGATATGGACCTTTATCTGCATAATTTCAAATTGCTTTCCAAAATGATTGTACCATTTTATAGCTTCACATGTGATGTATTATTAGTGTGCCTGTCCTTCTACAACCCCTCTGACATTGATAATTGCCTTTTTTTTTTCGTTTTTGCCAGTTTGCAAGATGTAAGGTGAAATATCAGGGTTGTTTTGATTTACATTTCTTTTACTATTAGTCATTTGGAGCATTTTTTTCATTTGGTTGTCATTAACTTTGTAGGTCTTTTTATCTTTTAACTATTTATCTATTAGAAAATAGCTATTAGTTTTATATATATATGTATGTATGTATATACCCCCCCCCACATATTTATATTTCTTGTATAAACCATTATCAGAAAAATATGATGCAAAATTTTTTTTTCCCATTCAACTACTTTCCCTTGTTATCCTCGATGTATTAATGTTGTTTGTGCAGAAAATTTTCAGTTTCAAATAATCAAGGTTATCTAGTTTATCTTTTGTAATTGCTTCTACCTATTGTTTCATTAAGAATACTTTTCTTACCCATAATTTTGTGATCTATTTTGTCTTCTACTTTTTTATGGTATGTTCTTTTCATCAAAGTCAGGTATCCATTGAAACTGTGGTGGAATGTGGTGTAAGATGTTGGTCTAAGCCTAATTTCTACTGAACTATAACTCGTTTCATCTGTTCTTTTGGTCTGTCTTTCTCTCTTTAACCAATATCAGACCAAAACTGATGCCTGCTGCTTTAAATACAGTTGGAGGTCTGAGAGTACCATCTTCTTTTCATCATTTCCCTTGACATTCCAGGTCTTTTGTTTTTTCAAGGTGAATATTGTTATTATTTTTATCAAGCACTGTAAAATTTCCTTTTGATAATTTGGTTGATCTAGCATTAAAAGCATAAGTTAATTTTGCTAATATTATCCTTTTTTGGCACCCTTGAGCGCTGAATATTCCTCCAACTTTTCAGGTTGTTCTTTAATTCTTTAAGGAATCCTTTGTAATTGAATCTATGCAAGTATGCTCTGGGATGTTAATCTTCAGGTTTTTATGCATTTTGAAGTTATCTGAAATGGAACAGAAGCCATAATTAAAGCGTTTTCAGGGTTCTACATGAGTGGAAAATAGCCCCATTATTCAGTAGCTCTTCAGGATATTGTTGTGCCACAGTTACTATCTGTAAGGATAATTATGATGGACAGGTTACTTGACTTGTGCCCCAGGCAATGGGAAAAGACTTAATCTCACAAAACAAGCTAGTCTGTGTCAATGGAGGCAGATGGTATAGTTTCCACACAGTAATAACCTCTTATTTTGATGCCTCCCCTGTCCTTCAGTGTGTATAGTTTAAGAAGGTACAGGAGTATTTTTTTAATTTTACAAATATTTCAGAAACAGGTATAAGAGGAAAGTTCAAGAATGTTAAGGATTCAGCTTAGTTGCCTACAAAATCCACTTGTATATGATATGCCACATTCCTAATTGCTAGCTAAAAGAGGTATTATTTTAATAATTTAAAAGACCTCTATTTTTATTATTGTTTGTATTCTCTTCTCCTGTGCAGAACACAACCCTTCTCTGCTTTGATAAATGCTGGCCCAGGAAAATTCATTGCCTGTCTTTAACCTTTCTAGTGATGAAACTTTCCATAAACTCCTAAGTTTATAGGCTTGCCCTCCAACAACACACAGTCAGTCATCCAACACAGGAGGTAGTGAATCCTTTCCAAACTGGTTGGACTTGTAAGAGCTTGTGCTACAGTGGCTTTAAAGACTAGCATAGTCCCATTCCACCCCAGTGAGGAATGAGAGTTAAGACTAGAAGGAAATCTTTGAATTTCACTTCTCCCAAGCCTGGTTAGTTAAAAAAGTCAAAATGCAGCAAGAAATGTGTAATCATAGATTTTTAGATATGGAAAGGACTGTGGACATTATCTAGTTCAGCCCTTCATTGTATAAATAAGGAAAGTGAGGCCAGAGAGGTTGCATAACTTGCTCATTAAGGCCACTTTCACTTTGTTGCTTTGTTTAGAAGTATTACTCTGTAAGGATGAGATAGATTTAAAGGAAATTGTCATGCCCAAGTTCTGATTTCATCTGTTTAACAAAGTTCATTTCTGTGTTTGGATTCTGGCTCCTAGCTTATTCTGTTTGAATCATCTGTTCTCAATAGCCATGTGTTATCCTTCAATTCTATCTTGTTCAACTTCTTGTTAAAAAAAAAAAAGAACAAACCTTTGTCAAAATTATGTTTGAACATACACTATCATTTATGTAGTTTTCAAGCTTTTTTTTTCTTCAAAGAAATGTAGGCATTTGAAATGCAAAACTAGTACCTTAAAAAGCAAAACTTTTAATTTATTACCCCTTGAATAAATATCAATACAATGGACTTCACTAGAATTTTCACCAAGGGCCACATCCAAAGTTGTGAAATGAAACCAGGAATGTATTTGTTGTTTTGCTCTTAGTTTGTGTTATTTGAATCTAGTTTGTATGCTCTTTAGGTTAACATTTAATACTGCCTTCCTTTCATTAGGTTCTAGCCCATTTCTTCCTGTTCACTCGATGTAATTTACTGAGATCCCTGGAGAAGGGGGAGAATGGCTGGGAGCAGTATTAAGGGCAACAAAAACCTTTGCCCACAGTAGGTAATATTCAGCTTGTTGGTTTTGCTTTCATTTTTACAGGCTGTTGCAAATGAATGTGGACTGAATTTCATTTCTGTGAAGGGCCCTGAATTGTTAAATATGGTGAGTAATATTAATGGCATTAGCCATTTATTGAGATCTCTTTAATCACTGCCTTAGGAGAAGGAATTCTGATTACAGTACAAAGTGTCTAAATGTCTCAGATGCAGAATTCTTCATCTTTTTTATTTCTTGCTACATAATTATCCATTATGTTCAGATGCCTTTTTATTTAAAAAAAAAAAAATTTCTCATTTTTCTCAAACAACTACTTTAGTGTACATTCCATCATTCATTCATTCAGTTCCAGTTGTTTGTTATCTCTGAAAGTGCTTTCATAAATATTTTGCCACATACTGGACCTTTGTTTCCATCTTTAACTTTTCTTTTGTTATTTGCCCAGTCATAGGATTTCTGGTGCCAAGATTATGGACATTTTTCATTTTGCTAACATATTCCCAGATTGATATTCTGAATAGTCTGGCTACTTGACAGCTTTGTCACTATTGCATTGAGGTTCCTGTCTTCATGTAATCATTTATATTTGGCTTGGGGTGGGGTGCTTGGGAGTGGGGAGATCTTTTTTGTTCCTGTGGGCTTCAGAAAGTCAACTATTTTTGTTCCACTTCTGGGGTGGACAAACTATTTACTCTAATTTTTCTTTAGATTTCTTGTTCATTATTTGGTCTACTATAAGTTTCAGAGTTTGTTGAAATTGATGTAAGGGATTTTGGCAGCTATCTCCCAGTTCAGGTGGCCATATTGGTAGCATTGTTTTAAAAAATCACTTAACTTGAGCTATCTCCTTTTTTTCTTAACATACATACTTAGTATGTTGGGCAGAGTGAGTCAGCTGTGCGACAAGTTTTCCAGCGTGCTAGAAATTCAGCTCCATGTGTCATCTTTTTTGATGAAATAGATGGATTGTGCCCTCAGAGAGCAAAAGTGGAGGTAAGTCTCACAAATGACAAACTCTTTTATTTGTATCTTTGTATCTCTTTTTGAAAGGGTAAGTTTGCAATGCTCTTTTATTACTTTAGAAAATGAGTTTGTGAAGTATTTTGCGAAGTTCTATTAGTTTTTCTGGGGTGCATTACACAGATCCATGATTCTTTTCCCCTCATTTTACCGTACTTGTATTTCGGCTACTCCACCACATTGATACCACCTTCTCCACATGATAACAAAGGGAAGGAAGTTAAGCTTTGAATTCTTACAACCTACAACTTACAATCTTATCTCCTTGGGAGCTCTGGAGAAAGAAGACTTTTAGGCTCCCTGATTGCAGAAGCCCAGAGGTGGATTTTTTTTTAATGCAAGCAAATAAATATCCCATAGTTCTAGTTTTCTAAATAAGACTGCAAGAGATTCACATAGAAGTGGGATTAGTAGTTCAGAGTTCTCTTTTGGGCCATCTGTGTTTGTTTTTCAAGCTGAACTGTCAGGCTGCATTTTGGCTTTAGTTTTCCCCCGTTCTAGAGAGACTCACAAAGTTTTCTGATCATTTATTCTTCACCCAGTTGAATAGAAACTGCTTCATTATCAATTCCTTTCTCTTTTAGGGCATGAAAGGGCATGACGTTCACATGATGAATCTATGATACCTTTAATGAAAAAATCATTAAGTTTTCTTAAGGATTTACTTAAAAACCAGTGGAAGGAAAATTCTAATCATGTTTTCATTTCTCTTTTCTCTTAAAAAAACAACCTGGAATTAGGCTACCTTGTTGTCAAAGACTTGGGCAAATACTTGAAAAATAATATTTTAAATAGTTATGCATTTATTTGGTGTTCAAATAGATTTTTTTTCCTGATGAGGCAAAAAAAAATTGCATTTAATGTGGCAGATTGCCTCAAATTCACTAAGTATATAGAGGCAGTGTAGTGTAAGCAGATAGATTGTTTTTTTTAGGGCATGAAAATTTGAGTCCAAATCCTGCCTCTCACCTTTACCAGCTGTGACCCTGAACATATACTTAACTTATCTGAGCATCAGGGAACTCTCCAAGACTTCATACTAAAGTGTAAACTTAGTTTGCAGTCTGAATTAGTATATGTATGGATTTCCCCATTTTCACTCTTGAGTATTATATCCCTCAGAGTCATATTGTATCATAGCTTAACCTTTTTGGTGTCATGGACCCATGGGCATTCTGCTTAAGTCCATGAAGCCCTTCTCAGAAGAATATTTTTAAATAGATAAAGTAAGATACATATTATTTGAAAAGGATATTGAATATATTAATATTTTAATATACAGATGTATTGAAATAAAGTTCTCAATTTCTTTTTAAAAATTAGTTAATGAATTTCAAGTTAAGAACTTCTGCCCCAAGTAGAGAGCAGCCAGCCATATTACATGTTTTTAAAAGGAAGTTCATTGTATGGTGAATGAAGGCATAATATAATACTTCAAATGGTCTAGTATACTGCACATTGATTATCTAAACTTCCTTACAAATAGAGAAGACGACGAGTCAGGAATAAGAATATAGAATGTAATTCCAGATTTTGTATATTAGAAAAATAATCCTTCATATTTACTGGGATAGGTTGAATGTCTATTGTATCTGTATATCTTATGATCTAACACATGGAGAATCAATACAGAGTCCCCCCAAACCAAATTGTTTTCCACAGGTTTAAAAAACCTGGCTTTTTAAATCCTGACTTTGTATTTAGCTACCTATATAACTTTGACCCAGTCCGTTGACCTGATTTGGCTTCAGTTTCCTCATTTATAAAAGAGACTGGGCTTGACTAGATCTCTGAGGTTTTTTTTCAATCCTTAAACCTAAGAAATTTTTATAGCCATTATCCAGTTGATGAATACCTGCTTCTTTTTTTCTTTCCAGTTCTCTGTTACCATGAAAAAATATTGCTACAAATATTTTTAAAATAAATTTGATTTTTGTTTTGTCTGTGAATTTTTTGGCTAAATACCCAGGGGGTGAGATTACCAAAGCAAAGAATACAATTTAGTTACTTATCTTGCATAATTGCAGATTAATATCCAGAATGGTTAGATCAGTTCATCCTTTTATCACTGGTGTAGCATATTACCCTTCCTATGTCTTCCTATTACCCTCCCATCTTTGATTGTTCTTGTTTTGGTGATGTTTGTCACTTTGCAAGGTGTGAGGTAAAATCTAAGAGTTGTTTCAGTTTGCATTTCTCTTAATTGTTAATGATTTGACTAAAAGAAAGAAACCTAGAGAAGCAAGACAACTTTGAAAGTTATATGTTAAATTTATAATAAAATTTAAAAATAAAAATGTCTATATAATAGACAAATTTGTTTTCATGTAGCCAATTAAGGTTTGCAGTTCTTTTGTAACTTCTTTATTCACTTTTTTCTTGGTAAACAATAATTGGGATATATTTATATATAACACTTTTATCAGTGATCTTTGTTGTAAAGGTCTATTTGCATTGATTTTGTGCAAAAACTTTAAAATTTTTCTATAATCCAAATTGTTTGCTTTGTCTTTCTATGATTTTTTCTCTTATTTAATAATTTCCTCTTAACAGTAATTGTGAAATTCCTTTTGTTCTTCTCAAAACCTTTTGAGATATGATTTATATATTAAATATCCATAAATATTCACATAGCCTTTTGGAACATATCATGGTATGTGTGGTTTAACATGATCAGTTTCTGCTAAGTTCATTCGTTAATGCACAAAGAATTTGTTTGAGTTTTTAAAATTATTTTTTGAAGTGTTCATTCTATTAAATCAGTCATAAGGGACATTGTTATTATTCCTCATACTAAAGAAGCTAAAGCTTAGGTTTTTAAGAATTAACAACTAAGGAGGAGCCAAGATGGCGGACAACCTTCTTGTCTAGATCAGACTAGAGGTAGGCTCTGCTGGCCTCTGAGAGAGTAGGTTGCTCGGACTCATCATCTCAGGTTTAGGTTATGCTGCTTTCACAGCAAGGGCTGGGGGCCTCTCTAAATTTTCAGGGCCTCCATGGTGGTATGATCTAGAAGGAGTTCTGGTCACTGCCCTTCTGGTCTTTGTTTTTGTCCTTACAGGTGCGGCCTCAGCTCCCTTACAACTGCAACCCCCAACTGGGTAATGGGTGACAGTGGGGCCAAAGGGTGCCTGACCTTGCACCCAGAACTAGTAGAGGGATTCCCTGGAATCTCTTTCTGATCAGGTGTCACTGCCTCAAAGGCCCCCAGCGTGTGCCACACCCCAGTGTTCACAAATCTCTCTTTATGCTCAAGCTGTCATGGGTGAGAAAAATGCCTCACTGTGACCTTTTGTTGGTTATCCTACTCTCTATATGTGCTTTATAAAGCTGTTTTGTTCTCAGCAATGCAATGATCTAAGACACACATACGCTAGCTCCAAACCCACAGCCCATAAAATATCTGTAAAAAAGAACTCCCAACAAATTCTGGAGCAGCAGAAGCCACAGAACAACGGAGCCGATGAGATTTCTGTTCCAGAGAGCCCTGAAAACCTCTTGTAAAAGGTCCTTCGAGCCCTGGACCCCGGAGCTGAGCCAAGCCCTGCCTTGGCCGAGCGGCACTGAGGGGAGCAGATCCGAGAGGAACAGATCCGAGCAGGCTTCAGGGACGGAATCTCCAGTGGCTGCACAGGTGGCAGGGGTCAGTGAGAGGGTCTCTTTGGCTGGTCGAGAGGGGAGTGGGGTCCCCCATAACTCAGGCCCCCTTGGGAGGCGCAGCAGAGGCGGGAGCAGACTGGGGCTCCGGATCCATTGTTGAAGGTCTCTGCATAAACCCCCTGAGGGAACTGAGCCCATGAGGTGGTCCTCCCGCACCTGAACTTAATCTCACACTGAATAGCAGCCCCACCCCCGCCAAAGCCCTGAAGCTGGGAAGCAGCATTTGAATCTCAGACCCCAAGCGCTGGCTGGGCGGATCTGGAGGCCAAGTAGGTGTGAAGAGGACTCTCAGAAGTCAAGTCACTGGCTGGGAAAATACCCAGAAAAGGGAAAAAAACTATAATACTATAGAAGGTTACTTTCTTGGTGAATAGGTATTTCCTCCCTTCCTTTCTGATGAGGAAGAACAATGCTTACCATCAGGGAAAGACACAGCAGTCAAGGCTTCTGTATCCCAGCCCACCCAATGGGCTCAGGCCATGGAAGAGCTCAAAAAGGAATTTGAAAATCAAGTTAGAGAGGTGGAGGAAAAACTGGGAAGAGAAATGAGACAGATGCAAGAAAAGCATGAAAAGCAGGTCCACACCCTGCTAAAGGAGACCCAAAAAGGTGCTGAAGAAAATAACACCTTTAAAAATAGGCTAACTCAAAAAAAAAAAAAAATAGGCTAACTCAACTGGCAAAAGAGGTTCAAAAAACCAATGAGGAGAAGAATGCTTTCAAAAGCAGAGTTAGCCAAATGCAAAAGGAGGTTCAAGAGCTCACTGAAGAAAATAGTTCTTTCAAAATTAGAGTGGAACAGATGGAGGCCAATGACTTTATGAGAAACCAAGAAATCACAAAACAAAACCAAAAGAATGAAAAAATGGAAGATAATGTGAAATATCTCATTGGAAAAACAACTGACCTGGAAAATAGGTCCAGGAGAGACAATTTAAAAATGATGGGACTACCTGAAAGCCATGACCAAAAAAAGAGCCTAGACATCATCTTTCATGAAATTATCAAGGAAAACTGCCCTGAGATTTTAGAACCAGAGGAGAAAATAAGTATTCAAGGAATCCACCAATCACTGCCTGAAAGAGATCCAAAAAGAGAAACTCCTAGGAACACTGTGGCCAAATTCCAGAGTTCCCAGGTCAAGGAGAAAATATTGCAAGCAGCTAGAAAGAAACAATTCAAGTACTGTGGAAATACAATCAGGATAACACAAGATCTAGCAGCTTCTACATTAAGGGATCAAAGGGCATGGAATAGGATATTCCAGAAGTCAAAGGAACTAGGACTAGAACCAAGAATCACCTACCCAGCAAAACTGAGTATAATACTTCAGGGGGAA
Organism: Notamacropus eugenii; assembly: GCF_028372415.1. Lineage (NCBI taxonomy): Eukaryota > Metazoa > Chordata > Mammalia > Diprotodontia > Macropodidae > Notamacropus > Notamacropus eugenii. Next base: position 412,289,616 of record NC_092873.1, read on the forward strand.
AATTGGTCTTTCAATGAAATAGAGGACTTTCAAGCATTCTTGATGAAAAGACCAGAGCTGAAAAAAAAATTTGACTTTCAAACAAAAGAATGAAGAGAAGCATGAAAAGGTGAACAGCAAAGAGAAGTCATAAGGGACTTACTGAAGTTGAACTGTTTACATTCCTACATGGAAAGACAATATTTGTAACTCTTGAAACTTTTCAGTATCTGGGTACTGGGTGGGACTACACACACGCACACGCGCACACACATAGAGACAGAGTGAATTGAAGAGGATGGGATCATATCTTAAAAGAGTGAAATCAAGCAGTGAGAGAGAAATATATTGGGAGGAGAAAGGGGGAAATGGAATGGGGCAAATTATCTCTCATAAAGGAGGCAAGCAAGGGACTTTTTAGTGGAGGGAAAAAGAGGGGAGGTGAGAGAAAAACATGAAGTTTACTCTCATCACATTCCACTAAAGGAAGGAATAAAATGCACACTCATTTTGGTATGAAAACCTATCTTACAGTACAGGAAAGTGGGAGATAAGGGGATAAGCAGGGTGGGGGGGATGATGGAAGGGAGGGCATGGGGAGGAGGGAGCAATTTGAGGTCAATGCTCATGGGGAGGGACAGGATCAAAAGAGAGAGTGGAGGTAATGGGGGACAGGATGGGATGGAGGAAAATATAGTTAGTCTTATACAACACGACTCTTGTGGAAGTCATTTGCAAAACTACACAGATATGGCCTATATTGAATTGCTTGCCTTCCAAAGGGAAGGGGTGGGGGGAGGGAGGGAGGAGGAGAGGTTGGAACTCAAAGTTTTAGGAACAACTGTCGAGTACTGTTCTTGCTACTAGGAAACAGGAAATACAGGTAAAGGGGTATAGAAAGTTGTTTGGCCCTACAGGACAAAAGAGAAGATGGAGACAAGGGCAGAGAGGGATGATGGAAGAGAGGGCAGATTGGTGATAGGGGCAATTAGAATGCTCGGTGTTTTGGGGTGGGGGGAGGAGACAAAGGGGGAGAAAATTTGGAACCCAAAATTTTGTGAAAATGAATGTTAAAAGATAAATTAAAAAAAATAGAACAAAAGCAGTTAATTTAAATTTAACAAACATTCTGTTTTATGATGAATTTCTTTGCATTAGCTTAATAAAATAATTGGGTGTGCTTTTTGTTTCCCCTTGTGTTTCATGGAAGCCCATTTCTTTTTCAGTCAGCTGTCAGTGACCGAGTGGTGAGTCAGCTTCTTACAGAAATGGATGGTGTAGAATCACGGCAGCAAGTTTACATTCTGGCAGCCACCAATAGGCCAGGTGAGAAACTGGGATCTAAAATGAGGTAAAAGAACTTTCAAAATTTAGAATAAGTAGGAATTGCGCAATTTATGGTAAACACAGATAAGTTTGGGTAGCAGATGTTCATTTCATCTCTTCATTGATTTATTGAATGCTTACTAAATGAAAGCAGGAAAAAAAGCAACAGTTCCCATCTTCCAGGAATTTGAAAATAAGATCTTGAACTTTAATATATAGCAGGACAAGGAAATAGCTCATTCAAGATGATGATTTTTTTCTATCCACTCCTCAGGCTTATTGCAAGTTGGCACTATCATTATTATATACCTTGATCCAGTACCATGTTTCCAAAGAAGGATTCTAAGAGCAGAATGTCTTCTATTTTTTCGTCAAGAGCATAAAAGCACATAAGTCTGAAAAACTCTTCCTCCTTTGATCAGTTGTAGCAGATTGTGTCCTAGAACCATGACTGCTTTTAAGTCTATGCTTATTCATACCTGTCCTGCTTCAGCTAAGAGAGACATTCTGTGGTGTGAGAAATAGCTGTTGCCTGCTAGGCAGGTGCAGGGACTGCAGAATGTAGTGCTTTAAGAGAACTGAAATATGGCTTTTAAAAAATTACATGGACTGAATCCTTTTCAAATGGGCCATCCACTTGCCTCTGTCTACCATTGTTCTGTGTCTACGACAAGATGCAACATTTGTGGTAACTACATATTGATTTTTTTGTTGTAAATCTCAAAATTGAGCACATTAAGCCCTGTTAAATTTCATCAGTGAAATTTGTAGCGCTCTGGAGTTTGTCCTCTTCATGCATTTCAGTTTCGCCTTTTCTCCCCTCAGCAAGCATTTATTAAGCACATAATGTATGTCAGGTACTATGCTAGGTGCTGAGGATGCCAATATAGAGCCTAGAAACCATCCCTCCTCTCTGGAAACTTAAATTGTAACCTGAGCATGTTAAGTACTTGTATGAGTATACACAGAATTAGTATAGGAAAATGATTACAGAATAGTTGGAAGGAAGGGGTCAGCACTTAGGAGGGATCAGAAAAGCCCTGTGTAGAATGTGGGGCTCAAGCTGTGCCTTGAAGGAAGGGAGGGAAGTGAGAAGGGAAATGCATTCCATGCCTAGGAGCAGCTGGTGCAGAAACATAGAGCTGGGAGTGTAAAGGACAGGCAGATTGGATCACAGAAGGGGAAGTAACATGTGGTGAGACTGGAAATTAAGGTTGGAACTAGGTGACACTGGATCTTTAAAAGGTAAATGGAGGAGTTTATATTTTATGCTAAAGACAGTAAGGAGCTCCTAGAATTTTAAGAGTTTAGACGAGTGACTATATCAGATAACAAAAATCACTTTGTAGTTGTTTTGGAGGGTGGACTGTAGTGGGGAGATTCCTGAAGCATTAGGAGGCCTAATGAGTCTCAGTGAAGGTTGGGAGGGCCTGAACTAAGGCAGCGGTTGTATTTTTGTTGCAAAGGGAAGGGGTCAGACACAAGAAATGTTGTGTGACAGTAGAAACTGCAAGATTTGGCAGCCGATATGGGGCAGGGGAGAATAAGGATAATGCTGAGGTTGCAAACAAGGGACACTGAAAGAATGGTAGTGGTGCTTTATGTAGAAACAGGTAAATTTGGAAGTTAGGCTGATTTGGGGGAGGGTGAAAGATAATGCGTTGTGCTTTTTAGATGTGTGGATTTTGAGATGTCTCTGGGACTTCCAGTTTGAAATGCCCAGGAGGCAGTTGATTGGGATTGAAGCTCAAAGGAGAGATTTGAGCTGGACACTTAAAGTTGTGAGTCATCTGCATAATGATGACGATTAAATTCCCAGGAGCTGCTGTGATTAGCAATAGCAAGAATGTAGAGAAACAGAAGGGTACCTAGGACCGAGCTTTGGATGGTGAGCCAGTAAAGACCACTGAAGAGGAGAACCAGGAGAGAGTAGTGACCTAAAGAGAGAAGACGTTGTTCAGGAGGAGAGAATGGGCAGCAGTGTCAGATGCAGCCAAGAAGGCAGAAATGATGAGTACTGAGAAAAGATCATTGTGATTAAGAGATTGTTGAGGGGGTGAAGCCTAGAGAAGCGATCTCTAAGGATCTCCCAACCTGGCTCTCAAAATAGCCTTAATTTTTATTTGTTTTGCATTTTCAGCATTCCCTTGTATAAGATTTGGTGCTTTAAGTTTTCTCCTTTTTCTCCCCACTCCTCAAGATGCCACAGAATCTGACATGCAATCGTGTTAAACAAATTTCCACATTAGTTATGTTGTAAAGAAGAATCAGGACCAAAGGGAAAAACCGCAAGAAAAGAAAACAAAAAAAGAAAATAGTATGCTTCAATCTGCATTCAGATTCCATAGTTCTTTTTCTGAATGTGGATAGCATTTTCCGTCCCTAGTCTTTTGGAAATGTCTTAGATCATTGCATTGCTGAGAACAAAACAGCTTTATAAAGCACATATAGAGAGTAGGATAACCAACAAAAGGTCACAGTGAGGCATTTTTCTCGCCCATGACAGCTTGAGCATAAAGAGAGATTTGTGAACACTGGGGTGTGGCACACGCTGGGGGCCTTTGAGGCAGTGACACCTGATCAGAAAGAGATTCCAGGGAATCCCTCTACTAGTTCTGGGTGCAAGGTCAGGCACCCTTTGGCCCCACTGTCACCCATTACCCAGTTGGGGGTTGCAGTTGTAAGGGAGCTGAGGCCGCACCTGTAAGGACAAAAACAAAGACCAGAAGGGCAGTGACCAGAACTCCTTCTAGATCATACCACCATGGAGGCCCTGAAAATTTAGAGAGGCCCCCAGCCCTTGCTGTGAAAGCAGCATAACCTAAACCTGAGATGATGAGTCCGAGCAACCTACTCTCTCAGAGGCCAGCAGAGCCTACCTCTAGTCTGATCTAGACAAGAAGGTTGTCACTGGAACCCTGTACCAGAATGTTTTGGACTTAAGTTTAGCTATTTTTTTTCTATTCTCTTTTATTTAATCCTCTAACTTTTGTTGACTTCAAAGAAGAAAAACCTTTATAGAAAACACCGAATAAATTTGACACAACATGCTTTTATAATTAATTTTCTCAAAGCCCTTTTCAAATATTTAAATTAGTCCACGTATTACTTTAGTGAAGTAAAATGCATAGTAAAATCTTCATTTTTCTAAAGAAACTGAAATGTGTCTGGTTTTAGAAACTTATCATAAACCAAGTACTGGACAAAAAAAAAAATCAGACTACTTACCTTTTTCTTGTGTTCTGTCATATAAATCATACTTCTGCCTCTTGCTTTCTTCCATGATTTGGACAGATGGCCTAGGTGCCCTTTTGCCCTCTCCCTGCATTTCCCTCCCAGCCCCCAAATACCTTGAATTCTGAAGGAGGATCATAGCACATTGAATTAACAGCGGACAATAATTCATGCCAGCTGTGTACATGTGTACTTCAGAGAAGTCACGTGGCAGGCACAGCAGGTACAGCAGTGGAGTTTCACCTTTTATCCAACTTTACTCCTTTTGTAATGGAGCTCTGATCCATAACACTCCATAAAATATACCTTTATTGGCCAAGAACAAGTCAACCTTGGATATGTCCTCTCATGAGTAGTTCTTTTAGGAATTACATTACGTCTGCTAGCAGTGCCACAGTGAAGTGTTCAATCATTCACATAATTTTAATAAACATAATTTTTTGCCTTAGAAGCGGATCAAGATGAAGCGCTCAACCTTGGGGTTTTTGCTGCTGTAATTTGTCTTCATAAAACCCTTTATAAGGCACAGCTTAAAACACTCCACACCTCATGAAGTACAATCCACACTTAGTGTCAGTAGTCGTGTAAAGTGAATTCATGACTTAAGTTACAGAGGGAGGAGAATTAAAGTAAGTGATTTGTCAAGAGTCACGCAAATAGTTGTGATTGAATTGAATTACGTTTGGCCCCTATGCTCTTCAGACTAGTGGTTAAACCTTCAGGTTGCCTGATGGGGGAATTCTGAAGTTTTGGTGATCAGAAATCACAGTTCCGATCACCTGTTAATAACAGCCTCCAGACTGTTAGAAGAGGATAACTTCTTATTAAGGATATTTCCACTAAATGGGACATAACTGTAAAGCACTGAGTTTCTTATATACCTTAAAGGAAAAAAAAGGGCAAATTGTATGTGATGGAAATTCAATTTTACGTGCCATGCACTTTGTTCTTTAATGCGAAAACGCTTGTGTTTGCTGGTTCTCATCAAGTTTAGAATATTAAAAAAAGAAAAAAAACCAGGCATGAAGGTAGGAAAGTTCACGTGGGATTATGTGTAGGAGTTTGTTTCAGATTACTCCAACTGCTACAAAGTCACCATTAAAATTCTGTAGTATACAGAAAAAATTTCTGTTATCAGATGATATTAGGAGACAGTTGAGTGGATGTCCCCTAATAACTTGGTTGCAGTACATGAGGCCCTGTCTTGTTTTTTACATTTATATGCCCTGCTGATCCCTTGCTCTACCAGAGTGGTTATGGTCTATGTATCTGGTGGTTTTTTGTGTGTGACCCTGTTGTTAAATACCTAGGGCATGTTTTTACCAATGGAATACAGGTTGACTGTGGTGGAAAACAGTGAGTCAGTAGGAACTGTGTTATGGAGAATATTCCAAGCCATTCCCTTTTCTGCGGGCACATGGGGAGACAAAAGCCAAACAAAGCTTTAATAAATGGGGGGAGGGAGAGAAACTTAGCCAATATTTTAACCAATAGCCAATCAATAGTTAATATCCTTTCTAGTGAACTGTCCTATTTAGAGCATAACTCCAGAAGAAACGTTAAAAAGCTATAAATAGTCTTGAATCCAAATCAAACTTATCATTGCTACAAAACAACTATTGTGTTTTTTTTTACTCCCAATGTATCTGTCAGTGGTATCATCAATCACTCATTCCTCCATGTTTGAAACATTGATATTATCTTTCGCTTTTCATTTCATTTACCAGCTCTTGTGGATCATATGTTGTCCATATCTTTACCATCCATCTCTTCTGTGTTCCCACTTGAATAAATCATATAAAGCTCACTTCTCCCTTTTAAACAATCCTACTTTCTTGTCCTAAAAATGCTTACTTGATAATATGCTTTTTACTCTTATCCAACTTAGCTTATTCCTTGTATATGCTTTGTTTTACTGTTTCCATACCTCTGTGTATGATAGTCCCCATACCTCGAATGCCATCCTTCACACAATTCCCACCCTCATCACTACTAGCTTTTAAAATATTTATCCATCCTTTAAAACTCAGTTCAAATGCCACCCCTTATAGGAAGCCTGCTGTGATTTTCCCCTGCTCCTCCTGTGCCATCAGTGATATTCTCCTCCCTCAAACCTCATGTAAGTCTATACTTGTGCTTCTCTGAGACGTTGCAGTGGATACTACCTGTTATGAATTGATTTGAAGTCAGTGACCCTGTGTTAGAATTTAATAGTCATCTTCATCTGACTAAGTGACTGTTTTGGGCCTTAATTTCCTCACATGTAAAATTAAAGGATTAGATTAGATGACCTCTTAGGTCCCTTTGAACATTAAAGTTATGATCCTGTGGCATACTTGGCATACTTTCATGTTTTTAAAATGCTTTTAATATTGCTTGTGTATTTGTCTAACCCCCATTAGACAATAAGCTCCCTGGGGGCAGAGACTTTGTTCAAATTTTGTATCCCTTTACACTGTGGGTATTCAGTAATAAATAAATCTGATAAATAATGCGCTGATGTTCAGTGTTACTCAGTGAAGCAAAGCATTACACTCACCTCCTAAACTCTTCATCCTGTCTTTCCTCTATTTGTCTCTTCCTTTCTCTCCTTTCAAATGGCAAATAATAGCTTTAAATGTTAAAGCAGTTTTTTAAACAAGGTTCTGTTAATGCCTTTTATTTTTTACACAAGACACATTTCCCGCTATCTCCTGTTAAAGCTTTTTCATATACTTAATTTCATCTGATTTTTGTAACTCTAAGGTCGGCATAACAAATACAGGACATGGTTTGCCCCCACTTTACAGATTGACTTAGAAAACCATATATGTTTATGTTTCTTTTTTTTAATTAACTGTTACTATTCAGTTATTTCAGTTGTGTCTGATTCTTCATGACTTCATTTGGGGTTTTCTCAGCAAAGACACTAGAGTAGTTTGCAATTTCTTTCTCTAGTACATTGTTCATTCTCTAGTTCATTGAAATTGAGGCGAACAGGGTTAAGTGACTTGCGCCTAGGGTTACACATGTAGGAAATGTCTTGAGGCCCCAGTCTTCCTGATTCCTGACCTACCATTCTATCCCCTGCACCACTTAGCTGCCCATTTTTGTACATACGGGTCCTTTTTCTCTGTCTTTGATCTTTTTGGATTGTAGACCTAGCAGCTGAATTAGTAGGCAAATAATACTCACATTTAATGGCTTTTTGACATACTTACAAATTGCTTTCCATAATAGTTGGACCAGTTCACAGTTCCATCGACAGTACATTATTAATTTATATGTTTTCCTACTACCATTTCAACATTTGTCGTTTTCCTTTTTTATCAATATAACCAATTTAATGGGTGTGCAGTGGTACCTCAAGAGTTGTTTTAATTTGCTTTTCTCTAGTTATTAGTGATTTAGAACATTTTTTCATATTGCTGTTGATAGCTTAGATTGCTTCCTTGAAAAAATGACTATATCTTTCAACTAGTTGTCATATGGAGAATGGCTCTTATTTTAAATTAAACTCAGTTCCCATGTAGCTTTAAAATGAGACCTTAATTAGAGAAACTTGCTAAAAAGATATATTTTTCCCCAGTTTCCTGCTTCTCTTCTAATTTTAGCTGAGCTGGTTTGGATTGTCTAAAAACTTTAATTTTGTGTAATCAGAATTACCCATTTTACCTCATGTAAAGCTATCTAGCTTATTTTGGTCATGAACTCTTCCCCTATCCATAGATCTGTCTAATAGGTAATTCTTTTTTCCTTTGTTACTCTATATGTCTAAATTATGTACTTATTTTGAACTGGAGTGTTTCTTGCTTAGAAACCAGTATCTCAATTGTAAACTTCTAATCTGCCACCCATTTCTGTCCCTCAAGGCTAACAAATTCCCACATGGACAGGAAATCAGCTCTTTTTGCAAATTTTATTTCCATACTGTGATTTTTAAAGCATAAGAAATTAGTAGCCAAAGCCACTTGTAGTGAATAAAAAACTTCATGTTTGTCAGATATTTCTATGAAACCTAAAATCCAAGAATGAGACTAAATAGTATTCCATAAGAACTTAAGAATCACTGTGCTGGGTTAGTCCAGGAGGTTGCTGCTGACATTAACTGCACTGATATGGTTGCCTTCCACAATATCTTCCTCATAGAACTGGGGCTGAAACAATTATGAGGCACCATTAACCACCATTAAACTCAGTTGAAATTATTAAAAATGAGAAAACCTCTTGTTGGATGGATTGCCCTTCTCTTGGTTCCTTACACACTTCAGTTCATCCTTTTAGCAGTTATACAACAGATATCCAAAGAAAAGTTCTAAAAATATTCTGAGCCATAGCTACACCACTGAAATAAATAGTCTTCTAACCTAATAAAGAGTATTTTATAAAACTGCTATGTGAGAATTGGCTATGGCTAAGAATATGGTTCTTCTACCTTTCATGGAAACTGTTTTTAGTAGTATTTGCATTTTCTTACTAGATTCTATTGACCGGGCCATCCTGCGTCCTGGCCGGCTGGATAAAACCCTTTTTGTGGGCTTGCCATCCCCTGCAGATCGTTTCGCCATCTTGAAAACTATCACAAAGGTGAGTAAAGGGAATCATGTTTTCCATTTGTAAAAGGATTCTGTTTCAGGTAGAGCATCATAATTTAGGCAGTAAGGTGTATAGTAAAAAAAAAAAAAATAGTTGAAAACAACATCCAAGCTTTTTTCTTTTTATAACTTTGCCTAGCTTGGAGCTTGAAGTATTTTTCAGAATTGACAAAGTTTAAATTTCCATTTTTCCCAGGCTCAAAATCATCTAATTAAAATTAGGACAAATTACCTAGCTTATTGTTTAGATTTCAATGCTTAATTAATAACATTACCTGTTTAAACATACAAAAAGAACTTTATTAGATAGTGTTTATCTTGAGAAGTCTCAGTGTAATATTAGGCATATTATCTTACTGTATCTGAGCTTAACAGAAATTAGTGGCAGTTTTGTTTACTAAAGGGTTAGCAGAATTAGACTCCTTGTAAATGTCTGGAGTTTTAAACCACTGAATTGAATTTTATGCGCGGTTGTCAAATGCTGTCTTTCAATATCAGGGCTAAAAACTTGGTTTTCTGACATTTTTCAGTATAGTAACATTCTTTTTTTCAATTGATGCCTTTCACATCCCAAAGTCAGTGATGAAATGAATGGACTTCTATGTACCAAAACATTTATAATAGCAAGGAACTGAAAGCAAATTAACAAATCCACTGATTACAGAACGATGAAACAAGTAGTAATACATGAATGTAAAGGAATATGCTTTTTTATAAAATACAGTGCATGCAGATACAAAGAAGCAGGAAAAGATTTATATTAACTGTTGCAGAATAAAGTAATCAGAGCCAGGAAAAATATCTGTGAATGACTACAGCAGTGTAAATTGAAAGAACTTTATGATACCAGAATTTTTTGATGGGTTGCTAGATTTTTTTTTTCTCATATTTTGTTATAAGGGCTCCTTTTCTGAATGGATTAGAGGTGAGTTACATTGGGAAATGTAGGTGCTGTAAAAACATGATCTCAATAAAATTTTATTTTAAAAAAATATCCAAAAAGTGAAGCATCATTCATTTCTGAATCTATCCTTTCCCATCTTTCCCTCCTCAACAAGTCTTCCATTGTAATGAAGATTTACAAAGAAAGAGGAAATAAAAAGTAGTTTGACAAAATCAGCCAACACATTAATCACATCTGACAGTCTATGTAATCTTCCACTTCTGGACAATGAAAGATGAAGATGTATTCTTTAATTTTCTCTGGAGCCAGGCTTGCTTATTACAGTTACACAATATTCAGTACATTGTGTACTTTATTTTCTTGGTTATACTTTACTCTCTGTCAGTTCACTTACATCATCTTGGGATTATTTGTTGTCATTTCTTTTAGCAAACTAATATTCTATTACAGTCATGTATCATGTTAGCCATTTCCAAGTCTAGGATTACTTGATTTATTTCCAATTCTTTGATACCACAGAAAGTGCTGCTGTCAATATTTTATTATTCTGGGACCTCTCTTTCTGGCTTTGAGCTCACTGAAGTATGTATCAAGTAGTGGGATTTTTGTGTCTAAGGATAGGAACATTTAGTCATTTTTGTTTTAGCATAATTCCAAATTGGTACCAGAATGGTAAGACCAACTCACAACTCCCCTAACTCTGTATTAGTTACCTATTTTCCTGTAGCCCTTCCAGCATTAACTATTTGACTTATTCTTTGGAGGACAAAAAAAAAATCTTAAAATTACCAAATTGTGAACTCCTGACATCTTAGAATTTTAAATTCAGTAGCAGGGACTATCTTTTTCCTTTCTCTGTATCCCCAGCACTTAGCACAGTGTGTGGCACATAATGGGTACTTTGTTTATCCATTTCCTGATGGGTGGGCTCCTACTCAGTTTCCTGTTGATGCCTCTTTGGGTTGTAAAATCAAATGAGAATTGACATGAACATATCTATCACTTTAATGTTTGCAGAGTGTTTTTACATTTTGATTTTCACAACAATCCTGTGAATTATCTATGCAAGGTAGAGGTTTTATAGATTGGGAAACAACCAGTGCCTTCCCCCTGCTCATACAGCCAGTATAAATGATAGAAATGGGGCATAAATGCAACTTTTCCCAAGTCCCACTTCAGCATTTTTACCCTTATGCCATGCTAGTAATACCACACATAGCCATATAAAGGAAATGCGTACCTGTTTTCACTTGTTGTTAGAATTTGGTTTTTTCCTGGAATTACATCAAAATTCTTTGAAGTGTGGACTGTTTTCCCTTAGACTGTGCAGAACTCATCATCCATTTCTGATCCTTGTGTCTTTTGAGATGAAATATTTAAAATGTTTTAGGTACCATCAGTTGTCAGTTACCATTCCACAATGAGTGCCTACTCTCAAAAGGGCATTTCTTCCAGACCCCACTGAAAAGTGTTCATTTCTCTCTCTCCAATGTAGAATGGAACCACACCTCCCCTGGATGTTTCTGTCAGCCTAGAGGCTATTGCTCATGACCCTCGATGTGATTACTTCTCGTAAGTATTTATTGTTTTCCTCCAGTTTCAAAAAAGGAATATTCCTGGTGAGATATTGAAATGTGTATTACTGTGAATGTGAGATCTCATCTTCGTAAACTTCCTTCTCATTGTTTCCACTGTGCACAAATTCTATCTGTCTTGTTTATCTTTTCTAATATATAAAAGAAGATATGAATGACTGCCAAATTGTTCCAGTGAATAGGAATACTAAAATTTTTCACAGACATTGACTTACTGACCTACTGTTGGATGAATTATTCACCAAATAGGTTTTTCTATTTTTAATGTTAGCCTTTTTTGTCTTTAATTTATGATGTATAAGAAATGAACTGTGGAGGATGTGGGAGAGTTGGAACACTAATTCATTGTTGGTGGAGCTGTGAGCTCATCCAACCATTCTGGAGATAATTTGGAACTATGTCCAGAGGGCTACAAAAATGTGCATACCCTTTGACCCAGCAACATTGCTACTAGGACTGTATCCCCAAGAGATCATAAAAATGGGAAAGGGTCCCACATGTACAAAAATATTTATAGCAGCACTCTTTGTAGTGGCCAAAAACTGGAAGTCAAGGGGATGCCCATCAATTGGGGAATGACTGAATAAATTTTGGTAGATGAATGTAATGGAATACTATTGTGCCATAAGAAATGATGAACAAGAAGACTTCAGAGAGGCCTGGAAGGACTTATATGATCTGACACTGAGTGAAAGGAACAGAAGCAGGAGAACTTTGTACACAGCAACGACCACAGTGTGCAAGAGTTTTTTCTGGTAGACTTGGAATTTCGTAATAATGCAAGAACTTATTAAAAAAAAAATCCCAATGGTGGTTTTCTAAGGCAAAACGCCTTCCACACTCAGAGAAAGAAATATGGAAGTCATTCGCAGAATGTAGCAGATCATGTGTGTGTGTGTGTGTTTGTGTATCATGTTTTGATTTGTTATATGATTTCCATTTATTTTAGTTTGACTACATAGCATGATTATAGTGAAAATGTACTCAATAGGAAAGTATATGTAGAACCTATACAGAATTGTATGCTGTTGTGGGGAGGGAGGGGAGTAGTGGGGGGTAGATGTAGGGGGGATAAAATCTTAATTTTATGGCAGTGATTGTAAAACAGTATTTTTTAATAATAATAAAATAAAATTTAAAAAAAAGGAAATGAACTGTGAATAAATTAGGACTGCAACACATCAAGGGTAAGATTTATGGAATTTATTCACATTTCCAAACTCCTCATACTTATTGAAATGTTCTGAATTTCAACACTGTTGCCAATGTATTTTGTAATAGTTGTTTTATCTTCAGTTTTACTTAACAGAAGAATACTGTTAAATTTTTTCTCAAATATTGTATTCCCTCCTATGCAGTAAAAATATCAGAAGTTATGTTGTGCCATTAGAAAATACTATGTAAGCTAATATTCAGACGTTCTGCTCTTTGATTTTAAAATGTATTTATGTTCATTATTTCTAGATGCAGGAACAAAAAAATGACACGTTGAATAGTTAGACTAGCTCTAAAATTTATAGCTATTCATTATAATTTAGAAACACTGCTTAGAAGTGTATATCTTAAAGTATCTCCAGTGAAAAAGTAGAGTTGGTGTAGTGAATTCTTAGCCCTAATTTAGCTAAGAGCTTTACTCCTCATGGATTTGGAAATTTTATAAGCAGTGTGAAAATCTGTTCAGAAAGAGCGTGTGCTGTCTTTTTGCATATGAAAATGAAATAGAGAAATAATTGTTCTACTGATAGGATGTAGCTGCTTTCTAGTATTGGTGACAAGCTTCACTGATCTTTCCCAACACTTTTACGCTTTCCCCTCCATTGATGCCATAGTGCAATCCTGTTTCTTTTCTAACAAGTAGCTAAAGTAGTCTTGATGACAGATAGTTACAACTGCTATTTAGAGAAAAGTTGGTGGGAGGAATAAAAAAACCAGCATGTTATTAGAACCACAAAATTCCTTAATTGCATTCCCCCAAATTAATATTTCTTAAGTGATTTTTGAGGATTTTTTAGCTTTATTTAATAAGCAGGTCTTCAACCATATATAGTAAATAAGTTTTGTGACTAAAATGAAGTTCTTTTTCATCTAGAGATCATAATATAACAAAGGAGAACTGGGGTCTTTTGGTAACTAAGGTCTTTGTCAGAACAACCATTTCTTCTTAAGTTTTACAAATTTTTTAAAACCTATAATACAGGCAATAATATATGCTGTTTCTGTTGGCCAGGAGCATTTAATTGAGTATACAAGTTAATCTTGTACCAGAGCATTTTTTTTTTATTAATAAAATAGGCCAAGTCCTGTCAGCTTTCTGTGTCTTGCTTAAATAGTTAATGTATTCACTTGAGCTTGTAAAATTTGAGGTTCCTTTTGCCTGAACAAAGTATATCAGAGGTTTCTCAGTATTTATATTCTCTCCACTTGAAACATTTGGTACACATGTCATTTTCCACATTTGGTAGGTACACCAGTCATGGATTTTATGGATGAAAATGTGGAAGTTAAGAATGTAAAAGTTGGTTATTTAGTTCTTATCTTTTCAGAGTATAAATAGCATTTAAATATCAAATGCAGATATAGGGAATGTAAATTGTGTAATGAGATAGGACGATTTATTCATTTTCTGATTTTAAGAAGAGTAGGAAAAGTATCCTAAAAAAAGCTCAAATCACCTTTCTTCCAGTCTTAGCCAGTTCATTCTGTTCTCTTTGGTCAATTCCTTCCACAAGTATTTAGTTGGAGGGGTTTTTGATCAATATGATTTTTGCCTCTCTCAGAATCACTCTCCATTTTGCAGTTTCTAGTGTATGTGATAAGTTCAGGCAATAAAATGAATAAAGACAATCCCCTGAACATCTGTTTCTCTACTGCAGTGGTGCCGATCTTTATCTTCTGATACGAGAAGCTTCCATCTGTGTCTTGAGGCAGGAAATGGCAAGTCATAAGAGTGGTAACAAAAAAGGTAAGCGTGCGTCAGGCCCCTCAGTTCCAGTTTAATTTTTATTGTTGGGAAATCTCTTCAGAGGAAGGGTTTCTATTCTATGAAAATCTGGTTGTATTAGCTCTATAATTATGATGTTAAAACGGACATATTTCTGATGATATTGTTTTAGAAAAGAGGCATTTCCGTGACTGATAAACCAGTTCTGAAGAGAACCGCAAAGTTTTCTTTAGCCAGCTGAGTAAAACTGCCTCCTTTTCATTTTTAGCATGAAAGGGCATGGCATTTACATGCTGAATATATAATACCTTTTAAAAATCTGGCCCGTCTTCTTAAGGATTGACTCAACCAGTGGAGGGAAATTCCTAATCATATTTTCATTTCTCTTAGAAAAACAGTTTGAATGCCCTCTAACTACAATTTATAAAGATTGAGATCTGCATTGGTGGAAAATATTCTTCTAACTTTAAAGTAACTTTTTAAATAGTCTAAGAAACAATTTGATACCATTCTTACTAAAACTTAAGTTTTCCAGGTCATCTTAATTTCAGTACTAATTTTACAACATAAATGAATGTCCTTTCCTGCATCTTGTTACTTTTATCAGGTGGCTCTGTAGTTTATTTTTTAATTTACTATAGATAATTCAGTTTATAGACTCAATGCTATGACTCTTCTTATTTGGAAACTTGTGCTAATATAATGTCCCTAATTTCTTCTTTCATCTCTCTTGGGAGGCTAAAACTTTAAGAGAAAGTCACACAAAGCCTCCCCATAAACAAGAAGTATAAAACCTTCTGGGATGAGGATCTTGTTTAAAAGAAACTTTCCATTTTATTCTTTTTAGAAATGAGTTAAAACTTTCCCTTCTCTTCTCTTCTCTGTTGTTTGCATACAACACTTGCTTATATTTTGCTACCATCAGCTGCTTCAAATATAAACCATATCACTTAAGAGAGTTCTTTAGAAGCTCTTCTGAGTCTCTGTACCTTACCTGAGAGGCAGACTGGCCTGTAATAGTGAATATAGAGGGTTGGTTGTCCTTTGAATGAGAAAGATCTGGATTAAAGTCTGACCTTGCACATATACTAGCTGTGTGACCTTGGGTAAATTTTTTCAGTTCCTTGGGTTTCTCTAAGACTTAAATTACAAATAGTGGTACATCTACATCAGTGGAGAAAGTTTCCACACCAGGAGTTCTACAAGGGTGAAATCATTGGTGTAAACCAAAAAAGAAATACCTGATGTAGAGCAGACCATAGTAAATGTTTTAATGTATACTTAAATTAGCTTCATAAGATAGAAAATACAACAGAAGAAAGTCTTCTTGAATAGTGTTTATCTGCAAGAAAATGGGATTATTTCTTTTACAAGCTTTTATCCATTGATTGTTGCAGATTTTGCCATTATACAAACTCACAGCAGTGGGAATGTAGAGGTCACAGGTGTCAAATGCGCTAGTTTACTGTACTAAGCAACTTAGGACAAACAAGATTAGTAGTACCTATCCTCATAAGATTGTCAGGAAAACATGAAACAAGACATGAATGTTTTGGTGATGCAGAAAGCACTGGAAGTTCTCAAGAGAGTGAATGGGAACCTAACCTATAGTAGATACTTTTGATAAATGAAAACTGTTTTATGAGGAACTAAAGCAGTATAACTCATGTGAAACTGAGAGGAGACTAATAAATTAGTGTCTAAATGAAAGAATATGTAGAAGAAACTTAACTGTCTTCCACTTAATCAGAGGGTCCCTGGCTGTCTAAATTTTCATTCCACTTTCCTCTCTTCCAGCTATAGTATTGATCCTTCTCCATAGATGAACTAAAAACTTTCATGTCTGTTGTCATGGTAGACAGAGTAGAATTTCTACTGCTAGAAATTCTTATTTTACATAGAATGTTACTTTTTAAGAAAAAGGGTATCAATACATGAAAAATATATGAGAGGACTCCCTTTTTAGGGTAATTATTCCATTTTATTTGGTGTTGAAACAAAATTCTAGATAAGAGATCTTGTAAGAAAATAATTCTTTAGGAAATGCAAAGCATAGAGATATTTTTATCAGTGATTATTGGAAATATATTGCTTTTTGGTACCCTCTTTGTGTTAACGTATCCTTGAGAATTAAGTAATTAAATCGTGTTCAGTAAGAGAGGCAGCATAGCACAGTGGAAGGAGCAGTGATGTGGCAGTTCAGCAAATCTGGATTCCAGTTCTAGCTAACCAAATGACTTCACCTTTAGAGACTTGGTTCCTTATCTATAAAATCAGGGCATTGGACTACATGACCTCTAAGCTCTAATATTCTTTTTTTCTAAGTCAGCAGACCAAATAATCAGTCAGACTGTATGTATATTTTTTCCATAGGAGAAGTCAAAGTTAGCCAGGAGCACTTTGAAGAAGCTTTTAAGAAAGTGAAACCTTCTACATCAAAAGAGGTAAGAAATGCCCTTTATGTAAAAAGGAGTGGAACTGGAATCATTTCAGGCCTATCTTCAGTCTGCCATCCCTTTTCCTAGAGAATCCCAGACTGCTATGTGAAATGAAAAGTCCAGCAACACTGCTACTTCTAAATTCAGGAGACTTCAGACTTTGGATAAGTTAAGGTAGAAACTTTAGCAGGAACACATTATGTGGTAAAATAAAATTGTCTAGTTATCCATGGAATTGGGAACAAACTGAAGAAAAATATTCTTCTATTTTATTATCCATGAGATTACTTCTCATATCTGTTCCACTGCTAACATTCTGTAGTTGTATACAAAATTTAAAAAAAAAATTTAACAAAACAACTTGCAAATAAGTATCCATTCAAGTATCAATTGGACCACGTATTTCTTACCTGGTGGCTTATCAAAACCAGGTTTTACTGAAGTTAAGCTATGCATTGGTTAGAAAGCTTTAGTGATTTACTATGTTTTGTGTTCATTCAGTGAAGTAGAAATAATATCCTTACCTTTGGATGAGAATGAGGTTAAGAAATTACCATGATCCTTTTTTTTTTCCTTCCTCATATCAGATTTCAGGTTTTGAATGTTCACTTTTGATTGTTGGCATCTTCTGTTTGTAATAAGTGAAATAGAAAGACTTGTTAAGAAGTGAAACCAGTTCTTGCAAAGATTACAAAGGAAGGGGTTGATATCCAATATACAAAGATGAATCTGAATTGGATGCTGTTAGGAAATCCATTTTCACTTGAGCATCTTACTGTTTCCGGGCTCTTTGGAGAGCATTCACAAATTACAATGTTGCTTGGTCGAGAGAACTTGTTTTTAAATCATTAACTGTTTACCAGTAATAGCTTCAAATTTTCCCTCATTCTTATTACTAATTGAAAAATCTTATTTCAAAATCCCTAACAATTGTGTAGAATGAATTGCTTGTGGCTTACTCCATAGCTTTAGTGGCACAAGACAGTATATTACTAGGTGGGTAGTCATTCAAGGTCCTGTACAACCTAGTGCCAAATTAATTGTACTTTTCTCAAATTCTAGCCAACTAAGATATCCCCAATACACACCTTACAATTTCTTAACTCCGCTTGTGCTTTTATTCATGCTGGAATTTCCTCCTTTCCTATTCCTGGAATTTCCTACCTCACCCTCTGTTCTTCAGCCCTTTCAGTCATGTCTGACTCTTTGTAACCCGATTTGGGGTTTTCTTTTCTCCAATTTATTTTACATAGGGGAAAACTGAGGCAAACAGGATTAAGTGACTTGCCCAGGATCACACAACTAATAAGAGTCTGAGGCCAGATTTGAACTCAGGAAGGTTTTTTCACACTCCAGGTCCACCTTCCAAACGATGTTGCAGCATCTCTTCTTTCTCATTTAGGAGATTTCACAATGATGCAACATATATTTTTAAAGCACCTGTGTTCCAGGCACTGTGAGGCAAAAACAAAACAGTCCCTACCTCAAGGAGTTTACATTCTTTTGGGGTAGGGATGAGGATAAGAGTTGGAAAATTTATAACAAAAGATCACAAAGAAAATGTGAGGGGAGGCTTCCTGTTGTAGGTCCTCACCTAAACTTTGAAGGAAGCTGGAAATTTGAGCCAGACATGAGGAGATGGAAAGCATTCCAGCCAAAGGGACAGCCTATGCTAAGCCACAGACAAGAGAGAGGTAATGTGGAGACCTTCTCACTGCTCCCTTACTCCACATTCCTGTTTGTAAACAATTTTTTTCAATTAACAAATGTTTTTTTCATTCCCATCCCCTTTAGAGGAAAAAAAGAAAAACAAAACCTAAACCCCTTGTAGTATAAACACGTGGTTAAAACAAATTCCCACACTGTCCATGTCCTAAAATGTGCCTTATTCTCCACATTGAATGTACCATCTCAGTCAGGAGGTAGGTACCATCTGTATCATCACGACTATGAAATCATTGTTGGTTTTTGTGTTTAGAGATGTTTTTACAGTATTGTCATTTGTAAATTGTTCTGGATCTGCGCATCTCACTATGTATCAGCTCATACCAGGCTTTCCAGAATTCCCTGAAACCATCCTTTTTAACATCACATTCCTTGGTTGAGAAGTCCCCCCTCCCCTTAGTTTCCAGTTCTTTGTAACCACACACACACACAAAAAGCTGCTGTAAATATTAATATACATATGGGATTTTACTTGACTTCTTAGGGGTCATTTTCCCTTTTTCTTTGATTCAGGGGAAAGGCCTAGTTTTATTTTGTTTTGTTTTTTATCTGCAGAAGTTGAATAATGTTGTACATTTCCTTTTTGTCCTTAGAAACCAAGCTAAAGAAAAAGCTTGAGAGTCCTATAACAAAATCTTTTGAGTAGTACTGGCTCAATGCTGTTGTGAACTGGGTAAAATGCCCCTTTCTCTAGGTAACTTTCAGCCTCAATTAATTCTTTCTCTCCTGTGGTGAAAGTTTCCTCCTGTAGCCCTATGGCATCTTATGGCATCTGTGTAACTGTGAATAGTAATGACTTTTACCTCTATGACCAGCATAGACTATTTATGTTTTGAGACAGAGCTCACATGCAGAGAGTTGTCATTTTACTCATCAAATCCTTTATAACATTACTATTTCATTTAATTTAGAAGATAAAGACCATAAGGCAAAGATCCTCTTCATCTTGGCTCCTTCCTGTGTGGGGTCCAGGCTCTTCCAGTTTTATCTAAAGGTCACTTAACATTCCTGGGAACAAAGTGATTCACAGTGTTTCAAGATGTTTTATCAAAAGAAACCTTGACTCGCTGACTACTTATGATTTAAGTAATCTTAGAAAACATGTGTGATACCTGTTTTACATATTTGTTTGAATTCAGAGATGGTACCATGCCCTCTTTTTTAAGCTCCCAGCCAGACCAAATCCTGATGGTTTAACATGTAGGATTTTGCTGGACAGATAAATTCACTCTTGCTTTCCTTCCCCATCCTGTCAGATCCTCACTACAGACAGCAGGCATCCATTCGTCCAAAAGACTGCTCTGGCACTAAATATCTGATATATGACTTTATCATTAATATCCCTGACACATTAATTAGTTGTAGGAGCTTGGGCACATGATCCACTTCCCCTAGATATTTCCCCAAAGGAGCTATCTATGCCTACCAATTCTATAACACAGCTATTACTGGGAGAAAAAAAACCCTGTTGCTTAACGGTTGGAGAAATCCACCATCCCAATAATCTAGATACCGAATGTAAGTATCACTGGGAGAGGATTTGGGGGACATACAGTTTTAACAATAAAGTGACTAATGTTTTTTATTAAACGTGCCAGAGCTTAGATGACTAAGCTAGCTATACATTTATAACAGTGGCATTTCTCTTTTGAGAATATTTTTAGAATTCTTCTTTGGGTCTTGTCTTTGAAATCTATAGCTCTTCTTTAGGGGCATTAACTTTTCCCAGTAGTGGCAAAAAAACAAATCACTTTCCTGTGAGAGTAGATCTTTATTTTAGCAAGTTCATCAAGTATCCAAAATCAGTTTCAGCACTTTGTAGTCAAGTCTTACACAGCGGCAAAAAGAAGAACCCTTGCTTTATGAGGGAACATTGACCAACGTGGCATACTCAGAAGGGTTTGTGTTGGTTAGATTGAATGCGCCTTTATTAACTGTATGAGGACAAAGGAAAGAGGTTAAATGGAACTCAGCTTTTGAAACTAGGTGGAAATACAAAGCAAATTTTAAATATCTGCTGAATTTCTTGTATTTTAAGTGCTAGGTCCCTGGTCTTTGGAATTGGTAACACTGTCCTAGGGAGGGGGCTCTCTAGTCCCCTTCCAGAACCCATTCTCTCTGATCCTCATCTCCTCTCACCTAGATTATTGCCATGCATTCCTGATTGGTCTCCCTGTCTCAGATCCCTCCCCATAGTAGTCAGTCCTCCACAAAGCTACCAAAATATTTTTTTCTCTAACTCAAATCTGACTGGGTCACTCCATTGCTCAGTAAACTCAGATGGCTCCTAGTGCCTCTAGATTCACATATAAAGCCCTCCCTGTCTAGCCTTTAAAAAACCTTTTATGACCTTGCACCCACCTGTCTTTACAGCGTCTGTCTCCGATCTTTGTGCCTTTTCATTGTCTGTCTCCTGCCTGGAGTATGTTCCCTCAACACCTTTGCCTCATAAAACCCTCGTCTGTCAGGACATCGCTCAGGATGCATCTTCCCTGATTCCTCACAACTGCTAGTGCCTTTCCTCCTCTATTACCTTATAGTTAACTCTTTTGTATTTATTCAGTTTCTATTCATATATTACTCTTTGTTGGTGAGAGTAACTATCTCTCCTCTCCCTCTCTTCCTTCCCCTCCCCCCCAATATCCATACTGTTGCCAAGGCCTGGCAAATTCACCCTGGCAGCATCTCTGCAATATGCCCCCTTCTGACATTGCCATCATTCTAGTGCAGGCCGTCATCACCTCACACTGTCATTATTGCAGTAGACTACTACTGAATCTGCCTGTCACAAGTCTCTCCCCACTCCAGTCCATGTTGCATTCAGCCACTTAAGTATTTTCCTGAAATTATCAAGCCCAGTCCAGTCATGTCACCCCCTACTCAGTAAACACCAGTGACCTGTATTGCCTCTAGCAGCAAATACAAAATGCTTTATTTGGCATTCAAAGACCTTCATAACTTTGCCCTCTCCTACTTTGCCAGTTTTCTTACACCTTACTCCTGGACCTGTACTCTTCTGTCCAGTGACACCATTCTGGCTATTCCACGAACAGGACATTCCATCTCTCTGGTCTGTGCATTCTCTCTGACTGTCCTCCATGCCTGGAATTCTCTTCCCTCCTCTGCTCTGACTACTGACTTTCCTGGCTTTTTTAAGTCCCAACTAAAATCCTACCTGATACAGGAAGCCTTACCTAACCCTTCTTAATTCCAGTGCCTTCTCTCTATAGCTTGCTTTATGTATATTTGGATGCATGTTGTCTTCTCCATTAGATTGTAAGCAACTTGAAGGTAGGAATTACTATATGTCTCTTTTTTCATCCCCAGCACTTAAGTCAATGCCTGGCATATAGTAGGCACTTAATAAAGACTGATTGGTGTAAATTGTTGCTAAGGTTTTAACTAGAATGCTAATGTGAAGACCTAAACGAGTATTTCCTAGAGGATGCAGCTCCCACAGTTGATCAGAAGAAGAAATGGAAGGAAAGAGCGGAAAGACTGATATGTACAGAAATATTTATGCCAGCTCTTTTCATAATAGCAAAAACCTGGAAACTAAGAGAGTGCCCATCTAGAGAAAGGCTGAACCACTTATGGTATGTGAACATAACAGAATAATGTGCCACAAGAACATTATGAAATGACAAAACAAAGATCCGAGAACTGATGCCAGGTGAGATGATTTATACAGTGACAACAGTATTATGAAGAAAAACAGACAAATCAGGATGCCAGAGATCAAAGATGAAGCAGACTGTCCACCTCCTGACAGAAAGGGATAGATACAGAATGAGATAGACATTTTTTAATATGACAAGTGAGGGAATTTGCCTCTCTTGACTATGCATGAGTATTTTTTTTCTTTTCTTATTTTTTTTTAAGGTGGGGATGGGAAAGGTCAGCTGGGGGGGGAGAGAGAAAAGAAATGATTGATAATTGGTTAGGGTTTTTTTTTTTTTTTGTACATCAGGGAATGGGGCGGGGAGGGTCTGTGGAATTGGCCAGTAGGGAAAGTGATGTGTGGGGGTAGTTTTGATTTGAAGAGTCAGAAGTTCTACACAAATGAGAATTGATATAAATTTGTTATTCGTTCCAGAAATTTAACTTAGAATTTAGTTAGCCTGATTCACAGCCCACTTCATACCCTACAACCTTACCACATATTGTGGTGAAAATCAGAACAGTAGCTTTTTGTAGCTTGCCAAGCCTAGTAGGAAAATAAAATTGACAGTTTAACCCTCCCCCGACCAAGATTGCTTAACTTTCATAGTTATACTCTTTATCTTGAAAATTAGTACTAATGCAATTACCTAGCCACGTTTCATATTCAGGAGCAGGAAAGTGAACTAGTTTTTCCATTAGCTCTGGCATAATCTCAAGTAGTTACTACATCATAAGGAATTCGTGTACTGTACATGTCAGATGAAGCACACGTACTAGTCCTGTCTTCTGAGAATCGTGTCTGCCCAAAGGGCAGTGTGGGTATTGAAGTGTAAATGAGCATTTAGGAGTGGTTTCAGTCCTCCCTGTGAGGAGTTATAATTGAGCGCTTCCTGCCCTGAGCAATTTCTTTTGTTGCTTTAGGGCTATAGCCTAGGCACCCTACACCATGCAGGCCAACTCCCTGAACACTAGGCAGTCTCCAGGCTACTATTGCTGCTCACCCTACCTGAAGCTAGTTTGTTGCTTATTTATTTGCCTTCCTGGGGTGGTTAAACTGTGGTGGAAAATTAGCATCAGGGTGCTAGTAGAAAACAAAATCAAAAGGTTGAATACAACAGAAAGAGAAAGCAGCAGAGATTCAATGCCTAGGACACACCTTACATGACTTAAAAGAATGTTCAAATTGATTCTGTAAACACTTTGATTTGGCTATTAATATATGGCAGCAGTCACCATTTCTGCTTTTTTCCCTCCATCCTTAGTACAGTTTGTAATTTTACTTTCCCCCGAAACTTTACTAATTAGATCAGAAGAGAACCTTTTAACACCCTGTGTTTTATACAAACAATTCTGAAGGTTACCTGGAATCCCTATGGAAAGGAGCGCATATGAGGTTAGAGAATAGAACAGGTAGTATCCTGTTCTACAGCAGTAACCTCCTAATGTTCTCTCTTATTTTGTTCTTTGTCCGTGGCATCTTTAGGATCAAATGATGTATGAAAAACTTCGGCAATCCCTCAGCTGATAGCATCACTCTCTGTGTTTTTGGCCTGTGGAAGAATGTGTCAATTTTATCATATATGTTTGTATGGCAAAGGAGACCTTGACATTTTCCTTTGATTATTTGCCTTTTCAAGATGGCCCAGACATGGCTTTGGTTTCAAGTGTGAGCTGCTTAACGCCAAATGGTAAATATAAATGACTGCTGAAGATCTCCTTATTTCTCTAGAACTTTGTGCAACAACCGTCAAGCATTATACTTTTTTGGAAAGTAAAAGAACCAGAATGAAATAGATTACATGTTTATGCTATGTTTCTTCAATTGATTTCATCTTACTTTCACTGACTATAGATGAATTGTCTTCCAACGGAGGAGCCTGTTAGTTTGGGAACAGTTTTTCTTTTAGAAAAAGTACTGTTTTAAGACAGTGACATGAGGTATGGTCCTTGCCCTATTTATTGGACCTTGGATAGTCCCTCAAAACTTCTCCACATCTTAATTTGCTGATGCCTGTAAGCTGGAATTATTAATTGCCCTGCCTTTTTCACATGGTTGAAATAGATCAAATGAAATTTATCTGAGTGCTTTATAAATTGTAAATTTTGATGCAATTCCACATTTGGAGTGGGGGGGAGTTGCCCAACATCCTTAGGCTTGGATTTCCAAATATGGAGGCTGAAAGTCATCTTTAGTACAGGAATAACTTCAGGTTTAACACGTTGTCTAAACGAAAGTGCCATCCCCAACTGGAAAGCATCTGGGAAAAGAGAGAGAGAGAGAGAGAGAGAGTGAGTGTGTGTGTGTGTGTCTGTGTGTATGACAGAAAAAAGAAACTAGATTATGGATTAGGTGAAAGGGAAAGTTGTTACCTTGAAGAATTCTAACAGGCATCAAGTTTTGACATTTTTCTCTAAATGTTTTCAAATAGAGGTAAGTAGCAACACTACCTACCCTCTCCCTTTTTTGTTCTTTGTGAATGTTGTTTAAGCCTAAAATTTATCTGTCCTGGGGATTGAGTTTGTATTACTGCATCATTATAGTTATCACTGAGTCATATACTATATTGGCCACACATTTTCCCCAGGTCTAGTTTGTATGAAATTTAAGATACAATCTGTATTCTCACTGAATGGTTGTAAGATGACACATTGTTGGGAAGACAAAAAGGGAATGATAAAGTGACCAAGACAAATAGAACAGTAAGTAAAACATCTTTGAATGGAAAGAAATGTAAAAGTGTTAGTAAATATATTTTTATGTAATAATTTCTTGTGATTATTTGTCAATGTAAAGATATATGGATGTATGTCTTTATTTCCTTTCAAAGAGATTTTGTCGTAGGAGAGAAGCTTGTATGATATAGTATATGTTTTATATAAGTAATCAACTATTCTCCTTCCAAGAGGCAAGGGAAACAGTTCTATGAAGATAAGAAATGAACTTTGTTTTCCTGAATCTGAAGCCCCTCTGCATATGAATCTGTTGGCTTCCAGCCATGACATCTTCAAATTTCATCAATGATTAAGAAAGATTTAAGGTGTGAAAGATGGGAAATATAATATGGATCACAGTAAAAGCTTTTTAATATCAGCTAGTCCTTTGTAGATTTAATTAGGCTATGACCAGTGCATTTGTAAGGTGGGGGCCTACTGGTCAGAGTTAGATGCAAGACTGAGCTTAAGCATGGCATATTAGAAAAGAACACTGAATTTGGGATCAGAAGTCTTGAGCTTGGACCTATGTAACCTTCCCTTTCTATAGGCTTGCAGTTTCTTCATCAGTGAAATGGGGCCAGAGAGAAGGATTGGACTAGACTACCTCTAGAGTTCCTTCCAGGTGCAAAATTCTTTGAACCTGTGACCATCAGCTTCAAATTAGATTTCTTAGAACAACTTTATTTTAATAAGGTTGCATTTTTAATCTTTGCATCTCTGAAAATAGTATTTAGGTTGTGGCATATATGATTCATTTGATACCTAATGCAACTGCTAGAGTCTGTCTTGTCTCTTAATAGACAACTGTTGTACTAAGTAAATATATGCCTTAGAGAGAAATATAGGATCTAAGGAAATGTTCTCATCTTTCTGTCTGTGCCCAAATTAAATCTGTAGGGTAGAAGTACAACTACATCTGTTTCTCTATAACGTTCCACAAACGTTGTGTATAGACCTCTGTTCTGTTTCTGGATTTCTCCTGGAGTTTTCAGGCAGCAATCACCATATTGACTGTTCCTCAGCTCTTTCTGAAGCCATACTGGTTCTCAGATATATGCCTATCTTCCAGGTGAAGAATCAGCCTCTTAAGGAGGACTCTAGCAAGAATTTTGCCAGCAATGACTAAAAGAGAGATCCCCCTGTGATTGTTACAGGACAATCTATTCCCTTTACTCTTATAGAGATGGACAATGGAAGCATCCTTGAACCTCCTGGGGGATAACCTCCTCTTGCCATATAACCTAGAAAATTTCAGTTAGCTTTTGTATGATCAATGGTACCCCCTACCTTGTAAATCTCAGCTGGAATAGAATCAGCACCAGGTGCTTTGCCACATGAAAGGAGCCTAATGGCCCTCAAAACCTCTTTTTCAGTTGGAAGTTCAGCTAAGGAGGGATTGACTTCAATTTGAGGTAAACAGTCAGTGGCCTCAGCATTGATTGATGATGGTCTGTTGAGAATACTATGGAAGTGTTCAGCCAATCTCTCTAGGATCATGTCCTTATCACCAATCAATGTGGCTTCATTAGCACTGAGTAGTTGTGATGCACCATAGGTTTTTGGTCCATAAATAGCTTTCAGGGAATCATAAAAGTGCTTTGGATTGTTACTATCAGCATAAAACTGCATTTCATCTGCCTTCTTACTGAGCCCGGAATCCTGCATCTCTCTAAGCTTTGCTTATACTTTGCTTTTGATGGAATTAAATGCTGCCTTCTTAGAGGTGGGTGAACTATCCTGCTGGTAAATCCTGTGGAGTTCATGTTTTCCATTTAGCAGCTTCTGAATTTCCCCATCATTTTCATCAAACCACTCTTGGTGTTTGTGAGTGTTCTGACCCAGATGAGCAAATGCAGTGCTGTACACCAAATCTCTGAAAGCTGCCCACTCCTTTTCTGCTTCACTGTTGCCAACTGTCTATTGGCTCAACTTTCCCTCCAAGTTAGCAACAAACTGTTCACACTCAGAAAAGAGCTCTAATTTGTTGACATTAATTCTTCTGGTAGTCATTTTGCCTTGGAGGTGACACTTGATGAATGCGAATATTTAACTTGGAAAGGATAAGTCCTATGATCAGTCCAGCACTCTGCACCACACATTGCCTTCCTCACTCTCACATCTTGTCTACTCTTCTCTTTACAGTCACATAATCTATTAGATGCCAGTGTTTGCTGCGAGGATGCATCTATGAAGTTTTGTTGCGTTTAGGTAAACAGAAGATGGTGTTGGTGATGAGGTTATGCGATGCACAAGCGTTTAGCAGTAAATGACCATTGCTGTTGCTGTTTCCAACTCCATTCCTCCCTAGGACTCCCTGCCAAGTCTGGTAGTCTGAGCCTACACTATCATGAAAGTCACCCAGAATTATAGTTTATCCTTTTTTGGCACATTGACAATAAGGGTCTCTAGGTCTTCATAAAATTTTTCTTTGATTTCATCAGGGTTTGTCATGGTGGGAGAATAGGCACTGATGATGGTGGCATGGCGTTTTCCTGTGAGTGGCAATCACATTGTCATGAGCCTGTCATTCAGTTCTTTTGGCAGGCATACCAGCTTGCTGATTAGAGTAGTTTTGATTGCAAAACCCATGCCAGCTTCACGGCACTCCCCTTCACCGTGCCCACTCCAGAAAAAGGGGTACCCAGCTCCAACTTCAGTAAGCTGGCCTTCATTTACCAACATTGTTTCACCCAGGGCTGCTATTTGGAAGCAATACCTGTTGAGTTCTGTTGCAATAAGAGCAGTTCTTTCAGCTCTACTGGATTTTGTGTTGTCTATTAGTGTGCACATGTTCCATGTGCCGATGATGAGTGGAATCATCTTTGCAGATGTTTTCATACATTTTTTTGTGTTTCACTGCATAGTGGGATTCCCTGCCTGCTGCGGTAATCAGGCCAGGTTTGGGTAAGCAGGTAATGTTTAAGGCACCTTTTCTAGCTCCCTTCCTCACACCAGGAGGTGACCAGTGCAATCCTTAAAAGGCTGCTCAGACACCCAGGGGGCTGCTAAGTCCCACTGCTGCTTCCAGTGAGAAACAACCCTATGGCCTGGGCTGCCTGTGTGCAGAGGCGTGACTGCAGCTCCCAGTGTATCTGCACCTGCTGCTTCATCACTTGCCTGTCATCACAGAACTTTGAGGCATAATGTGGTACGGGTGATGTCTTTTGATTTGTGAGTACATTGGATTTAAGTGAGGTAGAGTTGCCCGAAGTCGTCAGACTCACTCTCTCCTCCTGAGTCATCATAGTCCAGTGGCAGGACAGAGTCAAGACAACTGGCGATGGCTCAGGATTCAGTGGATGGCCTTGGCATCTTCGGTGTCTAACCAAGCTCTAAGCACTCCACATCACCTGCTTCATCTGCCTTGATGGCCGTTGGAACAAATTGTTCTCATCCGCCCATTCCACCAGATGAAATCTTCACCAAGTAGAGCCAGCAGATGGCTCTGGAGGAGAAGTGAGGCTGGTGACCTGCACAGCTCTCGCTCACCTAAAACAAAAGTCAAGTGTTTTGGGGTAGCTAGGTGGTACAGTGGATAGAGCACCAGTGCAGGAGTCAGGAGGACCTGAGTTCAAATCTCACCTCAGACACTTGACACTCACTAGCAGTGTGACCTTGGGCAAGTCACTTCATCCCAATTGCCTCTTCCTGGGTCATCTCCAGTCATCCTGATGACTGTCTGGTCACTGGATTCAGATGGCTCTGGAGGAGAAGTCTGGCTGGTGACCTGTACAGCCCTCCCTCACTCAAAACAAAAGTCAAGTAGAGTCATAATAAGATTGGGAAATCAAGGTACAAGAGGTCCTTTCAGTGACCTGAAAACTCAAAATCTTCAGTGCAGACAAGGATCATATGATCTTAAGTTAGAACTAGAAGAAATCTGAGAGGCCATCAGTCTATACCTTTCATTTTGCAGATGAGAAACTGAGGCCCAGAGACTTCAGTAACTTGTCCAAAGTTGCTTAGGTAGTAAACAGCTAAGATTTGTAGCTAGGTCCTTTCTAAATTCAGCACTTTTCTCCACTGTATTGCCACTTCATTGTCATAGTCAAGGTAAACTCCAGAGTTGAGGTCATATAGGAAGGTCATACTAGGCAAAAAACAAGAAATGTACTTGTTGCAAAGGGCAAGATGAAGTAGTTGGTCAAAGGTCAGTTGTAGATTTAAGTAACTGGTAACATCTTTCTTCTGAGACATTAGCATATGTATAGAAAACTCACTCCCCACCTTAAATTTTAAATTAATAGTTTTTTGTTTGTTTTCTCTTAAAGACCAACCTTAACCCCAAATCACTCTGGTCCCAGACCAAGACCTATTTGGTCAACATTTGGGTCCTGATTAGCCTGGAATGTATGTAAACACATAAAATAATAAGCAGTATCTACCTAAAACCTTCAGCAAGCATTATATACAATGGAGATAAGCTAGATGCATTTCCAATAAGATCAGGGGTGAAACAAGGATGTCCATTATCTTACCACTATTATTCAATATGGTATTAGAAATGTTAGCTGTAGCAATTAGACAAGATAAAGAAATTGAAGGAATAAGAATAGACAAAGAAACTAAGTTATCACTCTTTGCAGATGATATGATGATATACTTAGAGAATCGCAGAGATTCAAGTAAAAAACTACTTGAAATAATAAACAACTTTGGCAAAGTTGCAGGTTACAAAATGAACCCACACAAGTCTTCTGCATTTCTATATATTAGCAACAAAGTCCAGTAGCAAGAGATAGAAAGAGAAATCGCATTTAAAGCTAGGGTAGACTCTGTACAATACTTGGGAGTTTACCTGCCAAAACAAACCCAGGGACTATATGAACACAATTGCAAGGCACTTTTTGCACAAATAAAGTCAGATCTAAGTAAGTGGAAAAACATCAGTTGCTCATGGGTAGGCCAAGCTAATATAATAAAAATGACACTTCAGCCTAAATTAATTTACTTATTTAGTGCCACACCAATTAAACTATCAGATAATTATTTTCTAGAGCTGGATAAAATAATATCAAAATTCATCTGGAAGAACAAAAGGTCCAGAATATCAAAGGGACTAATGAAAAGAAATGCTAGGGAAAGTGGCCTGGCGCTACCAGATCTCAAATTGTATTATAAAGCAGCAATTATCAAAACCACTTGGTACTGGCTAAGAAACAGAAGAGTAGACAAGTGGAATAAACTAGGCACTCGACACAGTAGGCAAGAAATATAGCAACCTCCTGTTTGATAAACCCAAGGACCCCAGCTTCTGAGATAAGAACTCACTGTTCGACAAAAATTTCTGGGAAAACTGGATAGCAGTGTGGTGGAAACTAGGCATAGACCCATGCCAGTCACCATACACAAGAATAAAGTCCAAATGGGTACACGATCTAGGTGTAAAGATTGATACCATGGACAAACTAGAGGAGGAAGGAGTAGTGTATTTATCAGCTTTATGGAGAAGGCAAGAATTTTTGACTAAAGAAGAGATACAAAGCATTATGAAATGCAAGATGGATAATTTTGATTACATTAAACTGAAAAGTTTTTGCACAACCAAACCCAATGCAACCAAAATTTGGAGGGATGTAGTAAATTGGGAAAGAATTTTTACAGCTAATCTCGGGGATAAAAGCCTCATTTCTAGAATATATAGAGAACTGAGTTAAACAAGTCATTCCCTAATTCATAAATGGTCAAAGGATATGAACAGGCAATTTTCAGAGGAAGAAATTAAAGATATCTATAATCATATGAAAAAATGCTCTAAATCACTTTTGATTAGAGAAGCAAATCAAAACAATTCTGAGGTACCACATCACACGTATTAGATTGGCAAACATGACAGAACAGGAAAATGCTATATGTTGGAGAGGATGTGGGAGGGTTGGAACACTAATTCATTGTTGGTGGAGCTGCGAGTGCATTCAACCATTCTGGAGAGGGGTTTGGAACTGTGCCCAAAGGGCTACAAAAATGTGCATACCCTTTGACCCAGCAATATCGCTTCTAGGACTGTTGTCCCCAAGAGATCGTAAAAATGGGAAAGGGTACCACATGTACAAAAATATTTATAGCAGCACTCTTTGTAGTTGCCAAAAACTGGAAGTCAAGGGGATGCCCATCAATTGGGGAATGGCTGAATAAATTATGGTATATGAATGTAATGGAGTACTATTGTGCCATAAGAAATGATGAACAAGAAGACTTCAGAGAGGCCTGGAAGGACTTATATGACCTGATGCTGAGTGAAAGGAGCAGAACCAGGAGAACTTTGTGCACAGCAACGACCACAGTGTGCAAGAGTTTTTAGACTTGGAACTTTGTAACAACGCAAGAACTTAAAAAAAAATTCCCAATGGTCTTGTAAGGCAAAATGCCTTCCACACTCAGATAAAGAACTGTGGAATTCATTTGCAGAATGTAGCAGATCATGTGTGTGTGTGTGTGTGTGTGTGTGTGTGTGTATATGTATGTGAGTATTATGTTTTGATTTATTATATGATTTCTTCCATTTATTTTAGTTTGTCTACACAGCATGACTATAGTGAAAATATATTCAATAGGAAAGTACGTGTAGATCCTCTATAGAATTGTATGCCATCTTGGGGAGGGAGGGGGGTGGTGAAGGGTAGGTAAGTGGGAAAAAAATCTATGTTTTATGGTAGTGGTTGTAGAACATTTAAAAAAAAAGTCAAAAAAAAAAAAAGAATGAATGTAAACAATAATTGTTTCCATTTTGACCAGAAGGTCTTCCTTTCCCAGATCTATTTTTTTTTGAAGAAACTATTCTTTGCTTGCATTTTTAATTTTCAATTTACTCACTGAATGGGTGCCGCCTCAGTCAAACTGAGACCCCTTAGCTTGGAATGGCCAAGGACTCCCCTTGCATCCTGGGTCATCTCCACTTACCCTGATCCATATCTGACCACTGGACTCAGATGGCTCAGGAGAATAAAGTGAGGCTGGTGACCTTGCACAGCCTTCCCTCACTTAAATCCAATTCATTTGCATGTCATGGCATCACCTCCCTGGTGTCTTGGTCCCCTTCAAATAGGAGGGACAAACAGTAGCAACCCCACCATTGTATCTTTGTTTATAAGAAATGTGGAGCAGAAGTGTCAACACATAGTTGCATATGACCCCAAACATTCCCAAGCTGAACCAGATTAAAATGTAATCAGGAAACATTTAACAATAAATAAAAATACAGAAAACATAGATGATATGTAATTTTCTAAGTCAATACGCAGTCCATGAGGATCCTTATGTACAGTCTATTTGATGGGGTCATGGGACCTGGACCCCTAAAAGGAAAAGATCATGTCTTTGAATGCAGTCCAGTCCTTGAACTTTCCCACACAACCCAGTCCCTGGTGTTTCACCTGTGCCATCTGGCCCAGCCCACCTAGATACTCAGTAATTCTTTTAACAGCCCTTTCACTGTGACTCCCTGACCACTTAACTCCTTTCATTGTCTGCCCCTAGCCTACCCCAGGCTACTTACCACTCCTTAACTCCATCAAGATCTTTTCACTGGCTCTTCTTCCCTTTTTAGTATATAAGTATCAGTGCCATCCTCATCAAATCCACAGATTTACTAGGAATTTTGTTACTCTGTTGGTATTAAGATAAACCTAGATAGTTTGAAAGAATGTTTGAGTAGTTGAATACTTTCCAGGCAGACCCCACCCCCCCACCCTGTACCTTTACCCCTGTCTCTTTGAGTTTGACACCACTACTGCAGGGAATGGCATTAAAGTAACTGGGTGAGTAAGATGAATGTAGTTTTGTGGTCTTCGAGCAGAGCCTGAATTAAATAATAAGAAAAAACAAGACACACACCCCACCACCCCCAGTAGTTCCTGGCTCCTGCTCCTTTAACTGTGGTTATGGAAACTGACTGGTGTACTTTTTGGCATAATACTCCCTGCTGTTGTGTTATCTTCTCCTTCCTCCCTCTTTCCCTTTCCCATAAACTGAAACCTGATTAGCTGGCTCTGTAATAAGTTTCCACATTATAATTAAAAGTTGCTCCACTGGGCTCCAAAAGGTCCCTCACCTAGGCAAAGACAATTGAGATAAAACTTTGCTGACAAACCGGCAGAAAGCAGCATGTGATACAGCTGGGAACGAGTCACCACATTTACCAGGGACTTTACTCCCCATTCCCCATTCTGGGATACAATTAGCAACAGAGTAAGTGTTCAGGTCTAGCTTGATAAGTGAGTCAATTTGTTCTTAAGTGGAAATTCCAGCAGTAGGAAGTAGGATATAATCACAAAGTGTAACATAGCTTCTCAGTCATTCCAGGTGATTCCAATTTTTTTTTGCCTTTTTTTTGTAGTATTTTATTTTTTCCCCAAATACATGTCAAGAACATTTTTAACATTCTTTTTACAAGATTTCAAGTTCCAAATTTTTCTCTCTCCCCTCCCTGCTTCTGAAAATGGTAGGCAGTTTGATATAGTATATACATGTGCTATCATGTGAAAAATATTTACATATTAGTCATGGTTGTGAAAGGAGAAACAGATAAAAAGAAAACATGAGAATGAGTAAGTAAAAGTGCTTCATTCTGCATTCAGAGTTCATCAGTTCTTGATTTGGATATGGATAGTATTTTCCTTCATGAGTCTTTTGTCCTTGTTTTGGATCATTATGTTGCTAAGAAAAGCTGAGTCATTCATAGTTGATCATTACACAATGTTGTTGATACTGTGTACAGTGTTTTCCTGATTCTTCTCATTTCATTTTGTATCAGTTCAGTGCGTGATTTAGACATAAAGAGTGACACCATAAGCAAATTAGAAAAGCAAGGAATAGTCTATCTGTTAGATCTATGGGGAGAAGAATTCGTGACCAAATGAGATAGAGAGCATTACAAAATGTTAAATAGATAATTTTGATTATATTAAATTAAAAGGCTTTTGTACAAACGAAACCAATGCAGCTGAGATTAGAAGGAAAGCAGAAAACTGGGAAACAATCTTTACAGCAAGTGTCTCTGATAAGGTGTCACCTATATAGAGAACTGAGTCAGATTTATAAGAATACAAGTCATTCCCCAATTGATAAATGGTCAAAGGATACGAACAAGCAGTTTTCAGATTAAGGAATCAAAGCTATCTATAGGCATATGAAAAATGCTGAAGGGATCACAAATGAAAGAAGTTTAAGAAGCCCTGCAAATCACTTTTGAATCGAGAAATGCAATTTAAACAACTCTGAGGTGCCATCTCACACCTACCAGATTGGTTAATAGGACAAAAAAAAAAGGACAATGATAAATGTTGAAGAGGATGTAGGAAGATTGGGACATTGATGCACTGTTGTTGGGTTTGTGAACTGATCCAACCATTCTAGAGAGCAATTTGGAACTATGCCCAAAGGGCAACCAAACTATGCATATTACCCTTTGATCCAGCAATATCAGACCGAAAAATGGCAAATAATGAAAATAGAGTTGAATATCATAACTTAATTTTTTTTTAAAAGCTAAAGAACATTCACAGATCTGTAACCAGAAATTCTAGCACCTTGGGAAAATTCAGTTATTTGGAGTGGGGGAGGGATGGAATATAGAGGATAGTCTATCCCAGTTGGATGAAGTCACACGAAGAGTGGGAGCAGCCAATCCAGAGAGTCTGGTCCCAGACCTTATGAGCAGTGGAAGTCACAGTGTGGGTGCACAGTAGTTGACTCTCAAGGATAGTGCATGAGGCTCATAAGAGA
Organism: Notamacropus eugenii; assembly: GCF_028372415.1. Classification (NCBI taxonomy): domain Eukaryota; kingdom Metazoa; phylum Chordata; class Mammalia; order Diprotodontia; family Macropodidae; genus Notamacropus; species Notamacropus eugenii. Next base: position 412,324,433 of record NC_092873.1, read on the forward strand.
CCAGATGACATGCTGGATAGCCCTGAGAGTTTACCGACACTGACCTCTGAATTTCAATTCTTTAGGACAAAGTCCTTGTTGCCCTGCCCCTAGATAGAGATGTGACAATTCAAAGCAAAACTACTAATCTACAAAGCAAATGGGAAAGATAAAATCTCATAAATTGTATACTAGAGGATATTACAGATGATAAGAACTCAGGTTCTTCCTTCCATAGGCTTCTCAAAAACAACGTTCTCTAAACAAAAAGGTACACAAGGTCCCAATAAGACATCTAAATTTTAACCCTCCAAAGCACATTATTGTGGTAACTTAGAGGGCATTGGCTTTGGAGTGAACAGACCTAGATTCAGATTCTAGTTCTGGGCTGCAAAAATGTTGGAGGGATTGTGCAAATATAAGTACACTGATACATTGTTGTTAGAGCTATGTAATGGTACAACCGTTTTGGAAAACAATTTGAAATTATGCAACCTAAAGTGTTTAAAATATCTATACCCTTTGAACCTGAGACTCCATTACTGAACGTATACCCCAAGGAAGTCATCAATTAGAAAAAAAAAAGTCCCCATGTACTCCCAAATTGAAAACAAAGTAGATGCCCAACAACTGAGGAATAGTTAAGCAAGCTGTGGTACATGACAGAAATGGAATATTAATGTGCTGTGAGAAATGTGTGATAGAAACATGGAAAGATGTACGTGAACTAATACAAGGTGAAGTAAGCAGAGCCCAAAAAATACAGTGACTACAACAACGTAAATGGGATAAACAATGGCATGCCAAAAAAAAAATCCAAAGTAAATGTAACAAAATTAATAAAGATCAAGTGGAACTCATTGAAGATATGAGAAGACACCCCCAACCTACCCCTTCATGGAAGTGGGGGCTGCACGTTTTCAATATATTGTTCAGTTACTATGCCCAAAGGGCTGTAAAATTGTGCTTCCTCCTATCTTTACTCTATGATCGTTCACGTAACTCTACTGAAGACAAACAGCTGAATTGTCCTCAGAGCATCCAGTTCCCTCTTCAAGAAAAGCTTCAAGTCTAGGAGCCTGGGTTTTTTGTTTGTTATAGTTAGCTATAAGTGTAGAGCTGTCCTTTTTCTTCCCTTCCTTTCCTGTGTAATTCTCTTCCCCTATCCAACTTTGCAGTGTGTCAAGACTCTCCTCCCCCTGGGATCACTTTTTTCCCCACTGTCCCCAACAAGGGGATGGATGGATAGGTGTTCCTTAATTCCCATCTTCTCCTCTAGGACAGAAATCACCCTATATGTGAAGCACAAATAATGATGACAGTGGTGGCAGAAATCCACTCACTACAAGTTACAACAAAACTTCTGTTCTCCATACTGGTTGAGATTTGCAGTCTTGCTCTCCCCATCCTTGTTATTTGCAGGTGTTTGTGCCTCATTATTAATTAAAGCTTTATAGCCAACTATCACTATAAATTAAAACAGTATAGCCAGTTATAAATTATAATTTATATTATATATATCTCTATATATAAATCTATAAATTAGTAATTCCTAATTCTAAAACTCTACCGTACTTATTTTCCCCGATATTGACATCCTTTGTTTCAGCAACTTGCCCAACTCATCAATCCAGTTTTTCAACTTGCATTATCCTCCAGCTGTTTCACTTTTCTTTTCGTAATTTTGTCTTCTCAATTATCTTCCCACTTTCCTTCTTAAGTCTTCTTGCAGTCACTAATTCTATTTAATGTACTTTCAGCCTTCTCTTTTTTCTTCACTTTTTTTCATAGAAGTAGAAGCAATCAACATGAATTTATTAAGTGCCTACTATATGCCAAGAGATCAGTCAATAAGCATTTATTAAGGACTTACTGTATGCTAGACTCTATGTTAAGTGCTGGAGATTCAAAGACAGAAGTCAAACAGTACCTGACCTTAAAGAGTTTACATTCTAATGAGGTAGAGAACATGTATACATAACATATACAAAATGATTACAAGGTGGTTATGGAAGGAAGGGTACAAGCAACCAGGGGATCAGGAAAACTTAATGAAGAAATATCTGGAAGGCAACCAGGCTTTTGAAAAGCTAGAAGTGAAGAGGAAGAACCCTCTAGGTATTAAGGACAGTCACCACAAAGAGAGGAGACATGGGGTGTTGTGTATGAGGAACAGCAATTAAACCTACATGGCTAGATCCCAGAGTTTAAGAAAGAGAGCTGTTTGCAAACTGTCTGCCCTTGCCCTGGAGCAAGTGGTGGGGGATGGCTGGTCCCTCTCCACAGGAGTTGCTACTTTCAATGATGGCTATAGGGAATGGGGAGTGGGGAGGTACTGAATGTTCAAGGAGGACTAGCACCTCTGGGGTGAGGGTTTGCCAAGCTTTTTTCAGGGCTGCTCATCCACCTTGGATGTTCACTTGATTGACCCAACTCTCACCTTCTAAGAAGAAATTCTAAGTAGATTAGAAGCCTTTGGCTTCTAATCCCAGCCCATATTTTTTTTTAATATTTAATTTTTTATTCTTTTTTTTTATGTTAGAGCTGAGATCCTTTATTCCAACCCACCCAGGTTATGAACAGAAAAACTAAGGTCCACAAAGTGTCACAAGATAAGTCAATGACAGAGACAGAACCCACCAAAAAAAGTAGATTTCATTCAAGGTGGCACGGAGATACAATGAATAGCCTTGTCCCCCTAGGCTCAAACTCTTGCCTCTCCATGCATGGAGGAAGACAGGAATGTCTTAGAAACCATGCAGGGGGTTGAGGGAGAAGACCTTAGACATGAGAGTAAAGCTGGCCAAGAGCTAGTTGACACTGGGATCTGGGTGTGAGCTGCCAATGCTTGATATTCAGCCCCAATTCTGCTTCCTGCATGACAGGACCTTGGAGAGATGTCCCTAAACATGCCAAGCTTCTGAAAAGCTAGGATATGCCCAGAAATGTTCCCCCATTGGCAGGGTAGAAGCCTACCTCCAATCTCAACCCAAATGTAAAGATGAGTTTTACAATTGTCAGTAGTGACCTGACACCTGGTCTTTCTGAAGGTGTGGAACTATGTGTCAGGATCAGTGGTTAAAGCTGGAATCCTCCCAGGACTGGAGTGAAGAGTGATGGTTGGAGGTCAGCAAATCACTGTTTTCAGAAAATCAGGCATTTGTTGTTGGCTGGCATGTCAATCATTTTCTCCAGGTAGAGGCCATTGATTTGAGCAAAATGCTGCAAAAGGGATATATCCCAGAGCCCCCAGGCTGGATTCCTGTGTCTGAGGCTGATGGCAAAGTGTACATTGCTCTGGGGTGTGATAGGCCCATTGATGGTGTAAGGCCCATAGGTGATCAGCAAAGCATTAGGTTTCAGCAGCTGTCTGGCCCCTTTGAACAACCCTTCCATGCAGCTCATGGGGCTGATGTGAATCAAATTAATACAGAGTACCAGGTCCAACGACCTAGCCTGGATCCCCCCCCATTTTTCCCAGTTGCTGGAAGCATCCAGGAATAGGGATGTCTTCAACATTCTGAAGTTGCCATTTCTTGATGAAAGTCAAAATGCTGTGGAGGCTCTGCTGGTCCACCTCTTTGCACTGCCACACTGCTTTGAAAGCCTTCAAGAAATGGACCACATGCTAACCTGAACCTGATGCTATTTCCAGTACTTGGAAATTGGACTGGACAGGATCTATGAACTGCTGCAGGACCCAGAGAATGGGTTCCTTGTTACACTCTGCTGCTGCAGCCACAAACATGCTCTGGAGTCTGATCCCCTAAGTGCTTCCTATAACTGACCTCTTGACCTTAAAGGCCTCTTCTCTTGCCCTGATCTCGCCCCAATTCTCCCCTTTAATCTCTTCCTGACTCCCCACCTCCTTTGCCCTGATCTCTCCCCAGTCCCCCCCTTTACTCTGCTGTCTCCCTGACCTCTTATCCCTGAGTCTACTTATCCTAGCCTTTGATGCTCCCCCGATCTGATTTCTATGCTGTAATGTCTGATCAGGAAACCAATGAAACCCAGGACAGGGAGTAGGGGACTGAATGACCATGGTTCCCTGGATCCCTAAATTTCCTTTCTCAGCGGGGTGCAAGTCTGGCACTCCCAATCCTCTTTTTATTCTTAAATGCCAGAAAAAAATGATCATTTCCATATACAGTGTAGAATCAACATCAAGAAGAAGTAAAACTATAATCTCTATCACATATACCTTACTTTATATAAAGCATATAATAAATGCATATTACTTTCAAAACTGTCCAGCTTATTCATAGTTCCTTCTGTTCTCCTGTATATTTTTTAAATGCTTCAATGACCCCATTTTCTTTCTTTTCTTTTTTGGGGGGCAACACTATCACTAGTTCTACCCTCCCCCCTATCCCTAGCTATTCCCCCACAAATGAAAAAGAGAAAAATACAATCTTTGCAACAAATAAGCATACTCAAGCTAAATAAATTCATGCATTTGTCCTTTTGGAAATGGATGTCTCATTCTGCATCTTGATTTCCATCACTTCTCTGGCAGCAGGTGAGTGGCCTGCTTCCTCGTCAGTCCTCTAGAATCATTGTTGAATAGTCATCAGAGTTCTTAAGTCTTTCAAAGTTGTGGGGTTTTTTTACATTATTGTATGAATCATTCACCTGATTTTGTTCAATTCACTTTGGATTAGTTAATTTTAGTTGTTTCTTACAGTGAAATGATCTTCCATTATATTAATATAATTTGTTCAGCCATTACCTTTTGTTTCCAGTTCTTTGCTGCAAAAGCGCTGCTACAAATATTTTTGTACATCTGGGTACTTTATCTCTTTCTTTGATCCCTTTGTGATACAGACTTACTAGTAGTATTGGTGGATCAAAGGGTGTGTGTTCGTCCTTCATGCCAAAGAAGACCATGCCATCAGAGAAATGATGACATGACTTGCACTTGACTTTGTTTTGAGTGAGGTTGGGCTGTGTAGGTCACCAGCCTCACTTCCCCTCCAGAGCCATCTGAATCCAGTGACCAGATGTTCATCAGGATGACTGGAGATGACCCAGGATGAGACAATTGGGGTTAAGTGACTTGCCCAAGGTCACAAAGCTAGTGAGTGTCAAGTGTCTGAGGTGAGATTTGAACTCAGGTCCTCCTGACTCCTGCACTGGTGCTCTATACACCGTACCACCTAGCTGCCATAAGGCGTTGGGAGACAGCCTCATCTAAGGGACAGAAAGAGGAAGAATGGACAGAGGAAAAATTAGACGTTGGGGGGAAAAACATGAGACTACAATGGTGCGGAGTTCAAGGGAAGAGAAGACCAAGAAGGGATAGTTAATAGTGTCAAATGTTGATATGAATGTGGATTGGGAAAAAACCTTTAGAACTGGCAGGAAAGAGGTCATTTAGAGACTTTGGAAAGATTGTTTGTGTTCATCCTTCTTTGCCGAAGAAGACCATGCCATCAGAGAAATGATAACATGACTTGCACTTGACTTTTATTTGAGTGAGAGAGGGCTGTGCAGGTCACCAGCCTCACTTCTCCTGCAGAGCCATCTGAATCCAGTGACCAGATAGTCATCAGGATGACTGGAGATGACCCAGGCTAAGGGTACACATACAATGATAACTTATTTTTTTTTAAATCATGAAACCATATTTTCCAACATAGTTTTTCATCCTCTTCCCAATGCCCACTTTTGCATTGAAGTCCTTGAGTATTAAGGTATATATTGATTTACTTTGGAACACATCCTCAGGGTCTTCACTGAATTACTTTTCTTCATCATTTGCAATTCACATGCGCATAAAGATGTGATGGTGATCCATTTGTTTATATCACAAATACTGCAACATAAAATCTCCAGGTATCTGATGAAATGATGGTTCTTGTGACATTCAGGGTACAATAAAGCCCCACTCCTCTCCCAGGCATCTTGAAGGAAAATCAGCAAGGGCAGGAGCCAGGCCTTCCCTTGGAGTAAGAATATTATCCCTTAGAGACTCTGAGCTTTATTTTTCATCTGGCTCTCACTATTTTCCCTATATCTAACAATTTCCCACCACTTCTTTGCTTCTCTATCTCCCTATCCACACACACACACACACACACACACACATATGTATCTCACAATCATTGGCCATATTGGAGAAATTTATTATTCCCTCATCTCCATCCTACCCTGACAGCTCTTTCTTCTATGCCTTCTGGAATTCTCTTTCCACAGTGAACATGCTTCCTTTAATCTTGGACTTTTCTCCTACTCTTTCCATCTAACAGAATTTACTGAGACTTGCCTCCCTCCCCTCTGACCAAACTTGACCTTGCCCTTCATCTCCACCAACAGCTATACTATCACCCACACATTTCCATACCCACACTGGTCCTAAAGGGAAAATGTGAAATATTCCTTGCTTCCCAGTGCTGACTCTTCTAGACTCTTCTTTTACTATGATCAGTCAACAACCTTTCCTTCTTTGAAACAAGTTCACAATATCAAAATTTTCTGCCTAATCTAATTTAAGGTGGCTGTTGTAGACTGAACAAATCAATCTCCTTTCTCAAGGAGTTTATCACCTAGGATACCATCTTTCTTTCCTCGCAAACTTCTGCCTTTATACAAGGTGACCTCCAACATCCATATTAATGTTTCTTCAAAATCCCTAACTTCCCAGTTCCTCAGTTTCCTTAAATCCCCTTTCTTACCCTTTCAGTTAAGGATTTTGCCTCATACTTTTTTGAGAAATTTGAGACTATTACTCCTGAGATCCCTCTTCTTTTAATCTGAAAAGTACTTGGCATTACTCCCCAAGTGTCTCCTCCTCTCCTCAGTGTCTCCGACAATGATGTGGCCCTTCTACTCGTCAAAGCCAATCCTTCTACAGATGCATTGGATCTCATCCCATCCCAATGTTCTCCAGTAGATTTTTATCTCATCCACTGTTCTACTTAATTTTCTGCCTCTTTCTATTTGTTGCTTCTTTTCTTACTGCTTTCAAATATACCCAAATTTCCCTCCATCCTTAACTAATATTGACTTGACTCAACTATTCCCTCAAGCTATCACCCTATATTTCTTTTCCCTTTCTCAGCCAAGCTCCTAGAAAAAGATGTCTGTACTCATTGACTTCACTTCCTCTCTTCCCCCTTACTCTTTAACCATTTTCAGTTCCATAAAATGTTTCAGGTTTAAGTACTTGCTTGTGCAAGCTTACGAGTCATGTGTTACAAAACACTTCTTTTGTGGTTAGAAAATCAAACACAGTCCCACACTTGATATCTACTTTGTACACTGAATGTTTTTCTAGTATTTTTCATCAGAGCCTAGTGGTAAGACAAAAGTGAAGATGGCTGGCAATGACTCTGGATGAAGTAAATGACCTTGGAACATCTTCAGTGTCTGACCAAGCTCTAAGCACTCCGTAGTACCTGCTTCTGCTGCCTTCATGGTCCATTAAACAAAATATTCACATCTGTCTATTCTGCCAGGGTTAAGTCTTCACATGATTGGGATAGACATTCCCCAGAACTCACAAGTGGGTTTGAAGCCTGTCAGTTACCCTGGTTTAGCCCATCTGTCCAGATGGTTGTACTAAGATGTGGCCCCTGTGCGTGCTACAGCTTCTTGAAGCCACAGGTGAGAGTTAGGAGAAAGGTGGACACCAACGATGGATAAACAGTCCTGAAAAGGGCACAGCAGCTCTCATGCCAGAGGTGGTAGTCCTCCCTGAACACCCCAGCAGGATACAAATACTATTCAAAGAGTTTATAATCTAATGGTGGGAAACAACACACAAAAGAAGCTGAAAAGGGGGAAAGGGAAGGAAGGTACCCAACATAGGAATATGATAAAACCCACAGGAGTGCTGCAGAGAATATCCTGGCAGAAAACTGATGAGGTGGGTGATGTGGGCACTCTCCTTTAAATTTATTTATTTTAAGTTTTCAACATTCATTTCCACAAAATTTTGAGTTCCAAATTTTCTCCTCATCTCTCCCCTCCCCCCACCCCAAAGTGCCAAGCATTCTAATTACCTCTACCACCAATCTGCCCTCCCTTCTAACATCCCTCCCTTCCCCTATCCCCATCTTCTCTTTTGTCCTGTAGGACAAGATAAATTTCTATACCCCATTACCTCTATTTCTTGTTTCCCAGTTGTATGCAAGAACAATACTCAACAGTCGTTCCTAAAATTTTGAGTTCCAACTTCTCCTCCTTTCTCCCTCCCCACTTATCCCCATTGGAAAGAAAGGCAATTCAGTATAGGTTATATATGTGTAGTTTTGCAAATGACTTCCCTAATAGTCATGTTATATAAGACTAACTACATTTCCCTCCATCCTATCCTATTCTCTCTTTTGACCTTGTCCCTGCCCAAGAGTGTTGACTTCTAATTGCTCCCTTCTCCCATTGCCCTCCTTTCCATCGTCCCCCCCCTTTGCTTATCCCCTTCTCCCCCACTTTCCTGTATTGTAAGATAGGTTTTCATACCAAAATGAGTGTGCATTTTATTCCTTCCTTGAGTCAAATACGATGAAAGTAAGCTTCATGTTTTCCCTCTCATCTCTCTCCTTTTTCCCTCCATTGAAAAGGCTTTTTTCTTGCCTCTTTTATGAGAGATAATTTGCCCCATTCCATTTCTCCCTTTCTCCTCCCAATATATTCCTCTCTCACCCTTTAATTTCATTTCTTTAGATATGATCCCTTCCTATTCAACTCACCCTATGCTCCCTGTCTCTCTGTCTCTTTCTCTCTCTCCTTCTGTGTGTGTGTGTGTGTGTGTGTGTGTGTGTGTGTGTGTGTGTATAATTCCACCACCTACTCAGATACTGAAAAAAGTTTCAAGAGTTACAAATATTGTCTTTCCATGTGGGAATGTAAACAGTTCAACTTTAGTAAGTCCCTTAGGATTTCTCTTTGCTGTTTACCTTTTCATGCTTCTCTTGATTCTTGTGTTTGAAAGTCAAATTTTCTTTTTAGCTCTGGTCTTTTCATCAAGAATGCTTGAAAGTCCTCTATTTCATTGAAAGACCATTTTTTCCCCTGAAGTATTATACTCAGTTTTGCTGGGTAGGTGATTCTTGGTTTTAGTCCTAGTTTCTTTGACATCTGGAATATCATATTCCATACCCTTCACAGTCCCTTAAGGTAGAAGCTGCTAGATCTTGTGTTATCCTGGTTGCATTTCCACAATACTCAAATTGTTTTTTTCTAGCTGTTTGAATATTTTCTCCTTGACCTGGTAACTTTGGAATTTGACTACAGTGTTCCTAAGAGTTTCTCTTTTTGGATCTCTTGCAGGAGGTGATCTGTGGATTCTTTCAATATTTATTTTGCCCCCTGGTTCTAGAATCTCAGGGCAGTTTTCTTTGATAATTTCATGAAAGATGATGTCTAGGCTCTTTTTTTGATCATGGCTTTCAGGGAGTCCCATAATTTTTAAATTGTCTCTCCTGGATCTATTTTCCAGGTCAGTTGTTTTTCCAAGGAGATATTTCACATTATCTTCCATTTTTTCATTTTTTGGTTTTGTTTTGTGATTTCTTGGTTTCTCATAAAGCCATTAGCCTCTATCTGTTCCATTCTAATTTTGAAAGAACTATTTTCTTCAGTGAGCTTTTGAACCTCCTTTTCCATTTGGCTAATTCTGCTTTTTAAAGAATTCTTCTCCTCATTGGCTTTTTGCACCTCTTCTGCCAATTGAGTTAGCCTATTTTTCAAGGTGTTATTTTCTTCAGCATTTTTTTGGGTCTCCTTTAGCAACTTGTTAACTCACTTTTCATGCTTTTCTTGCATCTCTCATTTCTCTTCCCAGTTTTTCCTCCACCTTTCTGATTTTCAAAATCCTTTTTGAGCTCTTCCATGGCCTGAGACCATTGAATATTTAATTTGGATGTTTGGGATACAAAAGCCTTGACTTTTATATCTTTCCATGATAGTCAGCACTGTCCTTCCTCATCCAAAAGGATGGGAGAAGATATCTGTTCACCAAGAAAGTAACCCTCTATAGTCTTATTTTTTTCCCTTTTTTGGGCATTTTCCCAACCACCTATTTGATTTTGAGGTCCTTTGTCAAGAGTAGGATATACTCTGGGGATCCATAAGATCTCAGTTCCTCCAAGGTGGCACAATCAAATGTTTACACTGGTCTGGGAGCAGCCAGAAATTTTTGTGCCCAGAAACTGTGAGTAGTAGAGTTTCCTCTCCACAACTACCTAGTCTCCAGTTCCACCAAGCCAGCACTAGGGGCTGAGATTCAGATAAGCTGCTAAATTCCCCTGCAGAGGTTTGTGAGGGGAGCCTATCATTCAGTGTGAGATAAAGATCAGCTGCTCAGTTCCTCCAGGGACATTAGGTGGGAGCAGGGCCTCCACATAGGTCTAAGGTAAGATCAGCTGCTCAGTGCCCCCAGGGGTTTTACTATCCAACAGTGGATGCTGGCTACTGTGAGAGCTGCTGCTGCCCCATGTGGCCTCTGCCTCAGCACCTGAGACCGGAGCTGTGGGAAGACCTTGCTCCTTTCTAGGCCAGCTGAAAAAACCCTCTCACTGACCTTTGGTACCTGTGGGTTGAGGGATCTGCAAACCATGCTACTGCTGATGGGGATTCTGCCCCCAAGGCCTGCTCAGGTCCTCCTCCCAGTGCCCTGCTGTGCAACCAAGGCTGGGCTGGGCTCAGCTCTGCATCTGGTGTGACAGACCTTTCCTGTTGGCCTTTCAAGTCATCCTGGGCTAGAAATCTCCTCCACTCCAATGTCCTGTGGCTTCTGCTGCTCTAGAATTTGTTGAGAGTCTTTCTTTACAGGTATTTTATGGGCTGTGGGGGAAGAGCTAGTGTAGTGTGTCTTTCTACTCTGCTATCTTGGCTCCACGCCCCACCTCACTCTCTTTAAATGAATGTTCTGGTAGGAGCCCCCCACTCTCCAATCACAGGGGTCCATGGGCAGTCTGTATTGATGAAGTATAAGTTCCAAGACTGATATGATTTTGAAGTATGGAGAGGTTTCCTCCAGTATGATGGAGAAGTCCAAAGAACAGTAAGAGAGAAAATGAAAAAGTACATACAATGGGGTCTGACTATGACTAAGTTAAGTGACAACACCATAGTGGTATTGGTGGTGGTGGTTCATTCTTGAAAGGGATCAAAATGACATCACCATGATAAAGTCAAGTTTCAGTGTGTCCTACTGCATCAGATCAGACCAATATGAGCTTGGAATGCTCCACCACAGATTGGGCACATATATCTGTGTGAACATTTGGGGTGGTTACTCCAAATTTGCTCATCCTATGTTTCCTTTGTGCTGTTTCAATTCTGCTTTGCTCATAGCACACAGCACCTTTTCTGATGTGGACAAGCCATGCTGAGTAGTCCTGTGCCAGTGTCTCCCATGTCCCACAATCAAATCCGAAGTTCTTGAGAGAGACCTTGAGAGTATCCTTGTATCACTTCTTATGACCACCATGTGATCACCTGCCCCATGCAAGTTCTCCATAAAATAGTCTTTTTGGTAAGTGTACATTTTACATTTGAACAACATGGCCAGCCCATCAGAGTTGCACTCTCTGAAGCATAGTTTGAATGCTTGGCAGTGCAGCTCGAGCAAGGACCTCAGTGTCCAGTACCTTATCCTGCCAGATGTTCTTCAGAATCTTCCTAAGATACTTCAAATGGAAGATATTCAGTTTCCTGGCATGGCACTGGTAGACTGCTCATACAACAATGAGATCAGCACAACTACTTTGTAGACCTTCAGTTTTGGTAGTCAGACTAATACCTTTTCTCTCCCAAACCTTTCTTTGGAGCCTCCCAAACACTGAGCTAGCTCCGGCAATGCGTGCATCAACCTCATTGTCACTGTGTACATCCCTGGAAAGTACACTACTAAGGTAAGTGAACTTATCCACAGTATTCAAAACTTCTCCATTTGTTGTAACCAATGGTTCCACGTATGGATGGTGTGGTGGTGGCTGATGGAGCACCTGTGTTTTCTTGGTGTTAATTATTAGGCCAAAATTAGCACAGTCAGCAGAAAATTGATCCATACTTTGTTGCTTCTCAGCTTCAGAGGCTGCATTGAGTGCACAGTTATCTGCACAGAGAAAGTCATGCACCTCCACTTTGGTCTTGCCTTGAAACCTTTTCAAATTGAAGAACTTACCATCAGTATGGTAGCTGACCTTGAAGTCATGTTCATCCTCATTGAAAGCATTTGACAACATGGGTGAAAACATCATGCTAAAAAGCATGGGAGCAAGCACACAGCCCTGTTTCACTGCATTGGTGACTGGGAAGGCATGAGAGCATTGTCCACTATCCAGAACCTAGGCAAACATGCGATCATGAAATTAACATACAACATTGATGAACTCCAGGCAACCAAATTTTGACATCATTTTCCATAAGGCCTCATGACTAATAATGGTCAGAGGCCTTGGTCAGATCTACAAACATTGTGTACAGATCTCTGTTCTGCTCCTGGCATTTCTTCTGGAGTTGTCAGGCAGCAAACACCATATTGACTGTTCCTCAGCTCTTTCTGCAGCCACACTGGCTCTCAGTTATATGCCCATCTTCCAGGTGAAGGATCAGCTTATTAAGTAGGACTCTAGCAGGAATCTTGGCAAAAATGACTAAGGGAGAGACCCCCTGTGATTGTCACAGGACAATTTATTCCCTTTACCTTTATAGAGATGGACAATGGAGGCATCCTTGAACTCCTGGGAGATAATCTCCTCTTGTCATGGAAAATTTCAGTCAGCTTTTATATGAGCAATGATCCCCCTACCTTGTAAATCTTAGCTGGAATAGAATCAGCACCAGGTGCTTTGCCACATGAAAGGAGCCTAATGGCCCTTAAAACTTCTTCTTCAGTTGGAAGTTCAGCTAAGGAGGGCAAGACCATGAGCAAGAATCTAAGCTCTAGGCCAGTTGCCAAGAAGTCCTTCCACTAATGAAATCACAGGACCAGACTAACTCCAAATGAAAACAACCTTTAAGCATACATGATTTCATTCATTCCCCAACTCCACAAAAACAAAGCCTCTTTAGCCTTGTAATAGACCATATTCCTAAAAAACCACAGCTGCAAAATTCAGCACCGTTTGGCCAACCTTGGGGTACAAGCCTCTCCATATTGAACTAGGCTTATTGTAGAATGGCAGATGGACAAGTTCCTCTCCAGGCCAATATCTCAAGCTTTTCCAGCTTGGTGGGCTCTGTCAGAGCTTGTGTACAATTCTATGATGACATTAAAATGATTTACGTCTTTGTGGTACCCATCCGCAGACCCCATCTTGGTGGAACCCACCCTCTTGTTACTATCCAAATCAGCTGGGACAGGGACAAGAACCCGCAATTGAAGAGAATCCAGAAAAACAAATTAATCATTTAATGCTTGGTATCTAAAGATTTTTAAAGTCTCCTTCTTCCAAACCCCTATTGCCCACCCCCAATAAAACTATACTACCCTGAAAAGGGAATCGGAAAATTTCTATGTAATCAGCTTCTGTCTGATTGCTCGAGTAAGTGACTTAACCTTTATGCAATAAAGCAGGGATAATGCAGTGTGTTGAAAACCAGTGCAACTCACAAATGAAATACGTATGTAAGTATAATACATAGACATGGGACAGTCCTTCAGAAAACAATGGCCAAATCAGGTATCCAATCAATCCAATAAACATTTATTAAGTGCCTACTATGTGCCAAGCACTGTGCTAAGCACCAGGGATACAATCAATAAAAAGAAAGCCAGTCCCTGTCCCCAAGGACCTTACAATCTAATGGGTATAGATAACACACCAAAAAAAAAAGGCAGGAAAATGAGGAGCAGGTGTGGGAGGGGCAACCATCTTGTTCTTGAGGAGTTGAGAACAGAAGATGCAGAGTGGCATGAGGGATCCTTTAGGAAGATCTCTTTTTAAGATCTAGCTGAGCACAGAATTCAGGTTTTCCCTGCTAAATAGGACTGGGCTGTCATCCGAGTGGGTTATGCAAATTATCATTGTCTGCAGGCACTGGGACATCCAATCAAGCCTCCTTGCTCCCCATATTTAGAGAGAACCCTGGTCTCTGGGTTGCCAGGCTCTATTTTAATAGAGATTGTTGTTCATGGTGGCATGGCTCAAATCTTCTCTTTTCCATCAAGTTGTGGGAAATGGGATAGAAATTAGCACCATAATATGTATCCCTTATGTACCTGCTAACCCGAGTAAACTCAGAGGCCTCCTCCCTCCCTCCACCATCACTAAAGTTCAGTCCTAAACAATCATCATACCACAATGCATACAACACTTCACTTCACTGTTGGGGATACCAAAAAGAAAAGTGATTGCATTCTACGCTGAACATGTAGATCGGTAAGTATAATACAAAGATGAGGAGCAAACAGGCCCAGGGAGAGATCAGAGGGAGGGTTATAGGAATAACTGAGAAAGGCTGGAATGCCAAAAGCTAGGAGGATCTGGCAAGGTTTTTCCATGGGAAGCAATGCCTGAGCCTTGAAGGAAGACAAGGAAGCTGAAAGGAAGAGAAGTGAAAGGAGTGAATTCTAGGCACAGAAGAAAGCTTGTTTAAATACAGGGCCATAGGGAATGGCACATTGGGCAGGAAGTATCTAGAAAGTCTAGTTTTGCTGAAATGTGGAACTTTTCAAGAAGAGGAACAATGTGAGAGAAGACTGAAACGGGAGGTGGGAGCTAGATTGGGAAAGGCCTAAAATGTCAGGCTGAAGAATTTGCTTTTTATCATTAAAAAAATTAGGGAACTTCTTAAAGGTTTGTGAACAGGGGAATGAGTTCTATGCTAGCTTGGGAAGTTGTATGAAAGGACAAATTTGAGAGGGGAAGAGCCCAGAAGCAGTGGGACTAATTAGGAAGCTGTTACTATAATCTAGGCAAGGAGTGATAAGGGCTTGAACTATGCCAGTGGCTTTTATGAATGCAGAATTTGAGACAGGATGCAAGAGATTCTGTATTGTGGAAATCAAATCAATAGAAGTTCACAGCTGACTGTATAGGGGATTGAGGGACAGAAAGAATATTCCAGAATTTTGAACCTGGGTGACTGGGAGAGTGATGTACCCTTAACCTCCAGCTGGGAGGTGCCATGCATACATTTGTTCAGATTTTCTGACGATGGGTAATAAATCAAAAGATTGAGAAATACCCCCTTTCCTGCCCCACCCCAGTGTACCTGGGTCTTTTGTGTCAGAAGAGGTCCTTGGATACAAAGTTGAAATTACCTAATTTCTCTAAATTTTGACTGTATCCCCTCCACCCCCTTCCAGTCTGGTTTTTATGACATCTGATTATAGCCTATATTCAGTGTTATTTGTTAAATATGTGCCTACACTTGAACAAATATCTACATATACAGGCTGTTTCAAAGTCTTCGTGCATTAACATATATAATGGCTACCATACTGCTTTGCCTTCTTAATTGGGTGGGGGGAGGGGCTGGAGGGAGAGAGAGAATATGGAACTCAAAATTTAAAAAAGAATGTTAAAAGTAAGTTCAGTTTTAAGGTTTAGGAGCACATATGTTATAAATGTATTGCATGGAGAGAGACAGAGACAGAAGAAAGGAGAGGATGGGGAGGGAAAAAAGGGGAGGGAAGGGAGGAGAGAAAGAAGGAGGAAACAGAAGGAAGGAGAGAAGGATAGAGGGAGAGGGAGAGGAAGAGAGCTCTATATTCAGAACAATACAGTTAAACCCTTTGAAATGGTTAGTACTGTGACAATTTTTGGAGTATATATTTATTAAGAGAAGTAGTGGGACATAGTGGATAGAAAACTGGCTTCAAGTTCCTCCTCAGACACCTGTTGGGTCTCACCTATTGTGTGACCCTAGGTAAGTCCCTTAATTTCTCATTACTCCAGGAAACTCTCTAAGACTCTAAGTTTCAGAGAAAGTGCATTGGTGGAAGGAGTTTCCTCATCCACGAGTTCCCTATATCAATGAAATCCCAGCTCTAGTATAAATCCTGAGTTTTCTTTTTAAATTAAATCTCTATTTATAATAATGTTCATGATGAAGAGCATGAGATAAAGGCATGAAAATACCCCAAATTTTAAGGCCCTTCATCCTCCATTTCTCTTGATAAATACAAACAGCAAGGTGGCACAGCGGTTAGAGCACTGGACCTCAAGTCAGGGAAACCTGAGTTCAAATCTGACATAAGACATTTACTAGCTGCATGACTCTGGGCAAGTCACTTAAACCTCTGTTTGCTTCAATTTCTTTATCTGTATAATGGGGATAAGAATAGTATCTACCTCCCAGGGCTGTTGTGAGGATCAAATGAGAAAATAATCGTGAAGCCAATATCACAGTGCCTGGCTCAGAGTAGGTGCTATATAAATGTTAGCCATTATTAGAAATATCACTGGACATCCATCCATCATGAGCCTTGTCCAAGACAGTGCAATTCTCTCTGGTTTTATAAAGTGTGTCAACAGGGGCATTGCAGTTTGGAGATATTTCAGGAAACCATACATTGCTGGCAATGGTCTTAAAAAACAATGAGTTGAATGTTTCCAAACCCAGCCACCGATGGGGCCAGGGTGAAATGGGTCAGAAAACCAATGACCAGCCTATTTCTTCTTGAATCTGAAGGTTTTTCTTACTCCTCGCTGCCCCAATTCTGCCATATCTTAGTAATAAGATGCAGCTGGAGTTCAATAAAGCCACTGGGTTTTGACTTAAGGACAAAAAGACCTCAGGTTGGTGGTGAAGTAAGTGGAAGGTTAGTTAATCCATGAGAAGTTTGGATTATGGAAATATTTAAGAAATAATATAAAATTTTGCTTATTCAAAGCACAGCCAGAAATGGTCCTGGTTTAATGACTAGAATAAAATCCACTTATAATTAGCAGCATCATTTGTATACAGTAGGCAAGCAGCCTTAAAAATAGCCTCCTCTACTCATGATGGAAAATGCTGTCCACATTCAGAGAAAGAACTATGGAGTCTGAATGCAGATCAAAGCAGACTATTTTCTTTTTTTGTTTGGTCTTTCTCGTGGTTTTTCCCTTTGGTTCTAAATCTTTACAACGTGAGTAATATGGAAATATGCTTAATACAATTGTACATGTAGAGCCTATATCAGGTTGCACACTCTCTTGGGGAGGGGGAGTGGAGATAGGAGGAGAAAATTTAGAATTCAAAATCTTAGGGAAGTGAATGTTGAGTGAATGTCCTAAAGAAATGGATGTTATAAAATGAATGACATTTAAAAGTGAATGTTATAAAAATAAATATATTTTTTTAAAAATAACCTTTTCTATGAACCACTTGATTTACTGGGGGAAACTTGTTCACATTATTCATTTTCTTAGCAAATTATGAAAGCGCAGAACAGTCAGCCCTAAAGATCATGAGTTCAAAGTGCCAGAGAGCACATTCATCAGTTTTATGTTTCTCCATTCACTGTGGAGGCATGACAGAGACCCTGAGTTACAGATCCAATTCCACCAACACTTACTTAGTTATCAATTAGAGATCAGAATGAAGATGAGTAACTTCCTTGAGTAACTTACATTCTCCTGGAAGGATATCACATGTGAACAGATCAAGAAATAAAAGAAGAGTGGCAGGACTGACCAAGCCTTCAAGTATGACCCCTGAGCTGACAGGTGGAGACCTCATGTGCTGGGGACCCAAGATTTGGCAACTGATTGAATATGAGTGTGAGGATAGAGATGATTCCAAAGCTGAGAACATGGTGGCACCTTCAATGGAAAATAGGAAGTTTTGGGGAGAGGAATTGAATTCTGTGTTGGATATAGTGAATCTGAGATGACGGTGTAAAGGATGAATTGAACTTTTGTTTCCGCAGAAATCATGTAATACCAGTAAGGCTTTTATTTGCTAAGGAATGGAGGGAAATAAATGGATTAGAGGGAAAGTTTTGGGGATGTTGATTAACACTTCACTCAGTAGGATACGGGGCATCTGGTCATCAGCATATCTAAAGGGGGACATTCCCCCTAGTTCTTTGGGTAAATCCAGGAATTGTCCAAAGATCTGAGGAGAACTTCATTCCACAACACTATCTTGAATATTGGGACTCTTCTTATGTTAAAGGTGAAGGAAACCCAGATCAATTGACAAAATTCCTTTTAAAAAAATGTGAATGGGGGGAAAGGGAGCTTGAAATGTGAAACATAATCAGGGGTGGAGACTCACATAGCATTTTCCGATAGGCTGTGAACCCTGAAGCTTCCAGTCAATGGGAGCAAGGGAGGGAAATGTGAATCAGGATAAGATATAAAAATTATCTATTTCCCTTGAACCAATGTGCTTATGCCTAGGTTAGCTGCTCTTGCAAGAAGGAAATAAATGCCTTCCTGGTTCAGTAATTAATGTCCTATTCTTTCTCACAGTGGTTGGACATTCAGATGGAGATTTCCAACTAGAAGCTCATTATGAAAGGCAAGAGTTTCTTAAATGATAATTATTAAATAATTATGATAACAATCAAATGATTTAATTAATTAAAAAGACTTAATAATAGTAGCTAACATTTGCATATGTTTACTATATGCCAGGCATGCAGTTATCTCATTTGATCCTCACAACCCCACAAGGTAGGAGATATTATTATTATCCTCATTTTATAGGTGAGGAAACTGAAGGAAACAGAGGTTAAATGAGTTGCCCAGGGTCACACAGTCAGTAAGTATTGAAGGTCACATTTGAATTCAGGTCTTCCTGACTCCAGGCCAGACTATCTGCCTTGCTTTGAATCAAAAGAGACAAAGTGGGAATGTATAAGTTAATGCAACAAATAAATACAAAGGAGGGAGTGAGAGCATTGGATCTGGGGGATAATCATGAAATTTTTCATGTAGAAGGTAGTGACTGAGCTGAATTTGGAAGGGAGTGAGGGGTTGGTTCTATGAGGAGCAAGTGAGGAAGATGGTACATTCCAGTGTAAAGGCACACAACTGGAAAATGAAGTGTTATAAGTCAGAAACCGAGAGAAAGCCAAAAAGGAGGAGGGAGAAGAGGAGATGGAAAAGGAGAGGGGGGAGGATCTTAAATAGGACATTATGGGTTTGAGATTTTCTGGGTTATGTTGGACTGGAACTCAGAATATATGTGTGTATGTATATATATGTGTATACACACATATGGATATAGACATATGTATATACACAGACACACATATCTGTCTCTAGGATATATAGATGTATGAGTCATCTACATAGAGATAATAATTAAGCTCAAAGGAGATGAAGTCACTCAAAAGAGTCTAGAGAGAGAAGAAAATAAACCTAGGACAGAGGTAGCTAGGGGTCATGATGGGTAGACTACTGCTCTTGGGGTCAGAGAAACATGAATTCAGCCCCTTACCAGCTGGGTGACTGAGGAAATCACTGTACCATTGCTTCAGTTTCCTCATCGGTAAAATGGGGATAATAATAGCACCTACCTCTCAGGGTTATTGTGAGGATAGCAACAATGATGGTAGAGCTTTGTGGTGCAGTCAACATTAGAGGGCAGGAGATGGATGACCATCCAGGAAAGCAGACTGAGCACAAGTAGTCAGATGGATAAGAGGAAAAGAGGAGAAAGTTGTGAAAGCTAACAGAGGAGATGGCCAGTGGTGTCCTAAGCTACTGAAAGGTCAGAGAGGAAAGTCATCAGGATTAAGTAATTTCCAGATAAGTCAAACAGTTTGGTGCTTGCAGCATTATCTCTTTTATCTGTTTTCCTCACCAGGAAGCCACTTACAGAAGAGGTTTCATAGAAATGTAGTGCTAACACATATAACCTATGTCAAATTGCTTGCCTTCTTAATGAGGGGGGATGTAGTAGCAAGCAAGGAGAGAATTTGGAACTCAAAATTTAAAAAAACTTAAAATTTTTAAAATTACATTTTTAATGTTATATGTAATTTTGTATGTAATTTTTATATGTTTTTAGGGAAATTATACGTTTTATATGTAATTAAGGAAAAAATAAATTATTAAATTTTAAAAAGTAATGTAGTGGTAGAAGGGAACTTAGGAACCATCAAGCTCAACTCTCCCATTCCATGGATGAGAAACTGAGTCTCAGAGCTGTGAAAGAACTTCCCCAGGTCACAGAGCAAGTTAGTGGCAAATGCCTGGACTCCCAGTCCATCCTGAAGGCCAAGAGTAGAAAAGCAGGATCTGTTATCACTTAGAGCAGTAAGTGGAGTTCAAAAGAAAATAACATCTAATACTCACGTGGAGCGAGAGAATCTAGGGAAGTCTGTTCTTTTGGCTGTTTTGTAGTTCAGTCGTGTCCCACTCTTTGTGAGCCTATTTGGGGTTTTCTTGGCAGAGCTGTTGGATGGATTTGCCGTTTCCTTCTCCAGCTCATTTCATAGATGAGGAAACTGAAGCAGGGGTCACACTGCTAATAAATAAGTGTCCAAGGCCAGATTTGAACTCAGGTCCTTCTGATTCCAGCCTACAGCTCTATTCACTGTGCCACCTTGCTGTCCCTGTTTTGTTTGTACTGGACCTCTTCTATAAATCCACAGGAAAACAATAAAACTTTTTCGGAGGACGAAGCAGGCGGTAGAGGTGACTAGTTTCTGCTCAGCAGACAGGTTTGGCCTTTGGCCAGTAGCCAAGGCAGATTTTCTATCCTTGTTCTCTGGATAGTTTCTGCCTGACCAGAAAAATAAACTGTTGAATTTACTTCAGAGCAGCCCATGTCTGACTTGGTAAGGAATAAATTGTTAACACCTGAGGACTTTTTCTAACTTTTATCCCCTGAACTAATCAAAGGCCTGAACATACCCCCCAGGGATCCTAGGGTGGTCTGTTGAGGCGTCTGTTGCAGGTTCTGATGGGGTTCAGACTCTGGGAACTTCCTTGAGCTCCCCTGGAATCTCCTCATTTAACCTGATCTTTCATACTCAAATTGAGCTCTCCTTGTATCTCTCCACTGAACCTGGCTTTTCATACTCAAATCTGTGACCATTGTCTGTTATCTCTCGATTGACCCACCTGCTTCCCACTTAAAACCCTCCATAGTCTGCTATCTCCTGACAGCCTCCAGGTGTTTCCAGCCTTTGACCCTCCTTGGACTTCTCCTCAAGACCCTTCCTAAATCCCTCCTCCCATCACCCTGGACTACCAGACACCCCCCAGATCCCTCCTATACTCTTTTCTGTATTTAAGTTCCATCTCGCCTCCATGAAGGCGCTCAGATCCAATCCAGCTCAGACTCTGTCTAACTGGGATTCTATCTGGCCCGCTTGTGAATACAAGCGTTACAAATGCTTAGGCTCCTTAAGAGGCAACCCAATTAGGCGAATCTTTAATACATTCATTCGAGCACGACCCGGACTGTCGATATTTTGGGGTCCCCGATCACCCCTCAACCTCTTCATTTTTGGTTCCCTGATCCGGAAAAGCTGCTAATCTCAAATCCTTCTGCTCAAACTGGAAGGTACGTAAGCCTCCCCCTCTCTCTATCCCCTACTTGCTCTCCAAGCACCTTGGAAGCGGTTTTTCGGACCTGGCTTCAGGTCCCAGTATCAGGCAAAGTCTCTGAACTTTCTGGGCGCTAGAGAGTTAGAGACTCAGGTTGGTGGTCCATTGGGTAGACAGTGGATCTGGGAATTCTCTGGATTTCCTGGGCGCAAGGAAGTCGGGGAAAACTCGGTTACTTTTCTTGTGTGTGCCTAAGTCTCTGAACTTTCTGGGCGCTAGAGAGTTAGAGACTCAAGTTGTTGGTCCAGTGGCTGTGTTTGAGGCCATGGACCTGGGCATACCCTCCAAAGCACAATTCTCTGAATTTTCTGGGTGTTAGAAGGTTAGAGAAATGTCAGTTAAGTGGGTGCCCAATTCTCTGGATTTCCTGGGCACAAAGAAATCAGGGAAAACTCAATTATTTTTGTCCTCTTGTTTTCTTCTCAAGGCTTACTTCCACGTCCTCCTTTAAGGAGGGGGGGGGGAGGGACTTCCAGTCCCAAAGGAAAAAAAAAATGGGTCAAAATTCATCACTTCCAAGGAATTCGCCTTTGGGCTGTCTTTTACAAAATTAGAAAAAATTTAACTTCTCTAAAGACCTTAAAAAGAAAAAGTTGGTATTTTTTTTAAATTAATTTATTTAACTTTTAACATTCATTTTCACAAAATTTTGGGTTCCCAAATGCCCTGACCTGCAGGGCCAGTATGAGTGGGGGAATCGAGGAGAACGCCTACCTGAAGGGGATGGGTGAAAAGAGGAGTGAGACCAAAAGGGTGGTAAGCAAGGTCTGATTTTATTATCAGGGTTGCAAACTTATATAGAGAAAAGACAAAGAGATTCCAAGCAAATTCCGTGGTGGGCCAGCTCTATCTTAGGACATCGTACTTTGGCTATCTGTGTTTACATAACATCTACTGCTTCACCAGGTCCCGCATTGGTATGTTTGCATAGCCTCAGGCAGTCCCTTCTCTTATCTCTCCACGGGATCGTGGGGTGCGGTTTTTCTTCTCAGGCGGGACGAAAGCAAGCAGGTTAGAGGAGGTACAGGTGGGGGGCCTCAGTCCCCGACATGTCCCCCTTTTGACTAAAATTAAAACATGCGGGCGGACTGAAATTAAAATATGCGGGCGGGTGAGAGGCCTGTCTTAGGCTATGAGGCTGGTTTCCATATTCAGAGCGCTTTTTCGGCAGATGACCCTGTCTTAGGCTAAGCAAGGGGATCTACGTGGCCGAACAGCCACGGCCTTGCTCTACTCCCGTCATAGGGAACAACTGCAGCCGCGCCTATGATCCTGATATATGGGGCCTCAATATTCCCGTCATGGGCACTCTCACAGCTGCCGCTCCGTGTTTATTCCCTAAAGGCCTTCCACCACCGCATGCAACGGGACTCTGACTGCACAAGCTTGGAGAACTGAAGTCCGTCCTCCTCGTTGTCTGCAGGGTTCTCCAGAAGTGCCAGGCGATGATAATGGATATTGATAGGGCTTTTAAGAGAAGCCTCAATCTGCGTTTTAATGAAAGAGGTTAGTCTACTAAAAGCCCAGGGCCCAAAAGAAAGAAGTAGGAGGAGACCAATCAAGGGTCCAAGGAGAGGGAGGAGATATGGGAGGACTCCATTCAAGCCACTCCAGAGGGGATTTTCGAAAAGTTCTTTGCGTCATCTCCTGAAAAACAGGAAAAGAAAAACAGATGTGTCTCAGGGAGGTGTAGTCCCCTGGACGGTATTGTAAGCATCTGGCTTGTCCATCAACTTGATCAGCCTTTCAGGCAACCATCTAGCATTTTGGCACTTTGAATCATAAATACAAGCATGGCCTTTGCCCCAGATTAACACAGGATCAGGGCCCTGCCATTTGCCAAGAAGGGGATCTTTCCATTTTGCCTGAGCGTAGGTTTGGGCCGTAGAGGAATGCCAAAGGCGGTCTGCTGCACTCTTTGCCGCAGCGTCAAGGGTGAGAAAATTTAAAACAAAAAGGGCGTGATTGAGCAACGTTTTGGCATTGCCAGCTCTGGGATAAAGAACTTCCCCCCCTGACTGTAATTTCAGGACCATGTTTTTCAATGTTTGATGGGCCCTTTCCACAATTCCTTGCCCCTGAGGATTATAGGGTATGCCAGTTACATGCTTAATATGTAGTTGTGTACAAAAGGATCTGAAAGAAGAGCTAGTGTAGCCGGGGCCATTATCTGTCTTAAGAATTTTGGGCTGCGGGAGGACTGCCAAGGCACTAATGAGGTGATTAATGACATGCTTGGTGGCCTCTCCAGGTTGCAAGGTGGCAAAGATAAAACCACTGAAGGTATCAATGGACACATGAATATATTTAAGCCGACCAAAAGGGAGGTAATGAGTGACATCCATTTGCCAAAGCTCCCCGGGAATGAGACCTCGGGGATTGATGCCAGTATGAGGTTCAGGGAGAAGAGTCAGGCAGCCAGGGCACTGTTTCACGATCTGTCTGGCTTGTTCCCGGGTGATAGGGAACTTGAGACGAAGCGTATGGGCATTAAGGTGATGCAGCTTATGGGCTTGCGTGGCAGCAGCAACAGGAGAGGTAGACAGCGCAAGTAAAATGCGACGAGTTGCCTGATCAACCTGATCATTCCCTTCAGAAAGGGGACCGGGGAGGTCGGAGTGGGCACGAATATGTCCAATGAAAAAGGGGTGCTTGCGGGAGAGGATTAGAAGCTGAAGAGTGGCAAAAAGAGGAGACGCATTAGTGGAGGGACGAATATACGGGACAGTTTCCAATAGAGGGACCGAATGTGCAATGTAGGAGCTATCAGTATAAATATTGAGAGGACCCGGAACAGATTCAAAAACCTTGATGACCGCTGCAAGTTCCACCAGCTGCGCAGAGATGAAGGGTGTGTCAAAAGAGGTGGCCTTTCCATCAACACTGAAGGCTGCCTTCCCTGTGGCGGATCCATCAGTGAACGCCAAATGGGCGCCTCTGATGGGCTCCGCCTTGGTAATCCTTGGGAAGACAACAGGTGTTTTCTGAAAGAACTGGACAAGCTTGTCTGAGGGATAATGATTGTCTATAATCCCTGGGTAGGAAATGCAGTTAACTGCCCAATCGTCATCATTCTGAAGCAGCCATTGAATCTGTGAAGCGGTGTAGGGGCAGGCAATATGATCTGGTTCCCGACCAAAAAGCCG
This sequence comes from Notamacropus eugenii, assembly GCF_028372415.1. NCBI lineage: Eukaryota > Metazoa > Chordata > Mammalia > Diprotodontia > Macropodidae > Notamacropus > Notamacropus eugenii. Next base: position 412,349,007 of record NC_092873.1, read on the forward strand.
AAGGGCTGCCTCTCGCCCTAGGCGCAGGAGGCCAGCCGTTAAATGCGGGTAGGAGGGGAGGATCTTTGTAGGTGTGGCTGGCATATGAATCCAAAACAACGGATGCTCCTGCCACAATAATCCAGTGGGGGAAAAAGCGGTAGAAAAAATTAAGAGCCAAAGAGGTTTTAGAGGAGCGTAATACCCAATATGTTGATCATGAATAGCTTGCTCAATTAAGGCAAGGGCCTTACGGGCCTCCGGCGTGAGAGAACGGGGTGAATTTGGGTCGGAGTCTCCTTTTAGAATATCAAACAAGGGTCTCAATTCCCCCGTAGTGAGCTTAAGATAAGGCCTAAGCCAATTCAATTCTCCCAGAAGCTTTTGGAAATCATTAAGGGAACAAAGGTGACTTACTCGCAAGCGAACCTTCTGGGAGAGAATGCGATTAGTTAAAAGTTCAAACCCCAAGAAGAGCTGCGGGGGGTAGGTTTGTATTTTATCGGGGGAAATTTTAAGGCCCCGATTTTCCAATGCCCTAATGAGCTCCTGTGATACCTGGGTCAATTCCTCATCATCTGAACCTGCAAGGAGGATATCGTCCATATAATGGATGATATAAAGCTTGGGATACTGCAAGCGAAAAGGGTCAATTGTTTGTGCTACATATTTTTGGCACAGCGTAGGGCTATTAGCCATGCCTTGTGGCAAGACTTTCCACTGAAAACGCGGGGAAGGGCCCACACAATTGGTGATAGGAACACTAAAAGCGAAGCGCTGGCAATCGGAGGGGTGGAGGGGAATGGAAAAGAAGCAATCCTTAAGGTCAATTGTAATCTTAGAGAAACCTTGTGGTATGGCTACAGGAGAGGGGAGCCCAGGTTGAAGGGCCCCCATAGGAACCATAGTTTTATTGACGGCCCGCAAATCATGTAAGAGCCGCCAGTTACCTGACCTTTTCTGGATAACAAAAATGGGCGTGTTCCACGGGGATGTGGACGGTTCTATGTGCCCTGCAGCTAATTGCTCCTGCACTAAAGCGAACGCTGCTTCCAGCTTTATCTTGGGTAAGGGCCACTGGTCTACCCAGACGGGTAGGTCATTTTTCCACGAGATCCTATCTGCCTGGAGTGCAGGAGGACCCGTGGCCCTCACGAAAAAATGGTTCTGATTATCTGGGCCTTCAAAGCCAAGGCCTGCTCGCCCTTTCCTCCCTTCAGCAACAATTGGGGACGGTTGTCCTTGCCCTCTTTTGCCTAGCCTTTTCCCTGGGAGAAATCCCTGGGAGACCATCTGACGGGTTACAACTGTATTTGGACTGCACATAATTATCCCCATCTGAGAAAGAATATCCCTTCCCCATAAGTTGACAGGTAGGCCGGGGACCACAAAAGGCCGGACAGTCCCTTTATTTCCCTCCTTGTCTTGCCAGGGCAACCATTGGGAACTCTGTAGAGTATAATGGGACTGGCCTATGCCCTGTAAGTGCGTCATGGATGGTTGAAGGGGCCAAGAAGGCGGCCAGCTATCTTTTGAAATAACAGTTGAGTCAGCTCCGGAATCTAATATTCCTTCAAAAGATCTGCCTTGAATGGTAAGCGTAAGCATGGGGCGGTCCTGGGAAATGGCCTGAACCCAATAGATGTCTGAGGACCCGGGCTTGGAGTGGCCTCTAACGGTGGTGAGGGCAGGGTATGGGGTTTGTAGGGGGAGCGGGAGAGCCTGTGCAAGGCGTTGCCCCTGATAGACAGTGAGGGGTCCCTGTAGGGTTGAAGCAAGTATCTGGATTTCCCCCATATAATCACCGTCAACAATGGAGGGGTGGATTAGAAGGCCATTAATAGTAGTGGAAGCACGACCAAGAATAAAAAAATAAAAATTGGGGGGCGGGGGGCCAAAGATGCCTGTAGAAATTACATGCACCCCACCTTCAGGGGTCAATATTGTGGTGGAGGCGGCACACAGGTCCACCCCTGCGCTTCCTGAAGTGGCTCTGTAGAGTTGGGTGTGGGCGGGCTGGTCCCCGAGGCCCGCGGGACGGGGATCGGCTGGGGGGCCCGGGGCTGGCCCCTCCGGCCGTTTCCCTGCAGGGGGTGGCCATTGACATCTGTCGCGGAGCGACAAGTGTTCGCCCAGTGCTTCCCTTTCCTGCATCTGGGGCAGAGGGTGGAAGGTTGAGAACCCCTATTTTGGGTTGGAGGAGGGGGGGTATCTGGCGAGCTGGGGCACTGCCGGGCAAAGTGACCGGGTTGCCCACAGCGGAAACACTCCTTCTGGGAGTCCCCCGGCTGGAGAGCCGCCCCGACAGCTAAATGTACAGCCTGGGATATTTTCGTAGTAAAAGGATCTATGTCTCTGCAGAGGCGGATCATCTCCTCTAGGGTTTTATCCCTCCATTTCCCGCGCAAGGCAGAGCGACAAGCAGTATTGGAGTTCTCATATGCCAGACGCCTCACAAGCTGATCCTTAGAGGCCTCCTGACCGAGGGTCCGCTCGGTGGCCTCCAGGAGCCTGCTAACGTATTCAGAAAAGTCCTCCTGAGTCCCTTGTATTATTTTATTAAGCGGGGCAAGAGGAGAACCAGGGGTTGGTAAAGCGCGCCAGGCGGCAAATGCCGCGTTGGCGGTTTGCGCCAAGAGACCTATGGGAAGGCGGCGTTGCTTGGCCTCACCTGCATATTTGCCTTGACCACTCAGCTTTTCATAGGTCCATTTTGAAGCGGGGGAGTTGGGGGACTTCCCATTGCTCTTTGCCGTGGATTGACAACGATCATAGAAGTCGGCTTTCCACGTCAAAAATTGTCCCCGTGAGAGAACAGCTCGAACCACGCGGAGCCACTCCGCCGGCAAAAGATACCCTCCACGGGACATGGCCTCAAGGGCGGAGAGGGTGAAAGGGGCATTGGGGCCATATGCCTTAACAGCGGCATTGAGATCTTTAAGCCCCTTGAAATGCAATTTTCGGTATTCCGGCCATTCCCGTTCCGCCTTCCTACTGCTCTGCCCTTCTTCTCCCTCCTCTTCCTCCTCCTCCTCCTCCTTATTCTTTTCCTCTTCCTCCTCCTCTCCCTCACTCGCGGAGGAGTCTGTAAGTTCACCCGCCCCAGGGGTTTGTGGGGGCCCAAGTCGGCGGGACCGAGTTATAACGGGGAACATCATGGGCTGCGCTTCTTTTGAGTTTTTAGTCTTAGCGCCAGTCCTGTTGGACGGGTCCTTGGTCGACTGAGGCTTACTGGGAGAAAGAATGACTGAGCTCTGGAGGGAGTGCTGCAGGGAACTCAACTCCGAGGAGAGCTGTACATATTGCTTTTGTAGGTCTAAGACTTCTCGGAGCTCCTTAACCTGGGTGGAAAGTTGGTGTCTAGCATTGGTAAGGACCGAGGGAGTGGGAACAGGGGGCAAAAGTACAGGGGCGCAGGTTTGGGATAAGTAAGGAGGAAGCAAATGTTGAAGAGCAGGCCAATCGGGATCATTATATCGGGCGGCCTCATCCTCAAGTTCCGCTTCATCCCCAGGATCTAACGTATCAGGGTCAGGATTCTTTAAGGGAGGGGTCTTGTGTTTAGTAATAATAGGGAAAGTTAGGGACTCGGTTGTAGGGCGGGGCCCTGTAGGGAGGGGAGGATAAATGGGCTTTGGTGGCTCTGGCGGAATATCAATGACCACGGACGGGGGCCTTGGGGGACTTTTGGCTATTGAAGGTAGTGATTTTACAGGAGCCGCCCGTGGTAAGGGGCGCTCTAGTGACTTAACAGAGGCGGCCCGTGACAAAGGGCGCAAGCAAAATTCTGCCACCGAAAGGAGCTGTCGCTCACCCGGATCTCTGGAGGCGGATTCCACTATGTCTCTAATGATTCCCCAATAGGAAAAGACAGAAGGGGGGACGGCCTCCGGGCCCTCAGTTTGCAATTTCTTATTAAGCTCTCTCCCAACCTTTTGCCACTTGCCCGGATGGATGTCCGGCCCATTAACAATAAACCAGGGACAGACCTCATCAACAAAAAGAAAGAAGTTCACTAAGTCCTTTTTCTTAACCTTAACTCCTCTATCCTTAAGGGCATGCTTAAGGTCATGGATAAAGACCTGTTCCTTGGAAAGGTTGGAACCCATGATTAGAATGAGGCGGACGAAACTCAACTTACCAAAACGCAGGGGCTCTTCATGAGCGATGAGAAGGAAGGGGTCGCGACGAATCGTCTCTCAATGTTGGTCCGCCTGGCAGAAGTCCGGACCTCGAGCCCCACGTCTGGGCGCCACTTGCCCTGACCTGCAGGGCCAGTATGAGTGGGGGAATCGAGGAGAACGCCTACCTGAAGGGGATGGGTGAAAAGAGGAGTGAGACCAAAAGGGTGGTAAGCAAGGTCTGATTTTATTATCAGGGTTGCAAACTTATATAGAGAAAAGACAAAGAGATTCCAAGCAAATTCCGTGGTGGGCCAGCTCTATCTTAGGACATCGTACTTTGGCTATCTGTGTTTACATAACATCTACTGCTTCACCAGGTCCCGCATTGGTATGTTTGCATAGCCTCAGGCAGTCCCTTCTCTTATCTCTCCACGGGATCGTGGGGTGCGGTTTTTCTTCTCAGGCGGGACGAAAGCAAGCAGGTTAGAGGAGGTACAGGTGGGGGGCCTCAGTCCCCGACACCCAAACGCCGAGCATTCTAATTGCCCCTATCACCAATCTGCCCTCTCTTCTATCATTCCTCCCTTCCCTTGTCCCTATCTTCTCTTTTGTCCTGTAGGGCCAGATAACTTTCTATATCCCATTGCCTGTATTTCTTATTTCCTAGTAGCAAGAACAGTACTCAACAGTTCCTCAGACTTTGAGTTCCAACTTCTCTTCATCCCTCCCTCCCCACCCATTCCCTTTGGGAAGGCAAGCAATTCAATATAGGCCATATCTGTGTAGTTTTGCAAATGACTTCCATAATAGTCATGTTGTGTAAGACTAACTATATTTCCCTCCATCCTATCCTGCCCCCCATTGCTTCTATTCTCTCTTTTGATCCTGTCCCTCCCCAAGTGTTGACTTCAAATTGCTCCCTCCTCCCATTGCCCTCCCTTCCATCATCCCCCCCACCCTGCTTATCCCCTTATCCCCCACTTTCCTGTATTGTAAGACAGGTTTTGATACCAAAATGAATGTGCATTTTATTCCTTCCTTTAGTCAAATGTGATGAGAGCAAACTTCATGTTTTTCTCTCACCTCCCCTCTTTATTGCTCCACTAAAAAGTCTTTTGCTTGCCTCTTTTATGAGAGATAATTTGCCCCATTCCATTTCTCCCTTTCTCCTCCCAATGTATTTCTCTCTCACCCCTTAATTTCATTTTTTTAAGTATGATCCCATCCTATTCAATTCACTCTGTCTCTGTGTGTGTGCGTGCGTGTGCGTGCGTGTGCGTGTGTGTGTGTGTGTGTGTGTGTGTGTGTGTGTGTGTGTGTGTGTGTAATCCTAACTACCCAGATACTGAAAAGTTTCAAGAGTTACAAATATTGGCTTTCCATGTAGGAATGTAAACAGTTCACCTTCAGTAAGTCCCTTATGACTTCTCTTTGCTGTTCACCTTTTCATGGTTCTCTTCATTCTTGTGTTTGAAAGTCAGATTTTCTTTTCAGCTCTGGTCTTTTCATCAGGAATGCTTGAAAGTCCTCTATTTCATTGAAAGACCATTTTTTCCCCTGAAGTATTATACTCAGTTTTGCTGGGTAGGTGATTCTTGGTTTTAGTCCTAGTTCCTTTGACTTCTGGAATATCATATTCCATGCCCTTCAATCCCTTAATGTAGAAGCTGCTAGATCTTGTGTTATCCTGATTGTATTTCCACAATGCTTGAATTGTTTTTTTTCTAGCTGTTTGAATATTTTCTCCTTGACCTGGTAACTTTGGAATTTGACTACAGTGTTCCTAAGAGTTTCTCTTTTTGGATCTCTTGCAGGAGGTGATCTGTGGATTCTTTCAATATTTATTTTGCCCCCTGGTTCTAGAATCTCAGGGCAGTTTTCTTTGATAATTTCATGAAAGATGATGTCTAGGCTCTTTTTTTGATCATGGCTTTCAGGGAGTCCCATAATTTTTAAATTGTCTCTCCTGGATCTATTTTCCAGGTCAGTTGTTTTTCCAAGGAGATATTTCACATTATCTTCCATTTTTTCATTCTTTTGGTTTTGTTTTGTGATTTCTTGGTTTCTCATAAAGCCATTAGCCTCTATCTGTTCCATTCTAATTTTGAAAGAACTATTTTCTTCAGTGAGCTTTTGAACCTCCCTTTCCATTTGGCTAATTCTGCTTCTGAAAGCATTCTTCTCCTCATTGGCTTTCTGAACCTCTTTTGCCAATTGAGTTAGCCTATTTTTCAAGGTGTTATTTTCTTCAGCATTTTTTTGGGTCTCTTTTAGCAAGCTGTTGACCTGCTTTTCATGCTTTTCTTGCATCTCATTTCTCTTCCCAGTTTTTCCTCCACCTCTCTAACTTGATTTTCAAAATCCTTTTTGAGCTCTTCCATGGCCTGAGCCCATTGAATATTTATTCTGGATGTTTGGGATACAGAAGCCTTGACTTCTGTGTCTTTCCCTGATGGTAAGCCTTGTTCTTCCTCATCAGAAAGGGAGGGAGGAGATATCTGTTTACCAAGAAAGTAACCTTTTATGATCTTATTTTTTTTCCCTTTCCTGGGCATTTTCCCAGCCAGTGACTTGACTTCTGAGTGTCCTCTCCACACCCACCTCACCTCCAGATCCTCCCAGGTAGTGCTTGGAGTCTGAGATTCAAATGCTGCTTCCCAGCCTCAGGGCTTTCGGCTTGGGTGGGGCTGCTATTCAGTGTGAGATTAAGTTCAACTGCTCAGGTTGGGGCAGGGCCACCACTTGGGGCTCAGTTCCCTCAGGGGGTTTATGTGGAGACCTTCAACAATGGATCTGAGCTCCTGCCTGCCCTGGGAACTCCTGTCTGCTGCTGCCTCCCAAAGGGGTTGAGCCACGGAGACACCCCACTCCCCTCCAGGTGAGCCAAAAAGACTGTCTCACTCACCCCCAGTACCTGTGGGTGGAGGGACCTTCGTGGCAGCTGGAGATTCTGTCCCTGAATCCTGCTCGGATCTGCTCCTCTCGGTGTCGGGTGGCCAAGGCAGGGCTGGGCTCCCCTCTGGGTCCAGTGTGCGAGGGACCTTTGGTGTCTGCTTTTCAGGGCTCTCTGGAACAGAAATCTCCACTCTGTTGTTCTGTGGCTTCCACTGCTCCAGAATTTGTTGGGAGTTCTTTACAGATATTTTATGGGCTGTGGGTTCGGAGCTAGCATATGTGTATCTTTCTACTCCGCCATCTTGGCTCCTCCCCAAAAAGTTGGTATTCTTTTGCAACACACTTTGGCCTCAGTATCACCTGGAGGACAACGAAATGTGGCCCATATTTTGGACCTTACAATGTAATATCCTTTTACAATTACAATTATATTGCCTCCAAAAGGGAAAATGGATAGAAATACCTTACATAAGGGCCTTTGTCAAACTCTCTCAGGACCCCATTCTCAGAACAGATTGTAAGATGCTTGTAGCTAGAGCCGTCCCACAAAAGGGAAATGGGGGTGAATGGATGTTTTGGATGACCCCCTGTTTATGGCTCCTAGGGTCTCAGCCACATTTCCTCCCCTATCTCTGTTCGCAACCCCCGTTCAGTTCCCTGCCACGGGGCTTGCTGAGGTGCCTCCCTCTGCAGCCCCTCTCGCTGGGGCAATATTTTAGGGCACGCTTCCATGCCATTCTCTGGGGCATCTCCCCCTTTGATCCCTACTCTTCCTCAGATGCCAGCAGATCTTTCCCCTTGCCAGCCAGATTCCCTGGCCCTGCAGCCTAATCCAGTTCAGCAGGCATTCTCCAGCCCCTCCCTCACAAGAAGTGGGACTTCCTATCTTTCTCCACAAGCCCCTGTCCCCACTGGGCTGTCAGGGCTGTTTCCCTTGAGAGAAGTGCCTACCCCACCCAGTGGGACAACGAGGATGTGTGTTCTGCTCTCTCTTTTGGATCTCACCCAGATTAAAGAGAAACTGGGGAGACACTCGGAAGACCCCACTACATTTACTGAGGGTTTTAGGGACATATCCCTACAATTTGAACTTTCTTGGAAGGATCTGCATATTCTTCTCTCTGACTATTGTACAGTTGAGAAGAAGGGGAGAATTTGGGAACATGCCCAAAAGTTTGGGGATCATATGGCTAGCAATAATCCCATAAAATACCCTCCAGGAACAGCTGCTGTTCCCACGAGTGACCCCAGATGGGACTATCAAAAGAGTGAGGACAGGGGAAAGAGAGACTTTATGGTAATTTGCCTGATAGAAGGCCTAAAAACTGCATTTCAAAAACAAGTAAATTTTCAAAAAATTAGGGAAATTACTCAGGGAGAAAAGGAAAACCCTGCCCTTTTACAAAAGCAGCTAGTAGAAGCTATTAAAAAGCATACAAATTTGGATCCTGACTCCATAGAAGAGGCATTAAGGATTAGTAATCCTTAGCATGTATTTTATTAATCAGTCTGCCCCAGATATTCGGAGGAAACTGTAGAAATTGGCAATAAGACCCCAGACACCTGAGGCCCAGTTACTGGAGGTGGCCTTTGGAGTCTTTAACAACAGAGGTCTAGTTGCAGCAGAGGAAAGGGAACGAAGGAGAAGGGCCAGGGTCAGGGAGCATGCTCAATTCTTGGCTGCTGCCTTGTCCAGGAAAAGACCCAGGGAGCACCCCTCCAGGGTACCCCCTTGGAGGAAGGCTGGCTACTTGGGCAGCGGGGAAACCTGCTTTCGTTGCCACAAGGAGGGTCACTGGTGCAAGGAGTGCCCCTCCAGGGCACCCCCCAGAGGGAGCCCCAGGAACCAACGCCTATGGAACTGTAACCATGTGACCAGAAGGGACATTGGAGGAAAGATTGTCCCTCAGGTTGGAAAAGTGGTGGAGCCGTCCCCCAGTACCCTGTACTCCATTCTTCTCAAGACTTGGAACGTTGGGAAAGCCTGGGTGCTGGCAGTGCTCCCACTTTCTCCACCTCTCTCACCAAGCACTGGGCAAAAAAGAAGGCTGAAGGTAAGGTTACCCACTTTAACATGGCTAAATTCTCTACTTTAACCAGTCACTCTGGCCCTACACGTCCCTTGACCCCTGGGGTCATAGGCATTGAAGGGGAAACTAAGGAATGTCTCCAGACATATCCCCTCCCCAGCCTGCTTGAGAATCTGTTGTTTAAACACTCCTTCCTTATGCCCTCCTCTGACCCTGCATCCTTGTTGGGAAGGGACCTGATGGTGAAATTGGGAAGTCAATTTTCTCTAGTTAAACCTCCCATCTCCCTTTTGCCTCTGTTCACTACATCTTCCCCAGTTTGCTTGAGAGTGTGGGAGACAGGCCAAATATTTGGGACCCTGGAATTCCAGAGAGAGCTACTTCTGCCACCCCAGCCATTGTTAGTCTCTCAGACCCTAAAGTGCTCCCCCATCTCAGCCAGTTATCTGATTAAGCTTAAGACCTGGGAAGGACTACCACTTTTAATTGAAAAATTCTTTTAAGTATAGAATCTTTGTCCCTTGTTCATCTCCTTGCAACACTGCAACCCTTCCCACAAAAAGGCCTAATAGAGAATACTCACAATTTATTTTTACTTTTGAATGTACTTTTCCTGGGGAATCAAGTCCATATCAGCTAACTTGGACAGTCTTGCCCCAAAGCTTTCGAGATAACCCTCATTTATTTAGCCAGGCTTTGGGAAGGGATTTAAGGCACCTGAAACACAGGCAGTAGCTTAGTTCAGTATGTGAATGATATTGTTATTTGTAGACCCACCCAGGAGGCTTCTTTGGCTGCTGCCACAGAAGCCCTTCATTTTTTTGGCATTCAAGGCTATAGGGTCTCTTGGAACAAAGTCCAGATAGGATGCCAGTCCATAAGGTAGCTGGGCCATGAACTCACACCCACCTCTCTCTCCTTAACCTCTGAGAGAAAAAGGACAATCCTGTTTATCCCTGATCCAGCCACTAAGAAACAAGTTCAAGTCTTTTTAGAAATGACTGGATTTTGTAGACTCTGGATTCCTAATTTTGGTTTTATTACTAAACCCCTTTATTACCCTACTCAGGGCATTGACTCAGACCAGGCTGAAGTTTTTGAGACTCTGAAAACTAATCTGACCACCACCCCATCACTAGACCTACCCAATCTGGGAAAACCTTTCACTCTATATGTTGATGAAAGGAGAGGACAGGCTTTGGGAGTCTTAACCCATTCCTTAGGACCTGACCCCAGGCCAGTTGATGTTTTTATTTACTCAAAATATGCTTTCCTTGCTCTACATGCCCATGGAGCAATCTGGAAAGAAAGGGGATATCTGACAGAAAAAAACTCCCCTATCAAACATGCCCTTTTATGTTTTGGCCTTGCCACAGTCATCTTTAATTCTCTCCAGAGAAATTATCTTTTATGCCAGGGAAATTGTCTTTTCTTTATACTCCTTTTGTACCTGTTTGGTGTGTGTGTGCTTAACCTCTTTGCCAGGTTTGTCTTTTCCAGGGTGCAAGCCATCATCTTCCAGATGACAGCCCAGGCTATATACCAACCTCTGTCTGAATCCTAGGTCTCCAGCCCACTGGACCTGGCACCACCCAGATTCTGAAGTCTGACCCCTTGAACAGGACCCATCGAGGCAGGGACAGCTCTACGCCCCTTGCCAGCAGGAAGAAGTTTCAGAAACTGAGACCTTTGCCCTTTACCCCAAAAGAGTTTGGGTTCAATCTGTTTGAGGGGGGAATGATGGGGTTCAGACTCTGGGAACTTCCTTGAGCTCCCCTGGAATCTCCTCACTTAACCTGACCTTTCATACTCAAATTGAGCTCTCCTTGTATCTCTCTACCAACCTGGCTTTTCATACTCAAATCTGTGACCATTGTCTGTTACCTCCAGATTGACCCACCTTCTTCCCACCCAAAACCCTCCATTGTCTGCTATCTCCTGATAGCCTCCAGGTGTTTCCAGCCTTTGACCCTCCTTGGACTTCTCCTCAAGACCCTTCCTAAACCCCTCCTCCCATCACCCTGGACTACCAGACACCCCCCAGATCCCTCCTATACTCTTTTCTGTATTTAAGTTCCATCTTGCCTCCATGAAGGCACTCAGATTCAATCCAGCTCAGACTCTGTCTAGCTGGGATTCTATCTGGCCCGCTTGTGAATACAAGCGTCACAAATGCTTAGGCTCCTTAAGAGGCAACCCAGTTAGGCAAATCTTTAATAAACTTTGTTTTCTTTGGCTTTAAGAAGGCTTGAGTGGAATTCATTCGAGCACGACCCGGACTGTTGATATTTTGGGGTTCCCCAATCACCTAAAACCTCATCAGTTCCTTTCGGAAGCACTGGGATGCCACGTTGTGAACTACAAAAACAAAAGGAGACATGAAAACAACGTTCATATATTCCATTTTCAGGAGGGCTCCCAGGAGAAGAATGAAACATTGTGGAGCAAGAACTCAACCCTGAAATATAAACATTGCCATTTAATATTCCACTTAGACAGCGTGGGACCTAGTTATCTACAAAGCAGGAAGACGCTGTGTCTCCTTTGTTGGATCATCACTTTTCTCTTGCCCACTAAAAGTAGTGTCCCCCATGGCTGTTTCCAACATTGTTCAGTCATTTACTACTCTTCACGACCCCATCTGGGGTTTTCTTGGCAAAGATAGTGGAGTGGTTTGCCATTTCCTTCTCCAGCTCATTTTACAGATGGGGAAACTAAGGTAAATAGGATTAAGTGACTTGCCCAGGGTCACACAGGTAGTGTATGTTAGAGCTGAAATTTAAACCCACGTCTTCCTGACTCTGAGATGTGGTCTTTACTCAGTATCCCACACTGCCTCAATATACAAACTACATACAAAACATGTGAAGTAACTTTATAAGGGAATAGCACTTAGGAATTGGGAAATAAAGAAGGTAGCGTTCCTATACATGATGTTTTCCCCCAATAGAATATAAACTGGAAGGCAGAGACCATTTCATTTCTCTTGGGACAGCACAAGACCAGGCACTTAACAGTCATGCAATACATGCTTATTGAATTTGACTGCAAATTTTCTAGATGTCAGTGAATTGGCAATGTTCTTAATAGAGATTAAATTCCCCTTTCCTAGAAGCACCTTTGTTAAACCCTACTGATACTATTATGTATAAACTCCACTTAACATCATGAAAAACAGTTTTATTTTGAAAGAATTTCTCTATTCATTAGCTCCTACATTCAGGGAGGTAAGCTGCTGATTTTTGTACTCAAATTCATATAAAAGGAATATTTTAAATGAAATTTTATATATTTTTTTCAATTACCAAAATCAGCCTTCTTACCTTTTCCGCAACCCATTGAAAAAGAAAGAAAAATAAAACCCTTGTTAAAACATTTATAGTTGAGCAAATCACTCTGCACTGGACATTTAAAAAAAAAGTTTCATTCTGTACACTTGAGTCCTTTACCTCTGCCATCAGGAGGTAGGTAGCATATTTCATCATTAGTCCTCTGGAATCCAGGTTGGTCATTGTACTTTTCAGAGTTCTTAAGACTTTCAAAATTGTCTGTCTTTACCATATTTTGCATCAGCTCATATAAGACTTCCCAGGTTTCTCTAAAAGTGTTCCCTTCATTTTTACAGTACAACAGTAGTTGCATCACATTTATAACTTGTTGTAACAGCAAGCAAAGTAGGATTTGTTTGCTTGTTTGTTTTCTTACTGGAGTTGTTTCCCAGGCTCAGGCTAAATTGTGAGCATATGAGCGTTCAGTCTCTGAGCCCCGACGGTTCACAGCTTTGCTGAATCATGTAGGTTTCATGCCTACTGATTCTAAGCCAATTGGAGCTGAGTCTTCATTATATAAACGGGGAGGTTAGCGTTTTACTTCGGAGGTTTGCATATGAGAAGGATCTTGTGATTGGTTTAGACCCCTGACTGTTCTTGATCCAGGAATGTATGTAAAGTACATAGCGATATTGCTTTAACAGCCCTGTCTGTTGGTTTTTATTTCTCTGTATTTTCTCTGTTTGTTGAAAAGATAGGAGGCTTTGGTAGCTTTGGAAATGTAAAAGATAAAAAGGCATGTTTGGAAGCATTTGGTTGAACTAATTAAAGTGACTGACCCCTCAAAAGTTGCCTTTCCGAATAAAATGCGCACTCATTTTGATAGGAAAACCTATCTCACAATAACAGGAGAGTGGGGGACAAGGGCACAAGCAGGGTGGGGGGGAGGATGCAATCCGAGGTCGACACTCATGGGGAGGGAAAGGATCATAAGAGAATAGAAGTAATGGGGGACAGGATAGGATGGAGGGAAATATAGTTAGTCCTATACAACACAACCATTATGGAAATCATTTGCAAAACTACACAGATTTGACCTATATTGAATTGCTTGCTTTCCAAAGGGAAGGGGTGGAGAGGGAGGGAGCTAAAGAAGTTGGAACTCAAAGTGTTAGGATCAACTGTAATGTTCTTACCACTAGGAAATAAGAAATACAGGTTAAGGGGTAAAGAAAGCTATCTGGCCCTACAGGACAAAAGAGAAGATGGAGACAAGGGCAGAGAGGGATGATAGAAGAGAGAGCAGATTGGTCACAGAGGCAATTAGAATGCTTGGGTCTGGGGGGGAGGGGATAAAAGGGGAGAAAATTTGTAACCCAAAATGTTGTGAAAATAAATGTTAAAAGTTAAATTAAAAAAAAAGTTGCCTTTCCTTTTATAAATGCAGATTTATAAACCTGTGATAGCAGGCCGCTCTGGGTATGTTGGGATGCTTACTAACACACTTGTTCAGGCATTCCCCCGTGGCTAGGTGTTCCCTCAGATTCCCATTTTGGTCACCTCATAAAGAGCTATGAATAGTTTTGTATGTCCTGATTTAGAGTTTTTTTTCTTCAGACTAATCCCTCTTTTAACCTGCCCTATTAATTCTTCCTTCCCCTCTTAATTTCCCTGTTGAGTATAATGTATTTCTGTACCCAACTATATATATTCTTTCCTCCTTGGACTAGTTCATATGAGAGTGAGGTTCAAGTGTTACTCGTTCCCTCATCCTTTCCTCCTTGTTTCTGTAGACATCTACTTGTGCTCCCCAATTAAATAAGTTCATTTTCTTTAACTTTCCCCTCCCTCTCCTTCCCTAGGGTTTTCTTTTTCTCCCTTTTATTCTTCCTTTAAGATCAAGACATAACAGAAACACTCTCAGGGCTTCTATCTAATTAAAATCTCTAACACCTAAAGCAGTTTGAAGATAACTGACAGACTTCAAAGCTGTTGGTGAGTTAGGGGATGTGAAGACTTCCCTCTTAGGAATAGGTAGATGAGAACAATTGGTTCCAGTAGTTGTGAAGGCAGCTGAAGGAAGTTCTGTGGACACTTAGAGTTTGGTCAGATATGAAAGATGCCAAGGTCATCCATTGCATCCCAGGCCATCACCAGCCTTGACTGTTGTCTTGCCATTGCACTTCAATGACTCTGGAGAAAGGAGTCTGATGATTTTGTGCAGCTTTGACTTATTTAAATCCAAATCACTCATGAATTTAAACATCACCCAATGATGTCACTGGCCCTCTTAGAAAACAAAGGACAAGTGACATTAACAAATATGATAGAGTTCTAAGGGAACAGTTGTATTATCTCTCTATATTAGAATCTAAGCAGTTTATCCTTGTTTAGTCTCATGGGTTTTTTTTTTATTTGTGTTTAGCTTTTTATGTTTCTCCTGACTCAGATTTGCACTTCAGATTTTCTGTGCAGCCCTGGTTGCTTCATCGGGAATGCTTGGGAGCTTTCTATTTCATTAAAGGTCCATTCTCCACTTCCCTACCTCCCCAGCCCTGGAGGATTACTCAGTTTTGCAGGGTAAGTTATTTTTGGCTGAAAGCCTATATCATTTGCCTTTTGGAATATCATATTTTAAGCTCTCTTCTCCTTTATAGCTGTGATGGCTAAATCACGTGTGGTCCTGAATGTGGTTCCATGTTACTTGAATTCGTTCTGGGTACTTGCAGTATGCTTTGTTTGATCTGGAATCTTTGGACTTAGGCTATAGTGTTTCTAAGAGAATTTTCATTTCAGGCTTTCTTTTTAGTAGATAACTGATAGATTCTTTCAATTTATCTGATTAGGTGTCTGAAAGGTAAGTATAGAGAGCAGGGAGGTTAAGTCTGAATAAGTAGATTTGAGAATAATCAGCCTAGAGATAATAATTAAATCCACAGGAGCTGATGAGATCAAGTGAAATAGGAGAGAGAGAGAGAGAGAGAGAAGAGGTCCCAGGAAAGAGACCTATGGGACACTCATGGTTACTAGGCATCATTATCTGGATGAAGATCCAGTGAAGGAGACTGAGGGATTGGAGAGATACGTTGGATGAAACTCAGGAGAAAGCGGTGTCCTAAAAACCTAGAAAGAAGAAACTAACAAGGAGACGAGAGTGATTTTCAGTGTCAAAGACTGCAGAGAGATAAGGAAGATAAAGACTGAGAATGGGCCATTGGATTTGGCAACTAAGAGATAATTTGTAACTTTGGGGAGAAAAGATTCAGTTGAATGATGAGATTTGAAGCCATATAGTAGAAAGTAGAGAGTGAGAGGAGGGAAAGTGGAAGCATTTATTGTAAATGGTCTTCCCAAGGAGTTTAACTGCAAAGAAAAGGTGAGAAATAGAATTACAGGAGAGATAGATAGATCAAGTTAGGGTTATTTAGGGATGAGGGAGACATTTGCATGTTTGTAGGCAGCAGGGTAGCAGCCAGGAGACAAGAAAAGATGAAAGGTAATTAAGAAAGTGGAGATGATGGAGAGGGCAATCTGCTGGAGAAGATGGAATTTAATGGCGTCACTTGTAGAAGTAGAAGGTGTCTGTCAAGCGAATGGTCATGTGAGGCAGGGGTGAGGGCAGATATAGTGGCAGAAAGCTACTATCAATGATAACAGATGAGGAGAGAAAAAGGAGATCTCAGTGAATGGCCTCAGGTTGGTTGGTTTATTTGTTTTTTTTGGTAAAATATGAGGCATAATAGAGGGTCTTTAACTTCTATTTGATCTATTCTAATTTTCAGGGAGCTTTTTGCTTGGGCAAGGTTTTGTAACTTTTGTGCCATGCTGTTAATTCCCTTTCCAATCCTTTCTTCCATAACTCTCATTAATTTTCCAATTTTTTCCTTTAGCTCTCTCATTTACAAAAACATTTTAATCTTTTTAACACTTGTTTCATTTCTTGTAAAAAAAAAACCCAAAACATTTTAATATTTAAAGAAACCCTCTGACTTCATCCCTTCCAGGATTTCTAGTTGAATTGAGTCCAAGCTGTGTTTTTCTTTGAGGTTCTGCCTGTATAAGTTTTAGAGGCATTCTCTTATCTTTGTATCTTGAACATCCTTATCACTATAACATTTTTATTTTAGGATTTTTTTTTTTTGCTTTCTTATTCTTCTAGCCTGCTTCCTGACTTCTTTGGACTTTATATTAGGGTCAGGCTCTGCATACCTCTAAAGGTAATGTTTGGGCTTTCTTGGGATATTGAGTGCTGTGTTAAGCCAGGCTTTAAGGGATAATTCAGACTGGGGACCCCCAAGCTCTCAATGCTTCCAAAGTGATCTGATCCATGGACAGCATCTGATCTATGCCCCTCCTCCCATGATCAGAGCTCTGTAAGCTCTTCATATAGTTTGGGTCTGAACAACAGACCTTTGGGTTCATCCCATTGGGAGTTTAAGTAAAATGCTACTAGACTCGGCCACTATCAATCAGCTGCAAAGCTCTGCTAGTTCAGAGGGACAGAAGTGAAGGATGAACTTTGTGGGAGGATTCCTGCCCTATTTATTGATCTGTAGGCTTTAGACTGTATAGGAGGAGAGAACTGAGACAATACATTGCTCTGAGGACCTGAGAGGCATACACCTGTTGCTTACTTCAGAACATGCTCCATTCTTGGTATATGACCTAGAACCAGCAACACTAACCCTTGGCTCTTCCATCTGTCCTGAATGTATGACTCAGAACTGGTAGTGAGTGCCAGAAATGCCACTCAGTACCTGTTCCTACCCTAGGCACAAGTTTGAGCCACTCTGTGCCAAATCTAGTACTACTTTCCCTGGTCTGCAGCCATGTCCTCTGGGCCAGACCTTAACCCTAGTGTCTGCTGTGTTCTCTGTCTTTTTACCTATATTAACCTGAGCTAAAAAAATGATGGTGATTTTTTTTTTCTTCAATTTCTCAATTAGGGTTTAGTCTGGTGCATTTTCTACATGTTTGGAGTTTTGTGGGGAGAAGTTCACTGTACTGATTCCTGCTACTCTGCCATTTTGTCTCTGTTTCCCATAGGAGTATTTTCTTTTTTTTTTTCAAAGGTTTACTAGAGCTTTTTACTTTGTTTTTACACTGTCATTTCCCAATTATCAGTTTCTCTTGACAGAATATACCCTTATAATAAAAAAGTATAGTTAAGCAAAACATATTGTCCATGTCTGACAATACATGCCACATTTCACACCCACAGACTACTGCTTTTCTGCAGAAAGGAGGGAGGCATATCTCTTTGTCAGTGACTTAGACTAAAGACTGATCACTGCATTAGCCTGAGCTTTTATATCTTTTAGGACTGTTTCCCTTAAACTATGGTCATCACTGTGTATGTGTATATTTTTGGTTCTCTGCTTTGCATCAATTCATGCAACTTCTAAAATTTCTCTGAATTCCTCATATTCATTATTTCTCAATGTGCAATAATATTCTGTTAAATACATATAAATGCCTCTCCTTGGCTTTTTTTTTTTGTATTTTGCATCATAATTATTTGTGTACAAATATTTCCCTGTTAGATGGAAAGCTTCTTGAAGGATCCATATCAGTGTCTGATTTCATCTTTGTACCCCTAGGACTCAGCACAGAGCTTTATATGTATGTATATTCAGAACTTTACTTCATAGATTCATGATTCCATTCATGTGGGCACACCTATGAATAACCTCTACCCCTTGCCCGCTATGCTGCATTGCATGCCTTAGTAGATTGACTTCATAAGTTGCTGTGACCTTTCTGGAAATGAGTCATTCAGATAACCTCGGCTTCCTTTCTGATAAGAGACATACACAGTTGATCACTTCCATCTGACATAGACTTTAATGACCCAGGGTCAGCCCCACATCATGTAGAATGAGACATTTGATTAGGACTTTAAAGAAAGACCTGAAGTTGGTTGTAACTTAATCTGTGGTTATTGAATCGAAATGTTTACTGTTTTTATATTGACATAAAACTCTTAAAAAAATAAGTGACATGGCTTGGATTTCTGGGAACCCTGAAATGTCAGGGTAGAGGCTGGGTCCTCCTGGAAGGAATTCACGCACTCAAACCTTCTTCCAGTCAAATCACAAGGTTTATTATAATGCCAAGATGAGTGAGATTCTTAGGGAAACTGCAGCTTAAGGTGGGGTGAGACTGATACTTATACAAAAAGCACAGTGAAAGGATCAGCATGGGATTAAGGAGTAGGAGGCTGAGGTGGCCAGGTGCAACAATTAAAGGAAGGCCAAATAGGCTAATGTCAAGTGACGTAGGTGGACTGGGTGGGCCAGTTGCCTTGGGCAGTGGCCCAAGTAATTTGGGCTGCTGAAATGCGTGGGACAATTCAGGGACTGGGTTCTTTCCAAAGACATGGTCTTTTCCTTTTAGGGATCCAGGCCCCATCCCAAGAGAGGCTATGAAATATCCCCATTCCTAAAAATTCCTTACCATCTCCCTCCCTTTTTTTGCTAAAAGGGAAGTTTGTCTATACCCACTGCATCTGCTTCCTCCCTGCTCACTCTTTCCTTAACCCCTTACAAATCTGCTTTTGTCCATGTTACTTTGTTTGACTTGTTCTCTCCAAGGTCATCACTAACCTCCTAACCTCCAAACCCAATGGCCTTCTCACCACCTTCACTCTCCTTGCCTTCTGTAGCGCTTGACAGTGCTGACCGTTTCATCTGCTCAAGACTCCCAAATCTCCCCCTTTAGGATAGGTCTTTAGGAAGAGTACATATCCTACACTTAATTTGTTTCCTGCTTTTCTAACAAAACACTTGGAAACTCTTGCTCTAGCTCCTTACCCTCTTCCTGAAACCTTAAGCTAGGGAGCCCTTCAAACATCTGCCTTTGATATGCTTTTCTTCTCTTTTTATACTCTTTCTTTTAGCAATCTCTTTCACTTCCACAGCTTCAACCACCCTTTCACTTCCACAGCTTCAACCACCATCTCCATGCAGATCACTCCTTTAGGCCTAACTTCTCTTCTGAGGTCCAAATCCACCTCTCCAAATGCTTACAAATATCTTAACTCCATGTCAACCACCAGTGCTTCAAATAGTGTTCATCCTTTGTTGCCAAAGAAGACCATGCCATCAGAGAAATGATGACATGACTTGCACTTGACTTTGTTTTGAGTGAGGGAGGGCTGTGCAGGTCACCAGCCTCACTTCTCCTCCAGAGCCATCTGAATCCAGTGACCAGATATTCATCAGGATGACTGGAGATGACCCAGGATGCAGTGGGAGACCTGGTCACTGAACATTCTTTTTTTGGAAAGATTTTGAATTCCAAACTTTTCTCCTTTACTTCCTCCCATCTCTCCTCCCCAAGATGGCAAGCAATCTGATATAGGCTATACATGTGCAATCATGTAAGACATATTTCCACATTAGTCATGTTGTGAAAGAAGAAACAGAACAAAAGGAAAATACACACACAAACACACATACCCCACCCCACCCCACCCCCCAGTGAATATAGTATGCTTCAATCTGCATTCAGACCCATCAGTTCTTTCTCTGGAAGTAGATAGCATTTTCCACCATGAGTCTTTTGCCCTGGATCCCTGCATTGCTAAGAAGAACTAAATCTAACACAGTTGATCATCACACAATGTTACTATTACTAAGTACAATATTCTCCTGGTTCTGCTCACTTCACTTAGCATCAGTTCATATAAGTCATTCCAGGTTTTTCTGAAATCTGCCTGCTCATCCTTTATTATAGAACCACAGTATTCCATTACATTCATATACCACAACTTGTGCAGCCATTCCCCAATTGATGGACATCCCCTCAATTTCCAATTCTTTGCCACCACAAAAAGAGCTGCTACAAATATTTTTGTACATGTGGGTCCTTTTCCCCCTTTTATGATCTCTCTGGGATACAGATCTAGTAGTGGTATTGTTGGATCTGATGCGGTTTGGGGTGCTGGGAACCCTGAAATGTCAGGTTTTGGGGTAGTGTCCACCTGGAATGAATTCACACACTCAAGCCATCTTCCAATCAAGTAACATGGTTTACTGTAACTCCAATAGGAGCACCCAGATTTTCCTAGTGAATCTGAGCCTTGATGGGGGTGAGATTGATACTTATATATGAAACAAGAGACAGTAAAAAGATAGGTTTAAGGAGTGGTAAATAGCCTTGGGTGGTCCAGGTCCAACTATGAAAGGATCTAGATGAGATTGAGTGGTAAATAGGCTGGGGGGGGGGGGGGGGGCGGTCCTGGAGAGACTGTGAAAGGACTGTCAAATATCTAGGTGGGCTGAGCTGGGCCAAATATCTTGGGCCAGACACCAGTGATCTGGGCTACTGAAAGACTGCATTGCTTCCTAAGACATGGTCTTTTTCATTTAGGGGTCCAGGTCCAATCACCCCAATCAGATCAAAGGGTATGCACAGTTTGATTGTCCTTTGGGCATAGTTCTAAATTGCTCCCTAGGATGGTTGGATCAGTTCACAATGCTACCAACAATGCATTAGTGTCCCAATTTTCCCACATCTTCTCCAATATTTACATTTTTGTTTTCTGTCACACTAGCCAATTTGATAGGTGTAAGATCATAGCTCAGAGTTGTTCTAATTTGCATTTGTCTAATTCATAGTGATTTAGTTTGTCCTTCATTTTTGAAGAGGACCAATGACATCATGAGTGACGTCTTGACTCTGTGAGTAAACTGGATTTAAGTGAGACAGAGCTGAACAAAGTCTAACTCTTCCTGTCATTGACATCCAGTGGCAAGACAAAGGTCAGGATGACTGGCAATAGCTCAGGATTTGGTGAATGACCTTGGAATCTTTGATGTCTCACCAAGCTCTAAGCAATCTACAACACCTGCTTCATGGCCAGTGGAACAAATTGTTCTTCCACTCATTCCACTAAGGGAAGTCTTCACATGCTTGGTGTAGACACCCCCCCCCCATACCATCAACAGATTTATGACCTGTCAATTACCCTCCACGTGGTTTAGCCTGTCTGCCTAGAAGGTTTACCAGGGTATGGCTACTGGGCATGCTACAGTTTTTTGGAGTCACAGATGAGAGTTGATTGCCAGATGGACATAGACAGTTGATAAGCAGCCCTCACACCAGAGGTGCTAGTCCTCCTAGAACACTCATATGCCCCACCAGGCATTCTAGTCTTTGAGGAAAGAAGGGGAGTATCTCAGGAATCCAGTAGATAACAGTTAACACCATTTTGATTGGAAAGTGAGTAGAGACTGAGTGAATCTCCAAGGAGGATCAATAATAATATCAATATAATCATAATCAATAATAAAGGATTATTGAGTAGTGTAGGCTTAAGAGCTTGGAAGAGGCAATGGGGGTGAGGCAAGGAGGACTTCAATTCCCCCACCTCAAGCAATGACTGATGAGACTAAGTTGAAGTAAAACCAGTTCTAGAAAAAGTGGTCAGGGAGGCTCTGTAATTAGGAGGGAGAGCTGAATCTTAATAAGAGCTAGAAGATGTCGGTATTGAAAAAGTAAAAGACTTAAGGCAAAAGCCTTAAATTAAGCCCTTGTTGCCCAAGGAGCAGGCATTCCAAAATTCCAGTGGAAGGGGTGGGTAGCTTTAGACTTTGGGGATGGGGTTGGGCTGAATAATAGAAGGGAGGGGACAGTGGGAGAATAGGATTGGGTAATAACAGGGAGAGTTCTGATCCCTAAAATGGGAAGGGCCTAATTAGATGGGAATTTATTATTGAGGAATGAATTCAGTTGCTAGGTTATCAACATGCCTAGAGGTTCAACCTCTGAAGAGAGTCCTTGATGGGTGTTAGGCTGTATGTACCTAAGAGTGGGTAGCAGTACCCACACTTGGGGTAGTCTTTGGTGAAGCGAGACAAATAAATGATATTTCCTTCCTTCCCTTACAGGGAGGCCAGACAAGACCAAGACACCAGCAGAGCAGGAGATGGAATGGGTTTCTCTCCTTTCTTTTAAAAGTAGAAACAGGCCAGGCCAAGAGGCTGGATGGAAAGGTGTTTCAAAAAAATAGCCCTTTTATAAACAGCACAAATCCTAGCAAAATAACTACCCAGCCTGCTTGTTGGTTCTTCTTTTTACTCCTCTCATTGATTCTTCTGCCAGCTCCTCCTAGCCTCAACTTTGTCTCCTACTAATTCAAATGGTCTCCTCTTACCCCTCTAGTTTTTTACTCATCTGTTATATTCTGATGTCTCATATTAGGACCTGGAATTGGAAATGTCATCTTTTGGTCATCAGTCCTTATATAACGATCCCATAGTTCCCAAAGAGATTTATAATTTATCAGTTATAACCTTCAAAACTCTGGAAAAAAAAAAGTGCCATGAAATGAACTGATGGTCCACAATGCCTGGTAGCTTTCATTACCTCTCCATTCAGAAAAGTCTTCTGTCACTTACCTGAGGACACCTCCAAAGAATCCCTGTCTCTCCTCAATATTCTGTTTCTTCTCAAGCTGATTTCTTCAGTATTTATTACAAAATGCCATTTTCTATCCCTCTCAACAACCAAAATGTCCTCATATTGATGGGGTACGGGCTCTGGGAACCCCCTTGAACTCTTCCTTGAATCTTTCCACTTGATCTGGCATTCACCTAAGGCTATAAGCCTTTATCACTGCCCAATTCTCAGATACCCTTAACCTAGCCTAGCCCTTCATTGTCTGTTATCTCTGCCTTATCTGGCTACTTCCCACCCTTGATCCTATCTTGGTTCCCTTCCTCCACCCTCTAGTCACCCCAGTATACTGGCCACTCCCATCAAGATCCTCCGTAGATCTTTCCCCAGACTACTTAGCCACCCCTAGATCCCTCCCAGTCCTTCTGTATATAAGATCCATCAGGGCCTCCATGAAGGTGCTCAGATATTCCTTAACAGTCTACTCTGTATGGAATATCTTTAATAAACTTTGTTTTTCTTTGGCTGAAAGAAGGCTTGAGTTGGATTCATTTGGACAGTACTCATGTGTCACTATTTCGGGGTCCCAGCACCCCTAAACCTTAACAATATGAAAGGGTAATGCCTTACAGATATAACTGAATGAATAGTGTTTGACTTGGAGTCTAGACCTGAGTTTAAATCCTGCCTCATAAACTTACTGGTCTTGAGACACTCCCTTCTCCCATGCCCCAAGTCTCAAGCTACTTAACTTCTGTTGGTCACAATTTCCTCATCTGTAAAATGGGGATAATAATAATGCCTATCTCCCAGGGATGCTGTGAGGATAAAATAAGATAATATTTGTAAAGTACTTTGCAAACCTTCAAGTGCTATATAAATGTTTAGTCATTATTATTATTACATACACCATTCCATGTCCAAACTCAATGACTTTGCACAGGTCATCTCTCCCATGCCTAGAATGGTTTCCTTACCTTTGTCTCTTGAAATGCCTAGTTTCCTTCAAAACTCACCTCAAATATAGCTTCTTACATGAGTTCTTTTCCTGATCTCCCCAGCTATGCCTCCCTCTCCAAATTTCCTTGTATTTACTTTATTTCTATATTTATGGGCTGCTAGGTGGTGCACTGGATAGAATGTTGGACCTGGAGTCAGGAAGATTTGTCTTCCTCAATTCAAATCTGGTCTCAGACACTCACTAGCTGTGTGATCTTGGCAAAGTCACTTCACCCTGTTTGCCTTGGTTTCCTCATCTGTAAAATGAACTGGAAAAGGAAATGGCAAATGATTCCAGTATCTTTGCCAAGAAAACCTCACATGGGGTCATAAGCTGTTGGACATGATAGAAAAATGACTGGACAACAACCAAAGGGTGAAAGGAGATGAAATCATACATCCTTAGAAATATTCTGGTGTCACAGTGGATAGAGGGCCAGGCCTGGCGTCAGGAAGACAGTTCAAATCTGACCTCAGACACTTACTAGATGTGTGACCCTGGGTGTAAAGCCAATCACTCCCAGCAGCACATTGGAGGATGACCACTGGGAATGATTTCAAGGGTCTCATCGCATAGCATAATGAACTCTCTGTTCAGTCACAAGCTAAACGTTGATAAAGCAGAGCATAATGTTAATAGCAACATCCTTAAGCAAAACATATCACTGTATATATATTGTAACAATAGCAACATCCTTAATCAATACCAACTATCCAAGTAAAGTCCTCTTTCAAAATAACACATTATCCACTCCTAGGTCACAGTAAGAACAATCTTCTTAATCAATACTAAGTGTCCCCAAAGTCCTCTTTCATCATACCTTGAGGATGACTTCCAAGTCCCATGGTTCTTCCTCTGTGGGCTGACCACTCCCAGCTCTTGCCTGGGTTCCCACACAGACAGCTCTCTGCTTCTTTTCCCTGTCTTAGCTCTCAGGGACTGTTCCAAACTCTTTCCTGTTTCTAGGAAAACAAAACTTAACAGGACTATAACAATATTTATACACATTAGCAGGGCCATCATCTCAGTCCACTCATAAAAACCAACAGGCAGGGGGCTTCTGTCTGAGAAATCAACACAGACCAAGAGACAGGGCTTCAACATCACAAACGTTCTTTCTGTTAGGCCTCCCCACAAACAAGTTCCCCTAGCCAGCCCATGGTCTCTTCTCTCTCAGCTCTGCTTCTGATTGCTTTCATATATCTATATCTATATATCTATATAGTTTCTAATCAAAAACTCTTGATTGATTCAATCAAAGGCACTTGATTGGCTAAAACTCAAACAGCAAAAGGTCCTACTTTGCTTGCTGTTGTATGGGGCAAGTCACTTAACCCTGTTTGCCTCAGTTTCCTAGTCTGTAAAATGAACTGGAAAAGAAATGGCAAACCACTTTAGTATTTCTGCCAAGAAAATTCCCAAATGGGATCACAAAGTTGGACACAACAGAAAAACATAATATTTCTATACATCTACATGTGGTTATGTTATTTCTCACTGTTAGGCTATGAGTTTCTTAAAATCAGAGACTGCTTCAGTGATTAACCCTTTGCAGATGACTTCTAGGTTTATAGATCTAGCCCTAATCTTTCTCCAGGCTCCATTTCCACATCACCAACTGCCTAATGGAGGTTCCAAATGATGTCCCACTGTCATTGTAAACTCGACATGTCCAAAACAGAACTTTCCCCTCAAATCCAACTTTCTCATATGAAATTCTGTACTATTAGAGAACACCACTATCCTTCTAGTCATCCAAGTTTGCAATTTTATCATCATCACACTCACTCTCACTCACCCACGTTTTCAATTGGTTCCTAAGTCTTTTCAGCTCTACTTCCACCTCATTCCAGTAGACAGATCCCTTTCTCTTCTCTGGTACTGACACCACCATGGAACAGTCATTCATTTCCTCAAGCCTGGACTGTCACAGTAGCTCACTGGTTGATCTCCCATCCTAAGTTCTCCCCACTCCAGTTCATCCTCCACTCAGCTGTCAAAGGGATCTTCCTAAAGCATAGGTCTGAGCATGACACACTTCTCCTCCCAACCCCACTACACGCACCTAATAAATTCCAAGGGTTTCTCTTATCTTCACCACCAAATATCACAACAAGTAGCATTTATAAAGTGCTTCACAAAGTTGTCTACAAATATTATCTCATTTTAAATATAAAATCTTCTGTTTAAAGCTGTTCACAATCTTCTTCTCCTCTGCTCCTCCTCCTCCTTCTTCCCCTTCCATACATTCTAGTTCAACTATAAAAGTCTTCTTTCTCACACATGATAGTTCACCTCCCATTTTCTTCTTCTTTTTCTTCTCTTTCTCCTTCTTCTTCATCTCCTTCTTCTCTTTCTTCTTCCTTCTTCTCTTCTCCTTCTCCTTCCACACATTCTAGTTCAGCTATAAAGGACTTCTTTCTCACATGTGCCAGTCCACCTCCCACTTTCTGTTCTTTTTTATTGGCTGTCCCCCATGACCGGGATGCAGCCCCTTTTTATCTCTACTTCTTAGAATCCTTGGCTTCTTTCAAGAGCCAAGCCTTTCCAGATCTGCCCAGCTGGTACTATTTCCCCTCTAAAATGATCCTGCATCTCTGGTCATCCTCTCCAAGATTGACTGCATTGTTCTCACATCTCTAAACACGCTGGTCTTGAAGGGAGAATTGAAATAATTCTTGCTTACCACTTTTAGTTACTTCCAGACTCCCCCCTGCCACTATCACTCTGTAATGGTTCTTCCTTTAAAGTTTATTCTGTTCAAATGTGATACCCAATCCAAGACATGGCTGAAATTATCCTATGACATCTAGGTCATTCCCTTTCCTTTCTCAGTGACTTCAGAAATGGCACACATTATTTCTCTGTACTTGAATTTCTGGCCTTTTATACCAAGGAATTTTAATGTATATGTTGATATTACAGTCTAACACATGGCTTCTCATTTCCTCAGTCTTCTGAAATCCCATGGCCTATTCTTTCATTTGACCTCAGCCACATATAGTGTTGTGTGATTAAGGAAATTTATGGTTCAGATTTGCACCTACAATAAGACACATTTGAGAAGAAGAAGCTGGATATTTTATTGATTTACAGAAAAGGCAAATGCATGAACAGTTTAGAGCTATAGCAGAAATAATTAATATAACCTAGTACTAATATAATTATAGCAATATTAATACAGATATGAGGAAATAGAAAAACATCACCAATTCAGGGAAGCACCAACACCTGAATTTTCTCAGCTGGGGAATCCCGGGATACAGCTTTCAGGGTCTGAATTGGGAGCAAGTAGTCGCAGGCAGAGCATCCTCTCCATGGGTGAGATTCCGAGGACTTACACTAAGCAAGGAGAGTTTATAGAGACCTAGACAAAGAAGGCTTTTTGCCAACAGCTCCGCACACTGTTCCAAGCTGGTCGGGCACATGGCCATGGGAATACAGGTTTTGTCCATCAAGGAGATATCATATGGGGGCCACAAGATATAAGTTAATTAATCATATACTGGGAGGATTAGCCAAATCTTCCAAGTATTATCTATGTGTTCTGGGAGTGGCTAGTTCCCGGAACATTAATACATGGCCAACTCACATATGTTATATTCCTTGAGAGGTCACCAAAAGGACAGAGTGAACTTACTTTATTCAAGGGATATGAAATATTCCTTCAAGTGTTACAGGAGCAACATCTACTAATAATTTGGTTGGAATTAGTGACATTAAGGCCCATGTGGTAGCCCATGTGTGGCCTAAGCAGATTGGAAGATCCCTGCCACGTAAGCTAGTTTTTCTCTTAAAAAGGCAACAAAACTCCATTTGAGACTTAATTGGACCAGAGGACTAAAGCTTGAAACTTTGACCTGGTTTCCTGGTTATCAAAGGTATAAAAACCCAGCTAATGAATCTTTGGTATTCTTTGGATCTAACAAATTTTCCACTACCCTCTAAATCAACATACTCTCCTGAGCATTAGAACTATCATGATAAATGCAAGAGTTGGAGAGCTGTACCTAACAAAATCAGTGCAGTATCTTTGCTAACTACACTTTCCATGTTATTGTTGAATAAATTTCCTTCTGTTAAAATTTATATGGCAAAATTAAAGCAGTTATAGAGAGGTGGACACAGTCATGCACTGTTGGTGGAGCTGCAAATTAGTCCCACCATTCTGGACAGCAATTTGGAACTATGGAATCATGACTAATATGTCCATATTCTTCAACCAAGAGATTCTATTCCTGGGCAAATACTCCAAGGAAATCAGTGATAAAAGGAAAGGCTACAAATACATCAAGATATTTATTGCAGCATTTTTTGTAGTAGCAAAAAACTAAGAAGTGGCTAAACAAGTTATGTGAATGCAGTGAAATATTTCCATGTTGTAAGAAGCAATGACTATGATGAGTATGGAAAAAACATGGGAGAAACTTTTATGAACGATTCAAAGTGAAATTAGCATAGTGACTTCATAGTCCCCCAGGGATGACTCTAACCTGAGACTGACCCAATTATAAGTGCAAGTTCCTACCTGAAACCACATATCATGAGGAAGGCCCAGCCATGTTGCTCTCTTAACATTTCTGGCTCACTCTTTAGGCTGTCCCACCTCTACACAGATGCTCCTAGCCCTTGCTACACCCTTCCCCATTTTAACTCCTCTTTATGTTTTACCTTCACCTATTAAAATATAAGATTGATGAAAACAGGTGGCATGTTTTAAAATTTTAATAAATATTTATTAAGTTCCTACTATGTGCCAGGCACTATTTTAGGTGCTTTATCTATATTATCTCACTGAATCCTCACAACAACCCTGGGAAATAGGGACTATTATTATACTCGTTTTACAGTTGAGTAAATTAGGGCAGAGGTTAAGTGATCAGCCAAAGGTCACATAGCTAGGAAGTATCAAAGGCAGAATTTGAACTCCAGTCTTCCTGACTCTAGGTCCAATACTGTATCCACTATGCCACCTAGTTGCTATGCTGCTGTTAGTCATTTACAGTCATGTCCAACCCTTGGTGACGCCATTTGGGGTTTTCTTGGCAAAGATATTGGAGTTGTGTGCCATTCCCTTCTCCAGCTCATTTTACAGATGAGGAAACTGAGGTACAAACAGGGTTAAGTGACTTGCCCAGGGTCACACAGCTAGTGTCTGAGGCTAGATTTGAACTCAGGTCCTCCTGAGTCCAGTTCTGGTGTTCTATCCACTGTACCACCTAGCTGCTATACAATCCTCTACTTTTAGTTTTTTGGTCCCCTAATTCTAGGCATGAGTCTTAATCTACTATGTATGGTCTAATTATTTAACCATTATATTAAGGCCTTAGATTTTACTCTTAAGTTTAAAGCTTTTATTTCAGGCTTCTTCATGAGTAAGCTAGAGAATATGGATGATTCATCTCTAACATTTAAAAAAAAAAAAGGATTGAGTTATTACAAAGAATTAGCGTGGTTTCATCAAGAATAAATCATTCCAGGTAATTTTCTCTTTGGACAGAGCTACAAGATTGTTAAATGAAGGGAGTAGTATAGACAAAGTTTACCTAGATTTTAGCAAAACATTGACAAAATCCCTTCTGCTATCCTTGTGGACAAGATAGAGACTTGTATGGCTAGGAGACTTCAGAACTGGTTTAATGTCCGAACCCAAATATAGTCTTTAATGGTTCCATGTCAGCTTGGAAGGAGGTTTCTAGTGGAATGTCCCAAGGATCTATCCTTGTCCATGTGCTGTTTAACCTTTTTTTTTTTTAAATCAATGACTTAAGTGAAGATGCCAGGTTTATCACATTTGCAAATGAAACAAAATGAGGATAGCTAGCATATGATATGACCAAGAAGGAAGGAAAAATGATTTTGACAGGATGGACAAATCTAATAAAAAGAAATTTCATAGTTAAAATGATAAAAAAAAAAAAAACCTTTAACTTGAGTTAAAAAAATCAGCTTGACAAAGACAAGAGAAATGTGGCTGAATAGCAGATTTGCGAAAGATCTGGGTTTTGGTAACTTTCAATCTTGGGACAATGTAATGTAACCTTTGACAGCATCCAGGCCGAGGAAGGTTATAGTTCTTGTATTTTCTGCCCTGTTTGGATCACAGTAGGATATCATATTCACTTCTGGATTTCACAAAGAACATTGATAAACTAAAGGAAACTCAGAATAGTGAGAGACCTCAAGATTATTCCATATGACTTTGGGTTTGTTAAAAAAGCCAGGGATATCCAGTTAGGAGAAAAGGAGATTTGGGATGGGGGTGAGGTGGGAGTGGGGAAGATCATGATAACAGTCTTCAAGTATTTTAAGTGCTATCACATGAAAGAATGGGCATATTTTGCTTGGTCCCAAAGGCAGAACTAGAAGCAAAGGCTGAAAGGGTGGAAGTTGTCATGATGCAAATTTAATTTTCATGTAAAAAAAACACTTCCTAAAAATTAGAGCTATCTACAAGGTGAATGGGCTTCCTCAGGAAGTAGTGGGCTCCTCCTCATTAGAGGTATTCGATCAAAGGCTTGTTTTTCTTCTGCCCTATAGAGAAGGTATTCTTACATTATTCAGTGGGAAATGATGGCCATGAGATGGATCAATTGGTGCCCACCCAGTCACTCAGTCTTTTTCTGTACTCGGGGTGGTAGACATGAATGGAATTACCCTAGGCAGATAAGGAGAGGAATAGGTATAAATGAATTAAAAAATCCATGGGGTCAAAGACAAATTGTATGTCTACCTCTCTAGTCAGGAGACACCAGAAATAGTTACTCTGCGTTACAGATTCTTATTCCCTGATACTCGTCTTTTGAAAGGACCCTCCCTTGCATAACATGCAGTCCTAGCTTATATTTTGCCACTGCACCCACTATTTCCCTCAAAATAATAGAAGGGTATCATTTCTGCTCACCACTGCTACTCCCAACATGGCAGCAGGAGTGGGCTTATCTATCATCTGATTTAACAAAGGGTGATCATCAAACCATGGCCTATACTATGCTTTCTCCAGATTCCAAAGAGAGGTAAGGGATTTCATTACCTATGAGGTCATTTTTGAAGTACAAAGGCAAATTCTAGTTGATTGCTCAGGGTTCGTATTCCATCTCTGATGTCTATTATCTACTTGAAAGTGTTAAAAAAAAAAAATCACCCAAATCCCCTTTTTCCCCCAGGACTTGAGGTTCTTTATTTGTAAAATAAAGGATATGGGCAAATGTGTGGCTAGCTAATATTTATATGGCACTTTAAGTTTTATGAAGTGTAAGTGTTTCACATATAGTATCTCACTGAAACTCACAATAAACCTATGATTTGTAGTGGAAGCTATTTTTTATACCTATTTACAGATGAGAAAACTGAGACTGAAAAAGGTTACGTGAACTTGCCAACAGTCAGGCAGGATTCAAACTCATCTTCCTGATTTCAAGTGCAATGCTCTGAAGTCCTTTCCAGTTAAAGATTTATGATCCTATGATCATCTTATTTAAATATGGGATCTGAGTCTCTGAAGGTACTTTGCCAAATGCTTAATCTCAATCTGTTGGAATTTTCCTTCCGGTCATTAGGATGGCCCATTTATTTGCTTCTTTTCCCTTAGGCCAGGATTTTTGCTGGCCATTGGAGAAACCTCTTATGTCTGCATCAACAGAGAAGTCTTAGTCTCCTGTCCTTTTCTATTTAGGGAAGTACACCTAAATTTGTCCTACTGGTTGGTCTACTCTGCTTTGATTGTCTATGTCTCTTACTATTCTTTCTGATTCCTTGGAATAATTGAGCTAGGCTTAAGTAGCCATGAGGACATCAACTGGCCAATGAAACTTCATCTTTTGCAACCTGACTGAATTACTCACCAAAGCCTGAGCCTCCTAATTTGGTTCCCTCAAAGCAATATTATTAATCTGGAGAGTAGCCCATCTACAAATCAGTAATTATCACTTGTGATTATCAGTCAGTGACTATCTCTGCAGCCCCCAAATGAGAATTCCTAAACAATAGGGTAAAAGCAGGCTAACTTAATCCACCAAGCATTTATTTTTAGATGCCTACTATGAATAATATCATGCTAGGTACTGGGGATAGCTAAGGCAGTTAGGTGGTACAGTAGATAGTACTCTGGATCTGGAGTGAGGAAGACTGATTCATTTTCCTGAATTCAAATCTGACCCCAGACACTTATTAGCTGTGTGACCCTGGGTAAGTCACTTAACCCTGTTTACCTCAGTTTCCTTATCTGTAAAATGATTTGGAGAAGGAACTGGCAAATCAGTCCAGTATCTTTGCCAAGAAAACCCCAAATGGGAACACGAAGAGTTGGACATGACTGAAAAATGACCAAACAACAAGGTAGTGGGAATACAAGGGCAAAATTAAAAACAATGTCTTTTCAAGAAACTTACAGTCTTTTGGGGGAATACAACATTTAAACAGAAGCATGCTTGCTCATCTGAGGAAGATGCAAGAACTAACAATAAAGGGGATCAGAAAAACTAACAGGAAACTGTACATGTGCTGAATCTAAGGGAATTAGGAATTTAAGAGGCAGAGGTGAAGAGATAGAAAATTCAAGGAATAGGAGTCATCTTATGCCAAGGGAAC
Source organism: Notamacropus eugenii (assembly GCF_028372415.1). Lineage (NCBI taxonomy): Eukaryota > Metazoa > Chordata > Mammalia > Diprotodontia > Macropodidae > Notamacropus > Notamacropus eugenii. The sequence goes on from NC_092873.1 coordinate 412,381,294, forward strand.
AGGAAAGAGGTCAATTTGGCTGGAACATAAGAGTACATAAAGGGGAGAGAGGTATAGTAAGTGTGAGAAGGACAAGCACAGCTAAATGGCAAAGGACTTTAAATGTCTAGCTGAGACGTTTGTTTATCATAGAGGCTACAGGGAGTTGAGCTGTTGAGCAGAATGATGACATGTTTAGACTTTCGCTTTGGGAAAGTGATTTTGACGACTCTGTTGAGGATAGTTTGAAAGAGGAAGTACTAGAAGAAAGAAGTTTAATTAGGGAGCTATTATAACAGTCCAGATACTAAAGCTATTATAGCAGTACAGACCTAAACTAGGATGCTAGTTGTATGAGTGGAGAAAAAGAGATGGATGGGAGGTGTTGTGGCTACAGCAAACTAGGTGGTGCTGTAGATAGGGCACTGGACCTAAAGCAAGGAAGACCTGAGTTTAAATCCAGCCTCAGATACCTACTAGCTGTGTGTCTGGACAAGTCACTTAAATGTTTGCCTCAGGTTCCTTATCTGTAAAACAGAGATTGGTAATAGCACTTATAGCCCAGGGTTGTAAAGATAAAATTAGATCATTTAGCAAACCTTAAAGTGCTATATAAATGCTAGCTCTTATTATTATTAGGCAGAATTAACATTACTTAGTAACTGATTAGATATGGGGGAAAAGGGAGAATAGTGAATAACTAGGTGGCTGAAAACCTTTATGAATGGAAGGAGGGTGATGTCTTTGACAGAAAAAGAGATGTTTGAATGAAAAGTGGGTGTTGGGGTGAAGATACCGAGTTCTATTTTGGTGGACATGTTGAGTTTGAAATGCTAATGCAACATTTCTGTGGAAACGTTCAGTAGATGATTGGTGATATGGAACTGAAGTTCAGCTGGAAATAGAGATTTTGAAGTCATCAATAAGATGATAGCTCTCTTATGAAAGCTAATGAGATCACCAAGGGAACATATAGAAAGAGAAAAAACATCACCAAGGATAGCTTTGTAATACACCAAAAATTAGCGGGTGGGATAGGGACAACGATCCAGCAAAAGTGACTGAGTGTTCAGTCAGGGATTGATAACTAAGAGAGAACAGTAGCTTGAAAACTCAGGAGCAAGAGACTATCCAGGGTGTCAAATACTGCAGAGAAATCAAGGAGGAGGCCTGAGGGAAAGGAAAAAACCATTGGATTTAGTAATTAAGAGATGAATGGTAATTGTAGAGAGAATAGTTCAAATTGAGTGGGAAGGTCAGATTTGTCTCCTTATAGGGAAAGCTATTCTCAATCCCAGTAGGGAGAGGATCATGCCTAACTCATATTGTGGGGAAACCCTGGTAGACATTGGTTCTATCACAACATCTTTTATAGCCCTCCCACTTTGGGCATAGTTCCAAATTGTTCTTCAGAATGGTTGGACTAGTCCACAACTCCACCAACAGTGCATTAGTGTCCCAATTTTTCTGTATCTCCTCCACCATTTGTCATTTCTGCTTTCTGTCATGTTAGTCAATCTGATAGGTGTGAGATGAAGATCCGGCCAAGGAAATCTTTCATCTATCCATCCAGGTCATACCCACTCATCTTGGGGGTTCTATTTCACTTGGTCATCTCATCAGCTCCCATGGATTCAATGATCATCTCTGCATATGTCTCTCAGATTTACTTGTCCAGCCCTAACATCTCTCCTCAGCTTACATCTCCAACTTTCTTTTTATCATCTTCAAGTGTATGTTTGAAAGTCATTGCATTCCCTTTTTGCCCAAACCCTCTTCTCTTCCCTAATTCCCTAACTTCTTGTCCTCTCTCACCTTCCCCCCCACTACATCCAATCAGTTGTCAAGTTCTATCAAATCATTCAACAAAAGGATCAAATGAGATAATATTTGTAAAGTGCTTAGCACAGTGCCTGGTATATAGTAGATACTACATAAATGCTTTATTCCCTTCCCTATTCCCTCCTATCATTTCCACCTCGGTAACACCTCTCTCACTTTTCATCTGCAGCTCTTTCTACTCCACAAAACAAGACACCCTCCACTCCTACCCTCTGGTGTCCTGCCCCCTTTCCAGCTTCTTCTTGTGTATTGTCTCCCTCCACTAGATCATAAGCTCCTTGAAGGCAGGAATTGTCTTTTTCCTATTTGTATCACCATGCTTAGCACAGTGCAGGGTACGTAGTAGCTGCTTAATAAATGTTGAATGAGTTGAATTGACTATGCTCCCTTCTCTCTTTTTAAAAATTTTATTTTATTTTTAATTTATGAAATAAAACAAGCATTTCCATAACAGGATAAAAAGATGATTGCACATGAAACTGCAATTCTATTATGTACAACATGCTATTCCTTTTGAATAAATAATACATTTATTATGTAAATTTCTTTTTTTCCCCTCTCCCCCTATGGCTACCATTTAGATACAAATATGTATACATACATACACACATATATATATGTACATGTAAAATCACTCTACACATACTCATACGTATCAGTTCTTCTTCTGGATGCAGATAGCATCTTCCTTCACATGTTCTTTGTAGTTAATTTGGGTATTTATATCAAAATTAGTCACTCAAAGTTGTTCTTAAAACAGTATTGCTGTTACTGTATACATTTTCTTGGTTCTGCTCATTATTTCATGAGTCTATATTTTTCTAAAATCAACAAGCTCATCATTTCTTAAAGCACAGTAGTATTCTACTATGATCATATACCATGACTTGTTTGGCCATTCCCCGTTTGATGGGCTTTGTGATTTTCAGTTCTTTGCCACCACATCGAGAGCAGCTATAAATTCTTCTAGAATGTATAAGTTCTTTCCCTTTTTTCTTACTTATCTTGGGAAATGGACCTAGTAATAGTATTGCTGGGTCAAAGGATATATACCATTACTAGGTTCAGGCAGTTTAATAGCTCTTTGGGCATAATTCCAGATTGTTCTTCAGAATGGTCCCTTCTTTCTTTTGACAGTCACCACTCTGGTGCGAGCCCTCACCATCGCAGTCTGGATTACTCATGTATATCTTACCCAATAATACACATTGACAGATCCATGAAATATGCATGTTTTCTATCCATGCTCATAAAACATATTGATGGCCCAACAGACCCTTCTCATTTTCACTGCAGCTTTCTAATGTTCTACTAGCTCATTCCCAATTGCTCCTATCGCTCTATCCTGAAAAAAGTTGATCCATTTGTTAACTATTGTCCTGTCTCTTCCACCTTTTGTAGCCAAACTACTGGATAAATAAGGCTGATTCCTCCACTTTCTCTCCTCTCACTCTTCTTAACCACTTAAGATAAGGCTTTTCACTATATCATTTCACCCAGACTTCTCTCTCCAAAGTCACCAATGATCTCTTAGATGTTAAATCCAATGGCAGTTCCCATTCTCCTTGATCTCTCTGTAGTTTGACGCTTAATCACCCTCATTTTTGGTACTTTCTCATTGTTTTCTGGACAACATTCTCCTGGTTCTCCTATACTACTTCTTGGCCTCTTTTGGTGGAACCTCATCTAAATCACAGCCTCTGACCAGGGGTGTCCCTTAGGTTTTGTTCCTGGACCCTCTTTTCTTCTTGCCCTATATTTTCACTTGGTGACCTTGTTAGGCGGCACAGGTCTGTCGGATGATGTATATTGCCCACCCCCTTACTCAACAGATTCAAATAACTCCATATAATCTCAGAATTAAATTCAAAGTTCTCTGGATTTCAAAACTCTTCATAACTAGCCCCTTCCTGTTTTTTGGCTTCTTATACCTTACTCCCAAGTAATCTTTGATGTAGTAATACTGGCCTCCTTGCTGATTCAGGAAAAAGACATTTCCACCTCTTGAGGATGGGCATATTCTCTGGTGGTCCCATGCTGGGAACGCTCTCCCTCAACTCCACCTACTAACTTATCTGACTTCCTTTAAGTCCCAGCTAAAATCACATTTTTGTATAAGCTTTCCCAACTCCTCTTAATTCTAGGTCCTTACCTTTATTTGTCCTGTACGTAGCTTGCTTTGTATGTTTGAAGGAGCTTAGTGGTGCCTAGCTGATATGCATTAATGTCATCACAAACCAGTATTTTGCCACAATTCCCAAAAATACATTCACATTGGGATATTTCTTTTCCGTAAAATTTATTGTCCTTACCTTATTGGATTCCCTTTTATTTGCTTTGTTACTTGTGGATCCAAATATAATTCTAGGAAAATGAAATCATCATATTTAAATGGATATTTCAGCAGCCAAACCCATGGTCTCCCCCATTCGATTGTACGTAAGCCCATTAAGGGCAGGGACTATTATTTGCTTCTTCTGTATCCCTGAAGCTTAGCATTGGCTGGCACATAGTAGGTGCTTAATATTTACTGATGGATGAATGTCACCTTAACACAAACATAAAAATAAAGATTAGCTGCCAGGCCTAGAGGCCTGAGGGCTACCCGAGTCTTCCCTTACCTCTATCGGAGGTCTTCGGTTGGCCAAACCGGATGCTCGTATGAGAGAAAGGACGTTCCAGAGTCGAACAAGGGTTGAGCTTTATTTCAGGGTCTAGTTACAAGTGCAGGGGAATTCTTCCTTAGGAGGGAGCGAAGAATCTCCCAAGGAGGCAAAGATCTTACAATAAGAGATTGGAAGTAGAAGTATAAGTGGGGAAAGAGGGGGAGGGGAGAGAGGAGAGAGGAAAAGCGGAGCCTTGTTGTCCTCACACGTGGCCCCTCTGCCCAAGAGAGCTTTCAGGCTTTCCTGATCCTACTTAAGTTCTCCAGCCGCATAGTTTGCATCTGAATACCGTGCCTGTTAGGTGTGCCCAGATCCAGGACAATCTCGAGGGCGGGGAGAGCTTTCTCCCATCACGGGAAGAGGTGGAAATACACGAGATAGCTCGGTTCACCTCGATTCCCAGTCGTTTCCTAGGGGGTCTCGTGAGAACTCTAAGATTTAGAAGTTCCCACCTTTACCCGCCCGAGAGTGTCCACATGGAATTGAGCTTCCATCCCCAGCAATTAGCAGAGCCCTAAGTCTTTCAAAGACACTGATTTACCAAAACATACATTGGAACTACTTTTGATCTGCTTTTTTCTTCCACAAAGGACCTCTCTTTTAGTATTCCTAAAATTCCAATTACTATTATTTGTGACTCAGTAAGCTGTGATTTTAGTCCCTTATCCCACCCCTTTACTGAGCAATGTAAAAGCAAGAAATGAAGAAATAGGAGTGATTAATAATCCAGTTTATTATATATGTGTTTAAGCTCAACTTTGTAACGACCATACCCTGCAAACAGATTGAACAAAATCGGCAGTGAGTTAATAGAAATGGAGCTTCTTAAAAGTATTTTTACAAAATGCTTCCCCTAAAATGTTAACACTGCTAAACAGTTTAAAAAACTACATGTAATAGCATAAAATCAAGTTGAATCATGGTTTTAAACAGATCACAGATGAAAATTAGACAGGAGAAGCATGATAATTAGCTAAAATCATATTAGAGTCTTGAAAATGCCTACTTGGAAACTATACATGGACAACTTCTAAATCTCCTTAGTCTTAAGTTTAATAATTCAAAATATAAATATAATGGGAAATAATATGTACATGTTTAAGCCATTTTCAAAGCTACTATGAAGAATTTTCCTTTGTTTGGAGTATTAATCCTGTTTCACTTCTCCCTTTAGATGTCTCTTCACTCTAGAATAGGGACTGATAGAATCATCCATCACAAAATCATAGAGCACTCTTATCCAGGAGTTGTACTGGGGCAAGTTGTCATAATATTCTGCTGCTATTTTTTTCACCTGCAGTAAAAAACAAAACAAAACAACACATATATATATATATTTTTAAAAAGGCATTATATATAGTACCAACACTTTGTATGATTAATAGGTCTTGATCAAAATTTTTAAATGTTTTCCCTTATTTTAGGGATCAAAGGCTCAGATGCATTATAGGACAGGCTAGACTGTCTCAAAGCTAAGGTTAACTTCAGAACACAAAGCTAAATTCAAAGTAGTTTGCATTACAATAGTAAATCTGTCCAGAAAGACTCTGACAGCCTCTCTAGTAAAATGGGAGGAATGCTGGGGAGTGGTGAGTGGCACCAAAAACTAGTTAGTTAGTTACCAAGTCTAGAATTAGTACTATGACTTCAAATTAAGTTACTAGTAAGCACCCAGAAGAAAAAAAGAAGAAACTGAGCAATGGTCAAGCCTGGAGTTTCTGAAGTTTTGAATGCCTTTTCTTAGAAGATGAACAATCATTTTCAGTAATTTCATTACAAGTTTTTGCAGATATAGATCTAACCCAGACCCCTGCCATACCTGGTTCAACATTAAGGGAACAATGGGCTATTTTTCATTTTACTTTTGTATCCTTAGCATAGCGCCTTTCACATCCTAGGCCTTAATAAATATCTCTTGTGGTTAATTTGAAAACTCATGAGACTGAATAGGATGAAGGAAGTTTGACTACTGGACTATTTACTATAATTTCAATTTTCAAGAATTAGACGCAGATCCACAAATAAACAACAAAGCAAATAAAAGGTGCACCAAGGAAACTCAATAAGATAGGGACAATAAATTATATGGAAAAGAAATATCATAATGTAAATGTTTATTTTTATTTACAATACTTCCTGGTAGGTGGTTGGAAAATTAATACATACCCCCCAAGGCACAACTTTAGGCACTACTAAGGTCTTTCAAACACCCTTCATAAGGCTCCTGCTTCAATTTTATTTTCCCAAATATCCAAAAATCCTATTAAATTTTTTCTACAAAGGTGGAACAGAAATGACCTTTCCTTTGGGAAGCAAGGAAGCAGCTTAGAGTCTTAGAGCAATAGTGTTCAAGGTCTCAGGATCCTTTATCCTTTTGAAATCACTGAGGACCTTTAAAGAGCTTTTGTTAATGTGGTTTATGTTTATCAGAGTTTAGAATATTTATTAAAATTTAATAATATGTAAAAACTAATTAAAATAAATGGAAATGTCATATTGTTATGAAAATTGTGTTGAACTCATGGACCCCTCTGGAAGGGACTCAAGGATCCAGTGATCTACTACTTTGACTACAGTGACTACACTTTGAGAACCATCACTCTTAAGAGTAAGTTAGCCAGGCATTGAGAAATGCAGTGATTTAACCTGATCAAAAGGTCACACTTAGAGTTCCCTTTGCCCAAAGTGCCTTCCCCCAGAGATTACATCCATTTACAACACAGATATCTTGTATGAACAGTTAACAGCACATTGTCTCTTCCTTTAGAATGTAAGTTTCTTGAGGGTAGGGACCATGTTTTTGCTTTGTTTTCTTTGTATCCCCAGCAATTAGCACAGAACCTAGTAAACTCACAATAAATGTTTGTTGATGAAAGACTTATTAGAAATGTATTAAGCACATTCTATGTGCAAGGTACCTGGGGACAGAAAGAAAATAGTCCCTACATTAATCCTGAATAAATTCAAAATCTTCAAATCACATAATTCTGAAATTAAGTATAAACAAATATGATTAAGGTGATTTCCAATTGTTCATGAAAAGAACTGAGAATAAAAAACATAAAGATAGAATATAGGATTTATAGTCTGAAATTCCCTAGGAATGCAGGAATAGAATAGCAAAATTTTGATTATGTGATGTAGGCTTGCAAAAGGTAGTGAAATGTTACTCTTTCTAATGCTTAATTTTAGCCCCTAAATTGAGTTTCAAATGTGAGTGACCTAACATTTTATAAAACAATTCTCAAAACATCTAGAAAATTTTAAATTATAATAAGCCAAAACAGTAAATTAAAATTATTACTGAGCCCCATTTCCTATCTTCAAGCTCAGTGCTCTTTTCACAATACTTTTTAAAAAATGGGCTAAGACTAAGATCCTGGTCTTAGTAGTCACATGACCATGAACAAGTCTTTTAACTCAACTCTATAAAACTGTTTCTTCTTTTCTAATTCAAATGAGATAAATGCTAGGTACAACTAGTCCAGGAGAGCCAATAACAATAATAGCTAAATTTACATAATACTATGTGCGAGGCATTGTGCTAAATGCCTTACAAATATTTTCTCATTTGATCCTCACAACAACCCTTGGAGGCAGATACTACTATGGCCCTCATTTTTCAGATGAGGCAAACAGAAGTTACTTTACTTGCCCAGGATCATATCTGAAATCAGGTTCTCCTGGCTCTAGGCCATCACTCTATCCATAGAGCCACAGATGACTTCGCTTACTTTGGGGAAGATCAGAAAATTCCTGGGAAGTCAGACACTTTAATTAGGAGAGAGAAGGCAGGGCAAAGGAGAAAATGAGGAATTCTTGTATCACTGCATTTGGGGACAATTAACACTGATCAAAATCCTACCTAAACTAGATCAAGTTTTCACAATATACAAGGTCTATAGATTACAAAAAAAGTGATATCTCTCAGAAACTTTCAATTCAAAATGTGTTGAGTTTTTCCAGGTGAACCATAAAGAAAAAAAAAGAATTCATTTCACCCATTAAGGAAGAGGAAACAAAAGTACAAAGCTGACAGAATGGCAGCACACATTTGCTATTCAGACTTGCACATGGCCATAACGAAAGATTAGCTGCATAATGGTTTTAGATTACACCACAACTGTTAGGCTGTTTTAAGATTTTACCAATGGTAAAGTCCCTTGGCTTTAAAAACGAAACAAAAAAATTGTCGTAACTACTCATCTATGTCTTCAAAGCAAGGAAATCTATTGGGAGGAAAATCAATCACTCTGGAGAGAAAAGAGAAATGTGCTAGATCCTATCAAATGGAGACAAATATTTAAGTTGCTTCCAGGGAGCCCAATTACGTAGGACAGGACCCTGTTCTTTGTAAAAAGAGGTCGAATAGGGAGTAAAGAGTTTGGTAAAGTGAATTAAAATTTGCTAATCCAGACTTTTACAGTCTTCCCCAAGAAAGTTTGGCATACAGAATAGATTCTTTAGATGCTCTAAATATTTCTAATCTACAGGTATTTCCTTTCGGTTAGGGGGCAGTTTCTGGAATTTTGCCTGGAGGGCTCAGATCTCAAAGCTTTTGGCTCGGGTTATATTTAAATCCATAATAAAAACAGCTCTCAGAGTTCCTCCAACTGCCTTATCTCTAATTAGAGGTGGTTAAGATTAGTGGAGCCTAGGAATTTCTCAATCACCTCTGGCCACAAGATACCAGGAGAGGAGAGGCACTGTGGTGCAGTGGGAAAAAGAGCTAGTCAAATTGGGAGCCAAAGGCATGAGGGTTCAGATTGCAGCCTATTTACTAGCTGTGTGATTTTAAGCAAGTCAATTTGTGCAACTCTGCTTCACTCAAATACAATTCACACAAAGAATCAAGTTATCATTGGTCCTCTTCAAGTCAAAGGGCAAAACAAAAACCATGGGCAAGTCACTTTACTTATGAGCCTCAGTCTCTTTATCTGTAAAAGAAGGGAGCTGGGCTCCATGATCACTTCCAGTTCTCAAGCTTATGAGACCAAGTTGGTCTCTCTAAAGGTCTATATACTGTTAGTACTTTAAGAATGGGAAATGCTGGCTTTTCACAATTGTTCAGGAAAACTGATGTGTCTTACCAAAGAATTCCTCTTTAAATCTCATTGAGAGTACTCTCTTGCTATAGTGGCAAAGGCTTTTTTCTATTTTAGTTGTGAACCAAAGCTAAAGATGTAGCAATTAAATAAACCAAACTGAAAAGACAGAAATTTATTCTTTACTGACCTTACTGAAGTGGGTTCTTATCATATACAATTTGGGGTTTTCTTAAAATAAGTAGCTAAAATTATAAAAACCTACTTGACACTATTCCTGTACAAATTAGGTAAATCAGGAGTAATCATTCCAAATGCTCCTAGTTCCATACAGAAACAAACCGCCTTAACAAATGAGAAAAAACTTACCAATGGAAGGTTCTTTCCAGGAATGTTGGGAAAGTCATGATGCTCATTATGATAACCTACATTGAAGGTTATTAAGTTAAGAGGTCCATAATAAGAAAAAGTTTCATGTCCTTTCAGAAACATGTAATGCTCAGCTATGAAATGTCCAGAAATTGGGTGCAAACCCAGGCCAAGTACTGAACCTGCAAACACGTACACAAGAGATTTGATTCCAAAAAAATAGTAAATAAAAACGTCAAAACTCAACTGAGTCAACAGATTGAAAACTTCTAAATAAGTAATTGGCTTGGGGTTGATGCACATTGGTCGAACAGCATAAATGAGGGGCTGAAGAATAACCCACACAAATTTTCTAAAACGGGTACAGAAAAACCAGCCCTCAAAATTGGTGGGAATATCCACATCAATGCCATCCCCTCCTAGGTAACGATGATGATCCATGTGGTACCTCTTGAAGGAAACAGAGTATGGAATGCCAAAAGGAAGATTTGCAAATATTCCAAAATACCGGTTCCAAAGAGGACTGCAGTTGCCAAATGCCAGGTTATGAGAGAGCTCATGAATAGCTAAAGTCATGGAATGACTAATGCAGCTGCCAAAGGCGTAAGCCCAGAACATGACCCATTTCCAGTCCAAATCTTTTACTAAGTAAAATGCAATCAGCTGTGCAAGAACCATCAAAATCACAATCCAGATCAAGTTGTAATTCGGTTTCATCAAAGATTTTATTTCTGGATACTTGGCTGTGAAGAGAAGGAGAAAAAAGTAAAGAACAAGAGAATACATACTAAAAACAGTTCAGTGTTTCAAACTAAATGAAGTCTCACATTTGAATTTTCCAAACAAACGTTAAGACTCACCGCAGCGTGCGCAGCCTGGCCTGGTGTCAGGGAGTCTTTGTTCTATAATATTAACAGAGGTAAATAAAATGCTGCCTGACACTTATGTAGTGCTTCATTATACTTAACACTACTTGATCCTTATAGCCAGTATTTATGTAGCGCTTAAGCCCTTCCAAATGTTTTTCATGTAATCCTCACAACACTGGGAGGTAAGTGCTATTATTATCCCCATTTACAAGATCTCAAACTGCAGCAGGTAGAGGTTAAGTGACTTGCCCTGGGTCACACAGGTCTCAAATATCTGCCTCTTATAAGCAAAGTGGTAATGAGTTACAGGAGGAAACTGGGGCAGTGCCAGCTGGAGATAGGATTGGAACCCAGGGTTCTCCTGACTCAGTACTCTTCTCACCACATGGAATTCTGCTACTAAATGGCTATGCAACTTTAAGCAAATCAATCAAATTCTCTGAACCTTAATTTCCATACCTGCAAAATGAATGGAATTGGAATAGATTTTTGATTCTTAACAGTACTTGCAGCTCTAAAATTCTGATTCTAAAACTGTGCTTACTTATGATTTTGGGATGACAGTGTAATTTGATCTGTTTGATTTTTGTCTTCTGTGCTCAACATATAAGTGGTGAATTTTGAAAAAAATATTTAAAGTCAACCAAGCAAAAAACACAAACAAGCCCACCTCTATTTCAAGATGGGTATACTAGTAGTAAAAGAACTTCTGTAGATGAGAAAAATGAGAGCTGTAAAGACTAGAACAGACTCTGTACCCCTATAACTACATTTCCACTTGAGCCCTACCCTAGCTAATTGTTACCTCCTACTCATATAAGGTCCACATTTTTCTTCTAAGTCACCAAAATGTACAAAGGAGAATATATTCAACCACTATTGGAAAAATATTATTTACAATTATCTGGATCTAGCTGTACAATGGATATGGAGTTAGAGGAAGTGAATTCAAAGACTGTGGCATTCTACCTGTGTTACCTAGGGCAAATTCTTTCAACTTTAGAGTGGAAGGGATGGCCTTACTGCCCTCTAAGGCCCCTTCTAGCTCTAAATGATCATCCTATCATTTGTGATACTGATATGCTGCATTCTCTTCTACGCACAGAAGCAATTACCTCAACAAAAGAAAACTGCTTCAAGGCTGAAAGCAGTGGCTGTATTTGTCTTGGGATGTCAAGAGGGTTATCTCAGGAGACTGGTACTTTCTGATAAAACAAGTCTTTTAGAGTGTTCTAGACAACCCAGATGGAAAAACTTGCTCTTTTTTTCTGAGCATGGCAGGCAAACATAACAGAACATTAGAAATACTATTTGAGCATAATGGAGAGCTACAGGCTGACAGCTGAGAGATCAGAAGGCTAATACCATAGTCAAAGGATCATAGATTTAGAACTGGAAGGGCTACCTTTAGAACACATTTGGTTTAACACTTTAATTTGACAGTTGAAGAAGCTGAGACTGGGAGTGCTGAAGTGACTTGCTTAAGGTTATACAAGAAATATCTGGCAGAGCTCAGCCAAGAAGTGATGAGACCCAACCCATGTCAGGAGTAGAGAGAGAATCTAGAAATTTTGCAGAGGTTCAGCTGAGGGGAGAATCTGGCAACTGCTTAGTTACAGCGGAGCTAGGGAGAGGGAAGTGAGGACTTTAACCATAAGCCAAAAAAAAAAGAGAAAATTAAGACAAATGGCAGATGATAGAGGAAGGAAAGGAGTGTTAAGAGGAGTTCCGTTTGAGACACGTTGAACATTTAAGTCAACATTTTGACAAGGAAAAAAACTTAGATTTTGCAGCTTTGTCTAGTTCCTTATTTTGATTGTTCACTTTTGTTAGTATTATTAAATTTATGCAATTTTTAAAAAGTATCTGTCTTATCCTCCTAGCTACACTTCAGGTTCTTTGAGGGTAAATGCCTTATTCATTTTTATTTGACCACAAACATGTCTTGTACATGTGTTCTCTGTTATATCAAACAGGCAGCCAATTCCTAATATCTGGAATATCCTTTTTATAAAAAGATAGTAATTCTTAATCAAATAAATCCATAAAGTCATGTTTATGAAGCTTTGTTGCATTTATCTCCTATATGGCTTTTACACTGATAGATGCTTAACCTAATACATTCATTTAATTGAACAAGGTGATATAAAAACAGAAGATATCATAAAAACATGCAAAATACATCTCAAGTGAGGGTCTAAAATCCTCTCCAAACTGTTTTTAATGAGGGAAAAACCCTCAAGTCTAAACCTAGAATCCCAAGTAGGATTCTTAGTGATCTGGGGCACTTAAGGGTCCAAATGTGATATATGCCTTCCTTGGTGGTAAAATAGAAGGGAAAGGCTATGTAAAAAAAACAAAACTATCGTCAGGGACAGAAACTGTCCATTTCAGTTTCTTATCTGTTAATTTTTTAATACAGGTTAACTGCAGGAAAAAATCTTGGACAAAAAACACTTTATATATCAAAATGTCCAGCACTAGCCAACACACACAGAAGCAACTGAAGATTCAGAGTTGGAAGGAACCTCAGAGGAAACTTAGATGCAGAGAAATGGAATGACTTTCTCAAAATGGCATGTTAAGTCGGTGGCCAAGGTGGAATGTGAATAGAAGTCCTCCAAATATAGCCACGGTTCCAGCTGTGTCACTGCCTCTGTAGAGAGTGAAGCGAGGTCTAGTGAGAGTGCTGCCCAAAGCAGAACGGGCTTCGGGGCGGGTTTTGCCCACAGCTTACCCACTTCTTTCTGGAATTAGCACAGTGCTTCAGAGCAGTTTTAACACAACTCCTGTTGACTTCGTCCCCAGGAAGCCTCCCCTAACCCTTCTTCATTCCAGTGCTCTCTCTCCTTTGGGCATTTCCTACTCATCTCGCACAGATCGCTGGGCACGTAATGGTTTGCCCAGCGTCTCCCTCCCTAGATCTTCTACCTCTAGTGTTCATGCACCTCTAGTGCCCGGCACGTAATAAATGTTTCCTGCCTGACTTCTCCGGGTGCCAGATTCTTTCCTCTGCGGATGCAGGCAGTGGCCGCGATGGGGTCTACACCATCCGGCTCCGCCATTCACTAACTAAGAGCTGCGCACCAGGGCAGTAAATGCCGGGGAGACTAGCCCACGCTCAGGTCCTAGCAGAGCGAACGGTCCCTCGGGGAGGGAGCGCGCCCATTCATCGACCTCGGCCCATCTGCGGCCGATCGATGGTGGAAGCCCCACCCTCTTGCTCGCGGCAGGAGGGCGGCCGCCTGGACCTTGCCTTTGACCCCACGAAGTCCGCATCACTGCGGCAGCGCCGGGCCGCCGGGCTCGGGGCCCGCTTCGAGGCTGGTCATTTCCCCCCCCAGGCCTCACCACGAAACTCCGAGGCCGGGAAGAAAGAGGATGTGGGGGGCGTGGGGAGGAAGCCCGCGGCCAGGGCCCCCTCCCTCCCGGCCCGCGCTCTCCGCAGCGGGGGGAGGGGAGAAGGATGGAGAAGGGAGGCTCATCCAAGCCCCCGCCCCTCTCAACCGAGCCCGAGGGGGCGCCGGGGAGCACGTCCCGGACGACGCCCCTTCCCTTCCCCCCACCCCCCGGCAGACGGGATGCGAACGGTGGGAAGGCGGGGGGAGGGCCCCGGCCCCGGAGGGAAGAGCTCGGTCTCCGTCCCCGCCCAGGCTCCGCAGGCGGGGAGGGCTCCCACATAACGGGCCCGGGGCGGCTGGCCTTCTCACCCAGGATCTCCTTGCGGCGGTCTGCGTGCGGCTGGTCCGTGTAGACCCATTCGAAGTCCTGCCGCGACACTCGGGCTCCCATCGCGGCGGCGGCACGCGGCCTCTCTCCCGGCAGGGGCTGCCCCCGCGCCTGCGCGTCACTCACTCGAACCCCGGCTGTCAGCCGGTCAGAGACGGACGCAGGACCTCCGGCGAGCCGACGGGCTCGTCTCCGATGGCGCCCGGAGGCGGAGGATGAGGACCTGGCAAAGGAAGGGGGCGCGGAGGTGGGGCGCCAGCCCGGCCACGCAGCGCCGGCGTCCGGGGCTGACTGGCGGGCGCTGAGGCCTTCCCCGGGGAGGAGAGCGCGCGGCCCCGCCCATCTCCGCCCCTCCTCCCACCCTGTCCCCTTCCACCTTCCCGCTCGGCCCCGCCCCTCCTCGCCTCCGCCCCGCCTCTTTATCGCCCCCTGGCGCCCCAGTTGGGGCTCCTCCCCTCCCGGCCCAGCCCCGTCCCTCCCCCGCCACGAGGCCGCGGAAACCCCCAGTCTGGGCTGCGGCCGAACGGGAAGGGCCAGACCCCTGGACTGCGACCACTCTCCGTTCCGGGCCTTTGCCTCTTCCCTAGCGCCGCCTCGACATCCCTTCTGACCACAGTCACCCATCTTACCTCGTATTTACCGCGTTAAGGATCGTCCCCGGGGACGTGGGTGCCGTTATTACCCCAGTGGACAGATAAGGAAACCGGTGCGGGCCGAGGCGGGGGGCGGGGCGGAGGGGGGAGGGGTGCCCGAGGCCGGGTCCGAACTCGATCGGAGCTCTCCCTCCGCCCCTCCCTGCGGCGTGCCGCCCTTCGCGCCCCCGGCTCCCACCGCTTGCGGAGGGCACGGCCCCGATTTCCTCCGGTTTGTTAAGGGCGGGGGCCCTGGCCTCTGTGGTCCAGCGCCGAGCCAAGGGCGCGCCTTTTGCCCTAGCACCGCGCCTGGCACGCAGGAGGCGCCTAATAAGCGCTGGTCAATAAGCAGGCTTCTCCCCTCCCCCCCGCGTGCCGCCCTTCTTCTGTGGGCACTCACGGGTGGCGCTTCCCGCGGCGTGGGGGAACGCGCTGGACGGTTGTGGGGTTCCTGGGCCCTCCCGACACGTCTGTGGAACTGGATCACGCTGCTGGTGCAGCAGAGCCGTGGGTGGGACCGAACCTGGGCCCGGGCTGGCGGGGAGTGGTGGGAACGAATGTTAATGGGAGCTGGGTGACTAGCTGCTGCCTCTCAGCTGCCCACGCCTTTTTTCCTTGGTGTAGTTTCTTCATTAAAATTTTACTGAGCCACAGGGGCAGTTCTCCGAAAACCCTTCTCCCCAGGAGAATGTGGAGAACTGAAACCTTGCAGATAATTGAGGCGAAAAGAAGCCCTAATGTTCCGGGGAAATCCGCCCGTTTGGTGTTCTTTTGTTAACTTCCAATTGTGGGCTCTGGAGGGCAGTTTCCCCTGAGTTATCCGAATTGACTTTCTCTTTCATTTCCCTTCCTTCCTTCCATCCATCCATCCTTCTTTCCTTCCTATCCTCCTTCCTTCTTTCCTTCCTTTCATCCTTCCATCCATCTTTCTTTCCTTCCTTCTTTCCTTCCTTTCATCCTTCCATCCATCCTTCTTTCCTTCCTTCCTTTCATCCTTCCATCCATCTTTCTTTCCTTCCTATCCTCCTTCCTTCTTTCCTTCCTTTCATCCTTCCATCCATCTTTCTTTCCTTCCTTCTTTCCTTCCTTTCATCCTTCCATCCTTCTTTCCTTCCTTCCTTTCATCCTTCCATCCATCTTTCTTTCCTTCCTATCCTCCTTCCTTCTTTCCTTCCTTTCATCCTTCCATCCATCTTTCTTTCCTTCCTTCTTTCCTTCCTTCCTTTCATCCTTCCATCCATCTTTCTTCCCTTCCTATCCTCCTTCCTTCTTTCCTTCCTTCCTTTCATCCTTCCATCCATCTTTCTTTCCTTCCTATCCTCCTTCCTTCTTTCCTTCCTTCCTTTCATCCTTCCATCCATCTTTCTTTCCTTCCTATCCTCCTTCCTTCTTTCCTTCCTTCCCTCCCTCCCTCCTTTCCTCCTTCCTTCCTTCCCTGCTTCCTTCCTTCCTTCCATCCTTCTTTTCTTCCTTTCTTTCCTATCCTCCTTCCTTCCTTCTTTCCTTCCCTCCCTCCTTTCCTCCTTCCTTCCCTCCTTCCTTCCGTATCTCCCTCTCTCTCTCCTTCCTTCTTTCCTTCCTCCCTCTCATCCCCCCATCTTTCCTTTCTCTCCTTTCGTAAGGAAGGCTTCCTCACAGACTTCTGAAAGTAGACATTTTGTTTCATAATCTTACCATTCCTTGAGTTAGGGGATTGTTACAGAAGTCTATAAACATTTTAATGACAGGGCTAGAGAGATGACTGCACTGCATTAAGTTTAGGCTTTTAAAGCTGCCCAGTGCAGCTAGGTATTGAAGAGAACAGAATATTGGACCTGGAGGCAGGAAGACTGACCTTGGACAATCAGGAGCTGTGTGACCCTGAGCAAATCACTTAACCCTATTTGCCTTAGTTTCCTTATCTGTAAAATGAGCTAGAGAAGGAAATGGCAAACCTAAATTTGCTTTGAGGTAATCATACTGGTTATTCTAGAACAACCTTGACCAATCTGGTGACCAGCCCTTAGAAATCTCCAATATTCTCAAGATGTTCTGTAAATTTCTATGAGGCTTAATTAGGCTTAGCTCATTGAAGTATTGGAATTGTTATGTTCAGGAGGCAAGGGCAAGATTATTGATAGGCTATTTCTTTCACTTAGGATTGGGGAAGGGACTGGATTTATAATTTCATTAACATAAGGAGTTCCTGGATGAGGAATTACTCTTTATTAATTAATGCAGGTCAGCACTTCCTTGCACACACAACACACACATCACATAGAGGTTAAGAACCACTGCCTTAGAGAGCTGACTGGAGCATTGAGGGATTAGGCGACTTGCTGAGGGTCATACAGCCAATATGTAACAGAGGTGGGATTTGAACCTGGGTCTTCAGGTCTCCTAACCCTGCTTTCTATGAACTATTTGTTTTTATTCAGTCATTTTTCAGTCATTTCTAACTCTTGTGATCCCATTTGGGGTTTTCTTGGCAGAGATACTGAAGTGGTTTGTGATTTTCTTCCCCAGCTCATTTTACAGATGAAGAAACTGAGGCAAAAAGGGTTAAGTGACTTGCACAGGGTCATACAGCTGAATGTCTGAGGTCAGATTTGAATTCAGAAAGATGAATCTTTCTAACTCCAGCTCCAGTGCTCTATCCATTTAGACACCTAGCTGCCCCTTACTCAACCTTTTTTTGTGAAGGCCACTAACTCATTTTCATGGGTCATCCTGACTTGGAGGGCATGAACAAATCAGTACCTCTCATCTAAGGATATCAAGTAGTACTTATTGTAGCAATCATAGGATGTAAGGCCGAAAGAGACCTTGGAGGTCATTTGTTTTACAGATTTACAGAGAAAACTGAGGCCCGGAGAAGCTAAATGATTTCAGTCAAGGGCATGCAGGTGAAGAATAGATAGCATAGCCCAGCATCAGGTCAAACTAATTCTTTGGACTCCAAATCCAGGATTTTTTCATTTGGGCCACTGCAGGTTTTTCATCCAAGATTTCAATTCACACAATAGGAATCACTTATCGTTTTCTTTGGCATTATTGTTGCTATTATCCTAGATGATATTGATGATGGTGGATAGAGCACTGGACCTGGAGTCAGAAAGACTCATCTTTCTGAATTTAAATCTGACCTCAGACACTCAGTAATTGGGTGACCCTGCGCAAGTCACTTAACCTCGTTTGCTTCAGTTTCCTTATCTGTAAAATAAACTGGAGAGGGAAGTGGCAACTCACTCCAGTATCTTTCAAGAAGATCCCACTTTGGGTCTCAGAGTCAGACATGACGAAATGACCAAACAACAAAAGGCTTCCATAAAAGTGTTGTGTTTATATTGTCTCAGTACATCTCACCATGCCCTTGTGAGTTGGCTACTACAGATTTAGAATCTGATGGTTACGAAACTTGTAAGTGGTTTTGTAAGGCTAGATTCAAAGCCATGCCATCTCTGACTCAAGAGGTCACCTCTGACTCAAGGTCCCATGCTCTTTCTTTTTTTTAAATTAGGTTTTGTTTTATTTTCAGATCTGAATTCTCTACTGCCTCCCTTTTCCCAACCACCTTCTTCCCATGTGCTATTTCAGCTATACAACCCTGTCACTCAAATTAGGTGGGTGGATCTACAAGATAATTAACTGTAAGCTCTAAATTCTCTCTTGTCCCTCACCCAGTGAACTTAATTACACACATAAACGCAAATATTTGTTGTTGTTCAGTTGATTAACTGTGTCTAACTCTTCCTGTTTCCATCTGGGGTTTTCTTGGCAAAGATACTGGAGTAGTTTGCTAATTCTCCACCTTGTTTTGCAGATAAGGAAACTGAGGCAAACAGGATTAAGTGACTTGCCCAGGGTCTCACGCAGCTAGTAAATATCTAGGTTATTTATTTCCAAATAGTAAAAAAGAAAAGGGCAACTCTTTGGACTAATAAATGTTTTTTTTCCATTCATACATCATTGGTTTGTTACAAGATAATGAGAATATTTGGAATTAATTCAAGCTATGCAATTGTCTAATAAGGTCACTAAATGTTGCTCAAATAGTAACATTTTCCCCTTGATTTTCCTATGGTATAGATTTCAAATGGGCCTCTAGTCACAAAAGTAGCTAATCATGAAAATGAAGAATATTAGTCTCATTTATTTTTTCATAAGAAATTTTTCACGAAATTTACTTGGAATACTTTACTTTTTCACTCTTATACTTGGAATCTTTCCACCTACTAGGGAGGAGGAATTTTGGAAGCCCTAATTCGTCTCACGAAGTCATTGTTCTGTGCTACTTCTCTCACGAGAAAATGAACTAGTTCCATTTTTATAGTGTTGTTTTTTTAAATTTTAGGCTCCTGAGGACAGAAACCATTCTGTCTATACAGTACAAAATTTCACAAAGCCATCTAGATAGAACATATCCTCCAATAATGAACAAGTGCTGATGAATAATAGGTCAGATTGCTTTGAAATATTGCCTTTTCTCTTATGAAGAGTTAATTCTCTTCTCTTCCCTATAAATTACTCATACCAGATATTATAATAATATTAATATAATGAACAACTAGCATTTATATGGTGCTTCAAGGTTTGCAAAGAGTTTTACAAACATTAACTTGTATAATCCTCATAGTAGCCTTGTAAAGAAAGTTGTTCTTGTTTGTATTTTATATATGAAGAAACTGCATTTGAGAGGTTAAGTGATTTGACAAGTTATGCTCTGCTAGAAAGTATCTGAGACAGAATTTGAACTAGAGTTTTTCTGATGCCAAGCCCATACTCTGCCACTGAGCCACCTAGCTGCCTAGCTAAGAATCAGTTTATGTATGTCTACATTTATATGCATATATGTGAGTTTATATTACAATTCAATTATACACATACATACTAAGCTTTAAGTATAGAAAACACAAAATCATATAAAGGAGAAAAACAATTACCACGATGTCTTTCTTTTGGTTTTCTAGTTGTGTGACATGGGGCAAGTAGTTTAATCTCTCTGGACCTCAGTTTCCTCATCTGAGATGAACAGGTTGGTCTAGAGAACTACTGAGTTCTCTTCCTTCTCTCAGTGTATCCTAGCAGATGTCTCTGGCAACTCTGATGCATTATTGATATTGAGGATCTAAATAGTTGTCATTTTTTTCAGTCATGTAAAACTCTTCATGACTCTATTTAGGATTTTCTTGGCAGAGATACTGGAGTGGTTTGCCATTTCCTTCTTCATGTCATTCTTTTCTTTTTTTAAAAATTATATAATTTATTTGTTTTTCAGTTCTCAACATTTACTTCCCCAAGAATTTGAATTCAAAATTTTCTTCCCATCTCTCCCCACCCCTACTCTCCATCCCAGGATAGCATGCACCCCATCCACCCCTTCCTCCAGTTTGTCCTCACTTCTATTGCATCCCCTGCTTCCATCCCCCTCCCCTCTATTTTCCTGTAGGGCAAAAGAGATTTCTATACCCCATTGCCTGTATATCTTATTTCCCAGTTGCATGCTAATACCATTTTTAACATTCATTATTAAAGCTTGAGTTCTTATTCTCTCCCTTCCTCCCTCCCCACCCACCCATATTGAGAAAACAAGCAGTTCAATATAGGTCATACATGTGTGACACTGCAAAACCATTCCATAATAGTTATGTTGTGAAAGACTATTTCCCTCTGTCTATCCTGCCTTCATTCCGTTCGCTCCCTTGACCTTTCCTCCCACACTGTTTGCTTCTGATTATTCCTTTCATCAGTTTGCTGTCCCTTCTGTTGTCTTCCCTCTCCTATCCCTTTCCTCCTTGCCTTTCTGCAGGGTAAAATAGATTTCCATATCCAATTGAGTGTGTGTTGTTCCTCCTTAAGCCAAATCCCATGAGAGTAAGGCTCAATTATTTCCTTTCATCTCCCCCTTCTTTCCCTCCATTGTAAAAGCTCTTTCTTCCTTCTTTTATGTGAGATGATTTGCTACATTTTACTTCTCCCTTTCTCTTACTCATAGTACGTTCCACTCAACAGTAAATTTTGTTTTATAAGTATTCTTTCTTTATATTCAGCTTGCCCTGTGTGTGTGTGTATGTATATATGTGTATATATGTACACACATATATACCCATGTACATATACATACTACACATATATAATATACACATACATGCATACCCACACACACATATGTTTGTGTAGGGGTGTGTGTGTGTGTGTGTGTGTGTGTGTGTATATATATATATATATGTGTGTGTGTATATATATATTTTCCCTCGAACTATCCTAATACTGAAAAAGGGCTCATTAGTTACAAATAACATCTTTCCATGTAGGAATGTAAACACTTCAACTTTAATGAGTTCCTTAAGGCTCCTCTTTCCTGTTTGCCTTTTCATGTTTCTCTTGATTCTTGTATTTGAAAGTCAAATTTTCTATTCAGCTCTGATCTTTTCAACAAGAATTCTTGGAAGTCCTCTATTTCATTGAAATTCCATTTTCCCCCCTGAAGTATTATAGTATTATACTCAGTTTTGCTGGGTAGGTGATTCTTGGTTTTAATCCTATTTCCTTTGACTTCTGGAATATCATATTCCAAGCCTTTCAGTCCCTTAGTGTAGAAGCTGCTAAATCCTGTGTTTGTATCCTGATTGTATTTCCACAATAGTTGAATTATTTTTTTCTGGCTGCTTGTATTTTCTCCTTGACTTGGGAACTCTGGAATTTTACTACTACATTCCTAGGAGGTTTTTTTTTTTGTGGGGGCGGGAATCTCTTTCAGGAGGTGAGTTCAAATTTGCCCTCTGGTTCTAGAATATCATGGCAGTTTTCCTTGGTAATTTCTTGGAAGATGATGTCTAGGCTCTTTTTTTTGATCATAGCTTTCAGGTAGACCAGTAATTTTTAAATTATCTTTCCTGGATCTGTTTTCCAGGTCAGTTGTTTTTCCAGTGAGATATTTCACATTGTCTTCTATTTTTTCATTCTTTTGGTTTTGTTTTGTAATTTTTTGATTTTTCATAAAGTCATTAGCTTCCATCTGCTCCATTCTAATTTTTGAAGAACTATTTTCTTCAGTGAGCTTTTGAACCTCCTTTTCCATGTGGCCAGTTCTGCTTTTTAAAGAATTCTTCTTCTCACTGGCTTTTTGAAGCTCTTTTGCCATTTGGGTTAATCTATTTTTTAAAGTGTTATTTTCTTCAGCGTTTTTGTGGGTCTCCTTTAGCAAGCTGTGGACTAGCTTTTCATGATTTTCTTACATGTCTCTCATTTCTCTTCCCAATTTTTCCTTCACCCCTCTTACTTGATTTTCATAATCCTTTTTGAGCTTTTCCATGTCCTGAGACCATTGCATATATTTTTTTGGAAGCCTTGACCTTGCTGTCTTCCTTTGATTGTATGCTTTGCTCTTCCTCATCCGAAAGGATGGAAGAAAATACCTTTTCACCAAGAAAGTAACCTTCTATAGTCTTATTTTTTTTCCTCTTTTTGGGCATTTTCCCAGTCAGTTACTTGACTTTTGAGTCCTTTGTCAAGTGGAGGATATACTATCCTAGGCGTCAGAGGTTTTGTGCACTTGTTCTCTGAGATATCTCTACGGACCTGTAAGTTCTCAGTTCCTCCAAAGTGGCACAATCAAGGGAGAGGAATTTACTCTTCTCCTGCCTGGTGCTCTAGTCTGTGAACAACCACAAGCACTCGTTTCTGCCCTAGAACTGTGAGTGTTTCCCTCTCCACAACTGCCACCAGCTTGCCATGCCAGCACTCCTCCTCACCACAGGACCGCCACTCAGGACCGAGACTCGGATCAGTTGCTCCATTCCTCCAGGTTCTGTAGGCTGAGGACTCCAAAAGTGAATGCTGCTGCCACAGTGGCTGCCATTGCCCTGGGGCCAGGGCTAGGACCAGACCTTGCTATCCTCTCACCCAGGTGAAAGAGCTTTGTTCTTTGTTATTTGTAGGTTGAGAAATCTGGAAACCTCAGCTGCTACCCATGATTCTGGGTCCTGAAGCCTGCTCCAGTCCTATCTGTGCCATGCTGCATGGTCCACACTGGGCTGTACTCCACTCTGAGCCTAGTGTAATAGATCTTTCCTGTCGGCCTTCCAGGCTGCCTTGGGCTGGAAATCTGTTTCACTCTGTCATTTTGTGGCTTCTGCTGCTCCAGAATTTATTTTGAATAATTTTTTACAGGTATTTTATGGGTTATGGGGTTATAGAACATGTCTTTCCTTCTACTCTGCTATCTTGGCAGCACCTCCCTTCAGGTCATTTTGCAGATGAGGAAACTGAGGCAAACAGGTTTAAGTGTCTTGCCCTGGGTCACGCAGCTAGTAAGTATCTAAGGCCAGATTTGAACTCACAAAGATGAATCTTCTAGACTCCAGGTCCAGCACTCTATCCCCTTTGCCACTTTGCTGCTCACAGTATTAACAGAGAATCCCAATGTTTCACTTGTAACAGAGCAATAAGATTATAGATTTAACCCTGGAAGGAAAACTAAGAGGCTTCTAGTAGTGTTTATATAGGAAAGAAGTACTAGAGCTGGAATTTGAACCCAGGTCCATATTAAAACTTAGATTATATTAGACAGGAGTAGTAAACTTCTAGAATGAGAAGTGATGACCAGTAAGAGCATACCTACATTTATAGAAAACATTTGACAAATTTCCCATATTCTTAAGTACAAGATAAAGAAATATGGGCTAGGCAATAGTCATAGATAGAATTAGAATCATTTACATTCCCAGACCCAAAGAGTAGGTATTAGTGTTTCATTTTCAACTTGGAAATACTGGTGTGCTGTACTTGGCTCTGGCTGGTTTAATAATCAATGAGTTGGATTGATGGCATGTTTATCAAATTTGCGAGAGATGCAAAGTTAGGATGTATCATTAACACATTGGATGAGAGAATCAAGATCCTAAAAGTCTATAAAACTGGGATGCATTGGATAGGATGAAATTTAACAGGTGGCACAGTGGATAGAGAGTTGGGCTGCAGGAAGTCCTGAGTTCATATTTAGCCTCAGACAGCTGTGTGACCTTGGGCAAAAGTCACTTGACTCTGTTTGCCTCAGTTTCCTCATCTATAAAATGAGCTGGAAAAGGGAATGGCAAACCACTGTAGTTACTCCAGATACTGTTATCTTTGCCAAGAAAACCCCAAATGGAGTCATGAAGAGTTGAACATGAGTAAAAAAAACACAACTCAACAACAAAGTGTTATAGCAGGGTAAAAAAAAAATCAATTTCACAAGTATAAGATGAGGGAGGTAAGAATAGGTAGCAATTCATAGGAAAAAGATTTAGGAGTTTTATGAGCTCAGTGTGAGTCAGCATTGTGACATGGCAACCCAAATTAATTTAGTCTTAGGCTGTATCTTACATTTGCGTAGTATCTAAGACTAGGAATGTGATAGCCTTGTTACCCTATACCTTTGTTAGAACATATCTAGCATATTGTATTCAAAAGGGCACTGTTTTTGGAAGGACATTTATAAACTGGACAGCATCCTACAGAAAGTGACCAGGATAGTGAAGAGCCTGAAGTGGTAGAATCATCAGTATAGATCTAGAAGAGGCTCAGAAGTCATCTAAATCTAACCTCCTCCATGTATCATACCAGGCCTGGTTGAGGGAATTGGAGGATATGTAGCCTAAAGGTGGTCCTCTTAATCTATTAATTCTCTGAAATCTGGCTTCCAAATTCATTGTTCAAATGAAACTACTGTAAGTTAATAATGATTTCTGTGTAGCTTTTGACCCCTTGGATCACTCCTCTCCTTGATACTCTGTTTTCTGCAGGGTTTAATGATAATGCTGTCTCCAGGTTCTCCTCCTTCCTATCTGACTAGTCCTCCTTTATGTTATCTTCATCTGAGTCATGCCCCCTAACGTTTGGGGTCCCCTGAGGCTCTCTCCTGGGCCCTTTTCTGCATCTCTGTTATTTTAGTTTAGTGTCATCATAAGCTCAATGATCTCTATACAGATAACGCCTATCTACTTGTCTATTTCTAACCTCTCTGCTCATCCTCAATCTCACATCTCTAACTGTGTATTAGAAGTCTCCAACCCTATGACCTGCAGACAGTTAGAACTCATCAGTGCCAAAGCAGAACTCATTTTCTTCTCAATCCCTCTTCCTAAGTTCCCTATTACTGTTCAGGGCACTGCCAGCCTCCAGTCACCCAAGCCTGCAACCTGGTAATCATCTTGAATCCTTCTCTCCCACTCTTCATATCAAATAAATTGTCAAGTACTGTCATTTCTACCTTTATAATATTTTTTCTTATATCTCCCCTTGTCTCCTCTGACATTGCTATCACTTTGGTGCAAGCCCTCCTCATCTCATGCTTAGACTATTGTAATAGCCTGTTGGTTGATCTCTTGGCCTCAGGTGTCTTCCCTCTCTTCAGTCCATCGTCCATTCACCTGTCAAATTGATCTTATTAAAGCTCAGATCTGATCTTGTCATTTCTTTATTCAGTCAACTCCAGTAGTTCCTTGTTACCTTCAGGATCAAATAGAAAATCCTGTTGGCTCTTAAAGGATTTCATCACCTGGGCACTTCTTACCCTTCCAGTTTTCTTACATTTTGCTATCCCCCATCCTGCAATCCAGTGACACTGGCCTTCTTGCTGTTGCCCAAACAAGACATTACATCTTCCAACTTTGCATTTCACTGGCTGTCTCCCATACCTGGAACTTCCTCCTTCCTTATCTCTCCTACCTGGCTTTCTTGGCTTCTTTCAACTCTCAACTAAAGTCTTATCTTCTGCAAGAAGCCATTTCTGGTCCTCTTTATTTCATATCTTGTAGGAAATCTAGTTGTATTTTTCCCCACAATGTTTTTCTTTGAGGCTTTACTTGTACAAAGATATTCTGGAATCATTCACTTCTGAGTTTATGTCTTGAATGACCTTATAATCATAATAGCTTTTTATGATGGGTTTTTCTTGTTCTTCCAATCTGATTTCTTCGGACTTTGGGTGAGGGCCAGGCTCTCTACAATTTTGGAGGGAAGGTCTAGACTAGTCCTTTGCTTTCATGGGGGGTAGTGTTGTGTTATTTCAGGTTTTCAGCAACAGCACAGGTAGGGACTTGGAACCTTTCAGTGCTGCCAAAATGGTCTGATGCAAGATAGCATCTTCTCTACGTCTTGCCTGCTGTGAACTCTGCAATTTTTTAACCTATGTTTGGGTCTGAGCAATGGTAAACTATTGCTGGACTAAGCCACTGTCAAACCACCTGGGAAGTTTTCAGAACTTTAAGGAGGTAGCACTTGACCTAAAAGGTGGTGAGGAAGAGTGAGTCCATTAAAGGCTTAGAGGATAACCTCTACAAAAGTGTGGCAATGGAGATGGAACGTGATGTGTGAGAAATCACAAGGTCCGTTTGGTTGGACCATAGGGTTAGTGAATGGAAATATTGTATGATAGACCTGGAATGGTTAATTATATTGTAGCAGTCAAGGAATTTAAATGCCAAGAAGAATTTTTGTTTGATCCTAGAGACAATAGGGAAGTAGCCACTGGAGTTTATTGAGCAGGGGGCTGCTATGGTCATACCTATTGAAAGTTTCCAAGTTTTTGAAGGACTCACTTGTTTGGCTTCACCCCAGGCAGCACCACTGGGAGCCATGGGTAGACGTAGTAGAGAAGTAGATGTAAGTTTTACATAATGAGAAACGACCTAACCAGTAGAGTTATCCCAAAGTGGAATGAGTTGCCTTATTAGATTGTAGATTTTCACTCACTAGATCTTCAGCAAAGATTGGATGACCACCTTAGGGTCTCTTACAGAGGAAATTTTTGTAAAGGTCTAGGTTGAATTAGGTAGTGTCTGAGGTCCCTTTCCCACTCTGAGACTGAGCTTCTCCAATTCCTCAAATTCTGACTTGGTACTCTAAGTGGTGCTTTTTAGCAAATTTGAAGCAGAGGATAAGAAAGAGTTGCGAATGAGAGGAGTGAAGAAATAAGTCCTCATTCCAGCTTTATACTTAATATCTGTGCAATCTTGGGTAAGTCAATGAGTCTATTTTCTTTTTATCTCTACTGTAACTTCCAGTTCTGTGAATATAAGAAAGCTCTTGAAATGTTCAATCCAAAGTAGACTCTGATAAAAGCAGAAAGCTTGTAAGTTTAGGTGTAGATACAATATATTTAGGAATCCACTTCTTAATATATTTGCTATTACTGTTTTTTCATAGCTACAGTTAATGTTGGCAAGTTAGGTCATAATGATTAGAATTAACAGACAGTTTTACCATGGTCAAAAGGGGAAAATATATTGAACCTCCATAAAAAGTTTAAAATGTCAAAACAAAAATGAACAACAGAAAAGTTGAGAAATCTGGGATCTCTGGCCATTTAGGTGTTTCTAACAAAAAAGCAATTATTGAATTTAGGTCCCATCATTCTTGATTTATACTTTCTTAACTTTTCACAAGTATTACTTCAGTCATTATTTCACCTTCCCTCTTAGCATTTATTATTAGAGAAAATGCTTCACTGAAAATATAAAGAATTCATACAAAATAGCTAAAAAGTGCATTTTTTTTTCCCCTGGAGGATCTTCAATAATGTATTGATTTTAAATATTGGAGTCTAACTCAGCATGGAAACATTTTTTGAGAACACAAAATTAAGATTTTTTTAAAGAAAAGTAAAAAAGGGTAGGACAAGATGTTTGGTTTTCCAGTGTGTAGAATTCATAGGATCACTCTCTATCCACTTTGTACCTGGAGAAATAGAATCCTTTTTGAGCATCCTGAAATCCAAGTAACAACAGTTACTCCATATCCATACTTTCTGGGATGTTCAGATGACTAGAATAAAGCAATAGTGGTGGACATCCCTGGTCTCTATTTTGAACATCTAATTAGGCAACTAGGAACAGCTTATCCCAAAGTACATTTGCTGCTAGAGTATTTCTTTTTCTTTTTCTCATGGACCTTAGTCCTAAGTAACCCACCATCAATGTGAAAATCCCATGAAACATTTTTGGAGTTGGTTGCTACAATTCACAAGACTTCTTCGTTATGTTAAGTGCACATATCTTGCTACTTTTAGCACTAGGAGCCTTGATAGCTTTTTTTCTGAGCCATGAATGAATCTAAATAATTTGAATATATTGTCATTCAGTTCACTGCTATTCACCTTTCAAATGTTCATTATCTACCTCCTCCCTTTCTTTCTCTCCCCTTCTCCCCTACTCCCCCCCCCCCCAATTTTTAAGAGTTTTAGGTCACAGATTTTTACTAATAAGGTATCTGGAGGGTCAGTTTATCTCTGTTTTGTGTACAAAATAAAAATACAATTATAACTTGTAATAACACATTTATTGAAGTACCCTGATGTATGACTGGGAGGTGTTTTTCACTTTTCCAATGATTGCATTAGGTCATAAACATTTAAAATGCCAGAAACTAAATCTCTAGTTCATTGTGACATAGATAAACAGAAATGGTACCACATAAAAATATTATCCTCTTATGACCAGTAATGTCCTTTGGTATGACTTTGAATAAGGACCACATATTCTGCAAGGTCAAAGAACCTAAAGAACACACCAATACTTATAATATCTCACATGTCCTTTCTGATGAAGACTGGTAAGTTTAGATTTAATGTTCAACATACATTAGGAACTCAGTACAAACTTTTGGGACATATGAACTTTTAAATATTTTAGGGAGTGTGTCAGTTTTCAAAAGACTAGCATGGACAATGAGCTCAGTCCAGAATTCAGTGGGAAGAGACTTTGCGGGATCCCATTTGGGAAAATCATGCAGTGCTTTCAATTATCGCAAACTGTTTGGTGCTGCCAAAATCCATATTTTTAACATCAACATTTCCTGTTGATGTTATATGGCTATAGATCATGAAACAGACTTGGAAGAATCAAAATTATAAGAAAACCAAAAGGGCAATGGAAAGATACAGAATAAGTATAAGTAGGTTGCAGCATATTGTCAACAATGACTTGCCCGTGAGAAACAGGATAAAAAACATGTACAAAGTGGGCTCGTCATGTAGCAAGATGGAAAGACAAGAAATGGATAGCCTGAGTGCTACATTAATTACAAGATATAAAAAAACAAAACGAAATCTAGAAGAAGGCCTCCGGTGCATTGTATGGGTGGATCTTCTATGGAGGACTTCTGGAAAGACATTGACAAGAATTGCACAGGTTGAGAAGGCATGGAGGGCTTGCTTTCTGCATAGGTGGAGGCAATATTAACATTGATCAATCAAAATAACCTGGCTCCAGCCTACAATTTTATCATCACCAATGTATTTTGGTGATCTTTATCATTTTATCAACACTATTATTATGAAAAGCCTTGATTAATCAAAGTCAAGAACAGTTTATCAGTTGCTGTGCAGCTTTTATAGGGTAATTTTCATTATTACCCCTTTGATTTCAAAGAAAACATTGATTTCTTATTTGAAGAAATTGGACCAAAATGATAAAGACGATTGGCAGGGTTGAAAAAGCTACACTTTTCTCATTAGAAGGTAACTCAGATGGTTTCCAAATCCAAGGAGTTTCATAGCATGCACTTCCTCCCTGTACAGAAAGTTGCTTTTCAGGGAACTTTTTATTTCTAACCTCAGCTGTTATTGATAGCATTGATTTTTAAAGGTGCCTGATAATAGGGTACTCAAGAATAGACAGAACTGGATATAAAGATACTAAGTTGTGCACTAAGTCTTAAGATTTATGTTGTTTTTACTTTCCTAACACCACAAACATGCTGTTTGAAATAGGGCAATATACACGTATTCTCAGAAATTACTATAGCTATTGAATTAAAAACTTAAAAAAGGAAGTCACCTCCAAAAAACTAATTTAATTGGCCAACATATTGTGCATTTAGTTTCTTTGGAGATTAAAGTGCAGGCTGTGAAATGGCATAAATAATGCAGTCAAACAGTATCATTGACTTAATGATCCATAACCAGACATAATGCACATTACAGTCTTTTCATGTGCCATTCATCTATTTTCACTCAATAATTAAAGTTGTAACATTTTTTTTAGCTCACTGGATTTAAGCATGACTTTCCTTCCTTGCCTTACCCATGTTGGGAGCCAAACATTTAGGTCAAAAGCCTATCTGTTTTGGAGCTACTAAGTAGTTAAGGCCAGCTTTTGTAAAAGTTCACTACTATAAAAACAAAAACGTGATTATAGAAAAAGTTGCTTCCAACAGTGGCTATCAAGTTGAGTTTCAGGGAATCCTACAAGGTTCCTTTAAAAAGAATGACTAATAACATGGTCAAATGTCTGTTCTGTCATCTATGGAGCCCAAACACAACAGAGAACTCAGGCTCCAGAGCAGGAAAGGATTTTAAAGACCATCTAGTCAAAATCTTTCACTTTACAGATGAAGAAACTGAGGCTAACAGGTGAAGTGACTTGCCCAAAGTAACACAGGTAGCAGTTAGGATTTGAAACCAGATACTCTGACTCTAAATCCAGTAACCTTTCCACTAAAGCACACTGCCTCTCCCAACTTAAAAAAATAATAGATAGATTTCCTAACATGAAATTTGTAAACCACCTTTATAAAGAATTAAATAATATTCACAGAAAAACACAAAGAAAGAAGGATCCTATAGTTGAAAATCCTAAATTCCTTGTGAGTGTCTTTTCCATATTATAGCTCAAAATCCATTTTAGCATAATTACTAATGAGTATAGTCTGGGAAAAAAAAAAGCAATTTCAATGAGAAGCAAGCTCTCTTGGAAAAGGCTCTGAAAACAGCTGGGATACCACAGTACAAACTTATTTATTCTGTTAAGTGATTTCCTAGTACAACATACTTATATCAAACTGTTTACCATTCAAGTTAATGACAATTCAGGACAATATGATAGCCTTCTTGAAATTATTGTATATGTATCGTCAACTTTAGTGGATCAAAGTAATTAGTGTCTACCAGAAATTTAAATAAAAATCTCTTATTTTTTCAGTTTCCTAGGATTTTTGCAATTAAAAAATAAGCAATGATGCCTGCAGTGCCTACCCCCTTACTTTCTTCCTCAAGTGAAAGTCTGTTAACAAATGCAATTCAGAAAGTGCTAAATTTAGAAGTCCAAAATCCCAGTATGTTTAAAAAAAATTAAATTCCTTTTAAGGGAAGGACTTTTTGCTCAAAAGAAGTAGCATCCAATAAAAAACTATAAACAGCACACAAGAGCTGGTTTCCTTAGAATTAAAGTATGTCCCATTTGTTCTTGTAGTTAAAGAACATTTCTGTAATATGATGGAAACACCATGGAATGGTAATTTACAAATGGTAAACTGGTTTGATCTGGTTTTAATGTGCTTAATGTTAGAAATTGTGATTTGTTGTTGATCATCTGTTATTTTCTAATATGCTGATTGCTTATTACAAAACTCACCTATTTGTATCCACTAAGGGGAGACTAATGGTCAAACAGCTTAGATACTTGGGACATTATATAGAAACATAAGAAAGGAAGATCAAAATGGAGGTGATTTAAGAAATAAAAATGAAATCATAGTGAAGCCTTAAGTGGGTGGTGTACCAAACAAACCTTTCCCAGGAGTACAGACTTTTTGTAATTCATTAAGACCTGTTAAAGTATTCATTTTAATAATAAACTAAGACTGTTAAATGCATAATCATCATAGTTAATAAATATGTATTCTATCTCCTGAATTATAGAAAAGCAGTCTTTAGCAAAGGCCATAAAATATTCTAACAGGCCTCCACCCCAGCTATGACATCATAGATAATTTGATAACAAAAAAGAAAACTAGCTGAGATGAATTCCAACTTGGGACTTTTACCTGTGTTGATAAATATGTTTTATGGAAATTGTTAGTTTATCTCTCTCCAAAACAAATCATGAGAATAGCTATTAAAGATCACTTAAAACATACGTTGTAAATGGGATTTCCAAGTTAGGTATTACTGATACAAATATTATGAGTAGACAATTATGAGTAGGTAGGAAAAATTTTACTTTTGTTGGGTTAATTACTAATAAAGTATAAACTCATTATATTGGACGGATGCAAAAAGAGCAAACTTGTGCTTTATTAAGCTAAGATTCTTACTCATACCTTAGACTTAATTTAGATGTCAAACTCCCATAAGGAAATAGATATTTTTCCATGCTACGCCTAAATGTATTTTAATTTCACTGAAGCCCAAGGCAACAGTTGCTTAAAAGAATTTTTAACAGTCAAATGATAACTACATAGTACATTAAAAAATAAAACAAGGACAGTGATATCTGTATAATGTTTCAAAAATATACAACTGGGAAAAATAATCACTGTACACAACAACTTAGAGGTTGTTAAAGTGACCAATCAGAAGATTGAACAGTGCAAGACATGCTTTTCCAGTTACAAGTTTAAAACAGGAGTGCAAAAGAAATTAAAGCTTTTGTTTAAAGTTTTAGTATAAGGAAAGCTTGAATATAGTTATTAGTATTAAAAAGCTTCCCCTGACTCTTCTCCCTTCCCCCAATGAAACGATGTAAATGTCTTTTCATTGTACAACCATTTTCTTGAATGGACTTTCTTCACTGATGAAAGAGTTATACAGATAAGCAGTGTCCACTACTCAGTCATCATATTTTGACCTATGGGCTGACACAGTAGTGTGATAAGACAGTACGAGTAACCAGAGATCCTACATATACAGAAAGAGCCTGGAAAGTTGGATTTCTGCCTTAACTAGAGTACCTGAACTCGCCAGAGAATGGATAATACAACAGGCATCAGTACTGTTCAACCCTCATATAAATAGAGATCAAATGAACTAGTAGCATATTTCCCTATTAAAGGCCCAAGCTCACCTCTGCCTGCTGTAATGAGGGCAGATGTTAATTAGGGTACTAAGAACTTAGAAGCTTCTTTATTTATCAGTGGGAAATCTAGAGGTTCAAGGTAAACGCCAGTGCAAGTGCTCTTGAGTGAGCTAAAAAGGCAGTGCATGCATCTATCCATGCAAATGTAGGACTTGGTTCCATCAGAGAATCGAAATTATGTATATAATAGCTGGATGAGTCCCTTGCCAGTAGTCTATAAAAATATATAGTCAATACTGTAGAGGTCTCTTCTGCAGTCAATACTGTAGAAGTCCTTTTCAATCACCCATTACTTCAATACTAAAAAGCATTAACTACTTTTCAGACATTCCAGACAAAGGTCACTTGTAACAAAAAGTCGACTTGTTTTTTATACAAGATAGTGTCCATTTAAAAAGTAGGTCTTTTCTTTCAAGTGAACAGGACATCTGTACTTAAACTTAATTTCTAGTCTGTCAAGACAGGGTTTATTTAAGATCCTTATTTAATGTGCATATATGCAGAAACACAAATAAATTTACTTTAACACATCATCTGCACAGAAAAAAAGGTTAACTCCTCAAAACATGATAGAGTGTGAGTCTAGTTATAACAAATCTATTGCAAATTAAAAACATCCTGTGCATCAGTCCACCCAGACAGAAGGGGGGGAAAATGTCCCAACAATGAGTAAATGTCAAAGTCTAAGTTGTATTCTGAAGGCTGTGAAGCCTAAAGGACACCACGCTGCTAAACCCAAGTATCCATGTGAGCATGACTGCATGGGCTGCTAGGCCATGCCTTTTTGGAGCTATAAGCGAATTCCAAGTTATTTTCTATTTCGAAGGCGTTTAGATTTCCTAAGAGAGTCTATGGCTTCCACTGCCTTTCTCCGTTTCCGAGGAGACTCCTCATTTGGCCCAGACCCTGAGGAACTTCCTACTGCGCTTTCCATGACTTCCCGAAGCTTTCGTTCCAGCTCTGCCAAACGAGCATTCTGTTCCCCTATGATCTGGGTTTGCTCTAGCAGTTTCTGGTCCTGATCTTGAAGCTGTTTCTGTTGTTCCTGGACTTTAGTGCGAAGCTCAGAAATTTCACGCCTGAGTACAGTCACACCAGCACCGTTTGTTTTCACTTGCTGCTGAAGTTTAGTCACCTCCTGTCTTGAAGGGTTTTGTTTGGAGAAAAGCTGCATGGTTGTTAGGGCTGCAGAAGGTCCCGGAACTGTGGCAGGAGAGAATTATAAGAGAAACAAATTAATTATTTTTTAAAAATTAGTTTCTATAGAATTTGTACTTGATATAACCAAAACTCTTTGAATACTATATTCTACTCTTACTGTTTTTCTAGCTCTATATGCTTATATTTAGCCTATATAATGCAGAGAAGCTGGTAACCTGATTTTGTAAATTAATTTTTAATTCTTAAACTCCAAACTATCAAGGCAATATTTAGATTGTACAAAAACATTTAATTATATATACATATATATTTGTGAATATAAAAATTGTAAACATTTTTCACTACTTTAGTGATTGTTAAATATTATAAAAACTACAAGTAAAATTGGGAAATCACCATCTGAGAAATAACTATTTAGTAAAAGTAAAATGATTTGCTGAAATGGACACACAAGTCTTTAGCGATGTCTGCAGGATGCAATAAGAATTATATCTGACGACTCTAGCCAACTTCTAAGCCAAGTGAAAGGATATATAATGGACAAGTTATACAGGACCACAACATTTTTTGACATCTAGGGAGGTTTGGGAACACATTTTAGCATTGGAATTATTGTTATAAATAGGTGAATACCATAAAACACAAACATTACACTACTTTTATACTACATAATCTCATTTAGGTATAAATTCCATTAAACTATAAGGCTGCATTTTTACACAAACCTTTCAATTATGGAATTAGTGACTCTTAGGGTCAGATGTGACCTTAGAGAATACCTCACCCACACCACTCCTCTTATAGATATGGAAGAAGAGACAGGAGGGGTGAAGTCATTTATCTAAGGGCACATGGCTACTGAGGGAGCTGGGACCAAAATGTAGCTCTCTAAGTTTAGTACTCTTTTCCTGCTTACCTACATTGCTGTTTATGTAGACCACTTAGGTCAGGGAATGCTTTCTGTCACCTTTCTGAATCTGGTTAAGATTATATTCAATTCAGTAAGTATTTATTAAGCAATTGTTATGTGCCAAGAGCTGAGTATACAAACAACCACTGTCTTCAAACAGCTTTTTGCTTTTTATGTTTTTTAAGCAGAGTGAGGAGAACAACATGAAAACAAACATCACAGACTAAGTCTGGAAGGATGGGCACCAGTAATCCAGGGATGATAGGCTTCCTCTAGGAAGTACCCTTGACCTGAGCTTGGAAGGAAGCTGAGGCTTTCATGAGGCACTGATGTGGAGGGAGGGCAGACATTCCACAGATGGGGACAGGATAGGGGAGATAGGAGAGATGGGAAAGCAGTACAGAAGAAGAGCAAGGAGATCAGCTTGGCTGCAGCCTAGGAATACCTGAAGGGGAATGATGTGTAGTATACCTGGAAAGGGAGGCTGAAGGCAGACTGGGAAGGGTTTTAAAAGCCAAATTGGGACATTTGCATTTTATCTTAATGGAAATAGGAAGTTGGAAATTTCTTGGGCAGGAGAATAATAAGGTTAGATAAAAATTTCAGTTCGGTTATACCAATCAAACTACCATGGGATTATTTTGAAGAACTAGGAAAATAATTAAATTCATTTGGAGGGAAAAAAATGTAAAAAATCTGAAGAGGAATAGTGAAAAAATGAGGGAAGGGAGGATACTAGTACTAGATCATAAAATATAGTACAAAGCAGTAATTAAGTGATTTAATACTGGTTAAAAAAGAGAGGTCAATAAGTGGAAGAGATTAGGAATATGACACACTGAAGCAAACATGGGAGCATAAACCCAAAGAAGCCAATTACTCTTTGACAAAAATTTCTGAGAAAATGGGCAGAAATTAGGTATAGACCAACATCTCACACTAAAACAAGTTAAATTACAAAACGATACATGACTTAGATAAAAAAAAGTGACAATATAATCAAAACAGAGGGGCAAGGAATAAATTACCTTTCAGATTTTTGGATAGGGGAAGAATTCATGATTAAATAAGCATTAGAGAAGATAAAATCAACAATTCTGATTATATGAAATTTAAAAGTTTCTGTACAAAAAAATTTAATACAGTTAAAATTAGATAGGAAACAGGTAAGAGGGGAAAAATATCTCCTTAGCACGTTTCTTTATAAAGACCTCAAATCCAAGATATTTAAGGAACTAATTCAAATTTGTAAGACTAAGAGACATTTTTCTTGGATCAAAGGATATGAAGATGCAGTTTTCAAAAGAAGAAACCCAAGCTGTCAACCACCATATAAAAATGCTACAAATCACTAATAATTACAGAAACTTAAAGCAACTCTGAGGTTCTTCCTAATATCCATCAGATGGATGAAACTATCCAAAGAAGAAATTGACAAATGTTGGAGGGGCTACAGGAAAACAGGCAAACTAGTACACTGTTGGTGGACCCGTGAATTGGTCCAGCTATTCTAGAAAGCCATTTGGAACTATGCCCCAAAAGTTATTGAACTCTTCATACCCTTTGACCCGGCTATATCACTACTAAGCCTATACCACAGAGAGATCAAATAAAGAGGAAAAGAACTTATATGTACAAAAATACTGATAGCAGATTTCTTCATAGAAGCCTCAAGCTGGAAACTAGGGAATTCCACCTATGGGGAATGGATAAACAAATTATGGCATATGAATATAATGGAATATCATAACAAAAAATGATTAACTGGACAGTTTCAGAGGAAACTGGGAAGACCTGTGAAAAAAGGAAGAGTAAAGAGAAAAGAACTAGAGTAATTTATACAATAACATAAATAAAAACAACTCTGAACAAAGAAACACCATTAGTCCAAAGAACTGAAGATAAAACACACCTCTTACTTCCTGCCAAAGAGATGATCAAGTTAAAATGCAGAGCAAGATACACATTTCAGATAAGGCCAATGTAGGTTTTTGTTTTGTTGGACTATTAATATTTTTTATGAGGGTTTTTTTTAAAAACAACTTTCAACTGGGGGGAGTGAGAGAAAAAAGATAATAAATGTTTAGAATAAGAAGAAAAGGAATTTCACTTTGACAGTTATGCAGAGGATGGACTAGAAAGGAATAGACTAAAGGTGAGGAGAACAATTAGGAGCCTATTGAATTGTTCCGAGTGAGAAGCAATGAGGGCTTTACTTAGGGCAGTGACTTTATGAACTGAAAGAAGGGATGGATATGAGATATTAATGTGGAAGTAAAAGTGACAAGACTTGGCAACTGATTGGATGTAAAAGGCTGGGGATGAAAGAATGAAAAGATTGAGGATGACCCCAAAACGGTGAACCTGGGTGACAAGAAGAATGGTGGTGCCCTCCACCAAAATGGCGAAAATAGGAAGAGAGAGTTTTGGAGGAAAGATAATGAGTTCTCTTCTGGAAATGTTAATTTGAAATGGAACAATTCAGTTGTGGGTGTCCAACAGACAGTGATGTGGGAGTGGAGTTTAAAAGAAATGCAAGGCTTCTGTATGGAGATCTGGTAGTGATCTATATCAATGTAATAGCTGAACCATGAGAAATCATCAAGAGAATGAGGTCCATTTGGTGTTGTTTTCTAGCCAGAAGCTTGAGAATGAAACCATTTGTACATTAACATGACCTGCTAGCAAGAGCTATTATTACTATCTTGATTTACCATATCAGAATTAATTACTTGTAAGACAAATTGAGGGTAACCTTCTAGCACCAACTTTCTTTCCTTTCCCTTAATGGTATTCCTTTAAGACTTTTCTGAGTCTACTGTTATTCCATGGTCTACTTCCCTTCTCTTCCAAAAACTTCATCTTTAATAAATTTGCAAAAGCACTGAAGTAAAAGTAGCAATCAAAAACATTTTTCATGCTATTAAAATAAGTCCAGAACACTTTTTGGATTTTTACCTATTATATCAAATGTTGACCAAAAGTCAAAAACTGACAGTTGTTCTTTAATCAGACAAATCACTACACATTTACTATATATCTCAAGCACTGTGTTAAGTACTGGGATACAAAGACAGGCAAAGACAGGCAAAAACAGTCCGTACTGCCAAGGAACTCAAATGTTAACAGGGGAAAGCTTTAAGAGGGATTAGGGAAGGCTTCTTGCGGTAGGTGAGATTTTATCTGGGACTTGAAGAAAGTCAAGGAAACTAGGAGGCACAGCAGAAGAGCATTCTAGATATGGGGTATCATCCAGTGAAAATACAGAGTTTAAAGATGGAGTGTCTTGAATAAGGAACAAGGAAGTCAGTGCCACTGGATAGTAGAATATGTGAAGGAGAATAAAGTGTAAGGAGACTAGGAAGGTAAGAAGAGGCCAGGTTATGAATATATGGCCAGTGGTTACATTAAAATGCCATTTAGCTCTCTGCCCCTCCCCCTGCCATAATTAAATTCTAAACTATTCAAAATAATTACCTACCTTATTGTTATTATCATTGATGCTTAATACAAAGGTTGTTGTTGTGTTGTTGTTGTGTTTGTCCTTTGTTCTTGAAGAGGACCATGACATCAAGATGATGACATGACTTGACTTTGATTTGAATGAGGGAGGGCTGTGCAAAGTCACCAACCTCACTTTCCTCTCCTGAGCCATCTGGATCCAGTGACCTGATATTCATCAGGACAACTGGAGATGGCCTAGGATACAATGTGAGACCTTGGCCCTTTCAGGCTAAGGTCTTAAAGAAAAGATCAAGGTAGTGAAATGAGGAAACATTTTCATATTTAATGGTCAAAGCATGAAGGGTTAGATCTGATACAAGTTATGGGTAGATTCTATGAGGAGCGCTGATGGCTTAGTGGATTCAGAGTTGACCTTGGAGTCTGGAAGACCTGGTTTAAATCCTGGCAATTATGTACTGGTGTGTGACTCTTAGCAAGTCACTTAACCTTCCAGTGCTCTACGCAACTCCTCTACTGGTAGAGGAAATTTTCTTTCTTGGGAGTTCCTTATGCCAATGAAATCATAGATTCGATCTCTACTAAATCTCTAGTCTAATATTAATAATTAATGTCCAAAAGATTCTAAGTTGATTTGCTTTAGAATGGAATTGACCCATAGATAGTCTCTAGGGAAAACTGAATTAATAAAATTTTTGTTGATTTATTTATTAAGTCCTTACTATGTTCCAGGCACTGCTAGTAGGCTCTGAGAATATGATAAATAATCCCAAATCTCAAGAAGTTTATATTCTAATGAGAGAGACAGGTTATATAGATAAGTATACATGGGATAAATATAAAGAGAATAAATGCAAATATACACAAGGTAGTTAAATAGAATATACAGTGAGGGTAAAAAGATAGATCAGGGCTAAGTTATAAAAGGCTTTAAAAGATAAATGGAGGAAGTGATATTTTATCCTCTGGGCAATACTGAACCATTGAAGTTGTCTGAGTAGTGAGTGATATGGTTAGATCTGCCTGAAAGTAAAATTATTGTGACAGCTACAGAGAATAAACTAAAATGGTGAGAAACCTTTGAGGCAGGGAGTCCAATTAGGAAACCATTGCAATACTCTAGAGAGGAGGTGATAAACTGAACTAAGAAGGTAGTGGCTGAGAAAGGATCTGAAATACAAGATATTATGGATGAAAAATGGCAAGAGTTAATAAGTGAACTGAGAAATGGGGTAAGGGAGGGTGAGGAGTTAAGGACACCATTAAAATTACAAATCTTGAAGAGAAGAATAGGGAAATTTGCAAGAAGGAGGAGTTTAATAGGATAGATCATCATCATCATGGGTTCTGTTTTGGACATGTTGAGTTTGAGATGCATATGGGACTATCCAATGTCCAGTAGATGGTTAAGATGCCCAAGATTAAAGCTCAAGGGAAAAACTAGGGCTGCCTATATAAGCCTGAATTTTATCCTAAAGGGGATAACTAAATCCCATAGGAGCAAATTTGGTCACTAACAGTGAGAGTGTAATTAGAATAGACAAGAGAACCCAGGTCTGGGCCTTAGGGAAACCCATAGTTGACAGTAAGGATAGATTATCCAGTGGCACCAAGATAAAAACAGACGAGGATTGGGGAAAAGACTGTCAAATTTGTCAATTAAGAAATCAACGGTAATTTTCAAGAGCAGTTTCAGTTAAGTGATGAGTTTAGAAGCTAGACTGCAAAGGACTGAGAAGTGAGAGGAAAGAAAGTAGAAACAATGAGTGTAGACAAGATTTTCAAGGAGTTTGGGTGAGAATGGAGGAGAGATATAGGATGACAGCATGATAAAGATTTTTTAAGGTGGAGAAGACTTGGGCATGTTTGATGACCATATGGAAGGACCTAGTAGAAAGGAAGAGAAGTTAAAGATTAGAGAGAAAGATCAAAAGAGAATAGAAGTAATGGGGGACAGGATAGGATGGAGGGAAATATAGTTAGTGCTATACAACACAACTATTATGGAAGTCATTTGCAAAACTACACAGATATGGCCTATATTGAATTGCTTGCCTTCCAAAGGGAAGGGGTGGGGAGGGAGGGAGGAAGAGAAGTTGGAACTCAAAGTGTTAGGATCAACTGTCGAGTAATGTTCTTGCCACTAGGAAATAAGAAAAACAGGTAAAGGGGTATAGAAAGCTATCTGCCCCTACAGGACAAAAGAGAAGATGGAGACAAGGGCAGAGAGGGATGATAGAAGAGAGAGCAGATTGGTCATAGGGGCAATTAGAATGCTTGGTGTTTGGGGGGGGAGGGGATAAAAGGGGAGAAAATTTGTAACCCAAAATTTTGTGAAAATGAATGTTAAAAGTTAAATAAATAAATTTAATAAAAAAAAAAAAAAAAGATTAGAGAGAAAGGAGATGTTTGAGAAGGCAATCTGCTGGAATAAGACAGGAGGGGAGGGGATCAAAGGTACACATTTTGGGGTTGACCCTGCCAAGTTAAGAGGCTATCTCATTATGAGAAACTAGTGGAAAGGAGAGTAGGGGATGAAGTCAAGTGGTTTTGAGATGAAGAGGAGAAGATCATAAACAGCACATCACTTTTATTTTCAAGAATATCCCTTCCCACTCCCCTACGTAGAATTTAAGAAAAGATATAAAAAGGCAATTCAGCAAAATTAACAAGTTATCAACCAAGTCTTATTTATAATGGTCCATATCCATAGTATCTTCCCCCATCCCCAAAGAAGGGAGAGAAGTTCATTTTTTCTTCTCTGGGGCCAAGCTTAGTCATTATAATTACACAGCATCCATTTTGGTTTGAAAAGGCTGCTTTTAAGTGAAATTTTACAGTTAAATATTAATGGAAAATTTGATACAATATAAATAGTATATACCTGGAGGAGAGCCTATGAGTCGCCCAGACACATCTGATCCTGGTAACTTCTTCTTTAGAACTGGGACAATCTTCTCATCAAAGTATTCCATTGCCATGGAGGAAATATCCCTTAACTCTTGGAGGACTTCATGAGCCCGCTGTGGGGCTCTGGTAGAATTTACATATCTCAGCACACGATAAATTTCATCAATTACCTAAAATAATGAATTTTCATTAGTTTTCTAAATTAAAAAAAAATAAATTGAAAGAGAAATTTGCTCCAGAACTGCTAATGTGATTAATGGATTGGCCATTTATCATACTGTCACCCGCTAGTTTCCTTATTTTAATAAGACTGTGATAAAGTTATACTTTTAAATGAATTTGTGCTGACAGCACAAACCAGTTTTAAGTATTCAGAATTAGCAAGTATATTTCAAAGAATTAGAGGGTCACAGATTTAAAGTTGGAAGGAACCTCAGAGTTCATGTAATCAAGTTCCTTTATTTTACAGATGAAGAAACTGCGGACCAGAGAGGTTAAGAGATAACAAATTACAGAGCCAAGATTATTCTTTTATAGCAGGGATTCTGTGAAATGGTTTTAAAAAAATAATTGGAGAATTTTAATGTAATTGGTTTCTCTTGAAATCATATGTATTTTATGCTACATATTTTTATCATTCTGAGAAGGGACACCAGACCTTCACTAGATTGCCAAGAAGATTTGACACAAAAGGATAAGAATCCTGTTTTACAAGGGCATTTAAAATAAACGTGAGAAGAACTGAATGTGAACAAAAATTAATTTCAGATAAAGTTACAGGAAACTTATCAGATGTATATGCTATTTACCCTTCCCTACTCACTTAGTGCCCAAAGCAAATTTTATACAAACATTAAAAATTGGTATACTTCATGTATAAAATCAGTTGTCCAAGGATCATATGGGAAAGAGTATCAGAGATCATTCAAATGTCCTTGACCTTATAAATGAATGATATTCCTACTTTTTGATTTTCAAAATGAACATTATATATTTATGGAAGCTATACAAATTAGCAAGAGTTTAGAAGAAACTAAGCCAGATTTAGACGTATCAGCCAGTGTATGAGTATTAACAAAAATTAAATATAACCCACAAAGTCATTAGACATTTATTGGTCAGGTATTTATAGGTGTTTCATGTTTCTGCCCTTTAGGAGAGCCACAGATGCTGAGTTTTAATGTCGAGGAAAAGGAAAAGACTTAAAGATTTAGAAGAGCAGATGCCCTTTTTTTTAAAGAGACTTCCCCCCTGAAACTGAATGCTAGACTACAGGGACCATCAAATCTGACCCATTATGATAGTTCTTATGTTTTTATGTTCTCACCATTCAAGGCAGCACCAACCCTTCCAAAGCCGCAACTGAGAGGAGATTTTGGAAGGAAGGTCTGGGCTGCTAGGGGTGGGGGCATTTATGGCAAAGAGTCAAGAAGTATAAAGGTAAAATAAAGGAAAATAAATGATATCTGCTATTTTTACTTCAAATCTAAAGTATGTTCAAAGGCTTTAAAACAGTATCATAAACTTACAATTAAGTTTGGGGAAATAATTAACCAGAGTACTTTACCTACTACTATATATATGATACCATAAAATACAAACTATACCAAATATAATTTAATATTTCTTGCAAAAAGCATTTCAGGATCTTATAGTCTGTTCCTTAGACTTTAAGGATTTTTTTTAAAAATAAGCTTCTATATCAGACTTTTCTTGGCATTGGTGGGGGGAAACTATGGTCATTTGCCTCTCCTAAAAGCAGAGTATGAAGAAAAAAAAATCATTATTTGTGTTTACTGGCTAGATCCCAGATAAACTGAAATTGAAATTATTACACTGTTCTACTCTGGTAATTATCATTCCTTTACTTTAGCTTTCCTCCTGTTTACAATTTCCTTCATTCTACTGGAGGGCATTTTATGAAATATTTTATGATGCAAAGTAAGACAGCAATATAGCCAATTTCATAGGTTAGAATTTAGCATGCAAAACAGGCAAAAACAATAAAATGGAAATTCAACTTTACCACTTCAGTAAGATTACAGTTAAAACACAGAGAAGGGCAAAATAATCAAAAATACTCCTTTCCCACATAAGACTGCTAGTCTCAGGAAAAGGAGATTTGGGCAATCCTCTTTCACCTAAAACTTCCAAGATTTTTTACCCATTCATGTCTCTGGCATCTTCAAAGAAATGAGGAGCCTAAAGGTAGAGAGTAAATAATGCTGGGCCAGTGTATTTTAAAACCTTACATATCCTAGCCTATCTTTCTTCTCAGAATTCACCAAGCCTGCCAATCTTATCCCAGCAGGTCATCACTTGGGGTAGAGCCCTCTGGTGGCCAGACAGGATACAGACTGTCTTACGTTCCGCATCTCCCTCGTTCTTTGTTTTCCAGTTAAGGCTTATGTCAGGGCAACAGGGGCACAAACACTTTATTATCACCTCATGTAGATTTATCTCAGTCTGAGCAGGGCCCTCACCCAGAACCCCACAATTATGTATTGGGTAGCCTAGAAAGCGGTATCAATTCTATACTTTCAGTCAGCTAGACAAAAATAAATCAGAGATATTATAACAAGAGGGCAACTAGGTGAGAGTGAAGGCCCTGGAATCAGCAGGACCTGAGTTA
The DNA here is from genome assembly GCF_028372415.1 of Notamacropus eugenii. NCBI lineage: Eukaryota > Metazoa > Chordata > Mammalia > Diprotodontia > Macropodidae > Notamacropus > Notamacropus eugenii. Next base: position 412,425,316 of record NC_092873.1, read on the forward strand.
AAATCCCGTCTCAGACACTTATTAGCTGTGTGACCCAGGGCAAGTCACTTAACCCTGTCTGCCTCAGTTTCCTCATCTGTAAAATGAACTGGAGAAGGAATGGCAAGCCACTCCAGTATCTTTGCCAAAAAAACCCCAAACGGGGTCACATAGACACAACTAATCAATTTCACAACAAAATTATAACAATAAAAAGAGAAAGATGAGAATGGTAAATCCCCAGATAGTTTACTATGATCCTAAAGTCCAAGAGATTCCCATGAACTCTGGGAGTTGTGATTTCAAAATACTAGTTTTATCTGAAGACCTCAAGAGTGAATTGGGCTTATAGTGAGCATTCTGTGTGTTCCTCTTATACCAGTCTAATCTCTGACTTGGGTGCTCTCTCCTCAAAACCCACTACCTTTTCCCTGGCCACTGTTCTGGGCACTCTTGCTGCTGCCCCATTTCATATCAGAAGTCTCTCTGCATCCCATTTGGCTGTTTTTAGAGGGGCCTGATTCAGGCCAGTCCCTTGGTATTTAGTTCATGTTTGATACTGGAACAAAATTCAACAGTCAACAAAATATATTACACAAGGCTCTGCCTTGTGGACACCTTGAGTTGAATCAGCTGAACGTCACCCTCCTGCCCAAGCTGCCCATCATTTAAAATTTAATTTTTTTCTCTCTTTGATATGTAAAAAGTGGTATCTTAAAGTTGTTACAACATACATTTATATCATTAGAGAAGTTAACATAGTAAGGCTTTGGAAGTGGAGCCAAAATAGCAGAATATCAGGAAGCAGTAGAATGAGTTCCCCACATAAAACTCCTCCAAAAAGAACTAGAAAATGCACCAGACAAAATTCTGATGGGGAAATCTGAGGAAAAAAGAAAATCATAGCGAATCCTCACAGATCAGAGATCAAAGAATGAAGAAAAGGACGCATTATAGGTACAAAATATTTATAGCAGCTCTTCACAAAGAATTTGAAACTGAAGGGATGCCCATCAACTGGGGAACAGATGAACAAATTACAGTATATGAAGGTGATAGGATAGAATTGTGCTGTAAGAAATGATAAAGGGGATAGTTTCAGTATTGGATTGTCTAGTACCATATGTTAGGTGTTTAATAAATGTTTATTGATTGAAAGAGAAGTTAATGATTTCATGAGATAACAAGAAATATTAAAACAAAGTAAAAAGACTGAAAAAAATAAAGAAAATGTAAGGTATCTCATAGTAAAAAAACAAATGACCTAGAAAACAGATGAAAGAGAAAGAAAAATCGAAGAATCAAAGGACTACCTGAAACCATGACCAAAAACAGCCTAAGATATTATCTTTCAAGAAATCTCAAAAGAAAATTGCTCAGATCTCTCAGAACCCAAGACTAAAGGGGAAATAGGAAGAATCCACCAGTTACACCCCAAAAGAAATTCCCTAATGAAAACTCCCAGAAACATTATAGCCAAAATCCTGAGCTTCCAGGTAAAAAAAAAATAATCCAAGCACCCAGAAAGAAAGAATTCAAGCACTGAAGTATAGTCAGAATTATCCACAATTTGGCAGCCACCACTATAAAGAAGTAGAGAGTTTGGAATGTGATATTCCAGAAGGCAAAAGATATATATTCTAGATAAGGATAAATTACCCAGAAAAATGGATATAACTCTATAGGGGAAAAAATGAACCTTGAGTGAAGAGAGGACTTTCAAGCATTCTTTATGTAGATATCAGAGCTGCATACAAACTTTGAAGTTCAAACACAGGGAAACATAAAAGAGAAAGAGGAAACACTAAAAAGGCAAACAAGAATGAACAATGTTTTTAATTGCTGACATTCTAATGTGGGGAGATGAAATATAGATCCGCTTTTAAACCTATAATCATTAGAGGTCACAGAGATGCAAATTAGACAAAGCCTCAGGGTAGTTCTGTTATGTCTTGATTATCATAAGAATAGAAAGAGAAGGGAAGAGGAATACATTAGAGGAGGGGAAGGAAAATCATGTCATAATTATCTCCTAATATTACATAAGAGTGCATAGGTAGACATCTATATAAACCATAAGAAGGGGATAAGGGTGCGAGCTTGGGAGCAGCAACCTCTCATCTATCTCAGAACTTTCGCAGCCTGACCAGCTATCCCCCCAGCTACCCTCCAAAATGGCATCAACTGTCAAGGATCAGCTTATCTTGAATGTTCTAAAGGAGGACCAGGTTCCCCAGAACAAGATCACTGTTGTTGGGGTTGGTGCAGTTGGCATGGCATGTGCCATTAGTGTCTTAACAAAGGAATTGGCTGATGAACTTGCCCTAGTTGATGTAATAGAAGACAAACTAAAGGGAGAGATGATGGATCTCCAGCATGGCAGCCTTTTCCTCAAAACGCCAAAGATTGTTTCTGGAAAAGACTACAGTGTGACTGCAAACTCAAAGCTGGTCATTGTTACGGCTGGGGCACGTCAACAAGAGGGAGAAAGTCGTCTTAATTTGGTCCAGCGTAATGTGAATATCTTTAAATTCATCATTCCTAATATTGTTAAATACAGCCCTAATTGCAAGCTGCTTATTGTTTCCAATCCAGTGGATATTTTGACATATGTGGCCTGGAAGCTAAGTGGCTTTCCTAAAAACTGTGTTATTGGAAGTGGTTGCAATCTGGATTCTGCCCGTTTCCGTTACCTAATGGGGGAGAGACTTGGTGTCCATTCTTTAAGTTGTCATGGATGGGTCCTTGGGGAGCATGGAGACTCCAGTGTTCCTGTGTGGAGTGGTGTGAATCTTGCTGGTGTGTCTCTAAAGAACCTTCATCCTTCTTTGGGAACTGATTCTGATGCAGAAAATTGGAAAGATGTTCATAAACAGGTGGTTGAAAGTGCTTATGAGGTAATCAAACTGAAGGGCTACACTTCCTGGGCCATTGGTTTGTCTGTGGCAGATCTGGCAGAAAGCATTATGAAGAATCTTAGGAGAGTGCATCCAATTTCCACCATGATTAAGGGCCTATATGGCATTAAAGAGGATGTCTTCCTTAGTGTCCCATGTGTTTTGGGGCAGAATGGCATTTCAGATGTGGTGAAGGTCAACCTGAATCCGGAGGAGGAGAGCCGTTTAAAGAAGAGTGCAGATACTCTTTGGGGAATCCAGAAGGAGCTGCAATTTTAAAGCCTTTGAATGTGCTGCCATAAAGAGAACAGGACAGGGGTTGAGGGGTTATGTATGATCTGCTTCTCAGATAGACCAAATCCTTCCTCTGATTAGTGACTAAACACCAGAAGTGTAAAACCTGTGAACACACTCTAGTTTCTTCCTAAAGTTAGAAATGGGGAATAGAACCCTGTTGTAGTTTGCATATGATGCTGAATATGACCTGTATAGTCTCAGTGGTTGGTGTCAAGCAGAGCCAGTGGCCCACAGGTATATAAACTACCTGCTTTGTATGTAGGTGCTACAAGTTCCCTTAGGTCCAGAAGACAACACTCCTGGATACAAAACACCATACAGTAGTAATTCTTTATTGATGCATTGATTACCTTTGTGCCTCCCCTCCATTAGGGCACTACAGCATGGCCCCCATGTATCACCTTTCTAGAGGACCTGATTTTGTCTGCCTATATATATATATATATATATATATATATATATATATATATATATATATATATCAATAGCTGTAAATTTCCATATTATATAAAAAGATCTGTATGTGTACAACAACACAACCAATTCCTCAAGTATCATACTAACCCTAAATACTGAATAAACAACAAATAACTGATAAAAAAAAAAAAAAAAAAAAGAAGGGGATAGGGAGGAGTGGCTGACACCTGAGTGAACCTCACTCTCATCTGAACTTACACACACACATGCAACACACACACACAATTGGTTAAGAAATATACTCACTTATTCTGAGTCACAGATTCAGGTGGAAAGGTGTGGGTATAACTGAGCATGGAGTCCTAGTTGAGTGTTGCGCATAAATTCTAGAAATTTAGCTGTGTGGCTCTAAGTATAAAAGCAGAACAGTAACTTGGTTCTAACCTCTCCCTAGATTATACTACTATGGAAGCCTTGAAAACTTGAAGGGTCTCAGAGTGAGTTGTGAAAGCAACAGAAACTCGGGCCAGATATCCCCCAGAAGTGAGCAGAGTTCAGTACTAACATAAAGTCCAAATTCAAGAAGGAGGCTGGAAGAATGGCAAATTAAAAAAAAGAACCTAACTATAAAGAGTATTACTATGGTGACAGGGGAGCTGAAGACTCAAATAGAAGGCTTGAAAATACTTACAAGCAAAGCCTCAAAGGAAAATGCAGATTGGATACAAACTGATCAAAAATTCCTAGAAGAGTTAAAGTGCTTTAAAAAAAAGAGATAGAAAAGGTTTAAAAAATTGATTTAAACCATACAAGAGTGATAGAGAAAAAATGGGAAAAGTAATGAGAATTATCCAAGAAAGTTTATGAAAAGAGAATGGTTTGCAAAAATATATACAAAACACCTCACCAAAAAAAGTAATTTCTTAAAAATAAGAATTCACCAAATAAGACCTAAGGAATTCATGAGACCTCAGGTGCCAGGCCTAGAGGCCTGTGGGCTACCCGAGTCTTCCCTTACCTCTATCGGAGGTCTTCGGTTGGCCAAACCGGATGCTCGTATGAGAGAAAGGACGTTCCAGAGTTGAACAAGGGTTGAGCTTTATTTCAGGGTCTAGTTACAAGTGCAGGGGAATTCTTCCTTAGGAGGGAGCGAAGAATCTCCCAAGGAGGCAAAGATCTTACAATAAGAGATTGGAAGTAGAAGTATAAGTGGGGAGAGAGGGGGAAGGGAGAGAGGAGAGAGGAAAAGCAGAGCCTTGTGTCCTGTCCGCTCTACGCCCCTCTGCCCAAGAGAGCTTTCAGGCTTTCCTGATCCTACTTAAGCTCTCCAGTCGCATAGTTTGCATCTGAATACCGTGCCTGTTAGGTGTGCCCAGATCCGGGACAATCTCGAGGGCGGGGAGAGCTCTCTCCCATCACGTTTCTCACGGGAAGAGGCGGAAATACACGAGATAGCTCGGTTCACCTCGATTCCCAGTCGTTTCCTGGGGGGGCCTTGTGAGAACTCTAAGATTTAGAAGTTCCCACCTTTACCCGCCCGAGACTGTCCACATGGAATTGAGCTTCCATCCCCAGCACTCAGGAAATAATAAAACAAAGTCAAAAGACTAAAAAAAAAAGAAAATATGAACTATCTGATAGGAAAAACAACTGACTTGGAAAATAGGCTGAGGTGAGAAAATTTAAGAATCACTGGTCTGAGAGCCATGGGGAAAAAAAAGAGACCAGACATTGTATTTCATGTAATTATAAAGGAAAGCTGCCCAGATATCTTAGAATCAACCAGTGGGCAACATGGAAAGTGAAAGAATTCACTGGTCACCAATTAAAAGAAATCCCAAAATGAAAACTCCCAAGAATATTTTAGCCAAAATCCAAAACCCTCGAGTCAAGGAGAAACATTACAAGAAGTCAAAAAGGAAGAATTCAATAATCATGGGCCCATAATCAGGGTCACACAATATTTAGCAGTCACCACTATAAAGGATATGATATTCCAGAAGGAAACAGATCTAAGATTACAAACAAGAATAAACTACCCATCAAAATGGAGTATAAACCTATAGAGGTAAAAATAGACATTTAATGAAATAGAGGACTTCCAAGAATTCCTGATAAAAAGACTGGAGTCAAATAGAAAATATGACATTCAAAGACAGCACTCAAGAGAAGCAAGAAAAGGTATATATGAGTGAGAAATCATAAGGAACAAAAAAAGTTAAACTGTTTTCATTATTATATGGGGAAATGATACATGTATATACCCTGAGAACTTTATCATCACCAGGGGTGTTGAGGGACCCCTAACTAAACAAAGAGTCTGGGTATGATTCTGTTTGAATGATCTCAAAAGAATAAAAGGGTGAAAAAGAAAGATGCACTGGGAGAAAGGAAAGAGGAAAAATGGAGAAAATTATCTCACATAATTGGGATATGAAAGGAAGAGATTATACAATGGTGAAGACATGGAGGGCGGGGGATGGACAACACTTGAAGCTCATTATCATTTGAAGTGGTCCAAGGAGTGGAGAATACATGTATATATATATACAATTGGGTACAGAAATTCATTTGACCCAACAGGGAAGTAGAAGGGGAAAGGGGTTTAGAGAAAGGAGGGGTAGAGATAAAAAGGTGGGTAGATTAAGGGAGACAGTGGTCAGAATAAAACAGATTCTTAAAGGGGGACAGGGTTAAAAAGAAAAGAATTTGTATAACAGAATAGGATGTAGGGAAATACACAGTTAGCAACCATAACTGTGAACATGAATGGGATGAACTCACCCATAAAATGGAAGAGGATATCAGAAGGGATTAAAACCAGAATCCAGCAACATGCTGTTTATAAGAAATGCACTTGAAAGAAAAAGATACACACAGAGTTAAAATAAGGAGCCAAAACAGAATCTGTTATGATTCTGCTGAAGTAAAAAAGGCAGGCATGATCTCAAGCAAAAGCAAATATAATTAAAAGAGATAAACAGGAAAATTACATTTTACTAAAAGGTACCATAGATAATGAATTAATATCAATACTGAACATATACATACTAAATGCCATAGCACCTAAATTCTTAAAGGAAAAGTTGAATTACAAGAGGAAACAGAAAGTAAAAACATAACCATGGGGGACCTCATTTTTACCCTTCTTAAACACAGATACATCTAACCATAAAATAAACAAGAAAGAAGTAAAGGAGGTAAATAGAATTTTAGTAAAATAGACATGACAGACCTCTGGAGATTACTGAATGGGAAGAGAAAAGAATTTACCTCAGCTGTACATGGCACCTTCACAAAAAATGACCATGTATGAGGGCATAAAAATCTCACAAGCAAATTTAGAAAAGCAGAAGATTAAAAGCATCTTCTTTTTCTGACCATAATTCAATAAAGATTATTCAATAAATAAAGAGCCTTTGAAGCACAGACTAAGGATTAACTGGAAACTAAATAATCTAATCCAAAAGAGTAAGTAGGTCAAAGAACAATCACAGAAATAATCAATAATTTCATTAAAGATAATGACAACAATAAAACATATCCAAATTTGTAGGGGAAAAACTATAACTCTAAACACGTATTAATAAAAGAGAGAAAGAGCAGACCAACAAATCAGGCATGCAACTAAAAAAATTAGAATGCCAACTAATTAAAAACTCCCAATTAAGCACTAAAATAGAAGTCCTGAAAATCAAAGGATTAACAAATTTGAAAGTAACACCAAATATTAAATAAATAAAACTAGGAGCTAGTTTTCTGGGGGAAAAAAATAACCTTAATAAATTAGATAAACTATTACCTAATTTGATTTTTTTAAAAAAGGAAAAACATTATCAGTATCAAAAATGACAAAAGTAAATTCACAACCAATAAAGAGGAAATAAAAGCAATTATTAGGAGCTATTTGGCCCAACTATATGCCAATGAAACTGATAATCTTAATGAAATGGATGAATATTTACAAAAATAAATTGTCCACAGAGAAAATAGGATACTTAGATAATTCTATCTTAGAAAAAGAAATTGTATAAGCCATAAATAAACTCCATAAGAAAGGACCCCAGCACCAGATGGATTTAGAAGGAAATTCTACCAAACATTTAAAGAATAATTAATTCCAATACTATATAAACTGGTTGAAGAAATAGGTAAAGAAGGAATCCTACCAAATTCCTTCTTTGTCATAGATATGGTCTTGACATCTAAATCAGGGAGAGTCAAAACAAACAAAAAAATCACAGATCAATTTTCCTAATGAATATTGATGCAAAAATTTTAAATAAAATGCTAGCAAGAAGATTACAGCAATAGATGTCAAAAATTATATGCTAGAACCAGAATGAATTTATGCAAAGAATGTAGGGGTGGTTTCATATTAGCTACACACTATAAGCACAACTGATCATATTAACAAACAAATATCATACAATTATTTCTAGACGTACAGAAAAACTTTTGACAAAATACAACACCCATTTCTTTTAACACTAGAAAACATAGGAATAAATGGAACTTTCCTTAAAATAATAAGTAGTGACACGTTAATCTAGAGTCTTTTCCAACAAGTTTGGGGGTGAAGCAAGGATGTCCATTATCACCATTATTATTCAACATAATACAAGAAATGGTAGCTATTGGAATGGAGTACTATAAAGACACTAAAGGAATAAGTATAGACAATGAAGAAACAAACTATCCCTCTTTGAAGATGATAGGATGGTTTACTCTGAGAGTCCTAAAGAGCCAACTTCAATAAAGTTTCAGGCTATAAAATAAACCCACACAAATGTCATTATTTCTGTATATTACTAATAAAAGCCAGCAGAGATAGAGAAAATCCATTTAAAATAACTGTGTGTGTTTGTCCTTCGCTGCCAAAGAAGACCATACCATCAGAGAAATAATGACATGACTTGCACTTGACTTTGTTTTGAGTGAGGGAGGGCTGTGCAGGTCACCAGCCTCACTTCTCCTCCACAGCCATCTGAATCCAGTGACCAGATATTCATCAGGATGACTGGAGATGACCCAGGATGAGGCAATTGGGGTTAAGTGACTTCCCCAAGGTCACACAGCTAGTGAGTGTCAAGTGTCTGAGGTGAGATTTGAGCTCAGGTCCTCCTGACTCCTGCACTGGTGTTTTATCCGTTGCACCACCTAGCTGACCTTATTTAAAATAACTATAGACAGTATAAAATACTTTGGAGTCTTTCTGCAAGACATACAGAGGAAAAAGAATTACAAAATACTATTCACGCAAATAAAAGACATCTAAGTAATTGGGAAAATATTAGTTGCTCATGAGTTGGCTGAACCAATACAACAAAAATGACAATACTACCTAAATTAATTTACTTATTCAGTGCCATATCAATCAAATAACCAAAGAATTTACTTTATGGAGTTAGAAAAAAATCATAACACAATGCATCTGGAGGAGTAATATCAATAGAATCAATAAAAAAAAGGGGAGGGAAGGAGGACAAGAAGTATCAGGGCTCAAACTATACTATAAATCTGTAATCATCAAAACAATTTGGTATTGGGTAAGAAAAAGAGTTTGATCAATAGAACAGATTAGGTATACACTATACAGAAACAAATAACCACAGTAACTTAATGTTTGATAAACCTAAAGATCCCAACAACTGGGGCAAGAACTCACTCACTGACAAAAACTGCTCGGAAAACTGGAAAGCTGGCAAAAAGCAAGCACAGACCAACACCTCAATATACATCAAAATGAGCTCAAAATGGATGCATGATTTAGACATAAAAGGTGATATGTGTTTATGTGTGAGTTTGTATACATATGTATGTAATTTAATATAACATGGAAGAAATTACCTATCAGATCTATGGATAGAGGGGAAGAGTTGACCAAAAGAGGGGGAGATAGAGAGGTTCACAGGAAATGAAATGGATAATTTTGATTATATAAAATTAAAAGGTTTTGCACAAACAAAATCAATGTAGCTAAAATTAAAAGATAAGCGGGAAACTGAGGGTAAAATCCTTGTAGTATATCTCTGATAGAGGTCTCATTTCTAAAACATATAGAGAACTGCATCTAATTAACAGTAAGAACCATTTCCCAACTGATAAGCTGTCAAAGGATAAGAATGAGCAATTTTCAGAGGAAGAAATCCAAGCTATTAATAGTCATATGAAAAAATACTCTCAACCACTAACAATTAGAGAAATGCAAATTAAAACAACAGATTGGCTAAGATGACAAAAAAGAAAAAGGACAAAACCTGTAGGGGATATGGGAAGACAGGTGCACTAATGCACTGTTGGTGAAATTGTGAAGCAGTCTAACATACAGGAAAGCAATTTGGAACTGTGAACTAAGCTAATTAAATTGTACTTACCCTTTGACCCAGTGATACTGTTACAAGGTTTTTTATTCCAAATAGATCAAAGAAAAAGGAAAAGGACTCTACAAAAATATTTATAGTAGCTCTTCACAAATAACTGGAAACTGACGGGATGCCCGTCAATTGAGGAAATGCTGAACAAGTTACAGTATAGGAGGGTGACAGACTAGTGCTATGTTATAAGAAATGATAAAAGGGATACTTTCGATGCAAAGTGAAGCGAGCAGAAGAGGCAGAACAATTTATACTGTAACTGCAATATTATAAAGATAATCAGCTTTGAAAGACTTAGCAACTGATCAACACAATGACCTATCACAATTCCAACAAACTCATAATGAAACATACCATCAATCTCCAGTTAGAGAACTTACGAACTCAGATTGCAAATTGAGTGCATATTTTTTCCTTGCCTTTTTTTTTAATAGGAGGTGAGGGTTTTTCTTCCTTTCCACTGGATAGGGGAAGAGGTAAGAATGTGGAAATGAAAAAGAAAAGTCTATATATTTGAAAAAAAATTAAAAATTTAAAAAAATTATCATCAATTCTGACCTAGTAATTCTGATCAACACAATGACCAACCATAATTCTAAAGACGCATGATGAAACATGCTATCCATCTCCAGAAAGAGAAATGATGAAATCTGAGTGAAGATTGATGTATATTTTCCTCTTTTTCTTGATTCTTTCTTATATTTCTTGTCTTATTGAGTCAATGTTTTCTGTCTGGCCTATTCTACTTTTCAGGGCATTCCATTTCTTTAGTAAAGCTTTCCATAATCTGTTCTAAGATGTCAAATTTTCCTTGCCATTCTTTACTCCCTAGTTTTCCCATTCCGTCTCTCTTGTTTCATTTCCTCCAGGTACTCCAACAGTCCCTGTGGCCATAATGCCACTGTTGAGTCAAGTTCTGAAACTGAACGGGCTGGGCAGGGCCTGCCTCATGCTAATTATAGTGGGCTAGATTAGGCCCTTCGACTCCAGGTCTACTCTGGTGTTGAGCTCTGCCTGGGGACTCTCTAGTCATAAGAGCTCTGGGACTCTCCCTGCTATATTATATTACATATTATACACAATATAGGAAGCTGGTCTTTCCATCAAGCTGATGAGGGGGTCAAGGGCTACTGTTGTGTTAGGTCTCAGTCACAGGCTCCAGTGACTGTATTTTGTCTATGTTCTTTCTCTTACAGCTATGTTCAGGCCACTGGTGCCACAATAAATACTAACTGGAATGATAAAGACTGTTCTCTTTGATAGGTTAGGACTGAGTTTAGGGGCTACTGTGCCTGGGCCAGCCTCAGGATCTGTTTGGCTCAGTCTAGGAGTGCTACATTGGATATGTCCAGAATGCCCAGAGGCTGCTTTCTCCAAAGGTGGGCTCAGATACCCAGCCACTGACTTGGGGAATGCTATTTGCTTTAGGCAGGGAGTGATGTTCTGGACTCACACAGAATACCTCAAGGTTGCCCTCTAGCAGCCACAGGGCATGTGAGCTCTGGTGCTGTAGAGTGTGAACAAAGAATGCTGGGACTTCCCTGGAAGGCTCCAGAGGTTGCTTATATTCTGCTCCCTGTGATATGTCTTCAATCTGCCCAGATTTGTCTATGTCAGGATCTCTCTGTAGGACTTTGTGGTCTTCTCTGTAGATTCCTGGGTTAAACAGGGAAGTCTATTGGTGATTCTTTCCATCCCTTAGATTAGCATAGCTTTAAGCCTTCATAGAGTATTTTCAGGAGATCAGGAAGTCTCTGAATTCTGTCACACACTTCCAAAAATTCTCCCCGTATTTCTTTGAGAAAAAGGTATTTTTCCTAATTTTTCTATTACATCTCCACTATATTTGTATTCATTAATTTGTTTAATTCTGTAACCTATGTTCATCGTTTGCTTGATTATTATGTTTTGATAATGGTCAGTGAGAAAAAAGCATTTATTATTTAAATTAAAATTTTTTAAATGAATAAAAATCTATGTTCTCCCTTTCACCCTCCAGTGGTAAAAAGAAAAACAAAACTCTTGTTACAAATATGCATAATTAGTAGATCAAAATAAATTCCATCATTCAACAAGCATTTATTAAGTAGTTAGAATGTTCTAGGCACTGTGCTAAACCATGGAGATCCAAAGAAAGGTAAAAACACAACCCCTGCCCTCAGAGATCACATTCTCATGGAAGGCAATATGCAAACAATTATATTCATATAAGGAATATGTAAGTGAGAGGTAATCCCAGAGATAAGGCACTAGCAGTGTGTGTATGGAGAACCAGTTAGGTGTGGACATTGCTAATAATGATTAATTTTCTATTTTTATGTTTTATAAAAGTGTAAGGTATTTTATGAATTTGACTTTGTATATATAAATTTAAAATAGAAAAATATTCATAACTATTCCTTTTTAGGATATTAAATACTATTTCTCAATGCAGTTTAGTTTGAATTCAACTTTACTGAATATCATCACTGTTACAGCCAGTTTTTAATCAACTATTATTACGACTAGCATTTCAAATGAACCTAAATCTTTTTTCATTAACAGTGAAACTTAGTCTGTTTACATTTAATGTTACAAATTTTAAATTTTACTTATCTTTTTTTCTATATTTAGCAGAAAGTAACATAACTTAATTTTACAACTGTATCTGTAACCAAACTTTTTTTGTTAAATTATGTCATATTTCAACTTCTCTGGTTTTTTCTGTTTTTGAAAGAATGGACAAATCTGGTGATAATGAATGATACTTGATATATAATTAATTTGATTTTTCTTCCTAGCAGCTCTAAGGATTTTCATTTGTTCAAGTCAATAAATATCTAAAAGTGCTTACTCTGTCTTATGTCCTGTGTTTAGTCCTGGGAATACAAAAAAAAGTAAAAAAAAAAAAATCTCTGCTCCCACAGAGTTCATATTCTCATGGGGAGAAAACATGGAAAAGAACTATGTACATACAAGATAGGAACAGGGTAAATGAGAGGTAATCTCAAAGGAAAGGCACTAGAGGGCCCAGGAAAGGACTGTTGTAGAAAGTTGGATTTTAGTGGAGACTTGAAGGAACCCTGTAAAGCCAAGAGGTGAAGATCACAGGGAAACATTCTAGGCATGGAGAACAGTCTGAAAATGCACAGAGCTGTGAGATATGGAAGGAATAGTAAGTAGGCCCATATCAATGGATTGTAAAGTGCATGGTGGGAAACACTGTAAGAATACTGGAAAGGTAGGAAGGGACAAAGACTCTGAGAAGCAAACAGAGGCAGTAATAGAGGTTTTGAAAGAAGAATGGACTGGACTTGGCAACAGTTTGGATATGAGGAATGAGAAAGACTAAGGAGTCTTTCAATTAATTACAATTGTAAGCCTGGTTGACTGGAGAATGGTGGTGGTGCCCTAGATAATAATAGGAAAGTCAAGGTATGGGGTGAGAGTGGGGATGGGAAGGGAAGATTAGTTCAATTTGGGGCATGCTGAATTAACAATGTCTATGGGACACTTGATAATGATGTGTCTGGGTGAGTTCAATTTTAAGTTTCTCCTACGAGGACTTCTGTGAATTCTTTCTTTTTGGAGTGTTATATGTTCTTTGTCAATAGCTCTGGAAGAAGTTTTTCTTGAATAATTTCTTAAAATATATTTATTTAAGGAATAAATGTATTACTTGAAATATATATTACTTGAAAATTTCTTGAAATGCAGTGGCCTGATTTATTTTCTTTTTTTGGCTGTGTTAAGGATGTATTGATAATTCTGACATTTGATATCTATAGATCTGTGACTTTACATATTTTTCCTAAATATTTTTTGTACTACAGTGAAATGAGCTCGTTCTTCCAACATACTTGGATTATCTTCTGGGTTTTCTTTTTTACAATTATTTTGCTCTTTGCTGTCTTCCCTAAAGTTTCAATGTCTTTTCGGGTATTTTCCATTTTTATACATTTTCTTCAATGTAGGCTGAGAAAAATGTCTTTGGTTATATTGATATCTTCCTAATTATTTTTCTTGGGACTTTAAAAAAATGAATCCAGTTCTTTAATTTTCAGACAGCATATATCTACTATCCAGTTTTGGGTTTTCTTGAATTGATTTGGTTGTTGCTTCAATTATACGTTTTTCCTGGTGATCTTTTTCTCCTTTTTCCATTAATATTCACCAAAATGTGTGTCACCATTCTTTTCCTTCCCATTTCTACCCCACTCTAGGTTTTCTTATTTAAATATATATGTATATATATATAAATATATATATTTTTAATTATACAATGCTTTTTGGTCCTTCCCATCCATTGTTTTATCTATTCTCTTTCTTTTGATTAAGATACAGACTGGTAAAGCTCTATTCTAGTCATCCCACTTACCATCCAAACCCATCCTACCAATTTTAATAGATATGCCTAAGGCCAAATTTACCTCAGTTACTAGAGTTAACTTTATTATGTATGCTTTGTGCATCTGTATATAAGCACCTGAGGCCATAGGTTTTACTACTGAACATCATAATAATACGGCATGAACACTGGATTTGGAATCAAAGGTCCTGCTTTGCCACTTACTGTCTGTATAATTTTGGGCAAATCACACAGAGTCACACAGAAATTAAATGTCTGAGTGGAATCTGACAAATTGTACTGTCACTTATCCATGAGTCATAAGAGAGAGAATAACAGATACAATTCACATTTATATAATCCCTAAACCTCATCAACTACTAGTTTCAACTCTTTTCCTTCAAAACTTTTTGCAAAAATTACAATAAGTGGCAAAATAAACTTCAACTTCATATCTGCTCCTTTTTTCCTCAAGTCTACCTGACTTTAGATCATGTGGACTTGAAGTCACAAAGTAATAATGATAACAATAACAACTAACATTCATATCCTCTGACTATGTGCCAGGCACTATGCTATTATCTTATTTGATCCAAGTGGGACAATTGAGGCAAACATAAGATACTTTGACTTCTGGGGTGTTTTAAAAACATATTAATAAAGGGACATGGTATATGCCTATTTCTATGTTAAATATCAGCTGGACTTAGTTTTGAATGTCTCAATAAAGCATTTCCCTCCCACAACTCCAGGTTTGGAATTCTGTAGTGTGACTTTGAAACATTTTTCCTTCTACTACAATATGAAAAAAAACATAACACAAGTTCTATTGAAAGGAACACTGATAAACTTAGGGACATCATTAAGCCTTCGATTACTTGAAAGATTACATACTTGGATAGTGACTCAAATATGTGTGTGTGCGCACACATGTACACATAAACAAACCAATTAACAGAAACTTAGAGTGACAGAAGAAATTTCTGATGAAAATGGCAAAATCCTGCATTTTGTCAAAAAAGTTTTACAGAAACAGGATTCACCATTTGGTAGTACTTAAGTCTCCCAGTTCTAGGGTAAGCCATTATTTTACCTTTCCTGGAATGAAGCAACAGAGATTGGAATCCACATACTTCATGAAAGTCATATTCAACAGTGAGAGCCTTGTTTCTACAGCAGCAAGGATGTCCGCATGACGAGCTAATGAATGATTTCTCCTTTCTGACTCTCTCCTATAATAGAAAAGGCAACCATCAATAGCACTATAGACTAAATTTTCCAGCAGCCTAAGTGCCTTAATGAAACAACCTTACATGTCATATTATTTAAAGAATAATGGTTTAAATTATGATTATGTCATCATTAATGTGTTATTGTAGACAAATGGTTAATATGGAGAGACAGAGTGGCCTCGCAGTTAGAGATGGCCTCAGAGTCAGGAAGACCTAAATTCAAGTCCTGCCTGACATATATGGGCTGTGTGCCACTAGACAAACTACCACGTATCTCGTTGGCCTAAGTATTTCTAAGACTATAACAGAACAACTGCTGATCTGCTTTAGGAAAAGGAGTTTGCTCATCAGAGTGTCTACACTTGTCAAATCACAGGTCCTCACTAAAATGTTTCACTACATCCATCTCTCCTAATATGTGCTGCCCTCACTGCCAGATTGTTACACTGACATCATCTTTGACTTCTCGCTCTCATACACTCAGTTACCAAATCTTGTTTCTATCCCTTGCATCTGTTCTCTTCCCTGCACCCAAACAGCTTCTACCTCAGTTTAGGCCCCGCAACTTCTGCCTAGACTCTTGCAACAGCTTCATAACTTGTCTCTTTGAGTCAAATTTCTCCTTTCCATAGCTGCCAAACTGATTTTCCTAAAATCTGATCCCATTATTCTCTTAATTAATATATTTCAGTGATTCTGGATCAAATATAAACTGTTTGTTATTTAAATCTCTTCATAACATATGCCCAACCCACCTTCCAGTCTTATTGTATATTGCTCCTCTCTACATACCCTGTGGTCTACTTAAACTAGTCTATCACAATTACAGATCTTTGAAAAAGGCTATTTCCCTAACCCACCTCACACCCATCTCTCAAAGTCCTTGGTTTCCCTCAAAACTCAGTTTAAGTGCTATGTTTCCTTGATCCCGAAGCTGCTGATGCTTCAGGACAACCCTAGGTCTAACGATCTTGCATCTTTTTTGTATACATATTGTTTCCCTGGCAAGACTGTAAAATTCCTTGAAGGAGCTATTTTCACTTTTGTCTTTGTATCCTTGGTATCTAAGAAGACTGGCACCTAAGTAGGTACTTAATACATGCACGTGGATAATTGGAAGAGAAAAAAACCCCACAACTAAAAAAAGAACTGTATTGCCTCTATTTCTCTAACCCCTTTTAGTGAACTTTAAAGCCTCAAACTAGAATGGAGGTGGTCCTGAGTTGTCAAGGTCTAGGCCTGAACTCGAGTTTTGAATATAGCCTTGGTACAGACTTCATGCCTCTTGTTTAGGCATCAATCTAGCTAAATTCTGAGAGGCTTATTCCAGGTCTGCCAAAAATGTGATCAAGGGATCAGAGATCTGGAGTTGGAAAGAACTTTAGTTGTCATCTAGTCTAGAGATAGAGATAGGGGCTGGACTAGTGATTTCACCAGCATAAGGAACTCCCAAGTGAGAAAATTCCTACCAATGAAGGCTGGCATTTTCTTTCCTTAGAGAGCTACCTAAAATACTTGAGAGATAAGGGATTTGCACTCAGGCCCCCCTTTCTCTGACACATATGGGCTGTGTGACCCATTCATCTGAGAACCAATCTTGTTAAATTCAGAGAGGTGTATCACTAGATTGATCAACAGCATGATGGCAAGATTATAGGTTTGGAGTTCAAAAGAATCTCAGCTTTCCTGGCTTCATGGCCAGATTTCTATCCACTCTGTCACTGTCTCTCTAGTCTAATACCTTCATTTGTCATGTGAGAAGTTAAGTGATTTGTGTAAGTCACAAAGAGTAAAAAATGGCAGAACCAGAATCTGAACCCAGGTCCTCTGACCCCAAATCCAGCAGCTTCGATGTCCCAAGTGAGTAGCAGCTGACATCTACAAATTAAGGCAGCTCACCCTAAGATCTTGGTCAGTAGACAGAACACCAGATGTTCCTAAGAAGCACTGAGCATGTTGGTTTTCTGGCTATGGTAAGGTGAGGGAGTCCATGCTGGTCTTGAATTTTCTGATTATGGCAATTTTTGTGGAAGGGTATAATCTGCAATGGTGTGAGCGAGAACCCACATCAATGAAATCACAGGTAATTTTTACTCTCATCACTAAAAGTTAATAGATGAAACCACTATTTTAAAACTTTGTACCTATTTACATCTTTAAACTGGATTTCATCCTATAAAATGTCCATTAACAACTTAATAGTTATCCCCTCTGTGTCTTCATCAGTGTTGTTAGAATGTGACATGATAGTTGTCTTCAGATATTTCATATAGAATCACTATCTTGTGGAAGAAAAATAAAACTTACTCTCTTTAGGTTCAGGGAAAGAACTAGAAGCAATGGGAAACATTTGCAGAGGCAGATTCTAGCTCAGCTTACAGAAAAATTTTGGAGTACAAGACAACAATAGATTTCCTATTAGTAGAAGTCTCCAAACATATGCCAGTTCTTTGGGATATTGTACGAAGTCAGTACAGGTTGAACTAGATGGTCCCTGAAGCCTTTTCCAACAGATTCTCTGGGTCACCGTCTATTAATCTTTATATGTATGTTTATGCTTTTCCTTCTACATCCACACAGATGGAGGTCACATGTCTTATAGTCTACTAGTTCCAATTCTTTTTGTTT
Source organism: Notamacropus eugenii (assembly GCF_028372415.1). NCBI lineage: Eukaryota > Metazoa > Chordata > Mammalia > Diprotodontia > Macropodidae > Notamacropus > Notamacropus eugenii. The sequence continues at coordinate 412,443,470 of NC_092873.1, forward strand.
TGTATTATTTCATAAGGCTTTAACTCTTCATCTTTATCTTAATGGCATTGTGACGTTCTATATTACACTGATGTACCATTTTTTAAAAAGATACTCCCTAATTATTAGAAACTTCTCTTTAGGCATGTGCCTAATTCCTTAATAATGCTAATTTTATTATTCAATCAACAGCTTTTATGAAGTACCAAGCACTGTGTTAGAACCTGTAGAAACAAAGATAAAAATGAAAGGTCTTTGACCTCAGAGAGTTTATGTTTTATCAGAAGTAACATGTGCAAACACAAGGGTATGTAAGTTAAACACAAAATAAATAAAAGTTAGTTTTTGGTGGGTGAAGGCACTAGCACCTGGGGTAATCAAGGAAGGCCTTATGTAGAAGGCAGTGCTTAAGCTGAGCTTTGAGAGAAACTAGTGATTCTAAGAGGCAGAAATGAGGAGAGTACCTTAAAGTCATGGGGCACATTCCTTGCAAGATAACCTATGTGAGGTTATATTGTTATATTATAAGTTTCATGAAGGGAAATAATGTATATTAAGGCTGGAAAGGGAGATTGGATCCTGGTTGTGAAGGATTTTAGGTACCAACAAGGGAAGTTTGCATTTGATTTTGGAATAAGGATTCTTAATTTGGGATTTGTGGACTTGATTTCTTAATATTTTGCCAACTATTTCAATATAATTGATTTCCTTTGTAATCCTATGTATTTTATGCACTTAAAACATTCTTCTGAGAAGGAGTCCATAGGCTTCATCTGATTTCTAAAGGGGTCCATTATACAAAAAAATGTTAAGAAGCTTTGTGATAAAGGTAAAGTAAGAGGGGAAGATGTGGTCTACACTTTAGGAACATCACTTTAGCAGTTATGTGGAAGGTAGATAGGTGAGGGCAGAAATTTGAGGCAGGGACACCAACTGTCAATAACAGCTTATCAGTTATTCCCTAGATATCCTTATCAATTTTCTTAGGGGTGAAAGCTGTATTTGAATCTAACCTCTCCAAGCTCTGTTTCTGACTCCCTGGACTGCATCACTATGATCCAGTTGCCTTCCCATCTTAGAAGTTCCCTCATCCTCTGTGGCCTTCTCATCCTGGCAAATCACTGCCCCATTTCCCACTGGTGAGTTCTTTTTGGAACCCCATTTTAAAGAAGGGCTGAGGCCAGTCATCCTTCATTCCTCTCCTGCTCTTCTTCTGACTCTCCAGATTTCACCACAATGCTCCCAAGTGAGTATCCCTGCCCCAACTTGTCAGGTCGCTTTTATGTGTTGTCTTCCCTCATTAAGAGTGTGAACTCCTTGATGGCAAGGATTCTCTCTATTTTTGCTTAGCACAGTGCCTAACACGTAGTAAGAGCTTAATAATGCTTATTGATTTGACTTGTTATGTGGAAGAAGGCTTGGACGTTTTCTGCTTAGCTCAGAAGGAAAGAAAAAGCAATGGGGAAAATTTGGAGAAGTAAATTCTAGCTCAGTGTAAAGAAAAATTTCCTAACAAGTAGCAAGGCTATTATAGTAGTCCAGGCAAGAGATGATGATGGTCTGAACCAGAGTGGTGGCTGTTCGAGGAAAGAAAATGGGATAGATGCATGAGATGTTGTAGAAATAAAATCAATAAACAAGACTTGGCAAAGGAGTAAAAGTAATATTTTCTAAGTCTTGTAGTATGCCTCCATATTGCTCTCCAAAAATACTTCACCAGCTATATTCTTAACAATGCTCTTTTTTCTACACCTTGTCAGCATTAAATTTTGCTGCTTTTAGTGGTTTTTGCTTATGTAGTAGATTAAAAATGGAATCTCAATTTTTTTTAATATTGGTTCTTTCGATTTTTAGTGAGTTTGAATGATTTTTTTCAGATTATTTACAATTTGTGCTTTTTTCCTTTCTAAATTGTCTGTTCATATATCTTGACCATTTATTTGCAGTAGCCTGGATTGTACTCTTCATTATTATCAGTTCCCTTCAAATTTTAGATGTTTAAACTTTTACATGTTTCATTTGCCACAAATTATTTTTCTCAATCTGCTTTTTGTTTTCTGTTACTAAAAAGCTGTTTTTATGTAACTCATCTAATTTGTTCCAAACATGTTATATCTCTGATAGATAAACTTAGATAAACATCTGTCCTCTATAATATATATGTGCATGTGTACATATACATAAATAACACACACACACTCCATTTTCTTCCATGTTTCCTATGTTTAAATCCATGATCCAGATTAAATTTACTAAAATATACAGGATGAGAAAATGACAAGAACTGCATGAATGGGCTGATGGATGAGGGATGTATCTAAATTTATTTTCAACCACACTGCCAACTCCTTTTCTCAGCTATATTTATTAACAGATCATCCTTTTTTCCTGATTTCTATTTTCTAAAGCTTTATTAAACACTCATTATTTGGTTTTATTTCAGGTATATTTCTTTTTCCAGTAATTAGCCATTGTTTCTCCTAGCAACAGCAAGTTTTGATTACAACTGTGAACTGATATGTTTTAAGGTCTGGAAGTACAAGTCCACCTTTATTAGTTTCTTTTGCCTTCTCTATATTCTTACTTGCTTGGTTTTTCTTTAAAAAAAGAAAAAGCATTTTATTGATGTTTTTTGTCTTTACATCAGTCATTTTTACCCTTCTTCAGACCAAACCTTGTGAAAAAATGTTAAGCAAAAATATCTTGATACAGAAATTGTATTGTCCGTTTATACAAAATGCTATTCTGGTAGTTCTCCACATCTCTACCACGAGGGAGAAAGTACTTTTCATTATTTGTTTTTCAGGATCTTCACTGATTTTTCTGTTATTCAGAGTCTGACGTCTTTTCACTGATCTCCATTTACTTGGCTGTGGTCACTGTGCATATGTCTCTTGGTTCCATTCTGTACCAGTGCGTACAAATCTTCCTCAGTTTCTCTGAATTCCTTGTCACTGTGATTTTATACAGCACAATAATATCCTTTTTTTATGAACATCTAATTATAACTTTTATAATTCTATAAAGAAGTCCACTAATAATTTTATTGGTATCATATTCAATTTGTGTATCAATGTGGACTACATTATCATTCTTACTCTGTTTTTCTGGTTCAACTAGGAACAATGAAAGTTCTCTAATCCTTAGGCCTTTTTGCTTTTTAGTCAAAAAGTTTTATGGTTTCCTTTATAAAGGTCAAGTTAATTACCAAATATTTACTGTTTTAGGTTGCAAAGTGAATTTCTTTAAAAACAAACAATGTTTTATTAGTCTGATGTGGTAGCATGTAGAAGCACAAATGATTTTTTATTTTACATGCTATAACCCTGATAAACTTGGTTTTTTATTTTTTGAAAACAGTGAATTTTCTAAGTAATCTATTATGCCAAAGTACAACAGTTTTAGCCCTCCATTTTTCCTAATGTTATGATCACTAGTATTTCCAACACAATGTCAAATAAATATGGTAACTTTTATTTGAACAAAGACATCCTTGTTTTTGATTTTGGTGGGAATAATCAGTTCAATCACCATTTTGTCATTGTTTCAAGCAGATTCTTTGTATTGTGTTGAAGGAAAGTCACTCTTTTAAAAATATCAATGAATGATTTTTTCAAAGACTATTTTTACATCTCTTCATATCATCATAATATTTTTCTGAGTTTTCACATTAATACAATAGAATGATATGTAGCATGAGTGAAGAGGTTCCCAAACTTATTTGGCCTACTGCTCCTTAAAAAAAAAAAATTACTCAGTGCCCCTCTGGGGTTAGGTTAACTCTTATTTTTATTCAACGTCCCCCAATTGCACCTGAGATATTAACCCCCCCCTCCACTGTTTCTGCATCTGGAGGGGGAGGGTGATACTGCCCACCTTGGGAACCTATGGTAGTGGAAGGAGCATTGGGTTTGGAATCACAAGACCTGGGTTTGAACCTCAGTTCAGTTACATATTACCTATCAATGTGGCCTTGAGGAAGTCACTTAAAAGATCTATACCTCAATTTTCTTATTTGTACAATGAGGAAGTTGGACATTGAAATGGCCTTACATATGTTATAAATCCCTCTTAGACATGACATATAATTTTTATGTACTATATTATTCTGTTAGCTAATCTTTTTAATAGCCATAGTGCCTCTATTTACTAGATAAATTTTCTCAAATTTCTTTTTCAATTTTGTTTTTGTCAGGTTTAAAAAATATGGAATTCTTTGTTTTGTAAAGGGTATTATGTAGTAGCCTTCTACATTCCTCAATGTTTATGAATAATGTACTTATTAAAGGAATTATTTCACCTTTAAATGCTTGAAAAAAATTACCTCAGGCACTTTGGTCTAAGTACTTAGTACTTAGTAGGTAAGGGAATTCACTGATACTTTTACAAAGGTTATGCCATTAGCGTGAAAGCTCTGATAGGATACACACCAAGTTAGAATAGCTTTAGGTTTGGATCTAGCAACAGACCATGCCTATTCTTTAAAGACCAGCCTAGCTATGGGAACAGATAGGGCTCACAACTATCATGTTAACCACTAGGTGTGGAATTCTTTGGCCATGGCAGCCCATGAGGAAAAAAAAACAAACAGAAATAAATGGCCTTCAGTCTTTAGAGTGGGGAACAGCAGGAAAGGGGGGGCAGAAGATGCTAAGGCAGAACAGGGTATAAACTATCTATCAATATACACATACCTGTTGTTACTCTAAATGTGAGATCTTTGTCAAACAATTAACAACCTGCTAGACTATTATATGGACTGAACAATATTAATAGCACCTCTCTCACAATAAATGAAACCAAGAGATAAATAAGTACATCTTAAATGGAAAGATGGCTCAGATTCTCCTTGAAGAGGCCAATAAATCAGTTACAACGATCATGTGCCCGAGAGAACACAGATAATTTATGGGACCATACAGTGCTTATGACTACCATGAAGATGACTACAGCTTGGGTACTCACATTTAATGAAGGGAAAAGAGAAATTCTACAAAGAATTTGACAAGATTCTCCAAATCAAACCAATAGATAATTTTGATATTTGTTGATGTTAATGCAAAGGTGGGCATATAGAAGGTCAGTGAAAAATGTGTTGAAAAACAGGGATCTGTCTCAAAAATAAAAGAGGTCGAACAGCTGCAGACTATGCAGACTTCTCTCTCCAAATATCATAAATACGTTCTTCGGTAGACAAAGATGGAAGGCGCTGGAACATCCTAAAAAATGAAACCAACTACATCTCAACAGAGAAGAAATTACTGCTTAGTGATACTGGATTTATTTCTGAGTCAATCATTGGTATGAAGTTACATAACTGACTAGTTAGAGCAAAGGTCAAAGTCAATACCGAACTAGAAGAAAGAATCAAAAAGAAGGCACTGCACATAATTTTAGCAAGTCTAATATGATGTATTTAATTAAGATACTGACGCTGAAAATTAAGACAAGGGTAAGGTTTAAGTCTCTGTTTATCACCATTTCATACAGAAATTTGAATGAGGTAAAACGATCTCTACAGCAAAGAGGCCCAAACATTCTATAGAAAACTTTAGCAGGCAAATATTTGGCTTCCCTGCCAAGGAGAGGAATGTGGAAGCTGGGGGTAGTGCTAGTTTAGAGTTCATTTTCAGGACATTATGAAGGAGAATGGAAATTTTAGCATTCCTGCTTTGTTAAATGGCAAAAAAGAGAGTGGAAAACATGCCTATCAAAGGCGTGGGGTGAGACTTGAGGAGGCCAAATCACCCTGAGTAAATTTATAGACGAAAACAAAAGGAGGACAACAAACATATTACAAACAGAACATACACAGTCATTTCGACTCAAATGCCACAGTGCTTGATGTGCTACATGAACAGGTAAATACAGCACTTAAGAAGGTGAAGTCAGGAAGAGTCAACCATGCAAATACATACAAAAGGTATTGGTGTTGGAGGCGACAATTTTGAAAGTGCTAAGGGATTGATTTTCAAGCCATCCAAGGTGGAAGGTATCAACTGAATGGGAAAATAATCATGGATGGCATTGTTATGAACAAAAAAGGTGATGAAGAAAACACCAGCAATTATCAACCCATATGCCTGCTTTCTTCTCTTTATAAAATCTTTATGAGAACAAGCTATGCACGTCTCAGAAATAGCCTTAACAAAAATGAGACAGGAAGTAGGATAATAACACCACAGGTCTGAAGCTGGAATTGATCTTGGAGATCATGTAGTTCAGCCCCCTCATTTAACAGAGGAGGAAACTGAGGTCCCCAGAGTTCAGGTGACTTACCAAAGTCACACAAGTAGTAAAGAGTAAAATAGTAAAAGCTGGGACTTGAAATCTGTTCTTATAATTCCCAAGGTTTTTTTTCCATTTCCATTGTACTGTCTTACCACTAAAGATGACTTTATATAGGAAAAGACAACCTTAAAGGCACAATGACTGAATGGTATAGAGAGTGTTTGTTGTTCATTTAAAGTTATCTTTATTCGGCAGAGCAAAAAGAAACCTTAAAGGGACTTCTGCAACAAACTATCTACCGTGGACATGTTAAGAACATAGACGATTCCTTGATAGGTACAATCTCAGAAATAATTTTGTTCAGTGACCACATAATTATCCATATCAAGTTAGGACAAAACAAGGTAACATGAGGGTGTTCTTTGCAGAACCCAAAATGAAAAGATACTCTCTATGGATGGTATATTTCTGTAGGTACTCCTATTTGATCCTATTTCATGAAATTGTGCTAACTTCACTAAACCCCAGCATACTACAGAACTATTTCAATGAGATCCATAGCCACTCAAAAGAGACATCAGATTAAAAACAAAGTGAGTAAGGAATGCCTATTGCCCAGAGTATGAATGCAGTTGGATTTGCAGCCTATAGAGTTAATCCATCAGTACATTAATGTTTTGCAGTAATAGCAAGGTGACAATGAGTTGGGCCCAGAATTGAGCAGGAGGAGAAAAGCAGGCCAGACTTTGGGAAACTGCAGTACTTTCAATGACACCAAGGTACTCTGATACAAAAACCTATTTAAGCAATTATTTAAAAATTATAAACTACCAAAGAAAATCATCAAATACAAGAAAAATGGCAAGATCTTAACTCTAAATATTAAGACTTCTAGTGTTTAGCAAGGCAGAAATAAATAAAAGTATAGAAAGTAAACATTTTTCAGCTTTTAAAAAAATCAATATTTTCCCAGTGGTTCTTTACTATTGTAAATCACAGAATAGCATGATCTCACAAACCTAAGGGTGATGGAGAACACAAATAGTCTGAAGCACAGTACCAAGAACCACTTTCATGCAAAAAGTGGCAAAGAGGAAGGTCATCATTAAGAAAATGTGTGATTGGTAAAGATGGTGGCATGGCTAATGAATAGCCTACGTACCACACTCTGATACCCAAGAAATTTTAATGCCTAGAAGAACTTCAGCTTGCTATATGATTCTTCTTTGGAGATAATGGGAAAATATGGATAAAAACTGTTTACAATATGAAGGTAAGGATAGTTTGCCATCTATACTAGTATATGGAATACTACATGGATAAGATCAGAGCCACTGAAAAATTTATTGATAATGTCTTATTTCTTCCTCAAAGATTGGAATACTTAAGTTATGAATATCTGTGTCAGTTTTGGTAATTTATAGTCTTGTAAATAACTATCCATTTAATTTGTCTAACTTATTATGATTATGGTTGTGAGTAATGAAATGTTGATTTCTGAGAAATTATAGTTGAGAATCACCCAAAGACAATGGTAGGCCTAAGTAAGTTGCAACTCATTACCAACAAAGAATTGCAAGGGAGAAGCAACTTAAAAGGCATAAGGAGGGACTTTTCTTAGTCCTCATTCTTAATAGCAAGTTCCTTTTTCCATGTTCGGGGCAGTTAGGTGGCACTGTAGAAAGAGCAGTGGACCTGGAATCAGGAAAATCTAAATTCAAATCCAGCCCAGACACTTACTATGTGACCTTGGCTAAGTCACTTAATCTCTGCCTCAGTTTCCTGAAATGTAAAATGAGGATAATGATAGTACCTACTTCATAGGGTTGTTGTGAAGGTCAAATGAGATAATATTTGTAAAATACTTAACACAGTGCCTAACACATAGCATTATATAAATGCTTATTCCTTTCTTTTTCCTTCCTGGTTTTCCTTCTACCTGTCAGACCACTCTTATCAGTACCCTAAGTCTATGGACCATTCTTTATGTGCAAGTACATCTCACCTGTTGTCCTGGGGTTCTCTTTTTTCTCTATAAACTATTCTCTCTTAGTGATTTTTATCACTGAGAGCTAATTCATCATTTCTGTGATGACTTCCAAATCTACATATCCAGCTCTCATCTTGCTCTCAAACTCCAACCTCACATCACCAACTAGTAGACATCTTTACTATATGCATCTTAAGTGGTGCCCCTACCCTAGTCTCCAACTACTCCCCCTACCCCCACCTATGCTCCACACAGCTGCTGAAGTGGTATTTTTAAAGCAAGACTTGACCCTCTGACTACTTTGATCAAGAAATTTTACTGGCTCCTTACTCTCTCTAGGATAAAATACAAGTTTTGTGCATAAAGCCTTTCATAATCTGGTTCACGTTTCACATTATTCCCCATCACATACTCTGTGTTCAGCCAAATAAGGTTTTTTTCCTGTGTATGTCATGTTCTCCCTTCTCCTTTCTGATTCTTGGCTCATCTAAACAACCATTTTCTATACTTGTTCATTCCTGATCTCCCCCCTAGCCCAGCTGTTAGTTTTCCTCTGTTTCCCTGAATTTACTCTGTATTTATTTTATTCATTTGCATGCATGTGTTTCTCCTCAGTAGGACATGACTCCATAAGGGCAGAGAATGTTGTGTTTTTAATCACTATCTCTAGTGCCTAAAGCTTTGTACCCTGTAGGTGCTTAATAAATGTTTGTTGAATTATAAAGAATAAAGGATGTCATCAGAAAAACATGACTGAAAAAGGAAGTGGACTGATCATGCAGTAAAAATAAGCAATTACCAATGGATAAGCAAAATTCTTCATTTATGTTCATGAAATGTCAAAAGGGAGAGAGGCAGCATTCTTCTGAACCCTTACATAAGATTTATAACAAAACATGGACAGGAGTCACACAGGACAAGAAGCCATAAATAAATCTTGATTTGTGCTGGTGAAAATTGTGTTCAAGTCAATGAGATCACAGATCCAAAGAAATTTATTAGACTATACCTGTACTTAATATTTTCTGGTGATATAAATCTTTTTTGTGTTTGTTTTCTAATCTTGATGATTATGTTTTCTTTCACCTTTTAAAAATTACTTTTGTTAATGGTTTCATAAATGTTATCAATCTTTTTGAAAACTGAGCTCAAATGCATTTATCATTTCAATTTTTTCCTACTTTATTTCTGCCTTTAACTTTATCATCACTTTTTCTACTTTTCTTTTGACTACTTGTTTTCTTTTTTTTTCCTTTTTAGTCACATATATCTATTAACAGTTTATTTAATAAATTCAGATATATGATTTCTTTATTAGTCTTTCCATTAGATTTGTCATACTTTGACATCAGATGATAAACACTGACACAAGCTGGATGGTGTCTAGAGGAAGGCAATCAGTATGACTGTAAGATTGAGGTTCATGCCATAGGAGGATCAGTTTCAGGAACTGATTGAGACATTTATCCCAGGGAAGAGTAGATTTATGGGGAAAATGATAGTTGCCTTCAAGTAAACAAAAGGCTATCATGTGAAAGAGATCAGACTCACTGTACTGACTTCAACTGGGCACAAGAAGGAGTAATGGGTGGAAGCTGCAAAGAAGAATATTTAAGTCTGATAAAAGGACAACTTTACTAACTTTATTAACAATCAGAGCCATCCAAAAGTGGATGGTTACCTCAGGAGGTAGTAGGTCTTCCTTCACCAGAAATTGGATAGTATATTTTAGACCAATCTCTTAATTTAAATCTAGTTATCTGTATTTTTACATTAAAGGTGTTTACTATAGGTAGTAAACTGATGGGTTTATTTTTTAATCTAAGACATGACTTTTTATTTCTTGGAGGCAATTGGGACTTGCCCAGGGTCACACAGGTAGCAAATGTCTGAGGCTGGATTTGAACTCCGGTCCTCCTGACTCTAGGGTTGGTGTTCTATCCATTGTACCACCTACCTGCCCACATAACTTTCGAAAGGTAATTTAGGTCATTCAAATTTAATATCTGAAATGTTAAAATCAATTGTGTCTTATTGATTTTTCCTTTCACCTATTTTTTCTCAATGTCAAGGTGAAATGTAATTTAATTTTTTTCTATCATAACCATTTTTATATTTAATTATAATTAACTTTAATTATATAATTAATTATACAGTCAATTCAATTATATAATTAATTAATTATAATTTAGTTATAATTAATTAACTTTAACAAAACTCTTGTCCTTTAGAATACCAAGGCTGCTTTATAATTCTTTGATGTTTTACTTCTTTTTTGGGTAAAGGCAGGAAGTTTGTTTTGGGGATAACCAAGACCTTTCTTTTCATACTTCTCTTATTATTTTATACTTCTTTACTTGTTGTTTATAAGTGGCTAGGTGGTACAGTGCAAAGAATGCTAGACTTAGAGCCAAGCTTTCTCTAGCTTTCTTGTCTCATTCTGCACCAGTCACTCTGTGAGGATCAAATGAGATAACATGTAAAATGCTTTGCAAATCTTAATGTGTTATATAAAGTTAGCTGTTATTATTGTTTGTCAATTAAAAATTGCTTTATTTGCAAATATGGGTATTTAATTCTATTTTTTGTTAATTCACAAATACTAATTTTTTACTATTTCACTTATGAAGGCTTATTATATCTAGTGATTTTAGCTATAGGCAATAACAGTTATTAACATATACTATCATTTTTAATATCTTATCACTGAACTGATTTAGTACTAGAGGCTAAACATTAATAGGTATTTAAATATCAATAAGTATTTTTTCATTTTAGGTTTTTAGCAATCAACTTATTGATGACAGTTTTTGAATGTTAATCTCTTATCTTCAAAATGACATGTTCAAATTTTCAGGAAAAATTATTTTTAAAACTTTTATGCCTTTAGACTTATATATGATGATATTTCAATTGGTGGTTTTAATGGGTAATTTTGTTTTTCTTCTGCAATTCGAAGATTTAACAATTACATTCCCAAGAAATCTGTATTTTGGAGCCTTCCACACTGTAATCTTATGAACTGTTTCTAACTATATATTTTTCATTCATTTGCTCTAAGTATTCTCCAATTACCACATGTCACCGTATCACAGATTTTATGCCAAATTTTTCTGTAAGGGTAGGTGGGTAGGGGTTTGACCATTATATGAAACTTTTGTTTTTTAAATTTGTGCCGGTATTACTTAAAAATCAATAATTACTAAACTGTCTTTGGTGCAAGATTAGGATGCATGGAATACTTGTGAATAAACGTTAAAATTGGGAAGATGCAAGTCTTACCATATCATGTAACTTACTCATGGCAGCTTTGCCTGCCCACCTGCTCCCCTTGTGCTTAGAGTGACAATACGGTTAGTACTGCAGCACTCTAAACAAACCAGTGTGTCGGCGTTCAGAAATATACTGACAATATGCATGCACTGAGAATTCCAGGTTTGAGGCTCTCAATGTGTGAGGCATAAATGCGTACCCATATGCCACTGGTAAATATATTACTGTTTTGTTTATCTTTTAAATGGCATGATGAACAGATGCCATGCAATGATTACATGATGAAAGGCTATAAACCAATTTTTGGACTGAAAAAACAAAACAAAACAAAAACAAAACAAAAAACAGGGTGCAACAATTATGCCGTGGCAAAGAAGATGAGGTGAAATACTGTAGTTCTTTAAATACCATGCTTAACTCTTTTTCTTGAAAAAATAATTCAGAGAAATCTAAAGTTTGATTTTTTTGTTTTGTCTTTATTTTGGATCGTTTGTCCACTAATTGCTCTTAATTTGTTATGTTATATTCTGGGATTTTTCTTTTACTTGAATTCTCTACTGATTTTTTGCTTAAGTATATTTATTCTGCTTTTTTGTTGTTTCTGTTCGTAGTCTTATTTCTTTCACATTACTTTGGTCTTTTTATGATCATTCTTTCATCTCTTTCCATGCCTTTGGTTGAATCAGTCTTAGTCCAATTTTTTTCTTACATTTACATGTAGGACTTTAAGATTTTACAAAATACTCTTCATACAAGCTCTCCCTTTTATCTTCATATCAATCCTGTAAGGTAAGTACTATGGATGGGATTATTATATCACCAAACATATTATTAGATTTCTTCCACTCGTATTACCTGCAATGCTCCTACTATTGATGTTTCAGTCTACATCACTGTAGAAATTTTATCCCTTGACATTTTATCTTATAATTTTTTTTATCTTATCAGCATTTTTACTTAATTTGTTCATTGCTCAATAAATTTTATTCTTGTCCTTCCTAGGGTTATCCTTTCATTCCATTCTCTTTCTTGCTACCTTTTCTAACTTATAAAAAAAAAGTTCTAAATGAGAGAATGTAAGATCCAAGTTCCTGATAACTTAAGAACCAACGATCATTGCTCTAGTAGAAAAGGACACTAAGGTACTACATTGTCTGCAATCTCTTGACCTTTGCTTTGAAAGGGAGAATAAATTATAGGAGTTCCTGCAGGAAATGAAGGCATGATTTTTTTCTGCTATTTCTTTTGATCTCCATTTAAACTCTTCCTTGCTATTTTCTCTCTTTTTTTTTTCCACTAGTTCCTTCCATCTTTTTCCAAGATTCAGTGATATGGTAGTGCAGGCTGCTGTTATTACCATTCATATAGGCTATTAGAAACCAATCCATTCCTACCTGTTTTTTGTTTTTCTACCTCATTAGCTTCAACAACCCATTATAAAGAATCAAAGTAACTGAAACCCACTGATAATTGTGGAAAAATAAACTCATTTGATCTTCCCCTAATCTAACTAGATGAGTTGCTAACAATTAACTAAAAGAAAACATAAACAAAAAAAAAAGACAAAAGAAAAGAATAGCCCCAAATGGATAAATAACCCTTAAAGAGGAAAGAGGTACCTATGTTGGGATAATTTATGTGATGTTTAAAACAAAAAGGTAAAGAGGGTTTTTCAGTCTATTTTTCAGCCTACTATTAGCCTTTTTTTAAGTCTAGTTAGCCCACTAAAATAATGTACATATATGGAAAAATATATACAAACCAACTTTTGCTTGCCTGTTTACTACTTAATAAAATCCTTAATGATCAAAGATCAAATATCCTGAGTTAGGAGAAAAATAATTAAAGCTTTTCCTCAATCATGTTGGACCATGGCTGTCTGATTAAAAACCTATTGAAAAAGAAAGTTACTTAGGAACTCTGATCAATACAATGACCAACCACATTTCCACAGGACCCATAAACACTCTTCTCATCACTTACCGAAAGAGAAGAAGGTGCGTGAAGACTGAGATACATATATTTTTGGACATACCTAACGTGGAAAATATTTTTGCTTGACTAAACATTTGTTACAGGGGTTTTTTTCCCCTTTTAATTTAGGAAAGAGAAAAAAATTGTTAATTGAAAAAGATGAAGTTTAATTAAAAAAAGAAAAAGCCCAAACAAAAGCAGAAATTGCTACTGTAGCCTTTGTTAGAAAACCTTTGAATATTACTCCTTAAACATACAGACCTTTGCCAAGGCCTAAAAAACCATTAAGTCTGCTTTACTCTCTACGTACCTTGGAAGTTGTGCTTTAACTTGTTTTTGACACAGGTTGTGATATCTTTCCACTTTCAGAAATCCCTGATTCAACATTCTCTGGCAGACTAAGTCCATTCGCTTACAAATCTATAAGATGGAAAAGGAACAAAGGAAAAACAAATGTTATTAGTTCAGATTCAATACGGGACAAAAAAATTCTTTCATACTTTTCCAGTCCGATTCTTTACCAATTATATGGAAGCAAACCCTCTGCCATATACTCTTTTCACAACACTCCAAACATAATTCCTATTTGTTTGCAAATAATGTTAAGATAAAATTAGTTTTTATCTTTCAGTTCAATTCACCAAGCTTTATTTAAGTCCCTACGATGTGTGCTAAATTGGAGATACAAAGACAAAAACGAAACAATCCTTGACCTGCAAGGAATTTTCAATTTGTACTGTAATATCCTGAATGTGTCTCTAATGGAGTCATGTGGCCTAAATAAAATCATTGTAAAAGAGAAGTAGCTTTTTTATACATGTGGAGACATGGTGATGTACAAATAAACGGTTGCTAAATGATTTGATTATAGAGTCCTAAATTTAGTCACAGGTTCTAATAGGATTGAACAAGATCATAAAATCATAGGTTTAGAACTGGAAGTGACCCAGCATCTGGTCCAACTCTTTCTTTTTATAGATGAAGAAACTGAGGCGAAGTTTCTTGCCCAAGGACCTGGCAGCAGAATTCAAACTCTGGTCTTCTGACTTCAAGTTCAGTACTTTTCTCATTGCATTGGTTTCTTCCAACTCTAAATACTATGAACTTATACTGGAGAATACTCTTAAGTCTTGTAAGCATAGAAATTACATGGCAATCAAAATGACCAAAGAAGACATTTGAAAATGTACCCCTCATTCTTTGCATAGATGGAAAACTATGTGAAGATTATATGTCAAACATTATAGAAAATGTTGGATTTGAATGATATCTTGGTTAGTTTTGCTGAACTTTCCTCCCTCCTCTTTTTTTTATATATTTGGGAGAATGACTTCTATTTTTCCAGTAAAGTATACAGCTAGGTCCTTATCCAACATTGTGGGGAGACTTAAGAAGACATCTGAAATTATCTTTTTGAGGAATTCTGTAGCCAGTTAGCAAAAGAGTAAAAGAATTGCTTGGCATTGGGGACCTAGTTGAGATTAGGAAACATAAATTTATAGTGAGCCTTGAAATGCCTCCCTCTCTCCCTACTCCTGGGCTGCAGGAGTGTTTCCTTAGGAATTCCATGAAGTGATCAAGCTGTCTGACCTCCCTGGCTTCTTTCCTAGGCATAGATGTTGGTTGAAGTTCTTGAAACTTCCTATCCAGATTTACCTGCCCTGGAGCAGTGCCACAATCTCCACTTGTGTGATATGTCGCTGATGTTCATTATTATAATGTCATTTCTTTTTACTATTTTCCTTCTATCTAATGAGCTTTTCCCCTTAATTTACCCAATTACCCTGAGGCTTCTGGCTAGAGCCTTGAAATGCCTCCTCTCTCCCTACTCCTGGGCTGCAGGAATAATTTGTATACATTTACATATATTATACATATATAATATACAATTATATCATATATGTAATTTATATATTATTTATATATTTGGAAATGTATACAATGTAAAAAAATCAATAAAAAATTTAAAATGAAATTTCCTATTAAAGGTAAGATCTTATTTAAAATTTCTCAGTCACTGTTATTATGATTGTTAGGAATACTGTTATTGTTAGTGCCATAATTATTTATTTACATAGAACTTTAACAGCTCTTTCCACTCATCCCACTGGGGCCCTGTAACAACCCTGTGATGAAAGTAGTGTAGTTATCATTAACCCCCCATTTATACACGAGGAAACTGATGCTCAGAGATTAAGTGACAAGCCCAAAGTCATACAGAAGGGACTTAAACTCAGGCCTTCTGACCCCAGTTCATATACTATCAGCTTACAGCAGAGCCTTAATTAATAAATAGACATGGGAGAATAGTATGTTCCCATTAATTCAATTTTCTTAACTTAGAAATTAGCTGGGAAGTCCTTTGTTTCACTCCTTACTTAGAAAACAATACTTCACATTTACATAATCATTTAAAACTTGTAAACTTTTTCCTCAAAAGAATCCTGTAGGATATCAACCTCATTTTGTGGTTAAGGAAACTGAAATTCCGAGAAGCTAACTTATTTATCTATAGTTGAACATTAAACTTGTAAGTGGCAAAGTTAGTATTCAAACTCAATTCCTTTAGCCAGAAGCCTCAGGGTAATTGGGTAAATTAAGGGGAAAAGCTCATTAGATAGAAGGAAAATAGTAAAAAGAAATGACATTATAATAATGAACATCAGCGACATACCACACAAGTGGAGATTGTGGCACTGCTCCAGGGCAGGTAAATCTGGATAGGAAGTTTCAAGAACTTCAACCAACATCTATGCCTAGGAAAGAAGCCAGGGAGGTCAGACAGCTTGATCACTTCATGGAATTCCTAAGGAAACACTCCTGCAGCCCAGGAGTAGGGAGAGAGGGAGGCATTTCAAGGCTCACTATAAATTTATGTTTCCTAATCTCAACTAGGTCCCCAATGCCAAGCAATTCTTTTACTCTTTTGCTAACTGGCTACTGAATTCCTCAAAAAGATAATTTCAGATGTCTTCTTAAGTCTCTCCACAATGTTGGATAAGGACCTAGCTATATACTTTACTAGGAAAATAGAAGTTATGTCCCAGAACTCCCTGTGTTTCTCTCATTCTACATCTCAATCCCCCCGAGAACATCCTCCGTCCTTTCTCTCTTTATTTCAGTCTCTGATGCAGAGATGGTTTTTCCTCTCAACAAGGCTGACCTCTCTACCTGTTCCCTTGATCCCATCCTCTCTTAGTCTTCTCCAGCAGACTGCCACCTCTCAAATCATCCCTTCTTTCTATTAAGAAACAAACAACCCCCCCCTTCCTTTTATACCCCTTTTTTAATTATAGACTTGTCAAACATCAACAAAGAAGAACATTTCCTTATACAAAGAACAGGAAATGAGGACGGTATATGACAGTGTGATCCTCTAATATGTACATCCTGTTTTTTAAAAGTATAAATCAAATAGCTCCTAGGTTCTCCTACCTGTCTGACTCCTACAACACTGTCCTTCTCAGTTCCCTTTTGCTCTCTGTATATTTTAAAAATGTTTCGCTGACACTTTTTTTTGGTCTCACTATCACCATCTGTGATTGCTCTCCATTAACTCCTCTCTCCCTAACGCACTCCCTTGTAGAAAATAAGTACAGTCAAACAAAAACAAATCCATCCATAGACTGTGTCTGAAAATATGTATCACATTCTGCACCTTTAGTGCTTGGAAGCTCAGTCAAGATACGGGAAGTAATATACAGTATTCAAACTCCGGTATTCTGAAGTCATGATCGGTCACTGCATCGATCATGGTGCCTAACTCTTTCACAGTTTTTCTCCATTATGATGTTGTACTCACTGTACAAAATGTACTCCTGCTTTTGGTCACTGTACTCTGTACCACTTCATAAAGTCCTCCTATGTTTCTAGGAAATGGTTCCTTTTATCATTTCTAATGGCACAATAATATTGTTACATTTCTGTATCATAACGTGTTCAGATGTTCCTCATATCCTCTTAGATTCCAGTTTTTTTTTCTTTTGCCACAAAAAGAGCTGCAGTAAATATTTTTTTAAACATGTGGGTCCTTTCCCTCTATCTTTGATCTCTTTGGAGCACTGACCTAGTAGTATTAGTATCATTGGGTTAAAAGGTATTCACAGTTTAGGAACTTTTGGGGCATAATTCCAGTCTGCTTTCAATGACTGGCCCGATTCATAGCTTCACTAAAAAGTATTAGTATGCCTATTTTCCTACAGTCCCTCCAAAAATTGTTATTTTCTGGTTTTGTTGTTTTTGTCAATCTGATGAGAGTTTGAGGTGGATGTTTTAATTTGCATTTCTATTATTAGTGATTTGAAACAAATTTTTTTTCAAATGATTATTGATAATTTGCTCTTCTCCTTAGAACTAACTGCCTATTCCTATCTCTTGACTACTGATCTAAAATCTTGTTTTTATATATTTTATCAATTCCTTACATGTTTTAAATATCAGACTTATGAGAGACAGATAAGCTACTTTCATTTTCCACAACAGACCTCTGTCAAAAAAATTTGCTGCAAGAAAATTTTCCCAGCTCACTGTTTCTCTTCAAACTGCATTGTGTTTGTAAAAAAATTTGTGAATAAAAATCATCCATTTTATCTCTTCTGATCACTTCCATACCTTGTTTGGTCAAGAGTTCTTTCCCTATGCATGATAGTGAAAGGGATCTCCTTCCTTGTTTCTTTAATTTGTTTTGATATAACTTTTTCTATCTAGGTTATGAATCCATTTGGAACTTAATATGGCATACTGTGTCAGATGTTAGTCTAAAAATAATTTCTGCCAGACTACTTTCCAGTTTTCGTCAAATCATGAGCCCTTACCAGAGTAGTTGTAATTCTTAGATTTAACTAACACTGCTACTATGTTTGATTGCTTCTGAGTCTTTCTATCTAATCTTCTTCAGTCTCTCCCTAGCTAATCTTCTTCAGTCTCCCCCTAGCTAATCTTCTTCAGTCTCTCCCATCTTGCCTACAAACACATTCAGATCTTCCTCTTTAAAAGAAACCAAACCAAACCAAACCAAACCAAACCAAACCAAACCACTTCACTGTTTTGTCCTACACCTTTACTTCTTTTCTTGGCCAAACTATTGGGAAAAGCTATCTACTTTTCCTCTCCTCTCACTGACTACTTAAATCCTTGCAATCTGGCTTCTGACCTTACCACTCAACTGAAACTACTCTCCCTATACAAGTGATCACCTAATGATCAAATCCAATGGCCTTTCTCAGTCCTAGACCTTCTAAATCTATCTGCAGCATTTGGTAATACTGACCCTCCTGCTAGACACTCTCTTCTCCCTGCATTGGGATTTTTTTTTTTTAAGAAGTTCTTGCGTTATTACGAAATTCCAAGTCTACCAGAAAAAACTCTCGCACACTGTGGTCGTTGCTGTGCACTAAGTTCTCCTGGTTCTGCTCCTTTCACTCAGCATCAGGTCATATAAGTCCTTCCAGGCCTCTCTGAAGTCTTCTTGTTCATCATTTCTTATGGCACAATAGTACTCCATTACATTCATATACCATAATTTATTCAGCCATTCCCCAATTGATGGACATCCCCTTGACTTCCAGTTTTTGGCAACTACAAAGAGTGCTGCTATAAATATTTTTGTACATGTGGGACCCTTTCCCATTTTTATGATCTCTTGGGGATACAGTCCTAGTAGCGATATTGCTGGGTCAAAGGGTATGCACATTTTTGTAGCCCTTTGGGCATAGTTCCAAATTGCTCTCCAGAATGGTTGGATGCGCTCGCATCTCCACCAACAATGAATTAGTGTTCCAACTCTCCCACACCCTCTCCAGCATTTATCATTTTCTTGTTCTGTCATGTTTGCCAATCTTATAGGTGTGATGTGGTACCTCAGAGTTGTTTTGATTTGCATCTCTCTAATCAATAGTGATTTAGAGCATTTTTTCATATGACTATAGATATCTTTAATTTCTTCTTCCGAAAATTGCCTGTTCATATCCTTTGACTATTTATCAATTGGGGATCCACTTTAACTTAGTAAGTGTTGAATAAGCCTTTCATGAATAAGCCTTGGGCAGGTCACTTTCCTCTCTAGAGTCTCAAGTTTTTTTCTCAGTAAAGCCAACAAGCTGGATCAGATGATCCCTAAAGTCCTTTCAGCGTCAACACCCCATTTTGTGAGTTTTTTAGGGGGCACAGGAAGGTTGGCTTCAAATCTTCTTTCAGTCCTCTACTCAAAATTAAGTTTGCTAGCAAAATGAACACTCTACCTTCTCCCAATAGTAATCAAACTTCTTATATGCCCAGCTTGAAGAAACTACTGATAATTCCTAATAACTAGGTGATAAGGTACTAATGGCCCCCCTCTTTTCAGGGTAGTTTCCTCAACAATGAACTTAAAGTGTCCTAAGGTTTCTGCAGATTCACCCCCACCATTGGATGGTATCTGCCTCAACAACAATTGTGGGTATCTTTCATGCTGTTCACTATGGGTATGGTTTGCCCTAGATGTAAAGAATTCCTATTTATGGTTGTGCATCACGCAGATTATGATTTCAATTTTTTTTTCTCAGAATGATTATAGTTTTGCCAAAGAAATGATAGTAAACATGAACATTTCAGAAGAAGTGTCATGTAGCACCTCTAGCCATACCTGTAAAATACAATAAGTCTATAGTGCAATGAAACAGGATGGTTGGGATACACTGTCAATGAAGAACTGATATCTGATTAATCAGATGAATATTATCAAATGATCTCTTTGCAGCAACCAATTTTAAGTATATGAAATAAAAATGAATTTTATTTAGGCTGGTGTAACTTTTAGCTTGATCTCCTTTCGTTATTTTACTAAAAGAAAGAATATAGCATTATCAATTACTCAAGAAGCATTTATTTAGTGCTTACTATTTATCAATGTATTAAGAACTGGGTATACAAAGAAAAACAAGAACAGTCCCTATTCTCAAGTAGCTTACATTCTAATGTGACAGATAACATTTACATACATGGGGATGTATATATAACATATGTATTATACACACAAATGGTAGAAATAAATCAGGGCTAAGGTTTAGCAAGGCATAAGCAATGATAGAACATGAAAATAAAAATAAGAGAAAAGGTGGAGGTAGTATGAAGTAAATAGGAATGGAGTTGGTGCGTGTGGGTGTGGGTGTGTGTGCACAAATGCACACCTGCAAAAATAATTGTTCTTTTGCAGTCATGTCTTTAGCATCACTAGAATGGGGTTGGGAGCATGCTAACCACTAGGGAATGAGTCCAGGGAGAGTATCAGTGGCCAGGAAGAGATGCTGTTCTACCTTGTGGCAAATGGTGTTGCTGTATCCTTCAGGTTGTCAGATAAGTCAAAGCACAGAAGGTAGGAGCTATGTTGGTATGCTGGCAAGCACCATACCTCGAAGCTGAGGTAGAAGGTGGTAAATTCTCAGAGGAGACCCACTTGAGGCAAGCAAGAAAGTGGGGGAGAGTATGGAAGCATAGCAAAGTGGTAGGAAATGGTATGTCCTGGAAGCTTGGCCAGGAGATAGGAGTTGCTGAGCTCTTGGACCCTGATCCCTCAGTCTGCAGGAGCTAAGCCCAGACTCCTCCTGGAGGACTCCTCCCTCCTGGAGGAATTATAGCCCAGGCCACCCCAGTTCATTTTATGAACACAGCTAGGAAGCAGGAGGTAATGTATTCAAGCATGTCAAGAAGGTGTTATATCCTAGGGCCTATCTCTCATCAGGCTAAAAGGTAACCTCCTCAAGGGAAACAAGAGCTTTAGGGATGCTGGGCATCTAGAGAGGGAGCAAGAGGTGATGTGACCATGGGCTTCCAGCCTATTCATGATTTCAGGCTTTGACTGACTACTATATTTTGCTCTTTTTTCCTTCTTTAAGAAATCTCTAAATATAGAAATACCTATATTCTTGTGTATTAAGTAATCTCTCCAAATCATTTTCATTGCACCTGTCTTTTTGACAAAGCTCCATAAATAAACCATTTTTAAAAGATTTTTTTTTTATAATTTCTAAACTCATTTTTAAAATATGGTAGCCATCTTTGAATTACTCTTTTAGTTTTGAAGGAATCTTCTAAATAAGGCAGAGGTAGTCTAATTTGTAAGCACCATGGATTATAGTCCTATCTAGAATTGTTGAGGGGTGGAGGTTTCTTCATAAATCAAAATTAAAAGTAATATAGTATTTTTATAGCAAAAATTTATAATTTGGATTCTGTAACCAAAGGAATAAATGTAGAGATACCCCAGACTAATACTTTGGAGTCAACTTCAATTAATTTGTCTTCTTTGCTACCCACATTCAATCCACTATTTCCCAATTCTTTCAAGAAGCATTCTAGATAGAACTGCTTCTAATACAGTCATACCACCTTAGTCAGGTAGCAATAATAATATTTCATTCCTTGATTACATTTATTCGAGGTGGTAACATTATCTCACATCTAGTTTTACAACAGCACTCTCACCCTGCCCTCAATCTCCCCTTCTAAATAGCAGAAAAACAATTTTTTTTTATGTTTTCTCCTCCTGTTCAAGAATTTATAGTGAATCCTTTGTAAAATCTCCAAGAACTATGATGGTTACATTTTTCAAAGATTAGGATAAGAACTGTTTTATTGCTGAAAAGAAAGGTATGTACTTCTCTGACCTAAGTGCTACTGACACTGGCACTGAAAATGCTAGAAAAAAATATAGGATTAGGAGTTAGGAGCCCTGAGTTGTAGTCCTGATTCTGTCACTCACTAGCTGTGGCTGAACAAGTCAAATCAACAAACATTCATTAACTGCTTAGTATGTGCCAGACACCACGCAAAGCACTGAGAATACAAAGAAAGGTTAAGAAATAGTTCTTGTCCTCAAGGAGTTCACAATCAAATGAAAGAGACTGCAGGCAAACATTTTACATACTACAGTTAGACTATATACAAGACAGGTACAGAATACCTTGGAAGTGATCTCAGAGGAAAGGCGCTAGCATTAAGAGAGAGTGGGAAAGTATTCTTGAAGTGGTATTTTAGCTGAGACTTAAAAGTGAAAAAAGTTACTTTATTCTCTGGGTTTCAGTTTCCCTATGTAAAAAGAAGAAAATTAGATTATTTTTGCAGTATGCCTAGGACCTCTGCTTTTCCCAAACTAATCTGTCCCTACAGCGGACTTATATAGTTCTGACCATCTGTGCATAAGCCATTATTACCTAGAATGCTTTGCTACACTACTAATTCATGAGCCTATCCTTAAAAGTCTAGGTAAAAACTCACTTACTAAAAGCACCTCTCCATAATTAACCACAACTGACTTTCCCCAGAACTTGCATACTCATCTCGTTCCTTTGCATTTGCTGACACGATACTTTGCAAACATGTTTAACACATGTGTTAAACACGTTTCAGTGTTGTCTTACTCTGCACACAGTAACTTCTAAAGAAAAATACTCCTTAATAAT
Organism: Notamacropus eugenii; assembly: GCF_028372415.1. Classification (NCBI taxonomy): domain Eukaryota; kingdom Metazoa; phylum Chordata; class Mammalia; order Diprotodontia; family Macropodidae; genus Notamacropus; species Notamacropus eugenii. The sequence continues at coordinate 412,466,354 of NC_092873.1, forward strand.
GTGGGATGATTAAAGCTGCTCATTTAATCACATTTTACAAATGACCAAAACTGGCAAGAATACTGAAATGGAGTCAACATGTAGACTTAGTTCTCACATTTTTTTACTTTTAAATAAATGTGGGTATGCATATCAAATATGAATGCTTATAGCTGATATATAATTTATGTAAAAAAAGGCCAGATGTAGAAGTACTAGCCTTTAATACTGTAAAAAAGCATAATGTCTGTTGCATATGTATGTTATTTACATACAAATAATGCCATTAATAAAACCCTTCACTAAAGTTCTACCCAGGTACTTTATTGTGAAGTGCAACTGGATTCTCAAAAAAGTATAAATTCTGTTACATCTTTCCAAGATGAAAAGGCTGCAAGTATGGACTTTTTGTTGAACTATTTGAATGTGGTCAAAACCAATTTCTATAAATGTTCAGATACTGACCCAAACTCACAAAGTTGGTCAAATTCTTCTGTTATGTGAATATACTTGCATAATATCTTTACTTCAGAATTAAAGTTTTTAAAGACCACAATTGAAAAGAACAAGGGAAAAATGGCAGGCACACACATGTGCATGCACACACATAGGTGCACACACAGCTGTTGAATTTAATTATCTATAGAAATTTGAAATCTGCTCTCTCAGATATTAACTTAATTGGATTTTAGGCCACTAATAGTTCAAGACAAGAAGGGAATGAAGTATAAAACTGTCTAAACATATATTATCTTTATGTTCCCCAATGCTTTGTTCTATGCCTGCACATTCCTCCATAACCCAAAACAAAACAAAAAAAAAACTACACTAAGAAATACAGGTCTAACAGAAATTCTCTATAGCACATTTCTATGAAATAAACTTTCCACATTTGCTACATTCTTAAATGGGTCAAAACATGGTATATTTGGATTCATGATTACAGATTCAAAATTAGTTTCCATCTTTTCCATGGACCTCAGTCAATTGTTTCAAAAATGGATGACCAAGTACTTGTCAGGGATTCTGTTCAGTTACAGGTTGGTCTACATTGCTTCTAAGGTCACTTTTTAACTAAGAGATTCTATGTAGCCCACACGGCCCTGTTCTGTCCTCCATCCCAAGAGAACAGATAAGAGTACTGAGCAGCGCAAAATCTACTAGGTCTATTAGAAAAGCAATTCAAAGTATATGCCCTACTGATAATGAATGGGCCATCCAAAAAATCTGTGTGTAAGACAAATAATGTTAAATGCATTGAGAGTTGGATGGTGGGGGGGGGAGAGAAATACTCTTTAAAAGAATGCTAGGAGGAACACTGAATAAATCTGGATTTCTATATAAGAAGGTATATTTAAAGCAAGGGATATCTATATGACAATAAACAAAATGTTTGTATAGCCAAGATTTCTAAGGACTAGGTGCAGTTAATGAATCAACATCCGTTACAGCTTAACGTCAACAGTTATTCAGTGCTTACTAGTACAGAACACTGAGCTAGGGAAGGTACAAAGATCAACTAAGGCAGTAACAGTCTTGTGGTATTTATAACTTCATAAGAGTAGTAAAGATTCACAAGCAACCATAATACAAATATTATCTCAAGTGAGACTATGTACCTGGCACTGTGTAGGTGCACATGGTAGCACAGTGGCTGGGCACACAGAAAAAATACTTGTTCCTCCATTCCTTACAAAAAGATGCATTCAAGTAACAAAAGAGAGGTTCAATCAAGTGCTATTTGAGGTTCAAAGGGAGGAAGAATTACTGATGGGAAAGGGGGAAAGAGAAAAGAGAGAAAGTAGCTTTTGAGCTGAGTCTTAAAGGAGGGTCTGATTTCAAATAAAAAAGGCAGGGGAGAGAATTTGGGGCAAAATAATAGCACAGATACATATGGGGGGCAGTGAGTACTCCAGTTTGGTATACTTGGAATTCTATGAGATAAGGCTCAAAAAGTATGATGGAAGGCTTTGAATGACAATTTAAAGAGCTTAGAATTTATTTAGTATGAAACAAGGAGCCAATAGATTTTCAGAGGAGGAGAGCAATGTGTTCTGAAAAGTCCATAAGGACAATTAACCTGGCAGCAGGATATGCTGGAGGAGAGAGCAGAACTGAGAAGCTTACAACGGCGGTTGAAGTGTTAGGGCCAGTACTGGAGTACTGGCACTGGGAATACAGCTGAGAAGATGACAGGAGGTCCTTCTGAGGGAGAGGGTAAAATCAACAATTATAACTAAGTTTCAAACCCTGGCAGCTGGGTGAATGGGGGCATTATTGACAGAAAGTCAAGGAAGAAGAACAAGTTTCTGGAGAAATATGTTTAGTTTTGGACATTGAGGATTTTGAGTTACTAACGGCATATTCACATGATGATTTCGTATAGAGTCTGAGACACGGAAAGCAATGAGAATGGATGGGGAACATAAAAGAAGTCTGAGTATAAAACTGTGGGGAATACGAAGATTTAAGGGGCAGGGAAGAAGAGCTAGTAGAGACAGAATGGTTACAGAGATAGTAGAAGAACCAGGAAGAACATAATGTCCCAAAATTCAAGGGAAAATAGACACTAACTGGGGAAATGGTTGATCAACAGAGTCAAAACCTGCAGAGAGTTCAAAGAGATGAGGGATAAAAAGGGAGGGAAAAATGCTTTTGGATTTGGCCATTTGCAGATCATTGCTGACATTTGAGAGGCTTTCAGTAGAGTGGAGGGGTTGGAAGAGCAATAATGTATCTCAGTACAGATAGCTTTTCCCAAGAAGCTTGGTATTCAAAGGGAGAGAGACAGTATGGTAGCTTGATAGAAGAGTTAAGGAAATGTTTTTTTTAGGATTAGGGCCTCATGAATGTGTAATAGGTATGTAAGAAATCAGAAAGGAAGAACCTGAACATATGTGAGAAAGCATGATTACTAAAGCAAGGTTCTAGAGGAGGGGAGGAGAACAAGCACACAAATGGGGGGAATTACAACAAAATCCCAATATAATTAAAGAGTCTCAACAATTTTTTGGAATTCATTGCATAAACAGTCAAATCTCAATAATCCAGGGTATGGAGAAACAAGGAAAGTCTGTCAACTTGTTAAATTATACAAATAATGCCAAAATTTCCTTTTAGCAATTTCAACCTCTTCTATCAGGTCTTCTAAAGGGCATGGACATGAATAATAATCTGAATGTGGTTCCTGTCAGATTACCATCTAATTAGGGTGCTAACTACAGTACAATTTCCAAAAAGTGGCAAAAGAGAAGAGCCATAATAACCCATAAAAGACTGTTAAAATCACAGAACAATAATTATAAGGAAGTTATTCAAAACAGGCCAAATATTACACAGTTAAAATAGACTTAATTCCTCTCAAAAAACCCTAGTTTACAATACAAGGAAACACGTACCAACACATATAATGAATTTTTTATTATTTGCAAACTAAGCTTATTGTATAAATTGTTACTTTAGTTGAAAAGGCAAATAAAGCCTATCACCAATTAAGTATTTTCCTGCCAATTTCCACAAAAAGAAAGAGATAATAATCAAGGTAGTGCTGACATCTACTGGCAAGAGAAAACCTCCTTTGAAAATGGTATGGGATCATGAGTTAAACTAGAGGCTCCAAACTAAAGGCCTATACCTAAAAATTCACCTCAACTTCCCCACAAAAGATAAATCAAACGGTGAGCACTATGCCATATGTTATATGCCATATGAATAAGAATGTGTGAAGACTGGGGAAAAAATACTTTTGCTGATAGATGTGAGAAACTGGATGCAGAATTTTATGGGATGAGGAGGGAGGGGAGAATTCTTATATGCAGATCTAAAGACTAAACTTACCAATTAAAAAATTAAGAGAGTATGAGTCTGTAGGTTTCATATCACACTGCTCACTTCCAGTGATTGTGAGATGTTTTAAGATTAACCTCAAGACAAATTGCTTTTCCCCTCTAAAGATGTCTTACAATCATTCCAAACTTTTAAAATTCCTCCCTTTCACCCTGTCCCTCCATTTGAAAACTGACGGCAATACACATTTCCAAAGCACCGCCCATTTTCAGAAATCACAAAGGTACATGATCCCAAGCAAGAATTCCCATTTTGGAGGAAAAACAATAAGGGATATTTAAATATTATAAATTTACAGCTGACATTTCCTTGAACTTCAGCTGAAGAATTTTGTGTCATGCAGATACTGGTACAGCTTGCTAAAGCCGGCTGTCACTCACATCAGCACTCCTTCTGTGCCTTCATAAGCTTTCTTCCTCAAATCGGTACGATTTCCAGGAAGACAAAATTCTAATCAATTTTCAAGCGCCCACAGGCAACTTAATCTATCCCATCCCTGCAAAAGAGAAAGCGCCCTGCAGCTCCAGCGGGCTGTCTTCGTCTTCTCGAACAGACTGCGGCAGGTTCCGCTCGTACGTGGTTGTGTTGGACCACACGCCAAGAGGCCCACCTTCTTCAACCTGCTCCTATGCCACTCTCAGAGAAAACCACTGAGAGGAAGCCGGGCCGGCCCGCGCGCAGCCAAGTTCTAAGGACGGCGTGGGACGGAAAAGGTTCGGAACCAGAGGAGGGGAGAGGAAAATGACAGAGGCGAGGAGACGCCGCAGAGGGCAGCCGGGGGACAGCGCAGGCCGAAGCCTGGCTTTCAGGGATGCCCCACGGGGCACGAGCGCGCGCGGCGTGGGCTGAGTCGCTCCCAAGGTTCTGGGCAAAGGACAGGGGCGGTGGGACCCGCCCGCACCGGCCCCGGGGATCGCGAGCGGAGGTGGGAAACAATGAGGCCGGCCAAGCCCCGCATCCGGCGTGGGGAGGGCGGAGGAGGACGGAGGGACTGGCCCTCCAGCCCCGACCCCCGAGGCGCGGGGTGCGCAGACCCGGTGCCCCCTCGGCGACGCTCCTCCGGGGGCTGGGAAAGCGCGGCCGCCGGCCAGCAGAGGGTCGCGTCTCCCCAGGTGGGGGTGGGCCAGGAGGCAGGGGAGAGCAGGGGAGAGCAGGGGGAGCCGGACACGCCCCTCCCTCCCCGCTCTCGGTGGTTGGACGCCGGGCCGGGGGTGTGTGGGGGGTGGGAGTCCCTCCCCCGCGGCCTGCCGGCGGAGGCGAGGCCGGCGTTGGGGGAGGGGGCTGGGAGGGCGAGGGGGAGGGGGAGCCTCACCAGGCGGAGCTGGCTGATCTCGTCGTAGGACATGAAGCTGAGGATGTTCTCGATGGCCACGATGGGCAGCGCCACCAGCGTGTTGTTCTGAGGCAGCTGGTCCAAGGCCAGGGCCGGCGAGGCCGGCGACTGCGGGCCCAGCAGCGCTGGCTGCGGCGGGGGCAGCGGCGAGAGCCGCTGGGACGCCCCCGCGGCCAGGGAAGAGCCGCCGCCGCAGCTGCCACCGCCTCCTTCCTCCGCCATCCACTCCTCCGTCACCGCCGCCATCTTGGGGGGAGGGTTTGATGCCTTCCCCCTGCTGCAAGGGGAACAGGGACACTTCCTGTACGTCATATCCTCCTCCTCTTCCCTCCTCAGCTCCTTCTCCTCCGAGGGCGGGGGAGCGCCGCAGGGAGAGACGGCGCCCGGAAAGGGGCTTCCCCTGAAGGCGAGGTCCCCTTGGGGGGTGGGGCCCTTCCCGGGCCTGGGGGCTCCGAGGGCCGAGCCGCCCCCTTCATTGGCCGGGCGGAGAGAAGGGGCCGTCCGCCCTAGCGCCCCTCCCCGCCTGGGCTGGGGCAGAGCCGGGGTTTGAACCGAGATCCTCCGCCTCCGGCGTCAGTTCAGTTCAAAACCATTATTAGGCGCCTGCTGTGTGCCAGGCCCTGTGCGAAACCCTAGGGACACAAGAAGGGGCAAAAGGCAGGTCCTGCCTTCCAGGAGCCTGCAGTCTGCGGGGGGAGACCCCCTGCCGACAGCTGCACACAAAGCTACTAAATACGCGATGGCCAGGAGATAACGGAAAGGGGGCACCAGAGTTGGGGGGGGAAGGTTCCAGGTGGGGGCGGGGCAGCTCATCATTCCACGACCTACTCTCTGAGAAACTGGGTGTAAAATAGCGGATGAGGGCCTGGCATCAGTCAGGGCCGGTCTGACGCATACTAGCCGTGTATCTGTGGGCAAGTCGCTGCCCACAATCACCCTGGCAGCCGTTCTCTTAGGTTTAACTCTGGGAGGGTTGGGGGGTAAGTGGGGTTGTTCAGCCACGGTTACTTCCCTCCCCCACCCCCGCCCTACTACTAACTCAATGCCTCTGGATTTCCTACCACATGGGCCGCCTCTCTGCTCTGTCCTGCAAAGACTATGTCATTCTCTTTAAAAAAAAATTCTTTTTAAATCTCTGGCAAAACACCTGTTGATTAAATGTCTCTCTGTTCCCTGGGGATGCTACCTGCCCTCCCCCCATTGCCTTCTCCCAGTAAATATACTCAGAATAGCAGATGTTTATAAAGACGAAGTAAATTCTTAAAACAGAGGCAAATAGACTCTCCTACAAGGGGAAAAGCTTCAGGGTCCCAGGAGGGAGCCCAAGGAGGGAAAGAAGAGTCACTGTTGCCCCTGTGGGGTCTGTGGTGGTGGTGGGGTGTAGTCACTATCATCTGTCTCAACACTGTTCATGATTGTTTGGTTTACACAGCCTTTTCCCCTGAGCCTTGGACCCACTCCTTGAGGAGGCTGTCATACCTATGTTTCTGCTTTCCCCACTTCTTGGGCTTTCCATCCTCTAGCTCCATACATCTATCATGCATCTCATCAGGAAATGAGTTCCTTAAGTCTTGCTTCTTCGTAGAAGTACTGGAACTGATCGACTCTTGAATTGGATCATCCCTTAAGGGTCACGTGAGGGTGTGGCTAATCATCATTTGTCTAGTGACATTACCCTCTAATTCACTCCAGGGATTACTTAAATCCCCTAATAAAAAGATGTCCTGAAGTGGCCACCTAGTTACAGTTAGTTTAATATTTCGTTATTAGCTCCTTTTTATTTTGCTAGGTCTTAGGCTTTTAAATACTAACTCCTTTAACTCTCCCTAGTTACATATTTGCTCTCTCCAGCAAATCATTTGGGATACATGTGGGCATATTTTTATAAGCCCAAAACATAAAATCCTGGATAGCGCTATTGGATTGAAGATCTAAATGATGTTTCACATGTACATGTCACAGAAGTATATCTGTATCCATAAGCAAATACATATTAATCAGTAAAGCAAAGCAATGTAATAACATCAGTTGATCTACATAATAATAGACTATGCATAAACAATAGTACATATAATCAAATATGCAAGCAGAAAAGATTGTGCATGGATAACAGGAAAATTAAGGTATGTAAATATGAAGTGATTACCATGTTCATCAATGAACATATTCAGTTACATGCAAGACATATCTTTCACAGTTAAACACTATTGTCATCTGGTTTCTATTATCTCTATACAGATGACTCAGATTTCCAGACTTATGTCTGCAACTGCCTATTAGACATCCTGACCTAGATATCGTTTAGACATCTTAAACTCAACAGGTCCAAAGCTGAACTCATTATCTTTCACACACACATATCCCACTTCCTGACTTCTCTTTTTCTGTGAAGGGTGCCACCATCTTCCTACTTACCCAGGCTCCCAAACTTGGTGTCATCCTCTGTTCCTCACTCTCTCTCATCTCCCCCATCCAATTAGTTGTCAAGTCCTGTTTTGACTTTAGTAAACATTTCTTGTATACATCTCTTCTCTCCTATTATACTGCAACCACTTGGTGCAGGCCCTCATCACCTACTGCATGAGTATTGTAGTAGTTTGCTGTTTGGTCTCCTGGTTTTGTCTCCTCATTCCAACCCATCCTTCCCTCAGCTGTCAAATTGATCTTCAATCACCTCTTTGGCTTTAAAACCCTTCATAATGTAGCTTCTTCCCACCTTTCCAGTCTTCTTACACCTTACATTGTGATCCATTGACACTGGCCTCTTTGTTATTCCTTACACAAGACACTGTCTTCTGACTGAAATTCTCTTCTACTTCATTTTCGTTTCCTAGCTTCCCTGGCTTAGATCAAATCTCAGTTAAAAGTCCATATGCTGCCTGAAGCTTTTCTCAGTTTTCTCTTCCCAGTGCCTTCCCTCTGAGAAGACAATTTATCTTGTATCTTATTTGCACATAGTTGTTTTCATGTAATGTCCCCCATTAGACTGAGCTCCTTGAGAGCTGATGCTGTTTTTGTTTTGTTTTGTGCCTATTCGTACCCTCAGTGCTTTGGGGCAGCTAGAAGGTGCAGTAGATAGAGGACTGGACCTAGAGTTAGGAAGACTCATCTTCCTGAATTCAAATCTGGCCTCAGGCATTTATTAGCTGTGTGATGCTGGGCAAGTCCTTTAAGCCTCTTTGCCAGTAAAATGAGCTGGAGAAAGAAATTATAAACCACTCCATTAACATTGCCAAGAAAACCTAAGATGGGGTCATGAAGAGTTGGACATGACTAAAAACAACTGAACAGCAATAAAAATCTTCAATGCTTAACACATTGTCTAAAACAGACCTGCACAACATACAACTTTTGGACCATTTGTGGTCATCCAAAGGATTGCAGGTGGTCCAGGAAAAATGTAAAGAACGTCAAAGAAAGTAAATTTGTAACAAGTTGCTTTGTCCGTGCCCCGCTTAACCTACTTTCCAGTAGGCACTATTGTGCCCATCATGTAACTTGGCATTTGGGATGCCACTGCAAATATACTCCTGTTTGTCATGTGACCTGCAGCGACCAACCATTGTCAGTCTGTCTCTAGTCTGAGAGGAGCAAGAGTCATATGTGATTTAGGTTGTTACTGGCATTGAACAGGGACAAAGAATGCAGTCACACACCAACACAGCTAACAACCACTATGCAATGAGTGGCAACAATGCAAAGGCTTTTTCTCCTCTTTGCTGTATCACTACCCTCCAAGTTATATGAGGGTCTGGTGCTCTCCCCAAGGTAAGACGCTCAATTCAGTATTTCTTTGTATGTGACTGGTTGCTGTGGAGATTTTTTGGTTCTAATGTTAAAGTTTTTGAAGTAACTTTGTAAAATAGGTGATAAAAAGAAACAGAAGTTTGAATCAGAACACAGTATTTAATCTTGAGTGGACAAACAGACATTTATTTACTTACATGAGAGACAAAATATTGTGCCTTGTTTGCCAAGAAGTAATAGCTGTTCCAAAGGAATATAATCTTCGTAGCCATTTCAAATCAAAACATCTCCATTTAAGCAAATTGGACACCAATGAAAAACAAATTAAAGCATCTAAATTGTTGAAAAATCTCAGTGGGGAACAGCAATTTTATAAGCAAGTAAACTCAGAAAATGAGACTGATTACTAAAGTTAGTTTTATGATTCAAACATGATTCTAGGGTATGATAAACTGATTGCTGACAAGAATTATAATATGTCCCATTATCTAAATGTAAACAGTAAGAAAACCTGAAAAATATATTAAAACTTGTACCACTTAGCAAAGTAATTTTAAAATTTGATTTAATGATAAATAAAAATCGAATAATAAGTGTAATTAATTGATATTAATTGAAATTTCCCTTTTTTAAAAATATGGTTTATTTGTAAAATAGTTTAATTATTAAATATAACTTTATTTGGAAAGTGAACCACTAAAAACCCATCTATGGCCTGAAGAAGTATAGCCAGGTTATACAGGTCTGGTCTAGAACATAATAGGCTCTTAATAAATGCCCATTGACTGACTATGTGTATAATCATTTTTCTAGTTTCCTCTCTAATGCTAATGATAGTCTAGTCACAGGTTGGATATACTTAGGTTTCTTATAACCTACTAATCTATCTGCCAACATACTTGAACTAGTTCATGGTTTGGACTGATCATAGGCTCATTGGAACTGTAGTTCTATATTTCTAAATCTGAACTTGTAGAGAATTCAGGCCGCCAAGCAATGTCTTTGTATCTTAAGCTGATATTTGTAGGCAGGATAGGTACTGCCTTTGGCTTTAGTTCTCTCCCTTATTTGAACTGGTTGTTGGGTCCACCCACAGTACGCTGTCTTTTTCACACAAAATGTCTGTTCTGAGCCACTGTCTGACCCAGATGGTCTTTGAACACCTGGTAAGTCATCTTTTAACTTTGAGTATCCTGAGTCCTTTGGTCTCTATGTCTTCAAAGGGAATCCAGCCACTTACTTTTGGGCAATAAGTGGTTATTCTGTAAATAAACAAGTTGCCAAACCTTTTAACAACTTGGTTTGGAGTAGCTTTCCTTGGATTTGCTAATTTGTGCCCTATGAATAGCAAGCTTCCTCAGCAAAACTACATCTCCTCGTTCAAGATCTTGACTACCAATGTGGTCATCATATTGTTTGTCTCTCTCAGCATTCTTTGGAGATGAAGTTGCAGATGGATAATCTTATTGGAGAGATTTACTGTCTTCAGTCTCACCAACCTCAGTGACTCAAAAGTATAAATAATAAATAGTCATGGTTCTTGCTGAAACACTAGTATGGTTTAAAGCCTCTAGTGTCACTCTTGGTAGTTATAAGACTAGATAAGAACAAAACAGTTGAGTTGTGAACGAGGGTAATTTACCCAGCAAAGTATTATCCTGAACACTGCCCCTCCCCCACAAAAGGACATTTAATGAACTGAAAGAATTTCAGGTATTTGTGACACAAAGTCCAGAACTTATTGGAAAATTCAACATATAAGATCCAAGAGAAATGTAAGGTAAACATTAAATATAAGGTAAACAATTATAAGGTCAAACTGTTTTCTTTTTATATGTGAAAATATTATCAGTACTCTTATGACTATTATCACTACTTGGGTAGTTTCAAAGAAAAGCTTGGGCTGAATTGAACTGGGTAGGGAGAAGATAAATAGGAGCAATTATCTCATAAAATGAGGCATGAAAGGAAGAACTCATGCAGACGAATCAAGCAGGGGTGGAGGACTGGTAGTGCTGGAACCTTACTCTCATTGGAAATGGGTTAAAGAGGGAATGATATATACATCCAGGATATAAGAGTTTTGTAAATTTAGAAAGAAATAAGAAGACCAGCAGATAGGATAAGGGAAAGACTTTTAGAAGGGTGTGTAGGTTAAGAATTAGGAGGGCAGGGAAGATGGTAAGAGAGGTACTCTTAGAGAGGTGGGTAGATTAAGGAATAGGAGGGCAAGGTAAATAGGTAGAAAAAAATTAGACTTGTGAGGAGGGATAGAGTAAAAAGGGTGAAAAGGATAGTGAAGAAAAACTGGATGGAGGGAAGTACACAATGAGTATAACTTTGAACTATATGAACTATATCAATTATAACTTTGAATGGGAAGAGGATGAATGTATCCATAAAAGGGAAACGTAGTAAAATGGATTAAAAATATGAATTCAATAGTATGTTGCTCATAAGAAACACACACACACATAAATGAAAGATACACACAGTCAAAATAAAGGACTGGAGTAGAGCTGATGTGAAAAAGCAGGTGAAACAATCATGATTTTAGACAAAGCTTCAAAGCTAAAATGGATTTAATTAAAAGATGAACAGGGAAACGTGTCACCAGCATTATTCAAAATTGTTTTAGACTGTCAAAATATCTTGGAAATACTCTGTTTCCCAGAGCTAAGGCTCAGCAGGCAGATTGTGTCCTGAGCTTGGTATAACAATAATCCTTTGCACCCTAGAATGACCTCACCCTCTGTCAAAGTACATTGATTGGACCAGCACCAGATGTTCACTGAAGCATTTAGCTCCCCCTGTTTCCCAGGGCCATCTATCACATGTTCACAATTCTTGTTCTTTGTACTGTACTCCTGTTCTTGTCACAGAACTCTGGTTCTGTACCCAAGAATAATCACGACTCTCAAGACCTGAGACAATGACTATTTCCACGGGACCCAAGAAAGAACCTGTATTGTCCCAAGGATTGCCAACCATGGGAACATTAACTCAAGACTTAAAAATAATTCTGTCAAAGTTCAGTCTGCTTTTGGTTTTTATGTATATAAGACCTGTCTTTGGTCCAGCATGTTACACCCTCATTCTTCTGCCTATATGTGTCATAGTCCTCACTGAAATTAATTAAACTTCTAGTTGTATCCTGACACACTTGTCTCTAGCCTGCTCTGTTTTGGTTCTGGCCACATGCAAGTTAGGGGTTGGTTCCAGTCCATTTGACATGACCATTTAAGATAACTGTAGATAGTATAAAATACCTGAGAGTATACCTGCCAAAAAAGACCCAGGAACTATGTGAACATAATTATAAAACTCTCTTTCCAAATAAAGTCAGATTAAGTAATTGGAGAAATACCAATTGTTCATGGGTAGGCAAAGTCAATATCATAAAAATGGCAGTTTTACCTAATTAATCTATTCAATGTCATCCCAATTAAATTACTTTAAAAAGTATACTACTGAGGAAAAATAATAACAAAATTCATTTTGAAGAACAAAACGTTAAGAATTTCAAAGAAACAAACCGTATTTGTTTCAAAGAAACAACCTATATTATAAGGCAATAAATATCAAAACTATCTGGTACTGGCTAAGAAATAGAAAAACAAATAAGTAGAAGTGAGTAGATATACAATGCACAGTAGTAAAGGATTGTAGTAACCTTGTGTGGAACATATTACCTATTGGACTCATGGATAGGTAATGGACTCATGATATATGAAGAAACGAGATAGAGATCATTGTGAGTTGTAAAATGGAAAATTTTGATTATGTTAAATTAAAAAGGTTTTGTATAAATAAAACCAATGTAGCCAAGATTAGAAAGAAAGGAGAAAATTGGGGAAAAAAACTTTTATAGACAATCTCTCAGATAAAGGTCTCATTTGTCAAATATATAAAGAACTTTGTCAAATTTATAAGAATACAAATCATTCCTCAATTGATATTTATCAAAGGATGTAAACAACAACAAAAAATTATATAGTCATATGAAAAAATGCTCCAAATTATTATTGATTAGAGAAATGCAGATTAATACAACTTTAAGATCTCATCTTACACCTATCAAACTGGCTAAAATGATAGATGCTCTTCAACTGGGGCATAAATAACCAAGTGTTAGTATATGATTATGATGGAATACTACTGTGATTTATATCACATTTTTTATAAAATGATGAGTTTGTTGATTTTAGAAAAATATAGAATGACGTGGACCTTTGAAGAAAGATGCTATCCACTTCCAGAGAGAGAACTGACAAATAAAAATATGTCTAATATGGTCTTACACATATGTATAATATACATATATATACATATATATGTATGCAAATAGATATGAATGTATATGTGTGTGTATATATGAATATATGCACACACACATATATTCATGTTTAATTATAGCCTTCTCTACAGCGTGTGGCCTTCTTTAGGGAAGGAGGGAGAAAAAATAAAATACCACACAGCAGAGAACAAAATAAAATTTAGAGGGAAACACAAAAAAACTAAGTAGTTTTGAAAACAATGTGTAGTATTTATTACATAGGTTTTTTAAAAAGTATAGTTCGAAATGGTAATTTATTATTTTATATTGAATCCTTTATATCTGCTGTATATAGGGAATTTTTTCCTTTTTTCTTTTGTATTTGTTTAAAATGAATAAAAAATTTTAAAAAATACTATATAAGGCATGCCGTGTGTCCAATGAGATTTTTGTTCTGATCTCATTGCCTCTAAAATGTTCACTCAGGCTGTGAATCCTCTTCAAGGTGCTAAAGTGTAGTGCTAAACTCCTGAGGCCAGTCAAAGCTATTATCTCTGAGTAGTTTGCTTTTAAAGTCTCAATCTCAGTCAAAATGAATCCTGGAAGTCCATATACTGAGAAATCCTTTTTCTAAGATACTTTAACAGTCATGAAAGCTTGCTGGTTTCCAACTGGGTGTGCCTGCACACTCCTTACTGAATTGCTAGTCACCATCAAAATATGACTTATTTTCTATAAGCTACCAAAGATATATACTGTTTTTGAATCGTTTCAGTGGTGTCCTACTCTTTTTTGTCCCATCTGAAGTTTCCTTGAAAGATACTGGAGTAGTCTGCTATTTCCTTCTCCAGTTCATTTTACAGATGAGGAAACTGAGGCAAACAGAGTTCAGTGACTTGCCCAGGTTCACATAGCTAATAAGTGTCTGAGGCTGGATTTAAACCTAGATCTTCCTGACTCCACTTCTGGTACTGTATCCACTATATCTCCTACCTTTTCCCAGCTTTACTATGCACTAGTATATATGTACTATCACCTACTAGAGGTAGAAAGTTGATACAGGCAAGTGCCTAAAGTTTACTAGTGCATATATCCTCCAAATACAAGTTGGTAGCACTTTATTTTTCACACAAGAACAAGTCTCACACTTCTTAGTGATATCTGAATCCTGGACCAATAAAATTTGTCCATTAGTAGCTCTAGCAGGCTTTTTATCTTATGCTGTTTGTCCAAAGTCATCATGAAAAGCCCTTACAGCCATAGTACAACATACTCAGAGCGATACCAACTGGGTCCTGATGCTATGAGTATCACCAGTGATGCTCCAGTGTAGTACTGCACAACTCCAACCTCTACCATTGTGTCAATAGCAGGGTGTCTTCTGGGCACTAGAACTTGAGTTCTCCAGCAGCATTGTCTTGATTCTTGCCTTGTGTCATGTTTTCTAGTACCTCTGCATGCCAGTCCCTTTAGGGAAGGTCATGTTGCAAAGGAGGTGCTGATCTATATCAGTGAAGGATATTTCCATGGCAGGAGGAGGTGAGAGGTCATACTTTTAAAAGAACAATTTTGTACCCTTGCCCCCATAGCAAATGAATAAAAGGCAATAGCTAAATCTTCCTTATCTATGAAGAATAAATTAAACTGATGATCATCATATATTATTTTTTCCAAACTTGGATAGGTACAAAGAATCTATGCACCTTAATCAAGACAGACATTATATTGCCTGTGTGTCCACTGAAGGCTTCTGGCCTTTACTTCAGTATCTGATTAGATTTATCATAAAAGAAGTGACTGCATGTCACAGAGAAGAGAATTTTTTTGTCATGAAAGATGCGCATATGTATAAAAATTGTCTCTTGTATTTCTCTTTGTGTTAGTCTCTAGGCCAGGAGGCTGTGGATTGCAATGTCTTTGGTTTTTAGATTAAAATTCCTTGAGATCAGGCATAATTTTCTGTTAATTAAATTTATTCCTACTATGCTTCTTGTCAACAGATGTTCAGTAAATAATAACGATGATAACTCAGATATGTATTGGGTTTTAATTATTTGGCTAAGTGTTTTGAACTGTTTTGCTTCTTTGTACCCTATTTTGAAACAAAGTTTGCAAAACAATAACAAAATGCAGTTAGACACAACTGTGTCCTCCTCTGGGAAGAAAGTATAATGTAGCCTTTGCTTGTAGGGTGTTCATTTTGGATTCCTGGAATAGTGTCAGAAAAGCAATGTCTGAAAGCCCACAGAAGAAGTAAACAAAAAGCCATAAAAGTCATGGGGGGAATAGAACATTGAAATGCTTATGGGACAAAAGAGCATGTGAAAAAATGGGTAGAGAAAATTAATTTGAGATGGCAAGGTGAAGAAAGGTCAGGAAATAAAGAGACTTAATAAGATTGGGTTCAGAGATTTGGCATTCTTTCTCCATTGACTGGGAGGGCAGTTAGGTTGTTCAGTGGATAGAGTATAGGCCCTGGAGTTAAGAAGGCCTAAGTGAAAATCCAGCTTCAGACACTTATTAGCTATGTGACCCTGACAAGTCACTCTTTGCCTCAATTTCCTCATCTGTAAAATGAGTTAGAGAGGGAAATGGTAAACCACTCTAGGTGTGGTTGTTGTGTTCATCCTTCGTTTTCAAAGAAGACCATGACATCAGAGAAATGATGACATGACTTGCACTTGACTTTGATTTGAGTGAGGGAGGGCTGTGCAAGGTCATCAATCTCATTTTCTTCTCCTGAGCCATCTGGATCCAGTGACAAGGTATTCATCAGGATCACTGGAGATGGCCCAGGATATGATGGGAGACCTTGGCCTTTTTAGGCTAAGACCTTCTCAGGTACCCACTTAGAATGAGATAGCGCCCATTCAGTGAATAGGCCTCCTTAAGAAGTAGACAGGGAATGGCCCCTTTAATGAGAAAAAGAAAAAAATAACTAAATCAATCGGGGAGGGAAAGAGAACCAGTTACATTTGATAATCACTCTAAGCCAGGAGGGTCCAGAAAACAGCCATTAAGTGATGCTTGGACAGGGACCTATTGTTGTCCAGTCTATGGGCTTCAGAGTGTACTGAGTTTACCCAGGTGGGGTCACAAAGACTCAGACTGTAACAACTCAATAAAAACAGGTAAATTAAATTTCTATAAACAGAATCATGCTTTATATGAACAGTGGAGTTGTCTGTATGGAGTCTCTTGGAGAATACTTTGGTAGGATGAATAAATTGCAACCTAACTTCTCTATTTTGTAAATCCAGATTTTTATATCTAGTATTGAGTTTGTTAAAATTTGGAAATGGAAATTGCCTTGAATGAGTGCCCTGTCCTATCCTTAGCTCTTCAGAAAACAACATTTTCCATTAGTTAGCGTGTAGGTTCCTCTAAACAATGTAATGTAACTTCAAAAAAACCCCAACAACTTGAATAACTTCCTGTGGTTCAATCTCTTCAGCTGTTCTGTCTTTGTTTGTGTTCTAGGCTAAAAGGATCTGGGTTTTCTATTTCTCAAAGAAATCAGAACTTATTTTCCCCCCACTAGAATGTTCCAAAGTCACTTTCTTTCAACTGTTGAAGCCAATGTTTATTTTGTAAATGGCTGACAAAACAAAATTTGCAGTTTTAGCAGTTCTGAATTCTAAACAATATTTGTCTCATCAACCAACCTGAGCCCCCCTCACCTGAGAAAAACCTAAAACCTGGATTGGTCAGTCACACAAAACACATTTTTGGCCCACTCTGAGTTTAACCTATCATAATGCTTTGTGTGCTCTGGTATAATAGACGTACTTTGCTTTGCTCTCTGAGTGAACTCAAGCTCTCTTACTGGGCTTTGCTGACTAGGAACATTTTTCTGCCAAGAACCTGGACGACCAGACATTTCTCTTATGTCATCTTAAATTCTATGACTCTCCTTTGTTAGCCACTATCTTAAGGAGCAGCCTCCTTTTTTTCAATTGGTTATGAGCACTGTTATGTATATTGTGTTATGTTTATGATAGAAGAAACACAGATATCCTGAAACTAGAATTTCAATTGACACTTTGACATTTCTCTTATCGTTTTACAAAACTATCCTATTAAGAAACTCCTTTCTCATAGTATAGTTAAATATATGGGAACTGCAATTTTGACTGACACAGGCATCCTGAGTCAGGAAGGAGGAGGGGAAGCTTACTGACTTTCCTTTGGGGGTATAAATGTTCCTACAAATGATTCCTTCAGGGAGATCAGAATCAGTCTGACCTTCCATGTATGCATGATTCTGTGGCTTAATGAGAATAAATAAGCATGTTATGGCACATGTACAATTCTGTTTGTTTCTTCTGGTCAGATCTTTGGTAAGGGGGAACCTCATTTTGTTTGCTCTTTGAACAAACCCTTGGTTAAGAGGGGAACCCCAATCTCTTTGTTTTTGAGCAAGTCTTTGGTTAAGGTGAAAACTGATTATGTCTGTTTCTTTGGACCAAACCTTTGGTATATGATTGTCAATTTCTACCTCCTAGCTTCCTTCAAATCATAGTCAAAATCCCACCATCTTCAAGAAGCCTTTTTGGCTTTGCCTTAATGCTAGTGACTTCCCAATAAGATTATTTTTAAGCTATCTTGTATATACAAAGTTGTTTGCACATTGTCTCCTGTGTTAAAACATGAACTCTTTGAAGGCAGAGACTATTTTGCCTTTCTTTCTATCTCCTGCACTTAGTACAATGCCAGGCAGATGATAAGTGCTTAATACGTGCTTGTTAACTGACTAAAGCCTTCCATCTCTCTACCAAGAGGAAGAAAATATGTTTTATCTTCTGTCCTCTGGGACCAACACTGGTAATCACAATCAATCCATCTGAGTGCCTTTCTGTGTTTTCATTTACAATATTATAGTCATTGTATATATTGCTCTGCTGCCTTTGCTTACTTCACTCTGCATCAGTTCATATAGATTTTCCCATGCTTTTCTGAAATCTTTTTCGTGATGTCAAGTAATATACCATTATGTTAATGTACCACAGTGTGTTCCAATATCCCCAATCAATGGTTATCCATTTTGTCATTAGCACAAAAGGTACTATTGAGACTATAGGGATAGGCATGGTAGAAGGTGGAGTGTGCCCCTACCTTTTTGGGTTGTGGGAGAGCTTTTGGTACTTTGGTTCTTGATTTTTAAAAAAATTTTCAGTAAATATCTTTGAGTAAAAGCAAATTGATGTTAATTGGGTAAATTGATAGTGAAGTGTCAGTGGTATTAATGACATAAAAGAGATAATTGATAGTTGATATTGAGAACACACTAGAATGTGGGTTTAAACCAGTAGTATTTTTTAAATTGTACTGTCCCTCTGGGGTACCCCTAGGATCCTGAAAAATAACTGTACTCTGGATACCTAACCTATTACACATATGGGTTGGGAAAGTAATTCTAACACCTTGCTACATTTATATGCCAACTACCCACTATGTAGTAGTTACTTAACAAATGCTTGTTGAATAAATTGGTCTCATGTAAAAATATACAACATATTCAAAGTCATCTTTTTAATTCCCATATATTTCAAATAATAAGAAGCAATATGGTGGAATAGACAGACCAGGCAAACCTTTGCTATATACTCTGTGTCACTGGACAAGTCACTTTTCCTTGTTCTTGTCCTCTATGCTCTAGACAATTCACTAAAGCTGTAAGTTGTAGAGAAGGTTCTGACCTGCACTGGTAGGAGTTTCCTAATACCAAGGATATATCAGGTCTAGTTCTTATCCCTATATTTGAAATTATATTTTCTTCTCTTTGTTGAAAGTTTATGCTATACAGCAATGATGAGATTCAATTAGAATGGTCAAGGAGAAGCCCATTATCTCAAGTACCACTTAAAGCCGCTTTAGGAGACAAAGTGATTCAAGTAGGCTGGTCAATGAAATACTGAAACTAACTGGGCTCCAGAATAGATAATGCTTAAAACTCCCCGGTCCCCTCCTCACCCTGCCCCTGGAAGGTTTTACTTTATAAGAATCCCTAGCCTCTCCTGGCTACTGGGTGTCTTCTTTAATCTCATGGCATCCCCCTTAAACTAGGGTCTGACTTGATGGGGGTCTCTGTTAAGGACCCATGTCCCTTAAGCTGAGGTCTCCCTTATTCTGGGTTCTCCCTTGATGGGTATTCCCCACTGCCACTCCCTCCCCCCTTTAAGCTGGGGTCTCCTTTCAGGTTGGTGTGTTGTATTGTGTTGTTTTGTGTCAACAAATGCCTTAACTTGATTTGGAGATAAGCCTGAGTGAATTCTTTCGAGACAAACTTGTACCCCAACATTTTGGAGTGCCCTTGAACCTCAGCAACAAGATTTAAAAACAATTGAAATGAGAAAAAAGAGGCAAAATGGTTTCTATATCAATTCAGTTAGAAAGATAGGAAAGTGACATGGTTTAAACCAGGTGTAGGGACTGATGATACCTATACATGGTTTAAGGTGCTCCAAGAAAGGGGCACCTTTTGTTTCCTCTTACTCCACTTCAAATACTTGGCCTAATACAGATACCAAACATTTAACAAACCCAGAACAAAGCAATTACTGGGGCCTTTGTTTCATGTCTCTTGGCTTCCCAAAATTATTTTTAATACTTCTTCCATTGTCATAATATAGTGATTTCATTTACAAAGTCACTGGAATCCTAACAAGTCATTAGTATTCAAATAGACCAGACATTCTTCATCGATGATACAGCCAAGTAGAGCATAATGTTTCCCAGCTTTACTTCTGAATTCAATGTTCAAGGATTTAAGTTTCATTGTGAAAGCAGACTGAAAAGCATTACATTTCAAAATGAGCAAACACTAGTATGATCAAATGGCTGGAACCTAAAGCTTTCTAACATCCTAATTTTTAAGCTGTGGGATAAGAGAAAGATTTATGCACTTCGAGAAGCAACCAGTGTAGGCTGCAATTTATTTCCCATCCAAATCAATAAGCATTTACCATGTACCTACTATGTGCAAGGCACTGTGTTAGGTGCTAGGGAAAAACAGTTCCTGCTGTAGAAGTTCATGCTACATGCAAGAAGTTACTCAAGAGAGAGGAGAATGAAAATACCGAGCAGAAGTTCTTAACCTGGGGTCTGTGACCTTGGTTTTAAAAAATATTTTGACAGTTATATTTCAATATAGTCTGCTGCTTTTGTAATCCTATCTATTTTATTCATCAAAAAACATTATTCTGACAAGGAATCCATAGGCTTCACTGATTGCCAAAAGGGTCCATGACACAAAAAAGGCTAAGAACCCCTGATAAGGAGGGAAGATCATGAAATTTGAGTTATGAGAAATGAGGGAGGAAAAGGGGACTATAGGCCTCTGGTAATTATTGCTTATATGAAACACATGTAAAAACAAGATGATGGATTTTTATCTTTAAGTACCAGGCAGTGCTGATAGCCATTCATTAGGGAATGGCTTACCCATTTGTTTGCAAATGACCTACTGGGCAGAAATGCTATATATGCAATATTCCTTATGGTTTTCAGAGTCAGGAAGCTTCTTTCACTTCACCTCTTCCTGCAGGGTCCACCTATTTGTTGTCAAGTGATGTGTGGATTTGCAGATCTGACCAATTAAGACTAGCTTTGAGCCACTGCTAGCAAAACCTCACCTTGTGAATTTGTTTTACTTGAGTGAGCAAAGATATATCCATTTAATGCTTGACTCACTAGACAAAGAAAGAGAAAATCTGGAGAAACGTAGATACTAGGAATCACAGTGTAAGGAATGGACTTGGAATCCAGCTCAGCATGGAACATGAAACTTGGCCTTGTCTGTCCTATCACCAAAATGAACCTCTGACAACTTCTAGCTACAACTACCCCCTCATGGACGGGGGAGAGTGAACTCAGTGCTTTAGCAAGGACAAACCTGCTTCTGCCACAGTATCCTCTCAGACCTTGAACCCATCAACTTTCTGTAATAGTTTCATCTGAGAAAGTCACTTAACCTTTTTGTGTCTCATTTTTCTCAACTACAAAATGGGAATGACAGTATCTCCTTTGTAGGATTGTTGTGAGGATCAAATGAGATAATATTTGTAAAAAGTGCTATCGTGCCAGGCACATAGTAAGTGTAATATAAATGCTTAATACCTTCCCTGTTCCTTTCTCTACTCACTTCCTATCACCACCCTAGCTACATCCCCACCATTCAAAGTAGGGAGTTGGGGTTGGGGAGGAGTGGGGAAGAAAGGATGGACAGAAAAAAGAGGGGAATAGCTAACATTTGTATAATGCTTACTATGTGCCAAACACTACTAAGCATTTTATAATTATTTGCATTAAAATATTTCTTTAATCATCAAATCATAATGTAGAAAGGAATTTTAGAATTACTCTAGTGCAAACTTTAACACCTGAATCTCTTCTGTAGTCTATTAAAGATGATCATCTAACCTCTGCCTAAATATATTCAATAATATGGAGCTTACTACCTTCCAAGGCAGCCCATTTCATTTTTAGAAAACTGTTAGAAAGTTCTTTATAGTGAGAAAAAATTGCCCCCCCCCACAAAGTTTCATACTTTAACCTTAGTTATGTTCTTTTTACTTACCAAGAATATCAAATCTGGTGCCGTATAAACTTGAGTAATTCATTTTAATTTTTCTTCAGATGAACTCCTATCTAGTTGAAAAATGGAATTACAGAGTAGACATTAATTAGTCAATGCCATTTTGGAATGAGGTCTCTACTGGAGTTTCCCTAGGGATTTTTTCTTAAACCTATACCATTCAATAATTTCTCAATTATTCAATAAAGTCATAGCATGCTAATTGAATTTTCAAGCAATACAAAGTTGGGAAAAATAGCTAGCATATGAAATGACAGTCCGGATTCAAAAGTCTCAACAGGGCAGAATGATAGACAGAGTCAGAAAAATTGGCATTTACTAGGGATAAATATAAAATCTCACTCTTGGGTTTAAAATGATTTCCCGTGCACATCCAGGCAAATGCTTAACAATGAGCTTTACAAAAAAATGCGTCACACACTTTTACATTTAATTGCATGATTAATATTTTTGCCATCACTTTAAGTCTATAAACCAACAAAACAATAAATCAAGCCCTGATTTGTAGCCTTTACTGATTTCTGAAGTGTGAACCATCGTACTGAAAATTTAACAATTAACTTTCAATCAACAAACATTTACTAAATGCTTACCATGTGCTAGGCACTATGCTAAGCTCTGTGTTTACCAGGCTATTAAGATCTGGCTCCAATATACCCAATATACATCCTCTCCTCTTTGGTCATATGAAAGCCATCAAGGTGCTTATCTGTGATGACAAATTCTCTCCCTTATCAAGTCAGTCAACAAGCTGACATTGTTAAGGGAAATTATTAAGTGCCTACTATGTGCAAGATGCTGTGCTAACCACTGGAGATACAAAGAAAGGTTAAGAATACCACCAATGAAGACCATCTGCATCATCATAATCAATTTTATGATTGAGTTCAATAGCTCTTCCTCTAAAATGGAGGCAGGGTTCAGAATTGTCACACAGCTGAGTCCTCCATTTCAGAACCATAGATTTTGACTGGAAGGGACTTTAGAAGGTCATTTATCCCAGGGATGTCAAATTCACTGCCTATGCCAGAAAAATTTCAGTGAGGCCCAAACCAGATTAAAATGTAACTGAGAAGTGTTGAACAAAATAAATAAAAATATAGTGAAACATAATGTTGATTTGTAGTTTTCTTAGTCAAAATGTGGTGTCAGGGATCCCTTTCTATTTGAGTTAAAACCACTGTTCTAATCCAATCCCTCACTTAAAAAATGAGGAACCGAGGCCAGAATGGGAAAGTGACTTGTCCAAGGTTATACAAGTATAGCCAAGATTTGTGCAACTCCTTTGATTCCACATTCAGGTGCTATAGTCTTGATCTTGTTCAAAATGTATGACAAAAACAGGACCACATTGTTGCCTAATGTCACAGTTATACTGTTTTCCTTTTTGCCTGATGTGCTGAGCAAACTTCTTTCCAGGAATTACTTTGGTTTTATTTTTAGCCACCAAGAGGTAAAGCAGATGCTTCAGTAGTGGCAGCAGTCCTGTGCTAGATGGAGGGCCTAAGCCACCAAAGGGAAAATGAAGGAAGCCTTGCCTGGCAGGTAGATTGGTCATAAACCCAGGACTAATCAATGCTCAGGGGGCAACTTGATGAGGTAAAGCCTCTGAGCTGCTGATGTCTTGGGACTGTATCATTTGTTGTTGTTGTTGAGATGTTTCAGGCACATCCAACTCTCCATGACCTCATTTGGGGTTTTCTGGGAGGAGTTGTTTACCATGTCCTTCTCCAGCTCATTTTACAGATGAGGAAACTGAGGCAAATAGGTTGAGTGACTTGCCTAGGGTCACATAACTGGCAATCCCAGTACTCTATCCACTGTGCCACCTAGCTGCCTATATCACTAGGGTGCAAGATACTTTCTCCACTGAAGTGGGATATTTTTGTGTTCCCTGTTGGTATCTCCACTGAACTATTCTCTGTTGTGGAGATTGCCTTCTGCAGAGTTGCTGTCACCATCTTCAGGTTATCAGTTGGTGTGTAGCCACTTCCCTGGGAAGGTCAGATTTACATTTTTTTTTTTTGAAGTCTGTAGCATAAGGGTTATTTCAGCTCTTTGTGATTCAAATTTAGGCTGCAGCTAGCCAGAGAAACCTTTAGGTACAATGCTTAGCACAAAGTAAATGATTGGTATCTTCATTGACTCCTCACTCTCCCCACAAATCTAATCATTGTCAAATCATGTAAGTTCTACCTCTCTAACACCTCTTACATCAGTTCTCTCTCTCCATCCACATGACCATCACACTAGCTTAGGCCCTCATCCACTCTCACCTGGACCATTTCAATAACTTTCTAATTTTTTTTCTGATTTCTAATCTCTCTCCACTCAAATCTGTTCTCTACATAGCCATCAAAGTGATTTTTCCTAAATTACCCTTCTGACCATATCACCAATCTCTTCATTCCTTATGGCTGGCTACAAAATCTTCCATGAATTCAGGTTCTCTGACTTCATCACTTCAACCTTTTAAATATCACAAGG
This sequence comes from Notamacropus eugenii, assembly GCF_028372415.1. Taxonomy (NCBI): domain Eukaryota; kingdom Metazoa; phylum Chordata; class Mammalia; order Diprotodontia; family Macropodidae; genus Notamacropus; species Notamacropus eugenii. The sequence goes on from NC_092873.1 coordinate 412,490,618, forward strand.
TTGTAGATGTCCTCCCCTACCCCATACCCTCTAATAAGCCCTGGAGGCTCCCTGCTACATCTAGGATCAAATATACACTCTTCTGTTTGGTATGTAAAGTTCCTTTTAACCGCACTCCTTTTCTCTTTCTAGTCTTCTCATACTTTATTCCCTTTCACATACTCTGTGGTTAAGTCATAAATTGCCTTCTTGCCATTCCTCACAAATGGCAGTCCATTTCTTCTCTCCTGCCTTCTTGCTGGCTCTTCCCCACATCTGAAAAGCCCTTGTTCCTTATCTCCATCTCTTGGAATCCTTTGTTTCCTTCAAGACTCAGTTCTAGGGCAGACTTCTAGAGCAGGAAGGATTTCTTACACTCCACTCCCAGTTATGAGTGCTTTCCTATCCAGGGCTACTTTGTATGTGCTTTGTGTATAACTATATATGTGTGTATATGTTGTTCCTCTTGTTAAAATGGAGGCTCCTTGTAAATTGGTTCAGCCACTTTGAAAATAATTTAAATTGTTGTCTCTGCCCCCCAAATCACTAAACTATACATATCCTTTGACCAAGAGATCCTACTGTTAGACATATCCCAGGGACATCAAAGAAAGATGAAAAGAAAAATGTGTACAAAAAATGTTTAGCACCTTGTGTGTGTGTGTGTGTGTGTGTGTGTGTGTGTGTGTGTGTGTGTGGTAGTGAAGAACTGAAAACAAAAGCACTGCCTACCAATTGGAGAATGGCTAAACAAATCATGGTGATATGACTGTAATGGCATCATATTCTTCCATGAGAAATGATGAAAGAGATAGTTTCAGAGAAACCTAGGAAGACTTATAAGAACTGATGTGGTGAAGTAGACGAAACAGTTGAATACTTAATATATTATAATGAAGAACAACTTTGAAAAATTTAAGAACTCTAATGCAATTCCAGAAGACTAAGGACAAATGCCATGCATCTCTTAAAAAGACGTGCTGGTCCCAAGATGCATGATAATAATATATTTTTCCAGCATAGTCGATGTAGGAATTGGATTTGCCTGACTATGTATAATTGTTATAAGTAATTTATTTTATCTTTCTCCCAGTGAGGAGTGGTTGGAGGAAGAGCTGAGATAGAAAAAAAAAGGACAGGGGATATTGGGACAGCATAGCAAAAATAATTAATTAATTGGAGCATCTTTTTTGGTGTACAGAAGAGAACAAAGAATCACACTCAAGCAGGACAGCTTTGAAAGCTATAAATTGAATTATATATGTAATAGGGGCCAGGCAATGGAGCTTCACCCCCAGGGCATGCTCAGCATGCTCAGCCTGCTGCCAACTGGTGATCATACTTCTAGAAATGTAGATGAAGTAAGATGGAAGGGCCTTGCTCCCCAATTTAGAACTTTACCTATTTTTAACACTGGTCTGTAACCAGATAGGGAAAAAATAGACTGATTTTTGGCCACTAAGCTGGAACTGGGATGCTTTCAAAACAGCATTACTTCTGTTCAAGTGAGGAGGCAAGGACCTTGTAAAAGTCTTATGCTTTTATTTCTCCACTAGGACTGCTACTGTGTGGTTTAATAACACATGACTGCTGCTGTTTCCGTTTTTTTTTTTTTTTTGTGTATCTATCCTTCTTGTATTGAGGTAGAGTATTAGAGATAGCCACATTGTGAAATTTGAAAGGGTTGGAGTGATGATCTACCAGACTCTGAGTTCATGAAAGATTTTGCAGCCAGTCATAAGGAAAGAAGAGCCAAGCAGCCTGTTTGACTTCACATATATCGAAGACAGACAAGGAGAGACAGAGATTAATTTGTTGACTATGACACATTTGGAAGAGAACTTGATAGGGGTAAATGCTTTTTAGAAACTGCATTATGACCCTGCAATACCATGTCTAGGGCTGTATCCCAAAGAGATCGTAAAAATGGGAAAAGGACCCGTGTACAAAAAAATATTTATAGCAGCTCTTTTTCTGGTGGCCAAGAACTGGAAGTCTAGGGGATGTCCATCAACTGGGGAGTGGCTGAACAAGTTGTGGTATATGAATGTAATGGAATATTATTGTGCTATTAGAAATGATGAACAGGCAGATTTCAGAAAAACCTGGAAAGACTTATATGAACTGATGCTGAATGAAGTGAGCAGAACAGGAGAATATTATACACAAAAACAGCCACAGTGAGCGAGGAACTTTTCTGGTAGAGTTAGCCCTTCATAGCAATGCAAGGACCTAAAACATTTCCAAAGGACTCATGATACAAAATGCCATCCACATCCAGAGAAAGAACTATGGAGCTGAAACACAGAATGAAGCAGACTATTTTCTCTTTTGTTATGTTTTGTTTTTCTCATGGTTTCTCCCATTCGTTTTGATTCTTCTATGCAATATGACTAAAGTGAAAATGTGTTTAACAGGAATGTATGTGAGAGCCCATGTAAGACTGCATGCTGTCTTGAGGAACGAGGGGGAGAAAATTTGGAACTTATGGAAGTGATTGTTGAAAACTGAAAACAAATACACAAATAAATTTGGGGGGGAAAATGAAATTGCATTAAATTTGAGGGCTCTCTTCCCAGGGTTTGAGGTCTTAGTGAGAAGAATGATCTCCAGATATTGGGAGGGAAATGTTTTATAACTTCTGTTCTTTCTATATCTTTACAGTGAATGCTTCTTTGGTTACGTGAAACTGGGCCACTAATCACTGAGGGATAAACATTGGGGAAATACACAGGAATGGGGGATCAATCTGAGAGCTTGCTTAGAGAAGACTCACCCAGACCCTTCAAGGATACCTCTACACCCACCCCTGAGGGGAGAGATGTAACTTTGCTGAGGGACTCAATCCTATGAGCATGAGAGTTGGGATGAGAATCATCAGAGTGTATTTGGGCTGAGCACACCCAGATTACCTAAAGTGGAAGCACCCATGTGGGAGATAGCAGGTGCCAGCTGTGGGGAGAAGTGTGTTGCCAAGTGTGGTTGGATATAGCCTCTTCCCTTTGGCTGCATAGCTGGAACAGGCTTGCATCTTTAACAGTACTGGACAGAGAGAGTCTCTCTCTAGCAGCAACTAAGAGGCTGAAAGTTCTGCTGAGAAATAGGCTTTGGTCTTGTCCTGTTTCATTTGCCCTTTTGAGTTCAAGGCAAAGGTACTGCAGTCCCTGGACTTAGGAGCTTGTGTTGTATTGACCTTGGCACCCAAATTCCAGTCCAGGGTGCCAGGGAAGTTCAAGGGAAGATTGGGCTTAAAGATTTGTGAGACCATACTCTATAAGAATTGAGTTAAGCCATGCACCCAACCCCCTTCATTCCTCCTAGAGGTTGAGGAGATATACGAAAGGATTATGTGCCCTCCATTTGCATATTTTTTTCTTACTATACCTCTAAAGTAAACGTTCCTTTGAAAAAGCCAATCTGACCATTAAGTGGTTAAATAGAACTAAGGGACAGAGTACTCCTAAAATTGAGGTAACACAATCAGTGAGGGATTGAGCCAATGACAGAAACTCAACACCTTCTCCCAAATATCCTTACTGGTATCAGAGAACCCTGGGAGAGAGATGAAATGTAACATACCTGATCAGGCAGTTGGGGACCAGGGTAGTCACTATAACATATAATTAAAAAGAAAAGCAATCTGTATATAATAAAACCTGCTGTTTCATGCACAATTCTCTTTTTCTGTTCTACTATGTGTATAGAATTGCCCATTACGTGCTTAGGAAGCTTAGAATAAAAACAAAAATTTAAAGTAAACTCTTTGAGAGCAGGGACCATTTCAATTTTATCTTTGCAACATAGCATGTTACCTAGATTTAAGTTATGGTCAGAAAATTCCTGTTAATTTCAATCATACCATGGTTCACCAGCCTGATTCCCAGAAGTCATCCCAGGAACAGTACTTCTCTGTCATTTAATTTCTGAATCTCGGTTTTCTCATCTACAAAATATAAAGTAGCAATAGAGAGTTGTTAGGAAAGTGCTTTGTAAACTGTGTTACATAAATGTGAATTATCACACATCAGTATTTTAAGTGACTCACATACAGTTAGAAATAATGCCAGCATCTTTATCTTTGAACATAGAAGATAATGTCCAGTATTGATGTTGAAAGATGCAAAAGAATCTGAAGTAATCTTGGGAATGTTAATATTTCAGACACTTTTATTTGTTCTTCCATTTCTAGTCTCTGAGATCATAAGTGAGAGTTGCTGACATTCTGGGAGTTTGCCAACTATCCCCCAAATAGTGACCTTCAGATATTTGGTTTATCATTCTGAGCTTTAGTTTTCTATTCTACAAAAAGAGGCCAAGAATCCTTCTCACTTAATTACGTCCCAAAATTATGCTGAAGATTAATGGGAGCAGACGTAAATTTCAGGTGAAAAGGATCACATAACGCCCAAGTATCATGTTTTCACAAAAATATAATTTTGTTGAGAATTAATACAAGTTAATGATCTAGAAAAAAAAGAACTAAAAAAAAAACCAAACCACCAAACTTTGTGAAATAGTCATTTGTTCTTAATATTATACAATCCCAGTTGCTCGTCAAGCTTCTACCATTCATGGGTTGTTTTAAGACAAAACTTTAAACTCTGGCAATAAATGGGTTTTGTCATAAAGCCTGACAGATTCTCATACTGCAGTGGTATGCCTGGAGATATCATCTTCATCTCTGTAGTTACAGAAGAAAAAAATTGTCCAACTGCCTGTAGGCACTTACATAGCCCATCATACTTATTCTTGCCTGCAAAATATTTGTTTCAAGACCCATTCTTTGAATACCATTGCTATGACATAGAAAGGCTTTCTCAGTGTTTATTTCAGCATACCAGACTACTTCAACCACTATGGCTCTAGTCACTAGAATGTTTGAGGAGAAAAGATTGAAGGCAAAGCTGAAAGGTCCTGCAGAAGATAATTTCTTCTCTTCTTTAACTACCACACTGTGATCAACCCCTTTTTATTCTTGGCTCAGTGAGGTCACAGGAGAGCCACCATTCTGGACATTTAAAAAACACACCTGTACCAATGATCTAAGTCAGTGTGAACTTTTGTTCCAGGCTTAGCTACAAAATTCCTTAATCCTTCTAATATCTAAGAATTGTTCACCTTCTGCTTTTACTTTATGTATTCCTCTCTAAGAACCAGAAAAGCTGAGAATTATTTTTAATTATCCCTGAAAGGTCCCTAAGTAGGACCTTGTCTAATGCTGACTTGACTTTTGACTTCTTGAAATTGGTTCTTCTGATGTCTTGGGATCACAGAGTTAGTGCTGGAAAGGCACTAGACTTGAAATCAGGAGGGTTTGGATTCAAATCCCTGGATGACCCTGGACGCATTACTTACCGTCTTTAGGTTTCAGTTTCTTCATCTGCAAATTGGGGTCAGATTGTACTTAATGTACTTGGTGATCTCTCAGGTCTCTTCTAGCTCTATGATCCTATGAATCCTGGAGGTCATTGGGTCCAACTCTCTCATTTTCTGATAAGGAAGCAGAGCCCTAGTGAGGCTAAGTTTCCTAGGCAGGAAGAGTAAATAGGAAAGACCCATGTCTTCCTGACTGCAAATGCAACATTGTTCTCACTGCACCAGGCTTGTTACGCATCCGCTCTAAACTCTTCATCATGTCTGGTTTGCAAGTGTTTGTTGTGGGCACTGTGCTTGAAACCTTTGTGGTTTGCCAAGACCTACCAGAGTTCATACTCCATCAGCATGACTTTCAGCATGGCACATCTGGTAAAAGCAAATACCAGCCCAGATGTTCTGTATTGCTCTGCTTTTATTTTCTGACTCCAGACTGCCCTGAAGCAGGGAGAAAGCTGGTACCCTTGTTAGGAAGGCAGCAGCTACTGCCTTCTTCCCAGACAATTCAACCGCTTTGCCTCCCTGATTTTGGTAACAGCTTTTCATTAGCTGTTTTCCCATAGAATCAGGTCTAACATTTTAAATAGGAAAATATACATTTGATAAGCATTGAAGGTTTTGATGTTGGCCCACATAAAAAAAAGGATGAAATTCTCTTTGTGATTTCTTTGATCCCAAGTTTTTCATATCTGTGCTCCACTGGTTGTGGGGAACAGGGAGCCTCAGGTGGATCAGGACCAGGAGAGTTGGGTAGTCTTACGGTTACAGACTTTACATTAGGAAGGAAGTTAAGGCTCTAGGGGCCTGCACTTAGGAATGTAGGTAAGCAAACAACAAAGAGAAAAGGAGAGAATAAGCATTTACATAGCACCTACTATGTGTAGTCACTGTGCTAAGTGCTTTACAAACATTACCTCTTTTGACCCTCACAATAAACCCGGGATGTAGGAAGTACTAATATTATCCTCATTTTATAGTTTGATGCAGCTGATGTGAACAAAGTTTAAATGACTCATCCAGGGTCACATGGTTAATGTGTGAGGCCAAATTTGAACTCAGGTTTTTCTGACTCCAGGCCCAGTGTCCTATCCAAGAAATACCGGCTCAGTAGAGCAAGGAGCTCACAGTTTAGGGGCATCAACAGAAGTCACTGTTGCTCCATAGGGAAGCAAATAGAGACATTTATTTATTTATTCATTCATTCACTCAACAAGCCTTAATGGGCTATTGTCCTAGAAAAGCTCACATTCTATTGGAGGGGATATGGAACTAAGGGAATACAGATCAGTAAATACAAAATGTATACAGAGTAAAGACAATTCTTTTGAGGGAAGAGGAAGCAGGATGGGTCTTTTGTAAGAGATGGAATGGAACTGGGGATTCTGAAAGGTAGAGATGAGGAAGGAAAGTATTCCAGACATGGGGAACAGCCGTGCAAAGGCACTGATAATGTTTAATATAAAATTTTGGAATAATCTCTTTGTTCTCTCTGAAGCAAACTCAGAGAATGCCTCTTCCTATGTCAGCAAAAGCCAGCCAAGGCCGACTCAACACTCCTTAAGGAGACCTTTAACCTAAGACACTATATCTTGAATAACGAGACTTTCCTTTGAATCTTATTATCTATAGACATATACTATGTTGTGGCATGTTAATGGTGAGGAAAATATAGACATCTTAGGTTGTAATTTCTATTGAACATTGTTTACCCTTTCCTATGTCAATTATCTGTTTAGGGGAGGAAGCCTGCCACTTACTAGTGGTGGGATTTCTTTCCTTATCACCGAGATATATGCTTACCCAGCCTGAAATCTCAAGGCCTGACTAACATTGCTTTGTTAATTGTCCTGTCTTACCGAATTTATGATTTGCTTAATTAGGAGAGTTTCTTTCTCATGGCAAAATGTACTTAAGACAGATGATTTCTATACTAGGTAGTCAGAGTCACCTCTGACTCCATAGCGCTATGTAACTGTTTTCTTTATGGGGAATTGATTAATTAATTAAATCATAAAATGTATGCATTTAGCCATGTTGCCTTTTCTCTAACCAAGTTTTCAGGTCAACAGCACTGAGATATACAATAGAATGTCATGTACAGAGAACTTCATAGGTTGATGGTGTCAAGTGAAGGGAGTTAAAGGACCTTCAGGGCGTATAGTGGAGAGGGAGAGAATGCAAATTAGGGAAGTGACAATATCAGGAGGAACATTGTCAGAGGAGATGGGATGAAATGGCAGGCATGTAAGAAAAGGGATTGACCTTGGTAAGAAGTGGAGTGACTTTATCAGGGATTGGAGTCAAGGAGGAAGAGAGGATGGGGTATGATGTCATGGGGGTTCTGATACACAGAATAAGGAGGAAGAGGGGGTTCTCCATGAATATTTTCTATTTTCTCAGTAAAGTATGAAATGAGGTTTTTTGCTGAGAGGACCAGACAAGGCATGGCAAGGGAGACTTGAAGAGAAAGGAAATGATTCAGAGCACTCAGTGTAATAAAAGTCTATTAGGGATCTTACCTGCAGTGAGAGCCTATTTGAGATTGGGTAGCATAAACCTAAGAGGACTTACTTAGCCTGGTTAGGAGACCTCTTCCTTTACCATTCAGCAGCCCATGAGTGAGAACAGGTGGACAGATAGATGGTGGGAGTAATCCAGAGTTGGGTTTTGGCAATCCATCTGTGCAATAATAGGAAACAGGATGAGGGATTTGAGAGAAGACAGTGTCTAGTTGGACTGGTTAACTGTTGGGTCTTTTGATGCTTTCTATCACGGCTGTTATGATTTCTCTATCATGATACATTCTATTTTAAATAAATTGCTTTTGTTTTGACACAAGATGAAGTCATCTGACAAATTGTGACTAGTCTAAGGGGGAAGGGGAGATTCAATGGATAAAGGTGCAGATATTATTGTTCGTAAATACTGATTTCCAAACCAGGTACATTTCTGGGATATTAGTCTGGGACCCTGCTACAATAATAAAAAATGTGAATATTTCTCAAATTAACTTACAGATTTAATAAAATACCCACCAAAATATCCATAGAGTACTTCATGGAATTAGATTAAATTAGATTAAAAAAATGACAAACTTAATATGGAAAAGTTGACAGCTAAAATTATTTTTAAAATAACAAAAAAAGAGAACAAACAAAACAAAATAGACTAGCACTTTTGGTCAAATTCAGTAAGACCAAATCCAATAAGGATAAATATAAATTCTTTTACTTAGGAACAAAAAATCAAATTCACAAGTAAAAGATGTGAGAGGCTTAGAAACAGCAGTTCTGGAAAACATCTTGGGGTTTTAGTGGATTCAAAGCTTATCATAAGTCAACAATGTGATATAGCAACTAAAAAGCTAATGTGATCTTGAACTGCACAGGGGTCAGGGGGCAGAGCAGCCAGGAATAAAGAGATGATATTCCTGAATATTTTTCATCTGGATTACTGAGTTCAGTTCTGGGTGTCATGGTTTAAGAAGTACACTGATAGGGCAGCATTCAAAAGACAACTCATGACATGAAGATTGGTTTAGATTTGGGTCTATTTAATCTGGAGAAGAAAAGATTCGTGGGAGATATGATAGCTTTCTTCAACTATTTTAAGAGCTATCATGTGGAAGAGAGATTGGACTCATTCTTCTTGACCTCAAAAGACAGAATCAGGAGAAAAGGATGAAAGCTGTAAAGAGTCCAATTTAGGCTTGATTTTAGGAAAAATTTCCTAATAACATTTCCTAAAAGTGGAATGGGTTGCCTTGAGAGATAGTAAGTTCTCCCTTCTTGGAGATTTTCAAGGAGAGTCTATATGACCTCTTTTCAGGTATGTTATAGGGGGTAATCTTTTGGTATGTGGGTTGGACTAGATGACCAATAAGGTCCCTTTTAACTCTCAAATTCTGTTATCATACGCATATGTTGAGTTGGCTATGTATGTTTCCTAATAATGTGTGTTCCCTATGCCCCTTCCATGCATGTTCTAGAATATGCATTCTCTCTACTGGTGGCACACTAGTAACCTCTGGGTAAGTATACCTCTATGATTGTGAGAATCCTTCTTGTAACTTCTTTTGCTATGCTATTTATTTTAAATGTCTTTTGCTCTGAATTAACAAGGACTTTAGTTGGTTGGTAAAAAAGAAACACATCAGTAGGGGCTCATAAGCTGTGAATTTTATGGCAATGCTGAGTCACAATGTACCTTGAATCTCAGGTAGCCTCTAGGGGATCCATATGTGATGAATGCCCAGGGTGGTACAGTATAATACTTTATTTCTATTCTTTTAAGTTATATATTGTTCCTGTTGAAATATCCCCTAATTCATTCTCATGTGTGGAATTTTTTTATTTTTTTTAAATTCATCTATTTAACTTTTAACATTCATTTTCACAAAATTTTGGGCTCCAAATTTTCTCCCCATTTGTCCCCTCCCCCCACCCCAAAACACCAAGCATTCTAATTGCCCCTATCACCAATCTGCCCTCTCTTCTATCATCCCTTTCTTCTTCTCTTTTGTCTTATAGGGCCAGATAACTTTCTACACCCCATTACCTGTATTTCTTATTTCCTAGTAGCAAGAACAGTACTCGACAGTTGTTCCTAAAACTTTGACTTCCAACATCTCTTCATCCCTCCCTCCCCATCCTTTCCCTTTGGGAAGCAAGCAATTCAATATACACCATATCTGTGTAGTTTTGCAAATGACTTCCATAATAGTCATGTTGTGTAAGACTAACTATATTTCCCTCCATCCTATCCTGCCCCCCATTGCTTCTATTCTCTCTTTTGATCCTGTCCCTCCCCAAGAGTGTTGACATCAAATTGCTCCCTCTTCCCATTGCCCTCCCTTCCATCATCCCCCCACCCTGCTTATCGCCTTCTCCCCCACTTTCCTGTATTGTAAGATAGGTTTTCATACCAAAATGAGTGTGCATTTTATTCCTTCCCTTAGTCGAATGTGATGAGAGTAAAGTTCATGTTTTTCTCTCACCTCCCCTCTTTTTCTCTCCACTAAAAAGTCTTTTGCTTGCCTCTTTTATGAGAGATAATTTGCCCCATTCCATTTCTCCCTTACTCCTCCCAATATATTTCTCTCTCACTGCTTAATTTCATTTTTTAAAAGATATGATCCCATCCTATTAAATTCACTCTGCGCTATCTTTCTCTGTGTGTGTGTGCATGTGTGTGTGTGTGTGTGTGTGTGTGTGTGTAATCCCACCCACTACCCAGATACTGAAAAGTTTCAAGAGTTACAAATATTGTCTTTCTGTGTAGGAATGTAAACACTTCAACTTTAGTAAGTCCCTTATGACTTCTCTTTGCTGTTTACCTTTTCATGCTTCTCTTCATTCTTGTGTTTGAAAGTCAAATTTTCTTTTCAGCTCTAGTCTTTTCATCAAAAATGCTTAAAGGTCCTCTGTTTCATTGAAAGACCATTTTTTCCCCTGAAGTATTATACTCAGTTTTGCTGGGTAGGTGATTCTTGGTTTTAGTCCTAGTTCCTTTGACTTCTGGAATATCATATTCCACGCCCTTTGATCCCTTAATGTAGAAGCTGCTAGACCTTGTGGTATCCTGATTGTATTTCCACAATACTTGAATTGTTTCTTTCTAGCTGCTTGCAATATTTTCTCCTTGACCAGGGAACTCTGGAATTTGGCCACAATGTTCCTAGGAATTTCTCTTTTTGGATCTCTTTCAGGTGGTGATTGGTGGATTTCTTGAATACTCATTTTGCCCTCTGGTTCTAGAATCTCAGGGCAGTTTTCCTTGATAATTTCATGAAAGATGATGTCTAGGCTCTTTTTTTGATCATGACTTTCAGGTAGTCCCATAATTTTTAAATTGTCTCTCCTGGATCTATTTTCCAGGTCAGTTGTTTTTCCAATGAGATATTTCACATTATATTTCATTTTTTCATTCCTTTGGTTTTGTTTTGTGATTTCTTGGTTTCTCATAAAGTCATTAGCCTCCATCTGTTCCATTCTAATTTTGAAAGAACTATTTTCTTCAGTGAGCTTTTGAACCTCCTTTTCCATTTGGCTAATTCTGCTTTTGAAAGCATTCTTCTCCTCATTGGCTTTTTGGACCTCTTTTGCCAATTGAGTTAGGGTATTTTTCAGGGTGTTATTTTCTTCAGCATTTTTTTGGGTCTCTTTTAGCAAGCTGTTGACCTGCTTTTCATGCTTTACTTGCATGTCTCTCATTTCTCTTCCCAGTTTTTCCTCCACCTCTCTTACTTGATTTTCAAAATCCTTTTTGAGCTCTTCCATGGCCTGAGCCTATTGAATATTTAATTTGGATGTTTGGGATACAGAAGCCTTGACTTCTGTGTCTTTACCTGATGGTAAGCCTTGTTCTTCCTCATCAGAAAGGAAAGGAGGAGATATCTGTTCACCAAGAAAGTAACCTTCTATGGTCTTATTTTTTTTCCCTTTCCTGGGCATTTTCCCAGCCAGTGACTTGACTTCTGAGTGTCCTCTCCACACCCACCTTGCCTCCAGATCTGCCCAGGTAGTGCTTGGAGTCTGAGATTCAAATGCTACTTCCCAGCCTCAGGGCTTTTGGCGGGGGTGGCGCTGCTATTCAGTGTGAGATTAAGTTCAGGTGTTCAGGTGGGGGCAGGGCCACCACATGGGGCTCAGTTCCCTCGGATCCAACAATGGATCCGAGTTTCTGCCTGCCCTGGGAGCTCCTGTCTGCTGCTGCCTCCCAAGGGGGCCTGAATTACAGGGGACACCCCAGTCCCCTCTCGGCCAGCCAAAGAGACCCTCTCACTAACCCCTGGCGCCTGTGGGTGGAGGGACCCACATGGCCACTGGAAACCCTGTCCCCAAAGCCTGCTTGGACCAGCCAAGGCAGGGCTGGGCTCTGCTCCAGGTCTGGTGGGTGACGGACCCCTGTGTCAGTCCTCCAGGTCTCTCGGGAACAGAAATCTCCTCCCCTCCACTGCTCTGTGGCCTCTGCTGCTCCAGAACCCATTGGGAGTTCTTCTTTATAGGTATTTTATGGGCTGTGGGTTAGGAGCTAGCATATGTGTATCTTTCTACTCCACCATCTTAGCTCCTCCTCGGAATTTTTTTTTAGTTTGTACTTGCAATCTTTTTGGGATATAGGTCAAGGTAAAAAATAATTATAGCTATTTTATGAGTTCAGAAACAAGCATAAAAAATGAAACAACTTGTCTGAACACCAGAAAAATCCTCAATGCCTCTAATATATCCAGTATTTTTTTTCTCCTTGCTTTTCCTATAGAGGTGAGAGCAGATTATCGACCATTTGGAGAGAACAGGAGTGGAAAGAAGACAATGTGATTCACTGAATACTGTCTTTCCAATAACTTAATAAATATTTCTTTATAGGCAGGATTAGTGACCAATAATCAGAATAATCTGTAACCCATGACCAATTCCCCTGAGTCATCCCTTCAATAGCCAGATTACTATTAAAGTAAATCAGACAGTGATGAAAGGAAACTGAATGAAGGAATATGAGCCTTCTTCTTTATGAATCTTTTCATTTTCTCTTTTCAGGTTCATCTTATTTTTAGAAAGAATAATTTTTCTTTTGATCTTGGCAAATGAGAGTTTTGGAAAAACTAGAATATCATTATTTCCTCCTGGTATCCTTCCTGATTATTGTAAAAACTAGGGAGAAAAAATAGAATAGAAAATAAACATGGAAAGGTTTTTCAGAGGCTATATAGTTTATTCCCCTTTCCACTTAAAATCCTAAGCATTTCAGGTATCTTGATATGCTTAAAGGTGTCCGTCAGAGAAAAGTTCTCAAAATGTGACCTGGGGACCTCTGGGGTTTCTCAAGTTCTTTTCAAGAGGTCCATGAGATTAAAACTATTTTCATTTATAATATGGTAAATATTAACAAATACAGCCATCATAAACAAAAGCTCTTTAGGGGAATTCTCAATAATTTTTAAAAGTGTAATTCTGAGATTAACCATGTGAGAATCACTGCCACAGGAAATGATTTCATAATAACCTTTGTCACTCATTTAAAAAGGAATCAACCAAAATTTTAATTAATTCATCCTTTCTGTGGCCCTCTGATTCACTAAACATTACCAATGACTTCTCAGTTGCCAAATCTAACGGTCTTTTCTCAATTCTGATGTATTTTGACCCCTCAATAGCCTTTGATAGTATTGGTCACTCTCTCTTTCTGGATATTCCATCTTTTTAGATTCTTATGAGTCTATTGTCTAGTAGTTTTTCTCCTCTCTGTCTGATCCCTCCTCAAGTGTTCTTTGCTGGATTTTCAAGTCATATCCATTAACTATGAGTGTCTCCCAAAGATCTATCCTTGGACCCTCTTCTCTTCTCCTTCTATACTATTTCACTTGTAAATCTCATCAGTTCTGATGGGTTCCATATCATCTCTATACTGATGATTCCCACATCTATACAATTCAGCTGTATTCTCTCTCCTTGGCTCCAGCCCTACATCACCAACTGCTTTTTAGGTATCGATATCTAAATAATATACACATTATATGTCTATAAACATCTCAACCTCAACATCTTCAAAACAAAAATCATTATCTTTACTCCCCAAACCCTCTCTTTCCCAAAACTTCCTGATTACTATTTAGGACACCATTATTTTCTTAGTCATCCATGACCAAAATATCAGTGTCGTCCTCAACTCCTAACTTGCCTTCACTCCATAGATACAATCTGTTGCCAAATGTTGTCGTTTCTACTTTTGCAGTGCCTCTTGTATATGTCACCTTCCCACGCATACAATCACCACCCTAGTTCAGGTCCTCAGTGCCTCTTGCTTGAACTATTGCTAAAATGATTTTTCTACAGCATCCATCTGCTACCTTACTACTCAATAAACTCCTCTGCCTCTCTATTGTTTCAAGGATCAAATAGAAAGTCCTCTATTTGCTATTTGAAGCTTTTTAGAACTCTGCTCCTTCCTATGTTTTCAGTACCTTATACTTTACTCCTTTAGGTACTTTACAATCCAGTTTTACCTCTTACATGCTGTTTCTTGCATATGATGCCTTTGCATTCACTGTTCCCCAGGCCTGGAATACTCTAGCCCTTACCTTCACCTCAGTTTCCCCTGCTTCATTCAAGACTAAACTCACATCTAACCTTCATGGGGAAACCTTTCTCAATCCCCAGCTGCTAGTGCCTTCCCCTTTGAGATTACCTTCCATCAAGTCTGTATATATCTAATATGCATTTAGTTATTTATAAGTTGACCCCCCCCCCCATTTTCTTTGATGTTTTTTAATGAGTTCTTACATGGAAGGGACTATTTTTCCTTTCATTCATTCATTTAATTAATTGTCTATTCTTTCATCCATCCATCTATCCATCTATCCATCTATCCATCCACCTATCTATCTACCTATCTTTTTATCTGTCTATCTCTCTTTGGTGTTTAGCCAAGTGCCTGGTACGTTTGTTGTTGTTCAGTCATTTCATTTGTCTGATTCTTCATGACCCCATTTGGGGATTTTCTTGGCAAAGATATTGGAGTCGTTTGCCATTTCCTCCTCTAGCTTATTTTAAGATGAGAAACTGAGGCAAACATGGTTAAGTAACTTGCTCAGGGTCACACAACTAATAAGTATCTGAGGCCAGATTTGAACTCAGGTGTTCCTGACTCCAGGCCTAGCACTCTATCCACTGTACTACTTAACTGCCAATAATTATATTTAAATTTATCCATTTCAATGCATAAAGTATCATGGCACCTTTTTAGTTCCCCCTTCTAAGTCCCTACCAGGATTTTTGCCCATTCATTCTTATTTGTTCTCATAACAATTTATCTTTGATCCATACACAAACTTTTCAATGTAAGTAGTACATGTAATGGGGACTGGCATATACAGAAAGTGTGTCTATATCTTTACATGTGGAAGACACTATGGAACTTAATTCTGGAAGAGTTGTAACTGTGTGACAGAAGGGCATTGGAGAGACTTTGGAACATGATGTATAGACATTTTATAACTGGGTTTGGTTTGTTAATCAGTGATGGATAACAATTCCTTTGATTGGTTGTATTTGTAGAATTGGATACCTTCAAAAAGGCCTTGTTAACCTTGGCCTCATTTTTCTCAGCTATTAGCTCTTGATAAGTCTCTTATTCTGCTTGTGGTGTCTGGTGAGAAACAATGATATAAGGGGAGAGGTCTTGGGCCTTCTCTCTGATGAGGCCAACATGTGGCCCCATGAAAACTACTTTTGCCTCTATGCTATGTTCTTTTTCCCTTTTAAGTAAAGAAATTGGAGACTAACCTTGTGAATTTTGAAAGGTGAGGAGATTGAGCTTCTGATGTCCAGGTTTTGAAATGAATACAGTATAGATGTCCCAAAGACCAAGGAGTGACCTTTGAGACCTAGTCCATTGGTAGCTGAGATAAGGACTCATCCAGTAGTGATGCCACCATCATATATGAACTTTGTGGGATCAATACTATGTAGAAATGGGTCTAAGTCTAAGCCTACTTTCCCCAGAGACCAAGTTGGTAAAAGGAATTTTGTTTTAAGATGATGGGAGAAAATGTTTATACTTTCATTCTTGCTAATATCATATACATACATACATATGTATATTTTATATTTAGTTAATATAAACACACAAGTATATATGTATATAGTCTGTCTGTGTGCTCATCCTTCATTTTCAAAGAAGACCATAATATCAGAGAAATGATGATATGACTTGAACTTGAGGGAGGGCTGTGCAAGGTCACCAACCTCACTTTCTCCGTACATATATATATATATGTACATACATACACACTTACATATTCATGCTAAATGGAACTGGGGTGTTACTCACTGGCACTTAAGGTGTGCATGGGGAACATAGCCAATGGGAGATCAACTTGATGCCATTAGAGAACAAATACCCACCAAACCCCTCAGAATGCTGCTAAAACTAAGGGGAAGATGGATTAGCCTGGCTCTGAGAGAGGGAGTCAGAGCATACTTGCTATGTATGGAAGGGAAAATAGTGGCACAGAAAATTGTGATGGGTGACAGGACTGGGAGTAAATTTTAGTTCTCCAGGCTCTCAGCTCTTTTTTTTCCACTAGAACACTGCCTCTGTAATGATGACCTCACTGTATCTTTTCATGAACTTTCATTAAGACATATTCTTTTTTATTTTTTAATATAATTTTTATTTTCAGTTCCAAATTCCCTTCCCTCCATCCCTCCCCCACCCATTGAGAAAGCAAGAAATAGGATACCCATTATAACTATGAAGTCACAAAAATTTTTTTCACTTTATGTTCCAAAAAAGCAAGAAAAATAAAGAGAAAAAATAAGCTTCAATCTGTGTTCTGAGTCCATCCATTCTCTATCTGGAAAGAGATAGTCTTTTCCATTATAAGTCCTTTGGAATTTTGGTGAATTATTGTATTGATTAGAGTTATTGAATCTATCACAGCTGATTATCTTTACAATGTTGCTGTTACTGTACACTGACATAATCTTTAAAAATTTTTTGGATGTCTTGCTTTTCCATTGTCTGAATTTTCCCCTGTATCCTTTCCCCCTCCCGGAGAGACAATCCATACAACAAATAATTTTTAGAAGAAAAAAGAAAAGGAGGAAATTAAGGAAAAAAACTGGTGAAAACTATCAGTAAATTTAAAAAAATCTGATGATATATGCAATTCTCCATGCCTGTGGACCTTCAAAGGAAGGCAGAGGAATATCATGTCATATATCTTCTTTGGGGTCATACTTGTTCTTAGTAATTTTGTGGCAGATATTTTCGGCACTTTGGGGTAGTTGTTCTTTCTATTTTCATTATTATAGTTTTTGTGTTTATTGTTTTCTTTGCTCTGCTTACTTCACTTTTCATCAGTTCATCTTTGTCTTTCTATACTTCTCTCCATTCATCTTATTTGTTGTTTCGCATATGCAACAATTTGCTTAGCTGAGGGGTGGGGAACCTGCAACCTTGAGGACACGTGTGGTCCTCTAGGGCCTCAAGTGCCACATGTGTGGCCTTGAGGCCGCAGGTTCCCCTCCCCTGGCTCAGTCTTTCTCTAATTGATGGGCATCTAATTTATTTCTAGATCTTTGCTACTAGAAAAAGTTCTGCTATCAATATTTTAGTGTATATCAGACCATTCTTTTTTTTTCTTATCAGTGACCTCCTTGGGACACAGCCATATTTGCAGACAGAAGGAAAGTAGTTCAGTGAGAGAGGTGGATGATTGTGCTATCTCCAGTGAGTACATCCCTCCAGGCTACATTCTTCTACTCACTATGGTTATAAAAATGGATGGAAACTTGGCTGCAGAGAGGCAACATAGAAAACTAGCTTTGTAGTCAAGAGGACTTGATTTCAAGTCTCTCATGTATGTTGATCATGTGACTGGGGGCAAGTCCCTAAACCTTAGTGTCCTAGGAAACTAAGACCTTAAGTTGCAAAGAAGGAGCAATCTTCATTGGTTAAGGGAATTGCCTAATAGGTGTTCTCCCTACCAATGAAAATATTAAAAAAATACAAATATCTATCTATGTATCTATCTTTCTATCCACACACATTTTTAAAAAATTGCTAAGACTTTCCTATCCCGGTTCGACATGATGTATCACTTAGAACAAAATTGCTTGTTTTAGGCAGCCTTCCTTGTAAGATGAATAATTCTTGTTTGTTTTTTTTTAAAAATAAGGTTGAGAGGAAAGAGAAAAAAGAAGAAAGCTGTCCTTGAGAACAACTAAGCAAGCATCAGTAATAGCTTTCTGGATTGACTGCAACTAATTTTTTAATAGGCATATGGTTTGATCAGGTAAAACATTTATAGGCACTTTTTCATTCTCTTTTACCTTCTACTTCCCTTAAATATCATGTCAGGAAGATGACATTTTGAGATGTTTCTGGCTCGCCTGTTGTTTAGACTTCAACAATTTGCCCCACACAAAAGATGAGTCATTGCCTTTTGTGCTTGATTTCTGAAGAAACTATAATAGTAATTGTCTCATGTTACTTTTTCAAACCTTGAGTTAACATACTTTTGCTTGTCCAGTTCTGATTTGTTCCCTAAGCATTAGCAAACTGAAAAAAGAGGTGCATACAACAAGTACCTCCTTTTCTTTCTGTCTAATTCTGTAGTTTGCATAATACATTATCATAGTTTATGAAATAATGATGATCATTGTTCATAATAGTGATAATAATAACACTTCAGTCTTTCTGTCCATTGTTCAAAGGCCCACCTATCACATTTCACCAAATAACAGGATTAAAGGCTCAACTTTTTTCTTTGGGTTCATAGTCTGGGACAATGCCTTGAGCCCTCAATAAATACTTTTGGATCATGGTTTCTGTCCTTTCCATTCTAAATTCTTTCCCTGTGTCTAGCCAGATAGGATCATAGATTTTGAGCTAGAAGATACCTTAGAGGCCATTTGGCCCAGTTCCCCCATTTTACAGATGAGGAAACTGAGACCTAGAGAAGTTAGATGACTTGCCCAAGGTTACAGAAGTAGTAACTGTATAACAACTAACATTTATGTAGTGCTTCAAGGTTTATAATTTGCTTCATGTATGTTAACCTATTTGATCCTTACAACAACCCTGTGCTGTTATTATCCCCATTTTGCGGATAAGGAAACTGAGACACCAAGTCAAGAGTTGTAGTAATGTGTGCAGAACAGGACGTGTATAACAATAGCTAACATTTACACTGTGTTGAGCACTTTATAATTATTTTCTCATTGTAGCCTCACAACAACCCTGGGAGGTAGGTGCTATTATCCTCAGAGGGTAAGTGACTTGCCCAAGGTCACACAGTAAGTTTTGGAACTCAGGTCTTCCTGATTCCCACGCCTGATGCCACTTACCTGCCCTGGTGCAATATATACCTGGATCAGAACATGGAAGGGATAAAATGTAAGAGTAAAAATTAGGAGAAGAGCCACGTGCTACAAAACCTTAAATTCTCCCCATTAGACTGTGAGTTCTTTAAGAGAAGAGACTATTGGGGCAGGGTGTTTTTATTTATTGTAAGTATCTATTTTGTCTGTTAGCATATTAGGCAAGATTATTTCTGATGATTTACTTTATTTACTTTTTGGCTGTGAATTCTTTTTTGATTTGATACAATTTGTTCCTTTCTCTCTTTTAGAGAAAGGGGCAGCTAGGTGGTGCAGTAAATAGAGCACCAGTGCAGGAGTCAGGAGGACCTGAGTTGAAATCTCACCTCAGACACTTGACACTCACTAGCTGTGTGACCTTGGGCAAGTCACTTAATCCCAACTGCCTCATTCTGGGTCATCTCTAGTCATCCTGATACATGTTCGGTCACTGGGTTCAGATGGCTCTGGAGGAGAAGTGAGGCTGGTGACCTGCACAGCCCTCACTCACTCAAAACAAAGTCAAGTGCAAGTCATGTTATTATTTCTCTGAAGGCATGGTCTTCTTCAGCAACAAAGGAAGAGCACACACAACACACACTTTTAGAGAAATCAGACTTGGCAGCTCTTTATCCAGTTTATTAGTTTAAAAAAAAACAAACCCTAGTTCCTAGATTTATTTATACTCTTTTTTTGCTTTCAGTTTTACTAAGCTCTTTTTTCATTTTCAGAGTTTCTACTTTGTTGCTAAGTTGGGATTTTTTTGATATGTTATTCAAATTTTTTTTAAGTTGCATGCTCAATTCACTGATTTGTTCTCTCTTGCTAACGAAAGAAAGCATCTGGAAATAAAAATTTCTCCCAAAGAATTGCTTTCGATGAATCCCATCAGTTTTGATATATTGTCTAATTATTGTCATTTTATTTGATGAAATTTTCTATTCTTTCTAGAATTTGTTCTTTGACCTATCAGGGCCTGGCTAGTCTGGAGAAAAATCCCTGGTAACACTGAAGAGAGAATGGGGATGACAAGATCAAATGAAGATTTTTAGAGATGAGGGAGATACAGGGTGTTTGTACTAAGCAAGAAAAGAATCAAAAGGTAGGGAGAAACTGACCTGCATGAAGCTTTAGAAAAAGGCCCAGTCAATTAACAGGCATCCATTAAGGAACTATTATATGAAGGGAAGGGGAGGGGGATAAACACTTATGAAGCACCTACTATGTACCTACTTAGCACTGTGCTAATAGCTTTACAAATATCAGGCACTGTGCTAGGTGCTGGGCATGCAAAGACAAATATGATATAGTTCCTACTCCTCCTAAAGAAAAATAAGTAAAAAAAAAATCAATTCTTGCCCTCAGGGAGCTTATATTCTGGTGAGGGGGAAATGCAAGAAGACTACATAAAAGTGTAATACAGTGTAGAAAATAAAGTGGGTAAAGGGAGAAATTAGAAAAAAGATCCAAGCATATTGGGGAATGAGGATAATACAAACTGGAAGGATCAGGAAAAGTTTCCTGAAAGAAGTATCCCATAAGCTGAGTCTTAAAGGAAAAGGATTCCAAAAGGTCATGATTGGCCAAAAGAGGGGACAAGTTGTACAGATGCATATAGTAATCAATAAATGAGCATATCCAATAAGGACCTGTTATATGACAGGCACTGGGCTTTGTATCTATTATAGATACAAAGAGAAATATGAAATAGTTCCTGCCCCCAAAGAGTTTACATTCTTTGAGAGATTCAAATTGACTGGAACATGGAATACATTAAAGGGAGTAACATGAAGTAAGGTAGGTATACACAAGGACCACAACAGTCAATGTTGTTGTTGTTCAACCTTAGTTTTCAAAGAGGACCAATGACAACGAAGGGGTGATATCTTGACTAGTGAATGACTTGGATTTAAGTAAGACAGAATTGCACAAAGTTCTCAGTCTCATTCTTCCAGGGTCATTGAAATCCAGTGGCAAGACAAAGTCAGGATGACTGGCAGGGGTGTCTTTAATGTCTAACCAAGATCTCAGTATTGAGCAGTAGCAACATTCCAAACCCCGGTCCCATACAAATGTAATAAAAGCATCAGATTAATAATGATTTCTTTCCTTTTATATGGTAAGTGATATATCTTGTAAAGTATCAGCAAATAAAAATTGTGTAATAAAATAACTAATGATAATTACAGTAATGACATTTACTGTTCTGTTCTGATAATGCTTTACAACATTGCATAATATCTAGTCAATAAGATATTTGATAAATGCCATTTGATAATGATAATGTTGAATATGGAGGATTCTGTTTTGTGAGAAAGACAGAAATTACCTCTGGGGTAAGAAGTTGTATCTAGTTTATTTCTATGCCACTTGTGCCCAGTCAGCATGGCTTCTCAGATATGGTTTGTATTTGAGAGGGAACCGTCTGGTAAATTACTTGTCTCGGCTCACTATTTCCCTACAGAACAGGGACTAAGAATTTTTAAAGTTAACTTGGGCACAGATCTTTGGTTATTATGCTAACAAACATCCAGGAAAATGAGCATAAAATTTGCAAAAACATTTAATTAGAACAGGAATGGAAATGGAAAACAATATAACAATTCTTAGCACCTATTTCTCAAATAAAGACCCTTTCATTCCCCTTTTCCTTAGTATAGTCTGAGCAGGGAGTTTCCTCTTTCCAGGTTCTTGCCTAGGAACAGTGCAGTCTGTGCAGCCTAGAGCATTCCCACATAGAACCCAGTTGCATACCTCACAAGTCAAGACCTAGACAATTATTTGCTCTTACTTGCTCTCAGCCACCCACATATCTCAGTTGTTACCTTATCCCCACCTGCATTTCTACATAGCCTCTATAAAGCACAGGCTGACCCAAGCAGCTTTGTCAGCTATGTTGGCTCACATTCTTCTTGTATATCAGTCAGAAACCTGGGCAATATCACTGGTTCCAATACTGGTAGATCTCATGCTTTGGGACTTTCATGGCTCAGCTGCTACATCCGCTGTCTCCAATCATCCAGTTGAATATCTGGTCACTGGATCCAGATGGCTCAGAAGGAGAAAGTGAGGCTGCTGACCTTGCACAGCCCTCCCTCACTCAAATCAATGTCAAGTGCAAATCATGTCATCATTTCCCTGAGATCATGGTCTTCTTCTAAAACAAAGGACAAACACAAGCTACATCTGCCTGCCCTTGTCATTTCTCTGTCTTGACAACCCTGGACCCCTTATACAAAGGCTCATAGGAATTTGAAATCTTAATCACTCTGTCATTTGGCCCAGGTTTGAAGCTAGAGCTTCATAGGAAAAATAGTTTCTAAACAGAATACCTTATGCTTGTTACACAGTACTAGTGGGAGATATGGGCTTGCTTTTGGCTGACTTTCATTTTTTAAAATTGTGCTTGTTCTCTCTGACAACATGAATGTGCAAAAGAAAAGACAAAATGGCAATGGAGTTGATGCCTAAGATAAGAAAAGAGAGTAAGTGAGCCCCTAGATGCCCTTGATGAATTCAAGCCCCCTGACTAAACAGATTGGCAGATGTCATTGCTGAGCTTCTGTCAGTGATATTACATTTGAAATGTAATAGGGCTTTGGACATGCCCAAATCACCTAAGATGGAGGCACCTATAGTGGGAGATAAGAAGGATCTACTTCTAGTAGAGGACATTCTGTGTTCTTCTACTATGGTGCAACTACTATCCATTGGTCGCATAGCTGGTGTAGACTGTAGTTGTCCCTTCCACATTGTGGGGGTTAGGGATGTGGTGCCCCACATTGATCTGAAAAACCCATGTAGAATTTTTTGACCTTTCCTTTGTATGAGAGAAGTCTGAATTTTTTTCTTTTTGTTTTATGGGGTGTTTACAGTGCCTTATTGTAAAATTTGGGTTAAGTATTTGGTCATAGGCTTTCACCAATGTTAAGTAAAAATACTGTATGAAAAAGAAATTTTAAAAAATGAAACAAATTTGAGAATAATACTGAACAAACTGCATGTATTATAAAAGACATTTCTAGCCTTTGTGTGTTGTCTGCTGGCTTTTGTGTCCTTTTTACAAACTAACTTTTTACTTAACTTAAAAAAGATATTGTATATATTTATGGAACTAAAAGATAAAATATGTTGACATTATACAATGTTTTAAGCATTTCTGAGGTCTTTGCCTGTCATCTGAGGCTTCTACAAAACTCCTCCCAAATTCCCATTTAATTTCTTATGCTGGCCCTCAATATATTAAAACCACGATGGGGAAAGTCACGATATGCAAGGGATGATTGTATCTTTAAATTACTAGACCGGGACAATCATGATCTCTCTTGAAAGCAGCATGCATGGCGTAAGGTCTGCTGTTCACCTGAAGCATGGACATCATGCTCTCCCTTTGGATTCTATGGCCCCTCAAAATGGGCTTGGGGTTTTTGATCTATTTTGTTTGTCCTTTTTGATTCTAGGCACAGATCTGTATCCCAGATCTGAGAGTATGAGCTGTGATAACCTTTTTTTTTTTTTTTTTTTTTTTTTTTTAGCATTTTTAGACCAGATGTTGCTGCCAGCCCAACAAGGCACCAGAACATAAACCCAGGGTGGACTTCGGAACTCGATGGGACTATGCTATATAGAAACTGAAACTATGAACCTAATCCTCTTCCCTTCTCTAGAGACTGAGAGGGTGTATGGGGGATTATGCCCTCAGATGCTGGGGGAGGGAGGATGTTGTATGCTTGTTTTGCTGCTTTTGAAGTAAATATTATTTTGTAGAATGATTAAATGGAGAGAGGAGTTAAATGATGAGGTCAGAAGCCAGAATATATAGAGTTAAGAAGAAAATTAGAGGAAAAGGAGTAGAGGTACCTATTATAGATGAAATAATCTTTTCAAGGTTTGCCACAAAAGGAAGAAATGACGTGGGATGATAGCGAGTGGGGACAGATGGATAAACAGGGTTTTTTGAGGATGAGAGAGATATGGACAATATTTGTAGGCAATAGGGAGGTGAGATTGAGGACAAGTGAGAATGGAACAGAATAGAATCACTTGTACATGTGGAAGGTTTGTCTTTGCAAAGAGAGGGGCCACCTCTTCCTGTGACAAAGGAATGAATGATGTGAGGTAAGGAGGAAGGAAAAAAGGGAGCCCTCAGGAAATGGCCTTAATTTTTAAAGTAAAATATAAGGCAATGTTCTTAACTGAGAGAGTGAGGGAGAAGAGAAGCCATGGTAAGTCTGAGGAGGGACAAAAAGTTAATGTGGTGAGTGAGATAGTGAATTGATTTGAGAGATGTAAAAGGATTGCCTTGCTGCAGTGAAGTTCCAGTTAAGGTCATGTAACGTATATTTGCAGTGGACCCAGTCAGCATGGTTTTGTGATTTTTCTCCAGCTTCATTCAGCAGCATGTGTGTAAGAGGCAAATGGTGGGGGTTATCTAAGGCTGTGGCTTGACAGGGCAAGCTGGATGATAGGATAAAGTGACCAGGGACTTGAGAAGAGGATAGGGTAGATTTGAATTGACTTACCAAGGGGTCAAGATGGGAAGAGAAGAGGGTATAGTTGGTGTGGGGTTAGGGTTTGGGAAATAACTGAGGGGTTAAGGGAGTAAAGGTCATAGTGTGGACAAGGAGTAGGGTTTGGGGTTGCAAGGCAAAAGGAGAGGTAGAATAATAATACATTATGGTAAGATAGGGAAATTTCAGATTTCATGAAGATGGAAATGGTCCTTTTGTGGGTGATGTCAAGATTAAGAGTGTGACCGTCTTTGTTGATTGTGTTGCTTTTGTTGTAGAAAGAATACTCTTTCAGATATGGCTCAGACTAGTTGATCACCAAAGTCCCAATATCTGAGTTCACAATTAACTGAGTTTCCTGTTCTGTTCCATGAGTTATTTTTTTCCATCACAGTAACAGAAAGTTTTTTTTTTTAATTACTGATTTATTGTACTTTTTGAAATCTGGTAGCACTTATCTCCCTTCACTTGTTCTCTTTTCTACAATTTTAAAAATATTACTGTTTCTCTCATATATGAGTTTTGCTGTGACTATGTGATTATGTAGGAGTACTTTATTGTATTTCATTGTATTTTCTTAAATCTATCGTTTAGTTTAGGAAGTATTGACATTTTTATTATTGAACAGGTTCCAGACTACTACTCTGGTTTGGAGTTCAATATTACTCACGATAACGCTCTGACCCCCATACCCACTGAATCTTCCTTGTTCAATCCTGCCACAATTTATCACATGATTCTGATAGGAGCAATTTACTTGATGTAGAAAGCAATATGATATAAAGTATCAAATCAAAAAAGGAATAAAATAAACAAATCCAATTTCATTGTCCCAAACAACTTTCTCCCATGCTTCTGATTCCTAGTCCTCAGACTGGACTCTCAGAGTCTGGGTCTCTAAGTTTAATAGCTATACTACAGTCACCCTCCATCTTCTGGTAGGGGAGATGAGGTCAGACTTTCCATATGTAATTACTAAGGTCCTACATGGTGATTCCTTGGCCACCATTGTCTCTTGCCACTAGGTAAATGAGCTCTCCTACCATCCTTCAGTCACAATGTCCCACATCTGAAGATAGAGCCTTCTGAGCTTATGTTGGATCATTCACAGTCAAACACATGGTACCTTGACCCCAACATTGTGATGTCATCAGTCCTCTTTGAGTATGAAGTACAAACAACAGCAACAACCTACATGAAGGGTAAATTCTTATCATCAAGTAGTCAGTTCTAATATCAGTAGGATCAGGAGAAGCCTCTCTTGTTTGCCATCATTCTGCCTCACCAGCCCTCAAGGCTGTCATTGGCAGGAATAATATCAATAACTGCTGTACCCCAAAAGGGTGGCATGCATCTCATAGAGCTTCCTCCTGCCCTGCAGCACCTGTTCTTCTTTCTCCCCATTTCTACATTCTTCTTCCTACTCTGTGTCTTACCTCAGAGCTTCCCATACATGTATCTTATCACACATTTGCACCAGCCCAGTTGATCAGTCATGTAACATACAGGTAATGAAAATGTGCCCAAAGAATCTACTAATGCCAGCTGCTGAAAAACATAGTTCAGGACTATTAGCTCTTCAAATGTGCCTCTGCCTCTTACACCATAGTTACTCCACTCAACTACAATGAGACGGTTTCATCATTGATTCTGCTCTTTTTTTGTGAAATGGAGGTCTTGCACATTCCCACATGCCCTAAGATGTCATCATACATGTGGAAGATGCTATGAAACAACTTTTGGGAGACTGGAGGGCTAGCATATGCATTGGTCTACCATGTTGGCAGGAGCCTTTTGTCTTTGACCATATAGTCAAACCTGGTAGCATCTTCAAAGGACCTGAGTTAGTACCGGCCATAGCTTTGGGCTGTATTTAGGTCTGAGGAAGAGAGGTGACTTCTTCATTAACAGTCAGTCAATAAACATTATTAAGTGCCTATTATGTGCCAGGCATCATGCTAAGCACTGAGGATACAAATATGTAATACAAATATATGGTGTTTAAATTAGATAATATTTATAAAGCACTTAACAGTGCCTGGCACATAATAGGTACTTAACAAATGCTTGTTTCCTTCCTTTTCAGAATCTCTGAGTTGGAAGGAGTCTCCAAGATCATCAAGTCTGACCTATACCTGAATAAGAATACTTCTAAAACACCCAATAAGTGATCATCCGGCCTTTGCTAGAAGACTTCCATTCAATGGGAGTCTTCTACATCATGAGGAAGCTTATTCTACTTCTGGAAACTCTAATTGTTAGGAAGTGTTTCTTTCTGTTAAACCTTATTCTGTCTCTGCAAAGTCTGCCCTCTTAAATCTGCCCTTAAGAACAAATCTAATCCCTCTTCCACATGGCAGGTCTTCAAATACTTTAAGACAGCCATCATACCACACCCTACTCACTCTCCAATCCTTTACTTTCCCAAGTTGAATATTGCTTCAATGGATTATATTATGGCATTCTCCAAAGGCTCTTAACATTATAGGAAGATAGATTTGGAATCAAGAGGGACCTCAGAAGTCATCCAGTCTCACCCTTTCTCTTACAGATAAAAAAACTGAGCCCTAGAGATGTTGTTTACTAATCTAAGGTCACATAGATAATACATGGCAGACCCCTTGTACATGGCACAGGTTTGTGTACCATGCTGCCTTTCACTATCTTGGTTACCATTCTCTAGACATTTTCTACCTTATCAATGTTTTGTTTTGTTTACAAAATGTAGGTCTTAAAATTGAGTTCTAAATATGATCTGGTCAGGGAAGACTGTTGCCTCTCTAGTCCTGGATACAATTCTTTAATGCAGCTAAAATTCCAGATTTTTTGGCTTTCATGTCATGTTGACTGTTGACTTTATATTAAGCCCACAGTCTTTTAAAAGTCTCAGCTCTTTTTCCACTCAGTTCTGTTGCCCACTCAAGCCTCCCACATCTTATACTTATGCAGATGACTTTTTTTTTAAAGCTAAGTGTAAAACTTCACACTTATTTTCATATTTCAACTGATCTGTGACTCAACTGTTGTGGCTGCTGTTTTCATTGCTGCAGGTCACACCCATGCACACCCTGTCATCTAGGGTACCTCTTGCCTTCATCCTCCCTAAAAGCCTCCACAGCATACTCTAATTAAGAGTGCTAGGGGCCTTTTTCCTTGATGTTCTATGGTTACTTGTGGAGTATGCAGCTACCCATCAATTATCCCTTGTTCTTAATGCTGGACCAGCCCATTTTCTTTTCAAGACATACAGCCCTCTGATGACATCCTTTAAGTCACTTCTCTTGCCTAATTCTTGGTTGATAATATGTTACAGCCTACTCACGTCCAATACATGCCCTTTGGATGACCCGCAACTTTAATTCTTTAGAGACAATGATATTCTATGACTCAGCCATTTAGCATCACTGGAAGTGATTGTTTAAAAGAGCCTTTGTTTCAGGGAGAAATTGGAGTTCTAATGAGTGTTGCACAATATCCCAAAGGTAATCCAATCCTTTTCCTTCCCATCATTATCCATGTTAATAACTATAATAATAAGAGTAATAATAGCTAGCATTTATATAGCACCTTAATGTTTGCTAAGCATTATATAAATATTATCTCATTTGAGCCTTACTGGAACCATTGCAGTTCTTTTATACCTTTATTATTATTTTTTTAATTCACAACTCTATGAGATAGGTGCAATTATTGTTCCTATTATGCAGATGAAAAAACTGAAGCACAGAGTAGGTAAATGACTTGCTTGGGTCACACAGTAATAAGTGTCTGAGATCAGATTTGGTCAGATTTTTCTGACTCTAAATCTATCACTTTATCCACTGTAGCACCTATATGCAATATGGTATCAACTATATATGTGAAATTATGAAAAACACATTTCTACATTAGTCATGTTGCAAAAAAGGGACTAAAATAAGGTACAAAAATTATGCTTCAGTCTATACTCAGATTATATCAGTTTTCCATGGAGCTGGATAGCATTTTTCATCATGAGTCCTTCAGAACTGTCTTGAATCGTGGTATTAATCAGAATAGCTAAGTCATTCACAACTGATGGTGGTTCCAATATTGCTGTCATTTTGTACAATATTCTTCTAGTTCTGCTCACTTCACTTTGCATCAGTTCTTTTAAGACTTCCCAGGTTTTTCTGGAACCATCTTCATTTCTTATAGCACAATGTGTGCTGTAAGTATTGATAAGCATCCCCTAGATTTCCAATTTTTTGCCACCACAAAGGGGCTTCTATAAACATCTTTGTACATATAGGTCCTTTTTCTTCGATCTTTTTGGGATACAGACCTAGTAGTGGTATTGCTGGGTCGAAGGGTATGCACAATTTTATAAGGCTAAGCTCTTTCTAGTGATTGTGAATCTCATTTAGTTTCTGTAGTTCTGAGATTTGATGCATTAAGCACAATGCCATCTCTAAACAGGACCACATGAAGGATGCTCCCATTTCCAGGGAACCCCTTTTACCATTGAATGCTTCACTTGGTACCCTGCAGAATGAGACAAACCTATTTAATGAGCTTAGCTCTCTCTGTTCTATGACTCACTTGATAACCACAGTTAGAGACCCATTGTAGCAGATTACCTTTACTATATCTGTCAAAGTATTCTTTATGATTTTGAAAATATGCATGAGAGATGCCTTGTTGGAGGAGAGAATTTTGACCTGTAGAATCAAATGCCTTTTTTATATTTAATAGTCATCACAGTAGGTTCTTGAGGTCTTTTTAATCTTTCAGTCAGTTTTGTGATGGTTGTAGCCTGCTGTCATGAAAAACCTATCTATTCCCTCTTCATACCTTCAGCAAGGATACCCATGATGCGTAAGTAGATTATAATTATAAAAATCTTTGTGGCGTTTGGAAATTAGGAATAAGGATTCTCAATACCTTGAGAACTGATCTTAATATCTTCAAAACTGCGTTGTTCCCAGATGCTTCTCCCCATCTTTGTTTTTTGGGAGTTATTTCTACTTCCTCATGCAGTGCCTTGGGGCACTGTTAGCATCTAGATGAGTTACACTGTCATTGATGGAGGAAAGGATGACAAATCAAACAGAACTTTTCCTATTTTTGCTGTTTATTGCTTTCCTTCCAGTTTTATCTTTAAATGTCCTTTGGATGACTTTGCTTGGTTGGGTCCCTTGCCAAGTTTTCTTTCAGCTCATTTTCTCTGGTATGGTGCCATTTTGTTTCATGAGATGTTATTGACCATACTCTTCCACCATCCTCCTCCATAAAATTTCACAAATGAGCTTATACTGATCTGATCTTTTCCAGTCTACTTTATCTCTATTGAATTTTACCTTATTCTCTCCTACTAAATTGCATCTTATTAGATTCAGCCCAGCAATCTATTCTGTTCAATTTTTTTTTTTTATCCTTTGGTCTATCATTCCCTGTGTTGGCTCTTTTTAATAGATTTATGTCACCCGCAGATTTGATAAGCATATCAGTATGTCTTCATCTAGGTCATTGATAAAAATGTTAAATTTCACATGTTAAATTTGCCCTGAACAAATTCCTGGTGAATTCCACTAGATTTCCTTCCAAGCTGCTCTCAAACCATTGATGACTGCTTTGGATACAGCCATTCAGCAAGTTCTGAAGCCACCTAACTATGGTCTCTCTCACTTCTCTCTATCTTTTCCATGCAAATAACATGAGAGATCTTGTCAATTGTTTTAGCTAAAACCAAGGCAAACTCACTAATAAGAGAAATATAAAATTAAAACTCTGAGGTTTCACCTCACATCTATCAAATTAATAAAAATGATAAAAACAAATGAAGTCAATGCTGGGGAGGCTGCGAGACTATGAGCTGGCGTAGTTATCCTGGAAAACAGTTTAGAATTATGTGAGAAAAATCACTAAACATTTCACATCCTTAGACCCACTTTCTGGCATATAAAGCCTCTAAGTGGCATAGTAGATCATCCCAGGCCTGGAATCAGGAAGATTTGAGTTCAGATCTGGCCTCAGACACTTATTAACTGTGTGACCCTGGACAAGTTACTTAACCTGTTTATCTTAGTTTCTTCATATGTAAAATGGGGATAATAATAATAATAGTAGCACCTACCTCCCAGCTAGTTTTCCATATATTCCATACCTCTTATCTTCATACAC
Source organism: Notamacropus eugenii (assembly GCF_028372415.1). Lineage (NCBI taxonomy): Eukaryota > Metazoa > Chordata > Mammalia > Diprotodontia > Macropodidae > Notamacropus > Notamacropus eugenii. Next base: position 412,521,486 of record NC_092873.1, read on the forward strand.
TGGTTAATCAGACTACTCTGTTATTGGAACTCAAATCTCCCATCTCCTTGCCTTTCATACCTCCTGCCAGCTACTGTGCTAAGGTCATGGCTGACTAGGTAATTAAGGAAGGTTCATTGGAGAAGTCGGCTTTTGAGTTGGGCTTTAATGGATGGGTAGGAATTCAATGAATAAAAGGAGGTGACAAAGTATTCTAGGTCTAGGGAATAGTGTGGGAAAACCATATTGATCTGAGATATCACCTCATACCCATCATATGGGTTAAATGATAAAAAATGGAAAATGACAAATGTTAGATGGGCATGAAAAAACAGACGCCTTATTATTCCACTGCTGATGGAACTGTGCAGTTGTCTAGCTACACTAGAAAGCAACTTGAAACTATGTCCAAAAAACTATTAAATTATTTTTGCCCTTTGACCTACCAATGCCACTGCTAGGTCAATAACCGAAAGGGTTATTGAAAAGAGGAAGAGGACCGCTATGTGCAAAAACAGCCATCACAAATCAATAGCAACAGCAAAGAATTGGAAATCGATGGGATACAAAACATGCTATCTACCTTCAGATAGAAAGATGAATTCAAGAGTACAGATTGAGGCATAATTTCTTTGCTCTTTCTTTTTCTGTCTTTTTTTTTGACATGGCAAATGCAGGAATTTGTTTTGCATGATTAATAAATTATTATTATTAAAAGATCTTTCCTTTATCTTTTTTTGACATGGTGAATGTAGGAATTTGTTTTGCATGATTAATAATTATTATTAAAAGTTTTTTCCTTTCTCTTTTTTAATATAGCTAATGCAGAAATTCTGATTTGCATGATTATACATATTTATGATGCATTTTATTTTAGTTACCTTCTCAAGCAAGGGTTGAGAGAGAGGAAGGAGGGAGAGAGAATTCAAAAATGAAAATAAAGTAAAATTGAATTCAAGCAAAAAAGAAAAAGCATATTAATAGGAAAATGCAGCTTGTATGAAGGGGACAGTGGTGTAGTCAGAGAACAGTTCCATTTGGCTACGTTATAGAGTAGTACTGAGTACAGAGTACTGAGAGGAATATAATGAGATAAGGCTGGAGAACTAGCGTGGTGCCAGATAGTGAGGAATCTTAAATAATATGCTAAGGAGTTGGAATCTTATTTGATAGACAATGGAAAGTTGTTGAGTGGTTTGGGGCAGAGAAATAGAATGATTTACATACAGAAGGAAAGTAAATCTGGCAGTGGTGAGAAGGACGTGTTGGAGTAGAGAGAAGACAGAGACAAGATGACCTGGTAGAAGGATCACAGATCATAGGATCTTAAATTTGTTCTGGAAGGGCCCTTTGTAGTCATTTTAGCACCCAGAGAGGAGAAAGTGACTTGCCCAAAGCCACATAAAGTGACAGGGTTGAGATAGGATCTGAATCTCAATTCTTTGACTCCAAAGTTTTCATTCATTCTTTCTATTGCAATGACTCAGGTGGGTAATACAAAGGCCTCTTCTGGGGAGATATCAATAGTGTAGTAGACAGGACAGATGGGTGAGATACTGCAGTAGCAAAATTGACAATACTTGGTAAGTGATTGGATATGAGTTTAGTGAGAAGAAAGTAAAAAATAATTTGTTGTTCAGTCATTTTGACTCTTCATGATCCCATTTAGGGTTCTCTTGGCAAATATATTGGATTGGTTTTCCATGTCCTTCTTCAGTTCTTTTCACAGATGATGAAACTGAGGCAAGCAAGGTTAGGTGACTTGCCATGGTCACACAGTTAGAAAGTATCTGAGACTGGATTTGAACTTAGGAAGATGAGTCTTCTTGACTCTAGACCCAGTACTTTGTCTACTGTGCCATGTAACTACCCAGAATAATACAGTTTTTAAACGTGAGAGACATGGTGAATGGAAATAATACTGATAGAAATAGTGAAATCAGAAAGAAGAGTAGCTTTAAAGAGAAAAACAATGACCTCAGACTGAGGCACATTAAATTCGAGGTGTAAATAGGAGAAAATCAGGTCCATTAATATGATGGGTTTTGTTTTGTTTTATCTTCACTTGAGAACAAAGTGGGTCCTTATGTTGAGGTTAAATTAGGTTCTACTTAGACTTTTGCTTACTTTTTTCTTTTTGGTGCCATTTCAAAAGGCTAGGGGACAGAGAAGAGAGTGCTGGGATTGGGTATGGAGATCTGAGTTGGAATACTGTCTTAGACACTTACTGACTATGTGACTGTAAGTTACTTAATCACTTTTTGCCTCAGTTTCCTCAGCTGTAAAATAAGAGGGCTTGACCAGATAGTCTTTAAGTTCCCTTCCAGTAGTAAATTTATGATCCTCTGGTCCATCCGACCTCATACACAAGAGCACTGGTCTGTATCTTTACTGGCCACAAGGTGGACTTTAACTCCACAGAAGTTAACTTTAATTACACAGGTGGGGATCTTGTAATTTTATAGCCCGCATTCTGCCATCTCTTTACCTCTCTGCATCCTGCCCTTCGCCACCCTGCCCCCTTCTAAATACTGACCCATTACTGCATCCAACTTGTCCTAGTTGCTTTGTTATAATGTTTGCCAGATGGATGAGCCGGAGTTTGTGGAGTTTTTTTTAACCAGTGGAAAAATTCTTTCCACGATTTTCTTCGCTGAATTTGCTTTTCCATCTCACTGCCCCAAAACAAAAACCTTACTCATTCCCATTGTTGCCGAAGGGATCATTTTCAATATAAGAATTAGCATTAACTCTGAATTTGCAAAGTACTTCCTAAACATAGTAACCTTCTGAAGAAGGTGAGGATTCTCTGTTTCACAGACACAGACAGAAGTACTGGCTCAAGGTCACACAGCAAAGTCAGAGGTAAAAGAGCAATCAGCATTTATTAAACCATCAAGTCTCATTATTGTCATATTTTTCTCCCTTTACAAAATAAACTTACCTTGTGCTGATTTCAAAATTGGACCTGGATGACTTATGAATTGATTTTATGAGATGGCTTAAAGTTTACCTGGAGAAAGTAGAAGCCCTCCTTTCTGTTCTGAAATCTAGGGGATTCCATTAATTTACTTCAATAAACATTTATTAAGTGCTTACTGTAACAGATGCTGTGCTAGGCATTGGGATTATAATGAGCTGCTGACACCCTCTCACTACACCTTACACACCCCTCATGAGTGAATAAAAAGGTATTTAACAAGTGCCTCCTGCATGCCAGGCACTGTGCCAGGTCCTAGAAATTCAAATAGAAAAGTGACACAGTACTTGGCTTCAAAGAGATTACATTCTAATAGGCAGAAAGGCTTTAAAGATTCCCAGCAGCCCCTGGGACCCCTTGGAGTAAGAAGAAATGGGCTAGACTGGATGACTCTTACAGTCACTTCTGAGATTGTGTGAGCCTAAAGTGACCTCTACTTTGCTCTTCACTATTACAAATCATTTCTGAAAAGTTCAGTGGAAAATAGTAATAGGGAGAGGGGAGGAGGGAGGAGGGATTTTGTGTGTGTGTGTGTGTGTGTGTGTGTGTGTGTGTGAATATGTTTGTGTATCTATATGTTGGCATACACAAAAACAGCCCTAAGGTTGGGGTGGAAAGGGATAGAGAGACAATGGATAACTGGAAGTTTTTTCCATATATTACCTGTAATGTACACAATATTATTTTTAACATACTTTAAAAGAAAGCATGCTGGTAGTTTTGGAATTTGTTGAGAAAGATAAGAGTTTCAGCTTCTCTGAAGTTACATTGAAGGAAACAAGAGGGAATAAAGGTTTTATTGAGCACCTATTGTAAGCCACGTATTGTACTGAGCATTTTACAAACATTCTCATTTGATTCTCACAACCACCCTGTGAATCAGGTGCTATTATTATTCCCATTTTATAGTTGAAGAAACTGAGGAAAGTGACTAAGTTACACAGCTAGTAAGGGGCTTAGAAAAGAGGTCCTCCCAACTGCACCAATGAGGAATGTAGTATAAAAACATGGAATCAGGTTGTTGTATGAAAACATGCCCACTGCACTCCTTTAGTTCCCTTGCCTATAACAATTTGATGTATTATGGATTTGTCTGACAGTCTATTGAAACCTAACTCCCCTTCTCAGAATAATGTTTTTTTAATTGTGTCACCGTTGGGTAAGAGACATTTGTATAAGACTCCTCTGATTGGTAGAGATTGATTGTTCAGTACTCCACATCTGTGTGAAGGACTATGTTGGTGAGAGTTTGAAAAAAGAAAGATCCTGGTCTTCTGGTTTTTCTTCTGGTCCCTGAAGGGAGAAAAATACTGTGAGAGTCTTGAAGAGGAGCCAGAAACTTTAATCATGTCTCTATTCCCAGTTTGCACTAAAGACTTTGGGAATTTCCCCTTTAGTAAGATCTGAATCTTTTTCTCTTTTGATTGAGCTGAGTTATTTCACTACTAATGAGACACCTTATTTACTTTGTATCTTGCTTGGTATAGGTTCTTGTATGTATACTTTCTTGATGTCTGCATACTATCTGTTTGGATAAATAGATTTATTTGCTATTTGCTATGTGTGTTCATTTTGGAACTGGCATCTGGTACAATGAGAGTCAAGTCTTGGATATATAGCTTGATACTCTTTTCCTCGTAAGTGATGGTGTTCAGGAGTACAGCTTGAATTTAAAATTTTTTTCCCCTAGACTAACAATATTTAAAGAAGTAGACAGATATAATTCTATTCCACTACCCCCCTCTCTCTGATGAGGATAGAGTGCCAACCTCTGGCCTCAATCTTCTGTTTCCCCTGTTGGAAGGAATAATTCTTCCTTGGAGAAGGATGGGGTTAGGGTATTGAGTTATCTATACTTGGCTTCCTACAAGCCACGTTTCAACTCATGTGGACACATATAACTTACATGGTCAAAATACAGCACCCTCAGATGCCCCTATAAATGCATAAAGTAAAGTAAATTGGCCAGTCATGCTGGTACACACCTGGCAACAGCCCCTGATGCTAGGGAGGCTGGTAGATTGCTTGGGTTCGGGAGTTCTGAGTTAATCAGGTATACATACTAAGTTTGGCATCATTATGATGAGCTCTCAGTAGTAGGCCACCAGCTGTCTGAGGAGAGGAGAACTGATGCAGGTTGAAAAAAGAGATCTAGCTAAAGCTTTTAGCTGATCAGTGCTGGAATTGAGCCGATATTGGATGCTAAACTTCCAGCCTGGGTAAGATAGGGAGGTTCAGTCTCAAAAACAAAATAAAGTGCAGTATGAAAACAAAGGAAATAATTTACATTGAAAAAGTCATAAATTAAAAAAAAATAACCAAATTCACAGACTTCAGGCTAAGAACCCTTGCTTTATTCCTACATATCCATCCATTGAAAGAACAGAGAGATGATCAACAGCAGAGCATTTCTTTTGGTTGTGGACTCCATTATGAAATTTTAACTTTATGTGATCTGGCATTCCTCAGGAGACCCTGGTCAGATGGTGACTAACTGAACTCTTGGAGCCATATCTCTTTCATGTTGTGGTACCTTTTGTAAGCCTAGTTTTACCCCAAGCAGGATTTCCAACAGTCAAACTTGTAGACATGGAGTCCATTTTGGAGACTACTGCAAATCTAGCACAGCAAGTGAATCTAGAGAGAATGACAGAGATGCAAGTACAAGTTAATGAAGCAAATGACATTTTAATTGATTCTGAGGAAGTAAATTGATTGTGGTGTAGTTGAGCATACAGGCTTTTAAGGCAAACAGCTTGTTGAGTGCAGGATACCAGGTCTGGATAGAATGAGTCATTTAGGGATACTTAGTGCACAGGTGAAAACAGGATGTACTCTGTCAAATTGTGTACATTCATTTGGAGAATTGTCATTTTTATTGATCTACGACTCAGGCAAACCTTTGGAAAAGTCCAAACTTGAGAACACCATGTGAGTACCAGATCAAGGTGAGAGGTTGTGTTATTGGCTTGAAGGGAATAGTAGTGGCCTAGCTTCTCTTTCCCTGTGCAATTTCATGAGTTGGTTACCATGGAGAGTTAGAAGTTCATAGAGATGTTAAGTGATAATCTCTGTATTTCTGCCTTTTCATATTTTCTTTTTAAAAATCTGCTAACCAAAGAAGTTATAACATAGTTTGTATTTCCTGGTATAAGATTGACAGATTTGGTTTGTCCCCAAAGTTTTATGTCTTTTAATTTCCACCAAATAAAACTGAGTCACAGCCATGATACCTATGGTTTCACTTACTGTCTTTGTACAACAACATTCATTAGGTGCCAACTCTGTGCTAGGCTATAAAAAGGATAAAAAATGAAATAAACTCTATTCACAATGAGCTTACTTTCCAATGGGGAGACAACGGGTACATATTAAAGTATATACAACATAAATGTAAAGTTAATATAAATAGTAGTTAAATAAAAGGTCCTATGGGGACAGAGGACATTAGGTGTTGGGAAGAGGGGATCAAGAAAGGCTTCATGGAGAAGATGGTATCTGAGTTGCATCTCAAAGGAAGAGATACTGTTTGAGGTGGAGGCAAGGAGAGAGCACAGTCCAAGAAGGGGGAACAGTCAGTACAAAGCTGTGGAGGTAGGAAATGGAGTGTGAGGAATTAGGAACAGAGACAAAGCTAATTTGGAAGGATCCAAGTATGTGGGAAGGAAAATAATGGGTGATGAGGCTGGAAGGGTAGGTTGGGGCCATGTTATACAAAACATAGGATTTTATATTTTATTTTAAAAACAAGAAGAAACTGCAAGAATTGACTGAGAAAGTAAGTCAGATAGTCAGATCTGTACTTAAGGAAACTTATTTTGGTAGAATGGACTGAACTACCCAAAGACTTAAGGCAGGGAAACCAATTAGGAAGCTGTTGTAATAATCTAGGTGAGAAGTGATGATGGACTAAACTAAGATGTGACTGTGAGTAGAAGAAAGGGCCATATATGAGTTTTTCCCCCCTCCAATTAAATATAAAAACAATTTTTAACATTTGGGTTTTTTTTCAAGTTTTGAGTTCCAAATTCTATTTTTCCTTCTATCCCTTCCCCCTTCCCTGAGACGGTAAGCAATCTGATAGAGAATATATATGTACAATCATGTAAAACCTATTTCTGTATTAGTATGAGAGTTGCTTGAAGGAAGAATTGGAAAGATTCAGCCCATGATCAGATATAGTGGATGATGCTGAGATTACAAACCTGAGACGCTGGAAGGATGGTGAGGCCTTTTGAAAGAAATGATGGTTGTTTGTGTCATTTGTTTTCAAAGAGAATCAAAGACATCACAGGCTGATGACTTGTGTGTGAATTGGATTGATGTGAGGCAGAATTGTATGGGGAAACTGGGAAGAGAGGAGAGTTAGGGAGAAAAATAACTAGTTCAGTTTTGGATATTTTGAATTTAAGGTTTGTTTCGGGGATATCCAGTTTGTAATATCTAGTAGGCAAATACAGAACTGAAACTTAGTGGAGAAATTGGAGCAGAACATGTAAATAAGAGAGTATGTGCCTAGAGATCATAATTAAACTCACGGTAACTGATGAGGTTACTGAGAGTATTGAGAGAGAAAAGAAAAGGGCCCAGGACAGAACCTTGGGGAGCATATACAGGTAGGGAGCATGATAGGGATGATGAGCCAACAAAGGACACTGAGAACAAATGGTCAGACAGGTGGGAAGTGACCCATGAGAGAGGAATATCATGAAAACCTAAAGAAAACTCTAGGAGTAAGGGTGTGGTCAACAGTATCAAAGACAAAAGATAAATAAAAAAGCATTAGGATAGAGGAAAAAACCTCCATAGATTTGGCAATCCAAAGTTTACTGGGAAAAGAGGAGTGACTGTAATTGTTTTATGACTTTTTGCTGGGAAAGGGCAGCTGGGTGGCACAGTGGAAGGAGCACCAGACCTGGAGTCAGGCAGACTGATCTTGTGAATTCAGATCTGGCTTCAGACACTTACTAGCTGTTGGGCAAGTCACTTAACCCTCTTTGTCTCAGTTTTCTCATCTGTAGAATGAACTGAAGAAGAAAATGGCAAACCAAATGCCCAAATGGGGTCATGAAGAGTTGAACAAAACTGGAAACAACTAAATAACTGAAGCTGGAGAAGTGGAGAGGAGATGGGATCATAGATATATGTAGAGTGGTGGGCTTTGTTGAGAAGGACCTCCTCTTCTTCAGAGACTCAAGTAAAGAGACTGAGGATAATGTAGATGTAGAAAAGGGGAAAAGAGGGGACTTACTGTGAAATAGTCTTTTATTTTTTCGATAAAATATAAGATGAGGTCCTTGGATGTGAGGGTGGAAAAAAGAAATGTTTGAAGAAAATATTGGCCATATTTGGCAACTTATTGAATACATGAAGGATACACTGCAAGATATGAAGTTAGAAGAGGTCTGAAATAGTCACTGTGGAGGAGTGAAATAAATAATAGATTAGCAAAGAGTTGTAAGCATGGTCTTGTTGCAGTTCAAGGCCCAGTTGAGATAAGGTAACAAATTTGTAGAGGATTCAGTCAGGCACTTGGTATAATTTCATTCAGCTCCACTGCACAGCACATGAGTAGGACCTGAGGAGGTGAATGGTGGTAGTGTAAACTAGCTAGATTGGGAGGTGGAGAGGAAAGAGAGAGAGAGAGAGAGAGAGAGAGAGAGAGAGAGAGAGAGAGAGAGAGAGAGAGAGAGAGAGAATAAACATTTTATTAAGCACTTACTATGATACCAGGCATGGTGCTAAGCCCTTTATAAATATTATCTCATTTGATCCTAATAATAACCCTGGGAAGTAGGTGTTGTTATTATCCCTATTATACAGTTGAGGAAACTGGAGCAAATAGAGATTAAGTGACTTGCCAGCAGCACACACAGGTAATGTCTGAATCCAAATTTGAACTCAAGTCTTTCTGACTCTAGGGCTAGCACTTTAGCCACTGAAACATCGAGTTACCTCTAGATGGGCAAGGGGTGACACTGTGCTGTAAGCTACCTGCAGGACAGGATTCTGGAGTGATGAAGAGAGCACTAGTATGACCCTCTAGGACTGCATGAGAGGCAGAATTAGTTCAAGAGCTTTGGAAAGGAAAGACATTCTTCTTTCTTTGAGAGAGGACAAACATGGTTCTAGCCTTTCTTAGGGATCATCTTGAGTCACACGAAGGAGATAAAGTTTGGAAGGCAAAAATGTAAAGGAAGACAGCTTCTCCATATGTCTTTTCAAGTTTAACTCCTTAGAGATTTGGAGGAATTTCCCTTTGGGTGAGATCAGGGCTTCTCTTTAGGTGAGTTGAAATTTCGGCTCATCCTTGTGGATTTGCATGTAGATTTTTAATCTATAAAACTTCTCTGCTTTTTGTGTGCTTTTTGCTTGGATAAATAGGTTTACTAGATCTGTGATGATCTTTTAAGTAACCAGCTATGGTGAGAAGAAGCCAAGCCAAAGGATATAATCTTGGGATACCCTCCCCCTTTTAGTGACAATAATCAAGAAAAGTAGAAATTTTGAGATCTAAAAATCATACCTCTAAACTGGTGACATTTAGTGAGGCAGATAGGTATAGTTCTGGTCCAATAGCCTTCTCTCTCAGAAGAGAGCAGAGCTACAGTTTCATAGCTCCTTTTCCTATTTCCCTCAAAGCAAGAATCATAGTCTCCCTTAGAGAGTGGTGGGAAAATTCCATAGATATCTATCTATGTCTCCCCAAGAGTCCCTGTATCTATATTTAGAGATCCCATATGAATATGCCTATCTTACACTGACAGCACATACCTTAGAGGAACAATCCCGGGTTCAGGCTTTGCAAGGGGTAAGTGATAATGTTATTGTTCAGTCATTTTTCAGCCATTTTTGACTCTTCATGATCCTATTTGGGGTTTTCTTGGTAAAGATACTGGAGTGGTTTGCTATTTCATTCTCTAGCTCATTTTACAGATGAGGAAACTGAGGCAAACAAGGTTAAATGACTTGCCCAGGGTCACACAGTTAATACATGTCTGAGGCCACATTTGAACTCAGGTCTTCCTGACTCCAACTCAGCACTCTATCGACTATACCACCTATACCACACCACCTATCTGCCCCTTCGAAGCTCTGAGGCACAGGGAAAGATTAAATGATAGGAGATTATGATCAGATAAAGAAATTTCAGAGTTCTTGATCATGAAAGTGAAATGGTTATGGATGACAACAAGATTGAGGGTGTAACAATCTGTGTCTCTCTCCTGTGGCTCCTGGCTTAAACTTTCCCAGCACAGGACTACCACAGTGCAGGATCAAGCTCAATGGAATAATCTCCTTTAATCTAAGAAGAGATTTCTTCTGTCTTTTTTGGAAGGAAATACTGAGCTTCTCAATGGACTATGGCAATTTTCCCATAATACTTTTGGACTAGAGAGACTCATGATGGAGAGGGTCCTGAATGTACTTTTCCAAGAGATTTTGTTTTTAAAAGAAAAAAGGATGAGGTAGCTAGGTGGCACAGTGGATAGAGGACCAGCCTTGGAGTCAAGTCACATTTACTAACTGTGTGACCTTAGCCAAGTCACTTAACCCCATTGCCTCTCAAAAAAAAAAAAAAAGAGGAAGCAGGGGAAGTAAAGGGTCATTTCAAAAAATTTCTCTGACTCATTTTGCCAATCTGCAGATAATGAGGCTTTTCTCCTCCCCTTGGACAATGACAGACAAACCTCATAAGAAAGCCCTTTCTGTGCTCAGAAAGTTGAGGAGCCATTGGAGAGAGCCCCTGGATATTCCTGCAGCAAGGAGGACTGTTTGAACTGAAAAGAAACCCCCAGAGAAAGGAACAGGGAAGGTATTTTTGGTTGTTTCTGGCATTCTATTTACTTAGCTGATTTACTGAAGGGAGACAACAAGGCTTTCTACAAAGTTCCCTGGTTCTAGGGCTGACCCCCTGCCATGAGTGTCTTTAGTCCATAGGGTCCTGCCAAGACCAGTGTCCCCTGGCAAATGTGTGGGGAGGTGGTTTGCTTGGGGCTCTTGGTGGTTGGGAGTGCTTGTTGTTAACATATTTTCCTAATTTTATCCTACATGTCTATCTTAAGTAAATTCTCCTTTTTCACCACTACAATATGTTATCATGTGATTCTGCATAATTACTGGCTGGTTGTGGGAAAGATGTTCTAAGGGAACAAAGGCTCATAAGCATCAATTCCAATTTAAGCATTTAAATGGAGCTTTAATGTTTATAAAGTGATTTACATGTATTCTCTCATTTGATCCCCACAATATTCTTGTGAGATAGGTATTATTATTATCTCCATTTTACAGATGAGGAAACTGAGTTTAAATGACTTATCCAGAGTCACTCCCAAATCCATGGTTTAAGAGCCTGGAAGGAGCTAGAGGATGTCACTCTGAAGTTAGGCATTATACACATACTATACTGTCATCCCTTCCCACAACGTCTAGGTCAGAAGTTTTTAGCTTTTGATGTCACAAACTCCTTTGGCAATCTGGTAAAATTCATGGTTCCCCTCTCAGAAGAATGTTGAATATAATATAATGATAATAATATGATAAAAATGTTGAATTGTAAAGGAAACCAATTATATTGAAATATAGTTCAAAAAATATTTTTCAAAAATAAGTTTACCAGATTAAGAACTGCTGTGCTAGAACCTCATTCCTTCATGAATAATTTTCAATTTCTCTCCAACTATAGTCTTCTCCTTTACTTTTGAAAATGTTCAGATATTGCTAATCCCTTTCTAGTTCCCAATGTCTCCTCCCCTCACCTCCCATCCTATGGCAGAGAAGCATCTCAAGAATGAGGATATTGCCCTTCCCAAACTCTCAGTTAGGTCTGAGTCACCTTCTAAGGGCAATGAAAAGAAGCAACAAAGCTCCATAATACTCACCAACTTTAATAGGAAAAATATCCTTCCACAGTGATAGCACAATGTGCCATAACTGATTATGCATTTAATAGATCTTGGTCTCCTCAATGTTTTGCTCATAATGGCAGCCTATCTTCCTGCATCCAGAGCCCTCCCCGGAAGAGGAAGACTTTGGACTTCTCTGTGTTCAGAGAAATTCTCTCACCAGGGAAAGAGACATGAACTTGGCTACCAGGCATTGTCCTGCAGACCATGATCTTGTCTCTTGTACCTCATCTTTGACCCTCAACCCCATCTGCACAGAAGCAACTTATTCTTCTTGTTACTATGGGAATTTGGAAGCTTGAGATTGAAATGCAAAAGACTAAGTGAATTCCAGATACATGCTAATCCTAGTTCATCCATCTCCAGGTATCATTAAATCAAGAACAGTCCTGAATATCTGGTCTATTGAGTGAGAGGGTCTATGTACCACGATATGAGTGTCATCAAGTCAGACCTAGTACCCAGTTCCCCACAATGGGGCATTTATTCTTCATCAGTCTCCTTGTTCCTCTTCCCACCTTAATTTTAGCAGGATGTCCTGAATATGCTCTGTAGATATTTTCAGGGAAACAAATATGTCATTTTCTACATATTTGGCATATCTTCCAAGTACATATGTACGCATCCATAGGAGAGGAAGAGCTTTCAATGATTCTTGCAATGATTCAGTGTATCTTGACAAACTCAGAAGGGATCAAACTTAGTCCTGCTACAAATGTACTATATAGAAACATGAATACTTCTGATTTCCTGGTTCATTTGCCCCCTATAGCCACTGTTCTGTGGGTGGTAGGCAATGATATGTAATAACTGGATTCCTCCCTTCATTTTAAGTCCTTTACAGAGCTTGACAGTGAACTGTGTAGAATGATTTGCAGAGAAAGCCCACGCAGGTAGAAGATGTCCTTTAAAAAATACTGTAAGATATGAAGGATAGTAGTCATATTAGGATATGAGATCATATGGCATATTCTGAGAAAATAGTCATAGTCTTAGTTACTATATCAATAGATGCGTTCTGTCTGACTGTTTAGTTGTTGTGCATGTCCCAGGCTAAGTCACGTAACCTCTTTTTGCCTTGGATGAAGCTAGGTAGCTCAGTGGATAGAGTGTTGGGCCTGGAGTCAGAAGACCTGAGTTTAAATCCCATCTCAGACTTCCACTAGCTGTGTGACCCAGGGTAAGTCATGTAACCTCTGTTTGCTTTAATCCACTGGAGAAGGAAATGGCAAACCATTCCAGTATCTTTGCCAAGAAAACCCCATACAGAGTCAAGAAGAGTCTGACATTACTGAAAAACATTTATTTGCTATAAGGGAAGGTTCAGTTTGGGCAATAGGGGTGAGAGAGGATTCATCAAAAAATGACAGAGATGCAAGAAAAAGAAACATTTTAAAGAATGAGAATGGTGGTATTCTCCCTGTGAAAGGTATGTTTGTGTATATCTACTTTTATGCCAGTCTTTGCCAAGAATATGTTCGAACAATGCCGTTTCAAGAAAGCCCCAGGCATTTCACTTCACTCCCTTCCCTCTGGCCACCTCCTCCACAGTTTCCTTCCCAAATACCTACCTGCTCAGACCAAAGATTTCTTCCCTGGGTCTCCCGCCCACTATTTACCCTTCTCTCCCTCTCCCAATCCCTCTCTATTTATGGCATCATGAACTATGATCAAATCAACTCTCAATTGTTCCTGAATCGACTATGGCGATCTATAGTAATTTTCTTAGCCTACAGTGTGTCAACCTACAGTAACTTTCCTAGACTACAATGCCTCATTCTAGCCACTACTTTCTGATTAGAATGTAAAAGGGATTTCAAATTACAAATCTTTTGTATGTTTTAGAAGACTGATCCCTAGATATATACAACTTGTATAGATTCAATTGCAAAGTGTACATCTTGAACAGCTAGAATAATATTCATGCTCATGATTAGATCTTGCCAATACAATAAAAAAGATAATACCATCAAAGTTAATATATAGTCTTAATGCTATGCCAGTCAAATTGTCAAAAGAATACTTCATAGAATTCAATGTGTTGATCAGTTATGCTGATTTTTTCCTTTTCTTTTTCTTTTTTTGTTGGTTAAAAGAATACTGTTTGTTACAGGGGATTACTTTTGGTGGGGAGAGAAAGAGGAATACTATGTTGTGGTTGTTGTTCAGTCATTCAGTCATGTCCTACTCTTCGTGACCCCATGGAACATAGCAGGTCAATGCTGTCCTTGGGTTTTCCTTGGCAAAGATTTTGGAATTTTTTTGCCATTTTTTGCCATTTCTTTCTCCAGTAGATTAAAGCAAACAGAGAGTAAATGACTTGTCCAGGACATAAAGTTAGTAAGTGTCTGGGATTAGATTTGAATTTGAGTCTTCCTGACTCTGGGTCCAGAACTCTATCTACTGAATCACCTAACTACCTCCACACAGCACATAGCAGGGACTTCATAAATGTTCATTGGATATTGGATTACATTCAATATAACTTTAATATCTCTATGATCTATTTTTAATATACTCATTATTTAATATTTAATTTTTCAGTCTCCATTTAAGTTTTATGTCTTTTATTCATTTGTTCTTTGTATTATGATCTATCCAGGATGTGTTGAAATTTTCTGTATTTCTGTGATTGTTTATGAGTATTTTTATGCCCTGGAATGTTTACAAAATTCCTGTAGAATTTGAGGATTATGGACATTCACTAAGATTCCAAATCATTAACCTATGAGTACATAATCATAGGTCCACCAAATATTTTTCCAGCCTTCTGTTGGATTCTATAGCTTTCTTCTTCTTTATCTTTCTGATTTATTTTCCAGCTTTAACAGAGGAATATTAAAGATATCTGTACTTAATGCCTTAATGTGAAGATCACTTTAGATTTTAGGTAAACTTAAAGAATTTATTTGCTAGGTAGATCTCAGAAAAACCTAGAAAGCCTTAGATGAACTGATGCTGAGTAGAGTGAGCAGAACCAGGAGAATATTGTACACAATACCAGTAACATTGTGCAGTCATCAGTTCTGATAGACTTGGCTCTTTTCAGCAGTACAATAATCTAAGACAGTTACAAAAGACTCATGATGGAAAATGTTATCCACATTCAGAGAAAGAACCATGCAATCTAAATGCAGAGCAAAGCATACTATTTTCTCTTTTTTTTCTTTTTGTGGTTTTCCCCTTTTGTTCTGATTCTACTATTTCAACACGACTAATGTGAAAATATGTTTAATATGATTGTACATGTATAGCTATGTCAAATTACAGGCTGTCGTGGGGAGGGGAGGAAATTTGGAACTCAAAATCTTATAAAAGTGAACGTTGAAAGCTAAAAATAAACAAATAAATAAATAATGAATAATTTAGTTGCTGTTTCACTCAGTACATATAGATTTAATGTTGGCATTATTTCATTTTCTATTGCGTCTTTATTAGAATATAGTTTTCTAGTTTTTCTTTCTTGGTATTGTCTAGTTTTGCTGTTGTCTTATCCAAAAACACAATTGCAACACATTCTTTTCTGTTTATTCAGCTGAATCTTAATATATTTTCTTTCAGTTCCTTCTTACCTTGGATCTGTCTGAGCACCTATCCTTTAAGGGCATTTCTTATAGACAACACTTTCTTGTTTCTTTCTGGAGATTTCTCCATGCTTTCCTTTATTCTATGGTATTTATTGTGTTGGGGTTTCTTTGTTTGGCTTACTCATTTTTTCAGTTGTTCATTTTCTTCTGAGGTTTTTCCTATTAAGATTTCTTTGCTCTTCCCTGTATTTTGGTCCTCCACATTTGTTATTGCTTTGAGGGCAAGAGACAAATATAGACTAAATCATGACTACTCACTTGGACATCTTACTTGAAGTCTCAATAATAATTTTTTTCATAAGTATATGACAAGTTCTTTGCAACTTGGGTCCTCTAGAATAAATTACTGGTAAAAGGTCATGGACTTAAGAAATACTACAAGGCCTTAAGGCCTTAGTTTAAGCTAATGAACCCATCCTTTATGGCATAGTCCCATATTGAGTCTTTTCAAGAGCTAATCTCAGCACAAACCACACAAAGGTTTCTTGGTTCTGAGAGAAAGCATGCTTGGGGCTTGTAATATAAACATGTTTGCTTGAAGAAAAAATTAGAATGTTATCTTTGTAGGTCATCTGTTGATTGAGAAGATCTATGCATCCATTATTAATTAATTAATGTTTGTTGATTTGAGTTTGCATAAGTATTAAAATACTGTAGATGAGTTAGCCCATAACACAGAATATATTTTCCAGCCACCCCTAACTGATTCTAAGGAAGTCATAGGCCCACCACATGTCTAGCTTGGAATAGATCTGTGACCTTAACCCTAGCCAAAATGTCTGAAATTAATAGAAGGGGGGTAGTAGTAGATGGCAAGTTTATTTGAACTTTAATAACCAACAAAAAGGTTTGTTTTTTGTTTCCTTTTAGGGAACAAAAAAGAGATGGCCTTCTTGGTGAACAAGAAAGTCAAAGGTTTATGTGTATACCTTTCACATTTGTTTGAATGTATTTATGTAGGGCTTTTATCTCTTTTATTTTTAAATTTACCCTGAGTAGAGAAAGCAATCCTAATTAGGAAGAAGAGACCATTCTGGTCATTGGCTATACCATTTTAGAGTTAGTCTCCTACCTCTTTACACCCACAGGGCAGCCTTCCACCATAACTGTCATTTTTAAAAAATGGATTATACATGTATAGTTATGGAAAGCATACCAATAATGGTCAAAAAACTCAAGAAAAATAAAGTTTAAAAAAGTATGCTTCAATCTATATTCAGACACTACCAGTTCTTTCTCCGGGAATGGATAGTATTTTTCATCAAAAATCCTTTAGAATTGTCTTGGATCATTGTATTATGAGAACAGCTAAGTCATTCACAATATTGCTCTTAGTTTGTACACAGTACATTTCACATTGTATCAGCCCATATAGGTCTTTCCTGGTTTTTTTTTCCTTTTAGTACAGTAATATTCCACTATGATCACATACCACAACTTGTTCAGCCATTCCCCAATTGGTGGGCAACCCCTCAGTTTCTAAATCTTTCCCCCCAGAAAAGAGCTGCTATAAATATTTTTGTACATATAGGTCCTTTTTCTTTTAGTGTTTTATCTCTTTTAGGATACAGATATAATAGTGGTATTACTAGGTCAAATGGTATGCATGGTTTTATAGCTCTTTGGACATAGTTCCAAATTGCTCTATAGAATGGTTGAATCAGTTCACAACTCTACCAACAGTGTATTAATATATCATTTCCCCCACATCCCCTCCAACATTTGTCACTTATGTTTTCTGTCCTACTGGACAATCTAATAGGCATGAGATAGTACCTTATAATTGTTTAAATTTGCATTTCTCCAATCAATAGTGAGTTGGAATATTTTCTTCATGTGGCTATAGATAGCTTTGATTACTTCATCTGAAATTTTATTATATCTTTTGATCATATATCAACTGGGGAATGGCTCTTATTTTTATAAATTTAACTCAGTTCTCTATGTGTTTGAGAAATGAAGTCTTTATCAGAGAAACTTGCTTCAATTTTTTTTCACAGTTATTATTGCTAAATGTATTTTCCTTCATCCTATTCCCCCCACCCCTGTTTATTCTATTCTTTCTCCTTTCACCCTGTCCCTCCTCAAAAGTGTTTTGCTTCTGATTCTCCCTCCCTTAATCTGCTCTCCTTTCTATCAGCCCTCCCACTTCTCTTATCCCCTTCCCCTCCCACTTTCCTGTAGGGAAAGTTAGATTTCTCTGTCCAATTGAGTGCGTATATTATTCCCTCTTTGAGCCAATTCTGATGAGAGTAAGGTTCACTCATTTCCCCTCTCCTTCCCCCTCTTCCCCTCCACTATAAAAACTTTTATTGGCCTCTTTTATGTGTGATAATTTGCTCCATTCTACCTCTCCCTTCTACTTTCTCCCAGTACATTCTTCTCTTATCACTTAATTTTATTTTTTAGATATCATTCCTTCATATTCAACTCACACCTGTGCCCTCTGTCTATGTATATATATATATATATATAAATAGTCCTTCTAACTATCTTAATAATGAGAAAGGTCTTATGAGTTACAAATATCATCTTCCCATGTAGAAATATTAACAGTTTAACCTTATTAACTCCCTTATGACTTTCCTGTTTACTGTTTCCTGTTTTTTATACTTCTTGAGTCTTGTATTTGGAAGACAAATTTTCTATTCAGATCTCATCTTTTTTGTCAAGAATGCTTTAAAGTCCTTTATTTCACTGAATATCTATTTTCCACTCTCAAGAATTACATTCAGTTTTGTTGGATAGGTGATTCTTGGTTGTAATCCTAGCTCCTTTGCCCTCTGGAATGTCATATTCTAAGCCCTCTGATCCTTTAAAGTAGAAGCTGCTAAATTTTATTTTATCTTGATTGTGGCTTCACAATATTTGAATTGTTCCTTTCTGGCTGTTTGCAATATTTCCTCCTCATAAACTGTCATTTTATACATAGACTTATTTTGAAAGAATTCTCCCTTAGACGAGGATCCAAGAAATACAGTTATCTGAAACTTGTAAAATGAGTCCACATTTTGGTCTGGGTCTGGGCTAATCTCAACTAAAGGAGGTAAAGGATAAATCTTGAACTAAAAGATAATCAAGGCAGGATTTGTTATTGTGTCGTTTCAGTCATGACTGACTCATTGAGACCTCATTTAGGACTTTTGGCAGAGACACTGGTTTGCCATTTCCTTCTCCAGTCCATTTTATAGATGAGAAACTGAGGTAAACAGGGTAAAGTGTCTTGCCTTGGGTTACATAGTAAGTGTCTGGGGCCAGATTTGAACTTATGAAATTGAATCTTTCTGATTCAAAGCCCAGTACTCTCTCTACTAGCTGTCCCTAAGGTAGTATAACCACTTCTTACTCCCCAACTCCTGGTTTACTTCTCTGTTTCCAAACCAGAAATTAACAACTCATTTTGGGAAGATTTTGCAGGAAGTCTCTAGTTTTTCTGTAGACATCGTCGAGCCAGACAATGCCAGTAATATCAGAGAAATTACAGTGGAAATAAAGACTCTAATGGCCTCAGAATGCTTCTCCTATTAGAAATTGGCCCCCTTTGCCCCTATCATATTGGCTTAGATCTGTAATGGAAGCCTGATACATATGCAGAATGGCTGGGACAGTGGTTTTCCACTAGAGAATCTGAGAGATTTGCTTCTAGGAGAATCACTGTGGCATGTAAGGGAAGTCCCTGAGAGGGACTGGAGCATGTGTGGACACTCTGTAACTAGTTCCATTTAACTAACCACATTTTTGGGAGGACTTTTTTTTTTTTTTGATTTGTATTATAGCTGCACTTAACAGTACTTTCAAAAGGGCTTGAGTCAGCTTCAACAGGCTTTTTTGCTACATTTGCTTCTGGGGGAACTGAGTGATTCCTCCACTCAGAGGTTCAATGTAAGACTGTGGTAAGGACTTTAGGGCCTCCTTCCTTCCCTGAGACCATATGGCCCCTGAGAAATGGTCCTTGGCCTTCTTGTTTGTTCTTCTGTGTTCTAAGTGCAGGGAGTGGACTCTCCAGCAACAGGAGAGAAGCCACAGGAATCTGGGAGTCAGAACATAGGCTGGATGTCGCCAGCCTAGCATCTAGCATCAATGCTAGAGGAGCAGAGTAATCTTCTGGACCCAGTTCAACGGTGACCGAGATGAACGGTCATCCAGCAGTGATATTGTCTTTGGATGTGAACTTAGTGGGAGCTATGCTATGCTTAGTGGAAGGAACTGAGCTAAATTTTGAGCTTCCTTTCCCAGAGATCAAGGCAGAATGGGGAAGAGTTTACTCTGGATGTACTAGAAGAAATGTTCAAATTTATCAAAAGAAAAAAGAAAAAGGAATGTTTATAGTTTTGTTCTTGCTGTATCTTCATAGTATGTATTTTCGTTTTAAGTATCTAAATGGAATTGGGATGCTGTTCACTGGCCTTTAACACATGAGAAGAACACAGCTAATGGGACTGAATGACAGTAGAAAAGATATCTACAAACCTAGAATCCTGAGGAAGAGATATACCCTACATGTCCCAGAAGAAGTGGGGCCAGAGTATATGTGCTACAGAACTTTTTACCTCCACCTTCCCAGTTGTTCTTTTACTATATGCCCAACCTCGAATCCTCTTGCCCCTTCTCTCATCCAGCTTCTAAAAGTTGGAAAGCAAATAAGGGGAAACAAATAAGTGCCCACTATGTGCCAGAACCTTTGCTAACCACTTTACAAATATTATCTCATTTGGTCCTTACAACAACCCTGTGAGATAGGTGCTGTTATAATAATCTTCATTTTACTGATCAGGAAATAGAGGCTGAGAGAGGATAGGTGATTTGCCAAGGGTTACATAGCTAGTAAATCTCAGAGATTTCATTTGAATTCAGCTCTTTTCTGACTCCAAGTCCAAAATCATGTAACTGCCTGACCATAAAAGTCTTTGTTACACTAAGATTTCTGAAATCTTGAGCTGAAATTCTAAGTTGGAATCCCAGTACTACCATGGAAAAGGATTTGACTCTAAGGTAAGAATTAAAGGCTTTTTAGAAAGTAACAATCTGAAAAAAAAAAAAGGTGGAGGTAAGACCAATATTGAGGCACCTAGGTGGCACAGTGGATAAAGTGCCAGCTTTGGAGTCAGGAAAAGTTGACTTCAAATCCATCCTCAGAAACTTACTAGCTATGTGACCCTGGGCAAGTCACTTAACCCTGTTTGCCTCAGTTTCCTCATGGGTAAAATGAGTTGGAAAAGGAAATGACAAACCACTTCAGCATTTTTTCCAAGAAAACCCCAAAAGGGGTCATAAAGTGTCAGACATGACTGAAACAACTGAACAAGCACAAGACAAAGATTAGAGTAATCTATGATTGATGAGTTCAAGTTTAGTGAGAAAGGTACTAAATTGTACCTCATTGTTTATTTCCTTAAAAAGCATTCTCTAATATTATCTATTTTACTTTTCATTAAAGAAGTTGCCTGTGAACATTACTGAATTTTATTTTTGATAGAAAAGCAATTTTATTTCAATTAACTATGTCTGTGTTTTAAGCATGGGACTTCAAAGCAACTAAGGTATCTACTGCCACCTGGGGGTAAAAAAATTCTAACTGTAAGATCAATTATTTTCAGTGGTGAATGAACATCTCAAAAATCAAGTTTGCAAATATAAACATATAGCATAAATATGTTATGTAAATAGATTTACTTTTCTTAATGTAAGTAGACAAATCTTACTGCTTTACCTAAGTTTATCCTTAAATCTGCTATTATTTTATAGGACTTTTTTCATAGAGAAAACTGACAGTTGAAAAAAGCCCACATTCAAATTGGAAACTTCATGGAATCATTTTATGACAGTATTTTAGGGCAAATTAAAAGTTGCTGAGTTAGTTCATGATTCTAGGAACTTTTTGGTCTTTTTTTCACAAAAAGTCTAAATTTGGGGTTCTTAACCTGGGGTCTATGAACTTGTGTATTGGTTTCCTTTGTGATCCTGTGAATTTTATTTTATGTATCTTAAGAACATTAATCTGAGAGGGAATCCCTAGGCTTTACTGGACTGTTGAAAGGGTTCATGACAAGACAAAGGTTAAGAACCCCTTTAACTAGTTAATAAAAATGCAGAAACATTGCTAATATTTTACATGAATTTAAAATACTTCCACCTGGAAAGACATATAACTATATGCAAAAGAAAAGTGAAAGTTCTTCCATTTCTAGGTGAATTTCCAATGAACAGTTTTCCAGTAGTAAAACTGTAAGGAGACACCAACACAATAAAGTCCACATGAAATGAAACTCAGAGAGGAAGATTTTTTTTTTTGTAGGATTTTGTACAAGAGGTTCTTTTCCACCACAGTCCTACTCTAATGCTATTTTTTTTTTTTTACAAAGAGGTAACACAAAGTCTTCAAAGGCTCCAGTGTATCCCAAGCATTGATAGTTTTTACCAAGATAGAAAGGCCCAGATGTCTGAGAATGAGCTTAGGTAGATAAGGTTATCACCAGAACATTGGCCACTAGGTCATGAATCTATGTCTCCTCCTGGATCACTGTATTATAGTGGTGTAGAGGCTTATTGTAGTTCAATAAAACTATGAATTCTGCCATTCAGGGTTATCCAGGGTTATCCAAGATGGACAGGTCATAGTGAAGAGTTCTGACATAAGGTGGAGAAGAAAATGGCAAATCAATCCAGTTTTTTTGCCAAGAAAATTCCATGGATGGTATTAAAAGGATAAAAGATGTGACACTGGAAGATGAATCCCTCAGGTTAGAAGGTCCAATACGCTCCTGGGGAAGAACAGAGGACAACTATAAGTAGCTCTAGTATTAATGAAGCAACTGGGCCAAAGTGGAAAGAAAATTCAGCTGCAGATGTTTCTGGTGATAGAAGAAAAGTCTGATGCTATAAAGATCAATACTGTATAGGAACCTAGGATGTAAGGTCTATGAATCAAGGTCATCTGGATGTGAGCAAGATGGAAAGGAGATGGAAAGATTAGCATTGACATCTTGGATGTCAGTGAATTTAAATGGAAAGGAATGGGTGAATTTAATTGATTACCACATATACTACTGTGGGCAAGAATTCCTTGGAAGAAATGGAGTAGCCCTCATAGTCAATAAAAGGGGTAGAAAAACAGTACTAGGGTATAATCTAAAAAAGTGACCAAATAATATCTCTTTGAATCCATGATGGACATCTCTAACTATAAATCTTGGGGTACTTTAAGGATTACAAAGAACTTCCATTACAAAAATCCTACAAACTAGATAGTGCAAGTGTTATTACCCACATTTTTGCAGATTAATAAACTGAGCCTTGGGGTGCTGGGACTTGAATCAAGGTCTCTTGACTCCAAGTCCAGCGTTTTCCCCACTATACCACTTCTGTGCTTTTAATTTAAAAACATTCTTTTTCAGCCAAAGTAAAATAAAGTTTATTAAAGACTTGCCATATTGGGTGGACTCTTAAGAAGCCTAAGCATTCATGATACTTGTATTGACAAGCAGGCCAGATAGAATCTCAGCTAGACAGAATCTGAGCTGGATTGAATCTGAGCACCTTCATGGAGGCCAGATGGAACTTATATACGGAAAGAACATGGGAAAGATCTAAAGATGATCTAGTAGTCTCTTAATTTTATTCTTTTTTTTCCTTCAAAAAATATGGTTAACTTTATTTTCTTTTAAACAAAATTTAAAATAAATAATATTAAAATATTACATTTATATAATATATATACAAATAAGTGGTGGTGTTTTCCTCACACAATGCTCTTAATTTTATTCTTTTGAATATTGAAGCAAGTATAGAACAGAGGTAGCATGATGTAATAAACAGAGGGCCCAGTTCATGGTTAGGAAGACCTACGTTTAAGTCCTGCTTTGGCTACCTACTGGATATATGACCTTGGATAAGACATTAACCTTTGAAAAATTGTAGACCAGGTTCTGATCTCCATCTGTAGAGGGAATTTACTCCCTGGGAATATATATATAGTAGGTCAATAAAATTACAGGTTTAATGTAAGTAGAAAACTTAGAAAACTAAATAAATATGAGAGGGCCTATTTTCTATGTTGAAATTTCAGTTGCTGGGGGAAAATAAAATTGTATGAAGATATTCAGTCCATTAGATAAAGTGTCCAAAGAAAGACAAACTTTTCCTGAGGACCTCAGATGACTATGTTAGGAACATATATTTGAAGGCAGAAAATACCTGAGGTAATAATGACTACAGAAACTGTGGCCCATCTGTTCCTTTATATGTGACTGTTTTTAGAGTTTTGAAGTTTGTAACTGACAAAAATAATAAATCAAATAACTATTTGGGAACTCTGGGAAAATGTTTCTAGGATTTGTGGGTTCAAATCTGACAGAAAGATGAATTATTTGAATTTTACCTCATAAACTAAAGATTAGACACCATTTATTGGGAAGCTTTGATTTGAGGCATTAGAGGCTATTAAGACACCAGCAGAAGAGGGGTTAAGAGAAGAAGTTATTTATAAGATAAAAGGAGGAGGAGGAAGAGAAAAAGGAGGAAGAGGAAGAGGAGGATAAAGAAGAGAAAAAGAAAAGGAAGAAGAAGGAGAAGAAGGAGGAGAAGAAGAAAAAGAAGAAAGAAGAAAAAGAGAAAGAGGAAGAAGAAGAAAAAGGAGAAGAAGAGGGAGGAGGACGAGCTGAGCACAGGAGGCATCACAAGGAGTTGAAAACATGTAATAGAAAACTTCTAGCTGAAGATTCTTTATTTTTAACTTTCCTTGACATACTGTTATTTAGTTTTTAAATTTTATTTTATTTTCAGTTCTAAAATCTCACCCTTCCACTTCCACTTCCTTACTCATTGAGAAAACAAAACTTAAAAATTCCTACATTAGCTATGTCACACACATACACACATACACACACACACATACACACACACAATCTAGAGGTGGATAGTGTGTTCCATAATGAGTCTCTTCCACTGTGGTTATTTCTATTGTGTTGATCAGAGTTCCCAAGTCTCTCAAAGTCATTTGCCTTCTAAACATTGTTCTTTTTTATATAATTAATTAATTACTTTTTTAGTTTTCAGCATTCACTTCCACAAGATTTTGAGTTTTAAATTTTCTCCTCTTTTCTCTCTTCCCCCCCCTCCAAGACAGCATCAATCTGATATAGGCTCCACTTATACATTCGAATTAAACATATTTTCACATTAGTCATGATGTAAAGAAAAGAATTAGAACTAATGGGAGGAACCACAAGAAAGGAGAAACAAAACAAAACAACAAAAGAAAAGGAGAGCAAAAAGTACATTTCTATCTGCATTCAGACTCCAAAGTTCTTTCTCTGGATGTAGATAGCATTTTCCATCATGATTCTTTTGCACTAAACATCATTCTTACTGCACACATTTGTCTCTTGGTTCCGCTCATTTCACTTTACATCAGATTACACAGGTCTTTTCAGGTCTTTTTGAAGTTATCCCCTTCATCATTTCTTACAGTGCAAAATTATTCCATCACAGCAAACCACAATTTCTCCCACCCCCCACTTAACAGTATTTTATTTTTTCTAATTACATGCAAAAATAGTTTCCAACATTCATTTTTACAAGATTTTGAGTTCCAAATATTTTTCTCCCTTCCTCCTCTCCCCTTTCCTGAAGACAGCATGTGATCTGATACAGGCTATATATGTACAATCATATTAAACATATTTCCATGTTAGTTATGTTGTGAAGGAAGGATCAAAAAAAAGGGAAAAAACCATGAGAAAGAAAAAAAAAAGAGAAACTAGTATGCTTTGATTTGCATTTAGACTCCATAGTTCTTTCTCTGGATGTGGATAGCATTTTCCATCATGAGTCTCTTAGAATTGTCCTAAATCATTGCATTGCTAAGAAGAGCTATCTATCAAAACTGGTCGTTGCACAATGTTGCTGTTACCATGTACAGTGTTCTCCTGTTCTGCTCGCTTCACTCAGCAGCAGTTCATATAAGTCTTTCCAAGTTTTTCCGAAATCTGCCTGCTCATCATTTTTTGTAGAGCAACAGTATTCCATTACATTCATATAACACAACTTTTTCAGCCATTCCCCAAATAATGGGCATCCCCTCAATTTTCAATTCTCCACAAAAAGAGCTACTATAAATATTTTTTTGTACATGTGGGTCCTTTTGCCTTTTATATACATACCACAACTTATTCAGCCATTCCCCAATTGATGGACATATCCTTAGTTTTCAATTCTTTGTCACCATGGAAAGAGCTGCTATAAGTATTTTTGTATATGTGTCCTTTTCTTCTTTCTTTGATTTATTTGGAGTGCTGGGTCAAAGAATATGCATAGTTTAATGGGGTTTTTTTGGAGGGGGGTATAGTTCCAAATTGCTTTCCACAATGGTTGAAACAGTTCACAGCTCCACCAACAATATATGTGTTCCTGTGTTCTCATAGCTCCCCCAGCATCTGTCATTTTTTCTTTATCATCTTTGTCAGTTCTCTAGGTGCAAAGTAGAGTTGTTTAAATGGTTTTAATGTGCATTTAAAAAATTATTAACAGTTGATTCTTTAGCTGCTTTGCACATAACTTGCTGATTATGACAGAGACGTTGATTTGCTGATTGGCTGGAGAAGGGCTGGAAACTCATTGTCTGAGAGCTGAATCCTACTGTTTGGAGAATACTTATGGACTGACCTTACTGCTTTCTGTTGCCATCTAAAAATTTCAAGAAGGGAAACTTATCAGGAGTGCTTATGACACTCTATTTTTCCTCCTTGTTTGAGATAATGAAACAGAGGAAAAGACAGGCTTTGCTCTGAGAATAGGCTTGAAGGTGATTCAACAAAGTGGAATTCCTTTTGCCATTTGTAGATCTGAGGAGCCTGGCTCTCTATCGCTTAAGTGAAATGCATGTCACTGAGAGAGCATAACATTGTTCCGTGTCTCACTGAGAGTGGCTGGGAACAAAAAGTTTATCACCTCTCTATCCCCTTTTCAGAATCTTATTTTCCAATTTCTCTCGAATTTTCCCCAAGTTTTCCTTTTCTGACTTCTTTCCTCCTTCTATATTAACCTTTTCCACATGCCTTCTAAAGACCTAAAGAAAATACCATAAGATTTCTTTTTACTCCAGACAAGTACCTAGTTTTGCTATATTTCCAACTACCTCATTTAAGTGAAACACGGGATGCCTCCTTTGTTGGGAACAGGACAGACAAAATTAGTCACCTAGAACACATGGATGGTACAGAACACAATAAAGACTTATTCTGTAATTTCTGGGTCCTTCTTTGTCAATCGCTGGTGAGTGTTTTCCTTCTCGGTTCTATTGAACCACAGAACTCGTGATTTTGCTGTTATCTCCCAGTGTTCTTTCATTGAATTCAACACTCACAAATAATTTTTGTAGTTGAACAGTTTTTCTCAAAAAAACACATGAGAGATGAACTTTTCCACATATCTGCCAAACAAGGGCACATTAAAAAATAGTATTTTGGTGAAATGTAGCTGCAAGTCAGGGAATACTACAGTTGAGCATAACTTAAAGAGCAATGGAGAGGTATGCAGAGATGTAACACATGACAAGTGAAGAATTACTCAGTACATGTGGGGGACAAGATGCTATTGAAGGAAAGTCTTACTGGAAGAATGGGCTGGTCACATATAAAACATAAGGAACAACCAAAGGGCAGACCACGTGCTCTGTGGAATCCATATATTATTGAACATAAGGAAGATCCTAAGCATGTCAGGGAGATGCTCTTGCAGTGGAATTATGGGAGGACATGTACCAGAGTTGCACAGGATGGGAAATCATGTGATCTGCATCAGTAGAGAAAATACATCACTGAAATCACACATCCATTGACATATTGAAATATTGGAGTCTGCCATTTGTAGTTTGGGCAACAGAGTTAGAGACAAATTAAATAATTGAAGATTAGCCAAGATGTTGGTTGAAACACTAGGAGTTAACATCCTCTGACTTCCTGAATCCTGGTTACCTTTAGTCTAAGAACAAGGGTTCCTTTTCAGTCTTATCTTTGTAGTCATTATCTGGGTAAGACAGGAGGTAAGCAGGTGAGGTCATTTTCAAGTGTGGCTCTGTATTAAAAGAATAATGAATAGGTGATGACAAATGGCCATTTATTCATTCATTTGTAACTGGGAGGGGTCAACATAGAATAAGAATAGGTCTCACTTCCTCACTTCCCCTTATCAACCAGAAAGAGGTACAGTCAAGACCTTCACAAAACTTGCCTAATTCTGCCTACTTGGTTGGCTGAGAAGTAGAACTTTCTCCACTAATCCCGCCCAGGTAGAAAAAGGGTTTAGCCCTAAGGCACCTTAGTACCATACTCTCCATACAATGAGTCACACAATGAGGACCAGGAGAAAATCTAAGTGAGTCCCTTATTTCAAGCTTTAAAGTTCTGCTTGTTGGAAGAGTTATAAAATAATTCATGAGACTAAATATAATTCAAATAGCCCCCAGGATAGTAGGGGGAGGTTTTACCCACTGAACTAGAACCCTCCAAAATGTTTAGAACATCTTCAGAATTTTCCTGCTCTCCCCATGCACATTATGATTGCAAATAATGACATGTTCACAATGGAAGCAAATTCATGTATAAAAAGAGAATCAGACTTACAAACTACATAGGTATTAGAGGGTAGGAGATTAGAATAGGAAAACAGACATTGTTTTTCCCCTCTTTTTCGTCTAAATGATAGGCTGATGAGGAAGAGGGAAAGAGACTAACAAAGCAGGACCCGCAGAAAGAGTATTCTACTATTGCTGGGGTAGACCCCAATACTAGGTAAAACCAAGCTTGGGTCTTGCTTCTTGGGCTGTCACTATTGCTGCCACTGCTTTTGGTGTGTCAAGCTTCTGGCCATACTGTGTGCCAGATAGTATCAAGCTATCCTTTTGTTGAAACCAGCTCTGAACCACTTCTCCTCTTTATCCCCTCCTCAGGTACCACCACTCTAGAAGAGCATAGCTCTTCCCCTGGCTCTTCAATCCAAACCCTATCCACCAGCTCCTCACAACTCCCAGATGGTATAACACTCTTTAAGTGAAGGTGGCATAGCAGTACCAGATCTCAAAAATACTATTTAAGACCCTACTGGGTAGTGGGAAGGAGTTGGGTGTGAAGTGGTGGGGGAAAGAAGTTTAACTGATACAAAGCCCCTCCTCCCTTTGAAGTCTTGGAAACCTTTTTAAAAACTTCTTTTTAGAAATAATATTTTCTCTAGCCTAAAATCCTTTCTATACCTTTCCCTTGGGAAAGTGGGTAGAGCAAAAGCTACGGTCTCCAAGGAATAGAGTGGAAATCCACCATTTTTCTAGAATCCTAGATAAGATCCTTTCCTCCCTTCCTTTCATGTCCCTTCCTCTCTATCCCCGTTCCATCCTTTAAGTGCTCAACTATACATGTTTGTAACAAGGGTATTGTTTTTCAAGTTTTCTTCATGAGGGAGGGAGGGAGAGAGAAAGGGAGGGAAGTAGAAGGGAGAGCAGGCACACTTTCATTGACTTAAAAAAGAAAAAACAAAACAAAAAGAAATGTTATTTCTAATGTTTCGAGGTAGAGACATGTTGGAAGGCATGGATGGTATTTTGCCAATTTGAACCTGTGTATGTATCTGTCTCTGAATCTCTCTCCATCTCTGTCTCTGATTAAATATAGAGTAATGATAAATTAAATAAAGTTCTTTCTAGCAAATCTGTTACTAAAGTATAGTGTACAGCATTAATATCTTTTTCTTCAACAAGTCAACACCAAAAGCTTTAATGCCTCATATTTTATACACTAACACCATCAGCAATAGAAACTTACTTTTATTTTACTTAATGTTTACAAAACACATGTGTATGTTATTTGTTTGATCCTCAGAAAAACCTTCTAAGGTCATAGCACAAGAATTACTATTTTCATTTTATAGATGAAAAAGCCAAGTTTCAAAGAAAAAAACCAACAAATCAGCTTGCCCTTAACCACACAATTTGTATCTGATAGAAGCCTGAACTCAAGCCCAAGTATTCTGATGTCCACATCCAATACTTTTGCTGTGTCAAAACAATAGCTAAGGGAAGGTTTTGTTTATGGACCTTCAGGGTTGGTGGTCACCTCCCAGGTCACCTAGTTCAACCTGTATGTAAATAGGATCACTCATTTTCAATGAAGTCAAAATATAGTTTAAAAACATTAGTATCATGTATGGCAAGCAAAGAAAGTTAGGCTTCACAAAACTTCTCTCTCTGGCTCATAACCCCACCCAGGATTTCCCCGGGGATCATGAGAATTTGGCTTATTCTGAACTTACCTAAGGTTTTCACGAGGGAATGCCATACAATTGCTTGAAAGAAGTGTAACAAATTTGCTCAGGCTCACTCTTCCAGACCCAGACAATTTACATTGTCAGGGGAAATGTTTGTATGTTTCTTCTAATTATGTCTTCAAGCTATATGCAGCCTTTGGAGTTTCTCTTCTCTAATGTTAGAGCTTCAGGTCCCACACTGGCTGTAAATCATCTCATCCCCACTCTTAGGTGCCAGTGACTATTTCCCTAACTTCATTAGACTACTTAACATTAATTAGCTTTTATAAAGGCCCATCTACTTTGAAAATATAGCAAGAAGTTAACACTCCTTCCCCTGCTCTAACACCTTGGTGACAAGCTCGTAGTTCAGTTCCTAGGTAATATTGGTCCCAGTAAGTTCATGACCAGATGCAGTATGACTTGTCAGATGAGTCCTTGTCTCAGCTACTGCTGATCACTTCTTACTCCTCAGGTCATGCTGGACTCTGGAGCTCCATCCATGCCTTTTGAAACTTGCAAGATCAGAAGCCTCCGATCCTTTCACTAGGAAAGGAAAAGAGCAATGGCACCAAGAACTCTAGCATTCTATAGGAATTGAAGTCACCTTCACTGCCATAGAGTTTACAGATTCTGTTCTCTTCCTTTTTTTTCTTTAAATCACAACATTTGCTTTCCTCCAGGTGTATGTTACTTACCTTGTTTTCCATGATCTTTCAAATATCAGTGAGAGTGAGTTCATAAGCT
This sequence comes from Notamacropus eugenii, assembly GCF_028372415.1. NCBI lineage: Eukaryota > Metazoa > Chordata > Mammalia > Diprotodontia > Macropodidae > Notamacropus > Notamacropus eugenii. The sequence goes on from NC_092873.1 coordinate 412,551,977, forward strand.
TCCCTGACCAAAACACCTACCACCTTGCCTTTTGGGGTTGAGTTGCTCCACACTTAGCTACACCAGTGGTAGGAAAGCTGACACATGCAGTCACTGGGTCTCTATGCAAAGTCTTTCTAGCACATAATAGAGCTTTCTCTTCATTGTCCCTTTAAGAACGTTGAGTGATGTCTACGTCATTGTGATATATCAGAGTAGTACTTCTGTGGGCCTGGAGTCAGAAAGAGCTGAGTTCAAATGTGACCTCAGACACTTATTAGCTGTGAGACCCTAGGCAAGTTACTTAACCCTGTTTACCTCAGTTTCCTTATCTGTAAAATGAGCTGGAGAAGGAAATGGTACTGTAGTATCTTTGTCAAGAAAACCCCAAATGGGATCGTGAAGAGCAGAACATGATGAACAACAACAAAATTCATGGACAGTCTTTTACTGTTACTCCTTGTTAAGCAAGGCCAGGCCTTAGAGAGATGTTAAGTATTATCTATGGAAACTGCCTGACTTTAGTCTCATGCTTTAATTAATGAGGTAATCATCCAAAGGCCAATGACCACAATTAATTAAGGTGAGCACAGTTTTCCACCTAGGGAATCCCAAAAATCTGAGTAGTAATGAAGCCTCTTTCACAGCCTAGAAATTCCTAGAAAAAGTGGTCTACACTCATGTTCTCTGTTTTTCACCTCATATTCATCCCTCAAAGCCTTATTATCTGACTTATAGCCTCATCACTCAATTGAAAGGGTTTTCTCCAGGGTAATAATGATCAGTTATCTGGTAAATCTAATGGCCTTTTGCTTTATTTGGCCTCATGGCTCAAGACAGAGCAAAGACCCAGGTTTGAAGATTTATAGAAAGTTGGTCCTCAGAAAACTAGTACAAGCATGAGCTTCAGAACTATGCAGCTCAGCAGACAGGCAAAACCAAAAACTTACACACACACACACACACAATGGCAACACAGACTGACAGGAATTTGGTCGCTCACATAGGGCCAGGGTTATACACATGAAAGAGATGTGTACTGTGGCAAAGATTTTGGTGTACATGATGTACATGTTCAGAGTGGTGTCTGAGCAGGGAATTTTTATACTTTAAAGATGGGCCAGATATGGGAGATATTCCTAATCAGACCTAGATATAGTAGGGAAATGTCCCAGGGCACTTATAGATACCAGACTTCCTGGAGAGTTTCCTGATGGGGCCAGAAATTTGATGAGGGTTCTATCAGGAAAATGGGGAATCCCAGAAATGGGTGTTGGTGTGCAGCTGCTGAAGTTATCTTGGGAGGCTTGTCCAATCAGGAGCCATGATCATTTACTTCTTTGTCATGGAGTTACAGAAAAAGCACAGGCTGTTTGTCATTGTTTATATTTATGGTAATTAGGACCACTTAACCTAAATGACTTCATATTGGAGTCCTATCACCTCAAGCAATGTATTTCAGTAGTCTTCGTTCTTCTTAAGCATTCTGCTGTGTTTTGAGATGGATGACTACCCCCTCCTCCTAGACACTCACTCTTCCTTATGTTTTCATGATAATGGTTTTCTCCTCATTCTCTTCCTGTTTAGCCATTCCTTTCAGTTTGCAGGATCATCAATCCATCTAGTCCCAACTCCTACGAATGGACTAACATAACTCACATGCTCTGTCTTGGAACTTCTTCTCCTTTCTTTCTCCATTTTCTTGTTGATTTGTATCATTCCTTGCCTCTTCCCATCCCTCATCCCCCTCCAAGTTTAACTAACACTTCTATATAAGTACCAGATCAGTATCCTGTCTCTCTCCTGAACTCCAGTCCTATATTACCAACTGACTATTGGATATGTCCAACTAGATGTCTGGTAAACATCTCAGACTTACGATGTCCAAAATAGCATTATCTTTCCCCTAAAATCCACCCCCCCTTCCCCCAACATCGCTATTTCTGCTGTGGGAAGTACCAGTCTTTCAGCCATGTAGGTTCAAAACTTCAAGTCATCCTCAACTCTTTCCCCCCTGATACTCAATAAATTGATGAGTTTTGTCATTTCTACCTCCACAATATATCTGGCATCCATCATCTTCACTCCATTCATAGCCTAGTACATGCTGTCATTATCTTCCATCTAAACTATTGCAGCAACTTCTTAATTGGGACACTCATTGCAAGCCTATTCCCTCTCCAATCCATCCTCTACAAAGATGCTAAATTGTTATTCTTCAATTCTTTTTATTTATTATTTTATTTTCCCCGGTTACATGTAAAAACAATTTTTAGCATTCATTTTTAAACTTTGAGTTCCAAATTCTCTCCCTTCCTCCCTCCCTCCTTGCCTCCCCCTCCCCCTACCATTGAGAAGGCAAGCAATTCAATATAGGTTATACGTGTGTAGTCATGAAAAACATTTTCATAATAGTCATGTTGTGAAAGGAAACACAGACCCAAAAAAAAGCATCAAGAAAAATTTTAAAAAGTATACTTCAGTCTGCATTCAGGTCTTGCTCTGGGGATGGCTAGTATTTTTCATCATAAATTCTTATGAGCTGGCTTGGACCATTGTATTGCTGAGAACAGCTAAATCATTCACAGATGATCATTTTACAATATTGCTTACTTTGTATATAGAACATTTCACATTGTATCAACTCATATATATCTTTCCAGGTCTTTTTGAGAGCATCCACCATAAATCACATACCACAATTTGTTCAACCATTCCCCAATTGATGGGTATCCCCTCAATTTCCAATTCTTTGCCCCCGAAAACAGCTGCTATAAATATTTTTGTACATATAGGTCCTTTTCCTTTTTGCTTCTTATTTCTTTTGGGATACAGATTTTATCTCTTTTGGGACACAAATCTGGTGGTGGTATTGCTAGGTCAAAGGGCATGCATGGTTTTATAGCCCTTTGGGAATAGTTTCAAATTGTTCTACACAGTGGTTGTATCAGTTCACAACTCCACCATCAATGCATTAATGTCCCACTTTTCCCACATCCCCTCCAACACTTGTCATGTACCATTAGCCAATTTAGCCAATCTAATAGGCATGAGGTAGTAACTCAGAATTGTTTTAATTTGCATTTCTCCAATCAATAGTGAGTTAGAGCATTTTTTTCATATGGCCATAGATAGCTTTGATTACTTCATCTCAAAACTGTTCATATCTTTTGGATCATCTATCAGTTGAGGAATGGTTCTCATTTTTATAAATTTGACCCAGTTCTCTTTTTTTAAATCTGTGTATCCCCAGGACCTAGAAGAGTGATTGGCAGTTAGTAGGTGTTTAAATAATGCTTGTTGAATTTAATTGACCTCCTCGATTGCATCTATTACATGTAGATTACCACTAATGAAGAGAAGTATCTAAATACGACCAAGATTCAGTCCATGCTGTAGGTTTTCAGAAAGCAATAAGTTCATATAATTAATAATAATAATAACTGACATTTATATGGCACTTTGAAATTTGCAAAAGATTTTACATACATTAGTTCATCTGAACCTTATAATGACCCCTCAAGGATGGTATAAGAAGTAGGCTATGATCATATATTCAATAAGCAGCAAAATCAGGATTTGAACCTGGGTCTCTCTGATCCTAAGTCTAGAATTTCATCCAATCTATCACACTGCTTTCCTACCATGTCAATTGTAAGCCATAAGGCAGAGGTATAGTCTAATTTGCATAAAACTTTTCCCAGGCATGTGAACATCTCCTATGTCAGCTATCGTCTTTTTGCACTCACTCTTTTATTAGCGCTTTGTAAATTAGAAGACTCAAGACTAAAATGGTGTCCAAAATTATTCTGGGTCTGCAATACACTGGGAATTATGCTAGGTGTCAAGGATAAGAGAAAGAATGTGAAAACAGGTGCTCCACGCCCAGGCAACTACTGATAACAGTAATTTATCTTCTTTGCAAAATGAGTCGAATATAAAATGAAGGGGTGGAGAAGACTTCAGAAAGACTTATACATAGAAGAAGCAGGTGGGAGGAAGGAGAAACTGAAATTTGGAAGGTCAAGATAAAAGAAAATGATTAACTTGACAGCCAGATGAGAGCTTTGAGAGATTGAGGGAATGTGTAACCAAAGCATAGACAAGGTTGCTTTGGTTTCATGCTTCTGTTATTTAAAAAACTCAATATAAACAAACCAGCAACTTGGCAGCAGAGAAATCTCAGTTGGCTAGGAATTAGTTTCAGGATGAATTGCCAGTGGTTGTTGCTCCTTACCTTTCTCCCTTCAGGGCAGGGCATTTGTGAAAATAAACAGTAAAGAAATAGAAAGGAATCCAGATGCCAACAATTCAACCTATCCACTTTTCCTACCTCACCCCTCTTTCCGCTTTATTTATTGACATGACAAATACATCAAAACATTAAGATATTTTTATATTCAAGCAGATTTTAAGGAGGTTTTGTGCCATGGTTTCCCATTGGAGAGAAGCCAGAATTTGGTGACAGACATCTAAAGAATCCATGTGACATCTGACTGCATCACAGTACATGGAGTTTTTGAGATTTCTTCTATTTCTTTTGACAGGTGCAAATAAGGAAAACAAAACAAAAATGACTAAAGATGAGCCTGTGAAAAATCTTTTCTGTGAAATTATCTTTTCTTCTCTGATGTTTATTTTTAAGTATTCTTGCCTCCTGCAAAAGTGTTAATTCTTAGGGGTTATAGTTCCTACGCTTCTCATTCAGATTGCTATTACTCAACCATTAGGGCAGCTATGTGGCATGGTGGATAGAGTGTGCCTGGAGTCAGGAAGAGCTAAGTTCAAAGCTAGCCTCAGACACTTCCTAGCTGTGTAATCCTGAGCAAATTACTTAGCCCTGGTTGCCTTAGTTCTCTCATCTGTAAAATGACCTGTAGAAGGAAATGACAAATCATTCCATTATCTTTGCCAAGATAGAACCAAATGGGGTCACAAAGAGTAAGATACAACTAATGGACTAAACAACAAAAGAATAGAAGGTTATCAATAAAACTTTTTAGAGTGTGTCTAACACTCAGAATGTGATAGTAGAGGACACCTAGAAAACAGTTATAGAGGGACAATGGTTTGACAGAAAGAATACTTGGTTTGGAGTCAGATGACCTCAGTTTAAGTTCTGGCTTTAGTCTGTCACAACCTATTTAATGGTCTGCAAATTACAACCTCTCTTGACCTCAGTTTCCTCATCTGTAGGATTGAATTTAGAGGCAATACCACTGCCTGGGGGATGCTGAAATGATGGGGGGCAGTAGCAGCCACAGGTACAATTGGGGGGCATTGAATAAAAATAACAGGGTGGTGGAAGCATAAGAAAAGAAGAAAATTTTGAAAAATATTTGTACATATTTCATCTGTTGTGTAACAAAGTTAAAGTTGTAGTGATTACATTGTTTTCCAAATAAACACACAAAATGCAAGTTATAACCAATCAGTGATCAAGTCCACCAACAGGTCTTAAGCAAGTGTTGGCAGGCAAGTGCACTGGGTATCAGTAGGAATATGTGCATATAATGACTTCTTTATAATACAGTACTACATGGTTACATGATGCAATGTTGTATCATCAAAATTTCAATGCAGAACCCCCCACAAATTTACAATAAATCATAAAATTTAATATGCATGATTTAAAAATGTATATATTTTTGAAATGATGCAAATTTCAAAAAAAATTAAAAGGTTAAAGAAAGTAGTTTTGGGGGGCACTGGGTAATTTTTTAGAGGGGACAGTAGGCCAAATAAATTTAGGAACCTCTGGACTAGATGATGTCTAGTACATCTCTTTTGTTCTAAAACTATGATCATTTTCTAACTGTGCAGCCTTAGTCAAATTACTCAACTTCTCTGGATTTCATTTTGCAAAATGGGTATATTAAGAGCTTCCTATCTACCTTACAAGGTTGTTTTGATCAAAGTGCTTTGTAAACTTTAAGGTCTATATAAATGTGAGTTATTATAGCATTTAGTATTCCCATTTAGCTTTACAAAGTATTACATTCTACAAATCAATTTCCTCTTCCAGGTAATTTGAAAGTAGACCTCTATTCACTTCTAGGCTCTAAGTTATTTAAGCTGTGCTATATGGAGAGGGTAAGAGAGCTTTCACTAGCATTTATAGCTGCTCTGGAGGGTAACAAATACAAATTCTATCCAATTCAGCATGTTAGATTCAAGGCACTGGCATTTAGAGTACTTTACAATTTGGCTCTTGCCTACCTTTCTAGACTTATTATGAATTAGTCCCCTTCCCATCCTCTATGATCCAGTTAAACTAGCTTGCTCGCTACTTTTCATATATAAGATTCCATCTTCTTTCTGTGTGCATGCTTTCACATAGACTGCACTCCACATCTGGAATGCTCTCCCTTCTCACCTCCATTTCCTGCGATCCCTGACTTTCTTCAGCTCATAGGCTCCTTCATTATGAAGATTTTCCTGATCCCCTAGTTACGAGTACCTTTTTTTCTCCTCCTCCCACTCAAATTACCTTTGTTTTACTTTTTAATATATTTTATACTTATTAGTGTGTGTGTGTGTGTGTGGGGGTGTCTTATCACCCTGGGACTTCCCTATACTAATGAAATCACAGATCCAGTCCTTACCCTATTCCTATATGATGCTGGTAAAAAACATTTATATAGCACTTTTTGCTTTTCAAAGCACTTTATACATGTTATCTTTATAAGTGTATTTTGTGTCCATTCCTAAACCTGCTAGAGTTATTCCATCTGAGATAGTCTCCCCTCTATTTTATATGTTTCTTTTATATATCTACAGATTTACATGTTGTTTTCCCATTAGAATGTGAGCTCCTTCAGGGCAGGAACTGGTTTTTAGGTTGTTTTGTTTTGTTTTTAACTATTCTTTCTCTCACAAGCATGTAGCACTGTGCCTAGCACATAGTAAGTACTTAATACTTTTTGGGAGTACTTAATACTTTTGGATTGATTTGTTAATTGGATAGAATGTAAGCATCTTTTTGTTTTTTGGCAAGGTAATTGGGGTTAAGTGACTTGCCCAGGGTCACATACCTAGTTAAGCATCATGTGTCTAGGGTCACATTTGAACTCAGATCCTCCTGACTTTAGGGCCAGTGTTCTATCCACTGCACCACCTAGAATGTAAACATCTTGAGGGTAAGCCTTGTTTGGTCTTTGTCTTTGTATCCCTGTCACCTACCACAGACTGCAATATGGTAGCTATTTAACAAATGCTTATTGGTTGATTACTGACTGAGTACACAAAGATGTATCTAGGAGGATCTGAACCCCTGGATTGACTTGCCTTGCCAGAAGACATAAACCTGTTTGGACAGCACAGAGCTGAAGTGAAAAGTAAAATATTCTATTCATCACTTTCACAAAGTACATCATATTTTAAGTATCAACCTGCTAGGAGAGCTATTACCATAGTTATAAGTTACTCTATCCAGTTTTAACTCTATCAATGCAACCTTGCAAGTCTTTATGCTTGGCAATTTTTTGTATATGGAGGAAATAAATATCTGTCCCATATCTGGCTTATATTGTACACTGATAACTTGTCTATTCTCCCCTTTCTGGGAAGACTATACATATGAAGCAAATGTAAGCTATAAATAATTTTCTCTGGGGCTCTGAAGTAACAGTATAAAAAGCTGAAGAATAAGGAAAAGGAGTCTTACCTCTCCCATTATGAGGGCAGAACCATGCCACCAAGTTTACAGAAGAATCTCTTAGTAGAGAAGGAAGAGGGCTCAATGCCTTCTCTTTGTGGGATCATATTAGAATTGTAACATACTCAAATACTACTCCAAATATTACATGCAATGTGTTAATTGGTTTTGCTTAACTCTTTCTTTGTTACAAGGGAGGGCTCAATGAAGAGTAATATACTTTTTTTTTAAACAAAAAGCATAAATAAAACATTAAGAAATGAAAAAATATAAGTCAATTTGCACACATACATATACACAGCCATAACTAAAATCATTGCTCCAAGCTCCTATTTTCCCTCTCTGATTCCTCACAAAATCAACCAATATGAATCATTAATCACAGCACAGCAATGCAAAGAGGAATAGTTTACTTGTAATAGAAGTGTAAGAGACATATCAAGAAAATGAATTAACAGAAAATATTCTTATCACCTGTTACCCAAACCCCAGATGATATAAGTTTATGAATCAAACCTAACTTTTGGCCCCATGTCTTGGCTATCAGCCCAGCCTCTAATCTCAGGAAACAAGACAGTGGTTTAACAATTTACTCATCAGATAACTACAAAAGGTGATGAATCTCTTTGTCTTGGTTGTTCATTGATTGTCCATCAACACTGGACTGGTGAGTCTTCAGGAATTGGCTGCTGCTGATTCCTGTGCAGAAGGGGTAAGGTCTCAGATGGTTATTAGAGCACATGTGGAGCAAGATCAAAGCCATGGCAAATATGGGGGAAAGCTTTGGTGCTTTAAATAGTGTTGGAGCACCCATGACTCAAAGTCTAGCATTAGCAAGAGTGTTGGGGAAAGAATTTTCCCCCCTCTGATTCCTTCTTCTTCCCTTTTCTTCTTTAAGTTTTGTGTTTCTTGACTTTTTAAATTTCTCCTATAAGTTTTTGCAAGAAGTGTGCCTAATCAGCCAGATCCTAAATGATGTAGACATGCTGTGAAACCTAAAACATACTTCTGGAGCAACCACTTTGTGCTCTCAAATCCTGTGGGAATGTAACTTAGAGATGGAGGCATGCACCTGGTAAACTCAGAGCCTTGGCAACATCCCCGACATATGCAAAGTACAAGGTAAACTGAACTCCTCATACTGTGAGGGAGGATCAGGGAAAGCTTCATGGAAGAAATGGCACATGAGCTGAGTCTTGCAGAAAGATAAGCATACTGACAGGAACAAATCGGGGAGGGGGGAGAGTACATTTTAAGCATAGGGAATAGCTTTGTGTAACATCAGCTTCAGTAGCCTCTCTCACAAAGACTCTTGCTGCTATGTCTTTAAGAGGCAATGGAATCTTGGGAAGTTATAGTTTAACTGCTATTTTTAAGAGGGAATGAAGCTTGAGAAAACTGGCAGCTTAATTGTTGTACTGGGAAAGTTAACTGTGGTAGCTGGAGAAAGACTGTGAAGACAGAGAAAAAGACTATGAGAATTGCTTTCCTGAGAGACAGCATTTAACCCTTTTCTTGCTGTGAAACATTATAAAGAGAATTCTTGTATTTTGGCTGCTATCCTGAGCAAGCTGAATTGTGGGACTGGGCTTCCAGACTTAAGGAGGTCAGCAGGAGCAGTGATGCTTAGCGGTGACTTTTTTACAGGTGAGACATTATTTCTCTTTATTTCTTGTTACGTTATTAAAACACTGGATAGTTAGAAGTTAGTAACCTTGATGTTTTAAGTCTAGGATATTGGGGTTGATTAAAAAATGTATGTATATGTACATGTATAGATACATGTGTATCTATATATACCTAGAATATATAAACTTAGAACATATAGAGAGAATATAAAGATTTATATAAATCTACACATAGGACTCATATAGAGAATATATAGATTATACATAGAACACATATAAAGAATATATAAACATATACATAGAACATATATAATCCATAGAATATATAAATATATACATAGAAAATGTAAGCACATTTAAGGGTGGGGAGAGAGAGAGGAGAAGAAGGAGGAGGAGGAGGGGCAAGAGGAGAGGGAGGAGAAGGAAGTTTCTCCACTTTAATAAACTAGGGTAGAGGATCAGAGCTAATTACTGACAGATGTCACAATTTTCACATTTTACAAGGAAATAACAGAACATATCCTGTTTGTCTTAGAACTTGGTATGAGAATGAATAAAATGATGAGGGACAGGGTTAACAAACCTATACTTAGTACCCATGTAGTCTACATGGGAGGGTCACCAAACTTAACATCCTATTACACTAGTATAGTAGTGGGAGATAGTGTAAGTTTGAGAAATTGCTAGTAATTCACTTTGTCTTGAATGTGTAAAGTGCATAAATGGGATTAATATAAAGCAAAGCTAGAAAGCTAGGAATAGTCCAAACTGTGGAGGCTCTTAAATGGTAAACTAAGGAGTTTATATTTTATACTGGAAGAAAGTAGTAATTCCAAGAAAATTTTTGCTACAGTGATGTGGTCAGACTCGTGCCTTAAGCAGATTATATTGGCAGCTGTTGAGGAAGAAGAGAGAGAGACGGAGAGAAGCTAGAAGCAAGGAGACCAGTTAGGTCACTATTACCACAGTCTGAGTGAGTGATGATAAAGAACTAAATTAGGGTGGTGGCACTGTGAGTTTGTGGTTTGGCAATTGATTGGATAGTGGGATAATGTGACTGACAGTTACATACTGCTTTTAGGTTTGTAAAATGCTTTTATAGACATCTGACTTAATCTTCACAAATAAGAGTGAAGAGTCATGAATTATGTCAAGGTTATGAACTTGGATGACTAGAAAACTGGTGGTACCCTAAATTTCTTGAAGAATTATTAAATAGAATTATTATGGCATGCCACTGGGTTGGAGACTGAGGTTACAGAGACAAAAAATGAAACTGTTCTTGTCTTCAAGTAGTTGATATTCTTTTGGAAGGAAGGGGTACAATGTATACAAAAGTAAGTAAATATTAATATATACCAAAGTATACAAGATAGTAGAGAGGGAGGAGAAGAGAGGGATGATAAATGACAAATGGAGGGATTAATAAAAGTGTTGTATAAGATTGGCACCTGAGTGACATTCAGAAGAACCCAAGGATTCTGCCTTTTAGATATGAGGAGGGAATATATTCCAGAAATGGTAACCATTTGTGCCAAGGCCAAGAAGCAGAAAATAACAGGCCTATTTCAAAAGTAGAATGAATGGTGGGAAATTATGTTAAATAAGTTTGGAAAGATTGGTAGAAGTCAGACTGTGTAAGGTTCGTGTAGGGATTGTATAGTAGGCTGAGAATTTTTTGTATTTTATCCTAGAACCAATAGAGAGCCATTGGATATTTTTTTCATGGTAAGGAGTAGGTTGGGGGAAAAGATGATGTAGTCAGATCTGTATTTTAGGAATGCCAGTTTGTAAGCTGTTAGGAAGATGGATCAAATCATGTAGTGGAGAAACTGGTTATTGCAATCATCCAGGCAAGTGAACACAAGGAATTGAACTGGGTAGAGGTGTTAGGATTGTAGAGAAGGGGACAGATGCAAGAAATATTGTATAGGTAAAATCAATAAGACTTAGCAACTGTCTGATCAACAGCAAGCATTTATTAAGCACCAACTAAGTACCAGGCATTGGTGCTAAATGCTGTGTGTTTGTAGAGGAAATTAAAGTGAAAGTTCCTGCCCTCAAGGATCTTACATTCAAATAAAGGAGAAAAATGTGCTTACTTTCTCATTCTATGCTCAGACTAATAGTTTGGGTTCCCCGAACATTTCTGGCTACTGCTCACTGCAGGATTTTAAGAGTAACCCTAATGGATGAGGATGGGGGTGGGTGGCAGGGTAGGGGGTGTTTTTCTAATATTATCACTTATAAGCACCAACCAGTGTGTTTCCTATTCATTATCAGTTGATATTAGTGAGCCAAACTTAGATTTTTTTTTTAAGAAAAGTGTTTTGTTTTTGTTTTGTTTTTTTAAGAAATGGATGTTTACTAAGATGGTATAGAAAGAATAATTGCTATAAAACATTCTCCCCCTCTCCTCCTGCCAAACTGGGAAGGTGATCTCTCACAGAATTCAGGGGAAAGTGGGCTAAGGTTAGGGAACACATGTAACAAAGTGGTAGATATTAGCTCCAAGCTGCTGGAAGTCTTTCACTCCACCCTTCCCTTACTGGGTTTTCATGACATTCCCCCCTTGGCATGGTATAGTTTTCTCCTAGGTTCCTTGAAGCCTCGTTGAGCTCTTTCCTCAGGGAAAATTTACTTCTGTGTCTCTCAGCTCCCAGTGTAGTCACTGTCAGCCACTGCTATTTTGGGGACACTCTTATATTTGCAGATGGGAAACCCCAAATATTCTGACTTTTGAAGTTTGAAACCTCCTACTGATCAACAGTGTATATATGCATATATGAACTTCTATTTTCCCTCCTCCCCTCCCTTCCCACCCAAAGCCATTCTCTCCCAGGGGCTTAGATAACGATACTCCATCCTTGGGCTGCTTATTACTGGACTGACTGATTGTGAACTGCTTTATCAAACCAATCTCAAAATACTTTTTGTGTTTTGTAATTGTTTAGTCATGCCTGACTCTTTGTGACTCCATTTGGGGTTTTCTTGGTAAAGATACTGGAGTGGTTTGCCATTTTCTTCTCCAGTTCATTTTACAGATGAAACACAGGCAAACAGGGTTAAGTGACTTGCCCAGGGTCACACAGCTAATAAGTGTCTGAGGTCGGATTTGAACCAGGTCCTCCTGACTCTAGGGCCAACACTCTATCCACTTACCACCTAACTTCCCCTTCTTGTATTTACACTTAGCTTATGTTTTGATTTAATCTCAATTAAGAAGTCTCAGCATTCTGTGTTCACTTAGAGTGAAGTAGACTTCTAGTCTCAAGTAGAAAACAAATACAATACAAAAGAGATATAAAGTAACCTTGGGTAGAGAGTCACTATCATCTGGGGATACCAGGAAAGAATTCATGCAGAAATGGCACTTGGGCTGAGTCTTGAAGGAACTCAGGGGTTCCAGTATGCAGAGGTGAGGATGGAGTTCATCTTAGACACTGGGGATACCCACTGCAAAGGCAAAGAGATGGAGGACTGTGTGTGAGAAACAGCAAAAAGGTGAATTTGACTGGGCTGTAGAGTGCATAAAGGAAAGTAACAAATAATAAATCTGCAAAGGTAGAAAGGAGTCAAATTGGTAAGAATTTTCTATGACAGTTTGTATTTTACTCTGGAGGTTATAAGGAGCCACTGGAGTTTGAGTAGGAGGTGGCAAAGTCAGATCTTCACTGTTGGAAAATCATTTTGGCAGCTGTATAAGAGAATGAATTAGAGGAGAGAGAGACTGAAGCAGGCACCAATTAGGAGGCAATCGAAACAGTTGAGAGCAGAGATGATAGTTTAAATGTGATGGTGCCTGTGTGAGTGGAAAAAGGAAGGGTTATATGTAAGAGAAGTTGAAAGGGTATTAGGTGGCAACTGACTGGGTATGTTCGATGAGTGAGGAGTAAAGGATTAGACCAAGTTTCTGAAAATGGGTAACTGGATAGATAATGATGCCTTCAACAATAACAGAAAACTTTAGAAGAATGGTAGTTTTTTTAAATGAATTTGTTCTCAGTTTTCTACAATCATTTCCATAAGTCTTAGATATTCTCCCCCTCCCTCATCAAATGAGAGATTGTAGAGAGAAAAAATAGAGCCCAGATCAGATTCTTGGGGTACACTCCCAGTTATTAGATATGAAACAACGATCCAACAAAGGAGCTTGAGAAGGAATGGTCAGCTAGGCATGAGGGAGACCAAATGAGAGCAGTGTCATGAAAAATCAGAGTAGAGAGGATTCAAGAGGAGAACATGGTCAACAGTGTCAAATGCTAGAGATATCAAGAAGGATGGGAACTGAGAAAAGTATATCTCTATATATACACACATATGTATATAAGTATATACACATATATACACAGACACATAGCTATACACATATAATATATTTACATTATATAGTATATATTATATATTAGTATTTAATGGATATGAGAGTTGAAGAAGAGGGAAGAGTCATGGATGATTCCAAAGCTGTAAATCTATGTAGGTATTGATAATAGAGGAGAGTAGTTTTACAGGGCTTCTTAAACTTTTCCCACCAGAGACCCCTGTAGTGCTTCCTAAACTTGAGAACCCACCATTCAAGAAGTGCTGGTTAGGAGACATTTTAGGGCTGATTATATAGAAACTGAAATGAGAAAGGTAGGTTTAAGCATGAGAACAGAAGATAATGAATTCTATTTGAGAAGATAATGAATTCTATTCTATGCAAATTTTGGGATACCTATTAGACATATGGTAACAAGGTGGCACAGTGGATAGAATGGGAGGCCTGAAGTCAGGAATCATCCTGAAGTCAAATGTGGCCTCAGATACTTACTAGCTGTGTGACCCTGGGCAAGTCACTTAATCCTGTTTGCCTCAGTTTCTCATCTGTAAAATGAGCTGGAGAAGGAAGTGGCAAACCACTCCAGTATCTTTGCCAGGAAAGCCTCAAATGGGATCACAGAGAGTTGGACACGACTGAAACAACTGAACAACGATATTGGACATATAGGAGAAAAGTATCCAAAAGGCAGTTGGTGATGGGGGAAGTTCAGGAGAGAGATATCAAATCTGGATATATAAATGTGGCAGTCATTTGGACAGATATGAGGACTGAGCCTGTAGGGGTAGAGAGTGTGTAGGATGGCTCAGGTCCCTACATAAATCAATTACTCAGAGGCCTCTCAAAGTGATGACAGAAAAGTGATTCATTCGATTCTCGAGAAGCGGGGCTCACCTGTAGGAGCAGGAAAGCCGAAGACAAAGAAAAGGCAGTGATTTATATAGACCCTAACGCAAGTCCCTCCTCCTCCACTGACCATTATCCGCATTAGCTGAGAATATGGTCTTACATTCTAGACATGAAATCTAACCAATCCCTTTTGAAATGAAGACATCGAGGAATTATGTAAGTTTTGTCCAATCATTGAGACCCTAATACACTACACAGTTTTATATCCTTATATGGAACTATTCTATTCTAAAAATATTGTAACCTTGAGCCTTTAGGCCTTACCTCACCCTTGGGAGAAAAATTACAATCTGAGGAGTCTGCACTAAGTCTATCCCGCTCAAGAGGATACACACACATCTACCTTGATATAGATAATCTCTCTCTCTCTCTGTCTCCCTCCCTCCCTCCTTGCCCCCCCTCCCCCCTAAAAGTGTGTGTGAAGAGAGAGCCAAACAAAATGCTCTAGGAAACTTTGAGGATGGCTAGAAAGAACACTTCGTCTTAGGGAAACTTCTCTTAGGTGCGCAGAAAAAGCTTCATTGTTGAGTTCCAACATGAACTGAAGGATAAGAAGGCTCTTAACAAGGGGCCAGCCTATGCAAATATATAGAAGGCAGGAGGTGACAGACTAAGATCAAGGTACAGATGATGCAATGTGACTGCAAAATACTGTGTCTGTTGAGGAGAATAATATACAATTCTGGGGATAATGTGAAATGTCATAAATATGAAAGGAAGTAGATTGGCCCTGGATTGTGGAGGATTTTAAAAGCTATTTTCGGGAGTTTGTATTTTACACTTCAGGCAATGGGGAAATCTCATGGTCAGACTTGTGCATTTTGGAATGCTTTTTAATTGAACATGGATTGGCAGTATTTTTTTTTTTACAGAGCATAGGGGTAAGGACTAGACTTTTGAAAGGCAACTCCTGGATGAGACAATTCCATATACCAGGGAGGATCAACTTACTTTTGTGTAACTTGTATTCTTAGAAGACTACCTGGAGCATTAATCTGTCACACAGCTGGTGTGTGTCAGAGGCCAGGCTTGAATCTAGTTCTTCCTGGCTTTGAGGCCAGTTCTCTACATCTTCGTGCTCTACTAGTGTGCCCAAAATGTTAAGAGTACATGATGAAGGTCTTCAACACCTTTGATAGATTCCCATGAGGAATTTATGGGAACCAGTGGCAAAGAGTTGAGAGGAGAGAGGAATATTCACAAATAGCTTTTAATTAAAGGAAATAACCACATCGATAAGATTAAACGTCTTCCTGGCTCAGAGGCTGGCTCTTTGTGCACTATGCTATACTGACCCTCTTTCACAGCACAATACTGGTAGTAACAACTCATTTATATTCTAGGTTTACAAAGCGCCTCACAATTCTGTAAGGTAGTGGGCAAAAATATTATTTCTCATTTTTTTTTACACAGATGAGGGGAGAGGGTAAGTGACTTGCTCAGGGTCACACAACAAGCAGATGGTTGAGGTGGGACTCTTTTCTAGCTAACCAGGAACGAAAGGTGAACTCTATTAAAAGTTGTTAGGCAGCACAAGGCGATGTCTCATTTTTGCAGAGCAGACCCAGACTTCTGCTAAATTTCTTCTTTAGTATGAAATTTAGGCCCCTGAGTGAAAGCCTGAATGAATTGTTCTACATTAAGAATGAGGTTTCTGCCAGGGTACGCTAGAACCAGCTGAAACTGACTTACAGATCGCTCAGTGTGAGAATTTACACCTCAGAAACTGGCAAACTACACAAACTAGGGCTTAATTTATTCTTCTTTGATGGCCTAGATTTGAGAAAGCGATGGAGAAAATGTTAATAATAGAGATTAAACTCAAAAGTGCGTGGTGGGCGTTAAGCATTTGCTAGCACCTGGGGCAGTGAAAAGTCAAACCCCGGGAACAAACAGGTAGGTCCTTTCCAGAGAGCCTTCCAAATCAGTTCCAGATAGAAACACAAGTCTCCTTTTTGCAAGACGGAGGCAGGTAGTCCCAGGACGTCAGGTCAGTTACGTTGTGTAATTGACTTAGCCTGTTCCTCCCACTCGGGTGTAATGTCACCATCTGGAACACGGTGGCACTCCCCAGGTGGGAAGGGAGCCAAGTTGGGGCACCGCTCCCAGACGGATCGCTCATGGAAATGGGACATACCTGCCTTTGAGAAAATGGGGCCAAGAATCCCCAAAGGAGTAACCCGGGACACTAGAAACTCACTCCCGGCTTAGGAATGTTAAGAGGAACAGAGGTCTTTTCCTGGTTCTCCCACTCGGGGAGATGTCTCTGGGGAGACCTTGGCCCTCAGGGTCGTTTCTGCTCTTTCTCCCCCCAACTTGGACCTTGCCCAAGGGGGGTCCTCCCTTCCGTGCTATCGCAGGACTACGGGAGCCCCCATTCGGGGATCTCCTGCCTCCAATGCCTCCGAGGTACAGGATCCCCAAGAATCACCGGGAAACAAAACACGTTTAATTCTGTCCCAGGTCTCTCTCGGGGTTAGATAAATGGCGGCAGCCGCTCCCGAAGCCTAGGCTGCTCCTGAAGCACTCACGCCCCCTCCCCCGGCGTATAGGCAGGGTGTGGAGTCGCGCAGGGGGGGCGTTCCACCGAGGAAACGCGAGCCGGCGCGTACCCGCGCCACCTCCCGGGCCCTGGGGCGCGCACCCTTCGTCTCGCTCCGCACTCGCTCCTCCTTTCCTCTGCCCCTCCCTTCCCCTTGCGCTCGGAGGCGCGCGCACTTTTGTCTTGAAACCGGGTTCGTCCCCCTCTCCCGCTCCGGGCTTGTCAGTGCGGGCGCGCGCCCGCCCATCGGCCCCTCGGCGTCCCCGAGGTGCTGGCTCTTCCGCCCCGCCCCCTCTCCTCACGTAGGGCGGGGCCAGCGGCGCGGCTGGGCGGGGCCGGAGCCGGGGAGGGCCGCGGGATTAGTGGGTTTCGGAGCGGAGGTGGGAGCCGGAGCCGCCGGGGACGCGGAGGAGACAAAGCCGCCACTCGGGAGGGGGTGGGCCCGGGGACTCGGAGGCATCCCTTCTCGGGCGGTGGGCCCAGTGTGACCGCAGCTGTCGGCCTGAACCCGCCGCCTCCCTCCGCAACAGGTCGGGCCACCTCCGCCCCACCGGCCCGGCTCGGGCCCCGTCCTGATCTCTGGGGTCGTGTCCCCACGCTCGCCGGGCCAGCCCGGCTCTCCGCTTAGATGCGGTTCGGATCCAAAATGATGCCGGTGAGTGAGGAGCGTGCCCGAACAGTGAAAGCGAGTGTGAACGTCTTGTGTGTTCGGGGAGGGTGGGGGGAGGTTGGGAGTGGGAAGGTGGCGGCGGCTCCCGGCCTGGGCTCCGCTTTTGGGATTGCGCCGGCGAGGGGCTGGCGGGGGCGCCTTGAGGGAGCCGGGCTCCCTTCCCCTCCCTTCCTGCGAGCTGCTCCCGATCCCCGGCCCTGTTCCTGCCTCTGCCCCACCTGTTTTTGTCGGTGGGGGCGGAGTGGGTCGGCGCCTCCCAGCTTTCTTTACCGTCCATCCCCCAGGCTCTCACCTCTCTCCGAGGCCTCTGGAGGCTTTGAGATGACGGAGTGCGAGGAATCGCAATTGGGGGGCTCTGGAAGGATTTTCCGGCACTTTTCTAATCCCCTCCTCCAGGGGAGCGAGCACAGCGCTGGAACTTGTGGAAGAGTTATACTGGCGGAAACTCAAAACTTTTCCCTTTCGATCGATCGTAGCGTGCTGACTTAGTTCTTTCCAGCTGCCGAGGCCTTGAACAGGGGCACTTGGCCCCTGCCCTATTCTAAGCAGAATTTAGATGTCTGCCCTTGGAAAGTGACCTCGCTAAAGTGACTTTCCAAAAGTCTCAGCCTTTAGTCATAACGACTCTTACCTTTCTCTTCACCCATCCACTCTGCACTTGGTTATTCATGAATCCTCCAAAATGTGTTCCTTCATTTTGATTAATAAGATTTTTTGGGGGTCAAGATAAGTGATTTTTGTTTGAGAGATCGAAAAGTTGTTGAAATAACCACTAGCGACACATAACAGGTGTACAACAGTCTTGGAGTTGAGGTGCTGGATGCAGGGGAAGGGATGCCGTCTTTTCTGAAAAGTTAAATGTTTTTCACCTAATGGCAGTCATCAGGTTTATTTCAATGAATGATGCATATTTCGACGCACTTGTTTATGAAACTTGTAGTTCCATCTAGCCCAGGACAGTGCACCTAGTCCTTATTTTAATGGTTGAGGTAGTGATATTGTGAGGATCAAATGTTAAAGAGAAACTGTATCCAAAGGACTTCGTAAACTTGAAATCATAGAATGCATTGTTAACACTGTTGCCCAACTTAGCCTGGTTTCCGTTTCCCTGGAGTAGGGATGTTTCTTTCTGTAATTTTTGAAATGGATTCTCTACCTTGTTTATACTAATATGTGAAATACAGTATCCTTAAATTTTCATAGTTGTAATCATTTATATTAAAAAGAAAAAAAATGTTACTTGGTTACCTTCCTGGCAGAGTAAGGTGATTTCCCACAGATCACTAAACTTCATTGAAGAAACTTGAACTATGAAGAAACTTACAATTTTTTTTGTAATTGAGATTCTTTGTAATATCAAATGAGTTATTTGTAAAGCACTTAGCAGTGTCTGGCGCTTAAGAGTCACTTCATAAATGTTTGTTTTCTTCATTCCTTCCTTAATTGTAGATGTTTGGTAAGGTCTTTCATTTCCCTTTGCAAATGTAAAACTTATCTGTTTGGAGTTCAGGAAAGATGTTTATAGGAATGGGCACATGCACAACAGGTTTGGCATCTGTCTGCTCAGCAACAGGTTATGAAGACAAGTTTACCAGAACCAGGATACAATGCAGTGTGGGGAAAAAATTAGAAATGCCTCGAATGAATTGTCAGGGCATTTCACATTTGTTGTTCTCTAACTCCAAAAGATAACAGAGGAAAAGAAAAGTAAAACAAAAGAAGCACTAAGTGCTGAAATTTTGCACAATGAAATTTCAAAGTAAAATTTTATTTGAACAATTTTATTTTTATTTTTATCAGGGCATCTAAGATAGAAATACACATGAGTATTTATACAATTTTTTGGGGGGTCATGAACCCCTTTGACAGTCTGGAGTGCAAATTTTTCTGCCAGCAAATTGAAATTTATAGGCTACTAAAGTGATTTAAAGGATGTCAAAACAAGAACTAAAACTGATCCAGAGTCTAGGTTTTGAGAAAGAAAAAAATGAAATTCCTTTTTCAAAAGCAGAAAGTAGTTAATCAGTTAGAATGTTCTACTTTTATTTTACTCCTACATGATTTCATAGCAACTGTTTTGTGTGTAGATGTGAACCACTGACTGAATTTTGGTATGATTTGGAGGTGTAGATGAAATTCTTCACTTCCACTGACTTTGAATGTAATTCCATCTTGATACACATCTCTGATCTTTGGAGGTTAGGAGAGGATGAGAGAAATGTAGTAAATAGCTTTTTCAAATGGTTGTGTCATGGGGGAGGTGTATCCTCATTAATTTAACATCCTGACTAAATGGGAGTTACAGTGTATATCTGTATAAAATAAGATCATAGATTTCCAGTTGGAAGGGAACTTAAAAATCATCCAGGTCAACTTCATTTTACAGGTCAGGAAACTGAGGCCCATAATAAGTTCACACAAAGTGTAATACCTGACAGAATCAGGATTCAAACTTAGATCTGTGTTCTAAATCCTGCACTCTTTAACTGCACTGTATGTATTTTCAAGAAATTAAAATGTATTTGGTAATAAAACTTATAATTTAATCTTTGATTCAGAAATTCATTCAGGATGTTGCAGTGCTTCAGAGGCAGCATTATAATTATACTTCTTCAAAGTTTTCCACAATTTTAAATAACACATCTGTGGCACTTTTTGGCAGATATAATCATAAGATCCCAAGATCTTTTTTTTAGGCTGATTAATAGTGTGACCATTTTAGGCCAGTATAATATTTTTTTTAAATTCTAAGACAAGTCCTTTTTAGCCTGAGATGTAATTATCAAAATGTTAAACTTTGTGTTAAATGAATTATTTCCTTTGAAAAAAATGTGCGAATCTCACTTTTATCTGCTAACTTGTCATCGTTTGTTGGATTGTGCCTCCTGGCATAACAATTAGAACAAGTGAGTTTTAGTTTTCACTATATTTGGTACCATCTTTTTTAAAGAAATGAGGATAAAAAAGGTGTTATTCTCAGATTTCTAAAGCAGAAGCAAAATGGTGTTGAAGTACATCACATTTGAACTTGTGTTATTAAAGAGTAGAATATGTAGAAGGGACCTTGAAAGGTCATTTAAATTCATGCCTTACTTCTAGGAAGGCATCCTTGAAAAATGTTTATCTGAATATTTTGCCAGAGTAATTTGGTCCTAAAAGTGTGTTTAACTATTTTGAGGGAATAAATAAATGTTGGTCTGGGGGGAATGGAATAACATTGCAACCTGGGAAAATTTTGCAGGAAAAGAAATACATTTTGGCATTTTGTACAGAAAAGTTGTCATATGTAACTGTCTTTGATGCCTGTACAACTAAAAATATTTTTAAAAAATTTTATTGAGTACCTAGAATTTTTTTTTGTTCTTAAAGTTGTTCAATATTTATCAAGAATATAGTCAATTAAATTAATGAGACCCTGGATTTTGTTTCTCATCAGCCAGCTATATGCATAATTTCAAGTTTAATATTTGAAGACAAATATAATCATCTTGAAATGTTCTTGTGGAACCCTTATTTATATCATGCAGAGAGATTGGGATATGCAAGTCTGTCTTATTACAGAGAGAGATGCCTTAATTTTTCTTGTCCATGTATTTCATTATCTCACAATTTTTGGGAAGTTTTCTTAAAATCCTTGTGCTTCATTTCTTGCCCTGCTTTCAGTTGAAATTCAAGTAAACATTTCAGCAAGCATTGCAGGCTTGATTGAGTGCAGAGAACTGTGTAATAGGGTCTGGGGAAGATGCTGAGTTTTGATAAGCCATAGTATATAGCTGTATACTGTTACTCATATGTCTTCATATATTTGTGGTTTTTTTAAATACCACATCTAATTTATCTGCCAAATAACAAATAATTCCTAAACAACAGGAAAATGGTAACATGGAATAAGAATTTTAGAATCCAGACTTTTGCTCTTTGTTTTGGTAGTTTGCCAAATTTGCATCATTTAAGTACTTGTCTTGGTATAATTGTATCTTATGTGCCCTAGCACATAGTGAAATTGCTATTAAATACCCTACCAATAAAGGAGTTACGTGTATTTTGCTAGATGGGAGATGTCACAGAAATTGCTTGTGCACATGGAGAATGAGTCACAACTGATTTCTTTTCTAGTCAATCAGAGGAGCCTTCATGAAGGAGGTGAGATTTTTAAGATGCTGCTTAAATGAAGAAAAAGAGGGACCTTGAAAGACTAGGTTGGGAGTTTGAGGTGAAGGTGAGGGTTGTTGTGTTGGAGGGAGTCTGCCAGGTCAGTCTGGAAGGAGGCTTTAGTATGTCTGTTCTTTACTCTGGAAAGTAGAAATAATTCAAACCAAAAAGGTGCTGAAGTGATTAATGTAATAATGTTTAAAAGCACAGCAGATTCTGGGATAATGAGCATTATGGAAATGCTAGGCATAATTTTTTTACAATGCTGGATAAACAGTTTCATAGAGTTAGAGATTGTGGCAGATGTTTTCTTATATATAATTTCTTATACCAAAAAAAAAAATACTCCTTTTGGATGACTCTTACCAGAAAGATTTGTTCGACAGTGTTAATTTGGCTAAAAGATGGTTTCATTAAAAAAATGATTGTATTAGTTGTTTTGTCTACTGAATACATATTTTGGGATTTCTTATTCAGTTTTAAAAATTGTATCTTTGCAGAATTCTCCTAGGGCACAAATGCAGAAAATTAGCATATCACTATAATAAATTAAAATATTGTAGAACAGTATCAGCTAAGATAAGGTCTAAAGAAAAAAAGTAACTTCAATGCTGCCCCACTAGTGAAGATGAGTACATTAGCAGATTATATAATTGTATTTTCAGTGCTTTTTAGACAATGATTCTTCACATGTTTTTGCATATATTCTGTGGTTCTTTAAGGCCTTTATTTTCTGAACTAGAACATTTATTGAGTTTTACAGTAAATCAGGTGGTAGCTAATGTTGGTTATAAGTGTGATTTGAAAGCATTGCATGTATGGATATAACTGATGTAGATGAAAATAGGAAACCCTCCTGATTAGATTCAAACCAGTAGACCTCTCACCTCTGAAAACAATGAAAAGGAGGGGAGGTAGTTACACTTTTTCCAGAGCTAGAGTAATAAGGAAGGATTTGTAATCCTTCATGCTAAGATTCAATTCAAAGAGCATTAGAATTGGAATATATGCATCCAGGTTAAATTATTGACTCTGCCACTAACTAGCTATGTGTCCTTGGGAAAGTGACTTGACTTCTGAGCCTCAGTTTCCTCATCTATAAATGAGACTGTTGGATTAGATAAACCTTCTAAATTCCTTGCCTCTTTTGACTCAAAATTTTATCATCCTGAAACTTTTATAAGCGAAATTATCCATTATTTTGTATTTTCCCCCCACCTTATAACATTTACAACACAGATGAAAATGTTGAGATAGAACAGCAGTAGATCTCATTGTCTAAAAGCTGTCGCAGAATTTAGGGGTGGCAAAGGAGGAAGAAAAGGGGAAGAGGAAGAGAGAAGGATGCACAGGGATATGCATGGAAGCTGTGGAGAACTGGGATATGACAGCTGCTGCTGAGACTATTGTGTCCTTGGTTGCTGCTGCAGAGAAACTATCACTTAGTGGGGGCTGTTGGAGAGCAGAACAGATGGATAGCCCAATATTGCACTGGTACTTAGAATGTAAAACAACCTAAACCTAGAGGAAAGCCTCAAGTCAAGGACTTTGGGTAGAGAATGTATTTTTGATTTGAGAATGTATTCAGAATTGATTTCCACCTAAATCAAGACTTGAAGCTTAAGTGAAAAGCAAAGACAAAGTTTTCTAAGTCATCTCAGAGTAAGCAAACTAAGCAAAACACAGCATTCTCATTTGAGGTGTTATTTATTTAACTTAGAAGTCAGTCTAGGTTATTAAATTTAGAAGTTTCTTGATTTGTCACGCAATGGTTATATAACTGTCATAGAATTCTGAATCACTGGTGCTTATAGAACAGGGAATTTGAAATTAGTTTAATCATTTACTATTTTCTGTAATCAAATAAAAATTCATTGAAAAAGTACTTAAAACTAGACTCTCCTTAGACAAACTACTTAAAAATTACCTATCTCCTGGTGGTGTGATTTGTGGTATGCAGTGTTTACAATAAAGCCATTCACTTTGGTAGGAACCTCTAGTTTCTAATGTGAGGATCGTCAATAACTTGTAAATTCTGCTGATGACTTTATTCTCCTCACCACTTTTGCCTATGATGAAAAGAGAGGCATATGTAATATTAAATATTCAGAGGAATCAGTCAATAGGCAATAAACATTTGCCACTATGAGCTAAGCTTCTGGGAATGCAGAGTCGAAAGAAGGAACTCTTATCTAATGAAGAGGGCAACAAGCGAACAAACTATATACTGGATGAATAGGGAAATAATTAGAAGAGGAATTGGAGAGGCTTCCCATAGAAGATAGGATTTTAGTTAGGACTTGAAAGAAGCCTGAGAAGCCAGTAGGTGGAGAAGAGCAGGGAGAACATTCCAGGTGTTGGGGGACAGCCAGGGAAAATGTTCAGAGCAGAAAGATGGAGCATTGAACAGGGAGGAGGTCGTTGTCACTGGATACAAGAATATACGGCAGAGGGAGTAAAGCATAAGAATATAGGAAAGGTAGCAGGGACTGGGTCATGAAGGGCTTTGCAGGCCAAGCAGAAGATTTTGTATTTGATCCTGGAGGGAACAGGGAGCTACTGGAGTTTATTGAGAGTAGGGAGCTGACATGGTCAGACCTGTGCTTTAGGAAAGTCACTGGTGAATGAATAGAGCATGGATTGGAATGGGAGGAGGTGATTATGCTAGAATGGTGACAAGTGTCAGAGTAGAGAAGGGGATTGTATTTGAGAGACTGCAAAGGTGAAGTTGTTAGGTGTTGGCAAGAAATTGAATATGAAGGGGGGAGAGAGTGAGAAGATTGCAAGGTTTTAAGCCTGAGAAACTGGGAAGATGTTATTACTGTGTAGGTATGTTAGAAAGATGGTAGGTTTAGGGGGGAAGATAATGAGTTCCATTTTGGCCATGTTGAGTTTAAGATGTCTATTGAACTTCTCATGCAAGATATCTGAAAAACAGTTGAAGATGTGAATTTGGAAGTCAGCAGAGAGATTAGGGCAGGAGAGGTAGGTAGATTTAAGAATCATCACGTAGAGATAGTAATTAAATCCATGGGAGCAATTAAATTCATAATAGCGGATGAGATCGCCAAATTTGATAGTATAGAGGGAGAAGAGGGCCCAGGATAGAAACCTGTAGGGACTACTCCAGTTAGAGGGGGAGGATGAAGATCCAACAGAGGAGACTGTGAAGGAATGGTCTGCTAGGTAAGAGGAATGCCAGGAGACAGTGGTGTCCTGAAAACCTGGAGAGAAGAGAGTATCAAGTACAGAAGGGTGGACAACAGTGTTAGAGGCTGTAGAGAGTTCAAGAATGAAGATTGGAAAAAAGCCATTGGATTTGGCAATTAAGAAATCATTGGTATCTTTGGAGAAGTTTCAGTGGAATTCTGAGGCAGTAAACCTACGTTGTAACATTATGAAGAGAGTGAGAGGAGAGAAAATGGAAGCACACCTATTGTAGGCCTTTTCAGAGAATTTAGCCACGAAGGACAGAAGAGAAAGCCAGTTAGTTGTCAGGGATAGAAGGATCAAGTGAAGGTTTTTTGAGGATGGTAAGACAGGCATGTTTATAGGCAGTAGAATAGGAGCCAGTAGGGAAAGAGACTGAAGATTAGTGAGAGAGGGATGACACGAGGCAATTTGTTGCTGGAGGTGGGATGGTATGAGATTTCTTGTGTAGATAGAGAGAGCTTTGGTAAGGAGTAAGTTCACTTCTTCATGTGAGGCAGGGTTGAAGGAGGAGAAAGTGACAGAAGGCATCTAAATGATAGGGGGTGAGGGGAAAAGGAGAAATGGCAAATGGCCTGAATTTTTTTCCTGTAAAATATGATGCAAGGTTTTCGGATGAGAGGTTGGGAGGAGAGAGGAAAATAGGAGTTTGAAGAGTGATGAAAAAATTTGGAAGAGCCACTGTGGAGAGTGGGATGATAGTGAATTAATAAGGATAGTATAGTGGGATTGCTTAGCAGCATTGAGGGCTTAGTTGAGGTTATGTAACTTAAATTTGTAGTAGACCTAGCTAGAACGGTTGTGAGCTTTTCTCCACTTCAGCAACAGGTATGTAGGATCAAAGTTAATGGATGGTGACAGTGATCCAAGGCAGGGCACAATTGGCAATATGGTAAGGGGGCCAGGGACTCAAGAGAAAGGCAAATATAGAGTTGACTTGGTTCATCAAGGGGTCATGATTGGGAAAGAGGAGAGAGGGACCCCTTAAGAGGAGATGGCCTGGGAGAGAGCTGAGAGGTTGAGGAGTTGGAGGAGCCCATTGCTTTGCAGGTTGTGAGTTTGATATACAAGTAACAATGAAAATTCATAGATTTTTTTTTTTCAACTTTTATGAAGTGTTTAATTTTTTCAGTCACTTATTTATTGGATACATTCAGTGCCTTAGCTTTTTTATCACCTTTCAGTCCTAGTGAAAGTGAATTGCTTAGCTTTAGTAAGGGCCTCTACTCACTGGGTAATGATGCAGTGTGAAGTGGCCACAAGTAGAACAATTTATAAAGTGACACTGTAGAGGAAAATAACCTCGGAAGCCCTCAGAGTTCAGATCAGTGCAGTGATAGCCCTCAAGTCTAGATGACTGAAGGTGAGTTACCACCCACCTACTGCTGGAGAGTTGATGAACTTCAAATGCAGAATGCGACACACATTGTTGGACATGACCAATGTGGGACTTTGTTTTTATGTGCTATGAGAGTGGTTTTTTTTTTCTTTTTTAAATTGTTCAATGGGCAGGGGCATTAGGAGAGAGAGAATAAATGCTTGTAAAAATAAAATTTTAAAAATAAGTTTTTGTAATAGCATTATACTAGCACCTTAATACTTACTTTGTAAAAATGTGCCATTTAAAAATAAAATGTTATCCCCATTCTTTTTAAATGAAACATCCATGAATTTTGGAAAGGTAAATTTTCATTTGGATTTAAATTTGGCATGTTATTATGTGTATATATCTAGTATCTAGTATACATACTTTAATCAGGAATTGTGAGCTATTCCCTATGAATTATTTTTCTCTTCAAACTCAATAAGTCTCTTTTATATGTGTTTTTACAACTATTTCTGGAATTCTGTTTTTCAGACTGACAGACTAACCTGAAATTTATTTTCATAGTAGATATTTATTGTTATTTAATGAAGAAATAGAACGAAGTTTCCAAATTTTAATTTATTTCTCATTTGATCACATTCAGTTGTTTATGCCAAATGTCTAGTTTATTTTTTTATTTTAAATTTAATTTTATGACTATTTTTTTTAATGTTTTACAATCACTGCCATAAAATTAAGATTTTGTCGCCCCCACACCTAACCCCCACTACCCCCTTCCCTCCCCACGACAGCATACAATTATGTATAGGTTCTACATATACTTTCCTATTGAGTATGTTTTCACTATAGTCATGCTATGTAGTCGAACTAAAATAAATGGAAGAAATCATATAACAAATCAAAACATAATACACAAAAACACACACACACACACACACACACACAAACATGATCTGCTACATTCTGCAAATGACTTCCATATTTCTTTCTCTGAGTGTGGAAGGTATTTTGCCTTAGAAAACCACCATTGGGATTTTTTTTAAAAATAATTTCTTGCATTATTACGAAATTCCAAGTCTACCAGAAATAACTCTCGCACACTGTGGTCGTTGCTGTGCACAAAGTTCTCCTCGTTCTGCTCCTTTCACTCAGCATCAGATCATATAAGTCCTTCCAGGCCTCTCTAAAGCCTTCTTGTTCATCATTTCTTATGGCACAATAGTACTCCATTTCATTCATATACCATGATTTATTCAGCCATTCCCCAATTGATGGGCATCCCCTTGACTTCCAGTTTTTGGCAACTACAAAGAGTGCTGCTATAAATATTTCTGTACATGTGGGACCCTTTCCCATTTTTATGATCTCTTGGGGATACAGTCCTAGTAGCGATATTGCTGGGTCAAAGGGTATGCACATTTTTGTAGCCCTTTGGGCATAGTTCCAAATTATCTCCAGAATGGTTGGATGAGCTCACAGCTCCACCAACAATGAATTAGTGTTCCAACTCTCCCACATCCTCTCCAGCATTTATCATTTTCTTGTTCTGTCATGTTTGCCAATCTTATAGGTGTTTTGTGGTACCTCAGAGTTCTTTTGATTTGCATCTCTCTAATCAGTAGTGATTTAGAGCATTTTTTCATATGATTATAGATATCTTTAATTTCTTCCTCTGAAAATTGCCTGTTCATATCCTTTGACCATTTATCAATTGGGGAATGACTTGTATAGTTATACATTTGAGTCATTTCTCTATATATTCTAGAAATGAGGCCTTTATCCTTGATCTTAGCCGTAAAAATTCTTTCCCAATTTACTACATCCCTCCAAATTTTGGTTGCATTGGGTTAGTTTAAAGGAAGAAATTGAAAAAAAAAACTGACAAGCCAAAGTGGGGAAAAGTAGGGATTTGATCCCCCAGGAATAAATATAAGACGTTTTGTTTGGCACTCAAAGACCCTCTTCTTTCTTTCTAGTTTTTGAGAAACAGAGTGATTTATTTTATACTAAATGCAATGTAGTTTTGAATTTTGCCTTTTATTTGCCAAATGTTGCCTCTCACTTGATGCATAACAGTTTGAAAGGGACCTCATAGATCATTGATAGGAGCACCTTCATTTCTCAGATCTCCTTCCCAGATGCCTCCCCATTACTAATTTAAACCCATATTTGTAAGAAAGGAGGCTGGTCAAGCAAAACCAGCCCATCAAAGATTCTGACAGCTCATGTAACATTGTTCATCTGTTCTTTGGGACCGAAAATGATCTTTATGATTAATGAGATTAATTTAGTGTTCATTTATTGTAGTCATTGTGCATATTGTTTTTCTTCTTCCTGCATTTTCAGTTCATATAAACTTTCCCTTGTTTCTCTTAATTTTGCCTATTTGGTATTTATTATCATTCAACAATATCTCATTTTTATATACTAAAATTTGTTTATTTATTATTTATATTTGTTAATTTCCCAGTTGATGATCATAAACATTATTTCTATAGAAAGTGCTGCTATGAATAAATTGATAAATGTGGCTGCCTTTCTCTTGGGTAGCTGTTAGGGAGTTTTTCCATGCATCAAATCTAAATCTGTCCCATTGACCTTGTTCTATTACTGTTAGTTTTCTAAAAGAGCAAGTCTAAAATCTTCTTCCAGTGATAGCCCATGTTAAATATCCCTAATTTTGTTTTCAACCGAACCTCATCTTGTAGGATCCTGAGGCTTTTCACTTCGCTGTTTACCCTACTCAATGAGTCAGTAAGCATTAAGTGTCCATGTTCCAGGCACTGTACTAAGTGTTGAGGATATGAAGAAAGACAGTTGCTTCTCTCAGGGAGTTCACAGTTTAATGGGAGAGGTAACATGAAAACAACCATGTACAAACACGATATATACAGGATTAATTGGAGATACTCAGTAGAGAGAAGGCAGTTGCATGAAGGGGGATCTCAGAAAGGACTTTTGATAGCAGCTAGGATTTTAACTGGGACTTGAGGGAGGCCAGGAGGCAGAGATGAGGAGGGGAGAATATTCCAGTAAGGAGAGCAGCCAGTGAAAATGCCCCAAGTATGGAGTGTCTTGTTCAAGGAACAGCAAGAAAGCCAGTGTTAGTGCATCACAGAGTACGTGGTGGGGAGTATTATTTAAAGCTCAAAAGATAGGAAGGGGATAGCTTGTGAAGGCCTTTGAATGCCAACCAGAGAATTTTATACTTGATCTCAGAGGATCATATTCCTCCTCCAGACACTTCAGCTTTTCAGTGTTTTTCTTTTCAATGTTTTGCTTAAACTGGACAATTGGCATAGATAACTGAAAATGATATTCCAAGTATGATCTGATCAGGGTAAATTATGATGAATCTTTTATCTCTGTTCTTGAGCACTATATTTATCTTCATATCAGCTCTTTTGTCTGTCATAATACATACCAGGGGTGGGGAACCTGTGGCCTGAAGGCCCTCAAGTACAGCCCTTGGACTGAATCCAAACTTCAAAGTCAAAGCACTTAAGGACCTAGAGGGTCACATGTGGCCTTGAGGCCACAGGTTCCCCACCCCTGGTATTTACCATTGTCTCATTGAGCTTGCAGTCCAGTAAGAGCTCCAGATCATTTTCAGATTAACTGCTGTCTAGCCACACTTCCCGTCTTATGCTTGTAATGATGTTGTTTGAACCCAATTGTGTCTTTACATTTGTCTGTGCTTAAATTTTGTTGTTTGATCTATCATTCTAATCTGTTTATTTTGGATCCTGAGTCTGTCTCCAATATCTTAGCTATACTTTCCAGGTTTTTTTAAATATCATTTTTCACAGTTGATAAACTATTTAATATTTTCGTTTGTGCTTTGTATGAACAACACAAGGTCAAGGACAGATCCCAGGAGCACTGCATTCCAGTGGTGTCAAGCTTAAATTGACAAAGATCCCTGCTGACAGCATATTGACCTAAACAACTACAAATTAACATTATCTATGTTGTATTATATTTTTATTTATTTTTGTTAAACATTTCCCAGTTACATTTTAATCTGGTTCTGGCCACACTAGGGAGTTTTGTAGCCTGTGAGTTGGACAACTCTGCTCTAGACCTTCCAAGGTAGCATGGAACTATTAATGACTACTGTTTAATCTATCAATTTAACCAGTTCTAAGTCCACCTAATTATTAAAGTCTAGTATTTATATTTCTGCCTTTTCCACAAGAGTAGAATGAGAGATTTTACAAGTACTTTACAGAGTTTTAGGTAACTATATTTATGGCATTCCTTGATCTATTAATTTGTTAACCCTATCAGAAAGACCTGTTCTTGATGAAGAAAGTGCTGGTTTTGTAGTCTTCATTTCCCCCCATCCCCATTCCTGCCCTTTAATAATGTGTTCTAGAATTTACCCACAATCAAAATCAAGTTCACTGACCTATCATTTATAGGCTCTGCTTTCTTCCTTTTTTGTTGAAAATTAGAACATTTGCTTTTCTCTAGTCCCATTGTCCTTCCCACCGTTTCAGTGATCATTGACAGTGACTCAGTACTCACATTTGCTAGTATCATATTTGGTATCCTGGGAGGTAGTTTGTGTGGCCTTGGGTGACCTGAATTTATCAAGCCAAGAGTATTGAAAGGTTCCCTTTATCTTACTACTTGTGTTAGGATTTAAGTCCTTGTTAGTTATTTTTGATTTGCCCTCCCAGTTCAAAGAGCATTCATTCTTCTTGACAGAGAAAACAGAGACAAATTAAGAAGAAATCGGTGGTTCTACCTTTTCTCTATTGTCTGTTATCATTATTTGATCTGCCCTGAACTACAGTCCAATCCCTTCTTGATCTTCTATCAAGAAACATGACATCAACAGTTTTGTTAATTCAACCTAGATTCACGGATTATTTGAAAGCTTTTATTGGGAATCAGTATGTTGTACCTTTAATGTTTCTGTACCTGAAAATGTTTGCATTTTTTCAATCTCTTTGCTTTTTATAATGTAAAGAATTTGCTTCTAAGTTTTCCAGGAATGTATTTATAATTAGAGTCAGTGAAAATGATTGAGGTTTCTCATAATAGTGTCTAGAATTACTAGAATTGTTACACTAGAATTATACCTTATAATTCCATTTAGCTGAGTTTTCCATCTAGGAAATTGCTTTGTCATTATATCCTTTTTTTGAGTAATGGAAGTTAAAAAAAAACTTAAGTTAGCAAGAAAAGATGAACTTTTGGTTAATTTAGCAATTATTTATAAAGATTACTCCAGATCAAGGATCATTTTGCATTTAAAAAAATATCTCATGGACTACTTTGGCTAAAGAATTCATTAACTAGGATCCAGCCTTTTGGGGATGACCCTCTTGTTATTAAGGTAAGCTAGTCTTCAGATAGGGGACACAAGTTTGTTGCTTGGCATATATTGAAAGCTTCCCTCCCAGATCTTATCCTCTGCTGGCATAGCCTTTATCACTTTTACCTGTCATTGGAGTAGGGCACACTAACAGAAAGCATGAGACCCAACTAAAGTGGATCATCCACAAGAGTATATTTAGAGATCCAAGAGGAAGGAGAACTATAGCTAAATGTACAATAAAACAAGTTTACCAATATTTCTGTAGTGAACATTTCTCCTCATACTTGATGATGAAACCTGTGCATTTGAACTCTACTCCCATTGTATATCCATTGTACTCTATCGAGAAATGGACATGGACTTTTAAGATAAAGTCAAGAAAAATGCCTGTCTGATCAGATACATACACAAGAAATCCCTGTTGGAGACAACACAATTTTGAAGATATTCTTTAAAGATTGACTTTAATATATTAAAAAGAGGGGACAAAAAGAAAGGACAAGATAGATTGTGTTATCATTCAAAAGGAATGTAACTAATAAGCCACTAACAGATACAACCCATATGACTAATTTAAAAAAAATAGATTTCTGTTAACTACTTTATGTGACCCATAATCCCCTATTGCGTTCCCCCTTTGCCTCCAAAAGAGAGCCGTACCTTAGGATAATTTTTAAAATGAAAGGAATTTACTATGTGCCAGACACTGTGCTACGCACTTTACAGTTATCTCATTTAATCTTCATAACAACCTTGTTAAATAGGTGCTATTGTTATCATCCCCATTTTTACAGTTGAAACTGAGGCATGCAGGAGAGTCTAGGGTAAGATTTGAACTTGGGTCTTCTTGACTTCAGGCCCAGCACACCATCCATTGTACCACCTAGCTGCCTCTGAAGAAATTGAAGAAAAAAGTGGTTCAGCAAAACTGTGAGAAATGAGCTCCACTAAACAAGCCCCCAACTGCAAGAAACGTGCTCACCTTAAAACAGTACTTGCTGTGGAATCAGGAAAGCTTTTATTAATTCTACATTCATTTCCCCTGAACAAATGGGTAGCTTCCCAAGTAAGGTTACAGGAAGACTACAATTTGTTCAGACCAATGGAAGCTTCTTATACTGTTCCAAATTTTGGACTTTCCACCACATCATCCATTGCCACATGACTTCATGTTCTCCTCTCTGATAGATTTTCCCTCAAATACCTCATCAAGCTTTTGCACAAGTTTCTGACCTTTAATCTGACCATACTAGGTCACAACTCTGATTAACCTGTGGAAACAGAATTCCTTCCGCCATTTCCTACAAACTCAACCAATATATTAAAAAAAAGTCTGATTTTATATGTAGTGGTTTATACCCATGGTCCCTCATCCCTGCAAAAAAGTGAGGAGAGAGGTATCTTCTCATACTTAATCTTTAGGGCCAAGCTTGGTTGTTATAAATTTCTTTCTTTTTTTTTTTTCAATTAATTAATTTATTTAACTTTTAACATTCATTTTAACAAAATTTGGGGTTACAAATTTTCTCCCCTTTTATCCCCCCCTCCTCCAAACACCAAGCATTCTAATTGCCCCTATGACCAATCTGCTCTCTCTTCTATCATCCCTCTCTGCCCTTGTCTCCATCTTCTCTTTTGTCCTGTAGGGCCAGATAGCTTTCTATACCCTTTTACCTGTATTTCTTATTTCCTAGTGGCAAGAACATTACTCGACAGTTGATCCTAACACTTTGAGTTCCACCTTCTTTACCTCCCTCCCTCTCCACCCCTTCCCTTTGGAAAGCAAGCAATTCAATTTAGGCCAAATCTGTGTAGTTTTGCAAATGACTTCCATAATAGTTGTGTTGTATAAGACAAACTATATTTCCCTCCATCCTATCCTGTCCCCCATTACTTCTATTCTCCTTTGATCCTGTCCCTCCCCATGAGTGTCGACCTCAAATTGCTCCCTCCTCCCCATGCCCTCCCTTCCATCATCCCCCCCACCCTGCTTATCCCCTTATCCCCCACTTTCCTGTATTGTAAGACAGGTTTTCATACCAAAATGAGTATGCATTTTATTCCTTCCTTTAGTGGAATGTGATGAGAGTAAGCTTCATGTTTTTCTCTCACCTCCCCTCTTTATCCCTCCACTAATAAGTCTTTTGCTTGCCTCTTTTATGAGAGAGAATTTGCCCCATTCCATTTCTCCCTTTCTCCTCCCAGTATATTTCTCTCTCACTTCTTGATTTCATTTTTTTAAGATATAAGCCCATCCTCTTCAATTCGCTCTGTGCACTCTGTCTCTATGAGTGTGTGCATGTGCATGTGTATGTGTGTCATCCCACCCAGTACCCAGATACTGAAAAGTTTCAAGAGTTACAAATATTGATTTTCCATGTAGGAATGTAAACAGTTCAACTTTAGTAAGTCCCTTATGACTTCTTTTTGCTGTTTACCTTTTCATGCTTCTCTTCATTCTTGTGTTTGAAAGTCAAATTTTCTTTTCAGCTCCTGTCTTTTCATCAAAAATGCTTGAAAGTCCTCAATTTCATTGAAAGACCAATTTTTTCCCTGAAGTATTATACTCAGTTTTGCTGCGTAGGTGATTCTTGGTTTTAGTCCTAGTTCCTTTGACTTCTGGAATATCCTATTCCATGCCCTTCGATCCCTTAATGTAGAAGCTGCTAGATCTTGTGTTATCCTGATTATATTTCCACAATACTTGAATTGTTTCTTTCTAGCTGCTTGCAATATTTTCTCCTTGACTTGGGAACTCTGGAATTTGGCCACAATGTTCCTAGGAATTTCTCTTTTTGGATCTCTTTCAGGCGGTGTTCTGTGGATTCCTTGAATATTTATTTTGCCCTCTGGTTCTAGAATCTCAGGGCAGTTTTCCTTGATAATTTCATGAAAGATGATGTCTAGGCTCTTTTTTTGATCATGGCTTTCAGGTAGTCCCATAATTTTTAAATTGTCTCTCCTGGATCTATTTTCCAGGTCAGTTGTTTTTCCAATGAGATATTTCACATTATCTTCCATTTTTTCATTCTTTTGGTTTTGTTTTGTGATTTCTTGGTTTCTCATAAAGTCATTAGCCTCCATCTGTTCCATTCTAATTTTGAAAGAACTATTTTCTTAAGTGAGCTTTTGAATCTCCTTTTCCATTTGGCTAATTCTGCTTTTGAAAGCATTCTTCTCCTCATTGGCTTTTTGAACCTCTTTTGCCAATTGAGTTAGCCTATTTTTCAAGGTGTTATTTTCTTCAGCATTTTTTTGGGTCTCCTTTAGCAGGGTGCTGACCTGCTGTTCATGCTTTGACTGCATGTCTCTCATTTCTCTTCCCAGCTTTTCCTCCACTTCTCTAACTTGATTTTCAAGATTTTTTTTGAGCTCTTCCATGGCCTGAGCCCATTGGGTGGGCTGGGATATAGAAGCCTTGACTTCTGTGTCTTTCCCTGATGGTAAGCCTTGTTCTTCCTCATCAGAAAGGAAGGGAGGAAATGCCTGTTCACCAAGAAAGTAACCTTCTATAGTCTTATTTCTTTTCCCTTTTCTGGGTATTTTCCCAGCCGGTGACTTGACTTCTGAATATTCTCCTCACACCCACCTCGCCTCCTGATCCTCCCAGCCAGCTCTTGGGGTCTGAGATTCAAATGCTGCTTCCCAGCCTCAGGGCTTTTGGCAGGGGCAGGGCTGCTATTCAGTGTGAGATTAAGTTCAGGTGCTCAAGTCAGGGCAGGGCCGCCTCAGGGGCTCAATTCCCTCAGGGGGTTTATGCAGAGACCTTCAACAATGGATCTGGGCTCCTGCCTGCTTGGGGAGCCCTGGTCTGCTCCCGCCTCTGCTGTTGCCTCCCGAGGAGGCCTGAGTTATGGGGGCACCCCACTCCCCTCTCGACCTGCCAAAGAGACCTCTCACCGACCCTTGTCACCTGTGGGTGGAGGGACCCGCGTGGCCGCTGGAGATCCCGTCCCTGAAGCCTGCTCGGATCTGCTCCTCTCGGTGCTGCGGCCCCGGCAGGGCTGTGCTTGGCGCCCAGTCCGCACCGCAAAGGACCTTTTGCGAGAGGTTTGCGGGTCCCTCTGGAGCAGAAATCTCCTTCACTCCAATGTTCTGTGGCCTCTGGTGCTGCAGAATTCGCAGTGAGTTGCTGTTTACAGATGTTCTATGGGTTGTGGGTTTGGAGCTATGTGTATGTGCGTCTTCCTACTCCGCCATCTTGGCTCCGCCCCCTGTTGTAAATTTCTTAGCAATCAGGCATGCTTAATTTTTTTTTGGGGGGGAGATTTGGGGGAAGCATTTTCTTCTTACATTCACATTGTTGTAGTTGTATTTGAACTATTTCTGGTTCCACTCTATTCTCTATCAGTTTGTATAAGGCTTCTAACCCTTTTCTGTATTTGTCACATTGTTTCTTGTCATATAATAATAGTTTGTGGGTATTTATTTTGTTTCTAATTCTTTGCTATCACAACAGTATGCCTTCTTTCATATCTCTATAAAATCTTTGAAAGCAATATATTATGTATACATTAAGGGTACCTGTGTTGAAATTATGAAAAGGAAATCAGGCAGGCTTTTGCAGATGGGTTCTCTATAACAAGGACAACTTGGTGGCATAGTGGACAGAGCACTGCTCCTGGAATCGGGAAGATCTGAGTTTAAATCTGGCCCCAGACACGCAGACCCTGGGGCAGGTCACTTAATCCTGTTTGCCTTAAGTTTCCTCACCTATAAAATGATCTGGAGAAGGAAATGGCAAACCTGTCTAGTATCTGCCAAGAAAACCCCAACTGGGATCATGGGAGGTCAGACATGACTGAAGCTACTGAACAACAACAAATCTCTATAGAAAAACATGTCTTGGAAGTTAAAAGAAGTTTTATTGATTCTTTTTGTATTTGTGCTGTTGTCATAGAATTAAAGTTGTTGGTCAACCAGCCCACTCCCCCCAAATGAAAAGACATCTTAGTAGGTATAATAATAAGGTTACAGCAGGTTGCCATTTATGATTTGAATTAAAGAAGTGACAGCAACATGTAAGTGTGGTATAGTGGAATTGTTGTTGCTCAGTCTTCCTGACTCCAGACCTGGCACTCTATCCACTGTGCCTCATAGCTGCCCTTCATGTGTCATTAGAAAGGAGTAATAGGTGAATAGACCTACTATTCCTTTGGTATCCATGAAGTATTATAAGAATTATAGGATGTTTCTCATTGTGTTTCTCATTGGAAAGTATTGATCTATGTGGTTTAAAAAGACGTGGACAAGAATTGCACAGGATGAAGTTTGGCTCAGTTGTCATCTGTACCAAGAGAGAATCCTTCACAAATATACTTACGGATTTATTGCAATACTCTAGACCAGAGGTGTGAAATACAAGGCTCCTTAGCAATCCAGAATTTGCAGGAACCAGATTAAAATATAATTGGAAAATATTTAAACAAAAATCAAATAAAATATAGATAATGTTGATATTTTTCTAAGTTTTCTAAGTCAGTATGTGACCTTTAGGGATCCTTATGTGAGGTTCAGTGGCCCCC
The DNA here is from genome assembly GCF_028372415.1 of Notamacropus eugenii. Taxonomy (NCBI): domain Eukaryota; kingdom Metazoa; phylum Chordata; class Mammalia; order Diprotodontia; family Macropodidae; genus Notamacropus; species Notamacropus eugenii. The sequence goes on from NC_092873.1 coordinate 412,589,226, forward strand.
TGTTTTTATTTGATTTTCACACCATTGATCTAGACTATTTCTAGACTTTACCGTATTATTTCCCTCTTCTTAGTCATAATATGTAGACTAAGCACAATAGAGTAGCATAAATTGTAATTTCTCTGATTCAGTTTAATTCTGTGTTTACATCTACTACAAGACCATCTCTGCTTGGATGCTACGTTACCTTAACTCACTGTATCCAAAACTGAAAATGCCCATCCTTTCCAAAATTAGTTTCCAGCCATTCCATTTTAATGGCATCACCATGCTTTCATCCCTTCATCCCCCAAATCCAATTTGTTATCAAGTTCTGCTTCCGTTATTTTGAAAGTTCTTTTGTTTTTGCTCTTTTCATCTCATTCCCACTTTAGCTACTCTGTTCCATGCACTTATAAGCTCATACATGGTCAAAATTTAATAATCTTCTGTGAATTCTTTCTCTTTAGATTAATTTTACTACTCTTTGCAATTTTAAAATTTATTTTTTAACATTTGTTTTAAAAAATTTTAGAATATCATTTTCTCCCTTCCCTGCATATTGAGAAGACATACAGTATGATAGCAGTTATTTTGTTTGTGATTAAACGTAAAGGCCTTATTCTGAAGAACTTTAATGATACTGTTTAAACAAAATTTCTCAACATCTTCATGAAATGCAATTCATTTTTGTTTTAACATGGAAGTAGTTTTTTAAATTTATTTTTTATTTATTCTAGGTAGTTGTAGACTTTTAGAACATTTAATTGATAAATTGAGTATGGCAAAAGAAAGTGTGTGTGTGTATATGTGTATGTATGTACCTAGTTATTTTCACTTTAGTTTAAGAGGTTGATGTTACCAGTTTTATCATATATATGCATATGTATATATAGGTATGGATATATGTATGTATGTTTGTATCTGTTGTCCTTTGTTTTCTTAATCTTTCTCTTTTCCTTAGTGTAGAGCAAGTGAAAAGACGAAGATTAGGAGACTACTGTGTTGCTAATGTGTTCCTAATTTAAAATAAAAACAATTGTAGGTTGTCATATTAAAGTCATTTAATGCGGTCAAATTATATGTTGTTGAAAAATAATATTTATAATAAGTGGTATTTAACCTTTAATTATAATGCACATACCTATAAATCTGAAGAGGGAATGTAATGATTTTTAAGAGCAGTAATATTTAGATAAACGTTGTGATGTGTAGTTAGGCATGTTGAAAAATACTTTGATTATGCTGAAATTACACCTTTCCAGAAAAACTAAGTACTGTGAACTCTACACATGGAAATTGTAGTTAGAGCTGGTAATTCTATTTGTGACTTTGTGTTGAAGAGTAGTTATTAAAACACTATCCAGAAGATTGCTGTATGATGAATTTCTATAAGTGATTGTTGAATCACTTTAGAAAATAACTAATTTATAAACCATCAATATGGTGGAAAATAACTGCAGTGATCACATTAAAATTAGAGCCACTGGTGGTAGCATAGAAATGTCTTATACAGAATCAACATTTCCCTGTTTAGCAAAAGCAGACACATAGTTTGATGAAAGACAGCATAGAAAAGGAGGCTAGCTGAACTTCTGTTGTGGAGGGGCCTTTGCAGCTGGGTGACAGAGTGGACAGAGTCAGATTTCAAACTTAGACTCATAAAGACTTGAGTTCAAATCTAGCCTGAAAGACTAGTTGTGTGACCCTGGGCAAGTCATTTAACCTGTCAGCCTGAGTTTCCTCAGCTGGCACGTAGTAGGTACCATAAAACTGCTTATTCCCTTCTCCCTTCAGTTTTCTACAATCACTTCGATAAATCTAAGATTTTCTCCCCCTCCCTCACCACTCCTTCTCCGCTTCCATTCTCCTCCCTCTCTGAGACGTCGTGCAATCTTATATGGGTCTTACACATACATTCTTACTAAGTACATTTTCACCTTAGTCATGTTGCATGGAAGAATTAAAATGAATGGGAGAAACCATGAGAAAAACCAAAACAAAACACAAGAGAAAATAGTCTCAACAGACTAAGGGCCTCCTATGTGCCAGGAATTGTGCTAAGCACTGGAGATTCGAAGAAAGGCAAACCCAGTCTGTGCTCAAGGAGTTTGCCGTCCAAGCAAACACCTACGTACAAATAAGATATACACAGGATAGGTTGTAGATTATTTCAGAAGGAGGGCACTAACACTAAGGAAAACTGGGAAAGACTCCTTTTATAAGGTATAATATTGGTTGAGATTTGAAAGAAGTCAGAAGCCAGGAGGTGGATGGAGGTGAGGTTTCTTTCTTCAAAGCTCTACACTTGTCAGTGAGCAACTGATTTCCTTCTATCAATATTAAAACTTTTTTTTTTTTAATGAAATACTTTGTGAGGGCAAAAGACAGCAGGGCTCCTAGCGCTGTGTGCTGGATGGACTGCGTGATTTAGGAAGACCTGGCTTTGAATCCTATCTAAGATACTTGCTAGCTATGTGACCTGAGGCACTGATGATAATGGTAGATTGGTTTCTACAGCCTTACTATATGGCCTGTGCTGTGCTCTTTACTATTGTTATCTCAAACTTGGAACGTAGGTGCTATTATTCCCTTCCTCCTCCCCCCATTTTGCTGATGAGGAAATTGAGACAGATTAAGTGATTTGCCTAGGGTCACACTACAAATATGCACCTGAGGCAAGATTTGAACTCAAGTGGTCCTGGCTGCAGGCCCAACTCTATTGCTACATCAGCTCATCTGTTTGTTCAATGAGGAATTGAATTTGATGACCTCTAAGGTCCCTTTTAGCTCTAAATCTGTGATACTGTGGGCCAGATCTAAATTAGGCTAGTCCAGCAGCTCAGCTTTGATGTTTAAAATTCTGTAAGACACTGTGGGTTTTTACTTAATAAGAGATTAAAGAATCAATTTAAAAGAATGTGAGGTTAAAATACCACCCCACCCTCCAGCAGACAGTGCGATCATTAGATAATAGATTCAGAGCTAGAAGAGACCTTCAAGGTCATGGAGTCCAATTCTCTCATTTTGCAAATGAGTAAATTGAAGCCCAGACAGGTTACATGTATGACCCTGGGTCATATAGCTACTGAATATCTGAGGTGGGATACGAACCTGGTTTTGAACTGAAAGTTCAGCACTCTTCTCCATTGTGCCAGAGTGCCTCCAGCAAGGCAGAAAGAGCTTAGGTGATGCTCTTAGGCCTGCACAACACGCAGCCTACGGGCTACTTGCTGTCCACCAAAGGCCTGTAGCCTGTGAAAAATGTAGAGGATGTAAATGAAAGGAAATATATTTGAATGCTTTGTTCGTGCCTTGCTTAAACCGTCTTCCACCGGTTATTCTTGTGCCTGTCATGTTACTTAGCAGGTGGGTTGCCACTGTGTACTCTCTCCTGTTTGTCATGTGACCCATGATAACCAACATCAGTCTGTCTCCAGTCTGAGAAGAGTAATTTCATGATAAATAAAAATCTTAAATAATAAGGATAATTAAATGAAATTTCCTTTTAAAAAATGTTTTATTTGCAAAATAGTTTAATCATTAATTTTACCTTTACTTGGAAAGTAAGCTGCTAAAAACCTATCTATGGCCTAAGGTTAGCCTATTTCAGTTTTGGCCGGTACCTACTACCAGCTTGTGCAGGTCCGCTCTTAGCACTTTCCTCAGGCTAGAAGTATAACTTCTAGGGACAGAAGACCTCCATCTTAAGAGGACCACCCTAGTTCATGTGCCAGAAGGACAACTAGATAGATAGAAAAATCTGCCAACAAGCATTTATTATGTGATTACTAGTTGCCAGGCTGTGCCCTAATCTTCAGGGAGACAAAGAAAAGAAAAATAAGCAAAATTCTTCTAAAGGAATACACTTCTCTTGGAGGAGGGAGGAAACAAAAATGTACATAAAAGGTAGATACAAAATAGATAGATTGTATCTATCTTGTCTCAGAGACAAGTCAGAGGGGAGCCCTGCGGATAGATGGGAAAGGAAAAATCTCCTATAGAAGGTAAGATTTGAGCTGAGACTTGAAAGAAACTAGAGAAGCTAAGTGGTAGAGGTGAGGGGGGCAGAGCATTCCCAGCCGCAGGGACAGTAAGTGGGATGACCTTGAGTGAAATGTAGTGTGCAAAGAACAGCATGTAGGCTGATGAAGCTGGATTGTAGAGTGCTTGGAGGGGGAATGTAATGGAGGAGGATTGGAAGGAGTCAGCTTGTGAGGGGCTTTAAATGCCCCCAAAAAGGACTTCATATTTGATCCTTAAGGACTTCATATTTGATCCTTAAGATAGTAGGGAGCCACTGACTTTGCTGAGTAGCGAAGTAACATAGGCTGAATCTTTAATTGAAATTTGAGGATCAGTTGGAGTAGAGATAACTTAAGCCAGGAGACCAATTAAGGAAGCTATAGTAAGAGATTATGAAATAGGTTTGTGGTGGTGTGAATGGAAAGGAGACATATGCACAGGAACACACAAGAGATATCGAAAGGACAGAAATGACTAGATTTGGCAACAAATGGTACATATGAGGTGAATGCAAGTGAAGAATCAAGGATGACACCGAGGTTTCAAGCCTGGGTTTGTGGTGGTACCCTTGACAGTAATATGGGCTTTTGGGGAGGGAAAATACCGAGTTCTGTTTGAGTTTGAGATGCTTATGGGATCCAGTTTGAGATGTTGAAGGTCATTGGATTTGGCAGTTTAGAAGTCATTGGTAACTTTAGAGAGGGCAGTTTTAGTGGAATGATAAGGTCAGAAGTTGTGTGGTAAGGGATTAAGAAGAATGAGAGAAAAGAAAGTAGCTAGGAAGGAATTTAGCCGCAAAGGGAGGAGAATGTAAAGATCAAGTGAGAGTTGTTTTTTTTTTTTTTTGAGGATGAGGAAACATGAGAATGTTCATAGGCATGAAGGATAGAACTGATAGATAGGGAGAGAATGGAAATAAGTGCTGAGTACCTAAAATCATCCTCTCAGTGCAATACCAGATCTGCATTCTAATTCATGCCAAGTAACAGGCATACTTAGACTACGTTCATTACTAGTTTTTCATTCTCTTTTTTATATGTTCTAAGTATCAATACCACACTTGTTCTGTTCTCTTACTTCACTGCATTCTTACTATTTGTGTGACTGTGGACAAGTTACTCAGCCTCTGTGAAGTGAGTTGACTACACAAGTGACATCTTGCGTATGTAACTCTAAGATCCTTTCTAGCTCTAGATCTGTGCTACTGTACGATCTCATCCTAAGTATAAAGCCAGGGGTCAGTAATGGTATTGGACTTGCCTGAGGGCTCTGTTAATAAGTCTAGTGATTGGCAGCATCAAAAGGAAAATAGCAGAATAGTAATAATTATTTACAATGTGTTAGGAGTGAATTAAGTGGCAGCGAAGTACATAATGTCACAGTGTCCAACGTCCCTACAAACTAGACTTAGATCTGTCACGGATGGCATTTATGATATGGTGAAGGATTTTCTTAATGTAATTTATGAATTATAAACTTAGCATAGCTCTGGAACACAGCCAGTCTACAGCACTATTAAAATGATGCCTTCTGTTGAGGGCAGACATTTAAAACATGAGCAACCAATTCTATCAGGGTAGACTAAAGAAGTGTTGTTATGTTGTCTGGTTTCTATCAGACAAAATTAGCTTAGCCGCGTTATTTTATGGATGTGAAGTTGTCTTAGAAGATTATGTAAGTCTTGAAGTCAGGAAGGAAGGAAATGAGCATTTATTAAGTGCCTACTACATGCTTTATGAATATGATCTCATTTTATTGTCACAACCACCTTGGGAAGTAGGTGCTATTATTGTCATTTTACAGTTGAAGAAACTGGGGGTAGACAGTGGTTAAGAGATAAAGTGACTTGCCCAGGGTCACACAGCTAGTAAGTGTCTAAAGCTGAATTTGAACTCGTTTTCCTGACGGTAGGCCCAGTGCTGTTTCCACTAAGCCACCTAGAATCTTTCAATCACGTGAGCCTATGTTCAGATCTCACCTCAGATACTTACTAGTTGTGGCCAGTAGGCAAGGCATTTATTCTATCAATAGTTTCTGTTTCTTCATCTGTAAAAAGAGATATACTGCTTATCTCAGTCATCAGAACAGTACTTTTTGCACTATTTAAATGTAAGCTATTATTACTTAGTAGCAGCTGAAAGAAAATGGCATTTAGCAGTCAGAAATCAGTGGTATATTTTAGCTAAGACATCAGCTTCTAAAAGACCAGGGTAAGCCTGGCACATAATAATTGCAGACCAAAGGACATCTGTTACCTTTAGGCAACTGGACAAAAGAATAGGATCTTATGTTGATATTTTAGTATCATATAATTACCCAAACTACCAGAAACCCAGTCTTTCGCACCCCCTTCCCCACTTTGGTCTTTAATCATTTATTATTGCATGTAAGTGTGACTACTTATTAAATAAACATACCAGAACCTGTACATCCAAATGACTGTTGGCCTTCACAGTAGTCACTTGGGGTGGGGAGGCAGTGTTTTTTCCATTGCTGTTGCCATTGCTTAGAATTTTGGAACCCTTCCTTTAAGAAAAATGTTTTATATCTTATTTTTTTTTATCATGGTGATTTCAGGATATGTATCCTCCATTCATCAAAATTGTTTGGACACGTATCTGTGTCTTTCTTCTGAACTGAAACCTCCCTTGTCACAAAGAGAAAAAAAAGTTAAACAGAAACACCTGATAGAGTTACTGTGTCTGACATTGTATTCAACATTAGACTTTCTTCCACTAACCTGTTCCCAGGAGAGAGGTCTGTTTCACTATCTGTTCTCCTGAACCATTAATGGTTTTTCAGTTACTCAGAATTTGGCTTTCCTTTAGTGATCTTTTAATTTACATTGTAGTAGAATCTTAGTCTTCAAACAGGTAAGAAAACTTCAGGTTTTAACAGAACTGTATGTACTTTGTGCCCTGCATTTTTTTGGGGAAAAAATTACCTCTAAGGAAATTTCTTTGTACTTATCTTTTGTCTATTACTATTAACTAGGAGGAAAGTTTGGGTGGATTTAAAAAAAAATTGTCCCACCAAAAGGAAATGAGCTACCGTTGATAATAGTTAAGATTATTGTAGTTTCAAATAGAGGACTTCCTATTTAACTACATGAATGTTGCATCATTTCCTTTTAGTCCTTTATGGATAAGTGCCAGTACATTTAAACTTGAATGTTTAGTACTTGAGAGGGAAACACTGTATACTTGATGTACTTTTTAGGTAACTTATTAAATATTTTATCTTAAGTTTTATGATTTTTATAGCAAAGAACTAAATATGGGATGAAAAAGTGAAATTAATTTCTTTTTAGCCAGTTAATCCTTGAATGTAAGTTGCCTATCTAAGCCTTTTACGTATGCTGTGTTTCTTTGCTGCAGCAGCTCCTACGTTATATGGTTATATGGTTAAGGGATTTTAATTACTGATTTATGTTTTATGTAACAAGTTCAAGTGCTTTCTCTTTAGTTGGAAGCTAAGGCTGTAACTATAGTATAGCTGATTATGTGGAGAACCTGCAGTTTGAAAACTTCTGACTTAATTTTGAGAAATAGTTGAATTTTGGGGTACCTTTTCAAAATGGTGGTGTTTTGAGCATCCATAGTGTTTGAAAGTGTTGTTGTTGTGTTTGTCTTTTGTTCTCAAAGAGGACCATGACATCAAGATGATGACATGACTGGCAGTTGACTTTGATTTGAGTGAGGGAGGGCTGTGCAAGGTCAGCAGCCTCACTTTCTCCTCCTGAGCCATCTGGGTCCAGTGACCAGAATATTCATCAGGATGACTGGAGATGGCCCAGAATGCAGTGGGAGACCCTGGCCCTTTCAGGCTAAGATCTTATCACATTTTCACTTTGAGTGAGATACACCCATTCAGTGAAAAGGGTTCTTTAAGTAGTTACTCAAGGGATGGCCCCTTTAATAAAAAAAAAAATTGAATCTGGGAGGGGAAGACCCTTAAGGTTCCTGGGTAAAAAAGAAACAATTACTATTTAGTAATTACATTCTCTCTGTTCTAAATGAGTGAGGAATTGTTGTCCAGTCTATGAGCTCCAGAGTGAATTGGGTTTAAGGCTTGATCTTTGAGCAAGAAATGTAGCCAGCAAACCCAGTGAGGTTTACCCATATTTAAGGAAGCTGAGGAGCCAGCAATGGAGGAATGAAAGGGGTGTCAGATGAATAGAAAGAGAACCATGAGAATAGCGTCATAGAGGGCATCAAGAAAAAAGGGGTTCTGTCCCATAATGAAGTCAAATAATGGAAAGGCCATTAGATTTAGTAATAATCTGTCATTGGAGAGAACTGGTTCGGAAGAATTGTGAGACAAGAATTCAAATTAAAAGGGGTGCTGAATGATAAAGAATCAGAGGCAAGACACAGAGAGTGCTTTAAAAATCTGGCAAAGAAGAGAAGGAGAAAGATTAAATGATATCTTGAAGACAAGGCAGGATCAAAGGAATAACCTTACAGTGTGGGAAAGTGTTTTGTTTTTAAGGCTAGGACAAACCTAAAGTTTTTAGGCTAAAGGAGCTCAAAGCCAACAGAAATTGAAGAAGCATGGGGAAGGGTACGACAAAAAGGTAAGGAGGATGATAAACATTAATGAGACCAGTCTTAAAAGAGACAGAAGAGGGTTAGCTTTAGCAAGAAAGATCAACTTTTCTAAAATAGAAAAAATAAGGATATTAAGAAAGGTAGAGGAGTGGAAGAAGGAAGGTGAGTCCATCAACATATATACATGAATATGAGTCTATATAAACATAGTATCCATCCATCTATCAAAGAGAGAGTTCATTAATCGACATATACATTGGACACGTGCTATATATAAGACAGTGAGCTGGGCCTTGCATTGAGTAGTTAAAAGAAATGGGTTGGCTCATATTTGGGAACACACAAGGCATTTTCTATGGTATTAAACTGCTAACCACTACAAAAAAATCCAGCTCTTTCATACAAATATTTTCACAGTGATGATATATGGTTCAAAATATTGAAATACAAAAAGCAAATAAAATCAAATAATTATATGACAAAGGTAAGGAGAGGAAAATGACCTTGCTATTCTGAATCAAGACCTACTTAGTGAATGCAAGGAATTAGGCTTTGACAGAAACAGAAAATGTGAGATAAGGAGATTTTCAAGATAAATTCTCAGAATCCTTGATTTATAATTATGTGATCTACTTAGATTTTCATCTGTAGAACTGAGCCAATTACATCACCAATATGTACAACAGGCAGAAAGCGAACAAGAAAATGATACCAGACTTAGGACCAAAAAACCCTCACCCTATCATAAATAGCCCCCCTATTCAGTTTAGTTCTGCTTCCTCATGAAGTTGGTTGGTTTAAAAGTATAAAGAAACTTTTAATAACTTCTTGTGCAGAGCTGAAGCAAATTTTTAGCATTGCCACTAGCTATTTACAAGTTTGCAATTTTTTTGTCTTAAAAATGTATTTATGAGACAGCTGGGTGGCACAGTGAGTAGAGTACTGGCTCTTGAGTCAGGAGGACCTGAGTTCAAATGTGGCCTCAGACACATGACACACTTACTAGCTGTGTGACCTTGGGCAAGTCACTTAACCCCAATTGCCTTGCCTTCCCTTCTCCAAAAAAAAAATGTATTTTTCAATGAAGGTATTAAAGTTTAGCTTTTCTGCTCTTTTGCTCCATTTTAGTATAAACATTCTTTAAATACTGTACCTTATGTAGTCTATATTTGAAATGAATACTTACAAATATGCTTGTATTTCACATACTACCCTTGCAATATTCTTAATAATTATATTTCTGAAAACATTTTTATGGGTAAAATGTTCATTCATCTCCTCTATCTCCACCCTAGTAATAATAGTTCACATTCTGTGGGGCTTTTAAGGTTTCCAACAGTAATATAGTGAGGTAAAAGTAATACTAGTATTATTATTTCCATTTTATAAACAGTGAAACTGTAACAGAGAGGTATGATTTTCCTAAGATCACAAAGCTAGTATATAAGCATTCAAGTTCTGATTGAAGTCATAGATCTTTTGACCTTCTAAGGCCCCTAAGACTGCACTCTCCTTGTGTTCCCAACATTTGTTCATAGTGTCCTCATTTTGGACCTTTGGTAGCTCAAAGGCTGGATGGAATGTCTAGTCTTCCCGGGATACCACATACTTTTCTATTCTGTGAGTAATTTAAGAGTTGAGGGAGGATTTCTGATTACTTAGGTACAGAATCTGGTCCATCTATTTTAAATTGACTGCACATTTGTTTTGAAGTCCAATGAGGAATGCAGCATAGTATAATTTGGGAATTAGAATTGGGACTTAGGAAGAAGAATTGGGGCAAGTACTAAACTGATATTATTGGGGTAAGTCGTTCAATCATACTGTGTCATTTTCCTCGTTAGCATTTTTGCCGCTTTTACATTGGGTGAAAACCAATTGAGGTTTGAAAAATGCTTTAAGCTGGGCTGTTAAAAGATGGAATCAGAATTGTAAAGTCAACAAGAATTTTTAATTCTAACTCTAGGTTAGTTTTTATCTTTTCATGCACGGAACACTTTCCCCTTGGTTTCTGTCTTGTTTCTTCCTGGCCTTGCTATTTAGTTGGCCATTTTTACTTTGGTTTTTGTTTTTGTTTTTGCTGGAATGACTATATTGAGTTTTACCTAGTCTATGGATACCTTTTAAGACTGAATTCTAAGCTTCCTTCCTCTGCCTTCATTCCATTGAAGAGTTTGTCCTTGGCTTGTGAATCACCATTTATATTCACGTAACTGATTTGGCTATAAAACTAACCTCTTAATCAACAGATATTTATTAAACACCTATATGTTCTAGGCACTGGGGAGTGGTGTACAAATACAAAAATGAGGTGATCCCTGTCTTCAAGGAACTTACATTCCATACATTCCACTGAGGTATTGCAACATGTTCATAGAGAAGTAAATATAGGATACACAACACATAAATGTGGATGTGTATATGTTTGTATGTGGATGTATTAACATATACATACATATATTGCATGTATGCATACACATTACAGATTTCTAGCTCTCTTTCTGTCATCTATGTCTGTGCCTCTTGAAATAGGTCGTAATTGAGCTGAACTTTGAAGAGGCATGGGAATTTCAAGGGGGCAGAGGTGAGGAGGGAGAGTATTCAGGACTTGGAAGGAGAGCCTGGGCAAAGTGTAAAGGTGAGAGATTGAATGTCACATATGAGTAATAGCTGGCAGTAAGTGCGAAGGACAGTAGTGTATAATCAGCTGGAAAATATAGGTTTGAGCCAGTGTGTGAAGGGCTTTACATGTTGAACAGAGAAGTTGGTATTTTGTCTGAGAGCTGAAAGGAAGCTGCTGGACGTTATTGAGCCAGGGGACTGACATCATTGGAGCTATTAGGCCTATGTTTTAGAAATAAGGTGATGGTTGTGTGAGTGGAGGGGGCGAGTTTAGATATAAAAAATTTTGAGAAGCTTGAATTAATCAGATTTGGCAGTAAAGGATTGGGTATGAGAGATGAAAGAGAGGAAGAGTCAAATATGACTCATAGGTTAGGAATCTTGGTGATTGGATAGCAGTGCTCTCAGTAGACCGTGGTCTTCCCCACGTTTAACTCTGCCTACACAAGAATTGATAGTAGCTTTGTTTTGCTAGATCTGCGTCTGTGAATTCCTGTGTTATATGTAATCTGTATTTTATGTATTGTTTCATGTGTGGTTTTCTTTTCTTCTCGACTAGATGGTAAGTTTATTAAGATTATGTCTTATATACTTCTGTAAATCCATAGAAGCAGAAGAAGCTAGGTCGTATAGTAGACAAATAAATATGACTCTGTGTCCTCAGTCAGGAAAACCTGAATTCAAATCTGGCTTCAGATACTTCCTAGCTGTGTGACCCTGGGCAAGTCATTTAACCTGTCTCTGCCTCAGCTTTCTCAATGATAAAATTGGGATATTAATAGCACTTGTATTTTAAGATTGTTGTGAGGATTAAATGAGACTAAGTGAGAAAATATTTGTAAAGCTCTAGTACAGTGCCTGACACATAGTAGGCACTCAATAAATGCGCATTTTCTACCTCCTAAATGGTTGTTCAGCGGATCTGAACTCTGGCTGAAATATTTCAGGACCTTTACTCATTGCCATGCTGCCTATCTTCCTGTCTTGCTAACCCTATGCTTTTTTTCTACACACTGACCCATTTGTTCAGGTACAGTAATCTACAAGTTGCTCTATTTCTTTCCTTAAATCTTTGCATATATCATTCCCAGTAGCAGCTACCAAAAGGGAGGCACTTGTCATCCAGGTTAGGAGGTATAAGACTGCTCTGTTATTCTGATTGGAAACCCTTTGTTACTAACCTCACCAGACTATTCAGTCTTTTTGAGATCCTTTAAGTATAGTGCGTATGTATTACTTACCTGAAACCTTTCCACAGCAATCACATATGTGAACCCTTGGTACAGATTGACTCTCAGACATCATTTATTCAACAGTCATTAAGCACCTACTATGTCCAAGGCAATACCAAGACAAAAATGAGGCTGTTGTTTCTTTGAGAAGTTTGCATTCCATTAGAGTTAAATACTATCAACTGAGAGGATTCCAGAAGGTTTCACAGAGAAGGTGGCACCTGAACTGAGCCTTGAAGGAGGACAAAAATTCTGAGAAGTAAAGATGAGGGAGTTCACAGAAGCGGGAAGTACAGTATCAAATTTAAAGACTGGCTAGTGGTCTAGAATAACTAAAACATACAGTTTGTGAATGAAGAGTATGAATAAAGCCAGAAAAATAAATGGAAGCCAGATTGATGACCCTAAATCTAAGTGCTAGATTAAGGAGTTTGCCTCTAGGAAAAAATACTGTATAACAATCACTTTGACTGTTTTTAAACTGGGGAATGGCATGGTCAAACCTGTGCCTTATGATGATCGTTTTGGTAAGATGTGTGAAGGGAAGATTGGACTCAGGGAGACCATAAGGAGAGGCTGTTGTTTTTTTTTAAAAAAAAAGTTGATAAAGATATTTTGGATATGAATAACAACACAGAAATGAAATTTGTGTCATCATTTGTTTCAGAAATGCTAAAATGCATTGTGGGTATCAAACTAAGATTGATATTAAAATTAGTCCTTATGTATTCCAGCAAGAAATGATGAGAGATTCAGTTTTGAGTGTTGGCTCTGTGAGTGGAAAGGAGCTCTACATAAGAAATGATATGGAGATAGAACCTGAAAGTCTTATCCATGTTTGGATATAGGAATGAAAGAGCAAAGAGTCCACATAACTCCATGGATCCTTAGAAATAGATGCTAAAACCCTGGGAAACTTGACAATAAGTGGACCTTTCTTGACAGTGACACTTGACACTGTCTATCTAAATTAAAAAATTAGTACCATCTGTAATAGAGAAACATTATAGACATTTCTGATAAGATCAATGATAAAATATTTGATATAGTTTTAGAGTACTAGCTATAGGAATTAGATAAGAAATAAAACTGAAGGACTAAGTATAGGCAAAGAAGAAACATAATAACTATTTTTAACAGATGATGTAATGATTTGTAGAGATTCCCCACAGAGGTTTAGCTAAAAAATTTAATAGAAAAAATAACTTCAGTAAAGTAATAAGATGTAAACCCACAAAATTACCAACCATTCTGTTATAAATAACAAAACCGAGCAGGAATGTAAGGTAAAAGAAATTCTATTTAAAATTACTACAGAATATATAACATATCTGGGAGTCTACTTATTGAGAAATATAGCACTTACTTTACAAACTACAGGACATTCTACAGCAGGGATTTATAGCTTGGGATCTGTGAAATTGTTTTAAAAAATATTTTGAAAACCTGTATTTCAGTATAATTGTTTTCCTTGGTAATCCTATGTATGTATTTTGTGCATTTGAAAGCATTCTAAAGAGTCCATAGATTTCACTGATAGCTGAAGGGGGTCTGTGATACCAAAAAAAAAAAAAAATTAAACTCTATCTATGGGAATGGACTCAGGAAAGGAATTGATCGTGGTGGCTGTGTTTTTGTGAAAAAAAAATGACAATATTACCTAAATTTACCAATATCACTTTAATTTACCATCCCTGATAAAACTACCAGAAGTTTACTTGAGAGGAACAAAAGGTTAAGAATATCTGTGGAAATAACGGGGAAAAAAGTGATGAATAAAGGAGGCCTAGAAGTACCAGATTTCAGATAATGTAGTAATTATTTTAAAAAACCATTTTTTTCCATTGGCTAAAAAAATAGAAAAATTGATCAGTAGAAGAGTCTCGGAATATGAAATTCAGAAGCAGTTGTACACAGCAGCACAGGGTTCAGTCTGAGCACCAGAATGGCCACAACTGATGGTGGGAAGGGCTCATTTGACAAAAAAATTGCTCCAAAGTACCCAGGAGAGTGTTTACTTTATGTTTGATCTGTGTCTATAAATTCTAGATTTTAAGTGTGATGACTACTGTAAGAGGATATTCTGTAAAAATTTGTGCTTCAAATTATGTTCCCTTTTCCCTATTTCACTTCTATTAGCTAGATTTGATGGAGATTGTTTTTTTTTTTTAAGTTGATAAAGATATTTGGAACATGAATAACACAGAAATGAAATTTAAATGGCATCATTTGTTTCAGAAATTCTAAAATACATTGTGGGTATCAAACTAAGATTAATGCCAACATTTGCCATTATGTATTCAGTCTAAATAATAGGCATTTTTTTCCAGTATTTCTGTCTTTTCATAGTTACTGTTTTGCTATATCTTGTTTTTCTTTTTTTGTGAGCAGGTTGCTCCCTTTCTTTGGGAATGATTCACAAAAGACAAAAAAAAAAATCCATATAACTTTGTGTCTCTTTTGATATACATTTATTCAAGATTGTTATCAGAGGAATCATTTTGATAAAAAAGTTTTCTTTAAGTCTAATATGAACACTATCTTGTTAAGGGGGAGAATTGTTAAGGGGAGCTTAGATATTATTAGGATTTTAACATATGGATAAAAGCTATATTTGTATTTGTCAAAGTTACTTGTTCTCTTTGAATTCAAGGTAAAAATACCTTGAATATGCTGTTGTCCTATATATGCCAAGATATTGCTGATAGCATTATTTTTTTGTTAAGTGTGAGGTGAGGCACATGGAAACCTTACATTTTGGTAATTAATCACGCCACTACTTGAAAGGCTTGTTCACAGCCATGTCTTTGAGAACTGTAGTCCAGTGCTTTTGCTCCAGAAGAGTCATTCTGTGGGATTATTGGTTATTGAATTTAGTGTTTCTCTTGCCACTTTTCACAGAGCTTTACAATTATTCAGTGTTATATTTCAGTGTGTCTTAATAGTTTTTCTGCCCACCTTATAGTTACCCTGTTTCAATCTCCTATAACTTTTTTGGGTGTTTGGCTATTATTGATTCTATTTATAATCAACTTATTAACACTTTTATTGCAACAAAGATTATTTCAGTTCTAATGGTTACTTGGTTAAATATTTGAAGGGCCCAGATGCCTTGTAAAAGTATATGTAGCATGCACGCAACCTTATTTATGCACATTTCTGTGGAAAGGAAATCTTGGTTTGGAACAATAGGCTCTTCAAAGTTGAAAGAGACAAAGCATAACAAAACAGACATCAAGGGTGGTAAAAGGGACGGAATTTTTATATCCATTTTGGTTCAGAGATTACGCAAATCATTTTTAAAATGTACTTTACATAAATAGTTTTAAATAAGGAAAAAGGGATACTTCTCATAGAAGCGTTAAAGCCTTTCACAGTCTGTTTCCAGCCTACACTTCGAGAGTTATGCTCAGTGTTGTGATTCAGGCTACATGATTATTTTGTCTTTATATTTTAGATGTTTCTTACGGTGTACCTTAGCAACAATGAACAACACTTCACGGAGGTTCCAGTTACACCAGAGACAACATGCAGAGATGTGGTAGAGCTGTGTAAGGAGCCTGGAGAGAGTGACTGCCATTTGGCTGAAGTGTGGGGTGGTTCAGGTAATCTAATCTTATGGCTGTGATCATCATTCTTTATTACTTTGGGTCTATTGTAAGATTTTGTTAAAAAGCACTCGTGTTAATCCTCAGGAGCATTTGTAGAAAGAATAGTAGAGTTAAGAGATGTCATTTCTAGTCCTGGCTTTGCCAATTGACACATCAACGTGAATTGTCCTTCAAATAAAGTTCAAGTTTCATATGACAAAACATTTTTGAAGTAGCATAGTCTTAAATCTTTAAAAGTATACTACTTTCTGTTAAGGTAAAATTTTGATCTTTTGAATATGAGCTTTCAAAATTCAGTGTCTAAGGGTTTGTTAGAAACTTTTTTTGTTTTTTTCCCTCCTTTTCTCATGCCTTTAAACAACACAAGGAAAATGTGTGTATTATTATTAAATTAATTATTTGGCTCAGTTGGGAGGTTTGAGGAAGAATGAAAAGGTTTGGACACGTAACTGTGGTCAGTCTTGTTCACTGATTAGGGAGGTGTTAAAAGTTTGCCTTAACTACAGTGAGAGCCCACTTGAGATCATATAACACAATTTTGTAGTGAACTCAGCACAATTTCATTATTTTTCGAACTTCATTTAGCATAAGTACATGAACAGGAGCACAAGCAGCCAATGGTGGGAGTGATCCAAGGCTGGGGCTTGTCTGGGAGAGATCAGAGGATAAGGTGGCAAGGGACTTAGAGAAGAAGATAATATAGAATTGAACTAGGCAAGAGGAAGCCCATGGAAGTTCTTGAGTAAAAAAGGTATCTAGGCAGATTTGGTAAATTACTGTCCTAAAAGCACAAGTCTGCTTAGATCTTTTCCCTAATCAAGAGCCTCCTATGGTTTCTTCTTGCCTTTAAGATCAAGTATCAATACTATTTGGTTTTTAAAGTCTTTTACGTCTGTTTCCAGCCTACATTTCTAGAGTTATTTCATAGGACAATGGATTATAGAGCTGAAGGCAGTTGCTTAATCCTTACATTTTATAGCTGAGTAAACCGAAGCCTAGAGAAGTGAAGATCCCTCAAGTGAGTGACAGAGCCAGAATGTCAACATAAATGTTTGAATTCAAAATTCATTCCTCTTTATCATGTATTATATTCTCCCACAGTGATTTCAGGCTGTGTTCCAACCAAACTGGCCTCCCTGCTCTTCTCCCATGTATGACATTCTGTCTTCCTTCTCCTTTTCTTTGCCCTCCTCATCTCTCTGCCTGGTAGAGTCCTATTAAATTACTTCTATGATGCAAATATTATCTTGATATATAAACTGGTTAGAGCTAAAACTGATAAGAAAACTGTAGATCAGTACCTCTAATAAATATTAATAAAAAAATTTAAAATTAAATATGAGCAAGGAAATGACAGCAGTGCATCCCAAAGATGATATACCATGACCAGACTGACTTTATACCAGCAATGAAGGGCTACTTCACTATAAGGAAAAGTATAAGCATAATTAACCATATTAATAATAAAAATAATAAAAATCATGATTATAGGAATGTAGCTTTCTTTAATATGATAAGTAATATCTATTTAAAACCATGGTCTAATGTTGTCTGTATATAAGATGGGGGGAAAACCAGGATGTCCATTATTACCATTACTATTTAGTATAGTGCTAGAAATGCTATTGATAGCAAGAAGACTAGAAAAAGAAATTGAGAAAATTAGCACAGGCAAAAAGAGGAACAATGATCACTTTTTGCCATTGTGATGTTGCTTAGAGAGTCACCTAAAAAATTAATTGAAACAGTCAATTTCAGCAAAGTTGCAGGATCTAAAATAAAACCACACAAATCATCAGTGCTATTGTATTATTGCCATCAAAAGTCAGCAGGAAAAGATAGAAGAAAAAATTCCATTTAAAAAACTACAGATAGTATAAAATACTTGGGAGTCTGCCTGCTAAGACAACATAGGAACTATATACACGCAATTACAAATCCTTCTTTACCCAAATCAAGACAGATTCAAATAATTGGAGAAGTATTAATTGTTCATGGTTAGGCTGTGCCTGTATGTTAAAAATGGTAATACTATCTAAATTAATTTACTTATTCAGTGCCATAACAATGAAGCTACCAAAGCATTACTTTATAGAGCTAGAAAAAAATAACAATGAAATTCATCTGGAGGAACAAAAGGTCAAAAAAGGAATTAATGAAAAAGTGGGAAGGAAGGAGGTCTCGCAGTACCAGATCTCAAACCATACTTCAAATCCCTTAAAGCAAGTAGGTGGCACAGTGGATAGAGCATTAGTATTCCTGGAATCAGGAAGACCAGAGGTCAAATGTGGCTTCAGACAATTATTAGCTGTGTGACGCCGGACAAGTCACTTAACCTTTTTTACCCTTACTTTCATCATCTATAAAATGAGAATAATAATAGCCTCTGCCTCCCAGGGTTGTTGTGAGGTTCAGACAAAGTAATGTTTGTAAAATGCTTAGCAAAGTGCTTGACCCATAGTAGGTGCTATATAAATACTAGCTATTATTATTAAAACAATTTGGTACTGGTTAGGAAATAAGAGAGGTTGATCAGTGGAACAGATTAGAAGCAAACAAACACAACAGTCTAGAATTTGATAAACCCAGAGATCCCAGCTACTGGGGTAAGAATTCATACCTTTTCAGAAATTGTTAGAAAAACTGGAAAAAACTAGGTATGGACTAACATCACATATGAAGGTAAGCTCCAAATGTGTACATGATTTAGACATTACAAACCTTGTAAACAATTTAGAGGAGCATGGAAGAAATTACCTGTCAGATCTATGGGTAGAAGAGTTCAGTGACAAACAAGAGATAAAGAGATTCATTGGAAGTAAAGTGGACACATAAAATTAAAAAGGTTTTGCATGAACAAAACCAATGCATCTAAAATTGAAAGAGAAGCAGGGAATTGGGAAAACGTCTTTGCATCAAGTTTCTTTGATAATGGTCTTCTTTCTAAGATACAACAGGACTGATTCACATTTATAGAAAGAGCCATTCCTCAACTGATAAATGGTCAAAACATATGAATAGATGATTTTCAGAGGAAGAAATTCAAGCTATTAATAGCCATATGAAAAAAATATTCTAAATCACTAATAGATAAATACAAATTAAAACAATTCTTGAGGTACCAGCTCACACCTTTTAGATTGATCAAGTTGACAAAAAAAAAAGAAAGTGATAAATGATGGAAGATCAATGAGAAAACAGTTACCCTAAACGCGCTCTTGGTGAACTTGTCCAGTCATACTAGAAAGTGATTTGGAAATGCCTCAAAAGCTATTAAACTGCTCACAGCCTTTGACCCTGCGATACCACTACTAACTCTACACCCCAGTGAGGTTACAGAGGAAAAGGATTCATTATGCATCAAAAAAAAATTATGGAAGTTATTTTTGTGATAGTAAAGAATTGGAAACTTAAGAGGATGCCCACTTGTTAGAGAACAGCTTAACAGGTAATGGTGTATGAGGATGATAGAATGTTATTGTGCTCTAAGAAATGATAAAGGAGATGGTTTCAGAGAAACCTGGAAAGACTTGTGAGCAGAACTAGGGAAAAAAGTGATATGATAACAACAGTATTTTAAAGACAACTTTGAAAGACTTGGGAACTCTGATTAACACAATGACTAAACCTAATTCCAGAAGACTCATGATGAAACTTGCTATGCACTTCTAGATAGAGAAGTGATAGAGTGCAGATTGAGGCTTTTATTTTTTGGATATGACTAATGTGAGAATTTGTTTTGCATATTTGTACATATTTGTAATAGATTTTGTTTTTCTTGCTTTCTCAATGGAGGTGGGTGGGTGGGAGAGAATTCAGACCTGAAGATAAAATGAAATTAAGTTTTAAAAAATTATAGTAGTTAAAAAAGTGCAGTGGAATGTCTAATGGGGACTGGGGTTTGGTTGATGACCCACAGGGTTTCAGAATCACTGTATAACCTGTTGTGAGTTTGTTAATCATTAAGTGAGAAATTTAGAGAGATTTTCAAAGTCAGTGATATTATGACCTAAGGGTAGATTCCGTTCAGAACCTTGGGCAGTTGAGACAAGGGGATAAGTACTTGGTGCAGAAGGAGTGGTGATACTCTCCTTCTGACAGGAAAGAGACTATTATAAGCTGGAAATGTGATGGAATGGGCTTTTCTCTCCACATCTCAGCAACTGAAAACCAGTAAGATAGAATGGCATGGCACTTCTCTTCCCACAGGAGGATAGAGAATGGGCAGGAGGTGAATGGGAGGTACAATGGTAAAGTGTGTTCCTCTCTTTCACAATCTCATGGGAAGCTGGAAAACAGGCAAGAGATGCATGCTGAAAGATGGAGGGCATCCCACCTCTCCTTCTGGAGGCTAGAGATTAAGAAGGAGAAAAATAATTGAGTCTAGATTATGAAGAATTTTGAATGTCTAACAGAAGAGTTTATATTTGATCTTAGGGGTGAAGAGAATCATGGGAATTGGTATAAAGAAGTGACATTGATCAGATCTGCACTTTAGAAAAATCACTTTGGCAGTGGTTTTTGTAGAGGGTGGACAAGGGTGGGTAAAGACTTGAGGCAGGAAGATTAATTACAGGGCTGTTGCTTGCTGTAGTCCAGGCAAGAGGTGATGGTCTGATCTAAGATGTTGGCTATGTAAATGGAAAGAAAGAAACAGATGTGAGATGTTGAGATAGAAATGACAAGATTGGGCAACTGATTGAATATATGGTGGTGACGAGAGTGAGGAGTTGGGGATGAAATAGAGTTAGACCTTTTAATTCTGAAATTCTGTGTTTATTTTCTTATCTCAAGATGTTACTGATTTCCTATTATGGAACTTTGTGTATGTGAAGTGTGAATTGCAAATTGCCTTTTAAGAAATTTGTGCATATATAGCAGGTGCTTTATAAATGTAATGAACATTTATTAACTGTAGGAAGGACAAGATTTAAGAAATGAAGGACCAATTTGCTTCAATTGACATAGTGCATTTTTTTATTATTTTATTTTTCCCCAGTTACATGTAAAAAGCAGCTTTCAACATTTGTTTTGAAAACTTTGAGTTCAGGGTGCTTTCCCTCCTTTTCTCCCCACTCCAGTTGAGAGGGCAGGTGGTTCGATGTGAGTTATATACATGTATATGTATGACATGTGTAGTCACAAGAGGCATATCCATGATAGTCATATTGTGAAAGCATAGACCAAAAAAAAAAACCTCAAGAAAAATAGAGAAAGTAAAAAAAAAAAAAAGTGTGCACATAACACCTTTTTCCCCCTCTTTTCCTTTAAGAGCGTCCCGTTGCTGATAATGAGAGAATGTTTGATGTTCTCCAGCGGCTTGGAGTCCAGAAAAGTGAAGTTCGTTTCTTTCTTCGCCATGAACATCCCCCTAGCAGGGATATGGGTAAGTGATTTCTTATAAATCGTAGTCTGAAAAAAAATCTACATCTGGTAAGTGGGGGAGGAATTAAGAACTAGCTGCAGTATGATTTTTGGTCTTCTGGAGTTAATGTTAAGGTGAGTGTCTAAGAGAAGACTTTGGAGTAGGCTTACTTGGATCATATTCTTGCATATCCTGAAATATTGGAAGATTTCATTATGGACATTTAAAGGTAGAGTTAATTCAAGACTAAATTGGGTTTTATATTTTAATAGAGAAGTTGTAAAATTACGATTTATGCCTCTACTGAGTTAAAAAAGGCAGTTTGTCTGCTTCAATATTTGTTTGGAAAGAAAACTTAAATTTCACTGTTGCTAAAAATATAATTAGTATATATAGGCAAGTGGTACATGGGGGCAGTTGTTAGAAGTCTGTTACATTTACAGTCAAAAATGTGACATGGTAACTATAGTTTTAATTGACAAATATATTTTTTTAAATTAGCTTCTTTTTATTAATGTAGTTTTTAAATGGTGCATGCATTTTCACCTGATATCTGTACCAGGAAACCTTAATGTATTACTGAGCTGTATTTACTTTCTCTTTTTAAATTACTTCATGGGTCTTCTGATGAATGAGTTGAATTTTGCAATGTAATCTCCCAGGGAATATTTTCTTTGACTAGACTTTATGTAAATTATTCATTAACCTTTCAAAAGTACCTTATGTAGTTTCAGTGTGTCTGTGTTGAGAAATTAAACGTGAGAAATGAAATCTGGAAACAAACTTTTTCACAGTAGAAAACATCAAGATCACAAAGCATTCATAAATTTGAATAAAAAGAGTTTTCCTTTTCTAAGCAGTTTTCGAGACTCAGCACTGTTGAAGTTGTTCCAACTTAACTAGGTCCTTCACTTAATGTGATCAAGCATGTATATAAATTGGGACCCAGGGCTTCAAAAAAAGTCTTTTCTACTTAATACTCTTATGTAAATGAGCATATAAAAGATCTCAGAATCCCAGAGTTACAAGAGACCTCAAAGGTCATCTAGATTAATGTATCAGGAATCTTTTTTTACAACTGGATAGATAGTGACTGGGCTTGTGACTCCATTGGTATAGGAAGTCCATGGTGTGGAAACTCCCTCTACCAGTGCAAGTAAGCATCCCTTCTTCAATGTAGAGCCTTGGAGAATGGCCTAGAATGCTAAGGGATGAAGAGAGTTACCCAGATTCATACACCACCTATTTCAGAGGCAGGACTTGAACTGTGGCTTTCCATAAGGATTTACTCAACTTAAAGACTTCTAATGATGAATAATACCTTCTGAGACAGCACATTCCATTTTCAAATAGTTCTAATTTTTTGGAAGCTTTCACCATAATTTGTTGCTTCTTGGCAACTTTGTCGCATTGTTAGCAGGAAGGGACATTAGAGGTTGTTGGGTACAATCCTGCATTTACTAAGAACCATAGACATTAATTGCCTTGACCAGGGTGCCGGGTGGCAGAGCCAGAAATTCTGATTTTGGGGAGCCTTTCCTCTTGTATCACATTCCACCCATTGGTCTTAGCTCTAGTATCTGATACACTCTACCATTCCTGAGGACAGCTGTTTTATTTTCTCTTTATGTATCTTTTCCTTGGGATCAGCATTTTATTTTCCTTCAGCAAATACTCAAAAGTTGTCACCTCAAGGCCTGGTTATTCCCCTTTAGACTCTCTTCAGCTTTTTAATACTTCTTAAAAGATGACTCAGAGGGAATGTGGTGTCATGGATAAAACGATGGAGTCAGGAGGATCTGGGTTAAGATCGGACTGCAGATACTTAGTAGCTCAGTGACCCTGAGCAAGTCAGTTAACCCATCTATACTTCAGTTCCTACATTTTAAAATAAAGTAGGGGAGGGCCTTTGAAGTTCCTTCCAGCTGTAAATGTATGAGCTTGTGATTCTTTGAATTATGTATTTGAATTATGTATCTAGAACCAAACAAACTACTGTAGATGTAAGCTAACCCAGACAGAGTACAGTGGGACCTTCACCTTCCTCTTTCTGGGCACTGTACTTGTCAGGGAAGCTTAAGAAGCATTAGCTTTTTAGTTACCAGATCTCATTGTTCATGCATTGAATTTGCAGTCCCCTAAAAACCCCCAGATCTTTTTTTTTTTAAATGAACTTAGAAACCTCTTCCCTATCTTAAACTTAGGAACTTGGTATTTTTTGAGCCCAAGTAAACTTACTTTAATAGATTGTGTCCAGTGATCTTGCTTTGTTGAGCTATTTTTCGAGTCTTGCCTTCTTATCTAATGTATTCTCTCCAAACTTTGTTTCATTTCCAAATCTGATAAGCATGCTATCTATTCATACATCTAAATAATTGATTAAAAAAATGTTTTATAAAGTGCATAGAACCAAGGACAAATCTCTCTGAGACATTCCACTAGAGATTCCTATTATGTTGGCATTGGTCCATTAGTAACTACTTTTTGCATCCTGTCTTTCAAACAGTTCTGAATCTACCTGACTGTACTGGTCCACATTAGTCAACACAGTTGAGAAAGTAATTATATTTTCTACTCATTTGATTAGCTCTATAATATACTAGATCTTTTCCAGAAATATGTTGCATAGAATAGATACACTGAATAAATCTTATCTAAGAAAAGGGTAACTATTATATCATATAAGACATATTTGAACTATGCAAAACTAAGAACTTTGTATGTATTTTTATTGAGCTCTTCCACCTTGTACCTTAGAAGAGCTACTGAGTGTAAGATAAGATGATTTGAATTTTACTGATTTTCGTTTTTTGACAAAGCTCCTGATGAATAACTCAGTAAACAGAATGTCAACCCCAGAAATTTTAAGGTGAAAGTTTGAGTCATTAGTCAAAAGAGTGTGTGTGTGTGTGTGTGTGTGTGTGTCTCGATAAAGTGTTTCCATTTGTTTCTTCCTTAGAGATGTTTCTATAGTTTTCCAAGTTGGTTAATATTCTTTTTCTCTCCTTTTTTTTCCCATTAACTGAGCACTATCATACATGGTTTCACATAGTTTGCCACAGGACCAAACTGTGATGACTTATTCCAGTGCTATTTGAAAAATGTCATTTTATAATATATATTCAGTTGAAAGTGGGGGTGGCAGAAACACATGGGTTCACAACATTTCTATCATCTAATTTTAATGTATAGTTTTGAATTTTGTGTTTAGTGAGTGGACCAAGGATTCAAGATCCTGTCTCAAAAAGGAATGGGGTTAAAGTTCCTAGTGATCGAAGAATTGAGAATGGTGTAAGTATTGTTTTTGAATGATATTGTGATAAAATGATATAAACTTTATAAATGTCAGTCTTAGAGGGATTACTTGACAGGATTACATAAGTGATAGGATTAGAACTGTAGGCCTTCTACCTTTTTCTGCTCTTCTGTACCATACTATTTCTCACCTAATAGAGGTGCACTGAACTCCTGTGGTGCATCTGAGTTGTTCCTTAACTCCTTTTTTGTTTATCTATCTGTAATGGTCTTAGGAAGGAATAAGTAAGTGGAGGCCTTAGCTTTAGCTTTCATAGTTTATAGCGTAAGTCAGGGGTTCTTCACTTTTTCATGTCATGGACTCTTTTAGCAGTATGGTGAAACTTACTTACCCCTCTCAGAATAATGTTTTTAATGCATAAAATAAAATACATTTAATTGCAAGGGAAATCATTTATACTGAAATAATTATCAAAATAAAAGCAAATACACAAGTTTATGGACCCCAGTTTAACAACCTTTGTGTCTCTAGGAGGCAAAATGGTATAGTGGAAAAACACTGGCCTTACATTCAGTTAGACCTGAGTTTGACTTTCACCTTTGACACTCAATAGATGGGGCATCATGAGTAAGTGACTTTACTTCCCTAAAATTCAGTTTCCTCCACTGTAAAATAAGGTAATAATACATTGTTGTAAGGTTCAGATAAAAGTCATGCATTTAAGATGCTTTGGAAAACCTTTAAGTGCTATGTAAAGTTTATTATTACTATTATTAATATTGCTTAAGTCTAATATTCCTTGGATACTAGAGACTAAAATGACTTGTTGGCATTATATTCCTAATTAAAGATAAGTGACCATTGCTAGGTTTGGTGTCTTTGCCATCTTATGTTGTAGTTGATACAGTAGAAAGAATGGTTGTGAGACAAGCTACAGATATGTTAGTTCTAAAGTTAGTTTTATGTTAATTGATTTACAGAGTTAATTTTTAGCTTATAATTCAAAATTGTAAGTGTAAATCCTGTAGGTGAACTTGCGAGTTTCCATGAACACATCTTTTCTATTATAAACAAATGGTTGTCATTTTGTCATAGTAAGTTTTCACATGAAACCTTTTAAAACTGTAGGCAAGATAAAGAGAACCCCTGAGAAGGGAAACTAGATGCTCTTTCAGTAATTAGTTGGGTTTTGATTTTTCATTTGCAGGTTAATAGTCCCAGGATAGATATGACTCTTGCTGAGCTGCAAGAGATGGCATCACGCCAACAGCAGCAGATTGAGGCCCAGCAGCAAATGCTGGCTACCAAGGTAAGGCATTTTGACATACAGGGTTGCTTTTAGTTGTGGAACAAACTTCTAGGCTGAAAGTCATTACTTGACCTTAAAATAATTTGTGTATTATATAATAAGCCTTTGGATTTTATTTTCTGGGAAAATGTTTAGCTAAATTACTAAATCATAAATAAACCAGTAATCTTTGAGTGATTTTCATTTAGTCCTAATGTTTCAATAGAGGAGTAACTTTCTCTATTCTTATACATAACAGTTTTCTAGAAGAGTTACAATAGAACCTACTTTACTGTAGTTTTATAAAATCCTACCTTTAGACATATTTCTTTCTTGGGCTGATTTTGCCAGAAAAGAAGTAAAATCAGTGTTTTTTGAATCCACTACCTAAATACTTGTTCTGTTCATTAAGTGTATGATATTTCTGTCTAAAGTAACATGCATTCATTGTTCTTTCTTGAGGAACAACGCCTGAAGTTTTTAAAGCAGCAAGATCAGCGCCAACAGCAACAAGCTGCAGAACAGGAAAAACTGAAGAGACTAAAGGAAATTGCTGAGAATCAGGAAGCCAAGTTGAAGAAAGTGAGAGCCCTCAAGGGTCATGTAGAGCAGAAAAGACTCAGTAATGGAAAACTAGGTGAGTATTCTGTGAGAGTATCCATATAAGTCCAGTTCAAAGTGAGATAATTCTTGACAATAAATGCTAGTAAAGCACCTATATATAAGATAAAGAAAGAGCCTTGGAGATCTTCACATCTGCAGGAAGCCTTGTCTCTATTATCATACCAGCTTTGTGACCATGGGCACATCACCTAAGCTCTCTAACCCAGGAAACATTCTAAATTTCATTTGAGTTTCCAACACTCAGTCCTCACATCGATGAAATCATAGGAGTGGACAAAATAAGTATCAGGTAAGGTACGGGAAAAAATAAAGCCCAATGCAAGTGCTTGTAGTATTATTTTTGGAGTGTGATAAGCTTGCAAAGATCCAGCCTTTTTATCCTTTCTCTAAACATTTATATAAACTATTGGCAAATAATAATAACATATTTTTGTATTCAGAAGATTGGTGTTAGAAGAGACAAGTTATTCTTCTACAGGTTGCTTTTCTGAATTCTTTTTACAGTAATTATTTTTTTAGAACTGATTTTGGATGTTTTGGCAAAGCTATTTTTGGAAAAGATATTTGAACCAAAAAGTCTCAGGATTGTACTAATAGATGTGCCTTTTTTCAGCAGTATAATAGTTTGATTTATCAATTATTATTAATTAGATTTGTTATCTACTTTTAAAATATTTTTATAAATTTATTTCTGTAGAACTTGAACTAAGCTTTTACTGAATAACTTTTCTTTCTAATATGGACAGTTGTTGTTGCACAAAAACTGTATTATAAGAAGAAAAATAATTCATGGAAACTCATATAGATGAGTGATTAAACAACATTGCTGGGGATTTTACAGCTTTGTGGTATCATTTGGTTATTTGGTATCATTATTATGAATAATCCATAAATTATGAATTAGCTATTATGATGGTGTCATAGATCAGGACAGCTTTTTTTAGGATATACCTATATCCATTCTGAAAAAGATATTTGCAGATAATGATGGCAGATTTTCATGTTTCACTTGTCTTCTTTGTATGCGTTGGGAGTGTTGATTCTGAGACATTTCTGAAAAACTGTTCTGCTTTTTATTAGCAAACTTGCATAGGCACTACTGCTTGGGAAGGATTCCGTTCTTGTGTTTTGTTTCAATCATCGCTACTGTGTTCTCGTTCTCCTTCTAGTGGAGGAAATTGAACAGATGAATAGTTTGTTCCAGCAGAAACAAAGAGAGCTAGTTCTGGCTGTGGCAAAAGTTGAAGAACTCACCAGACAACTGGAGATGCTGAAGAATGGTAGAATTGATGGATACCATGACAACCAGTCTGCAGTAGCTGAGCTTGATCGACTATACAAGGAACTGCAGGTAACTTTTTAATTAAAAACAAGTAGAACTACTATTTATATGTAAAACCGCAGTGGTAGGAGCATAGAGATTTATAGACTCCTGGCAGGAAATACTGGTTATTTGGTGGTTTCTCCCCCCAAAAAAAGCCAAACTCAAAAAAAACACAAACACTCCTTTCAGAAACAAAACAGCATCCCACGTGGGAAATTTGCCGTATTCCTCATGACCGCAGCTAGAAGGGAAACAGGTGTCAGTTAGCTTGAGGTTGGGAAATAACAGGACTTGTTTATTCAAGACAGGTTAGTCATGTTTTGGGGAGTATTTTGCCATCCTGAAGAGTTTGTCTTCCCATCTTTTACCCTTTTCTCTCTTCCCTTCACTTTATTCAGTTAAGAAACAAATTGAATCAGGAGCAAAATGCCAAGCTGCAGCAACAGAGAGAGTGTTTGAACAAGCGCAATTCAGAGGTAGCAGTCATGGACAAGCGTGTGAATGAGCTTCGGGACCGTCTTTGGAAGAAGAAGGCAGCACTGCAGCAAAAGGAAAATGGACCAGTAAGGACAGGGGCTTGAGACCCAGTCTGGGGGAGGAGTGGAAAAGACAACGAGCCTACAGAGCTCACCTCTTCACACATAGTCTATTGAAAAGCTTAGCTAAGCTTGGCTGGAAGGAGGGTGGCTAGTGCTGGATGCTTAAAAAAAACCCAATTTCTTTTGCTGTCTGGCGCTGCTAATTGTATAGTGCTGCTTGTAATTCTGATGTTTGTTAATGTTCTGGTTGAGTCAGTTACAAAGGCGCTTTCATTCTGTTCTGGATCCTTATTTTTATTGCATAATCATCATATAGTTGGAAACTGGAATTAATTTGTAGTCAAGAACCCTGCAACTTTAACGACCTTTTCTGACTTAGAAAGTTATGTGATATGCTATGTATCACTGAAGAAAATGTTACTGTTTTTCAGATTTCATCTGATGGGAACCTTCCTCCACAAGTGATATCAGCTCCAAGTAGGGTAGCGGCAGTAGGTCCCTATATCCAGTCCTCCACCATGCCACGGATTCCCTCACGGCCAGAACTTCTGGTGAAAGCACCCTTTCCAGATGGCTCTTTAACCACGCAAGCATCGGACAGTCTGCTCAAAACACAAACGCTGCCTAATATGAGAGCTGCGGCTGTCTCACAAGCAAAAGGTAGTGAGAATAATTTCTTATTTCCTGAATAACTTGGATTTTTGACTTAAACTAATTTTGTTCATTTAAAAAAATATCTCATGATATATGCTCATAGTGTTTACAGGGGAGGGAGTTGTGACTTCTGTTGGTGGATAAAAATGCTAAATGTTGATACAGCCTTATTCTGTGTATTGTAGTCAAATTGGCTTTCTTTCATTGGTATTTTCAGTGTTTGAGAATCCTTACACTAGGGATCACAATCATATAGAAAGAAAGTGAAGTGAGAAGTTCCTGATTTATCTTTGTTGGTGGGAAGGACATCAGGGAGTTTTCAGGAGTATTCTCGTTGTGCATCTTTGGATGGAAAGGAATGTGTGTAAATCAGGGCTTTGATGATGAGAGAACGTTGGAAGAAGAGACTTTCCTTTAATTTAAGCTCTTTTTGCCCAAGACATTGGAAAGAATAGTAGCAGTATTAAAGATCGATAAAAGTTTTTTTTATCTCTGCACTTAAAGTTAATGAAGCTAAAGATTGTTCATTGTCCTGAAGTCTTCACTAGCTGTGAAGAAATTTTGTTGTAGGTTGACAGATCTATAGTTTGTCAACTGGAAGGAAAAGGGAAATTTACTGCTTTTGAATAAAATGGAATACAACCTCTGTATCAGCTTGTGTGTGAAGAATTTGTTAAAGTAACATGGATTCATTCTCTGAGTTCTTTTTCATTTTATGTGCTTTCAACATGGTACCATTTTTCTAGCCTGCACAAAACCGAGAAGGAGATCCCTTCAGGCCATTTTAGGGGGACACAGATGAAAAAAGACATTTTATAATGAAACATTAATTAGATTATTTAAATTTTGGCCTAATGTTTTTGAAGTAGGAGACATTTTCTTTCTGTAAGTTATTAATATTTCATTATGAAATGAAAGTTACATATATCAAGAATTTTTTCTGAAACAAAATTCTAAAATGCTAGCTTACATATAAAAATAATTTAACTTTGACCCAGAACTGTTGGATCTAGTATAATTAATTTTTGTACATTATAATATGAATAACATGTAATTTATATGCACATTTAATGGGTAGATAGATTACTTTTGTTGTTTGTGTTTTAATTATGAAATTGAAAGCTAAGAAGCCTTTATGTTTTTATAAAGTAAAATTCTTGCTTATAAAATAATCCTTTAGAAAGCATTCAAAATGTAGTGTTATTAATAGCACCTTTTCTATAATTCTAGGCTCTAAAGTCCATCAAGCTGGCCAGGATTGGAGTCATTCAAACACAGATCTCTTTCCTCTCCAGGGTTCAGCCTCTTTACCTAAAAATTCAGTGAACACTTCTGAGCAAGGTAAGTTCCAGTTCTTTTGCATCCATCTTTTATATTTGTGTGTGTGTGTCTGTGTCTGTGTTTTAAATAGTCTCTTAAGCGTATTTAAAATAGTGACAGTGTAATCAGTAATTTTTTTTCAAGCCCCTCTCATTCAGTGGTAGAAAAAGTTGGATATTGCTTCTGTAGCATGATCATCGTATCCTTGTATTACTTTAACCTAAAATCATTTAGGAAAAAAAGTTCTTTCACCAAGATGTTACAGAAATGATTGTATTGTGTGTGGGTGAAAATACTTCATATAATGTTAAGTAGCATTCTTTTTTTTCTAATTTAGTTGATGATGGGGAGATACCACTAAGGGAGAAAGAGAAGAAAGTACGTCCCTTTTCAATGTTTGACACAGTAGATCAAGCTGCTGCCCCACCACCTTTTGGTATGCTAAGGAAAAACCAGAGCAGTGAAGACATCTTACGGGACGCTCAGGTACTTAACTCACGTGCTGCTGAGTGATGATAGCAATGCTAAATTGTGAATTTGTATTGCAACTTTCTGGCAGTGAATACACATCTTTAAATGTTTGTTTAAAACAAGTGTGTGTAACACTGTACTAGGTACCCATTACAAGTGATTTGGAAGTGGAAGATGAGGAAACAAAGAATAAAGAAGACACTTCTCAGTTGAGAAACTTATTCTGTATTGTTTAGAGAAGATTCTGGGAACAAAGACTTTGACCATTGTTGGCAGCCTTGTGGATATTGGGCCTTGTAACAAAACGTTAGTTGTTATTTTCTCCTGAGCAAGTGGAATACAGGAAAATGATTTGAGTATATGACAGTCATCTCTCTTCCTGGAACTCTCTTCTATTTTTAGGACAACTTGGTTATTGGTCTAAAACTTTCTTTTTCTGACATTTCCTAGGTGATTGATTCTTTGCTTTTGTAAACAGTAGAAAATAACATCAGTAACCATTTTATAGTATTTTAAAGTTTACATAGCACTTTACATTCTTTCTCTTGAACTTTGCAACGTTTCTTTGAGTAGGGTCCAACAGATATTATTGCCATTCCCATCTTCTGAGGAAACTGATGCTCAGAGTGCTTAAAGTTTTCCTTCCTGATTTATGCCTTGTTTTTCTGGTAGTTTTTGTTAAAGATTGATTCCTTAACACCACTCCCTCCTGCCCCCAGTAGCTTAGACCTGAGGGTTTGTCAAACACCATGAGACTATGTATGTTAACTTCTATATATTGTGTACCTGTTCTGCTCCACTGATCAGCCTCTTAGTTTTTTCAACTAATCCCACATAGTTTTGATGATTACTGATTTGTTGTGTAGTATGTTTGAAATTTGATACTTCTGAATCCTTTTCCTTTCCACAGTATTTCATTATTTCCCTTGAGATTTTTGACCTTTTGATGCTCCAGATCAATTTTGTTATTTTCCTAGCTCTAGAAAGTAGTCAGTTAGTGGTTTGATTGATATGGCACTGAATAAGTTTATGTAGATAATATTTTTATTTTTATTATATTGGCTCAGGTTACCCATGAACATATAACATTTACTTATTGACTTGTCTTTATTTCTTTAAATAATATTTTGTAATTGTAGTCACATAGTTTTTGGGCATATTTTGATAAGTAGACTACTAGCATTATATACTCTTCTGTAGTTATTTTAAATGGAATTTCTCTTTCTATCTCCTGCTGGGAAGATCATTAGAAATGCTGCTGATTTGTGTGGATTTATTTTGTATTTTGCTATATTGTTGAAGGTATAAATTTTAAAAATTATTTTTAGTTGACTTTCTGTGGTTTTCTGAGGGTACCATAATATCACCTGTAAAATGTGACAGTTGTGTTTCTTTTTTTACCTGTGCTTTCCCCCCTCAATTTGTTTTTCTTGTCTTACTGCTGTAGCTAGCATTTCTAGCACTGTATCAAATAGTAATGATGACAATGGATGTTTTTGCTTTGTTCTTGATCTTAATGGAAGAACTTCTCTCTAGTTTATCACCGTATAATTGTGGATTTTATTTTAGATGGCTTTTCCTGCATCTATTAATATAATCATATGGCTTTTTGTGTTCGTCTTATCAATGTGATTGTGTTTATGATTTTCCTAATATTAAACTACTATTGTTTTTCTGGTATAATTTCATCCTGGCCACAGTGTATATGTAGTCTTTGTGATATATTGCTATAACCTCTTTTCATTCAGTAGGGATGTTTCTATAGCTTGCTTTCTCTGTTTTGATTCTCCCTTTAGGTATTGTCTATATTTGCATTATAGAAGGAATTTATTGGGATCTCTTATTTTTTCAAATAGTACTTGTAATTGTTTTTTGAATATTTTAAAACATTTTCTTCTAAATATGTCTGATCCTGGGTGGTTATTTTCATTTGTTTTTTTTGTTTTGTTTTTTTTTTTGGAGGGGACTTTCATTTTTGGCTTGTTCCATTTTTTTAAGATAGCATTTAAAAAATTCTTGTTTTTTTTTGAATTTGAGGGTTTTTTTGGTGTAAATATTCATCATTTTCATTGTTGGTTTTTTACATTGAACATTTTCTAGTAATAGCCTTTATTTCTTAATTTATTGTGAATTATCTTTTTAAATTTTTTATACTGGTAATTTGGTTTCTTTTAAAAAAATTCAAATTAGATAGTTTACTAATTTAATTTAATTTTCTAAAAATTTGGTCACCTTGTTTTATTCTTAAATTAATTCATGGACTTATAAACTTTCAATCTTCTTAATCTTGATTTTCAAGATTTCTATTTTAGTGGTTAATTGAGGTTTCTTAATTTGTTGTTTCGTTTTTGTTTTATTTTACATTCCCAGTTTGTTGATTTTCTTTTATTGATATAAAAGTTTAGAATATACATTTTCCCTTTATGATTGCTTTGGCTATGTCTCAAAAATCTTGGTATTTTTTTCTTATTGTGACCTTTATTTATGTATCATTTCAATTATTTGTTTTTGACCCACCAGTTCTTTAGTCTCCATTTAACTTTTAATCCTTTCTTAATTGGCCTTGTATGAAATAGATTTTTTTTTTATTATGTTGTGATCAGTAAAGAATGTGTTTGCTATTTTTGCTTTGTTTCATTTGTGCATTTTTTATGCTTGATCAATTTATGCATGGTCAGTTTTTGTAAAGGTACATTTCCTTCTTTTCCTTTTGAAAAGTCACTAGGAATCTATTATATCTTATTTTTCTTAAATAATATTGAGATCCTTAACTTTTTTCTAGTTTATATTTTGGTTAGATTTGTCTGTCTCTGAAAAGGGGGTACATTGAATTCTCTCCACTATTATAATTTTTCTCTTTAATTCTCCCCATAACTTGCTTAGATTTCCTTCATATAGTTAGACGCTATGCCATTTGTTGCATATATGTTACATATTAAGATTAATTATTTGTGTATGGTATATCTCAGTAAAATGTAGTTTTTCCCCTATTTATCTTAATTTGTCTGTTTTTACTGTTGCTTTGACAGCATGATTGTTATCCCTACCTTTTTTATGTCAGCTGATGCAAAGTAGATTTTGCTCCAGCTCCTTGTTTTAACTCTGAATGAATCTTTATGTTTCAGCTGTTTCTTATAAATAACATACTGAATTATGATTTCTAATCCTTTCTGCTATCCTCTTCCATTTTATGGGTGAGTTCATCCCATTTCCATTCACAGTTATGTTTGGTAATTTTGTATTTCCCTTCATGTTGTTTTCTTATCCTTTCTTCATCTCTGCTGTGTCCTGTCTTTACACAGGGAGAGCAGAAGGAATGGCATAAGAGTATACTGAGCACCAATATTCCAACTTCAGGAAATTCATTATTTTTACTAATTGGGACCTAGGTATATTTTCAGTTTACTCTCTGGTTCATTACATCTGGTTGCTTTTATTTCATTTGTTGGAGTATGATATTCAGGCTCTTTTTTTTTCATGACTTTCAGGTAGTCCAGTGATTCTTAAAATACCTCTCTTTGACTTGATCTGTTTTCCAAGTAAACTAATTTTGACAGGAGATCTCTCACTTTTCTTTTCCAATTTTTTTTCCGTTTCTGTTTTAATATTTCTTCTTTTCCAGTGGAATAACTAACTTCTTTTTGGTCCATTCTAATTGTCATGATGTCTGCTACTTGAGTAAGGTATTGTGTCTTTTGTACCAAGCTGTAATTCTCTTTCCAAGTCTTTCCTCCATAGCTGTAATTTGTTTCTTTTCCCTCTTTTGCTCTCATTTTCTTAATAACATAATTTTTAACTCTTTCTTAAAACTCTTACTTCCTTTCTTCTAGGAATTCTAGTTGAACTCGTGCCCAAACTGTGTGTTTTTATTTGAGGTTTTGTTTGTAGGTGTTTTGAAATTATTCTCTTTTGAGGTTTTTGATGTCAGGCATCCCTGACATCAGATAATTCTTTTTCTCCTATAGTGTTAGGTTATCTAGGAACATCTTGTTCTTATTTATTCTTCCAGCCTTGCATCCCAGATTGGGACTTTATGTTAGGGCCAAGCTCTGTATTCTTCTAGCAAGCCTCTTGTGACCTTGCCTTGTTTTGACTTACGTTTTCTGAGATCCTGCTGATTCTTTGAGAATTACAGTGACATGGCTTGAGCCAGGTAATTGCAAAATTTAATTGGACCCTATATAGTCAGATCAGGAAAAGGATGTGATCACTGATCCTGGGATTTCTAGATTTCTCATTTTACTTAGACTCTGGGCAGCACCGTAGCTGCAAACTGGCCCTTGAGTGGTAGTCAGGTAGACAACAGTAGGCTCCAGACCTTGTCAGCTGGCTGGGAGGCTAAGAAAGTTCAAGAGCATCTGGGTTGCTTGCTTGGCCCTGGTCTGGGCCCAGATTTGATTCTCTCATTTATTTTAGGCAGTCCAACCTTGTCTTCACTAGGTGCTTTATGAGCTGAGTCCATACTTTCGGGCGCTTTGGCAATTGTGCTGCTGTCCGTTATACTCATTTTGAGTCTAATTTTCACACGTAATCTCCATTGGTGATACCATCTTTGAAAATGAAGTTTTTAAGTTTGGTATTTAAGATTGCCTCCTGTGTTTTTGTAGGGAGAGGTGAGGGGAAAGTGGTAAGAAAAAAATCATAAAATGTGAATTTTAAAAATAATATTTAATTCATTTTCAGAAATAAAAATGATTTCATGGTACTCTTTTTTCCATTTTCCATTTCTATTAAAGTATCAAGTTATGTGTGTGTTTTAGCAGTAGCAGAATAACTTTTATATTAGTAGCATCTAAAGCTATATTTTCGGTCATCTACCTTTTCTTTCCTGTGTTTTGTGTCATTTATTTTATTTTGTATATATGGAAGTAATTGGTAAAACTTCATATAAATATAAGGAATTTGAATTGTAACATACTGTTTAGTGAGAATGCTTGTCTCCTATAATATTAGGTTGTCTAGGAATCCCTTGTTATATATAGCACAAAGCTGGCTCAGTAGTTCTTCATTTTACCTGGCTGTCATTTGCTTTGTAGGCTGCCAGTAAAAACGTGGTGAAAGTTCCTCCACCTGTGCCAACAAAACCAAAGCAGATTAATTTGCCTTCGTTTGGGCAAAGCAGCCCACCGGGGTCAGATGGTAAGCCTGATGGAACTCTGCAGAAGTTGCCACCAAGCGTTACATCCTGGGGAAACAAACAGAAATTAGTAGAGCGACAGCAGCTCCGTCAGAGAGTCACCCCGCCCCCCACTGTACCTGTTGCTGGACAGGACCAAGCTCTTTCTCCAGATTTCAAGCAGGACAGTCCACCTGCCGCAGCAGTCCGACCTTTTACCCCACAGCCTTCCAAGGAGACCTCTCTCCCATCCTTCCGGAAACCACAGACTGTTGCAGCAAGCTCAATATACTCCATGTATACCCAGCAGCAGGCTCCTGGAAAGAACTTCCCACCAGCCGTGCAGAGCGCTTTGACCAAGACACATACACGAGGCACTCACTTTTCAAGTGGTGAGATTCTAGAGTCATTTCTGTTGGCCGAGAGTGCACTGATATGTCTTGATAGTCTAATTTTCTTCAGTGACTTGCAATTTGTAGGTTACATTTATATGAATGATTTGCTTAGTTGGCGATTCCTGCCCTCATTTGGGTTGACGTTTCACAGGCTTATCTTATGCAAGAGTTTGAGGGACCTTAGGGCAGAGTGCACTCATCCCTCTTTGGTTACTTGTTTCTTAGGCGCAATGTGTGTATTTTATAATACTCTTTTTGTGCCTAAAATACTGCTGCTAATAAGGAGAGAAGCCATTGGTTATACAGCTTAAGGACTTCAAGATCAACACTCAAAAGGCTGAAATGAATTAGTGTCTCTAAAAGAACTTTGAAAACTTGTTAAGTACAAGTTGGTACCAGTACCCAGTCTGATTAAGAGACAATGCCCCCACTAAGTTTTATCCGAACAATGATGTGGCCGATTGTATTATGGAAAGAAGCAGCCTTTCTGAGCCTAGTAGCACAAGTTAGGGTGAATTTAAGGGAAGTCATTCAGTGGATTTAAAAGAAGCAGATTATATTCTACCTCTTTCTATTCACTTTGTATTTTAATGAGAATCTTCTTTCTCAAGATTTGCACAGTGTTGAGAATAATAATGAAATTATTTAGGGAAAAGCAGATTACATTTGTCTTCTCTGTACTTTTGTGTCTTATTTTAATAGGAATCTTCTTTCTCAAGAGTTACATTGTGGAGAGTAATAATGTAATTATTTGGGGAAGAGCAGTTTAAAAGGAAGCCACTTTGGTACATGTTTTTGGGGCTCATGAAAATTTTGTGAGCCAAAATAGAATGTTTCTGGCTGAGTGATTTTGAAAGATTTGAATGATGAAATATATACTATTTTAATTTGATGTGGGCACATGAAAGAATTGTGTTTTCTGCTTTTTTGAACTGGATGGGAGCCTTGCCTAAGTCATTGATTGGTGTACTTTTAAGAACTATTTGTTCAAGAAGAGGCTGTAAAATCAAGATAACTTTTAACTTGAGTGAATTTATTAGTCAAATCATAAGACTAACCAGGCTTTAATCAGTATGTAATATATGATTACTATTTCCAGCTAACTTGTCAGATGCTGGTCACTTTTTGTATTGTTTAGTTAACACTAACAAGACCTTTTCTCTTCTAATTAGTATATGGCAAGCCTGTGGTTGCTAGTGCCCAAAACCAACAGCAGTCAGAAAATATCTATGCCAGTAGTCAGGGGAAGCCTGGCAGTCCGGAAGTGGAAACAGAACCCACATCTTCAGCCCAGGAGAATCATGAAAATGAACGAATTCCTCGCCCTCTCAGTCCAACAAAATTGCTTCCCTTCTTATCGAACCCTTACCGAAATCAGAGTGATGCTGACTTGGAAGCGCTGCGGAAGAAACTATCAAATGCTCCAAGGCCCCTGAAGAAACGGAGCTCAATTACAGAGCCAGAGGGTCCAAATGGACCCAATATTCAGAAACTCTTGTATCAGAGGACCACTCTAGCTGCCATGGAAACTATCTCTACCCCATCATACTCATCCAAACCAACTATTGTGGCTACTAGCCCCGAAAGCCCAGCTGAAATCCAGAATCCATATCTAAGTGCAGAACCAGAGAAGGAAGTGGTTTCCCTCTCTCCTGAACCAGTTTCCACAGAGGAAGTAGAAAGTGCCATTACAGAAGAAAATGAAATATCAGTGCCTTCTCCTGGTCTTGATTGTGTGCCAGAAGGAATACCAGATACCAATAATCTTACTCAAACTCATGTAGAAGAATCAAATTTAGAGGTATCCATCCCACTTGAAGTATATTTGGAGGAGTACCCACCGTATCCACCCCCACCATACCCATCTGGAGAACCAGAAGGATTAGGAGAGGATTCTTTCAGCATGCGCCCTCCTGAAATCACTGGGCAGTTTTCTTTGCCTCCTGTGAGTAGTATGATATATACTGATTAGTATGATGCCTACTGATTTTTTACAACTTAACAAAAAAAATCAGGTCTTATTCTACTCATAAGTAGTTGATAGAAGACATCAATTATTATAAGTACAGGCCAATAGTTATCTTTATGCAAAGATGTGTAGTTTAAAAGTTAGTAAAATGTATTTACTATTTAGAGATACTAATGTATTTTAAATTCTACCATTATGATGATTT
This sequence comes from Notamacropus eugenii, assembly GCF_028372415.1. Lineage (NCBI taxonomy): Eukaryota > Metazoa > Chordata > Mammalia > Diprotodontia > Macropodidae > Notamacropus > Notamacropus eugenii. Next base: position 412,627,772 of record NC_092873.1, read on the forward strand.
TCATACTACCTACTGCTCAAATATGGGGAAGCAAGAAAGGGAATTTGAGCTATATTGACTGAAACCAGTCTAAACTCATATTCATGTAATAGAATATTTTGAGAACACTTACTCCTGTGAGTCCATTTTTTATTCACACTAAAATGATATTAACAAGACCTTTTCTAGTTAGTATGTAGCAAGTATACGATTGCTAGTGCTCCAAGCCAACAATAGTCAGAAACTGTTCCAGTAGTCATGGAAAACCTGGCAGTCCTAGGAGAAAACAAAAACTAAATGCCAGTGTGTAAAAGTAGCATTTTTTTCTTTTACAGATTATAGTGTCATTTTCTTGGTAAACAATCATTGACATTTTTCCTACTCAGCCGTAGACAGATTGTAAGCTACATGGTTTTTCATTTCTGACTTACATAGTTCCTAGGAAAATGTTTATTGTTGTAATACAGCTATCAGGTTGCCTATTTGGGGCCCATAAATTATACACCTGTAGCTTTATACCTTTTATACCTATCATCCTAAGGAGAAACGTTGCCTGTTGTGTGAAAGGTATATTATACTACCATTAAATATTTTTTGTTCAGTAACTTTCTCCCTGAGGCAATATAAAAGAAATATGTGTAGGCACTGGTAACTTTAGTTGATGTAATAGGTGACAGAAAATTTTATTATCCTATGTATTAGGGATAAACTAGTCAACAAACAATTAAGTGCCTGCTACATGCCTGGTATTGTGCTAGGTACTGGGATGCAAAGACAAAAATGAAACAGTTCCTGCTTTCAAGGAGCAGTAAGTAAAAAAAGTATCTATTGTCACTCTCAATTTGTAGGATTTTGTTGTTGGCACAAAAAACTTTTAAAAAATATTAAAATTAAATATAGTTTAGTCAATGCATACATTTTTCCTTTTTTTTTAAACATAGTGATTTAGAAATTAATAAGCCTGATCATGGTTAGAATTTATCCTTTTTATCTTTGCATATAATTGTCAGTCTCTTTTACACTGAGCAGTACACGGAGAACTCTGGTACTCTGCAGCAGAGGCATCAAAGAAGATCCTGCAAAACTCTGCAGGGCAGCCCGGCCAGATTACATGTAATTGGGAAATGTTTAATAAAATAAATAAAAATACAGTACAGCATAGATAATGTGCATTCATGGTTTTCTAAGTCAGTACGTGGCTGGCAGGGAGCTTTCTGGATGTGACACTACTTACTGATCTGCATCTACTATCACTAGCTAACCTGAGTATTTACCTACTAGAAAATTCTTCAGTATTCCTGCCCAACTTAAAAAACAGAATTTGCCTTGCTAAGTCAAGTAGACAATTCACTTATCTGTTTCAACTGTGACTAATTTTTGATGCTTGAAAATCAGCCCCCTGCCACATCAAATTACACACCTGGCTTATTATAAATTGCATTTTTAGCAGTTTTTGTACCAGTTTTATGTCTAATTCATTTGGAATTTATTTTTGTGCTTCTCAGGATAAAGCTTGACTCTGCATATTTTCTCTTTTCTTTCAGGGCAAAAGGACAAACTTGAGAAAAATTGGCTCAGAGAGAATTGCTCATGGAATGAGAGTGAAATTCAATCCCCTTGCTTTACTATTAGATTCATCTTTGGAAGGAGAATTTGATCTTGTGCAGAGAATTATTTATGAAGTACGTTTACTGTTGGCAAATTGTTTTAGATGTGACTTTTAATTTTGTTGTTAAATTCAGATTACTAATTAAAAAATGTCTTATTGTTTTAAGCTAGTCTGGAACTCTTAGGAAACACCCAAATAGGATTAATATAGAATTTCAGACTTGACGTCAGTACTTTGACAATATGGAAATTAGACATTACCGTGGGGTCCTCTAAAGTTCTTTTTTGTATCTCATGGAATAATATCAACATTACTGAAATAGCATTTATTAAATGCTCATATGCAGTCTTTTGGTTTCTTTATGAAGTTAGCTAATTAGATATAGTCCCTGCCCTCTAAGGGTGATGGCCTAGAATATTTTTATTTGCTTTTTCTCTTCTATTACACAGGTTCTACCTAGAAATCTGTTTGTTGGAAAGTGAGCAGGAGGAGCAAAAATGATGTGAAAAGTAGCTCCTATAGAAAATATGTCCCCTTTCCCATTCATTTTTGACTTTATTGCATTGTGCCATTACTTGATTTGGTGGTTTTCTTATTTGTGCAGTTAATTTTTGTATAGTGATTCTCTTAGTTCTGTTGGATTCCAATCATGTTCTAAGAAAATAGCTTTGAAAATATTATTTTTTTGCATCCAAGAAGCCAATTAAGTGTTGTATGACATGGCACAAAATTTGAATGATTTCTAATACTTTTTTGTTTTATAGGTTGATGATCCCAGTCTACCTAATGATGAAGGTATTACAGCACTTCATAATGCTGTTTGTGCAGGTCACACAGAAATTGTGAAATTCTTGGTGCAATTTGGTGTGAATGTTAATGCTGCAGATAGTGATGGATGGTAAGGATTGCCTTTAGCTTCCTGAGATGCTATTCAAATGAAGTAGTCTAGATTCAGAAAATCAGTTATTCATTGTTAATTGTACATCTCCTGTGTGCAAGGTAGTTTATCAAGACAATATGTAAGAGGTCATAGGGCATTATCATTATTATCATCATAATCATTATGAAATAATTGGTATAGACCTGATGTGAATTCAGAGGATATAGGGAATTACTTATTCTCCAGTGTTTATTAAGAGATCTGTTATGAATGGATAGTACTCTGCTAAGAACAGTGAAATGCACAGCAGTTTTATATTTGGTTCGTCTTGTAGTTTGTGTCCAGCTACTTTGCATATTTCTCTTGTATGATCTTAAAGGGAGTTATGCTTACTTTTGGTTAATAAATGTTAATGATAACTTTTTAGTTATCATTAGTAATAAGTAGTAAAACCTGAAATGAAAGTATTTAGTTGTTTCCTGTCTGGCTCACTAAAGTGTCAGGAACTTAAGGATTATTGTTGTAATGCTTTCTATAATATGATGCAAAAATAAATAAAGATGGCAGAAAGGTAACCAGTCACAAAATATATCAGAGTCAAGAGTTTTGATCTCTCTCTGACCCCATTAACTGCCAGTCAGTAGTTAGCAAGCATTTATTAAATGTTTGCTATGTGTTGGGCACTGTGCTAATCACTGGGGATACAAAGAAAGGAAAATAGTCCTAGCCCTTGAGGAGAGTGCAGTCTATTGGGAAATACAACATACAAATAAGTGTACATGTGAGAGAGACATAGGGCAATTTGAGGGTGATCTCAGAAGAGTACACTAGTATTAAGGGGGATTGAGAAGTCTTCTTGCTGAAGGTGAGAGACTTGAAAGGAAACCAAGAGGCAGAGAAGAGGAAGAAGAGTATTTCAGATACGAGGATAGGCAGTGAAAATCTACTTTCTGACCCCATTAACGGTGACATAGGGGCCAGGCTGACTTTGAAGTCAGACCATAATGAAGGTCTATGGATGTTCAAACAGGGACTCCTAAGCAATTAAAATTAAAATGTGTAAAAGCTGTTTTGCTAATTTGAAGTGTCTTAAGATTAAGGAGACACAAGGGAAAAGTCAAAATCACAGGGTGAAACTGTATCTGAATGTCATTCTTGGAGAGCCAGAGAAATTTCTTCTATTTAGCTCCCATGCTAAAATCTTCTTGGTTTGAATGTAAGAGCTGGAATCAGAACGGTCCTTCCCAGCTCCTTTTACAACCACGTGTTCCTTTGCCTTCCCTATTGCTTGTGGTTCATTTCAGAACTTTGCTCAGTTGTATGACAGTGTTCTTGAGACGCTTTCAGGAGCCCTAAGAGATATTATTACATTCTGTCCAGCAAGGGGATCTAATCCAACAGAGTGGCCATTGTTAAAATCGTTGGCTAGTCTCATTCAAAGTGAAATAACTTGATTTTTTTTTCATTTGGGACTCTCTAATAATTCATGGGTAATGTTTTTGTTTTTAGTTGGCTGAAAATAGGGTTTCACATGGGCAATTTAATGACTGGATCGCCAGTATGGGCCTGTGGTTTCATCGGTTCAGGGGATTCTTAGTGAACGGCCTTTCTACTAATGCAGGCAGCCATTCTCTTGAGTCTTAGGAAGGTGCATAGTATGCAGTGAGAGGCTTGGGGACTTTGACAAAGTAAAGAGTACCTCAGAAGTGGGGGCTGACCTCAGGCATTGTTGATTCCTGTAGAGGCCACCAACCCATTGAACGGTATTCCTTCTCATCTGCAGAATTTGTGGGGTGTGTGTGTGTGTGTGTGTGTGTGTGTGTGTGTGTGTATGTGTATTCCCTCGTTTGTTCAGTGTGGTTCAAGTGTCAGTTACTTCTTCCAGTTCCTTTCTCCTTAATCGTATAGATATCTGCTTGTGCACCTGGATTATGTCAGATAATTTCCCCTAACCTTTCTTTCCTTATCCTCAGTGTATTCCTCTTTCCCACTCTTTCCATTCTTCTCTTAAGATCATCAAGACATAACAGAGCCACTCCTAGGATTTCTGTCTAATTAGACTTCCTCTGTGAGCTATGATGAGGATAGGGTTCAGAGGGGAACACTTGTATCGTCTCCTCATATTTGAATGTAAGTAGTTTATCCTTCTTTAGTCCTTTATCATTGTTTATTTGTCTTTACTTTTTTACGTTTCTCTTAATTCCTGTGTTAGAATTTTAAAATTTCTATGTAACTTGTCTTTTCATCAGGAATGCTTAGAAGTTCTTTATTTCATTAAGTTCCATTTTCCCCCTGTAATTTGTATTCAGTTTTGCTGAGTGAGTTCTTGGAATGTAAGCCCCTATCCTTCTGAAATATCATATTATAAGTTCTTTGCTCCCTTAGAGGGGTGGATTTATCATGTATGATCCTAATTGTTGCTCCTTGGTACTTGAATTCTTTCTTTTTGGTCACTTGTGATATTTTTTTTTTTTGACCTGGAATCTCTGGATTTTGGTTATGCTGTTCCTGGGAGTTTTCATTTTGTGGTTTCTTTCAGATGGTGACTGGTATGGTAGATTCTTTCTGTTTCTTCTTTAACCTTCTGCTTCTAAGAGATCTGAGCGGTTTTAAGATTTCTTGAAAGGTGTTATCTAGGCTTTTTTTGGTTGTGGCATTCAGATAGTTCAGTGATTCTTAAATTTTGTTTTTCCTTGATTTTTTTAGTCAATTGTTTTTGCTAATGTATCTTACATTTTCTTCTATTTTCCCCCCCAGTATTTTGACTTTGTTTTAGTCTTTCTTGTTGTCTCATGGAATCATTGATTTGTATCTGGTCCATTTTATTTTCGCAGTGTTTGGACAATATGTTGTGCCAAGCTTTTAATTCCTTTTCCAATTTTTTCTTCTCTAGCTTTTTGTTTCTTTTCCAATTTTTTTCTAACATGTTCTCATTTCATTATAAAAATATTTTTAACTTATCTCTTCTAGGAATTCTAGGTGAGTTTGTGCCCAACCTGTTTTTTCTTTGAGGGTTTTGCTTGTATACATTTTGGAGTCATTCACTTCTGAGTTTGTGCCTTGAGTGACCCTGCTTCCATAATAGATATTGTGGTGGGATTCTTTTTGTTGTTTGCACGTTCTTCCAGCCTGTTTCCTGACTTAGACTTGATGTTAGAACTGGGCTCTGCTATAGTTCTGGAGGGAAGATCTGGGCTGGTCCTCTTGCAGCTTTCTTGGGACCTTGAATGTTGTTTTATTCCAGGATCTCAGGGACAGGCTGGGAACCTGAAATCTTTTAGTATTCCGAAAGTGGTCCGATCCGGGGCAGAGTGTGATTTCTGCCCCACTGATCTGAGTTTTGCAAGTTCCTGACCTGAATTTGGGTCTGAGCAGCAGTAGACTGAGCAGCGGCTATATTCCACTCCATCACTCAGCTGGGAAGCTCTACTAGATCAGAGTGACAGAACTTTAGGTTGCCTTTTGGTTGCAATTCCTATTGTGGTTATTGCTTAGTAGGCTTTAGACTTGACGAGAAGCTGAAATTGAGACCCTGCTCTTCTCCTGGTGCCATACTGCTGTGACTGGCTTCTGAGCTTCCTCCTTTATTCATATACTGCTCAGCACCTTTTCCTGGGGAGTTCTGTCCCCAAGTGAAGGCCACTTTTTCAGTCCACCCTAGATCTGTGACCCAGATCTGGGTAGTGGGCAACAAAGCTGCGAGTTGTTATTTGTCATCATTTTGGTGCTTGAATATAGGTCTGAGGGAACCCTGGTACAGGTCTAGGATGTCTTCTTTGCCTAGTACATAGCCTATCTTTAGGTGTTGGAGTGCTTTATGCCCACCAGTATGATTACCCCTTTCCCTCATACCCCACATTTCCCCTTTAAGATGACCTCCTATCTGCTTTGAATATTGTAGATATTGTAGATACCTTTACTTGTTATCTCCCCTACTAGAATGTCCTTGAGGACAGTGACTATTTTAATTTTCTTTGTATCCGCAGTACTTGGTGTGGAGGAATAAATGCTTGTTGACTGATTTCAGGGCTATGTTTCATTGATAGATATAAAACATTTCTGCTGGTAACTAAGATGCTTTTGGGAAAGACCACCGAAATAGAAGATAGATTTAAACAAAGTGCTTCTACAATTGTGTTAGTAGAATAGCTTTCATTGAAATTTGCAAAAACACCTAATTTGCATATTAATTTCTTCTTTTTCCTAGGACTCCATTACACTGTGCTGCTTCTTGTAATAATGTTCAGGTGTGTAAGTTTCTGGTAGAATCAGGAGCTGCTGTGTTTGCTATGACTTACAGTGACATGCAGACTGCTGCAGATAAATGTGAGGAAATGGAAGAAGGCTATACTCAGTGCTCACAGTTTCTGTATGGTATGTATTAATTCAGTCATCAGATTTATTGGTTTCAACTTGAATTTCTATTGTCCCTGGTTGTCTGGATAATGAGCAAGGTTTTTTGATACTGAAAATGTCTAAAAAGTAAAGTAGCTTTGGGTTTTTTTGAAGGTTAAATTGAGAATTTTTCCCATGCTGTAGCAATAATGACCGTATTCTTGACTTTAGGGGCATTGTAAATAGTGGATTGGGAGCTTGGAGGCTTGAATTTTCATTTAGCCTCTGCCTCTTAGTTTGTGACCCTATATAAGTCCCTCTATCAGTCTGGTGCCTAGTTTCCTTATCTTTAAAATGAAGATGAATTAAATAGTCTTTGCAAACCCTTCTACTTTTTGTTTTGGTGTACCCAGTACCTGACAGATCAGCTTACATATGGTAACCCCATAACAAACTCATTTGTCTTCCCTAAAATCCTACTCTGTTGCTTCATTGTAATGTGGAAGCGTGACCCTGGATTCTCTAGGGCTGTTCTGGCAAGTTCTATTAAGATGGCAAAACTTATGTTGAAGTTTTAATCAAAAAGAGGCTGCGGTCTGTTTTACTAGATGGAGTACCTGTACCAACAAAATCATGAGTCATAGCTCTTGAAGTCACTGAGATATCACTAGAGAACTTATGTAAATTTTGGGCTTATTAATGTGAGTTTCCCTCAATTGATTCTTAGTCAATAGTTATTCATTAAACATTTATTAAGCACTTAGGAACTATGTTAAGTACCAGTGCTATATACGAGCAGACCACAGATCTACAGAGATCAGGGGTGGGGAACCTGCATCCTTGAGGCCACGTATGGCCTTCTAGGTTCCTGGGTGCTGCCTTTTGACTGAGTCCAAATTTTACAGAACAAATCCTTTTATTAAGGGGATTTGTTGTGTGAAGTTGGGATTGAGTCAGTGGCCTCACGACCACACCCCTGGTCCAGATCATAGCCTGACCATTTCTCATACTGTGAGATTTTTGTCCTTTCCTCCCATAAATCTCTGTAGAGGAGCTATCTTTGCACTGGATGAACTTTCCCTGTGACTTCTGACGATCATTGGTTACCAGTTCAGTACTCAGTGTGTATTTGTATGCCATCTTTTACTCCTACCATGCCTAGTTAGTGTTCCATTGTCCATTTCCTTGATTCTTGTGTGTAATTCATTGTTTGCAACGTGCTGCAGCATATTTATACTCACAGTGTGCTCTTCCATTGTTCCTTTGCAATTTTTATTGGAAAAGAATTGTTTTTGATCCATGATTTGTAGCCATGTGCCATTACTGGAAGAATATTGGTGCCAAAAATATAGGTTTTTATTTCAGAGAACAGCCTAGAATCATTGAAAGCTCTGTACAATTTTCTAAATGCAGAATAGAATACTTATTGCCTCCTCTTCACTTCTGAACCCAGCACATCTGCTATTTACGTTTAAGATTTGTGCATTGGTGGACTTAGTGGATTGCCCATTTAACTTCGTGTTATAAACTATCTGAAAGACCTTCATTAGAGTTTTCATGAATGATCATGGGTCTATTTGAGGATGTGCTATAGCATTCTGGGACCCAGTGCAAATTAGTACAGTGACATTTAGAAAGAGGAATGTCTATAGGATCTTGCTATCTTTATGGAATCCATCTTCCATATGGACTTTGTGCAGGATATTCTCTTAATAGAGTGGCAGGTATCTCTGGTAAAAATACCTCCTTTCTTTTGATTTTGATAGAGAATTATAAGCGAGTTACTACTGTGGGTACATCTATTTCTGAATCTTGCATGGTGACTATTTTACATGGTGCTTGAAAGCTTGCAATGCTTTAGAAAACTGTCAAGTGACTTTTTAATAGCAAACTTGCTAAACTTTCTGCAGACCAAGAAAGATGGAAAGTTAGGACGGGGCTATGCTGCGAAGATCTTTAAATATCAGAGTTCATATATAATCCTAGAGCTAACAAGAAGCCACTAGAATTTGAAGTGGGGACAGGGCATGTGATATAATTCTGCACTTCAGGAAAATCACTTTGGGCGCTGTGTGGATAATGAAGTGGGGTGGGGAGAGACTTGAGGTAGGAAAATCATTGCTTTACCATGTGTCATTGTTTTAATGAGAGGCCTTGTCGTTGTTGTTCATTTGTTTTTATTCCAGTGCCCATTTGGAGTTTTCCTGGCAGAGATAATGGGAGTGGTTTGCAATTTCCTTCTCCAACTAATTTTATAGATGAGGAAACTGAGGCAAATAAGGTTAAGTGACTTGCCCAGGTGTAGCGCCAGTGCAGTACCCACAGCAGCCACTACGCGTATGCATGTGTATTTCCAGGATAAACTGGCACTATATAAACTCTCTTTCTCATAGACGAAACCAAGACATTTATTCAAACACCAGGAAACCAAATCCATCACAGTAACAAAGAAATCTATACACATTATCAATGCAGGAAGCGTGGCCATCTCCAAACCTTCCCTGTGTCAGGCCTTCCCACAAACAAGTTCCGTTAGGCAAAATTACTCCCTCTCACACTCACACTAGCTGCTCTGCCTTCTCTCTCTCCTGCTCCACCCCTTCGGCAAGCTCTTCCCACCATCAGTTCCATGTGACTCAAGCTGTGGGCTAAGTCAAAGCTCAGAGCAGGTCATGTGGGTCTATTAAGGGGCAGGGAAGATCTTCAGATTCCCTTACCATTACACCAGGGTCACAGAGCTAGTAAGTGTCTGAAGCAGTTACCATAGTCCAAAGAATTAATGTAGTGGTTAATCTGATGATAAGCTTTTTCTTATTTTACACAGCCATACTTCTCCTTAGAACAACAGATGTATCCACTGTTCCCAGGACTGTATGTAGCCTTTCTAGGTTGATAGAATCTGCTCTCAGAGTCTGAGTAATTCAGGGTTACTTTCACAGCCGGATGGGTTTCTCTCAGATCTTTAGTAGATCAATGAGATAATAATGGTATTTTAAGTGACTAGAATTGAGCATCAAATGGTAGGTGTAAAATTGTGAATATAAAGGACATTTTTAGATAGAAGGCAACTGAGATGTGTGGAGACAGATATATACATACACATTCTGTAAATTGCAGAGTATTTACGCTAAAGTTATTTTTGAACATTTAGCTAGACAAAATTGGCTCAAATGTTTTCAAACTAAGTAATTGGAACTTTTTAAACTAAATTCACAAGTATACCATTTATGCTTTTAAAAGGACAAAAATTTTCTTGCTAAAATGTGTTAGTACTCTTTCTCTAAAAAGTAGAACCATGTTTTCTTGACTCAGGGTCATTATTATGAATAATAGCTCACATTACTTCTACATTAAGTGATGCCGACGAGGCTTAATGAGATGTGTGAAGTTGTTTGCTTCTATATAAAGTGGTCCCAGGGTGGTACTTTTTTGAGTTCTTAACTACTTTGTATAGTTTTTGTATCTTTCTGTACTGTCAACTGTTACTTTATTGGAGCTATTAATATGTTCTCTACTAGCAGCCCCCTTCTAATTTGCTGCTTCTCATCTGCTGTGGGTAGATTATTTATCATGCAACCAAACTAAGTGAAAGCCTCTTAAGGCTTTCCTTGTGAGTAAAAAGGCATGATACTTAGCACATGGGTTGGTTTCCACCTCTATAATGATAAATTATTATCATAATTCTTTGTATATTTGCCATCTCACCACTATATTTTGGGTTTTTTTTTTATCAGTCCCAACAATTAGCATAAGTGCTCTGCATATAGTGGTTGCTTAAATATTTGATAATTTGTCCATGTTTAGGAGGGAGGGACTGGCTTTCGTATGAAAGTTCTAGAATGAATGGTGCAGACCATAATGTTAATAGGATTTCTGGGGTTAAGGAGTTGTGGGCTAGGAAAAGATGTGTGGAGGAAGCAGAGCATAAACTAGACCTGGGTATTCCATTCTGTAAATTTATATTCTTATTCACAAGGTGACAGGTTTTATGTAAAAAAATTTTGTTAAAAAAATAGCTATCATTTAGGTACTGTTATCATTCCCATTTTACAGGTGAAGAACTAAAACTAACTGGTTTAAATGATTTACCCACAGTTACACAGTTAATAAGTGTGTGAGACAAGATTTGAACCATCTCCCTGACTCCAAGTCCAGAACTCTGTGCTACCCACCTGTTATAAAAATAAAATATAAGAACAAAAAAACCCCACCTTGTCAAATTGTTCATCAGCATTGATGACTATATTAGGGAACATTTTTACCATATCAGATACTACTCTGTTGAATAAACAAAGGCAAAGGAAAGCACTTCACATAAAAACAAATTCCTGAATAGTGATAACAAGGAACTGTTTATATGAAGGAATTTAAGTTTAAAGTATTCTCTGTGACAGTGGGTTTTGCCAAGATGAAAGTCATTTGTCTTATGTTGAATACTTTCCCAGAGTAGGCAGTTGTCATCTTAAATCCAATGGCAGCATTTTTAGATATGACCTAAGACCATTAGTAAAGAGAACAGAACTGGTCTAGAAAGGTAACAGTGCCCCATTCATCTCCGTAAAATGCCTTTTCTAATTTAATTAGTAACTGGTCTCTTGAGGACAGATTGGGTGACGTGTTCTTATTTTCCTGAACTTTTTGCTATGTGCTGACTAGTTTTCTCTCTTTCAGCTTTCCTTTTTGCCTAACTCTCCTCCCTTCTTTCCTAACTACTATGAGTATAGCTCTGGATGAAACTGAAGGAACAGAGCCAGCTGAATCCATGTATCTAATCCAACTTCTGTTCTAGTTGATTTGATATAGATCAGTATTGTTGTCTGACTTTTTCTGTGCACTTAGCCACTGGGATTATGAGATAAAATAAAGAAAACCTTGTATTATGGAATTACTTTATTGAACCTACGTAGCACTGGCTAAAATTGTGGGAGGCTGGCTTGTTGTATATGTAGTGTACAATCAATGATACCTTAGTTATAGCTCATTATATTGTCAGTCAGTAAGCATTTATTAGGCACTGACTGTATGCCAGGTATAATACTAAGTGCTGGGGGTACCAAAAAAGGGTAGAAGATAATCTTAACCCTCAAGGACCTCACCAACTAATGGGAGAGGCAACATGCAAATAGCTGTGTACAAATAAGATATTTAGAAGGTGGTTTGAAGCTCATCAATAGAGGGAAGGCTCTAGCATTAAGTGGGATCAGGGAAGGCTCTTTGTAAAAGATGAGATTTTAGCTGGGACTTGAAGTAGGCCAGGGAAGTGAAGGAGGCCAAGATGAGGAAGGAGAGTGTTCTAGGCATGGCAGAATAGCCAGTCAAAATGTCTGGAGCAGGGAGAATGGAGTGTCTAATACAAGGACCATCGGTAAGGAGGCTATTCTGGATCACAGAATATCTTTAGGGGAGGTAAGGTATAAGAAGAGTGGAAAGGTGGGAGGAGCCTAGGTTGTAAAGGGCGTTGACTGCCTAACAGAGGATTACTCTTCCTCAATGCACAGTCAACACTTAAACCTATCTCCTATTGTCCTTTTCACTCATCCATTCAAAGTTCATGTCCTTCTTTTGTTGTTTGGCTGCAGGACATTCTTTCTTTTGAAATATTCTTTATGATCTGACCCATTAACCCTTCCTAATACTAGTAACTTTCTTGGGAGGGCTTAAAAATTGTTGAACCCTGGCTTGTAATAATATAACTATACTAAATTTCTTGTTTACTTTGGATGACCATAGTTAGGACAATAGGATCATAGATTTAGAACCAGAGGCCCATCAGAGGTCATCGTCCATCTTCATCATTCTACCGTTGAGGAAACAAAGGCACAGAGAATTTGAGACTTATCTAGGGTCATAGAGCTAGTAATTGTCTGAGGTGGTATGTGAATTAACTCAGATCTTCATGCCTCTAAGACCAGTACCTTATCCACTGTGCCAAGTTGTTTGGCAGTGATAGGATTCCCTCTAATTTTCTCCCAAAGTCAATGAGAATGATACTTGTGTGAATGAATTGAGTCTATAAAATTTGTTTGGAAGGTTTTTTTTTTTAAGCTTTGGTTTTAACCTGTTTCAAATTTAAAAAGCAAATTTATGACTCTTAATTTGGGTACAGAAATATAAGATTAAAAAATTTACTTCAGTTCCTGGTAATGTGAAAACAGAGTACAAGGTGTTATCTTCAACATAGTAAGACTTCGAGAATGAATCATTTTTTCCTCAAAACAGTAGACTGGCAAATCTTTTAATTTGTATGGTTATATTATAGTTTAGTCTAATTATACTTGTAAATAAAATTGTCATGCTTTGATCTTTCTGTTCAAATGAGAAAGTTTGAAGTTCACTTGCCTGCATTAGGAGAAGACCTGAGCCCTCCAAGGAGGTGGATTGTCAGAGTCTTCTATTGGTAAAGAATAACCTTGGATTTCTAATTTCCTTGTTGTCTAGAGACGCTGTTTAGGATGAAATGTCCTAGTGAGCTTATTTAGTAGTAATGTAGTAGTAACTCATGATTATTGGCATAGGGAATAGTAAAGATCTCGTTAATAGTTCAGTGTTCAGTTCAGCTGAAGACTTGAAAGAGGAAATGGTTCCTTGACTTTTGAAGATGCAGAGGTGAAAATAATAGTTTATTCTGAATTATTTAGAACCTTATTATCTAGATTGTAGATTATTTAGGTCTTTTTCTTCAGCTCACGTTTTCCCCTTAGTCTTCTAGCTTCTTCAAAAAAACCCCAAACAGCCCAACACCACTGCTTGTTAGCACTGAGTCTAGAAAGGTGGAGGGCATAAGGAGAAATATAAAACTCAAATGTCCATTTTGGATGTTATATTGATGCAAAAGAATATGTACTAGATTTGGAATCAGAGATGCTGGGTCTGAATCCTAACTCAGCTCCTTCCTGCCATTGTGAGCTAGAGTGAAAGAATAAAAGCACTTATTGTTAAGTGTTGACTCTGGATACAAGCTAGAATTCATATTGCACTGTAATATTTGCAGAGCACTTCATGACAGTTATCTCATGTGATCCTCACAATAGCCCTGGTGGGGCAGGTGCTGTTATTGTCTCCATTTTACAGATGAGGAAGCAAGCTGAAGTAAATGAAGTGACTTGTCTAAGGTCACATGGCTAGAAAGTGTCAGGAGCAGGATTTGAAGTTAGTCTTCCTATCTCCATGTTTAGAATTGTATGCATTGTTCCACCTAGCTGACCATGTGCAAAACATTGAATTGAGGATAAAAATACAAAGGAAATTGCTCTCTAGGAGCTTGAATTCTAATAAGGTGAGAAAGCCTAGAGGGTGTGGTAAGAAATTCTAATACCCCTGCCCCCGTGCGATTTAGTCTAGTATTTCCTTAAAAAGTCCTGAAATTTATCTTTAAGATTTTATTGACTCAGTGGGCAAAAGCTCGGACTGTTTACATTATTTTCTGGTCACCTGAATGCAAAACCATGAGAAGCTCCAGCAGCTCTCAAACATGTGACTGGCAGACCACCATGGGCATCTCTGAGGCTGGGGAGTCATATGCAACTGAATCCACCTTCCAGGAGCCTTGATGCACATCCTTATTAGCTATCTTTGCCCAGCCGTGGGCAAAGTTAAGTGTTGTTAAGTGTTGAATGATCTTCAAGTGTCTCATTTTTAATCAGAACTTACAGGAGTCCTTAAAATAATCGCAGTATTTTAATCATTCAATTTAACCACCTAATTTTGACTCCAATTTAACAGTGTAATAGGTATCTATTTAACTCTTATGGACTATGGAACTGGACTGGGACAGCCTTTTTGCTCTAAAAATAATGCTTGGGGCAAAGAATCTGTCTGTAGAAGCATAGATAGGAACTGTTAAGAGACATTTGGATTGTATGGCAGTCAGTTAAAGTTCTCTTTATCTTTGTTAACTTTTTTTAGAAGTTCATCTACATTGCTGAAGTAAAAAAATCATTAAATTATTGGTACAAGAGTAATAACATTCCAGCCCACACCTAGTCCCTATCCCTTGCCTGTTATGTAACCAGATTGCCGCAGGACTTGAATTATGTAAATACAAATAGTGACTATTTTCAATTCAACATCTCTATGGCATTTTCCTTTTTTGTTGACAGGAGTTCAGGAGAAAATGGGCATAATGAATAAAGGTGTTATCTATGCCCTATGGGATTATGAACCTCAAAATGATGATGAGCTGCCCATGAAGGAAGGAGACTGTATGACAATCATCCGAAGGGAAGATGAAGATGAAATTGAATGGTGGTGGGCACGGCTCAATGACAAGGAAGGATATGTGCCTCGAAATTTGCTAGGAGTAAGTTACTTCTTTTGTAAAGAATGTTTCCCACTAAGGCTTTGGAGAGAAGAGACTTTGAAAAAGGTGCAGGATAGCAATATTCTCACATGATTCCCCTTGAGGCTAGGCTGTTTGTGGCTATGAAAAAGAGTGAAGTTATCCAGTCCAAGTGGGAATTGGAGCCATTGACTTTGACCTTATTAACATTATTCCCTGAGTATCCATTTTAGACCGCGTTGCCCTAGGCTTATGGGCCTTAAAGGAAATGGAATGCAGTGGAACTTAAAAAAAATACTAGAAGGAGGTTGAATATAAGAAATCAAGTAACATAAGAGCTTTTTCTGTTTGCACCAGAGCTGTGTTTTGATTGTTTTGGGGAGCTCCTCAAGAGGTGCTCCTCCTAGGGACAAGGTCAAAAGAGAGAATAGAATAAATGGGAGGTAAGATAGGATGATGGAGGGCAATATAGCTAGTCTTACACAATATGATTGTTACGGAAGTCTTTTGCATAACTGCACATATATAGACTATATTGAATTGCTTGCCTTCTCAGTGGGGATGGGTGGGGAGGGAGGAAGGGAGAGAAGTTGGAACTCAGTTTTAGGAACAAATGTTGAGAATTGTTTTTGCATACAACTGGGAAATAAGAAATGCAAGTAATGGGGTATAGAAATCTATCTTGCCCTACAAGAAAAGAGAGAAGATGGGGATAAAGGAAGGGAGGGGTGTAATAGAAGGGAGGGCAGACTGGGGGAAGGGGTAATCAGAATGCACAGTGTTTTGGGGTGGGGGAAGGGGAGATATGAGGTGAAAATTTGGAACTCAAAATTTTGTGGAAATGAATGTTGAAACTAAAAATAAATAAACATTAAAAAAAAAAAAGAGGTATTCCTATCAGTGCAGATCCTTAGTGTCAACTCTGTGTTATGGGGTCTTAAAGAGCCTTGGTGAACTTCAATGAGAGAGTAAGGGACCTGCCTGGGGACCACCTTGCCCATCTGTATGAGAGGTGATACTGGAACCCGGGTCTTTGTGACTATGCCCCAGGAATAAGAACATATGAAAATTCTAGTGGTTCCTTAGCGTGGACTTGCTGACTTTGGTGTGACATTTGTTTAGCAGCATTTTGAAGGAGAGAGGAGTGTGGGAGAGTACATTCAGGTGAAAAATTTACATGTTTGAAGGTGCAAGCTTGTCCATTTTAATTATTTATGGCCTATTGTAGGTTTGTTATTCTGTGACTTGGTGTTTTGGGGGAAAAAAGAAAAATGAGTAAAGAGATTTGGTCGACTGGATTACAGAACACAAACCAGTGGTGAAGTGGTGATTTCTAAAAGTGATGCTTGAGATACCTAATTCTTGTTAGAATGCTCCATGTAGTTGTGGTTATAAAAGGGAAGTAGTCAGGGTCACAGCTATCAGATGTCAGAGGCTGGCTTTGAATTCAAGTCTTCCTAAGTCAAGGCCCTGGGCTTCTATCCACTATGTTAGTGAGGCAGTGAGGATGCCCAGGTGGTTGGTATAGACTAGGTATAATGTGATTAGGTCCTGAATCGGGGTTGTGCTTGTAGGAATAAGGGAAGGCCTTGTATTTAAAACTGCAGGACTTAACAATGGAGTGGGCACCAGCAATAAAGAAAAGAGCAGTAGAAATGACATTTTAATTCAGAAGTCATACTTGACTGTACTCCACCGTATTCCTCTGGCATTTATCCATCTTGTGTGTTAAGTATCCAAGAAGCTTTGCTTACTTGTCTGATAAAACTTTTAACTAAATACTAGACTGTCTCATGTGAATTATGTATTGAAATATACTTTCACTTTACTATAAAGTTAGGAATTAAAAGGATATATATATAGTCCATAAAATAAGAGATCTCTTTCAGATGTTAACTAAAAATGTGAAAAATTACTATTTTCAAAGAATTTTACTTTTTAGGCCTATAAAAGAGGTAAATTGGAATTAGTAGTAGTAGTAGTAATTGTGCTTAATTTGTATAGCACAATAGAAATTGAGTGTTTTTTTCTCGCACTAATCCTGTGAGATATTATCTCCATTTTATATGCAGAAACTGAGGCTCAGAGTGGCTTAAGTGATATGTATCACAGTCTTGGAGGGATGTGCCTTCTTCTGAATAGTCTCTTTTCTACTGCAACATGATGCCTCCCGTTTTTACTGTGTTTCTGAATGGTTATACTTAGAACCAGTTGCTCCAGATTTCTATTGGATAGATTTAGTGGTTGTTTTCCAAGTAAAGGGGCAATACGCTTCTATGTAGTGGAAGATTGTTCAATAACTGAGCATATAAACAAGTAATCAAATGCAGGAATTTTCTTCAGTGGCATTTGCCCATGTGTTACCAGAAGTAAATATATTAAAGATTTTAATCTCTTACTCAATCTTGAATTTCTTGAGTTCTGAAATCTTTTTTGGAGATAAAATTCACATGCACAGGTTTTTTTTTTTTTTTTGGCTTCATTTGAGATTTAAAGCAGTAGAAAAAGAAACTTGATTCATTGGCTTCAAAATCCAAATTTATTATATTTGCTAATTCCTTTATTGCTATCAGAGAAATGCTCTTCCTTTTGTGTGTTGCACTGACACAACAATTTCGGTGTGTTTCAGTTTTTTCCCTTCACTGTGTCTCTGAAACATTCTCTTGGTGGAGGAGTAGAGGGAGACAAGGTGAGCAGTTGCTCACTTAACTGGCTCATGGATTGAAGTGTGGTCACCAATAGCTCCTTTATACTTAATGCTGTCTTTCCACCCTTCCCCCAGCACTCTATATAGAGGAGATTTTAAAAGTTTCTGTGTTACTATACCACTTTATCTTTATAATTACTATCCCTATGATCTTTTGATATCTTCCTGAATAGTATCAGAACATAGTTGCTCAATATAATTTAATACACAGATTAAATTATTTTTTAACTCCTTTCTAGCTCTATCCAAGAATTAAACCACGACAGAGGAGCTTGGCATGAAATCTCATGATGACGTACTAATCTGTTATTAAAAAAGTAATGTGATTGGTGTGGGCATCCGTGACAACATAACTAACTTGAAAGCAATGAAGAATGTGCTTTAGAAACAAATGAAGGATTGATTTAATTCAATTGAGAACCTTCGACACACTGGAATGGTGCTTATAAGCAAGTGGTATTTGCTCTTTTGGGGTAAAGAAGCTCCATACTTCAGCATGTGGCACTCATAAGGACAATGATGCAGTGACATCTAAATGTTCTGTTTAAAATTTAAAAAAAGGAAAAGACCTTTTATTCAGTAGAAAATTCACATCCTGCCTATGTGACTTTATTTTGGAGCCTGCCTCAGTAGTTGACTGTGATGATCTCCTGTGCACCCGAGCAGGCTATCGCCATCTCAGCCTGCCCAGAAGCACCGAGGAGCACCTGTTGATTAGCAGAGCATTTTCTCCACTGACTCAGTTGAAGTTGTGAAGAGACAGTACCGTAGTCTGTATTGATCTGAAAAACCATTATCTAGGCCTACAGTGAGCAATAACTTTATATGAATGCCGTAACATCTTAAGATTTACACATATATTTTGAATATTATACTGTATTACATGTAATTTAGATTTAGAATCTTGTTTTTCACCTGAATTTTGAGTCTTGTATTTATTGTCTTTTGTATTTTGGAATTTAAATGTAGAAAAATTCTGTAGACTTACCTTTAAAATTTGTCAGAATTTTATCTGATTTTATTTTTTTTTGTCAATTGTGATAAAATAAAATTTTTTTGTCTCTTTGGTTTCTGCCTCTGATTTAAGTTCTTGGTATCCAAAGCAGGCTTTGACTAAAGGCAGGACTGCCACTTCCTAGGTGGCTTAAACAGTAATGTAAAGCCACTAATGTAGTACAGAAATGTGACCCTTAAGTTTAATTTGTCACCAATAACAGTAATGATGCTGATAGCTCACTCTTATATAGCACCTGCACAGTGTTGTACACATGGCCCTGGGAGGTAGGCACTATTATTAGCTCCATTTTACAGGTGAGTGAACTGAGACTGAGAGCCAAGGCAGAATTTGAAATCAGGTCTTCCTAACTTCATGTCCAGCACTCTTAGGCACTGTATCACCTAGCTACCTAAATATACACTAGTTTGTTCATCGAGTGGGTGATGAAATCCCAGCGTGTTCATTGGAAACTACCTCTTAGTGTACTAATTTTGTATGCTCTTTACATACTTAGGATCATAGACTTAGAGTCAGAAGAATATTTAGAGATGTACCTGGTCTACTTTTACAGATGGAGGAAACAGAAGTTCAGAGGTGTGCTCATGTGGGTCTTTACATCAGCTGTCTAAGAGAGGCAGGACATGTGATGATGTGGATCTTAAGAGGCTGTGACTTACCCAGGCACAAGAGAATTTAATTACTGCAAAGGCACAAGTAAAAGCCAAGTCTCCTGACTCCAGACCAGGGTTCGTTTCACCATGCAACACCAGGTAAATGACAATGAAAGGGTACTAGAAAGCTCAGAACATGAGAGCATTGTCATTTTGGTGTCTTGTCTTTCTTAGCTATCCAAGAAGAAAGATGGCACCGAAGAGATTTTTATAGGTTGTTTGGAGTATCCCAAGAGTAGTGATATGTAACTAATGTCATCTAAACACTTTTGGAACACAATCCTTGCTGTAACAGATTGCTTCATATTGTGGGTCAAATCGTAGCTCCTTTGTATGACAGTAATTAATGTACATTGCATATCTCATCTTCATATCCTCTCTTTTCCCTTAATAGCAATGTCAGACTAAGACTGTTTCTGCCATTTTTAATATAACTCATAGGAAAAAGCAAGGTATGTACCTTTTCCAAGGAGCCTTCACATCCATACTTCTTGAGAAGAGAAAAATAAGCTACAGAAATTAGAGCTGCTCTTTATAATTAGATCATTCATCAGTACTGTGTAGTTCAGTGTGGTTTACAGTAAAGTGACTTTTGTTCGTGTGGGGATTTGCAAAGATCCTTGTATTTGGTGGCAGGAATAGAGCTAAAGCAACCTGTTCACACTGGTGCCCCCTCTAAGAGATAACATGTTCTAATTTCTTGGTTCTAATCAATCATACTGATTTGAAAGAAAGGGAAATAAGGCAGTTTTCTTGTTGTTGTAATATTGCTTGCATTTATTTGATGATAAAGTTAGGAAATAACCTGGAACTATTTCCTGATGAACAGCTATTGACCTTGACTGCACAAACAAGCCAAGTGAATTTTTGAAGTCAATAGTTGCCATAGTATTGAGCCAGCAAGCATCCTGATGTGTCCTTTGTATTCGTCATCAATTTAAAAACATGATAATATGACTTTGGTGCACAGTCTTCTGATTGGTCCAGAGCTGCAGTTAATTAGTACAAAATACCTGAATGCTTCATTCTGTAAGACGTTAAGAAGACCAGATTCTGCTGCTCTAGTACTTCTTAGGGTTAAAGACAATGATTTACCATTTTCAGGATTGCTTAGCCCAAAGAATTTGAAGGGTAGAGGCAAGGCAAAATCATAGGATTGAAAGCTGTATATACCTTACATATCACCCATTTTACAGATGAGGAAACTTTCCAAGGCCTAGATAAACTGACATACCTTGGAATTTCCAGGACTTAAATCTAGATGCTCTGATTCCCAGGATCCTGTGCCCTTTCCATTACCCATACTGCCTCTTTCTCATCTCACATCTTTAAATGTCTTAAGTCAGGTTTTTTATTTCATGGGATTTAGAAGAAGGGACTTTGGATGCAATGTAATCCAACCCCTTCTTTTTACAGATAATGGAACTGAGACCCAGAGAGTTAAGTGATTAGCCCAAGATGACTTTAGGTGGCTTTAGGTGGGAAGCAGATATGAGTCCAGGTGTTCTGACGTCAAATCCAGTGCTGTTTCTTTTATATCACATGGACTTTCTGATATGTACTATATTTTTCACCTCGTTTAAATGAAACGATGACCTCACTGTCACTTCTGGGATGTCAGCTAAATTTGCAAATGTAAATACTTTATGCACAGTGAGGGGTTGGTTCCTTTAAAAACAGCCTTATGTTTGCATAGGCATTGGGTTTCTCCCTGCATTTTTCTTGACTTAATATTGTTATACACATGTAAGTATGTAAAAAAAAAAAGTATGTCCTATTTAGAAAATTAAAGCTTTCAACGAGGTTGCAAAGGGCTAAACTACACTTTTTGCATATAATGTAATGAGGCTTGCTCTGGGTATCTGGAAATTTTGATCTCTCGAGTACTTAAGACAATGCTACTTTTTGTCAGTCCTAATCATTAGTTCAAGCAGTTGCTATTCATAAACTCAAGGTGCAGATCAAAAGTAGGACATAGTGTTTCTTTTATGGAAGATTAGTCTTCAGGTGACCGTAATTTCATGAGAAGTCTTCAGTAGGGTCAGTTGTTATTACATCAAAGGACCGAAAAACACAGCCACTATAAGAGAGGAAGGGAAAGGAAAAAAAAACAATTTAATGACCCCCTTTCAGGTCAGGATTACATGACATTTTATAGTGTTGTCGTTAGCTTCTGAATAACAGGTGTATATCAGAAAAATTGTACACATAAATTTCTTTATGGACTAAAACTCAGTCCATCAATGAACATTTTAGACTACATCCCCACTTAAAAGACCTAGATTCTTGGCTTAAAGTAGTAAATAGTCAATACATTATTTGAAACTGGTTATCAATCACTGCCAAGACTCTTCCTGCTACTTGTCTCTGTATCTTGACCATCCTCCTCTCTGATTCAGAGAATTCTCTGATTCTCATAAACTGCAGAGTGAAGTGGGCAGAACCATAACAATTTCTGTTACAATAACATCAGTGTTGTAAAAATTAATAACTTTGAAAGATTCAAGGACTCTGATCAATGCAATGACCAACCATGCTTTAGGGCAACTGATGATGAAGAAGGCTGCCTCCTTCCTGGCAAAGAGCGGATGGGCGCAAGATACAGAGACACTTTTTTCTCTTTTTGATGTGGCTAATACTGGGAATTGGTTTGCTTCTGCACATTTGTTATAAATGCGATTTATTTTTAGTGGGAGATGAGAGGCTTGAGGGAGGGAAAATAAATGCTTGTTAGTTGAAAAAAGTGCCTTGTATTTGACTACTTTGCATATATTTGTATTTATTATTTATTTTGTAGTTATTATTTTGTATTTATTTTTTTCTGTTATTTTATGTTTCTATGTTATTATTTATATGTTTGTGTTTATTATTTATATTTGGGCTATATAATCAGTCATTAAACTAAGTGCTTACAATATGCCAGGCACTGTGTTAAGCATATACATATATATACGTTTCCCCTACTGGAATGCTGGCTCATTCCAGTTTGATTTTTTCATTTTTTTGTACTTGTTATCTCCAGTGCCTGGCAAGTAGTAGGCACTTAATAAAAATCTGTTGATTGATTGATTTCCTTGGGGCGTAAAGCAGTCACATAAAAAGTTTATCTGAAGAATGAGTATCCCCTGAAGGAAGATTAAATGAGCGTTCCTCATACTTAGAAACATCCAAGTGAGAGAGACTGAAGGATGAGGTGATGGAAGAGGAGGGGAAAGTCAAGGGTGTGGAATGTTTTCCTGATACTTGAAAGAAGTTGGGTGGGAAAGTACTGGGTAGGCAGACAAGTTTACTAAAATAGAAGCAACAGTGATACACTGACAGGTAGGGGAAGTTTAGGAGGAATGAGATAATGATAGGTAAACAAGAATAATATGGGTAGAGTTCTCAGACCTTAACATATGCCATGTTTTAAGCTTCAGTTATATTGTGACTATTTTAGATCGTAATCTTTAAGGGCAGCGACCATTTCTTAGGTTTCATGTGGCACCAAGAATGTTAATGTTCAATTATGAGCAGTTTTAAAACGTGTGTTTTGTTGGTCAAGTTATTTTCTCATAATACAACAGAAGAGGCATATGTGTGTGTGCATGTATATATGTGTCCACATGCATGTATGTATCATACACACATACAATAAGCTGTTAAAGTTGAAGCCTTATCCAGATGTCCAATGTTCTAGGAAAATTGTCAGTCCATTAAATAGGTCACCCCCATCTCTCTCCTCTCTCCAAAGTGTAGGAATGTAACTACTCTGCCATTCTACCCAATGCTCTCACTAGATCAGCCCTATTGCTCCCGTTATCTCTGTCAAGAGCAAGCTCAGCTTCTTCAGTCCCTGATGAGAAATCAAAATTGAGTAATTGTGACAGAGATTCAAATTGGAGTCAGGTGTTAATGAAAAAGGACTCAGTTTCAGTTCTCCCTTACTCTTGTTATCCTTGAGGAGATGAAAATGAAAAATTTTGAGCTCTGCTTATTGTCAGACTGATGTATCAGGCAACCTAGAAAACATTTAATTTGCATTGCGGGTGATTTCAGTGTTGGCCATTGTTGGAACTCCAGGCATATAAGTATTGCTCTGCATCTTAAAAACATGTGTCCTGCTATTTAGCTTTATTCCTAATGGATGGAAGGGATGGAGACAAAAGAGAAATAAAACACCAACAAAAAAACTTGCTTAACATGAAATTTGACCCTAAGGTACCACCATCACAAATGAGAAAAAAGGGAGAAAAATGACAGTAGGAAGAGAACATGAGCCAGTAAAGAGGACGAGGAGATTGATGGGCAAAATGAGGAAATGCTCAGTGTTGGGTGGACTGGATTTAAAGTATATGCTGGGCACAGGCATTTATTTAAATCAACCTGTGTCTTCAGAGGTAGTGTGTTTTTAAAAAGATCATCTGAGGTGGAAGTCAGTTCTCCACACAGCATTCATAATATTGAAAAAGGAACCATCTACTATATGTTAATCAGCATTGCCTTTCTTTAGCTGTGACCCACCAAAAAAGGCAAAAACATCCTTTCAGCCTAAAAACCCTTGGATATATTTCTTGCAATGAGGAACCAAGGACTGGTTGTTCTACATCTCCAAATAAAAGTGCACTGTGAAAGCTTGGAACCATAATAAAAGCAGTAACTATTTTCGAGGTCCATTCCTTTTGGAGTTTTGAAAGGCAGGTCAAGAAGTCCTGGGACTCTGTGTCATCCCCTAAATAAAGAGGTCTCCTTTTGAGGAGAAAGATATTGGTAATAATCCTTGCCAGCTGCTGACTTACACTGGTAAGATTGAGTTCTATTGTTCCGGTGTTCTCGGGGTCCAACTGCTTGAATACTTCTGTAAAGGAAGAGGAGAAAAAGGATATTATGAGTAAAGAGGTTGAAATATGGGTAATTGCCCCCTTGTGCCTAGTTCAAAACCACCAAGTGTTAGTGACGATTTTGTTGATAAAGCACCTTTTTTCCTCTTGCCTCTTAATTAAGGAGGAAGGAATGTCACCCTCATATTATGGAGCAGACATCTGTTTGGCTCAGATGCTTTCACCAGCTGTGAAGAAGACAGGACAGAAGCTGTCTGCTTCTGATGCTAAGAGAACCAAATGGATCTTTTGCCCCAAATGTCCACTTACTGAACAGCGTTTCCAGTCGAACTAAGCACCGAACAAAGTTATCAAAGTCGATGATGAGCTCGTCATCTGCAAACCGAGCTACAATGACCTGATGGAGCTGATAGGGCAGCTTGAAACCTAAGGTTATAACAAACAAACAATCTTTGTCTTAGGTTTTCTGTAATCTGATGCTCAGGGAAACCCCACATAGTGATTACTTGGTGACAGTGCATATGATGTCACAAATGAACCCTAGGCTCTATGATTTTCTCCTGAATGCAGGATTATTTTTCCTGGAGGCTTTGGCTCTTTGAAACCAATTTCAGTTTTCAGAAGTCATGTCAGCTGCTGTTTCTTTGGTTTCCAAACTACTTTTCTTGGACTCAGCTCCTGCCTGGTTCTTTGTCCTATTTCCTGTCTGTTTCCTTTGTTTTACTCAAACCAAATCCCTTTGTTCCCATCATCCATCCCCATCTCCATAATCTTTCCATGTTGCTCTATGTTTTTAGCTGTGTTTTTAAAATTCTGCTTACATAACAGCTTTTTTCATCTTTTGAATCATCCTCATCACTAGATTCTTCCAGGACACCTTCTCTACTTTGAGACCCCATTTGATCACACATTTTTGCCATGAATATTTTCCAGTCTCCTCCACCATATTTGTTTTGTCTCAGTGACAATAGGAATAAAGTCCTAGAGTCAAGAAATTTAGAGCTATAAGAGGTATCAGAGATTACCTAGTATTATGCTTACCTGAAGCCTCACTTCCTTCTACAACACCCCAAGCAAAGCTCCAGTAAGAGATCTCCAATGATGGAGGAGAATGCACTACTCAGGCTACTTAGGTAGTTGAGTGGATAGAGCACAGGAAAAGGTCGGAAAGATCTAAGCTCAAACCCTGCCACATACACTTACTACCTGTGTCACCCTGGGCAAGTGCCTCAGTTTCCTTATCTGTAACTTGTTTAATAATAATGGGGCTGTTGTAAGGATCATATGACAATACACATAAAGTGCTTTACAAACTTTAAAAAGTTCTATAACTGCTATTTCTACTTTAGGAGATGTCCCATCCCATTTTGGGGACAGCCTTAATTTTTACAATGTTCCATTTAATACTGAGCTGAAATCTGCCTTTCTTTCCTTTCCATCCATTGCTTCTAGTTCTATCCTCCCCCCTCACTAGATATATTACAGCTTATCAAAGTCCTTTCTAAAAAATATGGCTGCCCAGAATGAAATCCAACATTCCTGCTGTGGTAGAGGGATTCTTGTTGAGGATGAGGCTGGCATCAGTGACCTCTGAGGTTCCTTTCAACTCTGTTGTTGTATGGTATAGCCTGAACAGACCACAGTACAGCAGGACTATCATCACCCTGTTCCATATAATCCTAATTGAAGTTGTTCTAAGTAAAATAAGCCTATGAATTTTGAAAACCATTTTTAGCATGGTTGGCCTGCTAGAGTTTTCTCAAAGAGTCAAATTCAGAAAGAGTACTAGGAGGGGAAGATTCTGTCCCAAGTCATGTTCTGCCAGTTATTCTTTTGAAAGTAGGGAGAAAAAGAGATGTAGTGGCTTTATTTTGGGGGGCAGTTTATGGCACTTTCATTAAAGAAAGATGATATCCAGTGACTGAAATAAATGAAAATCTTTGAGACGTGTTACCTGCTTCTTCTAACGCTTTTCGCATCTCGTAGGCATTCATGGTGCCGGACCTATCAACGTCCATCTCTTTGTAAATTTTCTGGAACAAGCAAAGTAGACATGAAGAACTTGACTTTTTTAAAGCACATTTAATCTTCAATGTATCTTGCAAAGTAGGAATAGTTCGCCCTCCCCCCCCAAAAAACCAAACAACTACAGACCTTTAACTTAATATTATCAGCAATCTTAGGGGAATTAATGGATTTTCTGATTTAATTGTGTGAGAAAAACAAATTTTGCAGCCATTTATTCCAGCTGGGTCTGTGTGTGTTTCCCTCTAAGTATGAAGCCCACTCTAAAGTCTGCTGACCCAAGAAAGCTTAAAATCTTAGGCATTGGGGCCTACAGTTCTTAGAAATCAAATATTTGGTAGTTTTGTATTATAATTTGCACCTTTTCTTCCCTCACCCTTTCCCCTCCCTCAACCCTCCCTGACTCCTTCCTAGAAAGGTCTCTCTGAGTCCCAATTACTATCAAAGTCTTTCCTTTATCAAGTCTCAACATGGGTTCTAGCTCCTTCGTGAAGCCTTCCCTCATTCCCTGGGGAAGAGCTATTTTTGTCTCCTCAAACTTTGTTCAGTACTTTGCCTTTCTTCGCATCCATCACCCTCTGTTCCTCGTGTGTATGTTTAATTCAGATGATAAACTTCTTGACAGCAGGGCTCTATTTTGACCCTAGCTTTGTCTCCCCAATGCTTTACACAGAGTAGATCCTTAATAGCTTGTTGAACTAAACTGGCCATTCTTTATCTACCAGTCAGGAGGTCATTTGACAACAGTGCATTATCGCTGAGCCAAATTAGGCCAACTCTCTTCTCTTCTCTCTGCAAGTTCCAAATGCCAAATTGGCAAAATATTGAGCAGTCGTTTCAGGGTGCATTTCTTTTTTAAATTTCTGGTATTTTTATGAAATGGAAACTCTCTACTAAGTACAACTTTTTTTTTAAAGTACATAATAAATTTATTAGTTTCCGCACTGTGCTGCTCATCTGTTTCTTTTTTTGAATTTTTATTTATTTCTAATTATTTTATTTGTTTTCAGTGTTGTACAGTCACTTCCATATATCTTAGATTTTTCCCTTCCCTCCCTGAGACGGCATACAATCTTATATAGGTTCTACACATACATTCCCATTAAACACATTTTCACCTCAGTCCTGTTGCACAGAATTAAAATGGATGGGAGAAATCATAAAATGCTCATCTGTTTCTTCCTGAACTTCCTTCCACTTTTGTAAAATGTTTCACTGATGTTCTTTTCCCCCCCACTCTCTAAGACTGAGTTGCAGAGGAAGTGCTACTTTCACTGGTAGAGGGAGTTTCATCACTTGGGAATTCCCTATGCTGATGAAGTCACTATCATCAAACTCCTCTCCTTTCTACAACTACTAGCACCTCCCCCTCAAAATCCGCCCAAAACAACAAAGTAAAGCAAATTCGGGTAGCATTTCCGAATCGCTGTTGTTTATGTGCATAGTAGAGGTACACAAATGAAACACAGAAGACTTCTTCAACCAAGAAAATCCCTGATATTTTTGCGACTCTGGTAGCCATGGTCAGTTCTGTCCTTCACCCAGTCTCTTCCTTGCTATAGGTGAAATCAAGTCACAAGACAATGCTCTGACTGTCCCCCCAAAAGTGCTTTGTTTTCTAAAATTATGCATGCCAGAGATATGTATGTGTCCCCAATTTTTCCTTGAGATATAAATATAATTTTAAAAAAAATCTATAAATCACATGCTTCCAAATTTTAAAGCATTAAACCACCACACTGAGAGTATCTTTATGTGAATGTAGAGGAGCTCTCTCTCAACCCCCCCTCCCCTCCCCATGCCTGGAATCATACCTGGTATTTTTGTATTTTTGACCAGAGAAGGTAGAACTCCTTCAGGCCCAGTTTACCACTCCCATCAGCCTACCTTTGGTTAAGGAAAGAGCTTTGTACAATGGAATTTTTTTTGTTATGCTTTTTTGATGTTACCATCCCTTCTACCACTCAGTGATGTGTTAGGTGTTTTACCATGGTTTTTTCCTGACGTTCTGCTAGGCCTTTCATAAAGGGATCTGCCAGCCAACAGCAAACAGGTGTTGTGCAATGGGACTTTGTAGGTTGGGAAAATTTCTTGCTATACCTTCTCACTAGCCATTGGAGACCAGGAGGAAAAATGGCCAAGTGCCACTCTTCCTTGGCTTAGAAAAGTGTCAGATAATGGAGATGAGTGTGGATATTAAAGTAGAAATAATTATAGCAGGAGAAACCACATCATACAGAAACTGAAAAGGAAACATTTAGACCACAGGATCAGTAGGTTCACTTCTGAAAAAAAATTAACTTAGGGGATATTTTATCAGGGTTATTAGGTTGATAGCTAAGGGGAATGCTATAAATATAGCTTACTTAGATTTAAACAATAATTTGACAAAATATGTCAGGCTATTCTTGTGGGCAAGAGAGAAATGGCTAGATCTGCACTTCTTAAACTGTGGGTCTCAACTCCCAAAAATTAATTAAAAATCAAACACATAATCCAAGTAGTTTCATGCAACGTCACTGCGGCCTTGGTTCTGAACACAAAACATGTGCACTTTGCAACACAAAAAACCCTGGACTAGAAAACAGTATAGGTGGATGAGTTCAAAGTATGTTGAATATCCAGACCTCAAGTGTAGTCATTAATGATTTGACAGCAACAACTTGAATACTGGTCTCTTGTGAGCTGCCACGGGGATCTGTCCTTGGTCCTGTATTATTTAACATTTTTAACAGCAGCTTGCCCTCCTCCACAGAGAGGGCATGCTTATCAAACCTGCAGATATTTAAAAAGCTGGGAGGAAAGACAGTCAGGATCCAAAAAGATCTTGACAGCTAGGATTCTGGGTCAGATCCAAGAAGATGACACTTTACAGGAGTAAGTATAAAGTCTTATATAGGTGTAAGAGTCAAAAAAACTAACCTCATAAGTATAAGCTAGAAAAGGCATGTTTAGGTAGTCTTTGGTTAGTAGAAGGTCTAGGGACTTTAATGGATTGTGAGCTCAAAAATGTTTATTGCATCAGATTGACTGATTCAGCAATCT
Source organism: Notamacropus eugenii (assembly GCF_028372415.1). Classification (NCBI taxonomy): domain Eukaryota; kingdom Metazoa; phylum Chordata; class Mammalia; order Diprotodontia; family Macropodidae; genus Notamacropus; species Notamacropus eugenii. The sequence continues at coordinate 412,657,118 of NC_092873.1, forward strand.
GATATCGTGGTCTCAAAATTTAATTCAATCTTAGGTTGCATTAAGAGAGGAACTGCTCTGGGTCTAGGGAGATAGTAGTCCCTCTGTACTTTTTTTCTGGTCAGACCATAATTGAAGTTATTACATTTGGTTCTCAGCACTACATTTGAAGAAAGACATTATTAAGATTATCTAGAGAATGACAAGCAGGATGGAGAAGGACTGTGAGATTGTGCCATATGGGAACTGGTTAAAAGAACTGGGGATGTTTGGCTCTGACTGGAGGATCCTTAGGGGAGACCAACATGACACTAGTCTTTCAAGTATTGGAAGGGCTGTTTTATGGAAGAGGGATTAGAACCCATTCTGCTTGGCCAGAGAAGGCAGAGTGAGAAGGAATGGGTGGGAGAGAGTGTAGGCTAGATTTAGGCTAAACTTCCTAACAATCAGAGCTATTTTGAAGTGGAATGGACCACCGAAAGAGATAGTAGGTTCTCTCTCCCCAGAGGTCCTCAAGCAAAGGTCAGATGGTCACTAGTGAGGTCTGCCATAGGGGAAATTTTTGTTCAGGTATGGGCTAGCTCTGATGGCTTTCCCACCCTGAGATTCACTCAGGAAACAATCTGAACCGAACACAAAATGGCCACATGGGAATAGTTTGGATGACCCACGAGTCAGCTTCCTTAGAGGGAGTGGACATGCTTCCTTTTTCTTCCTGATCCCATGTCTCTCCTGTTAGGGTGACTTCTCTCCAAGAGAAGCCACAGCTGCCCATGATTCAGGCAGGGGACCCAGGTCTCACCTTGCAGACAAGCTGGGCATTTTTGAGCCTGCAGCATCTCTAATTACCTTTCAAATTCCACTCTCCTTTCCCCTCCCCACTCCTTCTTAGAAGTGGCGTGGCTTCTTGCCTTCCTGTTTTTCTTTAAATTTTCACCCCAGGAGTTAACTAATTTCTTCATGAGCTCTCCACACCAAAACTCAAAGATAAACATCTAGCCTTGGTGATTTCATGCCATTTCTTCAGCCAGATGCAGCATCTGTACAAATCCCCTGTTCTGAGTTCCCTAGCACATGTTTAAGGATACATCTAGCATGTCAACCATGATCTTGCAAGTCTCAATGCTGAAGCCATCTGACTTGATATCTGGACCTAGAGGACACAGAAGGAAAATCAAATCTTTGGTGTTTTGAGTGAGTATACTACAGGAACCTAACTTTGTTCTGTACAGTGCCTAGCAAAGGCCAAGGGGAAAGACACATTAAATAATTTTCTTAAATAAAGGAATAAGAAGTAGTTGGACTATTTACATACTAGAAATCAACCAATTCTAATAAAAATAGTTGAATTTTTAAATAGTACTTATTAGCCATGTGATCTTGGGTAAGTCATTTAATTGGCTTGTGCCTCAGTTTCCTCTTCTGCAAAGTGAGGGAGTTGGATTTGATAATCTCTATGATGTCTTTTCGCTGAACTTTTATGACCTGACTCTATTAAAGTATGATTTTATGCATTCCATGGAGTGTTAGGACTGTCTAAAAAGCTACAGGAAAGAGTGCATTTTCCTTGTTCCATTTTTTTTAAAAGACAAAACACAAAAAGTCTCCATAGAAGTATATTCGCCATGCTGGGGACATGTGCAGTTATCTCAGGACAGAGAGTTTCTTTGGAGTTGCCATTTTGGTCACTTATGATCTTAGAAAGAGAGGACCTTGATATGGGCCTGTTTATAGTCTGAGTATTGCTTTCCCAGAGGCTCATTTCTAGGGAAACGTATGTGTTAGGTCTGCAAAGGGCCACAGGGGCAGGAGTTGTGTGTGGGGAGGGGGAAAGGTGAGAAGGTGTAGCATAAAGGGGATGGGCCCGTGACCAGGGCCCTGGTGTCACCAGTCAGGAAGGGGAAGAGTGTGCTGAACTCAGAGACACATGTGGGGCAATTAATACTCTATAGCAGAAAAGAGGTTTCCCTCCCCTCCATTCCCCTTTTGTCCATCCATCTGTGAATTAACAATGAGGCTCTTGGTCTTCATGGACCCGTGATCACCACACATCTGAGACACTGTCATGACCTCACTGTGCCTGGTGGCTTTGGGGTAAACACCACCTCATTTCCCACATGGTAGGGAAGCCTTGTTGGGTTAACTTCACCAATGCTTGAGGTTGTGTGTGTTTGGACCTGGGGACATCTAAACTTTAGCCAGGTTAAGGTCATTTTAAACCTGTACATGGGTGTTCCTGTTTGGGCTGTGTAAGCTGTAACTTGTATATTTCTTTGGTTCATACAGAACGAGGTGGACCTTTTATCTCTCTGCTTTTATGGGATCCTTGACACTGATATAGAGGCAGTTAGGTGTATCAGTGGCTAGAGTGCTGAACCTGGAGTCAGGAAGACCTGAGTTCAAATTTGACCTCAGAACTTAATAGCTATGTGATCCTAGGCAAATCACTCAACTTTTACTTGCCTTAATCCACTGGAGAAGGAAATGGCAAATTACCCCAGTATCTCTGCCAAGAAAATCCCACGGACAGTATAGTCCACAGGGTCTATATCTACCTATTAAATGGTCATGTATGAAATGGAGATTTTTAAAAAATCTTTTGGCCACCAGCATTTGGATCATCCAATCAGTTTTTCCTTTTCCCTCTGGCTCATCAGTGGATTCTCTCTACTTTAGTCATTTCCTTTTTAAATAGTTTTGAACTACTGGCTATGGCTTCTGGTTGGCATCAAGAGAGTTATCTCAGCCTTTTATCGTACCAAGAGAGGGCTGCTGCCAATAATAATGTATAGTCGGGGGTGGAGGGGAGGAAGATAATCTACTTTTTCTTTATACCCCTAAAAGAGAAGAATAGGGTTGGGGGAACTGGAAGGGATACTTACGTTTTGCTAGAACCCTTCTCAGGATAGTCTGCAGCTCAAAGGCTGAAATCTCTGCATCCTATGGAAACATACAATAGACAATAACATACAGCACAATATTGTCTGTTTCTACCCAGAATCAGAATAATCACAGGACTGAAACACAGTCATGGAAAGAGGAAAAAAATGAGAGCCAACAAAATGTTGCAAAAAGCATCATCAGACCTCCATGCTGGGTACTCAGACAACATCTTGCTCCCTGAATGTTTGGTTCTTAATGAAGGTACCATGTGAGATGGTTCTGGTACAGGAAGGCTTTAGCAAATAGCACAAGGGAACTGAACAGTCCCAATCAGGATTTAGTCAGTCAAGCTTTTCCCAATCACTTTTAGCTCAAATGCCGGTTTTGTTTGGTTGTTTTTCTTTCCCATTTTCCATTTTCTTTTCCATTTTACTCTCTGCTAACTGGACCAAGTCCAGGATTCTCATTATTGTCCTCTTTTCATTCCCATTCATTGTGCTTTACTAAGGATTCTTCCCCTCTATCCAGGGCTGCTGCCTCTCATGCCTGTCTGCTCCCACTTCTATGCCCACTTGGCACATCCTTCACATTCTTTTAGAATGAATCCCTCTCCTTTTAAAACACTGCTCAACATGCTTACTATGGAAATATGTCTTGCATGACTTCACATGTATAATGGGTATCATATCAAAGGAAAGAATCTGGGATTCAAAATTTTAAAAAATTGAACATTAAAAATAAATTTAAAAACAACACTGTTCATTGGGGAAACTTCTAGAACTGAGGCAGAATGAAGTAAGCAGAACAAGGAAAACAATATACTTAATGATTACTGTAATGAAAATAGAACAGAAAACAAAACACACAGTTTCAGTATAATGACCAAGCTTGTTTTCAAAAAAGAGCTGAGAAAATGTAGCTCCCTCCTTTGCAGAAGTAGGAGGGAAACTGTGGGTGTGGAAAACTGTCTTGAGTCTAAGAAATAGCTGATGTGTAGATTTTGCTCAACTGCCTGCTTTCTCTCTCTTTCTTTCTCTCTCCTTCCTTCCTTCTTCCCCTATCCATCGCTCCTTCCCCTCTCCCTCCTTCCTTCCTTCATTATAAAGGATATATGTGTGTGTGTGTGTGTGTGTGTGTGTGTGTGTGTGTTCGTCTCTTTTGTTGCCAAAGAAGACCATGCCATCAGAAAAATAATGACATGACTTGCACTTGACTTTGTTTTTGAGTGAGGGAGGGCTGTGCAGGTCACCAGCCTCACTTTCTCCTCCAGAGCCATCTGAATCCAGTGACCAGATATTCATCAGGATGACTGGAGATGACCCAGGATGAGGCAATTGGGGTTAAGTGACTTGCCTAAGGTCCCACAGCTAGTGAGTGTCAAGTGTCTGAGGTGAGATTTGAACTCAGGTCCTCCTGACTCCTGCACTGGTGCTCTATTCACTGCACCACCTAGCTGTCCCCTTTATAGCTAGCTGGGTAAAGGATGGGGTATCACAGGTATCTATATTTGGAAATGGTGATATAGAAGCAAAATATATCAATAAAAGTTTTTAAAAAGGAAATAAAACTCCCTCAGAATAGCTTTTATTTGCATAGTTGCTTTAAAGGTTTCCAAGCAATTTTTCACACCGTCCCATAATATCCCAATTTTATTGGGAAATCTGATGATCAGAGACATTAAGTGCTTTAATTATAATCTCTGCTAATGAATATTTGAACAGAGACTCAAATCCTAGTTCTTTTGAGGGTACCAACATCTATCAAGTAACCCAAATTCACACCTAGGAATTATTGCTCAGTCTTCTCTGGATCTCCCTGCCAACGCTGCCACATCCAAATAGGTGCCAGGTGTTATCCGTTCTACCTGTTCAACGTCTCTTGCGTATGATCTGTCCTCTTTACTCATACCACAAGCACCCTAGTTTAGGCCCATATCACATTTCATCTGGAGTTTGGCTATGACCTTATAATTTTTCTCTCTGCCTTTAGTCCTCCGCTTTCTAAGCTATCTTTTAAATAGCTACCAAATTGTAGGTCTGACTGCATGTCGCTGCCCTGGGGCTCAAGAAGCTTCTGTGGCCGTAAGTTACCTCTAGGACCAAATATAACTTATTCCGGTTCAAAGTCATTCACAATTGGACTCCAGTCTATCTTTCCTGATTATCCATTACTTCTGTTCACGTGCTCTAAGTCCCATCCAAACTGGCCTGATTTTAAATATTTTTATATATATATATATACATAAAATGTGTCAACTCTCACCCCTGCCTCTGCACAGGCTTTTTGTTCACATGGACTGGATGAACTACTTTTCTTCCCCTTGGAACCCTTGGCTCCCTTCAAAGTTTAGAGCAAGATGCCTTCTCTGATTCCCTCCGTTACTGATGTCCCCCTCCCCTCAGACTTCTCACACCCATATATGTATGTGTTGTTTACTCATTCAGCTGTGTCTGACTCTTCATGGCCACACTTAGGATTTTCTTGGCAGAGATACTAGAGTGATTTGCCATTTCCTTCTCCAGCTCATTTTTTACAGATGAGTAAACTGAGACAAACAGGGCTAAATGACTTGTCCAGGATCGTATTGGTAAGTGTCTGAAGCCAAATTTGAACTCACAAAGATAAGTCTTCCTGATTCCAGGTCTAGCATTCTTTCCATCGCACCACCTCGCTACTCGTGTATATGTACATAATTATGTGTATATATGCATATATATATATACACACATGTATGTGTGTATACACATACATGTCCAATACACACATGTATGCATATAAATATATAAATATGCATGTGTTATCTTCATCTACACATTCACAGATCTATATATTTACTTATCTGTAAACATGTTATAATCTCTACCCTCACTAGAATATTAATCCCTGAAGAGCAGGAACTACCTCATTTGTCCATTTCTATTCTGTTCCCAGCACAGCAGCTGGTTTGTGATGAATGCCTGCTAATCAACACTGTATTGTTAATGTTCTCTGCACTTTACATGCCCATTCCATGAACGATAACTCTAAGTTGTTAGAAATTCTCCCTTAGGTTGATTTACAGAGAGGCAGTTAGGTACTGCTTGTGGATGGAGCACTGGACCTGGAGTCTGCAAGTACAGAGTTCAAATCCTACCTCAGACACTTACTAGCTGTCTGACCCTGAGGAATTCACTTAATCACTGCCTGCCTCAGTTTCCTCATCTGTAAAATGGGGATAATAAGAACACCTACCTCCCATGATTGTTGCGAGGATCAAATGAGATAGTCTTTGTGAAGTACAAACCTTAAAGTGCTATATAAATGCTAGTTATTTTCATTTTTAAAAATTTCCTTATGTAATCTACCTGCCAGTAATTTCTACCTATTGGCCCCAAAGTGTTTACTTCTAAGTATTCTTCTGTTTTGCTTTTTTTCCTGTGTGTATTTACCTTCCTCACTGCAGTGTAAGCTCTTTAAGAACTGACTGTGATTCTCTCTGTAGCATCCTCCTGGTGCCTAATATTGCTTTCCATGCAGTGGGCACTCAGCATATACTGGGCGCTCACCACTTACCTCCCCTGCCAGTTGAGTAAACAATCTCCTGAAATTGTCATCAATGTCATCTTCATCAGCATCATTCTTGAAGCAACGGAGAAAAGAAGAACCATGAAGTTAATCTACCTTCTAAGAAACAAAGGAAGGCGCAGGGTCCTGTCCTCATCACCCAGCTCCGGGGAAGTCTCTCTCCATCCCGTTCCATGCCCCCATTTTCTCCACTTGTGGATCATGTGGAATGGTTCTAATCACCCTTGACACAATTCAGGATTATTCCTATCAGTTTGGTCTGGTCTGGCCAAGAGCTGAAATAAGACTGCCTGGGGCTTTCTAATTGGATGTGGGGATATAATTGGATCAAAAGGGAAAGAATATAAACTCCCTGGGAAGAAGATAGATCATAATTGCTCACAACATGCACCGTGACTACTACAGATTTCTAAAATAACCACTTATGACCAATTCTGATAAGCAAAGTGATAAATAACTGAGAATTTCCCTGTGCTTCTTTGAAAAGAATTTTGTCAATGGGCAGTGAATACAAGCCTTGGGGACTGGTTTATCCTGGCCTCCTCCAGTCCCTTGTTATTCTTCACATCTGAAAACCACAGTGCTGCCCTAACAGCTTAGAAGTGAATAAATACCTAGCCAGCACAGGCTTTCATCAGTACTGCTGTGGACTCTTAGAAAAAAGACAGAAGAAAACACTTAGAAAGAATACTAAAACTATTTCCTCTAGAGTACAAAAGTGGGCTGGATTTGGAATCATACCCTGCAGTCGAATCCTGCCTCTGATCAATGAGACCTCAGGCAAATCATTTAGCCTCTCTGGGCCTCAACTTTCTCATCTGTAAAATGAATGGTTTGAACTCAATGGCTTCTAAGTCCTGTTCAGCTCTAAGTCTATGTTTTTGAAGTCCGTTTGTGGAGGTTTTCCTTCTTTAACTCTGAAATTTATAATTTATAAAGAAAATTATGCTAAAGCAAAATGTGTCTGTTTAACCAAACTCTTGCTGCATTTATCATAGGGTCACAATCAGGGGGCTGGAAGAGTCCTTAGGGATCATTAAGTCCAAGGGCTTCCACAATAATTGGATCATGGAACACAATGGGAATTGAAACATGTTGCTGAAACTCAACAAATGACACTCCAAGGAGTTGAGGTATATAAACTACCCTTGAGATGGTGAAAATTTTAGAGAAAAAAAGCAGATGATTTTTACCCTGAAGTAATGATTTTAGGCTATATGTATAGTTTCATGCATCTCTTTTAGAGAGGAATAGGGACTGCTATCACATTTCTTCATGGGATTCCCATCCAAAATGCCTGAAATCCTAAGGGTCTCTGGGACACAGTTTGGGAAACACTAGCCCAATTGAGGACTCAACTCCCCAGCTTTCTAGATGAGGAAGCTAAGGCCCAGAGCAAAGGAATTTGCCTAAGATAAGAGATTCAGGGTAAAGGACAGTGAGTTGGCCTCTGAGCCAGGAGGACCGTCTGTAAAATGAGGCTTGGAGGACCCTCCCTACTTTCCATCTTGGATTCCACAACAGAGAAAGGAGAAAAATCATAATAAATACCTCGTCCAGGGTGGCATCAATTTCATCATCGACAACTCTGGAAATAGAAAGGAATTATCTATTAGTAGGTGAGAAGTTAAGATGGGGAAGGAGGTGTTTCAGCAATCATGACTCTAACTGAAGTGTGAAACTTCAAACCCATCTGGCTTCAACACTCTTCCCCAACAAAACCAACTTCAGAGCCTTGATGTGTCATAACACTTCCTCAAATATCAAGGGCAAAAAAAATTAAAGGAAGAAGTCAAAGCCAAAAGGACCTTTAGAAAGTGGAGATTTTTTTTTTTAAGGGAGAAGTGGTTCTTTATCGAAGCATGGGTCAGCATCCAAGGTTTAGTCAGAAACTCCCAATAGTACCTGCCATCGAAAAAAGCTTTTCAGTCTCCTTTTTAATACCAATTCCCTACAATAAAGTCTCTTCACTTTGCATGACATGCTATAAAATTATCACCTACTAGCTGTGCTCACTGAGAATTAGAAATGAGTGCTTTGGGGCTGTGGCTAACTTTAGTTACTTTGAGCCTTTTAAAAAATGCATGAGTTCGTCAACGTGCAAATCATATTTCCTGCTGCTGCGGCAAAAAAATTCCTTCCTTGGTGACTGTGGGCAAATTACTTCACCCCTTAGTGTCCCCAGGCAACTCTAAGTTACTGAGGAATTGCCCATCGGCAGCAGTGGATCATCAGATTATAGACTGAGAGGTGGAAGAGACCTTGGAAGTCAATCCCTTCATTCTACAGATATGGAATCAGAGGCTTAGGGAGAGTAAATTAGTTGCCCATGTTCATATGGTACTGTGTCAAAAGTATTATTTGAAAAGATCCTCTTGACTTCACAGTACCACATCCCCTAGAGAGCAAACTCTTAGAGGTATTTTACACACTGAGAATTCCCCACAATAATGAAATCATGAATGAATATGTATGTTTTTATATATAAAACAAATACGATAAATATTTATAAATGGAATAGCAAATTGTACATAACAGATTTTCAGTTTCATGTACAATTATTTTTAAAAATTATACTGTTTTATAAAAATGCTTGTTTTATCCCGTAAATAAAAAATAAATAAATACAGGGCCTTTTTGTGTGTGTGTGTGTGTGTGGAGAGGGCTAGGGAGAGATACTAACCGTGGCAGAAAAAGCAAGTTCCTACGTAGAAAGCTGGCATTTGAATTAAGCTTTGAAATGACCTAGAGATTCTCGGAGTTGAGTTAAGGAGAAAGTGCCTTCCAGGCATGGGGGGTCAGCCAGAGAAAAGGTGCAGCGCTAAGAAACAGAGGGTCACGAGTGAGGACCACAAGGCCAGTTTGGCTGAACCAAACAGCACATGAAAGGCAGTAAGGCAACATAATGCCAGAAAAGTGGATTAGATTGTTAAGTTCCTCCAATTAATCCATCAACAAGCATTGAAGAGAGCTGTGGACCCAGGGTGTAGGATGAGATATATATTTTTGGACATGACCAATAAGGGATTTTTTTTTTTTGCTGGACTATACATATTTGTTACAAGGGCTATGTTTTCCTTTATTACTTTTTCAGTGGATGGGAGAGAAAATAGATTTAATTAAAAAATAAATTTTAATTTAAAAGCTGAAACGCTTATTCAGCATCTTCTGTTTGCCAGTGGATCCAGACTTATGTGTCTTCATATCTAGATAGATACAGAGACACAGTTCCAGACATACAACAAACACTCAATAAAGGGTTATTGACTGAATACTCCCCACCAGATAGAAGGAACCTTAGGGGTCAATAAGTTGGTTCTTGAGTGCCATCAATGGAGCTAATAAATAACTGTTAGCAGCCTCCAACCAATAGGTAAAAAAGCAGCTGGATAATGAAGGAAGAGGGAGAAGGGAGGAAAGCAGAGAGAAGGCAATGGAAGAATGGGGTAGGAGAGGGAATAAAAAAAGGCCAAAAGACCAAGGGAAGAAAGGATGCCTTCGGACTCTGCTTGAGAGCTTACAAGTTACTTAAGCCTGGCCCAGAAGGCACACTGCTCATTGCTAAAGCTGGTAGGCTGTACCCTCTGGGGGAAGGAGGGCCCTTTTGGGCTGGACCTAGACAGAAAAAATAAAGGAAATGGGGGAGCTTCTTGCCAGTCCTCTGTTCTCTCCCTCCCTGGAAATCATTTGCCTCACTCTCTGAATTCCCAACATACTGAGAGTCAGTTTTCTTCTCTGAAAAGACTCGGAGGCAGAAATCCCCGTTCTTGTGGGGTTCAAAAGTAGAAGGCACGATGACATATTCTCCAGCAGGCAGCTTGAAGCGGTTCAGCACTTCCCGGAGATTGATGAACGTGTCCGATCTCTCCCTTGCTCTGGTTGTCAGAAAGAAATTCTTGTTGAGGTGAAGGTTGGTCCGACCAGAAAACTGATGGGAAAACATAGATGAGAATGAGAGAAAACCATAGCACCCACTGTCCTCCAAGCATAGGACGCTAGTTCTTATTTCCACCTCTTGACTTCCCTGACTTCCTTAAAGACACCTCAAATCCCACCTTCTACAAGGTTTTCCCCAATACGTCCTTCATGACCCACCACCAGCCTATGGCTAGTGTTTTACTTCTGAAATTACTTTCCACTTAACACTTTATATATCTTGTTTGTACATAGTAAATTATGTTTCTCTCTCATTTGACTATAAGCTCCTTGAGGGCAGGGGCCAATTTTAGTTTTTCTTTGCATCCCAGTTCAGTACAATGCGTGGGACAGAGTAAGTATTTAATAAATGCTTGTTGACGAAGTGTTGTTTCAGTCACATCTAACTCTCTGTGACTCCATTTGGCATTTTCTTGGCAAAGATACTATTTCCTTCTCCAACTCATTTTACTGATGAGGAAACTGAGGCAAACAGGGTTAAGTGACTTGCCCAGGGTCACACTGCTAACAAGTATCCAAGGCTGGATCTGAACTCTGGAACATGAATCTTCTTGATTTCAAACCCATTGCTCCATTCAACTCATCTAAGCTATATGATGACTTCACTGACAGTTCACTGTTAAGAAATACATAAATACAGTAATACCACTTACCACCTGGAGAATTTGGGGGGGGGGGGTTTGAGAGGGGAAAACATTGCTAGATTTGGACTTGGAGGACTAGGTTCAAATCTTAACTGTGTGACCTGTCCATGTCACTTTAACGGTTCTTGGCTTCAGTTTTACCATCTGTCAAATGAGGAGTTCAGACTAGATGACCTTTGAGGTCCTTTCCCACTCTGGCTCTACTGGGAGTCCTTTGTCCTCCCCCAACACTGGCAGCACACTCACCACCCCACCCTTCCATGGAGATCATCCTTAGCCTTCTCTGTGTTTATCTTGTCAGCCTAATTAAGCTCTGAATCCACAGTGCTGGGATTCTGTCGAATTCTGTAGGGTGTATGGTGGCCAAAGCAACGTTAGAACTCAGCTGGCATTAACACACTGCAAACGCAGTGTCAGAGCCCGGGAGGAGAGCATGAGAAACCACTCATGTTTCTTTGCAGTACTGCATCTACTCCCAGGCTGGCCAGCCTGACCGAGATCAAGGGCCAGGATTCACCCATGGCTCTGACAAAAGAGATACCATGCATCTCCTTCTTGCTACAACACCATTATCTCCTGTACTATGGGCTGCTTAGAGTGCCCTCTTGTGTCTTTACATACATTAAACTTTTAAAGGGACATCATCATACAGTCAGTTCTGCTGTCACATGCCGTGTATGTGTTGCTAAAAATCACTTCACTGTGAAAATCCAATCAAAACCACAAAGCTTATGGGGAAAATGAGGTCAGTGCACATCAAAAAAAGCCAGGAACCTAATAAAAATGGTAGTTTTATACATATTCAATGGTTAAGAAATACATCAATACAATAATGGCTGCATTTGCTGCTTTGGTTCCCCAGCCCCTGGGGAGGCAAAGTTGAGAAGGAATCCTCACGGGAAGTGGCGGGGAGGGGGTCAGGGGCCTTGGCCATAGTGGAAGGTGGGACAGTTGGAGAGTATGGGTGTAGACCAGACCTCTTCCACCCATAATTCCAACTACACCAAGTCCCTTTACCTTGAAACAGATCTGAAGTTTGCTTGTGGAAATGAGCATTGAAAGCTTGGCTGCTTGTGAGTGACAGAGAAGTGGCATGATTTTTTTACATTCTCAGTCTTTTTTTGGATAAAATTATGCATAAGCAAATATGAAAAGCTGTGTTATGCTCATATTGTTCCTTGATATATCATTCAAACTGGAACAAATTCAAGTTTTCAAAATAAGTGGTATAGCAGAACTGACCATACTATTTGTTTCATTGAATTGCAGCATTGGTGAGATTCACAATGACTTTTTTTTGCTTAGTGCTAAGTGAAGCTGGAATCTTCACACTCAAACAAGCAAGCATTTATTAAACACCTACTATGTGCTAGGCACTGGAGCTACAAAGGACAAAAATAAAATAGTCACTGATTATCTTATAATTTTAGAACTGGAAGAGACTTTAGCATACAGCAGGGGTCCTTAACTTCTTTTGGGTCACTGGACCCTTCAGCAGTCTGGTAAAACCTATGGACACCTTCTCAAAATAAAATTGTTAAATGCATAAAGTAAAATATGTAGGATTATAAAGAAAACCAATTATATTAAATGTAACTACAAGTATTTTAAAAAATTTTTAAATTAAAAATTATTTACATTTTTAAAAAAAATTTAAATAGTAAAAAATTTTGCAGACTCCCTTGCAATCTATTCATAGGTTCCTTGGGGATCCATGGTTCCCGAGTTGAGAACCCATAGTCTAGAGGATCAGTTAGTCTAATCTTTTTGTTTTAAATAAGAGGAAACTTGGACCCCGGAGAATGCAGGCAATCCTAGGACCACAAGCTGGGCAACTACCTTAGAAGTCACTCATACAGGAGTTCAGATGACCTATGTGATTATAACAACTGCCCTTTACTGTGTCTCTTGTGCAGTAGAGCTATGACTAACATTTCTGGTGCCCAAGGCTAGTAACATAAAAGGTGCCCTAAGACAAAGTTTTTGAGATACATTCATTTGGTCTTAGGACACGAGACTCAGAGAGAGGAAAAAGCCCTAGGACACTGCCCTTTGAGGTGGGATGAGAGGGAGAATGAAGACCCAGAGATAAGTTTAAGGAGGAAGCACAGAAGAACTCACTTGGGTTATGGCCTCAGTGGAGAGGAATTCCACCAGCCCCATTTGGTAACTTCTTATTAAAATTAATTGTTTAATTAGGTGCTAAGCTCTGTTATGTCTATATGATGGAATATGGATGATGTCAATAGCACTTTAAATGTTGGCACCCTAGGGCAAAGCTCCAGTCACATTACCCTAGTAATAGCTCTGATGCTCAATATTTGGAAAGTGCATCTAGATACATGTGACACTTCAACTCAGGAAATACTTGGGCCTTGGAAGCCTCACTAGACAGAGAATACAGATGAGAATGGGTCCTTGAAATTCAACATCAGGGCCCAGTCTTCATATAACTTCTCTCGAGAGATACAGAAGCCCAGGCCTCTTGGCTAAACTTGATTCTCAGAATCAAAGGACAAGATACAGCAGACGTACCTCCTCAGGGACCTGTAGAGAGACACGAGAGAAAGGAGACATTCAAAGTCAGGCAAAGGGGACGCTATTAGATGTGATTGTGTCTTAGGCTCTTCTTTTCCCTGAAAATTTCAAAGAACCATAATAGTAATGGCTGACGTTTATTCACTGCTCTAAGACTGATAAAACACTTAACATATATTCTCTCATTTGATCCTCACAATGTCCCCAAGAAATAAGTGCTATGGCTACAATTAACCCCATTTTAAAGATGAGGAAACTGTGGTTGAGAAGTGAATGATCTGTCGAGCATTGCACAATCACTAAATATCTCACTCAGGATTCAAACCCAGTTCCTCCTGACTCAAAGTTCAGTGCTCTATCCAATGTTGACCATGTCAACTTGAATGATTCCAACACCTCCCATCTGGGATTCTGTGAACTCAAAGCACTTATCCATCAGTTCCCTTTGATGATGGGGAGGAACAGGTATTATTATTACCGTTAGGGTTTAAACTAAGGCCCTGAGATATTCAATGTCTTGTGTAAGGTCGATATAAAGTTCAAAGCAGAGCCAAGACTCAAACCGAGGTCCTCTAATTCCTAGTCCACACCTTTATCTACTACAGCTATTCCACCACTCTCTGCTATTCCACAGCAGAACTTCATCTCTGAGGACTTTTCCCACTCCTCCTGATACAATCTATCTCTCATCCCCAATACTCACTCCCCACTTCTAAAGCTGGGGCATTTCAAAATGTGACTGATGGAACGATTGAGGATTATAAAATTTGGTGTATTTCAAACATACTAAAGAACTTTCAGTCCCAAGAATCCATTCTGTGCTCATATTTATCTGTGGACTTGACATGACTCTCACATCCTATTTTTCAGATGGGAAAGTAGAAGATAGTACTAAAAAGTAGCTTGTCATAGGTCATCTAGGCTGCCAACAATGGAGTGAAGAGACTACACAGCCTCTTGGTATTTTGTCTGAGGCAAGGGTATGGGCAGAAAAGTTCTGACCCAATAATAATCGCATATGTTTCTTTTTTTTCCCACTTGAATGTCTGCAAAGGATGAAGACTCTCCTTCCTTGCTCTGCGACCCTAGGCAAATAATTTGACCTTTCTAGACCTCATATGTAAAATGGGAGGATGATAATACCTGTCTTCAGTACCTCATAGGGTTGTTTTGATAGAATGCCACAAACAATATAAAGCATTACACCTAGAAGTTGTTACTATCACCCAGACAGACTCAATTTCACTTAAAGTTCCTTAGTTCCACTTCCATGCTGCCTTGAGACACAAGAGGAGGGGATGGGGAGAGTGCCTAGGCCAGCTCCCACTGCCCCCATCCCTGTCTCCAGCAGAGCTATTTCAAAACTCAACCTCTTTAAAGAAGGTACAAATCTCTTTAAGGAAGGCAGACAAGATGACGGAGCTATGCGGTTCAGGCTTTGCCAGTTTATGGGCTTTGTTCTAAAGAGGAACAGGGCTGAAGCACACACTAGGCTATGTCCTGGGAAAAAATGCTCAGTGCCAAGCAACTCTGGTAGGAGTATAATCACCCAATTGTTTCCCCCCTCTCTCTCCCTTAGATTTTCTACCTCCTTGGCAACTGGGCTCTAACTAGCCATCCACATGGTTTCCATTGGTTTTGCTCCTGACTTCACATTCTTAGAGGTAGCCCCAGGACACTTCGTCCCCAGCTCAAATCTCTCTGGAATTCTTTTCATCCCAAGCTGACAAAAGCAAGAAATGAAACAAGGGGATGTCTTCCAAAGTCTGGCTATTTAACTCTCATTGCACTGGCTCTGGGGACTCTATCAGAGCGTCCTGCAGCTCCCTGGTGACCCTTGGCTAGCCATTAGGGCTTCCGTGGGTGAGGTCATTCTAAGAAAAAAAAGAGTCCAGTCTAGGTCTGGCTTGTGTCTTCACATTCCCCTACAATAGTCCTTGTTGGCTGTTACAAACTTCTGGAGTTGGCCTAGCACAAAAGTAGGGGGCTTGGATGAAGAGTAAGAGAGGAAATTGAGGGAGGAAACTTCCAGATATGATTCTTTCCTTACCTCATAGATACCAAAGCCGATAGTGTGCATATCCTCTCCCATTTTCCTTTGGCGTCGCCGGTGCTTCTGGATGAGGCCCACCAGGAAGGTGCATCCAGGCTCAGAGCCATCAGAATCCTCATCCTCCTCCTCCAGCTTGATCATGTATTGAGGGTTCATCCAAAAAGTGTCTGCCATCACACAGAAGGACAAAGGGTATCACTCACCTCAGAGAGTGGAAGAGCCACCCCCAGTGCATAAGGACATGTGACACTGGCCAACTTGGGAGTAGAAGGGAGAGGAGACCATCATCTCACTTACTATCTACCCAAAGGACCCTGGGACCTTGCCATCTGACCTGACCCTTTCTATTTGCTCTACACTTGAACTTTCTTTTATGTGGGGGTTCCCCCCAATTAGAATGTGAGCGCCTATTTTGACCAAGGTCTATTTGCCTTTTCTATTTGTATCCCCAACATGTAGCACCATGCTTGGTCTGTGGTAAATGCTTAAAAATGCTTTTTCATTTATTTATGACTGCACAGATAAAGAACACCAGCAGAATGGAGAAGGGCCTGTCTGTGGCATTTAGGGTTGGGGGCAGTCATGGAAGGCAGAGGGAGTGAAGGAGGGTAGGAGGAATTGGGAGACATCAGGGGGTGGAGGTAATCCAAAATCTCCACTAATTTGCAATGTTAATTTGAGTGAGCAGCAGTGGTGGTGGAGTAAATGGGAGTCTAAAACAGTCCTAAATTACAAACTCCACCCTATGTATGTTTTTTATATTTTTGCCCCCACTTTGTTGAGCTGTTTGTACTCATTTTTTTAAGCTCTGGCAGGGAGGGAGGGAAGATTATTTCTTGAAATGAAGCCTTTCCCTTGCTAGGCTCTGGACTCTATTGCTCCCCCTGGTGTCTTTCTTACTTTATTCATCTCTGACTTTGAATGGAGTTTCAAAGAAGGCTGATCTGGCCAGAGAAAAACTTGGGGTTCTCTTCTTTGGTTTCTGACTGGTAACAGGCCAACGATCCACAAGCAGGAACTAAATTTTCCTAAGGTGCCCTGTGCTATCCTATCCTTTCTCTACCCCCATTTCCCCAATCACCCAAAACACCTTTTCTATCAAAATCTTCTTTTTAAAAAAGGATGTATCCAGGGAGAGGTAATACGATATAATGGAAAGAGCCATGATGCTGGTGTCAGAAAATCTGAGTTCAAATCCTACCGTGGTCATTTATTCCCTGGGACCCAGTTTTCTTATTTGTAAAATGAGTTGGACTAGAGGTCCTTTTCAGTTCTAAATCTGTGGTCTCATGGGGTTTTAATCCTCACCAACCTACAGCTTGAATAGCTATCCCGAAATCTAGCTCTGCATTGCCAACTGCCTGTTGTATAGCATTATCATTATTGTATGTTTAAAGCTAGAAAAGGACCTTAGAGATCCCATGATTCACCTGTGACTTTCATTTTATAAAGGAAGAAATTAAGTCCAGAGAGGTTAAGGGACTTGTAGATCATACCAGTAGTAAACGGCAAAGCCAGAATTTGAACTCAGGTCTCCTGATGCCACATCCAGAACTTCCCATTATACCATGCTGTCACTCAAAGTTGGCAGGTCCAGATTGGAACTGATGATCTTCCTCCTAAATCCACTTCTGCCATTTTTCCTTCTGCACATTTCTATGGAGGACACCCCTCTTCTCCCAGCCTCCCAGGCCATATTATAACCTTAGAGTCGTCCTGAACTCCTCCCTCTCTCTCACCATCCATGTTCAATCAGTGGCCAACGCTTGTTGACTCTACTTCTATCTCTTCCATCCTTTCATCGCATTCTCTCCACTCACATGGCCATTCTCTAACTTGGGTCTTTGTCATCTCTTGCCTTGATGATTATAATACTGTCCTCATTAGTCCTCTTGCTGCTATGTCCCTCCCCCTACAAGCCAACCTCCACATAACCTCCAAAATAAACTTCCTTAAGCACAGGTCTAAGCATGTGGTTAGCATGTTTTGCTCAAAAACCCAAACCAAACCAAACCAAAATCAGTAGCTCCCTATTGCCTTTAGGATAAATTATGGGTGCAACGCTTAAAACCTTCTGTGATTCAGCTTCAGTCTATTTTTGAGCCTAATTTCATATTACTCCTTTTCATGAACTCTATATTTTAGCTAATCCAAATTGAGCTAATCTGTACTAGCATCTTTCCCAGAATTGATATGTCCCTAGGTAGTAAAGCAGATAAGAAGGCTGGTCCTGGAGTAAGGAGACCTGAGTTCCAATATGGCCTTAGACATGTACTAGCTGTGTGACCCTGGGCAAGTCACTTAATCTGTTTGCCTCAGTTTCCTCATCTGTAAAATGAGCTGGAGAAGGAAATGGCAAACCATTCCAGTATCTTTGCCAAGAAAACCCCAAAGGGGTCACAGAGAGTCAGACACGACTGAACAACAACAACTCTTTCCTTTGTGTCTTTGGAAGAGATGAGGCTGCATGGCCAGATGACATTTCCTCCTCCTTTCCATCTCTTGGAATCCCCATCTTTCCTTCATCCTTCTCCTTAGATGCCATCTAAAAATACAAGGAGGTCCAAAGCCTTCCTTAATCCTCACTTATCCCTCACCCCCCAGCTGCCCAGGCAGCACTTGCTTTCTTCTCAAAGTATTCTGTACTATACTTATGTGTGTGTCTACCATATCCCCTTCCCCTCAGTAGACTATAAGCTCCTAGAGGGCAGGCATTTTCATTTCTTTCCTTCTGTTCTTGGGGCCTAGCACTGGCCTTACATATCAACCTACAAACCAACAACTATCTATTAAGTATCTACTAGGCACAAGGCAGAGAGGGAGTGTAGAGAGGAGGATAGGGAAGACTTAGGCTGTGTGATCCTGGACAGCTCATTTAACCTCCAAGTGTTGTAGGTGACTTTTTAAGACTACAAGTTTGCAGAGAAGGTGCTGGTTTTTATTGGCTGAGGAAGTTTCTTATCCAGGACTTCTCTATACCAGTGAACTGACAGGTCTAGACTCTATCCCTATCCCAGGTGTGGGGAACCTGGGGCTTCGAGGCCACACAAGGCCCTTTAGGTTCTCAAGGGTGGCCTTTTGACTGAATCCAAACTTCACAGAGCACATCTCTTTACTAAAAGGATTTGTTCTGTAAAACTTGGACTCAGTCAAAAGGCCACACCCAAGGACCTAGAAGGCCACATGTGGTCTTGAGGCCCACTCCTGCATCCCATGTGTTCGAGGCACCAAGAATACAAAAAAAAAAAAAGCAACAGCCCCTGCCTTCAGGGGCCTTACATTCTATGGGGGAAACAAACAACATGGACCCATGTAAGTATACACAAACTAAAAACAAGGTGATCTGGAGGAAAGGCACTTCTTGTTTCACTAACTGAATTAAATTGATTTGAAACTCACACTAAGGTGTAAATGGCAGGGATGTAAGTGTAGTGTTAGTATAGTGGAAAATAATTTAGTTCAGGAGTCAGGAGATCTGGGTTATAACACCAGTTTTGTCATTAACTAGTGACATGAACTTGGCCAAGTTACATAACCTCTACGAACTACAGTTTCTGTTATGTGTACTGTGGTGTGATACTGCAGTTTTAATTTCTTTTGAGTGCCTGTGAGTGTTTTACTCATCTGGGGTAGTTGGATAGTAGAATATTTTTTGGGGGGGGGAGGAAGATGATTGTCCAGAGTAATTTGGGAAGGGGTAAAAAATAAAGTATTGCTATGTTTGGAGGCTAGAGTAGTAGATAGATGAGGGGACTTGGAGTCAGACCTGAGTTCAAATCCTTCCTCAGACACTTACTAGCTGTGTGACTCTGGGCAAGCCACTTAACCCTGTTTGCCTCAGTTTTCTCAACTGTAAAATGACCTGGAGAAAGAAATGGCAAACTATTCTAGTATCTTTGCCAAAAAAATCCCAAATGGGGTCACAAAAAGTGACAACTGAAACAACTAAACAGCAACGAGCTTACTGAAGAAAAGACTGGACAAAGAGAAGTTTGGCGATGTGAAAAGCCATCCAGGAGAGGGACTTCCCGGGTTCCAGTCAGAGGGGGACCTGTCCCTGGGCGTTGTCTAGAACCATTCTAATCTTTAACCATAGAGTTAGAGATGATACTGCTCAAGATCTTTATAACACTTACAATGGCTAGTGGAGTGCCTGGTACATAACATGTGCTCTATAAATGTCTTTGGAAGTAATCAGGGGGAGCAGTGGCCTTAAACAACCTGCCAACATCAAGATGAGTTGTTAAAGGACATGATTTCCTTCTCCTGTGTCCCTTCACCCTATTCCTCTGTCCTTTCTCTTGATATTTCTTTTGAAAGGAGTGCAAGGTGGGGGCACATCATGATGTTGATAGTGACAACTTACTGACATTTTGATAGCACTTTAAGGTTTATAAAATGCTTCCCTAACAATAACTCTGTGAAGTAGGTACTATATGTGTTATAATCCCCATTTTACAGATAAAGAAACTTGTACTACACCAGTGCCCCACTTTCCTTTCTCTGCCTTTTCAGCTTTTTTCCTGCTCCCTTCATAGTTGGCAGGTTGAGGGAACTGTCCCTTGAGGACCCCCAAAGCTGGAGCTAGATCTCTCTCTCAAGGGTTTGAGTTCTGAATTTTTCTCTTACTTGGGTAGTTCCTGCAGCCTCCTGCAGTAGAACCCCGCCTCCAGGTCCCATCCATCTTGGTGAGTTTCCACTTCTTGTAGGTATCACTGATTAGCGTGTCTGGGGTTAGGTTGCAGATCTCTAGACGAGAATAGTGTCTCAAGAAGTCACCGAAAGACATCCTGCAACAGAAACACAGACAAGGTTTGGTCCAGTATGTCAAGAGATCCTGTTAGAGATACCTGTTAGATCTTTGAATCTCCCAACATGGCCTTAGAATAATAATAACTGACACTTAAAAATTTTCAAAGTGCTTTACATACATCCTCTCATCTGAGATTCCTAACAACTCTGTGAAGTTGGCACACTCCAGGTATTGGTACCCTTATTTTATAGATGAGGAAACTGAGACTCAGAGGCTAAGTGTCTTGTTCATGACTATACAGTGAATAAGTATCAGGGGTGGGATTCGAACTCTGGGATTCCTGACTTTAGGTCCTCTACTATACTATGCTCACTCTCAAGTTATACCATACTATCTCCTCTCCATATCCTGTAGGATGCTTCTAGGATCTAATAGAGTGGAGAGCACACAGTAGAAGCCCACTCAGTGTGTTTGTCCTTTGTTGCCGAAGAAGATCATGTCATCAGAGAAATAATGACATGACTTGCACTTGACTTTGTTTTGAGTGAGGGAGGGCTGTGCAGGTCATCAACCTCACTTCTCCTTCAGAGCCATCTGAATCCAGTGATCAGATATTTATCAGGATGACTGGAGATGACCCAGGATGAGGCAATTGGGGTTAAGTGACTTGCCCAAGGTCACACAACTAGTGAGTGTCAAGTGTCTGAGGTGAGATTTGAACTCAGGTCCTCCTGACTCCTGCACTGGTTCTCTGTCCACTGCCTCACCTAGCTGCCCCACCAAGGAACTGAAAGCTCCTAGAAGTGGTGAGTATGTCCCACTGTCACCACTGGATTCTATTGGGTTCTGAAATAGCAATTCTTTTGTTTTTTCTCTCTGTAATGTACCTCAGTATCTTACTCTAATTTAATAGTCAGATGGGGACTAAGTCATTTCTTGCCCAGGGCTGTGTAGGGAAGCACTTCTAGGGCTGAAAATAGGCCTGAGGAGCTGGGAGTCCTCAGCCTAACACCCTGGGCTGTGCTTTGTTCTAAATAATTTTGGCAGTAAAACAAATTCTAGAAAGTGTACCATTGTCTGTGAAATCCCAAGTAAGCTCACCAGAATTCTCCATCTTCAAATTTCCTGGTTAGTCTCTCCCTCTCATCAGGGTCTATGCTGTTCCAGTTAGGGCAGCTGAAAAGTAAACATGGGTCAAAGTTAGAGATGCTAAAATTTGCTGTTGGGGGGGAGCAAAGGGAGCAAATTTACTTCAAGATTTCCAAAAGCAAGAAGGTGAGTGACATCCACTTTCAATTCTGAACAGGCCTGTAGATATCAAAGGATGGAGAATAAAACAGACCAGAGGAGAGAGGAGGAAGAGGAGGGTGGTGGTTGGGAGGAGCATGAACAGCAGCTACCAAAGGTTTGGGGGGCAGGGTGGGGTGGGTGGGAGAGACATATGGCCTGAGCCTCAATGTTAGCAGGTGAAAAAACCATCAGTGTTCAACGATGGGACATGGGCATTTTAATGGTCTCACTATGCTTATCATGAATTAATATTGCATGAAGGTTAAATTTTTCTTCAGAATCAGTGCATTTGAACTGAAAAAATATTAGAAAAGCATCTATTCAATTAACAATTTTTTTATCCCTTTTTGGGGTGACCTGTTTTTCTTTCTTCTCTTCCTCCCTCCCTTCTTTCCCTCCTAAAATAAAAAATCCTAAAGTGCTTGGGTCTCTACCTCTCAAAGCCCCTAGCTAACAGGTAACTTTCATGATGGAAAGCATTTGCAAACTCTTTTTGAGGAAGAGGGGTTTATCAGGGAGAAAATCTTATAAAGGAATTTTATTTAAGGTCATTCTCTGCAATGAAGCAGGGGTGTATGGGTAAATGTTTAACAACCAGCTCTCCAGAGAAAGTATATAGGACACACTTTTCAGTCTAATCTGCATTATTGATATTTTCTCCATTATTCTCTTGTCTAGTCCATCCACACAACAATAAATCAAGTCCTAATTTGTAGCATTTTCGAGTTGCTCAGATGTAAATGCTCACACAATGAAAATTTAAAAATGCATTGGAGTTGGAGCTAGTTCCAGCAAGTCTCTGGGGTCCTTGCCAGCAAACTTTCCAGGGAAGCTCCCTGACTTGATTTACATTAGTTCACTAGAGAGTAACTCTGGAGTCCAGGGAATGGAAATGGTATTATAACTGTTGGGATGGAGGGAGGAGGGAGGAAGATGAAATGGAGGAGAATGAAGAGAATGTGTGGGAATTCAGAAGAAACTAAAGCTGGTTTTCATTGCAAAAGAGCCCAGGTCATAGCAGATCCACTTGCAGAATCTGTCGACCAAAGAGTTAACTGCCCTAGGTTCCATGGCCAAGTTAATATCCTTGAAGCAGAACAAGCATGTTCAATTGGGGTTCTCAGTCAAGAGAAAGTTCCAGTTTCTTGGTGCCTAACAGAAGGGTGAGTTTGAGCTTGGAAGCAGATTTATTCTGCAGGAGAATCATCCTTGCTGAAACTAGATGAGAAGTGTAACCATCTTATACATAGGATCCCTGAGCCCTGCAAAAAGACACCCCGACTATATAGCAGGGGCTAGTTGCAAAGACAGTGAGCAAATGCCATCATACCCTCTGGACCCCATCCAGGCTTGATGGTGCTGATGATGATGGTAACTAACATTTATATAGTCTTACTACGTGCCAGGAACTTGGCACCTGGCTAGTCTCTCCCTCTCATCAGGGTCTATGCTGTTCCAGTTAAGGCAGCTGAAAAGTAAAAGTGGATCCAAGTTAGGGGTGCTAAAAGTTACTGTTTGGGGCGGGGAGTGCAGGGAGTAAATTTGCTTCAATATTTGTAAAAGCAAGAAGGAGAGTGACATCCACTTTCAACTCTGAACAGGCCTGCAGATATCATACTACCTCATTCAATCTTCACAACAATACTAAAAGGTAGGTGTTATTATTATATCCAGTTTATAATTGAGAAAACTGAGGCAGACAGAAGTTAAGTGTGCCTAACGTCACAGGGCTAGTAAGTTTCTGAGGCTGCATTTGAACTCTGGTCTTCCTGACTCCAGGACTTGCACTTTAACCACTGAACCACCTAAGTGCTAACAAACTGGTTTGGTGAATCTTCTGCCTCTTCTTTCTCTTTTTCCTACTACTACTAGCACTTACTACATGCCAGGCACTGCGCTAAGGGCTTTACTATTATCTCATTTGATCCTCACAACAAACCTGGGAGGTGGGTGCTTTTATGATTCCTATTTTTCAGAAGAGGAAACGGAGGCAAGCAGAGGTTAAGTGACTTGCCCAGGGTCACACAGGGAATAAGTATCTGAAGTTGGATTTGGACTCAGGTCTTCCTGACTCCGGGCCTGGTGCCGTGTGCACTATGGCACCACCTATCTGATGCTCAGAGATACAATATTTCTGTCTTTTAAATCATTTTAGAGTATGCGGCATTCTTTAGCTCATTTAGCCCAAGGGATGCACTGAGTGTATCCTGCTGGTGTGTTCCCAGGCAGATACCATTGTGATGTCCTTCATCCTCAGTCCTCCAATTTTAAGCTTTTAGCACAAACTCACTTGTCGCTCCACTTTCCTGTCCACTCCACTTCTCCCCAAGGGTTTCGGATGCGAATCAGTTTCTGCAGGCTTCCTCTAAACTCCACCTGGGCAAGTTAGATGGAGAAAAGAGGGCAGAAGATAGAATTAAGTCTAGTGTCACATAGGTTCAAAGCCTTCCCCTTTTA
Source organism: Notamacropus eugenii (assembly GCF_028372415.1). NCBI lineage: Eukaryota > Metazoa > Chordata > Mammalia > Diprotodontia > Macropodidae > Notamacropus > Notamacropus eugenii. Next base: position 412,681,215 of record NC_092873.1, read on the forward strand.
CTGCTCCTTCTGGGAAGGCTGCCAAACTCTCTGAGATTCACCTCCTTTTCCTCATCCCCTTTTTCCAATTTGGGGCAGGATCACAGCATAAACTGCAGTGGGTGTAAAAACCTTGGTGTTGACACCAAATAATAACCTCTTGTTTACATGGTGATTTAGGATTTGCAAAGTACTTTCCTCCCTACAACTCTTTTCAGAAAGGTGGGATAAATATTAAGTCCATTTTCCAGATGAAGAAACTGAGAAACAGAGGGGTTAAGTGACCTGTTTAGGGTCACACAGCTAAGAAATGTCAGAGCTGGGGCTTGAACTTCAGGTCTTTTGACTCATGTCCTCTATCAAAACCTTTCTTTCCTGGAGAAAACAAAGTTATGGCCATGAGGGTGCTACTTTTACTGAAGTGAGTACCCATAAAATCTCTGCAGGTTGTGAATGTCCTCACAGAGTGGGTTTTTGTTGTTACTGTTCAAACACTTCCATTGTGTCTGATTCTCTGTGACCCCATTTGGGGTTTTCTTGGCAAAGATGCTGGAGTATTTGTCATTTCCTTCTCCAGTTTATTTTACAGATGAGGAAACTGAGGCAAACAAAATTAAGTGACTTGCCCAGGGTCACACAGCTAGTAAGTGTCTGAGGCCGATTTGAACTCAGGTCTTCCTGACTCCAGGCCAGGCACTCTAACTACAAAACCACCTAGCTGCCCCCAGAGAGTGGGTATGATTGCTGAATTCATGCCTCCTTGTCCTTTTGGGGGACTCAGAGTGCAAACACACCAGTTTATTTCCCAGCTCTGACACTTTATCTCCCTGTGACTCTCGTAATAACTTTAGCTAAATTGTTTATAACAAATGAGATATAGTTTGTCAGGAAACTTCCGAGAGGTTCTTAAATTGTGAAAAGAATACTGGATACCCATGAATCACTTAACTGTGCATGCCCTTTCATCCAGCAATACCACTATGGGACATGTACTCCAAAGAGGTCAAAGACAGGCAAACGACCCATATTTATCATGTATGTGTGTATATGTATAACAATATATGCATGCATGTGTGTGTATATATATGTATATACATGCATACGTATATATACATACGGGGGGGAGAGAGAGAGAGAGAGAGAGAAACTTTGTTATTAGTGTTGCAAAGAACTGGAAACAAAACAGGTACTCATCAATTACTGTTGGCTGAACATTTAGTGGTATGTGAATGCAGTAGAACATTACTGTGAAAAATGATAGCTATGAGGGGTTCAGAAAAACCTTGAAAGAGTTGTATGAACTGATTCAGAGTGAAGTGAATAGAACTAGGAGAAAAATTTACAGAGTGACCACCACAATGTAAAGGAAAACAACTACTGAATGACTTTAACACTCTGACCAACGCAGAGATCAACCACAACTTCAGGGAACTGATGATAAAGCTTTCCTTGTCCCTTGAAGAAGTAATGAAATGGAGATGCAGACAACTGCCAATGTACTGATGTGGTTTTTCTCTGACGATATTTGTTTGTTATGAGGGAAGGTTCTTATGGGGGTGGGGGAGAAGAGTGGATAGTGATACAGATGCAATGAAAAGAAGAAAGTAACATCGGTGAAAAATTCACAGAAAACACAAGAGGAGACAATTCAGAAGGGGACACAAATAATAAAGGCAATTTTGTTATTACTGTTAAAATTTAGATACCTCTTTTAAAAACCCTAAGTAACAGGCACTCATAGTTTCATATACTTTTTTGTTTTTCCTTATATGTTTATGTTTGTTGGTTATTGTTAAGTTCATAATAAAAAAGAAAATTAAAAAATTTTTTTACAGGTACTGCACCAGAAATTTTAGGACCAAACCTGAGCTCTGTCACTATTGGCATCTATGACTGTGAACCAGTCAATTCAGTTCACTAGGACTCAGTTTACTCATCTGTAAGATGGAGATGATAATAACCTACCCTCCAGGGCTGCTGAGGAGTCAAATATGAAAGTAATTAATGGAGTGTCACTGAAATAAAGTTCCAGAAGGGACAAGGCTTGTGATTTTTCAAATCGTTCTTGTAATGAGAAAATGGGACCACCAGAGGGCAAAGTGCACCACGCTTAGAGGTCAGCATGACTCAGGGTAGGAAAGTGTGATTCATGTTGGAGTGCCAGGAAATTCTACGGGGCAGCCCTTTTTTAGAAGTGAAATCAGTATTAAAATGTGACTTCTGTCTGACTTGGGCCACACCCTGTGCCATCCCAGACTAAAGTGTACTTTAATTTTGATGCTAGCGTCTGTCTCCGTTAAGTACGGTCCCCCAGAAAACAAACAAACACAGGAACAGAACCCAGACCACGCTACTGCCCCTGCGGTGGGTCAGTTACCTCTTCTGCTCCAGTGACTGAGTATGCATGTCCTTTCACGAGCTTCTGGAAAGTTACCGCCTCTGAGTCTGCAGCACTTGTGATCTGGAAAGGCAGGGGAGGGTTAATCCCTAAGCCTGGGGAGCGGCTGACATGCTACCTTAGTCAGGACCTATGTGTACGTAAGCAAGCTAGATGGCTGCCTAGCCCTGTGGTTTTCAGGGCATTAGGAAGGCCTCCCTTACCTGCTACCCTTCGCCCAAAATTCTCCTAAAAGGAAATAAAGCTGTTCATTTCACAATAAGAGATGAGGTTTAATGTGCAAATAGCCCATGAATAGTTAATACAGTGACTGTCCCATAATTCATACTAAGATGCAAATAACTTCATCAGCTCCTTTCCGGAGAGCAAGACTCTATAGTAGGAGAAAGCATGAGACTGCTGGGTGTCTGCAGAAGTGGGAGAGAGAGGGCACATGAAAGGCTTGCTGTGTTGGCACCAAACTTGGTCACACCGCAATCTGGGCCAGGGTCTGCTCTAACCTAATTTAGAGAGGTAGGCAGGTCTTGTGGTTTAGAGCAGAAATCCATCAAGTGCATGGCCAATAAAGGTCCACAAGACAGTCCTCCAGGTGTTCTACGGGTTATTTTCTTATATTGTTAATGTTTACAAGGCTGCAACATCTGTACTTTGGTTTTTGGCTCATATTAATAATTCATTAGAATCGCAGTCAGGGGTCTCTACTGTGTCATCTAACAGAACAATTCTTCTATCTTGTGAAGGAGGTTAGAGTGTGTTATCTTTTCTGTGGAAGTGATAAGAATAGTCCTTTCTGAACTCCTGACCTAAAGGGCTGCTGGGAAGTTGAGGGCCACAGCAGAGGTGGGTCCTTTTCCTGGGCCTGGTCACTTTGCAACTCTGTTCCTAGTCACTGGCTTGATCTGGGCCTCATGTATGGCTGCTACAGTCACCCCTCTCCTCGTGGGCCACTGCCCAGGACATCCTGCTCCCTGTTCCCTGATGAGGTTTTGGCAGCAGATGCTGTGGCTCAGGAATTGATTTTTTTGTGCCTTTTGAAATCTCCCCACAGTTCCATTAGCCCTGGAGCCTGCTTGGGAATAGATGTCTGGTGCAAGGAAGGGAAGGTGCATAAGTTGCTGATTGCTGACCTAGAAGCTCTGCTAATATCAGACTAAATGCTCCGAGTTTTTTCCTCCCTGGAACAATGGGAGACTTGTTCTCTGGGAGGGTGGTCACTTTGGGCTTGGGCTGGTCAGATATGAACTTCAGGGGCAACATGAGCATTGTAGGGATATTTGGTTCTTAGAAAAATTTAGGGGAGATTAAGAATATGGAAAGAGGGTGGGAAGGAAGAGAGAAGCTGCCTCCTCCTTAGCTGTACACGAGACAGACCTTTGCTGTTGCCAAGAAGCCTGGTTGGTCTATGCAGAGAACATATGCCTGAAGTGGACTTGGTAAATTGGGAGTCATCCAAGAGTGGAGAGAGAAGGATTTCACTGAGGGAGAAGGGTGGAGGAAGAGAGGGGCTCCCCTCAGCACCAGTGGACACTTACTTCAGTTAGAGGGAGATAGGGGTGAGGAGCTGAAGTAAATAGAGGAGAATAAAGGGGAAAACAAGAAAAGATGCATAGACTCACATCAATGGAACAGCCAAGGAGAGAACCCTTCTGCAGGGCCTTCTGGATGATGGCAAACAAGTTGTCAGGAGCTTTCCTCAGCTCATACCATTCAGCTATCCCTCCAGTGAAGTCCTCAAAGCCCTCTGTGGTAGACCCTCCTGAGAGAGCTTCGTAACATCCATTGACCCTGTGTAACAGGAAGAAGAAAAGGGTCACTAGCATTCATACGGCGCTCCAAGGTTGGCAAAGCACTTTACAAATGTCATGTCATTTGAGCCTTACAGTTATCCTAGCAGGTTGGTGCTATTATTATCCCCACTTTGCAGATGAGGAAACCAAATTAGTCAGAAGTTGAGTGACTTGCCTAGAGTCATAGAAGCTAGTAAGTGTCTGAGGCTGGATTTGAACTTGGGTCTTCCTGACTCTGGGTCTGGGGCCAAATTCACTGCTCCACCTATGCAAATGTCCGTACTCAAAGCACTCTCCCATCGTTACTACCTCTGAAATTGCAATAGAAACCTGATGTGTTGTTGTTATCTACTCTAAGGCTTAGAGACAGAGACTCCAAATGCTGAGAAGGGCTAAGGCGAAGATGTGATCAGAATGAGGTCTTTCTGGTGAAAGTCAATCTTGTCTGAGTAAGAGGCTGAGTCCTAGGGGTAGGATCCACCCCTGGCAATCAAAGGAACTGGAAGAGGCGTTGGGTGTGGAGATAAGGAAGACTTGTTGCTAATCGCTGATATGCTATATAATTTTAGGCAGATTGCCTCAGTTTCCATATCTGTGAAATAATGCTAATGAACTCACCAGAGAGCAGTATGGTACAGGAGAAAGACCCCACTGGATTTGGAGTTGGAGGATTTGTGTTTCAAACCCGTTTCTGTTATTTACCATGTGAGAATTTAATACTTGACCAAGTAACTTAACCTCTCTCCTATGGTCTAGCTGGTCTCTAGCTCTAAGCCTATGAACCTAGGAATCTTCTGATGTCCTTGGTTGAAAAATATAACATGAAACAAATATTCTTGTATTTTGTGGTGTTTTAGTAGTAAATGGGATTCTTAATGAAGACAGCAGCAGTATGACTGAGAATGCTGGTCAAAGTACTTCTCATATGTGAACAAATATGGCATTTTCTATGCTATTATAAGTTACATTTCAATAGCAAAGTCTGACAGTACCCCATGCTGCCATCTTGAATCTTCCAAGATCCTGGGCAATGGAAGAGTTACTCACTTGGCATAGGCTTTCTCCAGAAGGGCGCTCCAGAATTCACTTCCCTCTGCTGAGTGTACAAAGAGAAGTTCGCCATTCTTTGTGGGTAGCCTGTCATCTACCACCACGTCTACCCACTCACCATACTGCCAGAACTGTAAGGCAAGAGGTAGTTTGTCATTGCTGAACACGAAGGCTGGAACCAGGGTGAGTGGCACTATGGGACCTGGGGTCTTGGCCTTTGCAACCTTGGACCCTACCTACCTACCCTATAGGGCAAGGGCCCCAGAGGGCATACAGGCTCTCCCTTTAAGAAAATATCTCCTTAACCACTTGGCCTGCCATCAGGTAGGTTTGAGAGCAAAAACAGCTCACTCACTCTCCTCCAAGTTCTGTGCCACAAACTCTTTGCCCTCAGCTTAATTTAAGGAGCCCCTCATTAGTCAATACAGAAAGAAAGAAAGTGAGGAGAAGCTGAAAACTTCATAATAAACCTTTTTTTTAAAATTTAGGAGCTGATTCCATTTCGCTCCTCTTTTATCTTCCATCTTTTTTTTTTTAATAATATTTTATTTTTTTTCCCATGTTACATGTAAGGATGTCTTCTTATGACCATTTTCACCTCATTTCAGGCATCTCTTGGGGTTCATTTGATGGCCAGATGAACATGTGCTATCTCACAATAATGACAGGGATTAGTCCTGTGATTTCATAGGTATAAGGAACTCCCAGATGAGAAAATCCCCCTTCCGATAAAGATCAGCTCCATTGCACCTTATAACCTGTTGCCTAGAGCAACAGATATTCTGAAAAAAAATGCCTCCAAGTACCTCAAACTGTTGAAAAATATTTAACAAAATAAATATACAATAAGACACAGATAATGTCAATATGTGTTTTTCTAAATCAATATACAACCCACAGGGCTCTTTAAAGCTCTGTCTTAAAAAAAATCTGTCTCTTAGTGGTCCCTGTTTTTATCTGAGTTTGACTGACCAACATGTGTCAAAAGGGAGACTAGATTCTGGCTATGAGGGTTTTGAGTTCCACTCTCCAAGGCAAGGGTTCTGTCCATGAGCTATGCCACCGTGGGCAGCTCATCTTAGGAAACCCTGTTGGGGTGTAAGCTCAGTTTTCACATGAACGGTTTCGGGCAGGTAAAAGTGAGGGCTTCTAAACCTCAGAGTTCTCACGAGGCCCCCCAGGGAACAGCTGGGAATTGAGGCGCGAAACATGAGCTATCTTGTATTTAGACCTCTTCTCAGTGGAAACTTGCTGGGGAGAGCATCCCACCCTTGAGATTGGTCCGTGGTCTAAGCACACCTGTTGTTAATTAGCGAGGGGCTGAGAGCATGCATGGTATTCATGTGCAAACTATTCGGTGGGAGAGCTTAAGTAGGGATAGGAAAGCCTGAGGGCCTCTTTTGCTTCGGGGTCCCTCCCCTCTTCTGTGTCTGTCCTCTTGTGGTATGATCCTTGCTCCTTGGGAGGAGGAGGGTCCCTTTCTTCTGGGGAAGAACTTGCCCTGCATATGGATACGTAACTAAGACCCTGAATAAAGCCTAACCCTTGTTTGACTCTGGAGAGTCTCTTCTCTCAATACGTTTATCCGGTTGGCCACCGAAGACTGGTGAGAAAAGGTAAGCAGACTCAGGTAGCCCATCGGCCTCTAGGCCGAACAAAACCCAAACAAGAATACTTCCCCTCCAGCAGCATCAAGGCAATGAGTCTGGACTGGTAATAAGAGACACAGATGAATTCTGCTTCAGCGCCTGTCCCTCTAGGTGATACATCCTCACTGATGAGAGGCCTGGGGACCATTTCTGACATTACCTGAAAATGGAAGATCCCAGCATAGTTTTCCTGGAAGCTTTGATTTTTAGGAACCACCCTGGCCAGCACTTCCTCATTCAGGGTGAGGGAGGCGATGGCTGCCAGCAACCAGCAGTCACCTGTGAAAAAAGCCCAAGGAATAAGAATCAGTGTGATTGTTTGGGACTGAAGAGTTATCAGACTGTTTAATATTTATGGCTCTCACACAGCATGCTGTATACACCACAGAGCTGCTCATGACATTGTCTTAGCCTTCTAGGATGTTCTAAGCCAACAAGATAGAGAAATATTTTAACACATTTTTCTTTTATTTCAAGTGTATTTGTTTTGGATAGTTTTAGGGACTACTGAGGAGGAAAAATAAATTTTGTGGTACCTAGGGAAGGAGGGAATTTATTGTCATTCTTTCAGGCCAGACTTCCGAGGAGAAAGAATCTGAAGTGAATTTTCAGATCTGTAGTGAGAGAATCTGAATCTGAATCCCAGCTTTGCTCCTTGGTAGCTATGTGATCCTGGGCAAATCATTTCACCCCCATGGGCCTCAGTTTACTTCATCTCTAAAATGAAGAGGGCTGGGCCAAATTTTCTCTACGGTCTCTTCCAGCTCTAGATGATAAGCATCTATGAAAACTGACTTCAGATTGACATCCGGTTCTGCTTTTTAATACTTCTGTGGTCTTGGATAAGTCCTTCCTTTTTCTGGGTCTCAGTTTTGTCACCTGGATAGAGTGGTAGACAGAGAGGTAAGCTTGGAATTAAGAAGATCTTTGTGCTTACTATGTTGGACCCTGGGCAAGTCACTTAATCTCTGAGCCTCAGTTTCCTCATCTGTAAAATGAGGAGGTTTGACTTGATGACCCTGAAGGTCCCTCCAGCAGTAAATCTATGAGCCTATGAGATTTTCCAAGCTCTTGAGAAGACAATGACTACAGTGCCATTACGTAAAGCAATGGTGATCAGGAATGGACCTTCTCCCATCCCAAGGGGCAGGAAGCAGACCCAATTAAGGCTGGAGAGTGTAGCTCTCCAGGAGTTTCTGTAGGTAAGGGAGAGGATATCTCTTGTGTCCACATGTAAACAGCACAGTGAAGCTTGTGGATGTGTGGTTCATGCATTTCTGGGTTGTGGTGTTAATCCCATTTTGAGATGAGACTAGAAAGAAAACAATGGAAGCTAGTTCTCACTAAGTAAGGAGCTGTGTTCACTCTGTTAACAAAGGCTGCTTCCTCTAGTCACTTTTAAAACAGCCTGGAAAAATGTGGGAGTGAGTGACTGCAGAGAGGCTTGCTTGGGAGGAGGGGTCTTTATGTACAGAAATTTCATTGGGGGGGAGAGAACCTAGAAGTGCTTTGAATACTCAGACGTATTTTGCTTGACTCTGCATATTTGTTGCAGGAGTTTTGTTTTTGGTTTTCCAACAGGGAGTAGGAAGATGGAAGAGAGAAAACATAAATGCTCATTAATTAAAAATTTAATTTAAAAAGTTGTATCTGGAGTAGATTAGTATGAAGCAGAAAAGGGCTCCCAGAGATCTACTTTATACCCCAGATTTCAGCGTAAATAATGACTTGTCATTGGGTGGGAGTCCCTAGGAGCTACTGTGTTGAGGCAGGAGTCCACCTCTTCTTAATCTGCTCCAGGGTTCACAGGATCAAAGACTGAGAGCAAGTAGGGACCTCAGGGACCATCTTTTTCCTACTCCCTCATTTTGCAGATGAGGAAACTGAGGCCAAGGGAGGTCAAATGACTTGCTCTAGATCACTGGGAATAAGTATCAGAAGTGATATTTCACCCAGGTCCTCTGACTTCAGAGTCAATCCTCTTTCCATGGCACATTGACAGTTTCTGTTAAGTTACCATGAAAAAAAAACCAAACAAACCAATAAGTTGAGGGACGATTTGATTCACTACAAGTCATCAAGCAAATACTAGGTACAGAGCTCTATGCTAGGCACTAGGGATGCAGTGATAAAAGTGGCAGCTCCTGATCCCAAGGAGTTGACATTCTACTGGGAAAAGAGAGAGAAATCTTTGGGGGGAAAGGATCAGGAAAGGATTTATAGAGGAGAAAGCAATTGAGGTGAATCTTGAAGGATAAGGATTTTGAAGGCAGAGATGACTTCCAGGTATTATTGTAATTCATTAGAAGAATTACAAATCAATATACGAAGTCCTTTCAATCAATGTGAAGAGATTACTGGGTGTGGACCTTTTCCAGGAGGGGATACTTTTGAAAACAATTTTTAAAAATTTCTGACATTTATTTAAAATTTTTTTTTTTGCATTCCAAATGCTCTCACTCCCTCTTGCCTCTCCCTCACCCACTGAAAAACAGCAATATGAGATGCATGTGAAATCATGCAAAACATACCTTCACATTATCCATATTGCAAAAAAACAAACAAAAACCAAAACCTAACACAAAACAAAAAAAAGCAAGAAACAAAGAGAGTGAAAAGAATATACTTCATCTCTTCAAAACTTCCACAGATACAAAGGAAGGAAAAACCAGTACCTGCCCTCAAGGAACTTTCAGTCCAATGGGGGAGACAAAAGGCCAGCAGCTGTGGCCAAAGAAGCTTTATACCATATGGACAGGAGGCACCTTGAGAGGGAAGGCTCTAGCAGTTTTGGGGACCAAGAAATGCTTGTTTTCAGAAGGTGAGATTTTAACTGAGATTTGAAGAAAGCCAGGGGGCCCAGGTGAGGGGGGAGAACATTTCAAGTAGGAGAGACAGTCATTGGAAAGACACAGGATCAAGAGATGGAGGGTGTGGGTCAAGGATCAATCAGGAGGCCAACATCCCTGAGTGAGAGGGGAGGTGAAGAGGAGTAAGGTTTAAGAAGATTGGAAAAGGGCCTGGGGTTGGTCATATGGTGTCTGCTATTTGTCATGGGCCTTATAAATGTTTTCTCATTATTGCCAGAATTGTCTGCATCCTTGCTAGGGAATAAGGCAACACAGGATGCAGCCAGACAGGGATACTAACCATTCTGTATCCTCTTGAGTATGACCCGCACTATCAGGAAGGCATGGGTACCAGCCCTTCAGTTCCACAGACGACATATTTACATGTCTATACAGGTACATGCAGATACATAGACATGTGTGTGTATGTATATATAATATACATATGTATATATGTATATGTGTCTATGTATGTATGTGTGTTTACGGGCACACACATTTCTGTCCCAGAGAAAGTAGAAAGCAATTTTGAGTAAGACCAGGTAGAGTTCTCGTGCAGGGAAAAAATAACAAAAATAACACTAACATTCATTCATATTGTGCTTGCTATGTGCCAGGCACTGTGCTAAGCACTCTACAATTATTATCTCACTGGATCCTCACAACAACCGTGGGAAGCAGAGGTTATGATTAGCCCTGTTTTAAGTAAACTGAGTCATCAGTAGAAATAAACCGATAAGTTCATCGAAGCAACATTTTTAAAAAAGAAAGCAGATGCTTGAACTGTTCAAGGCACTTTAGCACAGTATTTGCACCGGCCCAAAGATAATAGTTTCTTCTTTATCAGTTAGTTAATGAATATAGATTAAGCTCCTGCTGTTTGCCTTCTCTGATAGGATGAAGGGAAGGGAGCAAATAGTTTCTTTTTTAATAGGGAAAAGGGAGGTCCTGAAGGTGACTTTCTGGGCCAAAGGCAAAGAAATATCATAACTGACAAAATGGAGTGAGTTAAGCTTTCCCCAAAATCCACTTTGATAATCCTCACAATAACCCTATGAGATAGGTACTATTATTACCTTTATTTCACAGTTGAAGATATCGAGGCAAACAGTGGTTAAGTGACTTGCCCAAGGCCATACAGCTAAATATCTCAGTCTAAATTGGATTCTATTCACTAAGTCACTAGCTTCTTCAAACTAGGGATAGTCTTCCCCTCACCCATTCCCTGTATCACACCCCAAAGCATTTGTTAAAATTCCCAGGAGGAAAGAGAAGAACTTTGGGAAAGATACATACACAAACCAAACATTTTTTAAAGGAATGTGTTGGCATTGTTATTTACCATTAAAAAGAAGCTGAACATAAAAAAAAAGTTGGACCAATTCCCAGCTCTACCAACAGTGCATCAGTGTTCCTAGTTTTCCACATCCTTTCCAGTATTTATCATTTTCCTTTTCTGTCATGTTAGCCAACATGATAGGTGTGAGGTTGTACCTCAGAAGTGTTTTAATTAGCACTTCTCCAAATAATAGAATATTTTTCATGGGACATTGATAGCTTTGATTTCCTCTTCTGAAAACTGCCTATTTGTATCTTTTGGCCATTTATCAATGGGGGAATGGCTCTTTCTGACATGACCAATGAGGGCATTTATTTTTTTGACTATATGTGTTTGTAATAGGTTTCTTTTTTCTTTTCCAAAGGGGAGGAGAGAAGGGTAGGAGGGAAAGAACTAGATTTTCATTGATTAAAAAAAATAAGTTTTAATTTTAAAAGAAGGATAAGAGAAATACATGGCATCGGCAAATGGACAATGTTTGCCCATTTGAGCCTAACCCTGGAATTTCTGGTCTTGGGAGTTAGATTGTAGGTAATCCAAAATTCAAGAGTTTAAGAGTTGCAGAACCTGGGAGTTCCTGAGTATCAGAGTTGAGCTCCGGTCACCTTGGTGGGGAGAAGATTTTCTCATAATTCTCAGGAAAGAGGACCTCTAATAAGAGGCTATAGCTAGAGAATTAAAGCCATGATAGGAGAAGGAGACCTGGTCTTTGCCAGCCCTCCACAGCATTGTTACGAGTTGCTCCGATGATGCAGGCCTGAAGTAAATAGGGAGAATTTAAGTGAATAGAGAGCATTTTACCCTTCTGGAGTGGTTTAGGAAGGTAAGAAGAAAGAAAGATGGAAAGAAGGAAAGAAGGAAGGAAATAGACATTTATTAAATACTATGTGCCAGACCTTGCGTTAAGTGCTTTGCAAATATTATCCCTTTGATCCTCACAATAAGCATGGGAGGTAGGTGCTATTATTATCCCCATGGGGAGTATGAGTTGCAGTAGGACTAAAGCCTCTCCGATGCCCAAGCTAACTTTAGCACTAATACGGTGAGCCACCAGGACTGGAGGGCCATCAGGCTACTTAAGGATGGGTCAAGTGGTGCAGGTCAGAAAAAGGAATAGGTTAAAGCTTCTGTACCAATCAGCATTGGATTGGGCCCATGAATTACTGCTATACCTCCAGCTCAGGTAAGATAGGGAGATCCAGGCTCAAAAAAAAAAAAAAGGGGGATGATGAACCTGCTGACTGAGGAGTGGGCAGAAATGTAGAGTGGAGATTAGGAAATGCCATGAAAACCAGGAGGGTCAACAGTATGGAAAGCTGCAGAGAGAAGAACCACATCCCTCCTGATATGGCTATAATTCTGGCACCTACTTCAGAGTTGGTGGATCACATAAAGTGATGCATATACTTTTTATGCTTTCAAGTGTCGTATAAATGTCAGCTATTATTATACCATGCTACAGCTCACCAAGGAAGAAAGAAAACAAGCATTTATTAAATATCTACTATGTGCCAGGCACTGTGGAAATACTTCATTTAATCCTCTCAACTCTGGTAGGGAGGTGCTATTGTTATCCCCACTTTACAGCTGAGGAAACTGAGGTGAACAGAGGTCAAGTGACTAGCAACAAGGTTTCAAACATGGTAGAGAGTGTGAATAGTGATACCACTGACAGGTTACAAACAGGGGAGAAAGTGTGAATGGTAGTTCCATGGACAGAAATGGTGAAATTAGATCAATGGGAAAGATGAAGGCTTGTGTTTTAGAAATGCTGAGTTTCAAATCCATTTAATTTAACAAATTTATTAAGCCCATACTAGATGAAGGGAACTCTTCTATGAAATGAGAATACAAAGATAAAAATGAAAATCCTCTCTGCTCTCAAGGAGTTTACCTTCTAGAATCTAACGTGCTCATGGGGACACCCAGATGGAGACATCTTATAAGAAGCCGAAGATGGGGCTCTATAGCCCTAGAGAAAAGAGTTTCTGAGGGTTTCCCAACCATCAGTCTATCTCTCATTTCAGCAATTGCATACTTCTGGACATACATGTATTTTCAGGAAAATGAATGAAAGACTTCCATATTCACTTTGGTGAGAACACTGCTACACTCAAGATTTAAGGGATTATTCATCTGATTCACAGTCCTCTCTACACAGAGCAGGCATCTATCTCCAAAGGAATCATCCTACCTCAGATTACTGCTCATCAGACAGGTCTGTCTGCTGTTCTCACAACCCCTTAATTACCCATGGGACATGATTGAAGGTTGTATTTCCTGCTCTCTCAGAAGCATCAATCCTGCCCACTCTCTTTGGTTGAAAGCCTTACTTTTCTAAGCCATTCAGGTTAACTTGCTAGTCATCATCCCACAATTTTCTTTCCTTCCTTCCATCTGTTGTTCTATGCATCCTAGCATTCTCTTGTCAGACATAAGACATCTCAAAGGTCAGGGCTGGAAAGTACTTCAGAGATCAGTCTGGCTTCCCTGCTTTATGGATGAGGAGACTGAGGCTCAGAGTGGTCACATAGCTAGGTAGCAGCTGAACTGGATCTAGAACTCAGATCCCCCACTTCCCAATCTAGTGCTCTTTTCATTACATCACAAAAGGATCTTTATGCTCCCAGCAGATTTCCTCCAACGGAAGGGGAGCTGGTTGGCTACTTCTACAAATCCCACATTGTTTTTTAACATGATACCCACTGTTTCATAAAATTTTAAAACTACATTAAATATTCAGGGTAATGTAAGTAATTCTTGCATTAGTAGAATCACCTGGGCCCTGTTCCAACTTAGCACTAAGACACTTCAACCACTGAGCAGATGTCTAGTTGCAAGTCGTTTATATCCATTTTACAGATAAGGACATATTCCAGACTCTTCTAAAGACTCCGGTTTCTCAATATGCCTAACTATTTGTAATCTCATTTAAGGTGTCTGAAAGTTTCATTACAAGCAGGCCCCTATAGTGTGAACAAGGAATCCCCAGAAGTGGGTTGGTCTGGTCATGCTCCACAGGGCCTATTTCCATTGGGCCGAAACCAATGATCACATTTTACATCACTGTAACTTTGAACAGTGAGATTTCAAATTTGTGGGACCACTTCAGGAGATAATTAGTTACACTAACTGGAACTTAGTTGTACTTTCTACCTCCTTATTTACCTTGAATCCACTAATACATTTGAAAATGAACTGGGGCCAGCTAGGTGGCACAGTGGATAGAACACCAGCTCTGGAGTCAGGTGGATCTGAGTTGAAATGTGACCTCAGATACTTACCAACTGTGTGACTCTGGGCAAGTCACTTAACTGTGACTACCAAGAAAGGAAGAAAGAAAGGAAGGAAGAAAGGAAGGAAGGAAGGAAGGAAGGAAGGAAGGAAGGAAGGAAGGAAGGAAGGAAGGAAGGAAGGAAGGAAGGAAGGAAGGAAAGGAAAGAAAGTGGAAGGGAAGGAAAGAAGAAAGAGAAAAAAACTGTCCACATTTCTCTGCTGACTTCAGTTTGGGATATTCTCAAGTGAGTTTTTATAGTACTCAGACCCTATAGTTAGACAGTAATAACTGATATTTGTATAGCACTCTAAGTCTTGCAAATAAAGCCCTTTGCATACATACATTAGCTCATCTGACTCTTACAATAATCCTGTGAGGAAGGTACCAGACAGTTAGATGGTGCAGTAGATAGAGCACTGGACCTGCCGTGAGGAAGACTGGAATTCAAATTGTGCCTCAGACACTTAGTAGTTGTGTGACTTTAGGCAAGTCACTTAACCTCTGGCTACCTCAGTTTTCTCATCTGTAAAATGGGGATAATAATAGCACTTCACGGTTGTTCTAACCCTGTTCTAAGGATGAAACAAAATATTTGTAAAGTACTCTGCAAACCTTGAAGCACTATGTAAATGCAATTACTCTTTTTTGTGGGTGCTATTATGCCCATTCTGTAGATAACTAGATCACAGATTTAGAACTGGAAGGGACCATAGATGCCCCGTCAAGTTCAACCCCTTCATTTTACAGATATGGAAAACTGAGTTCCATAAAACAAAGTGAGTTGCCCAGGATCACAAGGCAAATAAGCGTCTGAGTCAAGGCTAGAACTCTGATCTTTCTGCTAGGAAGTCCTATCCAGTACACTCTGCCTCTCAGCAGAGACAGGGCTTTACAATTCTGAAATCTTCAGTGAATTAGGCCAACCTTTCACATACCTCCTTGCTTATACCTTCATTTACTGACCAGAGGACACTCAGGGCAGGATCCTGCATGGAGGTTCAACATCTATCTTGTCTTTTTGGGGTTTTGGGAGGCAACTGGAGTTAAGTGACTTGCCCAGGGTCACACAACTAGTAAGTGTCTGGTGCCAGATTTGAACTCAGGTCCTCCTAACTCCAGGGCTGTGCTCTATCCACTGTATCCCCTAGCTGCCTACTATCTTGTCAAATAATATATTTTCTCTTTTATTCATCCTCCAATTCTACTTCCCACCCCACATTCTCATCGGGTGATCTCCCCTTTTCTGGGCCTTCACCTGTACTCCTATTCTGTCCTTCGGTCTCACAGGAAGGAGTCTCTCCTGGCCAAGGCTAACCCTTCTGTCCACTAGTGCTCTGGATCATCTCCTCCTGCCTCCTTCAGGCCCTTCTCTGTCAATCACCATCCTCTCCCTCCCCACTGACTCATTTCCTATTGTCTGCAAACAACATCAAGTCCGATGAAGTGATATTTGTAAACAGTGCTTAGCTCAGTGCCTGGAACATAGTAGGTTCTACAGAAATGCTTACTTCCTCATCCCTTCCCCTACCCCAAAAGAGCTTTCCTTCATTTGATGCTTCAACGTCCTGCAGCTATGACTATTTCCCCTCCCTCTCACTGTCAAAGTTCTTTAAAGAACAGTCTTCTTTCAATCCCATTGCAATCTGGTATCTCTCCCATCATTGTATCGAGACGACTTTCTCAAATATCATGAGTGCCATCCCGATCAACAAATAAAATAGCCTCTCCCCAGTCCTCATTTTTCTCACCCTTCATCTGACTCTCAGAGCCATAACTAGGATGGAACAACTGAGACTTTTTCTGGGGCACTGAAAACGCTAGCAACACTTGGGACTCTTTCAGTGGTATGGAAATAGCTGAGTTACCAGACTCCTAGTTAGCAAGAGTGGTTAGTTAAAACAGGAAGCTGTTGTTTGTCCTTCCTTCTCGAAGAGGACCATGACTTCAGGGAGGTGAGCCCATGACATGCAAGTGAATTGGCTTTGAGTGAGGCAGGGCTGTGCAAAGTTACCAGCCTCACTTTCTCCTCTGGAGTCATCTGGATCCAGTGGCAAAATACAGACCAGGACAACTAGAGATAGCCCTGGATGCAGCAGGAGAGCTTGGCCTTTTAAGCTAAGGTCTTTAACAAGTTTGACTTAGCAATGCCCATTCAGGCCCACGCCTTAAACCCCAAAGAGGAAGCTACCACTACGAAGAAGCTACCAGCTTCTCTCCCTGGCAGCCAAACCCCAGGTGAGCTTCTCTTCACCCTGGCCTTGTTGTTGTTCAGTCATGTCTGACTCTTCATGACCCCATGAACTTGTCTGTGGGTTTTTCTTTTTTTGTTTGTTTGTTTAAAATACGTATTTTTATTAATTTATTTTTAGTTTTCAACATTCCATTTCAACATTCAACAAAAACCACAAGGTTTTGAGTTCCAAATTTTCTCCCCATCTCTCCCCTCCCACTACCCCAAGACTGTGTGCATTCCAATGACCCCTTCCCTCAATCTTCCCTCCCTTCTATCACCTCACCCCTTTTCTTATCCCCTTCCCTCCTATTTCCTGTAGGGCAAGATAGATTTCTATACCCCATTGCCTGTATATCTTATTTCCTATGGGATTTTCTTGGCAAAGATACTGGAGTGGTTTGCCCTGTCCTTCTCCAGTGTCCATTTTACAGATGAGGAACTGTCATACAGCTAGTAAGTGTCTGTGGCCAGATTCAAACTCAGTTCTTTCTGACTCCAGGCACAGTGCTCTACCCACTGACCATCTAACTGTCCCTACCTTGGACTCAGTAGTGGGATTTGTGCCTTCCTCCCTCTCTCCCTGCCATATAAACCCATAACTACCCCCTGACGTGAATTTTCCTTAAAAAGCTGATTGGAAGTGGGTTTTATACTTTTGCTTCTTTAGGTTCTGCTCTTTCTTTCCTAATATTCTCTATTTCCTTGACTTTCTTTTTTTTCTCTTTTTTGTCCTCTTACTTCACTAACCACTCCTCCTTCATTCCCTTTGCTGGTTCCCCTTCTCCTTCAATATTTCTCCACAATCAAACATACCGTGCTAAGAGCACCGGGACCCACCATCCCCATTCCTTTCAGAGTCCTTCCATGAAGCAGATCCAGAATAATTTGGATAACCAGGTTTAGACATCTGCTGAAGTCCCTTTTCCAGTCTGAGATTCAGTCTTTCTATATTCTCTACAGTCCCTTCCAGCCCCCAAATGCTAGAAATGGCTTGTATCCTGCCTCCTGCTCTGTCCCTGCCTAGGCATGATGATCAAGTAGAAACCGAGTCTGCCACAGTCAGACTTAGGTAGAGCTGGACTAGGTGGGTGCCTGAATCAGAGTTTCTCCTCCTTCCTCCTGCTTCCTGTTACCAGAAATGCCTTTTATGAGTCAAAGCCTTTTATTCCTCACATAGAAAGGAGGTTTAAAATGCAAATATATCAGTGACTTAAATTTACTCTAAGTTAAAGAAAGATATTGATATTAGATTCTTTCTTGAAAACAAGTTTTAGTAATAATAATAATACTCCCATTTACATAGCACTTTTAGTACAATGGACAGAGCACTGGTTCCAGAATCAGAGGACCTGGATTCAATCAAACCTCACCCCTGACACTTCCTAGGTGTGCATCTGGACCAACTGTTCAATCTCCCTAGGTTTCCTTATCTATAAAATAAATAAGTTGGACTAGGTGTCATCTGAGGTCCCTTCCCAGCTCTAGCTCTCCGCTCCTATGATTTCATTTGATCTTCACAAAAGCCTTGTGATGTAAGTGCTATTGTTAATCCCATTTTTCAGATGGGGAAACTGAGGCTCAGAGAGTGACTGATGGAGAAGAAAGGGAAGAAGCAGAAGGTTCTGGGTGTTTGAGGTCAATGGAGGAAGTAGGGATAGGAGTGGAGGGAAAGGTAAAGAAGATGATGCTGGAAGGCTTACTCACCCTGAGCATGTGTCTATAAGATATGGTAAGAAATGGAAGGAATGCCCTGCTAGAAGGTAGAAATGATAGTCCAGCCTAGCACTTATCACAGTGTGTGGCACATAGTAGGTGTTTTATATATGTTTACTGATTGTCTAATTTAGGGGCCCCCTGCAGCATTAATCTCCTTCCTGTGGGAATGTTTCTTCTGAAACATCCCCAAGATCTTTTGGAATAGCAATGCTGCCAGCCCAGTGTCAAATGGTTCAATACCAGAAACCAACTGAATTTTATCAGTGGCAATGACATTAAAGAGGAGGCCCCCTAAGGACCATGGGATATTTCCATGTGACGTGACTGAAATCTTCTCTGTGTTGTCTCCCCCATCAGAATGTGAGCCCTCAAGAACAGGGACTGTCTTACTTATTCCCATGATGCTTTGCACACAAGTGCCTAATAAATGCTTCACTCACTCATTCATTCCTTCAGTTTCTTCCTGTTCTTCTTAAAAAAATTCCCACTGCTAGCAGATTTGTGTGGGTGTATTTTATCTTTCCCCTTACATCATAAACCCCCAAAGCTTTAATAGCTTAAAACTACACCAAGACTTTGGGACACCCTATTTATTCCCACAAGAGTGGTTTGTATTGTAAACACTAGGGGATAGTGAAAAGTAACAGCTGGGGGTGGTAGATAAAGCACTGGCTGGCCTGCGTGCCAGATAAGATGGATTTAAACCTCGGTTCTGATGCTTCCTGCCTCTTTGACTTTGTGAAAGTTGCTGAACCAGTTTCCCTGAGTCTCAGTGTCCTTGAGGGAAGTGAAGGAAGACAGTGGACAGAGATGCAGAGGGAGAAGAATCCAGGCAGGGCAAACAGCCACAAAGTTATGAGATGGAGGATGCTGGAGGAGCAACAAGGAAGTCAAATTGACTCTAAGTTAAAGAGAGATATCGACATTAGATATGTCCTTGAAGACAAGTTTAACAATAATAGTAACTCCCATGTACACAGCACATTGTTTTAGTACTTGTCATAAATGTCAAAGGTCTGAGAAAAGGCCATTATATCTGGCAACAAAAAGATCCTAACTAGTGCAAGAGAGCACTGAGGGGAATGATGAGGTCAGAAGCCAGACTGCATAGAATTGAGAAGTGTGAGGGGAAAGGAAGCGGAAGGACCACAGTAGGCCTTTTCAAGGAATTGAGCACAAGTTAGGAGAGATAAGGGATGACAGCTAGCAGGGATGGATGAATTCAGGGAGTGTTTTTTTTTAAGGACATGGGGGGACATGACAAGTTTGCAGGTAGTAGAGAAGCAGCCAACAGATAGAGGGAGAGACTGAAGACAAGTGAGCGTAGCGATGATAGTGAGGAAATCTGCTTAAGAAGCTCGGATGGAATGGGGTCACTTGTGTATGTAGAGAAGTTCATCTTGGTTAGCAGAAAGACCACCTTTCTTGTGAGACTGTGGTCTAGGGGCAGCTAGGTAGCACAATGGATAGAGTGCTGGGCTGTCAAGAATTTTCCTGAGTTCAAATCTGGCTTCAGACACTTATTAGTTGTGTGACACTGGGCAAGTCACTTAACCCTATTTGCCTCAGTTTCCTTGTCTGTAAAATAAACTGGGGAAGGAAATGGCAAACCACTCCAGTATCTTTGCAAGAAAACCCCAAAAAAGGGTCACAAGGAATCGGACACAACTGAACAAAAGTGAAGGAGGAGACAGTGTCAGAACGCCTATGAGACATGAGTTGGTTAGGGGAGGAGAGGAAGCTCACAGAGAGAATGGCCTAATCTTTTTCAGAGAAATACGATGTTCTCAGCTGAGAGGGTGCAGAGGATGCGTTTTAAATATAAAAGACATCAATAAAACATTAAAAATAAAAATTCAACAACAACACATATTCCTAAACTGGTAGACTCCTCATGCCTCAAACCCAGGATGAGGCCACTTGTGCTGTGACTTTGATTACAGGAGCCAAGGCTACTCAGTTAATTCCCTCCTTTTGTCTCTTCGGTTCAATAGCCCTGGAGCACGTGCAGGCTTTCTCCAGACCCAATGCTTGGCCATCTTTATGCTATTCTGGGCCAGGATGGCCACTCTCTCTAAGAATTTTGCCTGCTCAGCTGTAGATCTTGTCCTCCATCACCAATGCTATGCATACAGAGAGGTGAAAAGAAGGTCAGCCCCTATCAGGCCACTCCAGATAGGGCCTGCTGGTCTTTTCCCTTTCCTCTAGTTAATCACTGAAATGGCCTGAGGGCCAGGAGGCCTCAGCAGGGAACTCAGCACATGTGAATATATATGTCTGGAGGAAGTCAGGGGTTAGGTCGTGCAGAGGCTATGGAAAGACTGTAAACTTGAGCTTAGCAACCTTCCACCTTCTGCCAAGGACAAAAAGGGTCACAAATTCTGAGCTGGAAGAGATCTCAGAACTCATCAAGTCCAAAGCCCTTATTTTACAGATGGGGATAAAGACGCCCAGTGAAATGAAATACCTCGCCCAGGGTCACACAGCTAGTATCTGAGTCAGGATGCGAAACCTGCTCTTTCTGAGTCCAAGTCCAGAATTCTCTCCACCATGTCATTTAAACTACTGACACATAGCCCCTTAGGGGATCAACTGTATAGAGCAAGTCTGGATCTTGTTCACCACATCCACTATAAGAGACAGTTTGAGCCTATAGTGACTACTTGGATTCTGGAAGACCTGTGTTTAATCCTTTCCTGTGACACCTACTGGTTAAGTGACACTGGGTGAGTTACTCAATCTCTTGGTGCCCCAGGTAACTAATACTGAGCTGCAGAGAAAGTGCAGATCATAGATGGCCAATGAAATCAGAGGTCAAGTGCAACCAACCTGCCACCGTTCTAGGCTGGCACAGGAAGAGATATGGGTAAGCCAAGGCCCTTGCCCTAGTACTCCAGAACCTCCCTGAGCTTCTACTTAACCCCTTAAACACTGCTAAAGTGACATACGCATGATCTGCATTCTCTTTTTGTTACCATCAGGCAGAATGCTGTCACTGCTCTATTTACAACTGCAGCCAGTTTTAGAAGAGAGAGAGAGCTCAAGGGGGCTTCCCGGTGATCAGAATTAGTGATGGAAGTAAAGAAGTCCTGAACTCTGAACCACTCTGAGAAGTGATAACATAATTTTTTTTTTCCAAAAGTGTGCACAGGTAAGTAAATAACAAACAATTCCAAGAGGCAGAAAGTATGGGGCGTGGAGGAAGGCTCAGTAAAAATCATGAGCTGGGTTGTAAAAGAGGCTAGGGGTTCAGCAGGCAGCCTGTACAAAGAAAGGTTCGGAGGTGGCAGATAGCCTATCAGATAACTGATAGGGTAGCTTGACTGGATGGAGACTGCAGGAAGGTGAGTCGTACATATGAGATAAGACTGGAAAGGCAGGTGGAAGTCAGACTGTAGAGGGCTTTAAAAGTCAGGCTGAGAATACTGCATTTTCCATTGGAAGCAATAGGTAGCCATTGGAGTTTTCTGAGTCGAAAAGCAAGTGATTTCTGTTTTAGGAATAATAGTTTAGTAGCTTCCTTTTTCTGCTAGCAGGAAAACCACACCTGTGTGCATCAGCTGTGTACAAGCTCTCTACAAACAGACTCAGACCTGATCTGGACAGGAAGAGACACACCCAGGGATTCCTCTGAGAACAAGTTGCTGCAAAACACATCTTATGAATGGGTCCCTTAACCTCCAACTCCAGGGAGATTTTCAGTAAATTTCCAGAGGACTGTCATTCCAGTTCCTACCCTCCCAGGCTCTGTGAACAGGAGCAACACATGAAGGGCAACACTGTGTCCGCGAAACTGAGTGCGCAGGATGAGGCTGGTTGCTGGCCCTGGGCTCTGTCAGAGAGAGAAGGGGACTGTGGCTTTGGTCCTAATACTTGTTCCCTTTGGAGGCTTTTCCAAAAGGAAAAATCCTTTTTTTTTTTAAATGAATTATATTAATTCATTCTATATAGGTGCTTCTCCCCTCTCTTTTCTAACATTTCCATAGCATTTCATCATTTACAAAGAACTTTATAGACATTATCACTTTTGATCCCCACAAGAGACCTAAGGAGGGAGGCAGTATGGGGATTTTTATCCTCATTTCACAGATATGGAAACTGAGGCATGCGGTGTGTGTGTACATGTTTGTGTGTGTGTGTGTAAGTGACTTGTAAACAGGTATATAGAGAGTACACAGCAGAGCCAGAATCTGAACTCATACCATAGGACCACAGGAGCCTGTTTTTCCCTTCCTCTTTCTAGTACTACATCAAATGCTCCTTTCTTACCATGCCCACAAAACACAGTGCTGGGAACTTATATACTCTATAAAATGCAGTCTCTGTTCTCCAGTGAGGAAATGGAGCGAGGATAAGTGACATCACCAGAGAAAATGGTGAGAATGCTTTATGAACAAAGCACGAATGAGAGGACTCTTGTGATTATTAATATTGCTATCACCAATAAGTTTTGTGTTATTGATTCAAATGATTAATATTAATAAATATAATTATTATTTAAAAGACAGCATTGGGTAATGGCTAGGCAATCAACCTGAGAGTCAGGAAGACCTCAGTTCAAGGCTAGAGCCTTTGACGTGTATCAGCGATGTGACTATGGATAGGACACTTAATCTGGTAACATTCCAGGTAACTCTCTAAGGCCACAGGGTGCAAAGAAGGTACAGATTTGTCTTGATAGAGGGAGCTTCCATATCTGGTATTACCTATAATCACTGGAGGCAGCTGAGATGGAGCCGTGGGTTTGGAGTTAGGAAGACCTGAGTTCAAATATGGTCTCAGACCCTTCCTGTCTATAAGACCCTGGGCAAATCACTTCTGTTTGTCTCCATTTTCTCATCTCTAAAACAGCACTTATTTTATAGAGCCTTTGTGAGGATCAAATGAGATAAGTGGTTTTAGTACAGTGTCTGGCACACAGTAGGAATTACAGAAGAGCAATTTCTCTTCCCTTTCCCTACATCAATGAAATCAGAAGTCCAATGAAAACATCTCGTTGCTACCACTTGTCAGAGTAGGTCAGAGATTCAGGTCTGCCTTCTTTGCCTCACAAATCCAGGCACATGTGGTCTCGTCATCCCTTAAAAAAAGTTAAAGGGCTATGAATGGAGTTATAAATAGTGTTCAGTGACGGGCTCTGCGTAAGGCCAATGACACTTAGAGGCATGGACGCCACTTAGACTCCTTTAACAGCGCAGAAACAACTATGCTTTTCTCTTTTCTAGCAAGAATATTTAATTAAAATGAGCGTCAGCCTGTCTGTAGAGGATAAAGGACCATGCTGATGATAGGAAAACCTGGATTTAAGTCCTGCAGTGTCCAGAAAAGTCACTGAATGCCAGAGGTCTCTAGGCCCCTTTCGAAGACTAGGCATCTCTCTCTCTCTCTCTCTTTCTTTTTATATACTTTAGTAAATTGTCTCAGCTGCTGTCTCACCCTGGGAATTCCCTCAAACACGGTGACTCACCTCCTTGGAACCACCATTTACCCTGCTGTCTTCTCACCCTGTAATGTCCATCCCTCCACCAATGCCAGCCACTTTCTCCCAGGGGGAGGTCCTCCCTGGGCCATAGGATAGCCTAACAGCATTCCCACCCTGGTTCTCTTTCTAACTGTCCAGATTTCAACACTGTAGCCCTATAGTACTCCTCCTTTCCCCTACCTCTCATTTTCAGTTCCCTCCTGTGTGTCTTCCTCTCCTGTTAGAATGTAAGGGCAGGGACTGTTTCTCTTTCTGCTGGCATTTGTATGCCCAATGGTTAACACAGTGCTTGGCACATAGTAAAAGCTTAATAAATTCTTGTTGCCTGTTCAAATGCTTGCTGCCTTAAATGATACAGACACATTATAGATCTTTGATACTGGAAAGAGTTTCCTTATTAAAACGTGAGTTCCTTGGTGGTAGGGACTGTTTTTTCTTGGTTGTATTCATTTCACTGGCACATAGCACAGTGCCTGGTATATAGTAAAAATTTAATAAATACATGCATGTATGTTTTTATCTATCTATCCAGGTCTAGACTAAAAAAAATTACAGTATTTTAAAAAGGAAGCTGCACCACCTCTTAGTTCTGAACTCTACTGCAGGATCTAGTACAGTAGGGTCTTTCTCTCCAGCAGTAGAATTTGTCTTTAAAAAAGTGATTTGAGGACCTGTTTCACACTGTAAAATGAAGGGGTTGGACAATATGATTGCTATTATCTGTCTTTCCTGTGCTATGCACTTTCCAAATATTATCTCTTTGATCTTCACAACTCCGCGCAGCAGGTGTTAGAATCATCCCCATTTTATTGTTGTTAGGTGTTCTTCAGTCATATCTGACTCTTCATGACCCTATTTGGGGTTTCTTGGCAAAGATACTGGAATGGTTTGCCATCTCTTTCTCCAGTTCATTTTATTGATGAAGAAACTGAGGCAAACATGGTTAAGTGACTTGCCCAGGGTCACACAGCTAATAAGTGTCTGAAGTCAGATCTGAACTCAGGTCTTCCTGACTCTAGGTCCAGCACTCTATCCACTGTGCCATGTAGTTGCCCTTTCCTCATTTTACAAATGAAGAACCTGAGGCAGGCAGAGGTCAAGTGACTTGCCCAGGGTCACACAGCTAGTAAGTGTCTGAGGCTGTATTTGAAGTAGGGCCTTTCTAACTCCCACCTTAGTGCTTGTTCCACTGTGCTACCCCACTGCCTAGGAGAGGCTACGACACTGGCCCAAGGTCACAAAGGTATCACGTGTCTGAGAGTCAGGATTTAAACTCAGGTCCTCTGAATTCAAACCAGTGCTTTTCCCACTGTACTACACTGCCTACTGGGGTGACACCATTCCACAGCCTCCATCTATAGCCTTATTGCTCTAAGTATAGGGATGAAGGGATAGGTAGTCCCTTCATTGTGGACTAGGATAGGGAAAGAGTAAAGAAAGAAAAAAGAAGAGAGGGTCTTTGTTATACAATTAACAAAGAGGGAGACATGTTTCTGAGCTATTTTGGGGTAGCCCCAAATGTAAAGCTATTGTCTATAAATTCCTAAAGCCATGATGGTTAGGAAGGGTGGGAAAGAACAGTGTCTGCCTAGAAAGGGCCAAAGCAAGATGCTTTATCACAGGATGTCTTCCTGAGCCCTCCTGTTACAAGGATCTGGCAAGCAGGCTGCTCTCTCCCCCCCACTGACGTGAGCTCTAGGCCCTCTGACTGGCACCTGGCAAGGTGCCCGGTTCATAAAGCTCATCAGTCAGATAACTGCTCCAATACTGCGAGCCACTCACAGTCTCTTCCAAGAATCAGTTTTCTCCTTTGCTGCAGGTTCTCACATGGCCAGTGGGAGGGTACCTGTCCCTACTCACACCACCCAAAATCTGAAGAATGCCCAAGTCTCAGTTCAACTTTGTTTTCTCCTCTTTTTGACTGTTTACTCAGAGTTGAGATGTCCTCTCAGGTACCTGGAACCAGGCCAACCCTTAACAAAACTGTGAAGGGAGTGAAGCTGATGTGTGGCACCTTTCTACCCCCCTACCCCCACCTCTCCTTCTCCTCCCTTGCTGGTACCACGCCTGGCCCAGATACCCTGGTATCTCCTTCAAGTCAAGAGATATTTATTCCTGGGAACACAAACCCATGAAGAAAGAGGGATGACTTGCCCTCAAGAAGCTTATGTAGTAATGGAGAAAGAACACATAAAAGGAAGTGAAAAGGGGTAGGTGGAGAGAAAAGGTACCAGGAAGCCAGGGGACATGGTGGAAAAAATCAGGAATCAGGAGAAGAAGGAAGCATTGGCAGGCCTGGGGGTTTTCCTTAAAATGGAGATTCTTGGAAGAACAAGCCAAGCAGAGGAAGGGAGCACAGAGGATGGGGAGAACTTCCAGGGTGAGAAGGCTGTGCCATGGTGAAGAAAGTCCAGAGAATTAAGAACAGAGCCCAGAGCAGAATGACTTCATTACATCCTCCATCTCAAGGTTGTCAGGTGTTGTGAGCAATGAACTTGGAGCTAGGAAAGACTAGGTTGGATTCCCTCCTCACCTCCATAACGCTTATTAGCAATGAGCCCATGGCTAAGCTAAGTCTCAGTTTCCTTATCTGGGAAGTGGGGAAAATAATTGCACCAACCTCACAGAGTTGTTGTGAGGATCAAATCAGATACACACACACATATTTATACAGAGAGAGAGAGAGAGAGAGTGTGTGTGTATGTGTGTTATAAATCTCCAAAAGGGATATAGAAATGTCAGTTTCATTTCCTGTATGAATTTGGGCTAATAACCTCTTAACTTCTCTATATCAAGGGTGTTGGATTTCAGGGGTGGGGAACTTGCAGCCTCCCTAGAGGGCTCATGTGGCCCTCTAGGTCCTCAGGTGTGGTTCTTTGTCTGAATCCAAACTTCATAGAACAAATCCCCTTAATAAAAGGATTTGTTCTGTAAAACTTGGACTCAGTCCAAAGGCTGCACCCAAGGACTTAGAGGGCCACAGGTTCCCCAACCCTGACTGGTCTCTAAGATCTATCTAGACTTAGCCTCGGGCACTGTGGTAGAGCAGCAGTGGAGATATAAAGGGGGGTTGGCAGAAGCTGCCTTTCTTGTGAACCTCAAACCACACTCATGAGCAGCTATGAGTCTCCTACTTGGACAGGAAGGGAGGAGCATCTGCAGGGACTCCCTCTGTAAATAGGGCCTCTTGATCAGTTAGAGGTAGAAGAGGAGGCCCTAGACTAGAGGAAGTCCACACCCTACGTTTGACTAAGATCTGTAAGCTTGTTACTCATATGTGGGCAACCCCTTCTACCTCTGTGCTCTACTATCTGAAAGCGAAACACTCCAGGAGGAAATCTCTACCACCACATTTATCTGTGAGGATGGAGGTGTCACAAAGATTCCTGAGGGGGATCATCTAAAGACTCCCAACCCCATTAAAACAATACCTATAGTCTCTTAAACAAATGTTTGGTTAGCCAAGCTAGTTAGCAAACTGTCTGAATTGATTCCTTTTCCCTGTTTGTTTTTGGGCCCCGTGTCTAAAGAGCAATGAAAGCCCAAAGGTGGAGACAGGAGTAGAAAAAAGAGCTAGTAGCTACTTAATAATCACAGTTCCTACTCACTCCAAACGGTACAGATGCACTCTCACACACTGGGCTTCAGTTAAGGAATCTTTTTGCACAGATAACTAAACTCCATTTTCTCTACTCCTAATCTCCTAATCCCAGGACTTGGTCATTTTAAACACAAACTTAATTTTGTAGCAGAGGACCAAGAAGTCACAGTATTCTTTCTTATAGGTATTTACTCCAGCATTTTTACCCTAGCACCTTAAGCATCCTAAATGTGTCCCCTTTGCCCCTCCTCTCTTCACCAAAGGAAGAGGGTTATCAAAATGTTGACTTTTGATAGGCTGGTTGTTGGGTTTTTCGAGGCAATCAGGGGATAGATTGCTGACTCTTGAGAGAAATAGGCATTATTTTGGAGTCAGAGAAGCTGGGTCCAATTCCTAGCTCTGCCACTTACTAGCTGATGGCCTCAGGGGAGTCAAACCCCCTGGACCTCAGTATTCTCATCTTTAAAGCGAGCAGGTTGGACCAATGGAATTCTAACATCCCTTTTAGTTATAAATCATGAGAGAATGCCAAGGGAGTGCTGCTATCAGAGCCCTAGAGAGATGGAGAAACCAGAAGAGCAGATGTGATTAACCATCATTTACTAATAAGCTAAGATATGGCAAGCACCATGCTGGGGATACAAACACAAAAACCAACTCTGCTCTCCAGTAGGTTACATTCTAGTGAGAGTTAGGTTTTCTTCTGGCAACTTACAGATAAAAGGTCTCAAGATGCCTTCTCTCCTTGAGAAAGAAACAGTTGTATTATCACCATTCCCATTTTACAGATGGGTAAACTGAATCACAGAGCAGTGGGATTCATCTTGTGGCTGAGGTCCAAGATCCCTGAGACAGGGGAATGTATGTATGTGGGGGATGGGTCACTATCTAGGGTTCTTTTGAAATGAAAGATTTTCTGGGCTGCTGTGGAGGTGTGACTAGGGGGCAGGAAGCATGAGGGCGTGGGGAAATCACAGTACTTGTATCACAGAAACTTAACTACCTCATTTTACTGAGGAGGAAACTGAGGCCTACAGGAATGGAAGGATTACCACAGGATTGGAACCCAGAGCTTCTAACTCTAGAGCCAATGGTCTTTTCCCTATACCAACCTGTCTCTCTAGAGAAGAGCAGACACTGAGGACACCTCACCCCCCCCGCCCCGCCCCAGTATATCATTTCCTGCTACTATTTCCTGTTGATAAGGACCTAGAAATTGGGACAGAAAGATTAAATTCTTCCTAAGACTCAACTTTGATTATGTCACTTTTCTTCTCAAAACCTTAGGTGGGGACCTAGTTCCTGTAGGATCTGTTTGGGATACAGACCTAGTAGTGGTATTGCTGGATCAAAGGGTACGTACAGTTGGATAGCCCTCTGGGTATAGTTCCAAATTGCTCTCCAGAATGGTTGGATCAGTTCACAACTCCACCAATGATGCATTAGCGTCCCAATTTTCACATATCTCTAACATTTATCACTCTCCTTTTCTGTCATATTAGCCAATCTGATAGGTGTGAGGCGGTACCTCAGTTGTTTTGATTTGCATCTCTCTAATCACAGTGATTTAGCGCATTTTTTTCATATGACTATAGATAGTTTTAATTTCTTCATCTGATACCTGCCTGTTCATACCCTTTGATAGTTCCTGTGGGATCATGGCCAGTATCAGGACATTTCAAGTCCTTCATAATTTGACCCCAGCCTACTTTTCCTGTCTCATTTATCATGGTTCCCCTAGGATAACCCTACATTCCCGCCAAACTGTCTACCCACTGTCTCCTGATCCAGTCTCTCATTTTTTCTTAACCCTTGCTAGAGGTATGAACCTGTCAGCCTCAGTTTCCTCATCTGTAAAATGGGGATAATAGCGGCATCTACCTTCCAGGGGTGGTGTGGGGATCAAATGAGATAATATTTGTAAGGCACTTTGCAAATGTTAAAACGTTATATAAATGCTAGCTACTATTGTCTTACCTCTCTCTACAACTTTGCTCATAGCATGCACTTTGTCTATTGAGTGTACAATCTTACTCCTCTCAAGAAGCCTTCCTAGACCACAATTACCTGAATTTGTGCTCTGTGTGATCTGAATTCCTATTATTATTTCTCATCTAGAGGACTGATTGGATGCATCATTTAATGGCTTTGTAGCTACTACTAGCAATCTTTTCACATCTCCTCAACTAGATTATAAACTTTGCAGTCCTAGGTTGTCCAATGGATAGAGTCAGGAAGACTGGCCTCAGACACTTCCTAGCTTTGTTACCCTGGACAAGGCACTTAATGTCTATTTGTCTCAGTTTCCTCATCTGTAAAATGGGGTTAATAATAGCTCCTATCTTGCAGGTCTGTTATAAGGACCTTAATTAAGTAAGTGCTCTATAAATGTCAGCTATTAAGTTTTACCCTTTTTAATCTCACACAGCACTTGGCACATAGTAGGTGCTTGATAAATACTTCTTGGTTTAACCGAATTGCTTTGGTCATGGGGCTGGATCATTGGCCTTCTTCCTGTTCCATCTCCAGACTCTGTGTCTCTTCATTGGCACTCCCCTGCCTGGAATGTTCTCTCTGAACCTTTGCCTCCTGGCTTCTCCAGACTCTTTCAAGACTCAGCTCAAATCGCTCCCAGTGTGGGAGGCCTTTCTTTCTCTCCCTCCTACTGATAGCACCTTCTCTCTGACATTGCTTTCCATGTACTTTGCATGTATCTTGTATGTACAAAATTATTTACCTCCTGTCCCTTTCATGAGATGATGAACTGCTTGAGGGCAGGGGCTGCTTTTGCCTTTCTTTGTATTTCCAGCATCTAATGGTGGTTCTTAACCTGGAGTCCATGGACTTAAAATACAAACTCTCTGTCACTCTCATTAACACTGCCCATCCCTGGTCACTGAGCCAGCCTGGGAAACAATAGAGGAGAGACATCACTGTTTACTAGTAGGGATTAGTAGGGGGCAAACAAAGCAAAGCTGCCCCACTCTGCAGGGTACAAAGGGTGAGGGACAGCTTCCAAGCATTTGGGGATAAAGGAACACTGGAGATTTTAGATGATGGAATTTTAGAGCTGGGAACAGATCTTAGAGACTATGGAGTTCAATAACCCCTTATCATTATAGGGGAATAAACTGAAGCTCAGGGGGGTCATGGTATTGAACACAGTGTCTTTTACATAGTCAGCATTAAATGAACGTTTGTTGAATTGAAATGGCCAAGGTGGACAAAAGCTTGGTGGCTAAGTCAGGAAAAGTCTTAAAAGTAACGGGTTGCAAATAAACTTAATAAAATAGCATTAATATAGAACTTAATTCTCTGTCATATGAATTAGAGGATGGAGGATATAAATCTACTGAGAAATGTCTGTGGATTTACAGAAGGAAGGTTTTTTAAAAAGCATTTATTAGGCACCTATTATATGCACCAGGCACTATGCTAAGCACTTTATCTCATTTGATACTCATGACAACTTTGGGAGGTGGATAAGTAGGAGCAGTTATTAACTTCCACTTACATTTGAAGAAACTGAAGAAGACAGAAATTAAGTGACATGCCCAGGGTCACAATGTAAGTGTCGAAGTTTGGATTTGAGCTCAGCTCTTCCTAACTCCAGGTACAGCACTCTGTCCACTGTGCCACCTAACTGTTAGTTCATAGTCTTAGCTCTAGAAGGAACTTCAGAAGCCATCTAGACTAACCCTCATATTTTAAAGAGAAAACTGAGGTCTAGACAAGTTAAGTGATTTGTCCAAAGTCACATTGGTAGTAGGTATAAGAGTCAAGGCTTAAACCATGGAGAGGGGGGAGATCAACTTCTCCCACTCTAAGGGGACAGGATCAGCCTCCTGATGTATTGGAGTGGAAGAAGCAGGTGGTTGATATTTACATCAGTACTGAATATTTGTAGCTCTCCACCTCATCAAAGGACCTCCTCTCCCCTCCATTCTCTGGTGGATTCGAGTCTGCTGATTGATCAATAGGCAATTATTAAAGGCCTACTATGTGTCAAGCTTTCTGCTGGCAGGAGGAGAACACCAAGGGCACACAAACTGACAAATATGGCCTCATTTTATCCTCACAGCCTTGGGAGCTAGGCGCCATTATGATCCTCATTTTAGAGCTGAGGAAGTCACATATCTTGGAAGTGTCTGAGGCTGTGTTTGAACTCGGGTCTTTCTGATTCCATGCCCAGCTCTCTATCCATTGTACCACCCTGTTGTCTCTGTAAGTGTCTAAGGCAGGATTTGAAAACCTTTTTTTGATTCCAAGTGTAGTGTCCTACATGCTGCCTTACCGTGTTGGGAGTCTATGAAGGAGTATGGACAAACAGAAGTGAGTCAGAGAGGAACTGGGGAGCTTATTTCCTTTTGCTCTGAGACATTTTTTGCCTTATCTCTGGCCTGTTGCCTGGCACCACTGTTCGTGTGTGTGTATGTGTGTTTATGGCTTGGTTTTGTTTTTAATAAAGCACAGAAGACCTTTCTTCTTCACTACATCAGCTGAAGACACACTTCCTAAATCTTTCTACTTTATAGGACCCTCTACAAAAGAAGAATCAGCTTTTAAAATCATATTATAAAATGTTATAAGTGGCTCTGATAATTTCTCTTCCTCTATAAAATGGGGATGGTTCTTACCTTACAAGGGATGAATAACATCCTGAAAGTCCTTTGCAAACCTTGAAAGAACCATCTGTCAGCTATTATTATCTGTGAAATTCTTGGTTATACCGCCACTCTTGTCTTTATCTGTAAGTCTGAGTGTTGTAATGCTGTTTTCCCATAGAAACCCAGGGTTCTCTTCTTCAGGCTGAATGGGAGCTCAAAAGAAAGACCCAGTTTTTAAATGTTATCCCTTACTCTCTCCTCAGCTTCAGGAGTAAGAAGAGAATTAAACCTGCAATTTCAGGAACTGAGTTGAAATTCCAGTACTGATGCTTGTGACCTTGGGTAAGCCACTTCCCTGTGCCTCAGTTTCCCCATCTGTAAAATGTGTGTGTGTGGGTCTGACTAGATCACGTCTACCCTCCCCACTTTAATCTTATCTTCTTTACTCCATGCCTCCCTTCCCTCTTTTTCTCCTTTCTTCCTCTTCTTTTCTGATTATATTTTTGTGGGAGAAGTGGGGGGGGGGAACAAAGACAGGGATAGAGAAATGGAGAAAGACAGAGAGAGAATGAGAGAAGAGAGAAAGAATAATGAATAGAGAGGTGGGCTTTGAGTTCAAATCTCTCCTCAAACATTTAAAAGCCATGTGATCATGCACAAGTCATCTCAACTTCTACGAGTCTTGATTTCCTCATCTGTAAAATGGGGATAATATTACTTGTCAAACTCACAAGGTTGTGAAGAGCAAATGAAGTAATGTGTGTCAAGCTCAATTTAGATGCTAGCTATTATTGATATTACTTTTCTGAATCCACAGGCTTTGATTCATGGTGAAAATACTATCTATATCCAGAGAAAGAACTATGGAATCTGAATGCACATCGAAGCATACTATTTCCTCTCTCTCTTTTTTTGTTTTTGTTTCTCTTTCTTGTGTTTTTTCCCATTGGTTCTAATTCTTCTTTACAATGTGACTAATGTGGAAATGTGTTTAATATAAATGTATATGTATAGCCCATATCAGATTGCATGTCGTCTTGGGGAGGGGAAAAGGGAAGGAGGGGGAGAAAATTTAGAATTCAAAATCTTATAGAAGCGAATGTTGAAAACAAATAAATAAATAAGTTTTAAAAAGTAACAAATCTACAGACTTTGGCCAGTAGGTTTATATCATCCAACCTGCTAATCCATGTGTCAGGAAATTGAGCTCAATAGTGCCAGTGCCAATTTACTGAGTATACTCCAGGGCTCAATTCCAATGAGATTCCTAGTGTGATCCAAAATGGAGATTCTCTGCCCCATGGGGTCTTTACTTACATCTCCTGCCCCACCAACTTAAACAGTTAAGTAAAGGGTACAGATAGCCTTTGAACCCCCAGTCTTCTAATTCCAAATACAATAAGTTTGTCCTGCTACTGGACTTTGATGACTCTGGAAGAGAGAGTGAGACGGATGACTTTGTGCAACTCTGCTTCACTTAAATCCATTTCAGATGCCCAAGTCAAGACATCACCTGTGAGATCATCGTTCTGCTTCAAAAGTGAAGGACAGACACCAACAAAGGTGGTATGAGAGACTAGGCTCTTGAATGACAGAATTTTCAAGTGTTTTCTACCAATCACAGCATCTTGAAGGTAATCCTTGATAAATGGCAAAGTGGCCCAATGGATAGAACACTGGCCTTGAGAGTCAGGTATGCTGAGTTCAAATCTAGCCTCCCTAGCTGTGGAAGTCACTGCCCTGCTGTCTGCCTCTGTTTTCTCAGCTGTGTAATGGGCATACTTATTTTTATTCAGCGCCTATCTCCAAGTGTTACTGACAGTATCAAATGAGATAACACTGGGGAAATGCTTTGTAAACCTCAATGTGCAATGTAAGTAATTGTTATTAGTATATTAAGATAGCCCCATTTTCTTCACTTCTCTTTGCCACTTTTTGATCGGAGGGTGAAGGTGCTGAGAGTTACAACAAAGAGAGACAGGAGGATGACTGGGGCTGTGTGTATTTAGAGTCAGAGCACGGGGGTCTGAGTTCCAATCCTGCTACCCCTGCCACATGGCATGTGGCCAGGCACTAATTGATTTAAACCTTGGTTTTCTCAGTTCTAAGATGAAATAACATTTATTGGTCCTCCTTACTCTACTGAATTGTTGGGAGGAAAGCCCTTTGTAAACCCTAAAGCGTTAATGAAATCTGACCTATGATGGTCATTTTTGTATGTATGTCTCTGAGGCTTGGGATATTTTATTTCAGGGATTGTTTTGATGTCCTGATTTTGCCCTGCCTAATAATCTCGGAAATCCTTGTTTGTTGGGTTCCAGTTCTGACTGGGTCATTAGATGTATTTTTCTTTTTTTGAAAAATCAAACAAAACAGTACAAACAACTTTGACTTGGTTTAATCTCAACCTTGATTCAAGGCTCAAAATATAGGCTGGGTATTTAGCAAATGAATATACCTGATTCTCATCGTTTAATTTATGATTTGTATCAAGTTCTTGGTAATACATATGGAGCCCAAATGCTTTCCTTCCACCTATGGTATTCAGTGGCAGTGAAACAGCTTAGCAAGATGGTGCTGGACTTGGAGGCAGAAAGACGTGGGTTCACATCTTTCCTTCTACAGCTTAACTCATGGGCAACTAAGTCACCTTTTCTTGTCCTCCCTTTCTTCATCTGTAAAATGGGTATACAAATACCTCTGGCAATCACCTCGAAGGGTTATTATGAAGATCAACTGGGATAACATTATGGAATTATGAATCTTAGAGCATCATGTTATTTTTAATATTACTGATCTCTTATGGGTTTTTTTTGGAGGGGGCTGGGAAGTGAGGGTAGAGAAGTTGAGTAGTTAATATCTCGGAGTGCCGGGAAATAATTGCCTGCTCAGGGTGAAATATCAATACCTCCCCTTATATATACATACAAATAGCACTTCACAACTTACAAAGCACTTTACAAACATTATCTCAACGTAGGCTTCCAATAGCCCTGTGAATTAGGTAGGATATGTCTTATCATATTCATTTTATAGACCAATAAACAGAGATGGAAGAAAATCCTAAAGTGACTTGTTCAAGATCAAACAGGAAGGTTTTAATCTCAATGCAATTAACCCCAGTGGTCATTACACTCTACCACAGCTAGGTCAGAAAACTAAGGATCTGTGTGGTGGGTACTCTTGACCCATTCTCACGATTTACAGAATCATAGATGAAAAAGCTAGAAGAGACCTCAGAGATCCCCCTGGTCACAGGTTTAGAACTGGGAGGAGTTTTAGGGGAGATTGTCCAACTTCATTTTACAGATGAGGAAACTCACGTCTGGAGAGGGTCATAAGTGACTTTTCCAGGATCACACAGGTACTGAGTGAAACCCGGTCTTTAGGTTTCAAATCCAGCACTTTTGCCATTGTAATAGGAAGCAAACCTTTTGGTATTCTTTCAGGACCCAAGAAGCAACTTCAGTCAGTGTGAGCATTAGCAGAGGAACAGAAAATACCTGCATGAAAAGGTGCCCTACGAGAGCTTTATTTATCCTACCTTTCATTACCGTTTTCATGTGGAAATGACCCATAAGAGTATGGTTGGTGAGACATAATCATATCCCAAAGCCTTGTTGGACAGGGGGCAGGGCACTCTGGCAGGTGTATACACCCAGCAAAATGAGTCAGTGCAGCCTGCAAAAGTAAGGCTTGGTTTCTAGCTTCCCTGGAAGAAGCTACAGCTGTTCTCTGCTGAGCTGATTCTCCACAACAACCATTTTCTGCATTGTGCAATATGGTCCTTGGTCAACTTGCTTCTGTAACCTGATCTGAATTCATCTGGAGAAGTTCCAAAGCAGAAACTTCTGGGAAAGCAGGCAGATGTTTAATTTTGGATTAACTGTTGCCTTGCTGTAGAGAGAACTCCCAGTAAAATCCTAGAAAATTATGCTAATTATAAGTTAAAGGGAAAGGACTCAGAGAATCACTGAATTTGAAAGTTAGAAGGGACCTGGGAAGCCATCTGACCTCAAACCATATCTAAAAGAAATCCCTATTGTATCACATGGTCCACCAGCCTGCATAAAGACTTCCAAGGAAGGGAAACCCACCACCTCTCT
The DNA here is from genome assembly GCF_028372415.1 of Notamacropus eugenii. Taxonomy (NCBI): domain Eukaryota; kingdom Metazoa; phylum Chordata; class Mammalia; order Diprotodontia; family Macropodidae; genus Notamacropus; species Notamacropus eugenii. The sequence goes on from NC_092873.1 coordinate 412,717,288, forward strand.
GAGTATCCCATGCTACTTTTGGACAACTTTAACTGTTAAGAAATTTTTTAATTGAAAGCCTACATTTTTCCCTTGGCAACTTCTGCTCATGGCTCCTAATTCTGCCCTTTGGGGCCAAAAGAGTGAATCGAATCCTTCATCCACATGACAGCCCTTCAAATACTTGAAGACATCTGTCATGTTCTGCCTTCCCCCTCTCCCCTGCAGGTCTTTTCTTCATCCTAAACATTCTCAGCGTCATTAGACGATATGGGTTAAAGGCCCTTCAACAGTCTGGTTGCCCTCTCTGGCCTCTGATGCTCGCTATGTGGCCTTACTTCCCTATGAGCCTCAGTTAATTTGTCTATAAAATGAGAGATTTAGACAGCTGAGTTCTATGAGCCTTTCCAGGCCTACAGTTGTCTGACTTTATGCTGACTGATGACAGTTCTCTGTGTCTGCAGCTGCACAGAGGCCACAGTGAAAATGAGTCCCCTTTAGGAGGCCTGGTCAAAGTAAGAGCCACCTGGCTCTGTGTGTGTGTATGTAAAAAAAAATATATATATATATTCATATAATAATAATATAAATACAAATACAAAGTTAATTAATATGTAATGTTCTATTATAAATATTAATAAATAACATAATACAAATCTAAAATAATATAAATATATTTATATATATTTTACATACTCATCTTTTATGTACGCATGTATGTGTATATTTGGGTGTATGTACATATATATATTCTATATATGTATATATAGAATATATATATGAATTTTTCTTTAACCTTCAGATTTATCAGTTAACATTTCCGGGAGAAGAGAAGGGAAGTACACCTTATATAGTATTCTTTCGATCTTCACAAAAGACCTGGGAAGTAGGTAGGGCATGAATTTTTTTATCCCCATTTTACACATAAGGAAACTGAGTTTTCAAGGATAACTGGTTAAGTGACTCACAGACAGAGGCATCAGAGTCAGGATTTGAAATCATGTTGTTTGCCTCCCAGGCTAGAGTTTATTCTACTATGCCAAGCTGCTACTTTTCACCATCCTCTAGTATTCATTATGCAAAGCACTACAGTGGGAGTAGACAAGGTGTCTCTAAAGTCTTAGTGCAGTTTTAAGCTACTAAACGATAAAGATTTCCAAGGAAGGGCACTCCACCACCTCCCTATGTAGACCATGCCACTTCTGGACAACTCTAATTGTTAAAAAACTTTTTAATCTAAAGTCAAATTTTTCCCTTTGCAACTTCTGCCCATGGCTCCTAATTCTGCCCTCTGGGGCCAAACAGAACATATTTAATCCTCTGTTCATATAACAGTCCTACTGAAGTGCTGAGACTTTAGCAACACTCTGTATAAATAGAAAATACCGCAATCTCTGTTCTTCAGGTGCTTATGATCTAAGGGGAAAGATCTTCCCCGCTAGCCCCAGTCTTCTCTCTCTCTCTCTCTCCATATATATATATATATCCCTCTCCCTCTCTCTCTCTCTGTTTCTGTCTCTCTCTGTTTCTCTCTCTCAGATACCACACACACACACACACACACACACACACACACACACACACACACACTTCTATTGGCAGTGGAAATGTTTTAAGAATAACAAAGAGAATCCAAATTCTAGCAGGAGAGAGGACAATGCTCCAGGGACCATGTTCCCACCTTCTTGCAGGGTCTTCCTTCAATCCACTTTATACCAGATTCCACAGGCACATACATGGGGTGGGCAGGAGACAAGTTTGTGTTTGGTTCCCCCTGCATCCTCTCCTTTACCTTCCCTTCAATCCTATCCCTACTTCCTCAGGCACCAAAGCCTTCTGCTTCTTCCTTTTCTCCTTTAGCAGTCACTTAATCATGCTGAACCTCAGCTTTCCCATCTGAAAAACAGAGATAACAATCGCACTTGACATCACAGGGCCATTGGGAGGACTGAATGAGATCAAAAGGATCACAGAGCTAGAGCTAGGAAGGGATCCTCTAGCCCAACATCCTAATTTTACAGAAGAGGAAACTGAGGACCAGAGAGGTTAAGCAAATGGCTCAAATTCATACAACTTCCCAACTAGTGGTGGGATTTGAACCCTTTTGTCCTTCAAATATTTAAAGACAGTTATATTCCAACTTAGTCTTCCTTTCTCCAGATAAATATCTTCAGTTCCTTCAAACAGATCCACATTCACTGAATGAACTAAGGATGCAAAAAGTAAGCATAAATGGTAAATGCCTGAACAAATTGTATGTGAGCTATAATGACATTATAGTGCTGTCAGAAATGACACTTATGAGGAATTTAGAGAAACATAGGAAGACTCGAATGAACTGATACAGGAACCAGGAGAACAATATATATAAAAGACATGATAACGCTAAAATGAAACCACACACTGGATAATCATCTGACCAATCTTGGTGCCAGAGGAGAGATGTGGGAGCACCCTTCCTGCAGTGCAGAGGTGGGGGATGATGGGAGTGAAGTGTGGCATATGCTGTCAGATGTGGTCAATGTTTCCTACAGCTTTGCTTAACGATTTTTCCTTGTTACAAGGAGGTTCAAAGAGGGGGCCAATATATCCAACGATTAGTATGATGTAAAAAAAAAAAATCCAAAACCAAAAAACATCAACAAAACTTCTTTAAAAATGCAAATGAAGAACACACTGAACAAAGTCAATTAGCTTTAAGAAGTCCATTTTGCCTTTAATATTTCACATTCTTCGTTCTCAGTTGAGGGTTGTATGTCTTCTATAGCTTCCCAGTTTACAAAGCTGTTTTCTTTCCCCTAATGTCCAAAATCAGATTCATTGCTGTAACAAGAAAGTGACCTCAAATTCTCAAGCCCCTCAAGGCTATGGATGGTTCTACCAAGGTAGAAAGGCTTTGAGTGTGGGCCTGGTGACAGATTTTCTGTCTTTCATCTGAAAGCCAGCTGAACCAAATTTGGAGAGACTCATCAACACCTTAGCTACAGGATGATGAATTTTTCAGCCATCATAACTTCTGAAAATCATTTTACCAAGTCACTAAGGGACCATAGGACCATAAATATCAAAATAAATACAAAACAAATCAATTAATATAAATTAAATAAATGCAAATATTTTGAAGCCAACTAGTCCAACTCCTTCATTTTACATATGAGGAAACTGAAATCCAGAGAGATGAAGGGACTTGTTCATGGTCATGCATTTGGTATGGGGGAGGATATGCATCTGACTCCAGAGCTTTGATCTGTGTTGATGGAGAGAGGGCCTACGTCACTAAAATCATGGATACTTGACGTAGTTCCCCCGTAAAGTCTGTCATACAAGCATTATTGTCCCCATTTTATAGATACAACGCTGAAGCTCAGAGGAAGATTAAGCGATGACTATCACACAGTGAGGTGGTGGAGGTAGGCCATAAATGCAGACTCTGACTCAAAGGTCAGTGGTCTTTCCATGACCATGTACTGGGGTCCCTTAGGACAGAGGCTGATGGCCCACAGTAGGCAATGGCTCTAACTTCTATTCCATGTACAGCCTTTCAAGTGGGCCACAGGTCGAGTAGTACATTCGCCAGTTTTTAGTAATTCTCTTTTTTGTCAGCTTACTGATATTGTCAGAACACCTCATTCACAGGCTGACATTGCCTGAGAGCTCAAGGATACGTACAGGCTTGTTTTCTCCTGCTAAAATGAGTTCTGGTGTTTCAGGTATCCAAAAATAAAGGAACAAACGATGTTTTTCAACCGTCTGGGCTGTGGCCCCAAACCAGCTCTGTTTATTTTTGCATAGTTTTAGAATTTGCCCCTCCTCCCATCAGATATTTCCATCCTTCATACTCAGCATATTCATTTTAATAACAAAAATATTTGGGCTGAAATAATTATTCTAGGGTGATCAGTTTGTGACTTCCCCCATGCTGTTCTCTTTGGTAATGCCTAGACTCGGTATGCTGAAGAGAGCATTGAACTTGAGACTAAAACCCTTGGGTTGAGGCCACAGCAGGCCACTCTACGTGAGCCTCAATTTTCTTTTTTGTAGAATGGGAATAATAATCCGATAGCATCTATCTGAGCAGCAAGAGAGTCAGTATGGCATCATGGTCAGAGAACTATCCTCAGAGCCAGAGAGGCCTGACTTCAAGTTTGTCCTCTGAGCCATATGAACTCTGTGACCCTGAGCAAGCCACTTTATTTTTCAGGGCTCTGGCCAACAATCTAAGACTATAAAACGCAAAGGAAGTACTGACCTGCATTAGTGAAGGGACTTTCCTCATCTGGGAATTCTCTATACTAAAGAAATCAGGGACCAGTTCAGCACCTACCTCACAGGGTTGTTGTGAGGACCATATGAAAAGGATGTATTTGAAACAATAAATAATTGTTAACAAATCACTTCATCCTTCTGAGTCTCAGTATACTCATCTGTAAAATGGGAATAATAAAACTTGTATAATCTACCTTGCAGGGTCAAGAGAAAAGCACTTGTAATCCTTAAAGCATCATAGAAACATGAAATCAATATTGTTGTCAACACCTTCAGCATCAAGGAAAGGAGATAGGATTTCTATACTTTTCACAGAATTTCAGAGTTGGAAGGGACAACAAGGGTCTCCTAGACATTCATTCATTCACTCAACAAGCATTTGTTAAGCACCTACTATGTGCCAGAAATTGTTCCAGGAATACAGAGACAAAAATAAAATTGTATCGGTTTTCAAAAGACATATTCTACTGGAGGGAAACAACATCTATGTGGAAAATTAAATATAAAACAATTTCCAGGAGGAGGACATTATTAGCACCTGGAATCAGAACAGGCTTCTTGTAGGAGGAAGCATTTGAGTTGACCTTTGAAGGAAGCTAGGGATACCAAGGAGGAAGTAAAGACTAAGTGTATTCTAGGCATGGGGCACACAACCTCGATAAAGGTATTAAGATAGAGGATAGAATATCACGTACTGAGAAATCCAGTTTAACTGGAAGGTAGAATCAATAAAGGGGAAATGTGAAATGCTTTAAAAGCTGAATAGAAGAGTTTATATTTGATCCTAAAGGAAAGAGGGAACCACTAGGGCTTCTTTTCTAAAAATTATTTTTAAATGAAGATTTTAATGGAATGATAAGCACATTTAAAACACAGGAAATTTAACAAGTACATTTGAATGCTTACACTATACATTTACATTCATGTGAAATGCATGAAGCCATATGTCTGTGTATGCTTTATATTTGGTACCTTTATATAACCAAAACTTATTATGCCTATTTTATAAACACCATTTCATATATGATCATTTGACAATTAGTAGTTTCCCCTGCGAGATAGAATAAATTCTGTTCTTATTGAGAGTATTCAATAAAAATTGTTTATCATTAAAATTTATTTTAAATTAATATTCTATGATGAGAAGTTATATAATTTGTAATGTGTGGATTTCTTGGTATCAGGCCTTCTTGTTTGGTTTATAGTCTTAAGTGACTTAATTTTGAAGATTTAATTCTTCAGATGAAATCACAGTAAATGGTGATCTCAGATAATTATTCTAAAAATTGGATCATTTTTAAAGCACTCATTTAAAATACTTAAGTTTGATAGTAGTGAGCAGGGCAATAGAGGTTCTTGAGTAGAGGAGAGATGTTCAAACTATGATGAAGCCCTGAACTAGGATGGTGGGTTTGGGAGTAGGTGGAAGGGAACAGAGCCAAGCCAACACAGCCATTCTACCTTGTGGAGGTAGAATCAACAAGAATTTGCAACTCATTGTATACTATATGTAAAAGTGGTCATTTGTTCTTGTTTTTGCTATGGTGGTGGTTTAGACTTTGTGTGAAGAACTCTGGGTTGGAGGGTGAGGGAAACCGCTAAGGTAACCCATTCTAATTTCAGACAGCTCTAATTGTTAGGAAGGGCAGTTAGGTGACACAGTGAATAGAGTGCCCACCTGGAGTCAATCTGAGTTCAAATCTGTCCTCAGACACTTATTAGCTATGTGACCCTAGACAAGTCACTTAACCCTGTTTACCTCAGTATCCTCATCTGTAAAATGAACTGGAGAAGGAAATGGCAAACCACTTCAGTATCTTTGCCAAGAAAACCTCCCAAAAGGGGTCATGAAGAGTTGGAAATAACCAAACAACAAGAAAAAATTATTAGTAAGTTCTTCAAATCTAAATTTGCCTCTTGCAACTTCTATCTGGTGCTATGAACCAAACAAAACGAGTGTCATCTGTCTTTCATGAGACAATCCTTCAAATCCATGGAGACAACTATCCCATTTTCCCCCTAGTCTTCTCTTCTCAAGGTTAAACATTCCTAGTTCCTTTAATTGATATTCACAAGACATGGACTAAATGCCCTTCATGACTCTCCTCTAGTCATTTCTCATGTTATCAATGCCCTTTCTAAGAGGTGGGACCCAAAACTTAACAAAATACTATGGCCTGAGCAGGACAGAGTATAATAGTTCTGATAAAATGTTCAGTTGAAGGGATTAAAGCTAACGGCTAATTCCCCAGCAGAGTAGTCAAAAGATATGAACAAATAGTTCTTTCATTTGCAGATTATTAATAATTACATGAAAGAATGCTCCAATTCACTAAAAATAAGATAAATGCAAATTAAAATAGCCCCAAGGTTCCATCTCACACTCATCAAATTGGCAATGACAAAAGGTGGAAAAATCAAAATTAGAGGTCTAGTAGAGAGGCAGGCATGCCAATACATTGTTGGAAAATCAAAATTAGAGGTCTAGTAGAGAGGCAGGCATACCAATACATTGTTGGTAGAGCTGTGAATTGATACAACTATTCTGAAAAGCAATTTGGAAATATGCAAATGAAATTTCTAAAATGTCCATACACTTTGACCCCAAGATTTCACTGCCAAGCATGTGCCTCAAAATGAGTGTTTCATGTGCAACGAAATATTTATGGCAGCATTTTCATAGTAGCAAAGAACTAGAAACAAAGTAACTACTCATTGACAGGAGAATATCTAAACAAGTCCATGAATGTAACAGAATATGATTGTGCTATAAGAAATGAGGAGCGTGATGAAGACAGAGAAGGATGGAGAGTTATGTGAACTGATCAAAGTAAACAGGCCAGGCAAACAACATATACAATAATGAATATAAAAAGAAAAAACCCCACTAGTATAGAATTAAAACTGAAGGCTATGAAATTATAAAATACAAGATTGGCCTCCAAAAAGAGATATGGGAAGAAACTTTCCCCTGCTACTTTATAGAGGTGGGGGTCCATGGGTGGGGAGGAACATTGCATATAATATCAGACTTTTTTTTTTTTTAATGTGTTTTAATGACTTTTTTTCTCATCCTCATTTTCTTTTTTTTTTTTTCTTTTAAATGTCTTTGTTATAAGGAATGACTCTGGAAAGCGATCGAGGAGAGAAAGGGGGAAATCTGGGCAATGTTTAAACAAAAGATATCGATAAGATGTATTTAAAATAAATTAACAGCTAAAAATGGGTCTCTTTTGTTATTAATACATTTCATTCATCCACACCACGGTAGTCTCCATTGCCATAAATAGACTGACTCCATATGTGCTCTGCACAATGGCCACAAGAAGACACAGCTGAGAATGTCAGTCCTACTGTGCTCACAGCTCCAATCCGTGGAGGGCTTTTATCAGAAGAAGCTCCAGCAACAGCCTAGTCTTCAGGCCCTTTGTAGATTAAAATCGTAACACGAATTACATTCAGAAACAAACCTACCAAGAGCCAGGCTTTAGATAGGCTTTTTAATTCAACTATTCCATGGAATTTGTTTTTCTCCAAAGAATATAACATCTGTCCTTAGATCAATAAATGGCTTTGTTGCTGTTATGATACCATGGTGACTTTGTATGGTAAAAACCACAAATCTAACGCTGTACTAACTTCCTTTCATCAGAGCACATACAGTTTCCTCTTCTGCTACAGTGAGTCACTTTCCCCTGTTCACTGGGCTGATAATTCAGAGAGCAGAGGGATGGCTGGGGTGATGTCGTTAGGACTGGCCTGAGCTCTGTTCACTCAGTCATCAGGATTCCCTATAACAGCAGCATCCCAGATTCCTCCCACTGCTCTGTTCCCCCATTCTGGCGGCTTTATAGGCCTCAAAAAAAATGCCCTCTGGTAAAGTACAGACTATATTGGTCTCACACATTCAAGTCAAATTAAGTCAATAAACTTTTATTAAGCACTTACCATGTGGCAGGCAAGTCTGACCCTCTGAGATCCTTTCCAATTCTGAGATTTTGTTTTCACTTCTAACCATCTCCACATCATGCTATCTCTATATGGCCCATCATCTTCACTTTCCCCTACTGGACTCTTGAACTCCATCTCCAGAATAGGTCAGCTTTGACTTATCTTGTGTGGATCCTGGTCATCTCCATGCCACATCCAACATATGTACCCTCTTCTCTTCTTTCCATTTCCTCTTTATGTACTATCTTCTTCCACTAGAATATAAGCTTCTTGAAGGCAGGATCTATCTTGCTTATTTATATTTGCATTCTCAGCACTTAACAGTCCCCGGCACTAGAAGCAGCTAGGTGCTCAGTGGATAGAGGATTAGGCCTAGAGTCAGGAAGACCTAAGTTCAAATCTGGCCTCAGGAACTTAGTATCTGTGTGACCCTGGAAAAGTCACTTAACTCTGTTTGTCTCAGTTTCCTCATCTACAAAATGAACTAGGGAAGGAAATAGCAAACCACTCCAGTATCTTTGCTAAGAAAACCTCACAGACAATACTGATGTGATGTGGCCGACAGGGTCTTGAAGAGTGGGACATGACTGAGTCACAACAACAGCATTAGTAAGCACCTAATAAATGCGTTACCTATCTACTCCGTGATCTGGGCATTCTCATGTCTCAGTTGGTGGGTCGTGGCCACTTTGACAACTCATTGTAGCGTGGACTTTACTCCAGTTTCTCAAAGGCTTTGCTAGTAGAAGGCAAGGTCTGGCAAGGCCAAGAAAGCTGGAAAGACTTAGAGTATAGACCTGCCAATGGACTGTGTGACCATCAGTCTAGCATATTTTGAAGAGGCTTGTCTCCAGAGGGTTGGTCCCAGGGGATGAACTACTTGGAACACAGGAGTTCATAAAGAATGTACACTAAAGTATTAGTAGGGGATGGATATCTGCTTCATTGGAAAGACTGCTCAAATCATGGCTCATTTAGGGCACTAAAATTGTCAGAACACAAGCAATATTAGGTTGGACAAGCTCTTGGGAAGAGAAATCAAAATGCTAGATGTAAAGGTTGTAAAGTCAAAGAGAAAAGAGAACTCTCCCCCACCTCCTTCACTATTAGAACTCTGTCTCTTAGTCACTTACCTAAGGCTCCTTGACAGATGTCTGTGCGGGTTGCTCCTTCAACAATAAACTGAGGATCCGAGCAGATCTCCTGAGAACAAGACCCATAAAGTATTGTTAGTGCCAGTGTTCTCCCCCACTGGGATCCAATTATCATTCTAATGAAACTGTTTAATTTCTTATTTGATCCTCTCTTTTCTTTAGGCGAAATCCTCCCTTGGGGCATGATACCTACTGGACTTTTAGGCATTATCTTGTATAGTTTAGTCAAGTATGGACTGTTCAAGAATATGATGAGATGTTTAGGTAAGTCTTGGTTTTTGCCCTCCTGGAGCTTATCCCTCTCCTGGAGGATATGATCAAAACATGTATAATTATATGCTATGGTACTATATAAATATGCATATATGCTATATACCATTTCACATGTTATCTCATTTGATCCTTACAGGTAAAGTGCTTTTACTATCCCCATTTTGTCGATGACAAAACTAAGGCTGAGAAAGGTTAAGTGATTTGTCCAGGGTGATACAGCTAATAAGTGTCTGAGGCAGGATTTGAACTCAGGCATTCCGGATTTAAATCCAATGCAATGTCCATTTTGCCATCCAGTTGCCTAATAAGTATAATGCCAAAAAAACAATACATGATAAATGAATCAGAGAAATGCAGAAATGTTGTATGAAGACACAGGGAAAAAATATCCCTCACTGAAGGGATCAGGGAAGGCTTTATGGAGGAGGTGGTATATGATTTGAGCTTGAAAGGACAGATAAGAATTCAACAGACAAAGAGGGCAGAACATTCTAGAAATAGGGAAGACCATGAGCAAAAGTACAGAGGCAAGAGACTGAAACGTGCATGGGGGATGGTATTAGTTCAGTTTTGCAGGAGCCTCCAGAATGTAGAAGGCAGTACTAAATTAAGAGAGAAAGAAAGTCCCAAAGAAAAAGTGGCACCAGACTGTGGGAGGCCTTGGATGAGAGGTAAAAGAATCAGAACTTTTTACTACATAAGTCATAGGGAGCCAAAGACAGGGTTGAGCAGAAGAATGATGGGATCAGATTTATGCTTAAGGAAGATTTGTATGGCAGCAGAATGAAGGAAGCAGGGAGAACACACTGTTGTTGTGTTGTTTTTCAGTCACTTTTAGTCATGAAATCCCCTTTTGGAGTTTTCTTGCAAAGATACTGGAATAGTTTGCCATTTCCTTCTCCAGTTCATTTTATCATTGGGGAAACTGAGGTAGACAGAGGTTAAGTGACTTGTCCAGAGTCACACAGCTAGTGAGTGTCTGAGGCAGGATCTGAAGTTAGATTTTCTGACTCCAGACCCAGCTCTTTGTCCACTGTGCCACCTAAAATCAGGAGGGACAGACTGAGGTTGCAAAGATGGCTGATGTAAGGAAAAACTTCCTATCAATTAGAGCCCCCCCACTCCCCAGAGTGGAATGGCCTACTTAGGGAGGAAGTGGATTTCCCTCCATTAGAAGTTTTTAAACAAAAGCCGGACCACTTGACATGTATTTTACTGAGGGGATTCTGTTTTCATAAAGAGACGACCTCCTGTTGCTTACTTTAATAATAGCTTACTTTTTAAAAAAGAGTAGGCCACGTTCCTATAGTGTTCTATAATGTACAACAACCCTGTGAGGCAGGTTGTGTAAGTACTGTCATCTCTTTTTACAGATGAGGACACTGAGGCTGAGAGAGGGAAGTGATATGTCCAGTTACACAACTGTCGGAGCACTTGTCTCCCAGCTCTCATCCTGACTCTAATGGTCAGTCCATCTGCTCTTGTTCCCTCTCCCTACTTTAATATGCTGTTCTCCCTGACTGGAATATAAGCTCTCTGAGGGCAGGGACTATCTTTTTGCTTGTATCCTCAGAATTCAGTGCAGCGGACTAGATAAGCCAGTAAGTACCACCAGTAACTACCCTAGCTTCTTCTGTCTCTCATTCCAACACCACATGCACTCTTCCTTTGCCTGAAATTCTTCTCTTCTCCCCTTCACCAGTCTAAATCCTTATCCATTCTTTGCTAAATCCTCCCTGGTCTTTGAAATCTTTCCAGTTTGTTTATTAATCTCCTTCCCCCTGAGTACCTATTGTCTGGATTTTTACCACTTCTGTACTGTACAATTTGGTATTATTATACTTTTCTGTGCTTAGTATAGTTGAAAGAATGTTTGAATTTGAGACAAGGAAGACCTGGGTTAAATCCTGCCTCAGGCACTTATTAGTTGTGTGACCCTGGATAAGTTATGTGACTACTATCTGCCTCAGTTTCCTCAACCATAAAATGGGGATAAAAATATCAACTATCTCAGAGGATTGTTATGAGGCTCAAATCTATTGATTGAAAAGTGCTTTGCAAACATTTAAAGAGCTGTACGTGTGAGGTATTATAAATTCTAATCTTATTTCTTAGGATGGTAGAATGGAATCTCCCTGAGGGCAAGAACTATCTCATTTTTAGATTTGTATTCCCCCTTGCCCCCTCCTCACCCAGGTATTTAATGAGTGTTTGTTGATTGCCAATCTACATACAGTGAGAAGGGGCTTTAGAGAGCTTTTAGTCCAACTCCATAAACTGAGACCCAGCAAGGTTGAACAATTTACCTAATGTCCCTTAAGTAATAAGCAGCAGAGGAATCCAGGTTCTCTAGCACCAAATTCATCACTCTATCCACAATATTTCACAGGTTTCTGTCGTTGGATTGGTTGATGGAGGAAAGTCTCTGGGGACAACAGTCTTTCAAGAGAGCTGGATTCCAGTTCTGGAGATTTCTGGCTTAGAACTTGTTAATAGAAGAGTAGGGTGTGTCTGCTTCCTGGTCCGTAACAGTGCCTTCTCAGAGGAAGTGGGAATTTAAATCTGGGCTATTCTTAGATTACGCAACACCGTATGAGCAGATATGCCCATCAAAGGCTCCAAGAGTCTACTCTGAATTTTGCATTGAGAGAGAGAGAGAGAGAGAGAGTTTATTCCAGCCCTCCCAAGTTCACACCCTTTTTCAGTTTTCCCTGAGAACTTCCCAGGGTTCTGCTCTGCTCCACAGCTTTCCTTAGTCCAGTTTAGCATGGAGGTGGTTTCTGAAGCATATTCTACAGTAGGGCAGATCACTGACCAATCAGTGCATCACAGGAAAACCTCCATTTGGTTGTTGTTGGTGATGACAGGACAAAGAGACTGCTTATCTGCTTGGGCAAATGGAACACACTTTGCACTGATGCTTGCTAGCCTAGCATGAATCTAGCTGACTGAGTGAACTGAACCTAATTTTCCCAGCCTCTTTATAATAAAATATTGTGCTTATCAGACTCAGCTTGCCAGTCAAGCAGGATATAGTACTAAGAGCTCTGGAATGAAGTCAAAGAACCTGGGTTTGAGGTTTAGCTCTTCTACTCCCTTGCTGGGCAACCTTGGCCACTTATTCACTCTGACCATCAGCTTCTTTTACTGTAAAGGAGGGATGATAATATTTGCATTACTTATTTGGCAAGATGGAGGATGTCAGAAAGCTTATAATGAGACCCAACAAAGACTGATCATTCCTAGAACACTTGTAGATGACACTGGTGTTAGAGTTAAGTAATACAACTGAGTATCATCCAGATAAATGATTTATTTAATAGCATATGCAGTTGCAAAACAAAATGGGTTCAAGCTTCTTAGTAGTCAAGAACCCAGAACTTTGGTTTTTACCCAGTTAATATACAGTTTGGAGGGAATGAAAAACAGGGTGAAAGGATTAAGCACTTGGTTTTTTACTGAAGGAGGGGATCTGGAGGTAATGAAGTGAGGGTGAGGATTGGTTGGAGGGAATTGGGAGACAATCAGAAGACATTGAGGAGAGAAGGAAAAAGGGGTTGTTTTGTTTGATTTTTTAAGCTGGTTTACTCTTGGGAAGGGGGAGTATTCTTGCAACTTCTCCAAACTCAAATGACTTGGAGAATTAACTTCACAAGTGATAAAAGCAAACAGAGTCACTAATGCTATTTCAATATTACATTGGGAAAAGAGCAAACAATGAAAAGAGATAACAATGCAATTGTCAGCATTTTTATGATGCAGACTGATGACAATGGAGCTATGACTTTTGGACCCAACACTTCAGGACACAGTGTGCTGGGTGAAAAATGGCATGTAAGAAGATAAGGCTGAACCAGACCAAGTATTAACGGAAGTGTGTGTTGGAGTAACACAACTCTGAAAGCTTTAAAGGAACAGGTTTCAATATCTCTCAGAAGTAAGACACCAAACCACAGGGGGAAAATCACTGATGGTATTATTAGCAGAAAAAAAAAAAGTAACAGGGAAGATACCAGCAACTGCTGAACCATATATCAACTTTCTCATTAATTACTTGATCAACATGCATTTATTAAATGGCTACTACGAGTGGTAGCTAGATGGTAAAGGAGATAGGGTACTGGGCCTGGAGTCAGGAAGGTTCAACTTCCTGAGTTCAAAACTAGCCTTTGACATTTCTAGCTGGGCAAGTCTCCTATTTGCCTCAGTTTCCTCATCTGTAAAATGAACTGGAGAAGGAAATGGCAAACCACTGCAGCATCTTTACCAAGAAAACCCCAAATGGGGTCAAAAAGAGTCAGATAAAACTGAAATGACTGAACAAGGTGCCAAGCACTGTGCTAGGTACTAGAGAAACAAACAAAATGATATGCCTGCCCTCAAAGTACTCACATTCTATCAAGAGAGACAAGTCTTTCTGAGAATGATCTACATATCCATGAATCAAGTAAATCTTTGATGGGGGGGGCAGCTAGGTGGTGCAGTGGATAAGAGCATGAGTGCAGGAGTCAGGAGGACCTGAGTTCATATCTCACCTCAGACACTTGACAGTCACTAGCTGTGTGACCTTGGGCAAGTCACTTAACCCCAACTGCCTCATCCTGGGTCATCTCCAGTCATCCTGATGAATATCTGGTCACTGAATTCAGATGGCTCTGGAGGAGAAGTGAGGCTGGTGACCTGCACAGCCCTCCCTCACTCAAAAAAAAGTCAAGAGCAAGTCATGCCATCATTTCTCTGATGGCATGGTCTTCTTCGGCAACGAAGGACAAACACACTTTGAAATCTTTGATGAAAATATCAAAGATGGAAGGAAGTCTTTTGCAGATGATTTTTATAGCAGACTACATCTTCATAGTCATAAAACTGTGTGAAGGGTGCAGAGAATAGAAAGCATTGTCTTTAAGAAAATGCTTTTGACTTGGTAGAACATTAAAGATTTTCTTATAATAAAATGTTTCCCATGAAATCAGTTAACAAGCATTTATTAAGCACCTACTATGTGCCAGGTATTGTGGTAAGCACATAGAGATACAAAGAAAGGTAAAGAATAGTAAAGATGCTAAGATAATTAGATCATGGCTGGAAGGGACCTCAGAAGCCATTTAGCCCAATCCTCTCATTTTACAGATAAGGAAACATCTGGCTTAAGTTGTGCAAATTCAATAAGCAGAAGTAGGATTTGAACCCATTTTCTTTGTCTCCAAAGCAAACACTACACTTTATCCAAAGTTCTAAGAGAATTTTGTTTGATGTTCCTCTGATTACCAGTACCAAAGCATAAAACATGGAGATGTATCTAGCCAAAGATGTTTATAATTATCATGAAGGACATCCTTCAGAGAGTCCAATTGCAGGATGACTACTCTATAGATGGTAGGGTCTTCCAGAAATCACTGGCTGCAGATGATAGCATAGAGATGGCAGCAAACCACAGAATGAAAACCACAGGGGCCCCTCAATGATCTCCATGACTACTCAAAATAGATCAGCCTAGCAACATACACAATAAAAGCCAAACTGATAAAAAAATTCATTATCCATATTATGGCATGCATACTAATGACAATGCATCCATTGAATCAGGCCTTTAGTACAGTGATAATATCTAAGATAGGCACTGAAGATTACCAGTGAGCTTGGCTTAGAATTGTTGTTGGTTAGTTCATTTTCCGTCATATCTGACTCTTTGTGACCCCATATGGGGTTTTCTTAGTAAAGATACTGGAGTGGTTTGCCATTTCCTTCTCCACATTATTTTATAGGTGAGGAACTGAAGGAAACAGGATTAAGTGACTTGGCCAGAGTCACACAGCTAGTAAGTGTCAAGAGACTGGATTTGAACTCAAGAAGACAAGGCTTTCTGAGTCCAGGGCTAGCATTCTATCCACTGTGCCACCTAGCTGCCATGGCCTAGAATTAAACTGAAGGAAAAAGAAAAAGCTGGATTGTCTTTGGGCAACTGTTTTGTGCACTCAATGATCTCAAGCTGCCTCCGGACATGAGATTTGTTTTTCTTAACAACAGTACTGTTTCAATAATGCTATATATGGTTGTAAATCTTGGAACATCATGATGTTCAAAGAATCCAAATTGCAGGGCTATAGAGAGATGCATGGTGGGCATGAGTAGGATTAAGCAAATTGCTAATCATGATGTACACACAAGAAGAGCTGTTAAAGACAAAATTAAGGATAGTTGCTTTATCAATGATCAGAAAAAGAGGTAAGAGGGAACAAGAGATAACAGACTGATACCCCAAGAGCTGTCCTGTTATTTGTGAGACGCTGATAGACCAAGAGGAGTACCTCCAGGATGATATGCTTCCAGACACTCTAGAGTGAAGGAGTTGATCAAAGGAGTTGAGGAGATAAGGAGTTATCTTCATGATAAGATATGGCCAACAATCACAGGATGGAAACATGACAAAAAGGTTAATAGGAATATAGATTCAGGGCTAGAAAGGACCTTAGAGGAATGAGGAAATGGAGGGACAGAGAAGGTAAGTGACTTGTTTGGAGTTATCCAGCTCATAAATGTCTGAAGTGGGATTTTACATTCAGGTCTTCCTGACTCCAAGTCTAGATATGTGCCCACAATGATGAGATCACATATCCATCTAAACAGACATTTGCTTTTTTTTGTGTATGTTAAGTGACTTGCCCAGGGTCATACAGCTAGTGTCAAGTGTCTGAGGTCAGATTTGAACTCAGGCCTTCCTGACTCCAGAGCTGGTATCCTATCTACTATGCCACCTAGCTTCCCTTAAACAGACTTATTTGAAAATCTGTTTACATTCAAGTATTAAAAGCTATATGCAGTGATAATGTTGAGAGAAATTATTTTCTCTTATATTAATAACCCATTATTAATTAGGATCCAGGGTTATTTCCTCAACTAGGGCTCAGACCATGTAGAAGGTCATTCAGTTTCAGAAGGACATGACTAATTGATGAGTGTGTAAACAGAATCCAGTCTGGGTGAGTTCTTGTCCCAAGGAAAACACACCTGTTCTTATTGTCCACTAGAATTTAGGGTGACCCAGCTCAAGAATTTAGGGTGACCCAACCAGAGTGGTCTGGATGGAAATGGATTCCTCTGTTCAGCCTGCTAGGAGCACCTGAGTGTCATAAAAAGCTGAAGATTTCCAGCCTACCTCTTCATTAAATGTCCCCCAATCAGGGTTTATTTTCACTTCCCAGGGCATCCTCTTTTACAAAGCTATTTGAAGCATCCAGTGACTCCAATGAGGGTCTTTGGTTACTTAGAGAAGCCACTGAATTTATTGATTATTAGCTAGCCTAATTAATAAATTAATACCTAGAAACTGTCTCTCAGTTTTTTTCATTCATCACAATGTGTGACTAGTTACTTTATAACTAGAAGCATGGTGTAAGTACATCCTGCCAAGCTATTCATAGGAATTTTAGTACCCAGGGTCGGTTTAATTGAACTGGTTCTGGGAGGGGTGGCAAGGCAGGGCATTTATGATATGACAGAAGTCATATGCAGGATTCTGATGGGAGAGAGACTTCAGGAGAGCTGAGAAACCTGAGAAACTGTGCAAAGCCAGGGTGTTCCAAAGGGGCAGGGACTGAGGTGGAGAGGCAGACTGTGAGTCAGGTAGCAAATTTATTGGGCAAGAGGAAGGGTGACCTGGAGGGCCAGAGAGGACAGCAACAAGGACTTTGGACAGGAAAGAGTGGACTAGAAAGGACAAAGAGTGGCTGCTGGGTGAAGCTGGCAAGGGGAGGAGCCGAAAGTAGCAGTGGGAATGAAAGAGATATGTCAGGGGGTGTGAAAGTAGCAGCCAGACTTGGGGAGGGTGAGATAGTTAGGATGCAGTGAGACCCCAAAAATGAAAGGAATCTGAAAAAGAGATCGAGGATTCTAGAGTTAGCTCTGGAAGAGGCCTTGAAGGTCATGTAGTATAACCGTTTCTTTTTCTTCCTTCCTTCCTTCCTTCCTTCCTTCCTTCCTTCCTTCCTTCCTCCCTCCCTCTCTTCCTTCCTTCCTTCCTTCCTTCCTTCCTTCCTTCCTTCCTTCCTTCCTTCCTTCCTTCCTTCCTTCCTCCCTCCTTCCCTCCTTTCTTCCTTCCTTTTTTCCTTCTTTCCTTTCCTTTCCTTTCCTTTCCTTTCCTTTCCTTTCCTTTCCTTTCCTTTCCTTTCCTTTCCTTTCCTTTCCTTTCCTTTCCTTTCCTTTCCTTTCCTTTCCTTTCCATTTTGTTCAGTGGTTTCACTTGTGTCTGACTCTCTGTGACCCCATTTGGGGTTTTCTTGGCAAAGATACTGGAGTGGTTTGCCATTTCCTTCTCCAGCTCATTTTTACAGATGAGGAAACTGGGGCCAGCAGAATTAAGTGACTTGCTAATAAATGTCTGAGAACAGATCTGCAGTCAGGAGGATAAGTCTTCCTGACTTCAGACTCAGAACTCTATTTATTCATGGTACCACCTAGTTTTTTTTTACACAGATGAGAAAACTGAAGCCTAGTTATGTGATTCACACAACGTCACACAGATAGTAAGTAGTAGAAGCAGAATTTGAATTCAGATCTCTGATTCTAAATCTAATGACTTCACCACTAGACCACAACAGAGGAAGGACTTCAGAGGTTACAGCACAAAGTAAGGGCAGAGGAAAACAGTGACTGAGGAAGCATTAGGGTTGAGTTTACTATGAGGCACAGTCTATAGCCATTGGTACAGTCAGTAGCAACTACTTTGTGGCTGATCCCCTACTGATCTCCAGGCCACAGGTTAGGTAGCTAATTGGAGATCCAGAGTTTGGATGAGGAGGTGCCCCCCAGAAGGGCACAAAGGGCATAATGAACCCCATGGGGACAGGTGGACTCCTTGAGGCCAAGGGAGGAAGCGAACTGGTTGGATAGCTAGAACTGGAAACCTTTCTAGAGTAGATGGAGAAATCACCCTCTCTCCATAACTCCTCTAACTCTCTACTTCCCCATGTCAGCATTAGGGGTACAGCCCAATTGCCCCATACTGGTTGTAGATTTGGCTCTTATTGTTAAGGATTATTCCACGTATTTTCAAAAACTTTTTTCACGCCTTTGGCTTTCTTTCTGAAGTCCACAAATGTAGCTAAGAAATTCCTGATCAGGCCAAATTAGGCCAGGGAGAATTCACTGTAGCCAGAATAAACAGCTAACCTCTGTTTCATTCATAAATGTTGTAGCAAAAATGAGAAAGTGGGTCAAGGGAAAGGCACAGATGAGAGAATGTAAGATGACAATCGCCTTTTCAATCATTCCAATGACCTTAAAGAGAGATCCTCAAATTCCTCACTCAGGTCTGGTAAACAGACTGTGGAGGAACAATTCAAATGTGGAAGGACAGGAGATTGGGCCCCCCCAAGGTGCACCTGTCTAATATGCACAGACATTTCCACTGAGAAGGCAGAAAATGTCCAAGGACCAGCTCATCTGTCTGCCTGCCTTGGATCTTGTGAAAGTTGATGGGTGTGTGAAACGGGAGGCTTGACAAAAGAGGCTGTATGTAATAAGGAGAAACCTCAGGCCTGAGTGTCTGAGGAAGCGGGAGTGACCATGAAAAGGAGTCCTCTGGAGTATCTCTTCCTTCCCAGATTTTACCTCCAGTTAAAGTACTACCAGATAGCTCAGCTGTCTTTCAGTGGAGAAACAAAATACTTTCTGTATAGAAATGAATGAATTTTGCAGATGAGGAAACTGAGGCCTAGAGACACTGATGTACCTGACTAGTTAGGGGTGGAGATGGGAGTAGATCCAGTTTCTCCTCTGTCCTCATGCCAAGTTCTTTCTACAATGCACCAGGTTACATGGCTCCTCAAATATTTGCTTCTTAGCTGCTTTTCCCTATGGTCCATTTTTCCTTTATCTTCAGACTTTGACTCACAACAGGGTATCCCAGATCTCTGAGGAGCTAGCTATCCCCGGTCTTTACCAGCTTTCTCCTGATTAATGTTGACTCTGTGGATGCCGAGTTGTGATGACAGCCGGGCTTGCCCTGGAAAATCTTGCTCTGTATTGTGTGTGAGGAGGAAAGACTACATGTGTTCCAGGCCTCCTGGAATCCGGGCTCCCCTAAGGGACCCTCCTACAAGTCCTTTGCACTGAGTAACCTCAGTTCCTTTAATAGAGTAAGCAGGCCAGATGTTCGGAAAAGCTGAACTCTGGTTGGCTGCTTTCTATAAGGGCGCAGCTGATTCTTTCCTGAACCATTCCCGTCTCCTTCCGCTTGGATTCTACTTCTATTTTCCTGGGTGTGTAGCCTATACCGCACCACCCTTTCTACCTTTCTCATTACCCAGAACAGCTAACAGCGCTTTAGTTAAGTGTCAGCTAACAGCGAGGGCTAGTACTAACTCTAATATGGATGGATGATTCACTTCGTTTCAGTTCAATCCAACAACTATTTAATAACTACCTACTGTATACAGAGTCCTGGATTAGGTATAGGGGGGGCAATACCAACTTGAGATACAAACTGGCATACAGACTGACCTCCTGGCATTGACTCTTTAATTCAGGCTTTGCTGAGGGAGGGAGGGACTCCAGTCCCCTCTCCCTGCTCGGATCGCTTCCCCATCCCACCCCAGAACAGCTTGCCAGTACACTGCCTACCGTGGGTCTCTTCCAGACGACGCCTTGAGTTTTGCTCGAGTGCGGTCCCAGTTCCTTGAACCCCAGGGAAGATATAATCGCCGGGAAGGAAGGATCCTGAAAGAGTTTACCCTCCTCCAGGCATTCGTTGAGAAGTGTCTCGTAGTCCTGGTTGAGGTATTTGACCGCGAGGTCGTGAGTGCCCAGGCCGGCCGCCGCCTCTCGGTCTCTCACCACTTTGGCTGCGATGCCCGACATGGCTCCGGTCCTGGGTTGCTGCCACGGCCTAGGAAATGCGGCTCAGAAGGCGCTGGGGCTGCCCAGGAGCAGAGGGAGGCTGCAGGCGCGAGGAGCAGGGGCACGCCAGGGGGTTGGAGCTGGTGCTGCTATCCTGTTTGCGGATGGGGGTGATTCACCGGAGAGGGAAGGGCACCACCAGCTCACCCGCCGCAGAAGGCTGGGTGTGGCTTTGTCTCCTAACTCTGCGCCGCTTTGCAGCGGGACTCCGGGCCCAAAGACTTCAGGGGAGGAGCCAAGCCCCGTGGAAGGACAGCTCCACTGGATGTGCTGCCCTCTGCGGGCAGTCTGGGCACACGCGCCCGCACAGGGCACCTCTTCTCCCCCAGATCCTGCTCCCCATCCCCTGGGAAGTTGCTGCCTTCCCTTCCACCTCTCCCAAGGAGGCTAGGCACTTAGGGGGCCCACTTATCTCCACGGAGTATGGAGAAGATGACGCAGTAGTTAGAGCTCTGGATCAGGAGAAAAGAAGACCAAGTTCACATTCCGTTGGCTTTGTGATCTGGGGCAAAGTACTTAATTGCTTTCGGTCTCAGTTCTTGTTCATCCTCAGTTCTCAATAATACTAACCTTTACCTCACGGGGATATTGTGAGGGTAAATTGGGATAATATTTGTAAAGCGTTTTGCACACCTTAAAATGTTACTATGTAAATGCGTGCTACTATTATTATTATTGTTAAGATAATATGTATCTCAGGCAGGGGTTCTTCAATTGTGATCCATGAACTTGAATGTGTGTGTATACACATACATAAATACATGCATAAATTTTAAAATGAATATGATATATAAATATATATGATAAATGTATGCATATATCAACATAATTGGTTTTCTTTGTAATTCTATGTATTTTATTTTGTGCATTGAACAACTTTGTTCTGAGAAAAGAGTCCAAAGGATGATGCTGGAACTAGCTCCAACTGGCTCCTGTTAAATTTTCAGTATAAGCATTTAGACTTCAGAAATGGGAAAGTCTACTAATCATGGCTTGATTGACTGGTTTCTAAGCTTAAGAAAGTGATGGAGAAAATATTAATGCAGATTAAAATTATGTTTACTCCCCCCCCCCCCAGTCTATTCTTAAAAATTTAACAGCACATCTCTGGGGTCGTGACACAAAATGAGATTTAAACTCCTACTTTAAGGTTTGCAAAGTGCTTTGAATATAAGATCTCCTTGATGGATAAGAGTGATGGATTTGGAGGGAAGAAGACCTAGGTTTTCCTCTTGCCGGACAGTACTACTGAACAGCTCTGTCAGCTTTCATTTGAGAAATAAAATACTTTTTTTAAGGAACCAGGATAAGATTGATAACATTTTACAAAAAAGGAAAGCAAAATCCCAGAGATGATGTGACATGTCCAAGGTCACACTGCCATTTCCTGAGAGAGCTGGGGCTAAATCTTGCATCTCCTGCCTTCAAGTGCTGAACTCTCTCTAGTGAATGTGAATGCACTACCCCATAAACGTTTGCTGGTAGGCGTCAGTATTGTGGATTCATACAGGTCTGGCCTTGGCAGCAAACTGACTTGTGTTCAAATCCCACATCAGAAACTGACTTGTGTGACTCAGGGCAAGTCATTTAATCTTTCTCAGCCTCAGTTTCCTCATCTGTAAAATGAGCCTCTAAGATCCCTCCCACCTCTACATCGATAAGCTTATTTCTGAGTCTCCCAATGACCTTGTAAGGAAGATGCTATTTTTATTCCCATTTTACAGATAAAGAAACAGGCACAGAGTTTAGTGATCTGCGTAGGGTCACATAGTCCATAAATGTCTGAGGTGGGATTTCAATCCAGGTTTTCCTGATTCCAAGTCTAGCCCTCTATTAGCTCTTGTGTTCTCTGTCTCTAGTGTTCTACTGTTTGTGATGGTCCCACATATTTGGTGCTATGGAATGAGTGCGGGCTTTTGAGTCAGAAATCCTGGGTTTAAATCCTGATTCTTACCCTTACTATCTATATCACAAGATCACAGATTTAGATCTGGGAAGGACCTTTGAGGTCCTCTAGTCCAGATGTGTCAAACATACTGCCTGAATCATATTAAAATTCAATTGGGAAGTATTTAGCAAAAGAAATTAAAATACAATAAAACATAAATACCCTTACATTTTAAAACTGCATTAAGGTGCAGACCACAAGTATATTTATGTATGGCTAGTGACCTTCCTTTAAGTTTGAGTTAGACACCACTGAAGTAGTCCAACGTCCTCCTTTTACAGGTAAGGAAACTGAGGCTTGAAGAGATGAAGTGATAGATTTGGACCCAGCTCTTCCTAACTCCAACACCAGTATTCTCTCTGCTTCACCAATGATTCCCAGCTTTCTTTTTTGTTAGTCTCTGAACTTCTTTCAAGAACAAAAGTAAATGTATGGTGAACCCCTAGGGTAATTTAATGTACCACTCATAATATTATTTTAGACATTAATTAAATGTTTACAGTAAATACAATGATAACTTTTGCCCAGGAAAGCTCATGATGTGCCCAAATTGCTGTAGAAACAAACAAAATTCTTCAGACATGCACATGCTTGTCATTGAGGAAAATTTTATTTGAAAACAATTGAGCAATTATTTATTGCTTAAGGCAATGCTAAAGAATTTTTTAGCATGAACATCTTGGAGTTAGGTTTGTGAACCACTAATTGAGACCTACTGCACTATAAACACCCAGTCTTTTCAGCTGACCTTAAGCAAATCAGCTCACTCTTCTGAAACTCAAATTTCTTCATCTGTAATGAAGTTGGACTAGATGACCTCTAAGGTCCTTTCCAGCTGGAAATCTGTGAATGAATAGACTTCTGCTTTCTACTACCTCTGTTAATCCTTGTCCTGAACAAATACTCTTTACAAAACCAGAGAGAACTACTTTATGGGAAAGATTCCCCATCAGTTTGTTTTGCTAGGTCAGATTTGACCATGACTTTTGACTATTAAACAGGCTTGGAATATTGAACCCAAGTTATCCTCTTTCCTCCCTCCTCTCCACCCCTCCTCCTATGAACATCCTCCTTATTTTAGACATTAGCCTTATTTAAGACATTAGCCTTATTTCTTGGGCCCATAAATTACTACTCTTGTCTGTAGCTAAAGGAAACTATCTATTGTTAAGTGGGTGTGGGAAAAAAAAACAATCAAGTAATACCAGCCAATTATAAACAAATCAAGGTTGGAGATTTCACTTCAACTGCCTTCAAAAGAGCCTATCCTATGATGAGACTGGCTTCAGCCATGACTTCTATGTCAATGACTCCCAAATTGAGATCATCTTACAAGGTTCCTTCCAGCTCTGTGTCCCTGCAGTCAAAAATGATCTTTTTCTTTTTGCAAGGCAATTGAGGTTAAGTGACTTGCCCAGGGTCGCAGAGCTAGGAAGTGGCAAGTGTCTGAGGTCAGATACGAACTCAGTCAGGTCCTCCTGACTTCAGCGTCGATGCTCTATCCACTCCGCCACCTAGCTGCCCCCAAAATGATCTTTCTTGTCTCAGAACTTTTATTGTATTTTGTATTTCTCTTATGCCCTGATCATATTTTATTTTGTAGACTAGTTAGTACATAATGAACACATATTTGTGTATATTCTTTCTCCTTTTAGATCATAAGCTCCACAAAGTCAGGGACAATATTTTAATCATATTTTATCTAAATATTTGTTGCATGAATGAGTGAATGAAGTGATAGAATCTGTCCTAGCATATCTGGTTTTCCGCTTAACTCTTTCTCATGTGGGTGGCATTCAGTTACATCCTGGTAACAGGTTTCATGATAGAGTCGGTGACATTCCCAAGTATTTGAGGGGAGAATGGTGAAGATGACATGAAGGAAGTGATGGGGTTCAGACTCTGGGAGCCTCCTTGATCTCCCCTTGAATCTTCCCACTTAATCAGGCCTTTCGTACTCAAATCTAATCTTCCCATTTGTTCAGGCAGTCTCTGGAAACTCATCAAGATCCGTATTCATTCCCATGCTGCCCCTATCAAGATCTCTGGATTGCCCCACCCGCTTCCCACCCAAACCCTCCATTGTCTGATATCTCCTGATAGCCTCCAGCTGTTTCCAGCCTTAGACCTTCCTCGGATTCCCTCCTTGGACTTCTCAAGACCCTTCCTAAACCCCTCCTCCCGTCACCCTGGACTACGGGACACCCCCACCCCCACCCCCGCTCCCCCAGATCCCTCCTATACTCTTTTCTGTATTTAAGTTCCATCTCGCCTCCATGAAGGCGCTCAGATCCAATCCAGCTCAGACTCTGTCTAGCTGGGATTCTATCTGGCCCGCTTGTGAATACAAACGTTACAAATGCTTAGGCTCCTTAAGAGGCAACCCAATTAGACGAATCCTTAATAAACTTTGTTTTCTTTGGCTTTAAGAAGGCTTGAGTAGAATTCATTCGAGCATGACCCGGACTGTCGATGTTTTGAGGTCCCCTATCACCCCTGAACCTCATCAGGAGTAGGTATGAGGTCCAGATGAAAATGCTCTGGATTGAGACATGGGTTCAAATCCTAATTCTGCCATTTTACTACCCGTAGAATTTTGGGCAAGCTACTTAGTCTCAATGGGCTTCAGTTTCCTCACCCATAAAATGAGGGAGGAGGGAGGATTAGATAGAGAGAGGTAGAAGAAAGGGAAAGATGCATTGATGAACTCCAGCTAGGATGCCATCTCTTCCAGGAAGCCTTCCCTGATTCTCCTGTTAATAATGTCCTTTTCTCCCTAATATTTCATATGGTATTTTCTTGCATCTGCCTTATGTGTTTCTCATGTATTCTTTGTACTTTATTTATTTATAAATGTTATGTTCCTCTGTTCTATGAGGGGCATGGACTGTGTTGAGGAACCTTTGTATCCCCGCCCTCCCCGCCCCACAGGACCTAATGCAGTGTTCTGCACATGTTAGACAATTAATAAATGTTTGTAAAATTTAATCTAATTTACAAATTTACCATTTCGGTTACTTTGCTCTTCATTGCACTCCCCCTCCCCCACTTCAGCTCCCTTTTGTGTGTGGTTTTCCCTCATTAGAATGTAACATCCTTGCCAAGAGGGACTGTCTTGCTTTTTGGCTGTATTTGAATCCCCACAGTTTAGCACAGTGTCTGGCATGTCGCAAATGCTTGTTTTCTCCCTCCTCTCCCCCTCCCCCCCCTCCCCTCCCTTCTCCCCCTCCCCTTCCCTCTCCTTTCCTCTCCTCCCCTCCCCTTCCCAGATAGTGCTTCAGCTATGGTTCCATTTACCTTCTTTCTGGTTTAACCCTGCCCTGCTCCCTTCCCTGTTACAATGCCCCTGTCTTAGTGGGTCTCCCCAAATGTGACCTCATGGCATGCTAGGTCCAGTCTCTCTGTCTACCACAGAAAGTAACTAAAGTTTCTTTCTTTACCCTCTACTGAATTTGTCTTTGAAAGTTAATTAGAAATTTTATTCAGGGTCTTTACTTTGAATTTCATGAAATTTACCCCCCAGGGCCAAAATTGAGAGTTATGGCTAGCACATTTTGTTACTTCAGAGGATAACAGTTTAACCAAGCGGGGGAAGAGTGAAGAGGACAAGGAAGAAGTTCTGGGCATAGCGTAAGAAAGAACTTCATATCAACTAGTGTGACCCAACGATGAAATGGATTGTCATATCACTCTATTAACTGATACTGATATAATAACACTTGAAAGTTTTCCATTTGATTTATGTCTATGATTTCATTGATACAACCCTTTGTGGAAGGCACTACAGATATATACCCATTTTATAGATGAGGAAATTAAAGGTTTAGAAATGGTAAGTGACTTATCCAGGGTCATATGGCTAGTACAAATTGCACTTGGAGTCAGGTCTCTTCTGACTCCATGTCCAACACTCTCTTGCCTTTTGAAAATTCCAAAACTCCACTGAATAGAATTCAAATAGCATACTGGTTGGCTGGCTATCAGGATGCTAAAATGGAACTGTGCCTCAAGTAGGGAGCGGTGACCTTTGAAATTTCATTCAGCTGCAAGATTTTTATGATTCTATAATGTCTTGAATTTGTTCCAAAATGGAGTTATAATACCAGCTGTACAAAGGTGTTCATAAAATTAGTAGACCCATAAATAATGTTTAGTTGTAGAACCGGTATTAATCTAGTTCTTGGGTCACCTCATATACCTTTCCTAAATGTAGAGGAGTTGGTTTTTGATCCTCCTCCTCTATTTCCTCAAGGTCAGAAAGTTCAAAACATAATCATAAAGTATTTAACTTGCAGTTTTAAACTAACTGTAAAAATTGTGGTTACATCAGATGATCCTTTTATGTAGTAGGAATGCTTTTCTCGGACACATCCAGAAGCCTTTAAATAACTAAACTCAGGGAAGCTGGAGACATTGCAAGCCAGGATCTGCCTGTGGAAGGGAACTCTGCAGGGGAGGAGGAATTGCTTCTACTTCTTTTCCATATGTTACTTTAATTGGAGGCACTGGATCAGTATATACAAATAGATAATAACTTGAGGAGAAGGATCCCTGGGGCAAAGAAGAAAGGAAACTATGTAGAGGAGCAGTCCCTGAGAAACCAGACAAGCAACTTGCCCACTCAACCGAGGAGAAATAGAATTTCCAGGTTTTGTAGCAGCAGGAATTGTAAATTGCCTTTACCATATGTGTGTGCTTCTCTCTCTCTGTCTCTCTCTGTCTCTCTCTCTCTCTGTCTCTCTCTGTCTGTCTGTCTCTGTCTCTCTCTCTCTGTCTCTTTCTGTCTCCCAGACATGTATGTATATATATACACACACACACACATACAGCTATGTATACAGACAGAGACAGACACGCATGCACATACATGCTATCAGCTAGATGGTGCAGTGGATAGAGAGCTGGGACTGGAATCAGGAAGACCATCTTCCTGAGTTCAAATCTAACCCTGGACAAGTCAATTAATCCTATTTGCCTTAGGTCCTTATCTGTAAAATGAGCTGGAGAAGGAAATGGCAAAACCACTTCAGTATCTACCAAAAAACTGC
This sequence comes from Notamacropus eugenii, assembly GCF_028372415.1. Classification (NCBI taxonomy): domain Eukaryota; kingdom Metazoa; phylum Chordata; class Mammalia; order Diprotodontia; family Macropodidae; genus Notamacropus; species Notamacropus eugenii. Next base: position 412,744,803 of record NC_092873.1, read on the forward strand.
AAATGAGGTCACAAAGAGTTGGACACAATTGAAATGACTCAAAAACAACAACAAATATTTCATAACCTTTGTACTCTAAATCTGAGTCCATGCCCACATGGACTCTGGGTATATTTGTGGGAGAATGTACCTAAGGTTTATGAAAGAAGTGTTTTGTGGCTATAGTTCTTACTATGTCATCAGAGGTAATATCTTTGCTAATTATTAATGGAAAGTACACTGGTGGGGGCTTGTGAGTAATACCATTAGTGTTGAGGTTGAGGGGTGCTGGGACCCTGAAATAGCGAAAGGTGGGTCCTGCCTGAGTGAATTCAACCCAAACCTTCTTTCAGCCAAAGAAAAACAAAGTTTATTAAAAATCCTCCATATTGGCCAGACTCATAAGAAATGCCAACATTGGCTAGACTCTTAAGAAATCTGAGCACTTTCATGGAAACATGATGGATCTTATGTACAGAAAGACTGTGGGAGGGATCTAGGGTTGGCCAATTAGTCTGAGGTGATTGGAGGAGGGGCTAGAGAGGATCTTGGTGGGTGTGGTCAGTAGTCTGGGGTGACTAGAGGTTAGAGACCAGGAATCAAGACAGGATCAAGGGTGAGAAGTAGCTGGGAAAAATGGACCGACAATGGAGGGCTAGGCTAGGTTAAGAGAATTGGGCATATCTATAATGAAAGGCTTATAGTCTCAGACAAACACCAAATCAAGTGGGGAAATTCAAGGAGAGTTCAAGGTGGGGTTTTCCAGGGCCCATAGACAAATGGGGCCCAAATTCTTTTGGGGTAAGGGACAAAGGTCTGAGCTTGGTTCTGTACTTTGTCACAGAGATACCTGAGATAACAGTTGCTGTCTAGAGTACAACCTATGAGTGCAAGTTGGAGGACTGTTCCAGAGCGGGTATTATGTAAGGATTTGTCCCTGTTTTAAAGGAAAGATTCTTATGTCCTCAGAAAGCTTCTGAGGAGAGCCTATTATATATTTCCCCGCCTCCTTTTTTCCCATGTTCAGGTAGGAAAAAAGAACATTATCTCGGGTAGGGGGTTGGCAAACTATTTCTTGAGGACCAAATCCAACTGTCCACTTGATTTCATGTAGCCCAAGCTAAGAATGTTTTTTTCATTTTAAATAAAGTTTTTTTGTTTTTTGAAATTGAAAACCATTCTTAGGTCACTGGCCATAGGAAAACAGGTGAAGGGCCAGATTTGACCCCTTGGATCATAGTTTGCTGATTCCTGATCTAGCGGAGTGTAACTTGTAACTGAAGAGCTTTAGAGTTGGCAGAGCTGGTTGAGGTGTGAAAGAATTAATTGAGACCTTCTTTGTAACCATTGGGAGCTTTATTTTACATGAAAAAGTAGTCTGGGTCTCCTAGCAAGAAAGCTAAGTGAGACCCTGATAATCAGGGGCTTCAGAATGATGATGTAGTCCTAGAAGGTTTTAGGGGGGTTGAAGACTAGGGACAGGATGATACAAGAAAAGGGAGATGGGAAATTTTATGACTTAGGATGGGGGGGGTGGGGAGAGACAAGGAATTTTATGGTCCAGGATAAGGGGGAAGTTTTATGATTTAAGGACAGGGCAAGAGGATACAGATTAAAAATTAAAGGATCTGGGGAACACAGCATAAGGGATACAAAAGCAATTCTTTTGGTACAGGTTCAATACAAGGGGGGAAAGGATTTTAGACACCTTCAGGTTACAGAATAAACTAGGGACTTCACAAAATCAACCCTTAGTATTATTTTTAACTGTTAGGGCACTGTTTGTATCTGCCCCTGGTAGGTGTTCATATGAGTTTAAAAACAGTTCCCTTTGCACAAACTGCTTCAGTGACCAGACACCTCAAAATCCTCTGCTTGGGCCCAAAAGGTAGAAGACCACTGGATATTTGACCATTTCAAAGCATCCAGGTGGACTATACTGAGCTGCCTCCTGTGGGAAGCCTCAATGTTTGCTAGCAATAGTCAACCACTTGACCTCATGGGTAGAAGCATTCTCACTGGCCCAGACCACTGCCTCAGCAGTGAGTCAAGTACTCCTAGAACAGACCCTCCCTCGATATGGGCTGGTAGAGCAGATTGATTCTGACCAGGGAGCACATTTTACCTCTAAAGTTCTTCAGTTCCTGATAAGAGCTCTTGAGATCACTTGGGAGTTTCATACTCCCTGGTATCCTCCCTCTTCTGGCAGAGTAGAGAGAATGAACCAAGAAATAGAAAGACAGTTGACCAAATTGGCTATGGAAACCCAGTTACCTTGGACAAAATATCTCCCTCTTGCCCTGTTAAGAATAAGAACTAAGCCTAGAAGAGACATAGGGCTGTCTCCCTATGAACTCTTATTTGGGCATCCTTATCCAGGAGTAGGGCTTGGGGAGACAAATTTTAATAGTAATGACAAGTTTCTTAGGGAATATGTACAATCTTTGGCAAAGTCTGTGGTCTCTTTGCAAGAGAAAGGCTTAATAGTGCAAACACTGCCACTGGGATTTCTGGTCCACAAGTTCCAGTCAGGAGACTGGATTCTCATCCGTATGTGGAAGGAGGAAAAACTTGTTCCACACTGGGAAGGCCCTTTCCAAATCCTGCTCACCTTGGATCCTGCTGTGAGGACTAAAGAATGAGGTTGGACTCATCACATCCTGGTGAAAGGACCAATTCCAGCCCCAGCTCAGTGGACTGTGGTTTCACGCAGGACCCTGGAGGACTTAAAGTAAAATTAGGGAAGATAAGCGGGTCATATACTGGGTTGGGGGGGCCATGACCCCTGAATGAACAAGTTGGGGGAGAACAGCAATTCGCTCATTATTTGTAGTAACCCTCTTTGACTTGGCAGTTTTTGTCAAAGGACTAATCTTAGTCTGTGAAGGAGTGAACTCCTTCCTGAAAGAGAACCACCTTTTCCTAAAGTGTAGGGATAGTGTAACACCGTAGGGCATCCCTTAATATCGGTCCTATTAGTTTCTCTCCTATCTTGTGGAGTCCCTGCCCCCATGTGAGCACCCTGGTAGGTGAAAAGAACAAGTTTGAAGAGCTAATAGAGGCAATAGCGAGTAGTTTTAACCTCACTCGTTGTTGGATGTGTGGGGACCCCAACAATTTGCACAATGGCCATGGGGTCCTGTTCCCCTCTCCCCAGCCTGGATATTAAGCAATTGCTCTGAAGTACATAACGGGAGTGGATTTTGGTCAGCCCAGAAGGAACACTCCTGGTCCTTAGCAGAAGAAGTGAGGGGACAATACTGTCTGCAACAGCAGGGAGTGGGGATACAGGTGGGGAATGGTAGTTGTAAATGGATGTATTCTCTTCAGATTGGGAACTGTGTAAAGAATTGTACTCAACATTCAGGAAAATGGAATGGTGCCCACGTCCAGTGCAGCAACGGCACCTGGATGGCATGCAATAATAACTCGATGTCAGGTATCGAGCAGAACTCTGAATATCTGCTAGTAGGAGGGGACCTGAAGTATAGTTGTATAGGAGACAAAGTTATAGCTGATTGCATGAAAAACAACTCCATTGGGATAGTGACTCTCCCAAAGTATAACTGGGCTTGGTGCAACTTGAGCTGGTCTGCTTACTTCACCACATTCTGGAGTGCTGACAATAGGAGCGAACCCTGTATCAAAGGGTATTCGTGGAAAAAGGAACAGCAATTGTGGAGATGCCAGTATAACAATACTGATCAGTTGCAGTATAGGGGCAGTCCCTTGGGAGATCGGAACTTGCAATACTACCCTGTAGTTCCTAACAAGACATTTATATCCACCCAAGTGAAGCCTGCTCTAAGGGGTCATTATTGGATCTGTGGGAAAACACCATATACACACTTACCTTCAAACTGGACAGGGGTTTGCTATGTTGGCCTAGTGAGACCAAAGTGTTTCTTTCTGCCAGGACAAGAAGGAGATCATCTAAGAGTAAGGATATATGATGATTTGAAGAGACGGAAGGAGCATAGACACTTCCCTCATTAGCACAGGGGATGCTAGTAGAAGGGGAAATACCTGGCCTCTTGAAAGAATAATACAGACTTACAGGCTGGCTACTTGGGTTGAAGATGGGAGCTAGGGCTATAGAACACCTGTCTACATGCTAAACCGGCTAATCTGACTCCAAGCTGTAGTGGAAATTATAATGAATCAGACTGCTTAGGCATTGGATCTGCTAGCAGACCAGGCTCCTCAGACAAGAGAAGCACTGGTTAAATCCCAGATTGTTTGCTAGCTGAGGATGGGGGAATTTGTGGGAAGCTAAATCTCTCCATCTACTGTATGAAAATAGGTAACAATGGAAAGGCAGTAAAAGAAATCACTAGGAATATTAGAACATTGGTTCATGTTCCTGTTCAGACTTGGACATCACCATTTAACACTTCTTGGTGGTCCTGGTTTGGAGACAGCTGGTGAAAACAGCTATTATGGTTTGGGCTCCTTGCCATCAGTGGAGTTATACTCCTCCCAATTTGTTTCCCTTGCCTGATACAACTAATAACAAGACTAGTACAAGATTCCCTTTCAAAGATGTTTAGGCTAAAGACTAAAGCTGAAGGGTTGGTTAGACTCATGGTCCTAAAGAACCAAGGCTGGACACCAATTGAAGATAGTGGAGAAGAAGATAGGGAGGATGATTTAGCACAGGCAGCCTTCCAAGAGTGGTGTGAGGGGATTTCAGAGGGACAAAAATAAGAGGAGGGATTGAGTGAAATCAGGTTAAGTAAAGACCCTCAGGCATGAATTCCCCAAAACCCCCAAAGCTAAAATAACTAAGTATCTGCCTTAGGCAAATAAAATGCTCCATGGTGGAGGAGAACCACCAAAGTTCAGGTCATGTGACCTGGAGTACCCCCCACTTCCTTCGCCACCCCCTTATGCCACACCAGCACTCTTCCCTTAAGTTCCATATTTGGTAACAAAAACCCCATTGGTGAGCAACAATCCTTTCCATGTTCTTTGTGTTCTTTGTCTCTGGGGCAGATTCCCGTGCTTAGACTGTATGCCTGGATTCCCAGCCAATGGGAAGAGAGGCTAGAGGGCTTCCCGAATTAGGGTCTATTTAATGTTGTACTCTGCTCTGCTCAGGTGTACTTCCTTGCTGATACCACCTGTGGTCACGTGGGAAGTGCCCCTTCTCATGAGATTGTAATAAACTCCTTTTTGCCTTCTACCTTCAGAAGCCTCTGAGTTTAATTTGAGTAGGGGTTGCTGCACCCAGCACCATTTTATTCAAGCTCACCCAAAGTTCTCTAATCTCACTGTGACCAAGAGTTGACCTTCTTGAAAGTTCTGCTAGCAGGGCACAAACAAGACTTAGTAAGATGGAAATGCTTCAGGTATGGGTCTGGTGGTAGACTGACCATCTACCGGTCAGCCCAGCTAAGGGTAGAGAGGTTCCTCACAAGACAGCCACTAGGTGATAGAGTTTTTTTAGCCATAACAATAATTTACTCACCTGACATTTACACAATACCTTAAGACTTTCAACTCACTTTACAAATATGATTTTATTTGATTTGCACACCAACCCTGTGAGGGAGGTCTGATTATTTTCCCCATTTGACATATGATGAAACTAAGGCAATTAGAGGTTAAAGGTTATGTAACTTGCTCAGAGTCATACAGGGAGTAAGTGTCAGAGACAGGATTTAAAGGCAGTTCTTTCCTGATTCCAAATCTAGAATTCTTTTTGCTACATCATACTACCTCCCAAAGAAGGTTTGTGATCAGCTACTGTGAAGGGAGTACCAACACTAATGAACTCATAGGTCCATGAAAGACTGAAGCTTTTAAAAATTTAAATATTTTTCATGGTCTATCTCTAATTTTTTTCTCTGAAGCAACACTGTCTCCTTTCCCCATTTTATAAAGCAGCATACGCTATCTGATCCACTTTGTCATTTATTCTTTATCAGATCCAATAAATCCACTCTAGTAATTTAGTTAAGGAAACATACTGTAGGCATCTGCCTTTAGAACACAGTTTTCTGGGGGTTGATTCTTACAATAACCAGGGAATAGAAAGCTTGAATTTCTTTTGGGCTACCCACCTGATCCCATGAGGCTCATCCTGGTTTTTATTTTTTTGAGCTCTAGTCACATAAACCAGTGCTTGTTAACATTCTTTCCTTTATGCATTTACTTATCAAACACTTATTGAATGCCTACTTATGAGAGGCACTGAGCATCACGGTGTGGTAGAAAAATCCTGAATTTGTTACTTGATGATCTTCATTCCAGACATGTTACTAATGCTGGGAGGTTGGAGCTTGATCCTAGGGCAGTGAATTTAGAGGGTATTGTCTGTACTTGTAATTCTTCGGCAAGTTAGAAACAGAACCTAGAGCATAGGTAGCAAGAATAATTAGTTAAAGTAGAAGATATTAGAATAATTAGTTGTAATAAGGAGTTATCAGAAAGCACATGCTTTCGAATCTCCAGGTGAGTGCTGACACAGCTGAGCCCCGTTATGTTCTGTCTTCCATCCCCCTATCCCATATGGGGATAGTGTCCCTAGGTGGGTTGTGCTAATTGACTACAATGTAAGAACCACTAGTTTTGGCTCTGCCAGGTTCATATCTCTGCTTTGCAACTTGTTAGCTTTCTGACTTCAGGCAAATTCCTTTCTTCACCCTGGCCTGCAGTTTCCTCATCTCTTAGGTAGCTAGATGTGGACTGATCTGAATTTATTCTTTGTTTCCTTGACAATGTATACTCGCAGAAGAAGGCTAAAGCAATCAACGTGATTCAACAACAAACATCTGTAAAATAAAGGGTGTTGGGTGATATCCTGCCCCAAACTCTCTGCTGACCTCCAGTCTCACATCTCCAATTGTTTTTCAGACATTTCAAACTGAATTTTCAGTAGACATAATTTCCAGTAGACTCAATGTGTCCAAAATTATCTTTCCCCCTAAACGCTCCCTCCTTAACCTTCCTTATTTCTTTAGGGGGCTCACAACCTAGGAATCACTATGGAGTCTATCTCTCACCCCCTCTCTCCAATATCCAATCTGTTGCCAAAGCTTGTGGATTTCACCATCTCTCTGAAATGCCCCCTTCTCTCCTATGGCACTGCCTCCACTCTAGTGTGCAGTCTTCATCCCCTCCCATCTGCATTATTGCAATAACCTGCTACTGAGTCCACCTGCTTCAGCTTTCTCCTCAATCCAATCCATCTTCCAGTCAGTCACTAAAGGAATTTTCAAATGCATGCTCAATTATGTCAACCCCCACTCCCTTCCCCCAAGTCAGTAATCTCCAGTGGTTCCTTATTGTTTCCAGGATCAAATATAAATATGGTCTGTCTGGCTTCAAAGCACTTCATAACCTAGTCCCCTTCAACCCTTCCAGTCTTTAATACCTTATTCCCTAAGTTCAATCTAGTGACGCTGGCCTCCTTGCTGTTCCACAAACGAGACACACTATCTCCTGACTCTGGGCTTTTTCTCTGGTCATCCCCCATGCCTGAAATGTTCTCCCTCCTCCTTTCTACCTTCTGATCTCCCTGGCTTCCTTTAAGTGCCAACTAAAATCTTATCTTTCACTGGAAGCCTTCTTGGATGCCTCTTAATTCAAGTGCCTTCCCTTTGTTAATTATTTCCTGTACTTATGCTGTGCTTAGCTTGCTTTGCATATTTTTGCACATTTTCTCTCTCCTTAGATTGTAAGTTCCTTGAGGATAGAAATTGTCTTTTGCTTCTTTTTGTATCCCCAGCACTCAGCAAAGTACCTAGCACATAGTAGGTGCTTAATAAATATGCGCTGATTGATTGATATGAATGCTAAGCTCCCTCTAACCTAAGATTCCCTTCTAAATGGAAGATTGTCATGATTAGGCCTAGCTCTGTGGTGCAGTTTATTTCTTCTTAGACATCTCTCCTCTCCTCTGCAAGAGAGCAGGTCACACCTCAAGGAAGCAGCTCTCTTCTAACACACTGGTCTGCTTTTCTCTCGTTAGCCAAACAGTAGAGCAGGTTGGACTAGAGCAGACTGGACTAGTTGTTTCAGTCAGATGAAGGGTTTGGCTTGACCCAAGAGCCTCCTGGGACAACAACCTGGACTTCTTTTTTATCCAATAAAGTCCTTCCCGTATTTATTGCAAACAGTGCAGATAGCTTTTCTCCAGCATGCTGTGTCAAACTGTATGCATGCTGGTCTGGATGTCTTATGGGGCTACAATACTTTCTTCCCTTCCTTATGTATACCGTATGCTCACTGGATTCATATTTCTGGTGAATACACACAATTTTGCCACATTGCATTTGTATACTAAATGTTTTCTCTTTTTCAGTGACTATTTTCCCATATCTTATTTGGACTTTATTACCTATGTTGGAGGCAGTGAGGTAGCTCAGTGGATAGAGCACTGGGCCTGGAAACAGAACAACCTGAGTTCAAATCTGATCTCAGACACTTACTAGCTGTGTGACCCTGGGCAAGTCACTTAACTTCTGCTTGACTAATCCACAGGAGAAGGAAATGACAAACCGCTCCAGTATCTTTGCTAAGAAAAAACCCATATAGAGTCATGAACTGAACATGAACATGAGTTCAGAACTGAACAACAATGCAGCAGTTCATTTTCTGCATGGACAGCAGTTGCCTACTAAATACAGAGTAATTGCCATGAGCTTCTCTTAATCATCATATATAACTGACGTGAATAAAGGACTTTAAAGTTTGCAAATCTCTTTTGTCTGTCAGCTCACTGGAGCCTCAGAAGCAGGAGAGGGTTAGACTAGATAACCAGGAATGTTATGAAATCAGAAATACTCACTTGGGGTGGTGGTGGAAGGGGAGGAATGTATGCATGACACACTTTTAAATTTAATCTGCTTTATTCACATTTTATCTATCACTTTAATTTGAGACAGTCAATAAAATGATAAATGAAGCCTTAACTTGAAGATTTGCTAGTTTGTTAGTTTCTGAAGTACAAATGTTCACAATAATTAGCTCCTCAAAGCCAGCTCTAGCTCTGTGATCCATTGAACCTAAGTGTCAGCATGCGCCAGTAAGCATTTTTTAGATACCTACTGTATACCGGGCCCTGTGCTAAGCTGAGGACACAAAGAAAGAAAAAAATCAGTTTAGGCTCTCAAGGAGTTCCCAGTCAAATGGGGGAGAGAGAGGAGACAAACATAAATGGAAGCAGGAGACTTGGCAACCTTTGTCTCTGGTTTCTTGCACACAAGCTGCATGTATGTTTGTGTTTCACAAACATATGCTTGCCTGCACAATTGTACCATCTTAAATCTGTACAGCAGATAATTACATATTTTCAGAGCAAATTTTCACATTTCTTATTTGCTCTCAGTAAGTCTCATTGATCTGAATACACAAGTTCCATCCTATGAATGGCTAAGCATCCCTGCCCCCACAAATCAGCACACACCCTATTGGTATCCACAAGAACAGCTTTCCTGGAGTGACACATTAGCCTCAAAGGCAGTGAGTCAGACACAACCGTGATTCCCCAAACTAAGTAGTTAGCTGCCAAGGCTAAAGTATGAGTTGTCAGTGAGGGGCACAGAAGGGGAAGTAGGATTTATAGGTGTCTCTCTCTCTCTCTCTCCTCTCTCTCTCTTCCCCTCTCTCTTGTCCTCTCTCTCTTCTCTCTCTCTCCCCCCTTCCCCCACTCCTGCTCCTCTTCCTTCTCTTCCCTCTCCTCCTCCTTTCTCCTCATTGATTTTCTTTGTTTTGTAAGAGCTCAAGAAAATAAAACCACTGCTCAAAGCTAACTCAACATACATTGTAGTATGTACTCCTGCTGTGTTGAGAGTTTTAGCACTGGAGTTTCAATCCTTGTTCTAATGGCAGTTGGCTGTCTGATTTGGGGCAATCTATTTACTTCTCAGTTTCTTTATTTATAAAACAAAAGGGTCGGATTTGATATTTTCTGAGATTCCCATTAGCTCCAAGATTTTGTGATTCCATGATGGACCTAGAGGGAAAAACTGGGAAGAAAAGGCAGACAGTTCAGAGGCAGATTTAAATACGGTATAAAATCAAACCTGCCAATAGAGCTATCCAGAGGAATGAACTGCCTTGGGAGGTCATAAGTTCATAGACCTAAAGCTGCAAGGGGCTTCAGAAACCATCTAGTCCTGCTCCTTCATTTGACAGATGAGGAAACTGAGGTCCAGAAAGGTTAAGTGATTTGCCCAAGGTCACAAAGGGAATGAGTATCAGAAATTAGAGTTGAGCCCATGTCTTCAAAGGCTGGCACCAATGCTCTTTCCACTGTACTATTATTAACTTGGTAGGGACTGCATGAGGTCTATGAACTTGGATAAGAAAAGAAATTGCACCTTTATTTTCCCTAATTCCTAAATGGAATTTAGCATTTCCTTCAATTATTCAAAAATATTACTCTGAGAAAGGATCTTTAGGTTTTGCCAGACTATCAAAGGGGGTCCATGGCACCATAAAAGTAAAAAATTCCCGGTGGGACTATTGCCTTCCTATTGAGGGTCTTTATGCAGAGGCTGGATGACCACTTGTTAGGGTGTTCTAGGGGGATTTCTGTTCAGATACTAGTTAGACTAGATCGTATCTGAGGTCTCTTCCAGCTCTGTGATTCTATGACGCTTGTGTGGCCTTAAAACGTATCAGATCTGAGATGTAGCTTCCCCATGATCAAGCATTGGCAGCGCCTAAGTTTCAGGCTGGGGATGGAATAATCAACAATTTTGCATGTTACTGTGGGCCTTTCTAATGGTTAGGAGCACAAGCTAAGGAAGCCCTACTTCTTCCTTCCTCTCTGGCTCTCCAGCTGTGAGCCCAGTCAAAGTGGAGCCAGGGAGGGACATGAATTCCAGAGTTGTTGTTTTAGTGAATTTTTTTAATGTCTTTCTGGAGAGGTTACAAGATTCATTCTTTCCACATGACTGTAGCATGGCTGGCTGGCTTGTAGGCGAGACTATCAGAAAACATTGCTTAGTCAGGCTTTGGTGCAGCGGGAAAAGAAGAGACAAAGGTGCCTGCCTTAAGCTGGTTTTTTAAAGCTAGGGATACACTGGGAGGAGGAGGAAAAAGAGAAGCAAAAGGATTCTGGGAAATAAAGGTATGACTAGTCCAAGCAAGGTTCTGGTTCTTTTCTTTATAGAGAACAGCACAATTAAAACCCTGACACTAACGCCCAATCTCTGAGTGAGTGAACTGTGCCTCAGCTATCCAAAATATGCTCATCCCAGAAGGGACCTTCATGGAGATGTCAGGTAACAATTCTACTCCTTCTTTTGTTTGTTTGTTGGTTTCCCTTCAAGGCCCCGACTGCTTAACATGTAGCATCTCCTTAAGTCTCACACACTCAAATGAGGTCTTTTGGGAACATGCCAGCAGATGGCATTCATTGCCATCTGTATAGCACTTTAAGGATGCAAAGCACTGTCCATGTGCCAGTCTCCACATACAAACATAGTGCACATTCATTTTAAGCTATCACTATCAAATAAGTGACATAACAAAGTTTTTAATTTGAATTTCCACAATAGCTTCAAACAAAGCTTTAGTAGTAAAAGTTGATAGAGCTGTGCAATTAACACATACATGTATTACAGCATAGTTTTCTAAAGTCAATCACGACCATTTTAACTCCCCCACTCCTTTTCCACTACTATGTGACACCAATTATTGTCATTTTTAGTGCCCCTGTGTATATGAATATTTTATAAAAATAGTATTTAAAGGATTAATAAGTACAAATTAGGACTAAAATTTTTTTAAGACAAAATTTTGATTCAATCTATAATTCTATTCAAGATTTATGTTATCTGTATTGCATGAATGAAATGGAATTTTTATCTTAAGGCCATTCAACTTACTGAGAGAGTGAATGACATATTTACTAAATATTTTATTCTAATCAAATTACGTTAAAATGTTACATGAGGCATTATGTACTTACCATCATATACAAAGTAAGTTTCATCTTTGAAAACAAGCGCAGCAGGAGTCTGATTCAGGGTTACATACTCACATATGCACACACACACATGCATACACACATATGCTTAGACACACATAAACACACAATACATGTGTGTGCACACATACATGTACATGCACCTACATACGCATACACCCATACCATACACAAACACATATACATATACACACATACACAAACACACATGCATATATACACATATGTACACACAATATGCACACATGCATATGTACATGCATACACATATGCACACACATGCATGCATGCATACACATGTATATAGAATGTTTGATTCTCAAAGCAACCCTGGAAAATAGATGCTATTATTATCCCCATTTGACAGATAAGGAGACTAAGACTAAGGCTAAGACAGGCTAAATAACCTCTTCAAGGTCACACTGCCAGTGAGCATCTGAGTCCAAATTTGAAGTCTTTCTTACTGCAAGTCTAGAGCTCTATCTACTTGTATCATTTAAATGTGTTTGTTCCCATTTTATAGACGGGAAGATTGAGGCATGGCAAAGGGAAGCAATGTTCTCAAGGTCCAACATTAAGGTAAGTTGCAGAGTTCAGATTAGGCCTACCAGGTGGGGAACTTGTGGCCTCAAGGCCACATGTGGTCCTCTAGGTCCTCAAGTGCAGCCCTTTGACTGAATCCCAACTTCACGGAACAAATCCCCTTAGTAAAGGATTTGTTCTGTAAAACTTGGACTCAGTCAAAAGGCTGCACCCAAGGACCTAGAAGGTCCCATGTGGGCTTGAGGTTTCTGTTAGCCTCTAGTAGGTGTGCGTGTTGCTAGACTGGCCAGCTTTCTTGAGTCTTCTGGGTAAAAATCTGCAGTTTTCCTTAACAGAGCAGCCTTATAATAATATTTACACAGTGTTTTCAAGTTTACAAATGTTATCTCATTCGATCTTCACAGCAGCCTTGGGAGGGAGGTATTATTGCTATTCCTGCTTTACAGATGGGAACACTGAGGCACACAGAAATTAAGTGACTTGCTCAGGGTCACACAGCTGGTCAGTGTCTGAGGCAAGATTTGAACTCAAGTCTTCTGGATTCCAAGTCCTTTACTCTATTTACTGTACCACTTAGCTACCTTTTACTTAAAATAACAATTCACATTTCTCTAACACTTTAATATCTACAACCTTTTTGATGACAATACCTCTGTGAGGCAGATAGGGCAAACATCATTAGTATGCCCATTTTATGGATGAGGAAACAATGCATAGAAAAAGTAAGGTGTCAGGCCCATAGCTTCAGAGCTAGTAAGTATCAGGGGCTGAAACTCCATCCCTGACTCCCAGGCTTTTTCCATTGTAATAACCATAGTGCCTCCTTACCCTAAATTGAAGCTACTATTGTCCTCAAATCACATCCACTCAATTCCTGTTGTTCTCTCTCAGGCAGCTGAACAATTGTTAAATAGGTCAAATTTTGTTTATAAGTCATAAAGTTTGTATTTGGTGATGATTATAGAACTAGAGATGGGAGGGATGACAGAGGTTTATAGTTGAGTTTCAAATAGATAGAGTTGAAATGAAGTGGCTTGCCAAGAGTCACAGAGCTGGTAAGCCTGGATTTGAACTCATGTTCTTGGGCTCCAAATCTAGCCCTCCTACTCCTAAGACATCCTGCTGAGTCCTTCCAAGTAACTCTACCTATCCCTGTCTCTCTGTCTGTCCCTCTCTGTGTGTGTGTCTTGGTCTCTGTCACACACACAAACATACAGGAGCATTATGCCTGGATAACACCATGAATGATGAAAACATGGAGCCCATAGGTCCCAATGACTGAGTGGATCAAGTAAAGTTTCTTACCCTTCCTGTTCTTCAGTTTATCTGTGAAACTAGGATATTAAAAGTAAGTGCCAGATGCTTTGAGGATCTCAAGTGGAAGGAATCCTCCAGGTACCAGTGGAATTGTTGATAAAATCTGGCTTATTAGTGTATCTTTTCTTCCAGAGAGGGACATCTCTGAGTTAGGTAAACAAGAGATAAAGCACTATGATGTCATCATATTTTAAGCCTCCTAATAAGTCTTTCTACACTTCTCCCCTCCCCCACCCCCATGTCTCCTCTCTTTGGTCTCTCTCCTTCATACCATCGCCTGGGTCATATTTTTTTTTTATGCACAGACCTGGATTTAATATTGATTTATTGCTTCCCAAGTGAAGTTCAGACTATTGGCCTAGATCCAAGGCCTTCCACAATCTGATACCACTCTACTTTTCCTGCCTTTTCTCATATTATACTCATCTCTGAGGGAATTGAGGGGATTCGGACAGCAAGTGGTTAATTGTGGGAATTGGATGAATCACACTGACTTCATCTTGTGACTCAGTTCTGGAGCTAACTTAGTTCCCTTTCTATTCAATTATGGGTCTAGTTCAATTTTTGACTTGTGAGGAAACTTTTTTCAGTTGTGGGAGAAAGCCTTCTTGCATTGTTTGAACCTAGCCCAGCGTTGCTGGGAAACTGGACCACCTCTCCCTGCTGCTCAGGCACCCTTAACCAAGGACCTCGGTTACGCTGACCAGAAACCCAATGAGATCCAAAGATTGATGCACGGCATTTTCTCACAATTGTACATCTCAAATAACCTATATATTTTATCAGACAACTGGCCCTCTACTGATCAATCAGTTATTGTTTCCATATTCCCTTAATTGTTTATAGATATTTAAGGAGTGGGACACCTCTTTTTCTGAATTCAGGAAGTTGCACCTGTTCGCTCTCCCCTTCCTGACTTGCAAAGTTCCTAATGTTTCCTCCAATTAGAAATCAGATTATCTAATGTTGTGTGGTTTCCTTTTAATTAATTGACCTTATTTGATTAATGGTTTTTAACGTATAAAAAACTCTCTTTCTCTGTATTCAGGATCCAGCCCTAAGCTGAGGAAGGAGCTTGGTCCCATTTTGTTACACAATTGCCATGCATGGAAGATTAAACTTCTGTTTTCCTCAGTCATTTCATCTTTCACCTGCCACATCTTTATGTTCTGTGCTCTAACCAAGTTGGAATGCTTTCTATCCTCTGAATGTCCCATGGACTTCCACGCTTCTGTGACTTGGCTCATACTGTTACCTATGCTTGGAATGCCCTCCCTATCTCTTTTCACCTGTTTAATTCCTATCTACCTTTTAATGCTTAACTCTCACGCACAGGTAAGTAATTTCTCTAGGAAACTGTAGCATGCCACATCCTGGTATAACTGTCTCAACAGACAGGTTAAACCAGGTTGAGGGTAACTGACGGGCCTCGAACACACCAGTGAATTAGAGGGATGTCTATCCCAAGCATGTCAAGACATTTCCAGCCTCCCTTTCCCCCCATGAAATGGATAAGTAAGAACTATTTGTTCCAATGGCCTTATGAAGATAGCTGAAGCAGACACTATGGAGTTACTTAGAGTTTGGTCATACATTGAAGACTCCCAAGTCTTCTCCTGTGTCCCAAACCATCAACAATCCTCTTGACTTTGTCTTGCCACTGAACTTCAATGACTGGAAGAAAGAGTGAGGTTGATGACTGTAGCTCTGCCTCACTTAAATTCAATTCATATGCAAGTTATCACCCTGTGATGTCATTGGTCCTCTTTGAAAACAAAGGCCAAACAACCCAAATACTATTTCTCCTCCATGAAGCCTTCCCAGAGTCTCCAGTTAGTAATGGCCTTTAGCCTTGGACCTCAAGTTTCAGAACTTTCTAATACACTTACTTTTTTTGGGAGGTATATGTGAAATCTTTGGGTTTTTTAATGTGAAGCCATGCAAAATGTATCATTAGCCTTGTTTTTTTTTTTAAAGATAAAAAGTAAGAGACATAAAGAAAATGAAATAAGTATGTTTCATTCTGTACTCAGAGTTCATCAGATTTCTCTCTGGAGGTAGATAACATTTTTCATCATGGGTCCTTTGAAATTAGCTTAGACTATTGTATTTTTAGAGTAGCTAAGTCTTTCAGAGTTGATCTTCCTTATAATATCACTGCTACTGAATTCACTTACTGATAATATCATCCTGTTAGGAGAAAATTACTAATCTTACTTTCCTTGATCTGTGGTAAATCTAGAGGAAATCTAGAGGAGGGTATGGCTTCCTCTCCCTCTCCTTCATGTTTCCAGAAGCATCAATGGGTGACTTGACTACCCTTCCTGGCAGCTGCCCTACGAGGCATCAAAGGACTGCAAGACCATTGGAGACGAGTTCTAAGACGCTCGCATTCGGAAGTATTGATGTATAAGATGACCAGTCTGGTGCTGGAAAAGAGAAGATTATTAAATCCCAGTCAAGTGGACCTTGGAAAGGGCTATCTGCTTATTAAGAGGATTGAGGGGAGATGCTCCTGACCCCTGAGAGAGACCTGTTCTTGTATGGAGTGTCAGGGGACAGGCAGAGGGGAGTGGAGATCACCAATCCTGGAGGGGCATGTTTCAGTGTAACCCAAATAGCCCATACTTCAACACTTGGGGCATTGTATGGCAATCCTAGGGCAATGATAAGAATTCCTTGTGACTTGGTAAGGAATCCAGGTCGAAACAGCTGAGATGTAGTTGACACAATGATATTTTTGGACCAACACCAGCAGCTGCTGCTGTCCCCCAAGGAGAAGCTCACAGATCCTGCTGGGTGCTGCATAAGACAAAGAGGTATTCAGGTCTAGGGATTTCTAGGGTGAGGGCCAAAAAAAAGGCACGTGCTGTCTTGGCTGAGGCATATAAGTCACCCATCTGTATTTGAGGTGTCAAGATATTTGGAGACACCCTGTTTCCCAGAGCTAAGGCCCAACAAACAGGCTGAGCTTGGCATAACAACAATCCTTTTCGCTCTGGATGATCTCACCCTCTGGCAAAATGTATAGTTTTGACCAGCACTGGGTATTCACTGAGGGATTTGTAATTTTTAGATTTGTTGGAACTCCCCCTATTTCCCAGGCACTTGAGAGCCAGAAGCAGGTGACATACTGCAGCCTAAAGCCATCCATCACATCTCTTGACATGCTCCTAATAATAAAAAGAAATGGGTGGTGTTGGCATTGGGATCCTGACAGTGCATATACTGGAAAAATACTAGTGTTATACAAATAGTTTTTGTTTCAGGGACCAGCCTGGGATGTTGAAATATATAGTGTAAATTCCCAGCCTATTCTCTTCATTCTATTTGATTCTGGGCTTAGTTCATTGTCCATTTGCAATGTCTTTTCCAGATACATAAAAATAATAACACTGGAGTCAGGAAGACCTGAGTTCAAATCTGGTCTCAGACACTTACTAGCTATGTGACCCTGGGCAAGTCACTTAACTGTGTTTGCCTCAGTTTCCTTATCTGTAAAAAAAATGAGCTGGAGAAAGAAGTGGTAAACCACTCCAGTATCTTTTTTTCTTTTGGCAAGGCAATTGGGGTTAAGTGACTTGCCCAGGGTCCCACAGCCAGTTAGTGTCAAGTGTCTGAGACTAGATTTAAACTCAAGTCCTCCTGACTCCAGGGCTGATGCTCTACGCACTGTGCCACCTACCTGCCCCCACTCCAGTATCTTTGCCAAGAAAACCCCATGGACAGTATTGATGTGCGGCAGTCCACATGGTAATAAATTAGACATGACTAAATAACTGAACAACATTTATGTAGCACCTTAATATTTGCAGAGCTTTTTATATCTGTTATCTTATTTGAGTCTTTCAATAACCGTGTGTGGTAGGTGCTATTATGGTTATTTTACAAATGAGATTTATTCATGTACACACTCCCTGGGTTGTCCATCCAAATGTATATCTTAATCTGGACAATAGGCATTCTTTGTCCATTTCTTTTTTTCTGATGTGGGTGGTGAGGCTGAATTCTTACACAAATATTCCCTTCCTCCAGCTTTCCAGTGCTTGTTCTGGGCTCAGTAACCTAGGACTGTGGTATAGATCAGTTCACCATGTTGATGATTGTACAGATACTTCCCTGGCCCTCACTGCCATGTATTTATTTTTGTCCCTAATTAGAATGTAAGTGCTTTGAGGTCACAGGGACTGTCTCACTTCTACATTTGTATCCCTGGTACATAGTAGACGTAAGACACAGCCCATGTGTGCTGCGTGCTGAGAAAATTCTTTTTCATTCATTCATTCATCAATTCATTCCTTTCCTTACCTTTCCCCATACTTAGTACATAAGAACTGGATTCATATTTGTTGCCTTACTCATAGGGATTATTAATGACTGAGCACCCGACAATCATGATGGTCTTGATTTAGGGAGATGTATCTGCCCCCAAACTAGGTGAGGCAGTAGAGTGCTGGGTCTGGAGTCAGGAAAACTTGAGTTTAAATTCAGCCTCAGATACTGGATGGGTGACCCTAGGCAGGTCACTTAACTTTTGTCTGCCTTGGTTTTCTCCACTGTAAAACAAGGACAGCAATGATATACCTCCCTTCCAGGGTTATTGTGAGGATCAAATGAGGTAATGTTTGTAAAGTACTTAGCAAATGCCTGGAACTTAGTAGGTACTTACTGGTTCCCTTTGCCTTCCCTCTTCTTGAGTATCTATGAATCTCATTTAGAGGTATTTCAGAGCCTTTAAGGCTATTCTGCTCTACACAGTCAAATGATTTTTAAAGAATAATGCAGTCACTATATTAAGTGTTATATCTGATACCTCCACATTCCCCCCCCCCCCCCCCCCGCCCAAAGTCTAGTCCTAAGGTCCCTCTGATGAGGTTTAGAGTTAGTAGAACTGGTTCAGGTGTGAAAGAATTCACTCAGATCTTCTATGTAACCATTGGAAGCTTTATTGACTCAAAAGCAGTATGGGTCTCCTAGCAGGAAAGCTAAGTGAGACTCCAATATTTGGGGGAGTTCTGCTTTTCTAGAATCATCAGAATGATGACGTAGTTTTAGAAGTTTTTATGGGGGTTAAAGGATTAGGGACAGGATGAGGAAGATGAATGATACAAGACAAGGGAGACGGGAAATTTTGTGACCCAGAATGGGGGGAGACAAGGAATTTTATGGTCTAGGAGAAGGGGGAAACTTTAAAGTATTTTAAGATAAGGGGAAGAGACTTAAGGATGCCTCTGGTTAGAGAATAAACTAGAGGCTTCACAAAGTTCTGGAAAAGCAACTCTTACCCTTAACTAAGGCACTGTTCATATCCCCATCAATCAAACTATAACACATGAAAATTCTAAAATAATGGTTGCTAACACTTACCCATATTCAAATGGGGTAAAT
The DNA here is from genome assembly GCF_028372415.1 of Notamacropus eugenii. Taxonomy (NCBI): domain Eukaryota; kingdom Metazoa; phylum Chordata; class Mammalia; order Diprotodontia; family Macropodidae; genus Notamacropus; species Notamacropus eugenii. The sequence continues at coordinate 412,763,974 of NC_092873.1, forward strand.
GCTGTCATTATTATTATATCCCAGATAAGGAAGCTGAAGTTGAGAAGGAGTTCATTAAGTAATTTCCAGAATCACACAATATCTGAACAGGATTTGAATAGTAGATCCATAAGCATCTATAAAATGATCTAGAGAAGGAAATGGTGAATCACTCCAGTATCTTTGCCAAGAAAACCCTAAATGGGGTCTCCAAGAGTTGGACATGACTGAAAAAACGATTGAGCAGCAATGACAGCGAAAATGGTCCAGGCATTGTGCTAATTACTGTGCATACAAAGAAAGGCAAAAGATGATTCCTGCCTTCAAGGACTGTCTATCTCTTTTGTCTGTTTGTATCCCCAGTGCTCAGCACAATGCCTGGTAAACAGTAGGCATTTAATAAATGTTGAGGAGAAGTCCAAGGAGGACCTTAATGTGACTGGGGTGACTGATCAAGGGTTGGAAACAGCTGGAGGCAATCAGGAGATATCAGATAATGGAGGGATTGGACGGGAAGCAGGTGGGGCCATCCAGAGCTAACAGACAATGGAGGGCCAGGTTAGGTTAAGGATAACAGATCTGAGTATGAAAGGACAGATTAAGTGGGAAGATTCAAGGAGGTTTCCATCCCCGTCAATGTAAGGATCTGTCCTGCTCTAACATTACAAAAATGACCTCACTTCTGCATCTCTCTCTCTCTGTCTCTCTCTTCCTCTCTCCCTCCCTCTCTCTCTCTCCCCCTTTTTGAAGAGGGGTGGAGTCCACTTTGGTCAAAGTGTTCAATTCCTCTGAACTCTACTTTAATAAATTTTCCCTGATACTTTTCAGTGTCAAGTGTGTTTCTAACATAGGTGAATACAAAATGCATACAAAGGAGATAAAAGGGAATACGGGAGTGGAAGGTACCATAGATTGGGGATCTGGGAAGTGCTTCCTGGAAAAGGTGCTGAATATGAATGAAACCAGGGATTCCATGAGGCAGAGATGATTCTAGATTCAGAGAACTGAAGAATGAAAGAGACCTCTATTTCAACCCTCTCATTTCTCTCCAGATCTGAGAGATTTTCTCTAATATAAGAAATATCTAACAGAAGACACACCCAACCATAACTGAACTGTCCCTATATTGTTGCCCATGTAATTTACGGTCCTGGGAAGAAATTCTTTAGCAACACTCCCTTCCGTGTATGACTCAAGAAGAAAGGGCGTTCACCCAAGTATGACATAATCCCAGATAGGGAAGGTTGGGCACTCTAGTTTTTTCTAACCCAGTCTTCCCTGGCTCTTTGGTGTAAAGTCAGGGTCTGTCCGGCAACTCTCTAATGTCTTCTGAAGACATTGCCTGGGGCCAAGTAAGGGAATAGTTACAAAATACCCCATGGGACAGATGGGCTATCCAATGGGCCACCCAGGGGTGTTGGCCTGGTCATGTCTTAATGTAGCTTTCCTGTTTCTGACTCCTCCTGAAGGCACAGATTACCTTGGAATCCTTTGGAAAGGAAAGGAATTTTCACATGCTGTACCATACTGTAATTCTTGGAGGTCTGGAGACTTGGGAGGAATTCAGTTCATATGCTGATCCAAATTCCTAATGACACAAAAATATGGTGTATATATGTTTTTAAAGTACTCCCCTCCACACTTCTCTCCACGCTTTGTAGATCTAAATTTAGACTGGAAAAACAAAAAAAATGAGCATTTAAAAATAATACCTTGAAATACCTATTAAAATTAATATCTTCAAAAGGTGCCCAAGTAACATCTCCTCAAGATAGTCTGAGTGTTTTGTCTTTCACCTAGCCTCCAGTAAGAACCAGGAAAGGTAGAAGGTCTACAGTCCCCAGATGAAAAGATTCAAAGGTCACTTCTAGTCTCCACTAGAAATTCATCCATTAGAAAGTCATCATTAAAAATGAGATGAAATGTATTATCCAGTTCTTTGAATGGATGGATGAACTCATGAACATTTATCTAGAACTTAACTGTATGCTAGAAGACATTGTACTAAATACTCTAGAGACAAATGTAAAAGTAAGAGAGTCTCCAACACCAAAAGAGCTCGTTTTCTACTAGTGTGAGGTAACCTAGAGGGGAGGCGGCCAAGAAAGACCATTTTGGTAACAATGGAAGTCACAATTGAAGCCTTAGATAAGTTAATTGACACACCCTTTCTAGGAAAAGTGATAATGTTGATTTGATCCTCTACTAGAGGTAGACGAGAGTAGGTGGAAAGTGCTGTACCTTCTTTTTAAGAGAGACTAGAGAACTCAGTGGATAGATTGCTGGGTCTGGGGTCAGGAAGATTCATCTTCCCAAGTTCAAATCTGGCCTCAGACACTTAACTTGCTGTGTGACCCTGGGTAAGTCACTTAACCCTGTTTGGCTCAGTTTTCTCATCTGTAAAATGAGTTGAAGAAGGAAATGGCAAAACATTTCAATATCTTTGCGAAGAAAACCCCAAATGGGGTCGCAAGGAGTCAGCCACAACTGAAAAAAAGCAATCAATGTCAATGAAAGTATCATATTCTAAAATACTGCATCTATGAAAGAAGTCTCCAACTAGGAGACTTTTTTTTTTTTTTTAAACATATTAAGATGGAAAATGCAATGTTACAGGCTGCTGGGTTTGGAGTCAAAAGAGACCAGGGTGAATCTCCATTGGCTCTCCCCTCCCCTCTCAGTTTCTGCCTAGCTCTCTGGGTATGATGAACATCTCTCTGAAACTTGATTTTCTCATGAACTGTCTTATAATACCCGCAGTGCTTGACTTCAAAGGACCTTTGCACTAAAACTCTGCACACTTTAAAATGTAAATGTTACTTATGATCGTTCCTAGGTAAGTCCAAGACCAACTCCCACTCGGAGGCTCTTCCCTCAGAATCCTTCAAATATTTGAGAAAGTTGAAACATGTTTTAAATTTGGGTGACTCTGGGACTTGCTGATGACTTGGGATGGGACCAAACATCCCAGGTAGCTCTGGTTTATAGGGACTACCTAAGGAGTGCCCCAGTTCAGAGTCGTACAGGGAGGCTGGCACACTTCTTGTTTCTGGGGATTGGGGGATACATGTTGGGGTTTCCCAGGCACATTCTCCTTCACATTGCCTGAAACATTTCTACCTTCTCATCTCTCTCTCCTGCCTTTCTTCCATTCCTATCTTTTGCAAGAAACCTGTCTTGATCTTACTTAGTGCTACTGCCTTTACTCCGTAGATTGTCTCTTAATTTATTCTGTGCATTTCCTGTTTGTTCAGAGTTGTTTGCATCTTCTTTCCCTCATTAGACCGTGAGCTTCTGTGTAGATCTGCTTCACTCATAGTAGGATCATAGGATTTAGATCTGGCAGGGACCTTTGGATTTACCTGGTGCAACCACCTCATTTTGCAGATGAAAAACAGAGACTGAGAGAAGTTACCTAACTTGTTCAAGGTCATACAGGAATTAAAGGATGGAGTCTGAATTTGAACTCAGGTATTTCCACCCTAGACCCATTGCTCATTCCACTGCATTAATTTGGGTTCAGTGCCTCCTCTGAGGAAGAAAGAACCTGTACATCCAAGAACATCTTTTATTTTAACCCAAAATTGGTATTTGTGACTTTTCATTGTGCTTTCTTATTTACCACACAGAATCAGCCAGTGCTCACATCTCTCAGGAAAAGACCTCTGAATGGAAAATAAACAGTGTTTTTGTACTTTCCAAAGCACAACTTTGTGGGACTTCCTTGTTCCTCAGAAAAAAAATGTTAAGATAAACAAATGGTTTTCCCTTAAAAATGAGTTTTAATGGCGCAATGAAATGTTCATGGCCAAAAATGTATTCCATTCTACTTAGGTCTTCCCCGCTTCCCCAATACCTCGGGGAAGGAGTAGGGCAGGGAGGCACATCTGCTGGCTGATGATGTGAGTAACATTGTCACAAAGAAAGGGCTTTGATGTGGTTTTGGCTCCACCAAGTGTCATAAGGAAGGATTGTTTCTCTCAAACCCCCAAATGCCATTTTCCCAGTAATAGTACAGGACTGAGTGGAGTTGGAAATTTCCCATTTAGAAGTGGTTGCTGTTTTTTCTGATGTGGTGCCCCCAGAGTTTCTGTGGTAGCTACTGTGTAACTTGCCTGGGCACTTAAAATACCTCTTTATTTCCCCTCAAGCTGTTTACAAACCTTAGCATTATATGCTCAAAACAAACTAGCCATTTAAAAGAGACATGCCTTCTCTTACTCCATGCCTCTGAACAGTCTGTCCTCCATGCCTGGAATGAAATGACCAGAACCAGCAAAACAATTTGCCCAATAACATTAGCATTGCAAACACAAACAACTTAGAAAGACTTAAGATCTCTGAGCCATGCCATGATCAACCATGATTTCAAGGACTGATACTGATCTAGGATAACCACTTCCTATCTAGGATAACCACTTCCTGACAGAAGTGATGAATTCAAAACGCAAAATGAGATAGATATGTTTAGACATGACCAACGTGGGAATTTGTTCTGCTTAATTGTGTGTATTTGTTACAAGGCTTTTAGTGGTTTTTTAAATTAATTTTTTAAATTTAAATTTAATTTTAGAATTTTTAATTTTTTAAAATTCTAAATTAGGGGTGGATAGAAAGAGAGAAAATAAATGCTTGTTAATTGAAAAAAGAAAAAAAGGGAATGAATGGGTTATACAAAGACATGTAGATGGCACAGTAAATATAACTCTGAGCCTGGAGCCTGGAAGACCTGAGTTCAAATTCAGTTTCAGAGTTTTTTTTACTGTGGCATCCTAGGCAAGTCATGTAACTTCTGTTTGCCTCAGTTTCCTCAACTGTAAAATGGGGATAATAATAGAAACTACCTCTCAGGATTGTTGTGAGGATTAAATGAGATAGTATTTGTAAAGCACTTAGCACAGTGCCAGGCACAGAGTTGGAGCTTAATAAATGCTTATTTTCTTCCTTCCTTTTTATTATATCCTTCATCTTAGGACCTAGATTACCTCATACTTCCTTCAAAATGTGGGCACTCGAGCTCCACCTGTAACTCACCCACTAAGGGCAAAAGTGATGGAGGTGGGATGATGACAGAAAAGGTATAATAGGACAGTTCTGTAATCTATTTGAGAGCAATTAGGCAGCACAGTGGATAGAGTACCAGGCCCGGAGTCAGGAAGATTCATCTTCACAAGTTCAAATCTGGCTCTGACACTTACTAGTTGTGTGACCCCGGGCAAGTCACTTAACCCTGTTTGTCCCAGTGTCCTCATCTGTAAAATGGCAGGATCTCTGCCAAGAAAATCCCAAATGGGATCACCAAGAGTTAGAGATGACTGAATAACAACATACTCTGAATAAATATAGTATTAGTGTGGTACAAAGAAAAGTGTGCTGAGTTTGGGAGATAGAGGACCTGCTTACAAATTGTGTCTCAGATAATACTGGTCTTCCCTTGGGCATATTACTTGAATTCCTTAGTAACCTCAGTGGCCCTAGGTCTACTCTAGATTCATGATATGCCTTCTTTGCTTTCTGCATGCATTCATATGGGTGAATCTTGTCTAGTCTCTTATAACCAAAGTTCCTTCAACTGGAAGCAAGTATCTGTTAATTGTTAGACAAGCTTATAAATAAATTTATTCAGTCTAAGAGTTCACTGGTAATCCACTGGACTGGACTGTGGATTGATCTTTTTTCTACCAACCTGGAGAACACACCCTTAATACGTGTTAATTAACACTAAATATCTGTCTCTGGTACCTTGGAGAAAGTTGTATCCCTCTAGAGGATCCACATATTAAAAGACAACTCTGTCTCTCTGGGAGTTCTGCTTCTCAAATCCAGCTTTTTAAAGAGATTGAATGGAATTTTTTAGTATTTAATTTTATGCATCATATCTATATCTTTCTAGGGATTAGGGGATTTTAAAAATAGCTCATTCAAACCAAATATCTTAATTTTCTATTAGGAATTGTGGTACCTTATGTTTTGTTAGGATTGGTGCCCAGAACATGATTCTAGCCAAAGCCAGCCCCAGGAAAAATTGTGAAGTAGGTACAATTTTGGGTTCCCAGCCCCATTTGGGGTTTTCTTGGCAAAGATACTGGAACGATTTGCTATTTCCTTCTCCAGCTCATTTTACAGATGAGGAAACTGAGGCAAACAGTTAAATGACTTGCCCAGGGTCACACAGCTAGTAAGTATCTGATACCAGATTCGAACTCAGGAAGATGAGCCTTCCTGACTCCAGGCCTGGCACTCTATCTACAAGCCTATATAAAATCTTAAACAAAAGGAATGCAGTTCTAACATATTTGGAGTATTCTTTTAACAAGGGAGGGAAATATTTTTCAGGTAGTGGGTTTTCCTAGTGACTCTGTGTAATGCATAGGAGTCCAGTCCAGATGAAAATCATTATCACTCAGAGATAGCTTTAACAAACTCTATTGCTACTCACAAGAGCAGGAGGAAAGTAGTTGCTAGCAGGACAGCCATGGCCTGTAAGGCCAAAGTGGGCTGAATAGAGGGATTGGGGGTGCGTGGGACAGTCACTCTCCACTTGAAGACTTTGATACCCTCAAGGTTTGACCTTATGTAGCATTTTAGATAAAGAGCCAATATGATATCAAAGTGAAACTGCCTGCCCAGTTCTCCATAGGACCAATAAAATGGAAGTATTTTCTAAATTACCTTATAAGGATGTTGGAATGCAGAACCTGGAAGTAGGAATGAAGACGAGGGAAGCAAGAAAGTTAACTCTAAAGATATCATTCCAGTGAGAGGCTTGTAATGGAGGATTGGGGCTGTATCAGTCAGACTATTTTTTATTAGCACACACCTTGAAAATAGCACTAGTCCATCAAGTATTATCTGGCAGTGAGGTGGCTCCACAATGAACAGAGTGCTGGGCCCAGAGTCGGGAAGACTCATTTTTCTGAGTTCAAATGCAGCCTCAGATACTTACTGGCTGCATGGCCGTGGGTAAGACATTTAACCCTGTTTGCCTCAGTTTCCTCATCTTTACAATAAGCTAGAGAAGGAAATGGCAAGTCACTTCAGCGTCTTTGCCAAGAAAACCCCAAATGGGGTCATGAAGAGTTGGACATGACTGAAAAAATCAACTATTATGACTAGCCTTGGTTCTAGTTATATTTTAAAGTGTTTATATTTTAATTTCCTTTTGGTGGTGCTTTGAAATCATGTTTCATCTCTTATGGTTGCTTCAGTGATGGGTAGACAGAATTAATTTAATACATTATTTTAAGAGTTCTGGGGGGCGGAGCCAAGATGGCGGAGTGAAAGCAACAACTCACCTAAGCTCCTGGACAAACTCCTCTGGATATCTCTGAAAGGAGAATCTGACCAAACTTTGGAGGTACGGAATTCAGTGGGTGACAGACTTTGACAGATTCGGAGCCCAGGTTAGACTGGAAGGTCCACGGGAAGGATCTGTTCTGCGGGGGGTGAGCCCCCAGTGCACAGCGCAGCACGGTCAGTGCAGCAGGGAGGAAGGGACCTGAGAAGCCTGAGAGTGGCGGGTGGAACCAGCGGAGCAGGAGACCAGCCAAACTGAGCTGGTGAGAGCCGCTGAGCGCCAGATAGCAGCACAGCAGCCCTTGAAACCTTCAGCCTGAAGAATAAACTTCGGTAAGTCACCTACTTGAATTTCCGGGAGCCAGGATGGCGGAGTGATCAGTAAATGCCCCTGATGACCGTGAAAGAACCATAAAATATTTCCCCAGAAAAATCCTGGATCAGCGGGAACAGCAGAAGGGGGCAAATAGTCTCATAACACCAGAGGCTAGGAAAATAGCAAAGGGGGATTCTTCCTACTGTGGCGGAGGCGATCCGGAAGGACAGAGGACCCAGGGCAGAGAAAATTCGCACTGAGACCCAGGCAAGCCTCAGCACCGGGAGAGGAGCCCCAGGACAGGTGGGAACACGCATTAGCATCTAGGCGTGCCCCAGCCCTCCAGGGGAAAAGGGAAGACAATAGGGAAGCTGGGATCACCATCCCCTGACCTTGCCTTTGCCTCAGGTCAGCTGAGGAGATCTCCTGTGACCAGACCACCCCTCCCACACACCTAACAAGCTAACCCCAGGGTTGATCTGGGAAACAAAAAAAAAAATATTTTAAGAGTTCTGAGATATTATCAATGTGGATAGGCACACTACTGGAGCAGATTTCAACTCTATTTTATCTTCTCATCCTTTGTAATTCTTGTTCCCATTCTTCTGTAGATCCTCTCCAGAGAATTTGTCCATGCTAGGGCGTGAACGTGCTGGAAATCTTATTCTATGGTGGTGATGATGATGATGATAATAACTAGCGATAATATAAGTGCTTCATGGCTTATGAAATACTTTATTAATATCTCAATCTGTCCTCACAGCATCCCTGAGAGATTGGTGCTCTTATTATCCCCATTTTATAGATGAGGAAACCGAGGTAGCTAGAGGTTAAGTGACTGCCCAGGGTCACACAGTTAGTGTCCGAGGCCAGATTTGAACTCAGGTTTTCCTCACTCCACAACCAGCACAGCACCACTACCTAGCTGCCTTCAATTTGAATTTTTAAAAAAATTTTTTTTAAAATAATGGTATCTGTTATCCATGACTTTTTCTAAATGACCCGCCCTCCTCCTTTCCTGATCATTTGTTTCCTGAATGATATTTTTTGTGGTCCCTCTTGCCTGCTGGCCAGCATTAGAAACATATTGCAGCCTACTTTTACCTACCATGTTTCTCTCCATTGATCTTTGTCTCCTAAGCAGTCTTTAGTTACTGTTATCCAAAAGATCCTCAACCACATAGAATCACTGGGAGACCATTTGTGTCAGGGATCATAGGATCATAAATCCAATCTCTTCATCTTATGCACGAGGAAACTGAGATCCACAGACTGTAAAGTGACTTGCCCAGGGTCACACAGCTAGCAAATGTCTGAGATTTGAATTCATATCTGATGTCAAGTCTACTATCAGCTACACCAAAGGGGCAACTTGGGACCATTAAAAATATTTAACAGTTTTTCCAGTTGTAATACTGCCCTCTCTCTTCTTCCTCTTCAACTCTGGATACAACTCTGAATACCTTTAGGACCTGTTTCAGATATATGTACTGACATACTAGATCAATGGACTGGCTTTCCTAGTAAATATTATAATAGCCAATAAGCATTTATCCAGAGCCTGTCATGAGTCAGGCACTGTCCTAAGTGCTAGGGATATGAAGAAAGGTAAAAGACAGTTCCGGCTTTCAAAGAGCTGAAAGTCTAATGAGAAAGACAACATAAAAACAACTACATACAAACAAGATATATAGGATAAATTGGAAATAATCCACAAAAGAAAGGTACTAGCATTAAGGGACATTGGAAAGGATTTCCTGCAGAAGATAAGATTTTACCTGGAACTTGAAGGAAGCTAGAGAAACTAGGATGCGAAGATGAGGAGGGAGAGAGCTCTAGACATGGAGGACAGCTAGTGAAAATGCTCAGCCAGAAGATGGAGTGTCTTATATGAGGAAGTCCATTTCTCATCCATTTAGTATTTCTTATATGGATTGTTAGGTCATTTTTTTTTTTTTTTTGGTGATTAGTTCTTATTGAGAAACCTCTGTATGTTCTGGGCTTTGATGCAATCACACAGTGACATTCATAGAAAGATACACTCAGGAGACCTTACTATTAATAGAGAATCATTCTTTCATTTGGACTCTCTTTAGAACATCATGCACAATAGTGATAAATACGTTTGGCAAATGTATACCTCTTTGTTTTGTGGCTTATTTGAAGTTAGTATTTAGAGGATTATTACTTAGTAATCAGAATATTAGTAACCAGAGGATCTCAATAGTTGCATTTATCTACAATTCTTAGCTTTATTGATTTAGAGTTGGAAGGGAACTGAGAAATCATTGAGCCTAACTCCTTCATTGTACAGATAGGACAAATGAGGTAGGGTGATATAGCTAATAAGTATCTGAGGCAGAATTCAAACTTAAGGCTATCTGTCTCCAAGTCCAGTGGTATATCCACTACATTGCATGTTAATGGAGCACCCTGTTAAATTTAATTAGGAACAGTTAAGGTCTGTGTGCTTCCTTTCTTTGCAGCTTCTGGGTGTATATGTTAGATAAACAATTATGAATTCCATTACAGTCACTTTGAGCTTCCAGTTAAGAGAATATTTAACATTAAGTAGAGGTTGGACTCTTTGACTTAATTTATATTTCTATGTATAATTGTATACATATATGTATATGTGTGCACAATATGTCACATACATACTATACATAGGTGCTTGCGTGCATACACATATGCACACAAATGTATACATAAACACACATATATGTATATATAAACACACATACATAGTTCATCTCTGGCCTCTTTGTGGTTAAAGCAAAATTCAGTTGACTGGAAATACTCAAGTAACGAAATAGATTATATTATTGTGTCTGTGGATAGATGAGCACCAGGAAGAGAAGGTGGAGGAAGAGCTCACCCAGAGACAGGAGACAGGAGTTGTTGAGAAGGTAGGTGCCCTAATCATATCATGCATCTTTCTAAGATACTTTGCTGTAGCCTAGTCTTGGCTTCTTTCTCCTATTGCTTGCTGTCCTTCGGCCGTTGGTTTTTTCCTAGATCAGTTGTGTGTAAGCTCACTCCTTCATACCTTTACTATCTCTATTTAGTTCTGAGATAGCATCTCTTTTCATAAAAGTTCCTTAGCAGATGACCAAGTCTCTCACACAATAGCTTTGATTGACTCATGGTGGTTTACAGGCTCTGTTCATACATAGTTCAGGTTGATTGATTCAAATGGTATTCTTACCTAATCAATGTAATTACTTTTAATTGGGTAAGATAGTAAGTGGAGGGCTGGCTAGGTGGTGTAGTAGATAGAGTTTCAAGCCTCGAATCAGGAAGACTCCTCTTTCTGAGTTCAATTCTGCCCTCAGACACTCATAAGCTGTGTGATCCTAGGCAAGTCAATTAGCTTTGTTTGCTTCAGTTTCCTCATCGGTAAAATGAACTGGAAAAGAAAATGGCAAAGCATTTCAGTATTTTTCTCAAGAAAACCCCGAATGGAGTCAGGAAGAGTTAGACATGACTGAACACAGTAAGAAGGGGATCCTCAGCCTTGCACTTCTATAGGCACAAGAGTTTGTTTGTAATCAACAGAAAATAAACAGTGATATCTCTTGTCCTCTACGCTCTTTGGTCAGTTGTATAAATGTACAAGTGTGGTCTGCTGTAGAAAAATCATTTTGTGAAAGCCTGTTTTCTTCATATATTTTCATCAAGGATACTCGACATGTATATAGATCAATTTCTCTCAAAACTAATTAAAAAAATTTCCATTACTGACTTTCCTTTGAAAGCCAAAGTGATGTGGTGCAAATGTATCAAGTATTAGGCCTGTGGGGAGTGTGTATCCCACAACACTTCTGAGTGAAGTTTGAATTAGATTAAAATGTATTTCTCATCTGATTTTAATATGTTGATGTATTAATAAAAATATATGTAAATGAGTTGTTTTCTAAGTCAATATGTGGCCTGCAGGGATGCTTATGCATGATTTAATGGCTATTGTTTCAATTTGACTTTGAAACTACCGGCATAGTAAATGGAGAAGTTGTCTTGGATCTAGAAAGACCTAACCAGTAGTATTCTGGTAAATGTCAAAGTCTATTAAATTTCTAATCTGCAGTGTTAGCATTTTTTCTATCACTTTCTTAAATCTACAGAATCAACAAAACAATAAAACAAGCCCTGATCTGTAATATTTGCTTATTTTTGAGGTGTAAATACTCACATTGAAAATTTAACAGCTGTCTTTCAAAACTGGTACTAGCCGTTTCCAGCCCACCCCTGGTCCTAACTGTGTAACTCTGGGCAAGTAACTTAAGGACTCAGTGTTTGTTCTAGGTAACTCTTTAAGACTAACCTGTGGAGAAGGTGCCAATGTACATAGGTAGAAGGGATTTCTTCATCCAGGAATTCTATCAATGAAATTTAAGATATAGATAGTTCCTATTCTTTTGTCTTTGTGATTTTAATCCTTTTCCTCCAATCTAACCCTCCTTTGTGACAAAAACAATTAAGCAAAATTATTCCATACATCTGACAACATATACAATTATCTGTGTTAGCAGATTTTTATTTCTATGTCTTGAAAAAATAGCCATGCTTTATTAATGTGTTCTCCAAGGCATTTATTACTTTTTTTTTCAGCTATTCAGGGTTTAACTTCCTTTTAGTGATTTTTTTCATCTTGTTTCAATAATTTTCATGAAAATATTATAAAGGAAAGGGAAAATATGCATGTATTAACACCTGCTTTGTGCAAATAGGATCATTTATAATCATTATTATGCATTTCTTACTATTTACTAATTACTCTTATTTACAATAATTATCTCATTTGATCTGCACAACTGTTTTTCAACCCCCGTGGACCATAGCACACCAATACATATTTTTTGAATTTTTTTTGATAAAGATACTAGAGTGGTTTGCCATTTCCTTCTCCAGTGGATTAAGGCAAACAGAGATTAAATGATTTACCCAGGGTCACACAGCTAATAAGTGTCTGAGGCCAGATTTAAACTCAGCTCTTGCTGACTCCAAGGCTTACTCACTGAGCCATTTAGCCACCTCTCTTTCAAGTTTAGGTACTACTGTCATCCGCCTCAGACACTTGACAGTCACTAGCTGGGTGACCTTGGGCAAGTCACTTGACTCCAATTGTCTCATCCTGGGTCATCTCCAGTTATCCTGGCAAATATGTGGTCACTGGATTCAGATAGCTCTGGAGGCGAAGTGAGGCTGGTGACCTGCATAGCCCTCCCTCACTCAAAACAAAGTCAAATGCAAATCATGTCATCATTTTTCTGATGGCATGGTCTTCTTCGGCAATGGACGGACACACACACTATTGGGGAAACCGAAGTGAGCATAGGTTAAGTGTGCTTAACAAACACAACCCATAGTTACAAAGATAGGAAATTTCTGATACTAGATTTGAATTTAGGTGTCTGGAACTCCAGGCCTAGCATTCTATCCACTGTACCACCACCTGCCTGCTAAGAAAGTAGGCACGTGGGACAGCAATTGTTTATGGCTTCTTGAACACCTTTTTTTGCATAGTCATATTTTCTATTCTTTTGGTCTTTTCCCCTCCTGAGCTAGTTTTCACAATGGTTCATGAGGTTTTCAAAGTCATACTACTTTTAACACCCATCTCCTCATGGTCTAGTCTAGCTGCTTCTGCTGACTTTGTCTCCTTAAGGGATATTTCTATTTCCTTGTATACTGAAGTGCTAAGACCCAAATGTGGCTGTTCCTCTATTGCTAATAATCAAAAAGATTACTGTTGAAAAACACTGGCAGGCATGTTCTATTTTCCAGCTGTCATTTTGCCAGCTTTACCTACCAACGCTCTCGGGATCTTATGGCATTCTAAACATTTTTCAAACTTCATTCTCTCCCGTTTGCCTCTAGGCTAAAATACAGACGCCTCTGTTTCACACTGAAATCCTTCAGGGTCTGGCTCCAGTCTGCCTTTCCTTTAACTTATTCTATAATTTATAATACATATTTGTTTTTATAATATTTATATGAATATATATTTATGATATGTGTAGCAAATAAGACAAATATTTCTTGTTATTTCTTTTATTTATTTGCATAATAATAATACTTATTATTACACATTACTTGTCTTCATGAACCTTCCATTTTAGCCAAACTGGTTTTCTCGCTGTTCTTTCTACGCCACAGTCAATCTCTTATCTCTGTGCCTTTTTGCTGTATATCTGGAAACCCCTCCCCAATAGCAAGTAATAATGACTGGCATTTACGTAGCACCTTAAGGTTTGCAAAGTACTTTACCAGGATAGCTAGGTGGCACAAGTGGATGGAACGTCAGGCCTGGAGTTAGGAAGACTCCTCTTCATGAGTTTAAATCCGGCTTCAGATACTTACCGATTATGTGACCAATTTGGTCCTCTGGGGACAAAAACGACAACAGCAAAAATAATTGTCACACTGGGCAAGTCACTTAATCCTCTTTTGCCTCAGTTTCCTCATCTGTAAAATGATCTGGAGAAAGAAATGGCAAACCATGCCCTTATCTTTGTCAAGAAAACCCCAAATGGGGCTATGAAGAGTCAGACATGACTGAAATGACTGAACCACAACTAAGTGCCTTACACGTATTGTGTCGTTTGATCCTCACAGCAACCCTGGGAGGTAGATGCTACTATTATCCTTATTTTACAAGTGAGGAAACTGAGGCCAAAAGAGTTTAAATGACTTGCCTAGGGTCACACAGCAAGTCAATTACTGAGGCAGGTCTTCCTGAGCTAAGCCATTCCGCTGCCTTTTCACTTCTGTCTCTCGACAACCTTGAAAACTCATGAAGCCTTTCATCATTTTGTGATTTTGGTATTTCCTATTGCCTCTCCATCAGAAACTTACTTTGCATTTACTTTGCATGTATTTACATATCTGTGTATTACTCATAAGCTCCTTGAGGGAAGGGATTGTTTCATTTTTTGTTCTTACATCTCCAGCCTCTAGCAAATGCCTGGCACACAGGAGGCTTTTAATAAATACTTGTTCATCAATTGATTAGATGTTGCATTCGCTACTTTTCTATTATCATAAGGACTGGTCAGTGAGTTTGGTGTCCATAGGCTTGTGCAGAGTTCTGTTGATGCAGTTTCCCACATGGAAGAGCTTGGGGAGTCTGCTTCTGGGTGCGTTGGAATGATGGAGCGTCTTGGAGAGATTTTGGAGCATGCTCAGGCATTCTGCAATTTGTTCTAGCCTGCTACCTGGGTTAGCAGCCTCTTTGGCTATGGTTGACAAATTAAAATTTAGTTTTAGTATTAAAAAGATATTATTCATCCTTGGCCTTTCTTGGCTTGACAACTTTTGCTGACTTCTTGGCTGATGGCATCCAGTAAGAGACAGTGTTATAAAGTGAGAAGTCTTATGCCATCTCATCTGAGGCTGACGTGTGGCCACATGAATATGGACATCAGTTCTTGGTATACCTTGCTGTTTGTTGGAAGTTATGACCCTGTGAGTTTTGAAAGATCAGGAGAATGAACTATCTGGGAGTTCCAGGATCCAGGAGTCCTGGAGCACAGTCCACACCAGGTTTGGCAGCCAGCCCAGTAACGAAACCCCAAGGAATGTAGAGTGATCTTCAGGACTCAGCCCATCTGTATCTGAGGTTAGGATTCTTCTGGTATTCTGACTCTGGATGTATATTTGAGGAGATCAATGCTATATATAGAAACTGTGTTAATTCTGAGCCTACTTTCCCCAGAGACAGAAGCGATGTAGGGGAAAGTGTTTTCTCAAGTGTTGGGGAGAACGATTTGTACTTCTATTATTGCTACATCTTCAAACTAAATACTCCTTTATAAAAGCTAGTTAATATTAATGGAAGTTGATATTAAATGAAGGTGAGACACATCACTGGTGGCTAATGATGGAGAGGAACACACCGAGAATGGGAACTTGAGCCAATGGCATTAAAGGGGAAACGATGCGATAGAGATGTAGTAGTCTGCTTTGGGATAGAGCCCAGAGAGATACTTGCTGCACTGTATTTTATCAGGTGATACTGTTAATTACCTTCTGCCATCCTCATCTAGAATATTTTATAAGCAAGTCTGCATTCTTAA
This sequence comes from Notamacropus eugenii, assembly GCF_028372415.1. Lineage (NCBI taxonomy): Eukaryota > Metazoa > Chordata > Mammalia > Diprotodontia > Macropodidae > Notamacropus > Notamacropus eugenii. The sequence continues at coordinate 412,779,643 of NC_092873.1, forward strand.
CTGCTATTGCCTTTGGATGCCATCTTGCTCTGTACTAGCAAGAAGAGCAAATGTTTGCGGGCTGAGGCCACTCAAGTTCTTTTTTCTTCTCATTGCGGTGATTGTATTAAGCAAATGACTCAAGGCCAACATCTTTGCTTTTTCCCATTTTCTATTTTGACAGTTTATTTGAATAGGTCAGTTTGAGTTGGTTGGAGTTGTATGCAGGGTCATCTCCTCATTATGCTGTGTGGATTTTGACCTTTACTCCAACAAGTGAGTGATATGAGCACACATAGGCTGCTTATTCCGATATCATTCCAATATCAGTAACTAGGCATTTCTTGTTCATTAAGATACAGTTTCAGTTTTGTGGTGGTTTTTGAATATATTTCAATGATGAATGATATTTGTCAAATCTAACACCTTTCTACTGTCTTCTTAAAGGAAGTAGTCATGATATGGACTTGAAGTGGCTATAGGTTTTTGGACTCTAAACTGAACTGGATTGTCTAATGTATCTTTTCTTCCCCCAATTTTTCCTTTTACCCTTGCACTCTTTATTTCTCACCAGTCTGTACTCAGAACTTCTCCATCCTGACCCCATATGGGTATCTTCCTTCCTTCCCCCCACCTGCAATTTTATGCATTGTCTTCCCTTATTTGAAAGTAGGGACAGCTAGGTAGTGCTGTGGGGCCTGAAGTCATCAAGATTGGAGTTCAAATCCAGTCTCAGACATCTAGTAGCTCTGTGACCTTGGGTGTCACTTTTTCCTTGTTTGCCTCAATTTCCTCATCTACAAAATGAACTAGAAGGAAATAGAAAGCCACTTCAGTATCTTTTCTGGGTAGGTAATTCTTGGTTTTAGTCCTAGTTCCTTTGACTTCTGGAATATCATATTCCACACCCTTTGATCCCTTAATGTAGAAGCTGCTAGATCTTGTGTTATCCTGATTTTATTTCCACAATACTTGAATTGTTTCTTTCTAGCTGCTTGCAATATTTTCTCCTTGACCAGGGAACTCTGGAATTTGGCCACAATGTTCCTAGGAGTTTCTCTTTTTGGATCTCTTTCAGGTGGTGATCGGTGGATTCCTTGAATATTTATTTTGCCCTCTGGTTCTAGAATCTCAGGGCAGTTTTCCTTGATAATTTCATGAAAGATGATGTCTAGGCTCTTTTTTTGATCATGGCTTTCAGGTAGTCCCATAATTTTTAAATTGTCTCTCCTGGATCTATTTTCCAGGTCAGTTATTTTTCCAATGAGATATTTCACATTATCTTCCATTTTTTCATTCTTTTGGTTTTGTTTTGTGATTTCTTGGTTTCTCATAAAGTCATTAGCCTCCATCTGTTCCATTCTAATTTTGAAAGAACTATTTTCTTCAGTGAGCTTTTGAATCTCCTTTTCCATTTGGCTAATTCTGCTTTTGAAAGCATTCTTCTCCTCATTGGCTTTTTGAACCTCTTTTGCCAATTGAGTTAGCCTATTTTTAAAGGTGTTATTTTCTTCAGCATTTTTTTAAGGTCTCCTTTAGCAAGGTGTTGACCTGCTTTTTATGCTTTTCTTGCATCTCTCTCATTTCTCTTCCCAGTTTTTCCTCCACCTCTCTAAGTTGATTTTCAAAATCCTTTTTGAGCTCTTCCATGGCCTGAGCCCATTGAATATTTATTTTGGATGTTTGGGATACAGAAGCCTTGATTTCTATGTCTTTCCCTGATGGTAAGCATTGTTCTTCCTCATCCAAAAGGAAGGGAAGAGATATCTGTTCACCAAGAAAGTAACCTTCTATGGTCTTATTTTTCCGCCCCTTTTCTGGGCATTTTCCCAGCCAGTAACTTGACTTCTGAGTGTCCTCTCCACACCCACCTCTCCTCCAGATCTGCCCAGGTAGTGCTTAGGGTCTGAGATTCAAATGCTGCTTCCTAGCCTCAGGGCTTTCAGTGGGGGTGGGCTGCTATTCAGTGTGAGATTAAGTTCAGGTGCTCAGGGGGTTTATGCGGAGACCTTCAACAATGATCTGGGCTCCTGCCTGCTTTGGGAGCCCTTGTCCGCTACTGCCTCTGCTGCTGCCTCCCGAGGGGGCCTGAGTTATGGGGACACCCTACTCCCCTCTCGCTGGCCAAAAAGACTCTCTCACTGACCTGTGCTGCTTGTGGGTGGAGGGACCTGTGTGACTGCTGGAGATTCTGTCCCTGAAGCCTGCTCGGATCTGCTCCTCTCGGTGCCTTGCAGCCAAGGCAGGGCTGGGCTCTGCTCCGGGTCCAGTGCGCCATGGACCCCCCCACATCAGTTTTTCAGGTCTCTCTGGAACAGAAATCTCCTCTGTTCTGTTGTTCTGTGGCTTCTGCTGCTCCCGAATTTGTTGGGAGTTCTTCTTTACAGGTATTTTATGGGCTGTGGGTTCGGAGCTAGCGTATGTGTATCTTTCTACTCCGCCATCTTGGCTCCTCCCCAGTATCTTTGCTAAGAAAACCCCAAGTGAGGTCAGGAAGAATCTGACATGACTGAGCCACCCCAACAACAACATTTGAATTCAGTCTCCTTGAGGGGCAGGGACTGTCTTTTTGCTTGTATTTCTATTTCCAGTGCTTAGTGCAGTCCCTGACACATAGAAAGTGCTGACTGAAAGCCTGCCTGTCTTTGCAATGAAATCCAGAAATATAAAATTATACACTGACTTGGTCTGAAGGATCTTGCCAAATTTTTCATAGACCTCTCTTACCTCTTCAACCTTTGTAGATGAATGGACTGTAATTAATACTGATGCTCCTATTATCACGAGCACTAGCAAGATGGAATGACCAAGTATCCCAAGACTCATTGGACAACTCTCTGCTTAGCTTCTCCAAAGGAAAAAATCTGTGAACCATCATTCCATTGGGCTGCTATATCCTTTTGTCTTCCAGTTTCATTTAGAGCAAAACATGAATATTGATGTAGTTGAGTTCTTCCAAGAACATATTGATCACTGGATGAATACCTCACATTTAGTAAACCAGTAGTTTAAAAATATTATGACAGTTCATCAACTGTGTGATTCATAGCCTGCTTTGTCCCCTTTCCCATAATCCCATCACAGTCACTGAAGAAACAGAAAGGATACCATTCATTGGGTTAGAGGAAATTTCACATTTTCTTTGTTTCACGGATTGTCATAGTCAAAGAATTCATTCCTTAGTACTTTTGGGGATGAACCTTTTTGAACTTAACTTGGTGGTAGATTCAGTGTGTTGTCAGGACCATATCTGACTCTTTCCTACCATGGAAGAGACCCACAGAACTTATACTCTGTTGGCACAGCATTTGAGAATCTAAGGACACCTCCCTATCATGATGAAGTACCAGAGTAGGGTTTTGTGAATTATAAAATCAGACTTTTAGGTTAGAAAACCTTCAGAAATCGTCTAGTCCAGTCCTTCACATGACATAAAAACCTCTCCTACAATATCCATGACAAATGGTCATCCAGTCTCTGGATATCATTAGTGTTCAGGGAACTCATTATTTCTCAGAGCAGTCTATTCCATTTTTGGTTCTCTTATATTAGCAGGAAGTTATTCATTCTGTAGAGAATATGAATGTCAAAAAGAAGTGTCTCCACAGAGACCATTGGGACTGGGATAATTTCTGTTTGCTTTGTGGTCAGCAAGTCTTCAATGAGTTGGATTACAGATGAGAAGTTGGTCACAAGAATGGCGTGCTGAGTTTTTACAGGCAGAAGGAGAGACAGAGAAATGGCAGCTGGGATCATACAGACACAACTTTTCCTCTGCTGATGTCATTGTAAGATTTGTGACAGTCAGTCAGTAAGCACATTGTTGGGCATTTGAACAATACTCCTTTGGGATTTCAGGGATAGATGCACAAAAAGGAAATGGAAAGGGAATACACATTTATATAATTCCTACCATGTGGCAGGCACTGTGCTTAGTGCTTCACAAATATTATCTTGTTTGATCCTGTCCACCCATGAAGCTCACTTCTCAGAATGCAGAGGAGTCAAAGCTGGGTTGAAAGCAGAAAAGTTTTATTAGGAGCAAAACCAGACACTACTTCTTAGGCCCCATTGTGTGTGTGTTTGTCTTTCGTTGCTGAAGAAGACCATACCATTAGAGAAATAATGACATGACTTGCACTTGACTTTGTTTTGAGTGAAGGGGGACTGTGCAGGTTACCAGCCTCACTTCTCCTCCAGAGTCATCTGAATCCAGTGACCAGATAGTCATCAGGATGATTGGAGATGACCCAGGATGAGACAATTAGGGTTAAGTGACTCACCCAAGGTCACACAGCTAGTGAGTGTCAAGTGTTTGAGGTGAGATTTGAACTCAGGTCCTCCTGGCTCCTGCACTGGTGCTTTATCCAGTGCACCACCTAGCTGCTCCCAGGCCCCATAGTACAAGGCACAAAGGAGTCCACAGTCCAGAAGAGGCAGAGAAGATTTATACTTGAAAACCATAAAGGGGCAGTTTAGGGAGAGTTTAGGAAAAAGAATGGACAATCTTTCCCAGGAACAGGTGGACATAGAAGCAGGATGTTTTTCAGGAACAACTGACCCAGGCTGCTTTGGGCCAGTTTTTTTTGGGGGGGTGGTACATCTCAGCCAGCAAATAACAGCACAGGTATCTGGGAGTGAGCAAGATTTTGGCTCACTGTAGGATCCTGATTGGCTCCTTTCAGCAAATAGGCTTACTCTGTGTCCAGTGCATGTGCCTGATAAGGTAACTCATAGAAAACAGACATATTAATTTCAGCGGGGCTTCCACAATCATCACAATAACCATTCAAGGTATATACAATAATGACAACAGCAAGAAAGACATTTATATATCACTTTAAGGTTTGAAAACCACTTTACAAATATTATCTCATTCAATTCTCACAAAAGTCCTGGGAGGGAGGTCCTATTATTATTTCCATTTTACAGATGAAGAAATTAAGGTTGACAGATGTTAAGTGACTTGACCAAGATTACTCAGCTAGTATCTGAAGCCAGATTTGAACTTGGGTCCTTCCCCCACACCAGACCCAGTCCTCTGTCCGTTGTACCATCTAGCCCCTGGGATAAAGTTCCAGACCCTGTACTAGAGGGAGCAATGACGTTAGCAGAAGCCCAGCACCACTGACGTGACTAAAATTATCCCTTGTGCGAGCCATTCCCTATCAAGTCTCATGAGTACCAGCTAACACACTTTTGTGTGTGTTGTATAGGAGATAAGAGGTATACAGTATGTAGGTGAACTTGTGGCTTTCTCCTCTTTGCAAGTTGGGTGTCTGAAGGGTATGGAACAAGATTCCAACCTGAAGGAGGCTTTTGTTTCATTTTTTTATTTTTTGCTTCTGAGGGTCAGAGTTGGAAAGTGTTCACATATTTTATGAAAAAGTTGCTAATGTTTTGAATGTGCTACATTTTCTATAATCTAATTATTTGTTAACCATTATTATTGATGTTTGAATGACTGAAACCACCCGGGATCTGAAAGGAATGTGGCTGTATAATATCATGATTGACAGTATTTTTCTAGGCAGAGGACCTTGGGATGGAACACTGAGAATGGAATGTTGGGTGATTGACAGTCACTCTTTGAATGGTCATGACTATTGAAAGAACCAATCTGTTACGCTATTTTTTTTAAGGAGGGGGAGATTCAGACTTGTGATTTCACTGATGTTAACAATTCCCAGTAAGAAAACTCTCTCTACCCAGTGCAGCCTGGCATCTCTTTCTGGACATTAAGGAGGGTGGCCTAAGAGTACCGAGGAATTAAGTGCCTTGTTCTGGGTCATGTAGCCAGGATTAGTCAGAGGTGGAATTTTAACCCAAGTCTGAGGCCAGCAGGCTATCACTAGACCAGGCTTCCTCTTATACACACACTGTACTTAAGTTTAGCCATAATGAACTCTCTGTAGACTCCATTTAGTAATTCTAGTTTGGCTTTCTGGAGCCATGCAGCTTAGATCTATTACCTTTTTTCATGCTGTCACTTCAAATGTTTGGAGTTAGCTATTTTGTTCTTTATCCCCAACTTATTCCTCCATATCTTTCCTAAGTTTGTTGATGAATCTATGAACTGATTTAGCCCTGGGCTTATTAACATTTGGACAGGTCAGGAGCTTCCTAATGCTAGGACCATTGACCAGTTTAAGGAGATGACTGCTGAAACAGGAGTGGTGTGGGGGTGGATTCGATTCTGGTTTTCATGGTTCTGTACCAAGTCAGAGTACAGCAGAATGTGAAAGAAGGATTTAATAAGGTCTCTTGAGAGGCCAGAACTTTCCCTCTAGTTTTTGTTCCCAGATAAGAAATTAAGAAAAAGGCCCTCATGGTTTGCTTCTGCTTTAAAGGGTTTAGGAGAGTTAAGAATTTGAAATCATAGATTTAGAGCAGGAAGAGATGTTGGAGTTCACTGAGGACAATCATTCATTTTACAGATGAAGAAATTGGGGTCAAGAGAGATGGAGTGATTTGTCTAAGGTTTAGAACTTAGAGGGGAGAGTCAAGACCAATCAGAGAGAGGTGGAGGAGGGCCTGAGTCTCAAAATCAAAATCTTCAATCAAGTCAAGAACTAGCATTACTGGAGTTTAGAACTAGAGCATATGAATAGCTTTGTTATACACAATTTTCTGTTGAAATATTGCACAAGAAGAGGCATTGTGGCATTATGGATAGAGCGTTAAGTTGGAGTCATTCTCTGACATATATGATGTGACCCTGGACAAGTCACTTTAATCAGTTGGTGCCCTTGGGGAGCATTTTAAAAGAAATTCAGGTTTATGTTTCTCTTTTTTCTTTGTGACCTATTTTCTCAGGTATCTTCTTCAACAAAATAAAACAAAGACAACTATCGTGAACTTAGGTCTGTGGTAGTGGCTTAGGACTCTCTGGACCTACGTCTGACAGCAATTAGGCAGTGTTATACTAAAACTCTTGGTTCCTGGATCTTCTGACTCATAGACCTCCCCTGCAGGCAAGAGGAATACAGAAAATATGAATAATCATTGCCAGGCTGGGCATGGTAGCACACCTGTGGTAGGCTGAGGCTGGTGGATTACTGGAGTTTGGGAGGGCTGAGCTGCAGCAGGACTGAAAGCTTACTGAATATTCACACTAAGTCAGTTACCAAGCCCCCGGAGCAGAGGGCCACTAGGTGGCTTAAGGAGGGGGAAAACTGGCCCAGGTCAGAAAATCAGAGCAACTTAAAGGTTCTGTGTTCATTGGTATTGGAATTGCGCCCATGAGTAGGCAACTACTGCAGTTGCAGCCTTGGCAAAATAGGGAGATCCAGCCTCAAAAACCAACCAACCAGCCAACCAACCAACCAACCAAACAACCAATCAACCAACCAACCAACCAAACAAACAAAACAAAAAAAAACCCAACCAACCAACTTGCTCCAATCATTGCCAACAGGAAGAAGGATAGGGATTAAACCTGAGATTTAACTGGTACAAGAAACTCCTAAGTAAGGAAATTCTCTCAGACAATGGGAACTGTCTTTGCATTTAGAGTCTTAGAAAGCTGCTTATGACCCCAAAAAGTGATCTTTGTGGCTTTGAGGCCAACTGTCTATTACTAGGCCATGTTGCCTCTCACCAAACTGAAGAAGCATTCAGTAAATCTCTAATTGTGCCTAGCACCCTGCTTGGTACCTTATAGTGAGAAGTAGACTTAATCGATGCTTTCCCTGGGATTGCTCTCTAAAATAGACCAAGTCATCAAATCAACCTATCAGTAAGGAAAAACTAAGGGACTGCTATTTGCCAAGCAATGTACTAGGCACCAGGGATACAGATGCGAGGAATGAAACAATTTCTACTTAAATTGAGATTGTATTCGAATGGGAGGGACAACAGGCACATTTAAAAATATATACGGCACAAAGATAAAGTGAATAAATGCAAACATTTACAAAGTTGTTAAATATAAGATAGCTTAGAAGGAAGGGAGCTAACAGTGAGGGGGATTAGGAAAGGATTCATGCAGAAGATGGGGCTTGAAAAGTATCTTAAAGGGAAGAGAGGGGATTTATGAAGCAAAGATTAGGAAGTAGTGATGTGCAGGCAAGGGGTGTGGTCACTATACAAAGAAATTGATATGGGAGATGGAGTATCATAGGTGGGGAATAAAGAGAATGCTGGGTCACCGAGAGCAGGAGGGAGAATGCTATTCAAAGAAACTGGAAAGGTAGGTTGGGGCCAGGATGTGGAGGGATTTAAGGAAATAAGGAAGCACCTACTATGTGCCAGACACTGTATATATATATATATATATATATATATATATATATATATCATATTCATCCTCAAAACATCCCTGTGAAGTAGGTGTTCTTATTATCCCTATTTTATAGTTGAGGAAACTGAAGCAGACAGAGGTTAAATGACTTATCCAGGGTCACACAGCACCTAAATGTCTGAGGCTGGATTTGAACTCAGGTCTTTCTGATTCTAGACCTAGATATAAAGGCAGATGTAGCTGCCTTTAAAAACTAAACAGAGTAGTTAGGAAGTCACCAGAGTTGATTGACAGGGGAATCAACATTAAGATGGAATTCTTTTTTTTTTAATTTAGTTATTTGTTTTCAGTTTTCAACAATCACTTCCATAGGTTTTCAATTTTTCCCTCTCCCTCCCTAAGATGGCATGCCATCTTATATGGGTTCTACACATACATTCTTATTAAAAACATTTTCACATTAGTCATGTTGCATAGAAGAATTAAAATGAATGGGAGAAACCATGAGAAAAACCAAAACAAAACAAAACATAACACAAGAGAAAGTAGTCTGCTTCATTCTGCGTTCTGATTCCATAGTTCTTTGTGCTATAAGAAATGACTACCAGTCGGACTTCGGAAAAACCTGGAAAGACCTTTCTTATGACTAGGTTAGGGTTGGAGCGGCAGGATCTGGATTTGACCACTAGAGAGCGAACTAGGGCTGTGTGATGGATACAACAACGTGCTGGTTTCTGCAGCTGTAGAAGACTGAGAGTGATGAGAAAAACATGCAGATCAGACAAACACCAGGCTGAAATTAGACTCCATAGGTCAGCTCTGTTACCTTTCCTTAGTATGGCTGAAGTGGCTGGCTTAGGTGGAATAATAGCCAGCATTTACATGGCACAAGTTTGCAAAGTGCTTTATATAAACTGTCTCATTTGATCCTTACAGAAATCTTGGGAGGTAGGTGCAGTTATTACCCCCATTTTACAGATGAGAAGCTGAGGCTGAGAGAGGGTAAGTGGTTTACCCAGGGTCAGAGACATTAAGTGTCTGAGGTAGGATTAGCACTCAGGCATTTCTGACTCCAGATCTTGCATACTGGGTCACCTTGCTGAGAAAAAGACTTTTTGGGAGCAGATACTTCACTGACCATCATTTTTTAAATATCCTTTTTGCGATATTCTTGACATCAGGTCTGAAATTGGAGGAAGGGAGCCTGGAAGAGAGACTTTTGCTTTATCTTCTTTCTTCCTCTCTTTCTTCTTCTTCTTGTCACAGAATTATAATGAGTTTTGCTAAATTGAATTTTTTGAAAACTGCATGTGGGATTTCAGAGATGGCCAGAGCAACAGTCAAGTATAGTAGACAGAAAACAAAGTGCAGTAACATCCTCACATACCAGGGCTCACTCTCCCCTCTACATACACATTCAATCTCTTGGGAAAGTGGATTCAAACTTAGAGGGGTTATTGACATTTTTACTTCTGAGTATGGTTACTGGCAGACTGTGACCAGCTCCAGTTACTGGACTTTTGATGGTTCCTCCAGACTTTCAAAGCTCACAAGGTCATAAACTTGTCTGATTCTCCACTGTCACTATCTGGGGATAGTCACCTTAGTTCAGGAAAGAAGAAATACAATAGAGACAAGAAATAGAGGTTTGTTTCATGTCCATCTATGGTAGCTCTTAAGGGATGCTCTCAGAAGTTGAAAGCAGTTCATTCAAACCTTTTGTAGGTAACACTCGATTCTGGCTCAGCAGTCAATTAGAATGATTCATGATTCATGCCCAGGAGCAGGTTTACCAAACTTCCACAGCACATTGCACATACTGACCGTCACTAGCTGCAACAGGACAAAAGGATCATTAATTTAGAGCTAGAAGATTTCCTTAGAGATCATTTATTCCAAATCTCTCATTTTACAGATGAGGAAACTGAATCCCTGGAAAGTTAAGTGATTTGTCCAAGTCACATAAGTAAGAAGTGGAGTCAGGATTCTAACCCAAGTCCTTGGACTCCATATACTTTGACCCTGAGAGGCAGCTAGATGGGACAGTGGAGTCAGGAAGATCTGGATTCAAATATTGCCTCCAAGGTGGGGAATCTGCTGCCTCAAGGCCACATGTGGCTGTCTAGGTCCTCAAGTGTGGTCCTTTGATGGAATCCAGAAGTTTGGACTCTGTCAAAGGATTGCATTTGAGGACCTAGAGCGTCACACCTGGCCTGGAGGCCAAAGGTTCCCTACCCCTGTGTGACCCTGGGCAAGTCACAACCTTTGCCGCAGTTTCCATAACTGTAAAATGCAGATGATAATACTTACTTCCAGGGTTTTTATGGGCATCAAATGAGATAGTATTTGTAAAAGTGCTTAACACAGAACCTAGAGCATAGTAGCCATTTAATAAATGCCTATTCCCTTCCTTCTTTCCATCTTCACTCTATTAGAGTGAAACTATATATATACACATATAAATAAATACAAAAGACATTCAAAATAAATACAAAGACATTTGGTTGGAAGAGATCAATGTGTGTGTGTGTGTGTGTGTATGTGTGTGTGTGTGTGTGTGTGTGTGTGTGTGTGAGATGAAAGACCAAATATAGGAGATAGCATGTGAGCTGGACCTTGAAGGGAGCTAGGGATTCTTAGAGGTGAAGGAGATGGAGTGCATTCCAGGCATGCAGAATAATCTGTTCCTGGAGTCGGTAAATGGAAAGCCATGTGTGAAAAATATTTAGCCAATTTGGCTGGAAAACAGAGCTCCTGAAGGGAATAATGTCTAGTAACTCTGGAAAGGTAGGATAGAATCAGGTTACAAATGATGAGAAGGGTTTGGATCCGCTGATCTCTCTACCCTAAATCTATGATCTTATGATTTATCTTTGCTGCTGCAGTGATGAGAGGGATTTGCTGATGAAATCCCAGATCCCCCAGGAGCTGAAGTGATGGCATAAAATTGGACATTATGGCCAGGAGGAGTTAGCCTGTGCATAACAATGGTCAGAATGGACACAGAGGGCAGCTAGGAGCTCTGATTTGACTTTCAAGGAAAAAGGAGGGCACTTCATTAAAGCAGGTCTTGTGCTGAGAAAGTTTCCCATTATGGAGGTCTTACCAGCCAGGAGACAGAACTGAGAATTGCCATATAATCTCCCAAGCTCCTGTAATGGGTTTTTGAGACTTCCTCTCTGTCAGAGAGCTGGCATTGACTGTTCCTTGCGTTGCTGTCAGTGAAAGGAACCTATCTAGGCTGACAGTGGCAGTGAGAAGCAGGCTATTTCACCCCGGGTGTCTGTCTGCAGAGATGTGGGCTCTCAGCTGTCTACCTGTAAATGGTAAGCTTCTTTAGAGCAGGGAACTCTTTAAAATCTTCTGATTTTTTTCCCCTCCTGCCTGAGTAAATGAGTCTTATTTACTGAGTTTGCCACCAGCCTAGATAGATAAGAGGTATCTCTATCCAAGCAACTGGGAGGGAGGCTGTGTGAGGTAAATTTAGGCAGGTGGGGTGGGAAAAGAGCAGCCCCAAGGGAGACACTTTATTAATAAGGAAATTGACCAGCTGTATTAACACTGTATCTCCTCGTACAGAAAGAGAAGAAAGGTTGAGATCTTCAACACTTTAATGTTAATTAGCCCAGTTAGGTAGGGCAGTGCAATTGGGAACAAGGACATAAGATGGAGTCCAGGGAGATAGTCATTATAATAGTTCATCTTTTTATAGTTCTTTAGGGTAGCTAGGTGGTACAGTGGATGGAGATGGAGACTCATTTTCCTGAGTTCAAATCTGGCTTGACACTTACTAGTTGTGTGACCCTGGGCAAGTCACTTGACCCTGTTTGTTTCAATTTCCTCATCTGTAAAATGAGCTGGAGAAAAAATGGCAAACCATTCCCCTATCTTTGCCAAGAAAACCTCAAATCAGGTCATGAAGAGTTGAACAGGACTGAAATAGGAGGACAAAAGTGCTTTCTGTCTTTCAATCTTCACAACTCTGTGGGGTAGGTAGTATAAGAATTACTTATCTCCATTTTACACATGGAAAAACTGAAGTCCTGGAGGCTAAGTGTTTATTCAAGATTGCTCAGCTAGTAAATGGTGGTGGTGGAGATTCTACTGGTCATCTGATATGAAGTTGAGTGCTCTTTCCACTACCCCTTCATTTTCTACCAGACTGTAGACTTATTTTCCTCCCTCCCCCTTTATAGCTCCCTTTTTGTGTAGTCTTCCCCTACTGGATTGTAAGCTCCTTGAGAGCAGGGAGTGGTTGCCTGGTCCATAGCAGGTGCTTAGTAAATGTCTATTGATTGTCCCCACAATAATTTCTTATCAATCAATGTGGCTGATTGGATTGGATTAGTCTGGTCCATGGCAACTCATCTGTATAAAATTAGCTTGCAAATGCTGTGGGTAGAAAAAAATGAGAAAATTTAGCAGCATGTTTATATGCCCAGGGAACCCCCAAATCAGACACAGAGTCTAAAAAAAACCCCAAGCCGTAGACCTAAAATAAATCAAACTCTTCATTTTCCTTTGTTTAGTTTTATGTTTACTGGGAATTAGCATATCAGCTGGGGGAAGCAGTAAATCTACTGCCTGCAGGTTTTTTGTGTTCCCTTAGTGTAGTGTTGTGGTAATAATACATATACTAATGATTAATAACAATAACAACTCAAGCTTATGGTGCGCCTTAAGGTTTATGTAACACCTTTCTTACATGAATTCTGTGAAATTGTTAGCACAACTATTACTATTCCTGTTTTAGAAATGAGGAAACAGACTCAGAAAGATGAAGTGACCCATCCATCCATGGTCACATGCAAAGTAATTGTCTGGAAAAGAATTTGAAACAAGGTCTTCTACAATTCCAAGTGCAGTTCTCTCATTTGTAAAAAAGGAAAGGAATTGGACCAGATGACCTCTAAGGTCTCTTAGAGGTTTCTATGATCTCCTAACTTTTCATGTGTTACGTAACCTTGGAGAATTCATAGGAGAGAAAAATCCTCTAGGGGGCAGCATGGTGCAGAAACAGTACTGGATTCAGAGTCAGAGGAACTGGGTATAAATCCTAGTTTTGTCACTTACCAAAATTGGTAATTTTAAGCAAATTAAACTGTCTGGGCCTCAGTTGCTTTATCTGAGATGGTTGGATTAGATCAGTAGTATCAAATTCAAGTAGAAAAGGGGGCCCCTAAATCACACATAAAGATCCCTGGGAGCCACATAGCGACTTAATTTTAAAATATAATATTATCTGTGTCTTATTGTATTTTTATTTATTTGGTTAACTATTTCTCAATTACATTTTAATCTAGTTTGGGCTTCAGGTCGCTTGTTTGACATATCTGGGCTGGGTGATGTCAGAGGTTACTTTCAGGTCTAAATCTATGATCCTATGAGTGTAATGCCCCTGGGAAAGCCTGAATAGTTATAACATGTTTATGTAATATTAATATTTATGTAATGTGGTTAAAATACTTTTCCTACTACAAGCCAAAGTGCCATAGATTTAAAGGAATACCTACCTCAGAGCCATCTGTGCCAAAACATTCATTTGATTGGTTGGTGAGGAAACTGACACATAGGGATGAAAAGTGACTTGTTCAAGACTACAGAGTTATTAAGTATTAAAAGTGGGATTTAAACCCAGATGCTCTGACTCTGGGGCTAGGATACTTTGTACCATACAGAATTGCCTTCATGTGAGACAGGTAGCACCAGTTTTTTCATCACTATTTTATAGCAGGGGAAATGAAGGCACAGAGGTTAAGGAGCAAACATGGGGGAAGAGGTGGTATGATAGAGAGGGTATCCATAGCTTGGATAAAATGAGTCAAACTCTGTTAAGTGTGTGTGAAGCCCACAAATATCTGTGAACTGGTAAAAATTTCTTTGGACAAGAAGATTGACTCACTCTCTCTGTGAGGATGATATTGAACAAGGAGAAAAAACCCCAGTGAAATAGAATGTCCTGGGAAAGGAGGATGAGACCTCTGAGAGAGGATCAGAGCATCCTCTTATCATTAGTCAGCTGGTCTCCTGCTGTTTATGCCCAAAGCTTCATGGGTAATCTTTCCCCTTTATATCATCCTTTCAAAGATTATTCTTCTTATAATTTATTTGTTTTATTTTTCCTCAGTTACATTCAAAGATAATTTTTAACATTTGTTCTTAAAACTTAAAATTCCAAATTTTCTTCCTTCGTCCCTCAAGAAAAATAAAGAAAGTAAAAAAAGTAGGCTTCAATCTGTGTTCAGTCACCATCAGTTCTCTCTGGGGATGGGCAGCATTTTTCATCCTAAGTCCTTCAGAGTTATCTTGGATCATTGTATTGCTCAGAATAGCCAAGTCATCCACTGCTGACCACTTAACTTAATTGCTGTTACTCTGTACACAGTACACCAAAGATTTTCTTACTTTAAACTCTGGACATCACTCTTAGAATGTTGGGATCAGTCTAGTGACTGAAGATGAGAAATGATTCCGGAGAGGTATTTCCATTTAATGACCCCAGCATGCAAAAGTTAGTCATTCAACTAACATTTATTAAATGTCTACTATATGCCAGGCACCCTGCTAAGTGCTTTATAAATCTCTTACTCAGTTTTCACAACAATCTCGGGTGGGAGTGGGGAGGTCAATGCTATTATTATCCACATTTTACTGTTGAGGAAACTGAGGCAAACAGGTTGAATGACTTACTCAGCGTTATGCTGCCAGCAAATCTCCTTCATTCAGCTGCCAAAGTGATTTTCCTAAAGAGCAGGTCCAGCTATGTTGGCTTCCTACTCAATGAATTCCAGTGGCTTCTCCAGGATAAAACACAGAATCTTTTGCTTGCCATTAAAATCCCTTAATAACCTTAATAACCCTGCCACCCCCACCCCAAAACGGACACACCTTTCCAGTCTTCTAACACTGTACTTACCGGCAAGTATTCTACTGTTGTTCTGTGACACTGACCTCTTTGCTGTTCCTTGAACAAGACACTCTGTCTCTCTACTGCATTTTCTTTGGTTATTTCCCATTTCTGGGATACTCTCCCTGCTCCTGTCTTCCCTGGCTTCCTTCAAGTTCCAACCAAAACCCTACCTTCCTACAGGAAGCCTTTCCTAACCAATCTCATTTATTTTGTATTTTTTTCCATTAATTATTTTCTATTTATCCTCCATATTGCTTTATTTTGTATTTTTTCCATTATTTCCTATTTATCCTCCATATAGCTTGTTTGTATATGTTTGTTTGCTTGGTGTCTCCTCCATTAGATCGTGAGCTCCTTGAAGTGACGTTTGTCTCTGTTTCTGTACTGAGCTTAGCACAGGGACTGTAATAGGCACTTCATAAATGCTTGTTGACAGACTAGGTTGAATCTATTAGGATCACCAAGGAGATCATCAAGTGAAATAATATAGGGGGGAAAGAGATTTGGAGGGACATTCACCTTTATAGGTTGTGGCCTGGATGAAGATCCAGCAAAGGAGACTGAGGAGTGGCCATACAGGTAGGAACAGAATGAGACAAGAGTGGTGTCACAGAAACCTATAGAGCAGTGACACAATAGTGTCACAGGCTGAAGAGAAGTGAAAAGGGATGAGAAAAGACCATGGAAGACCTTGGCAATGAAGATGTCATTGGAAAGAGCCATTGCAGTTGAATCATGAGACTAAACCTTGGAGATTTAAGAAGGGAGAGGAAAGGAAGTGTAAGCATCAGTCATAGACAATCTCAGCCTTCTCATGGAATTTAAGTAGAAAAGGGGCTGGGTCATCACAACACAGAATCCTTTGTTCGCCATTAAAATCCCTTAATAACCTTAATAACCCTGCCACCCCCGCCCCAAAACAGACACACCTTTCCTGAGTTGTCTTGACTTATGATTTGCCACTGGACTCCATTGACTCTTGAGGAAAAATTGAGACTGATGACTTTGCCTCTCATTTAAATCCAAAACACTTGTAAGTCAAAACATCACCCTCCTGACGTCTTTGGTGCTTTTAGAGAACACAGGATGAATGACAGCAAGAAGGTAGAAAAGGGAGAAGACAGAGAGGAAAGTGGCTCCTAGGGATGAGTGGATGGATCCAGGAAAGGTTTTTGGAAGATGCTTATATTTTATATATATTGTATTATATATATATTTGGGAGATGTTGGACGTGTTTATAGGTGTAGGTGAAAAGACAGCTGTGGTGTTTATGGGGCCTGAAAGAATGTCTGTGGAGGGGGCACATGCAAGAGGCGAGCGTCAGAGAATTGTATAAACATAGCTAATAGAACATGGTCTCTTTTTATGTAAAAGAAAAAAGTCCTGTTGAAGTCGGGTTCCACAGTGCTTGTATGACTGCTTCAGGCTTTTAGAAAGAGAAGGCCAGAGAATGGTCTCAGTGGCTCTTGTAAACAGTGGTGGGCAAACTTCCTGACATTTGGAGAGAGGCAAATGCCTGGGGCTATTTTGCAAATGTTTGGAGTCAGCACTTTCCCTCTCTCCTTTTCTGTTCCCTGCAGGGAGAAAATGGCTTTTCTTTTGTTTTCCCCTACTCTGCCTTCTGTGGTTTCTTTTTACTTTCCATCTCCATAGGGGTGGGAGTGGGGGAAGCTGTGTTGATGGGAATTAGAGAGTAGCAGAATTTCAGACTAGTCCAACTGTTACCTGAAAAGTGATTCCTTCTACACCAGCCTTTACTTGAAGGCCTCATTAAGGAAACCCTCAAGCCCATAGCCGCCTCTTTGAACGTTTCATCCTTGGTCTCATTTCTGCCCTCTGTAGACAAACGGAACAAATCTAATTCCCTTTATATGGATAGTTCAGATACTTGAAGGGCAGTTAGGTGGTGAGTGGATAGAGCACCGGGCTTGGAGTCAAGAAGACTCATCTTCCTGAGTTCAAATCTGACCTCAGGCACTTATGACTAACTATGTGACCCTGGGCAAGTCACTTAACCTTGATTGCCACAATTTCCTCATCTTTAAATGGATCGAAGAAGGAAATGGAAAACCACTCCAGCATCTTTGCCAAGTAAACCCCAAATGGAATCACGAAGAGTCAGACATGTTTGAAAAAGGACCGAACAAGAAAGGCAAAATTAAAAACTGTCTTCTTTCAAGAAGTTTACAGTCTTCTCAGGGACGTAATATTAAAACAGAAGTATATGTGTGCTCATCTGAGGGAGGGTAAAGGAACTAACAATGAAGGGGATTAGAAAAACTCCCTATAGGAGATCATAGCCCCTAGGCTAATAATATTAGAGATATAATTCTAACCTGGTACTGTCTGTCCTTCTGAGTAGAGTGAAGTGGTGGCCTCTGGCCTCAACCCCTTTCTTGCGTCCTCTCTTGGCAGGAATGAAAGTCTTCCTTTGAGAAGTGGGGGGAGGAGAAGAAGCTAGAGATATGTGTTCTTCCTCCTGTTGTGTTACACACAACTACAGGCCTCTCCATGTGGGGTCCACTCTCTTTGTGGGGTCTCTTTCTTTTACAACAATAATATGCAAAATTACATGACATTCTAAGGCAAAGTGCTATCAGTAAATCACTCAACAATTTTTATTAAGTGCTTCCTATGTGCTAGGCATTGTGCTAAGTGGTGGAGATACAAAGAAGGGCAAAATAGCCCCTGCCCTGAAGGAGCTTGGATTCTAACATGGGTCAATGAATAAACATTGATTAAGCACCTACTATGTGCCAGGCACTGTGGATGAACTCTGAATAGAATAAAGGATAGAAACAGGGGGCAAAAGATAGTCCCTGCCCTCGAGGAGTTTTACAATCTAAAAGGGAGAGACAATAAGCAAACACATATGTGCAAACAAGCTATATGTAGGATAAACAGGAAATAAATAAGAGAGAGAAGCCACTCTAACTCAGAGGGTTTGGGAAAGGCTCCTCGTAGAAGATGGGACTTTAGCTGGAACTCAGAGAAAGCCAGGGAAGGCAGGAGGTGCAAATGAGGAAGGAGAGCATTTCAGCTATGAAGAAAGTGCTTAGAGACTAGAGATGGAATGACTTGTTCATGGAACAGTCATTTCCTTCTCAGGCTCATTTTATAGATGAGGAAACTGAGACAAAAATGACTTACCCAGGGTCACACTGCTAGTAAGTGTCTGAGTTTGGATTTGAATTCAGGTCTTCCTGACTTCCTGACTTCAAGCCTGGCACTCTGTCCACTGTGTCAGCTAGTCGCTCTTCAAGCCGCTCTTTTTAATAAGGGGCAGGATGGTTTAGTGGAAAGTACACTGATCTGGTATGAGGGAATCTGGGTTTGAACCCTGGCTCTTTCATACTTACTACTTGTGCCATCTTGGGCAAGTCTGCGCTTCAGTTTCCTTCAGTTTCATTATCTGTAAAATGAAGGTCTTGGACTAAGTAATATCTACGATCTCTGGCAGCTCTAATTGCTGTGAATAGTAATAATAACACATTTATATAGTGAGTATTTGGAGTTTGAAGCACTTTTCTTACAATAACCCCAGCAGGAGGAATATATTCAAGTATTTATTATACCTTTCCCCCTCTCCCTCCCCCATCCCCAGTTTGGAAACTGAGGCTCTGAGAAGGTAATTGACTTGCTCAAGTGTCAAGTAAATTAAAGACCTGGGACCTGAATCTTTGACTCAAAATTCAGTATTCTTTGTGCCCCTGAGGAAAATTAGAGGAAAGTGTCCCTCTTGCTGTATTTACTTTGCTGAACTCATTGGCACGTCCCTTCCCTGAGTTTATCCACATAATAATGTTTAGGGTGAGTCCATTCTTGGAAAAACCAGTTTGATTTCCTCCTGAAAGCCTGTCTCCCACTGCTGTTGTTCATGTCAGGCAGTGGGGAAACTGCCGGTGGTGCAAGGCTGTCTTCTAAGGAGAAGGAAGTGGTACCTAGGAGCTTTTATTTAACAGAATAAATAAGAGTCCTAAACACTTCTCTGACTAATTAGTAGGATGGAGGTCCTGGAAGATGGAGCTCATGGATCCATCCACAGCCTGGCTCTCTTCTTCCTCTTGCCTTGGGTACATATTTGCTCTTGGGATGCCTTGGAATTGACTCACTCCTCTCCAGATTGGTTGCCAGAAGATAATGTATCTTGCTCCACCTTTACCTGGGTGCTACTTTATAACCTCCTCTTGGTTCCTAGTGGGATAGAGCTTGGAGCACCACATAGGAACCTTCCTTCCTTCTTCCCTCTCACTTTGCCTCTGAGTCAAGGGAACAGCTATGGCGGCTATGGCAGGAAGACTATCAAAACAGCAGCATGCCATGGCTGAGGGATTGGGTTCCAGCCAGAATGCTGTGAAATACCTGGGCCAGGACTATGAGATCTTAAGGAAACAGTGCTTGGAGACAGGGACTCTATTTAAGGACCCAGAATTCCCAGCTTGTTCCTTAGCTTTGGGATACAAGGATCTGGGGCCATATTCTCCTCGAACCCAAGGGATTGTCTGGAAACGGCCCACGGTAAGGACATGGATTCATTGGAAATGACTTAACAAAGTGGAGGGGAGAGGAGGAGAGGAGAAAGGGGAGACTATAGCTCCAGCTAGGAAGTGGATGCATTTTACTGTTCTGCACGAGGGGCCGTTGTTTAAGATCAGAATGCTCCATGACCACACAGTTAAACATGTCTGCTTTCTTCCTCCCTTCTTTTCCCTCCCTTCTTCCTTCCTTCTTTCCCTTCCTTTCTTTCCTTTCATTCTCCTCTCTCATTCCCTTCCTTCCTTCCTCCCTCCCTCCCTCCCTTCTTCCCTCCTTCTCTTCCTTTCTTCCTCCCTCCCTCCCTTCCTTCCTTCCATTATTCCTCCAGTGTCAGTACAATGGGAAAATACTAGCTTTGGAGTTAGAGGACCTGGGTTAAAATCTTACCTTTGATGGTTACTCCCTATGGTGACTTTAGATAAATCTCTTAATCTTCCTGGGGATCAGTTCTGTCTCTACAGTTTCTACTGAATAGCCTCTGAGTTCTCTTCCAGCTCTAAATCTATGAGCCTGTGAAACCTACCAGATGAATATCCCATTGAACAAATCAAACCAAGATCACCTGGGGTGGGGGTACTGTAAGTTTAGCCTTTGTGGAAATCTTTAGGGCATGATTAAATATGCAAATTATCATTATATTACTGCACATACTGGACAGGTCACTGATTAATAGAAACTGGGATAGCCCCTATTGTGTCATTCAGATTCCCCTCCCCCCCTTCCCTCCCTCTTCTCCACCCCCTCCCATGAAATTAAGAGATGGAGAAGAAAGGAGGAGGCAGCCCAGGACTTGGGCCTTTTCATTTAGCTGACTAACACCTTTGTTGCCTTCTGGCAACATGGTAATAATAGCTGACATTTATAGAACACTTTACAACCATCATCTCATTTGATCTTCATAACAATGTGTGAGGTAAGTACTTCTGCTATTCTTATCCTCACTTTACAATTGAGGAGACTGAGGCTCCAAGGTGTTAATTGACTGGCCATGCAGCTAGTAAGTGTCAAAGGTAAGATTTAAATTCAGTTCTTTCCCGGCTCCAAGATATAGATACTCTTTCAGTTATACCAAATTGCTTCGTTGGGGCACGTTGCATAAGGAGAAGGAAACTAGGACTTTAGAAGCTTCTGGATCTACTGGTAGGAGACTGAAGTCACCACCACTATTTCTTGGTAATTAATTAAGTGAAAGGGACAATGAGAATAGCTTAGCGTAGGCTGTTCCCTTCCCCTCTGTCTTCATGTTACTGCAGCAGTCATTTGTTTTCATCTTTTTAAGAATTTCACAACACCTTTGAAACTTTTGGAGATGTTTAAGGTGTGAGTAAAGCTCACTGATTTACATAATTGGAAACCACAGATTTACACATGGTTTTTAGAATACCCAGAGCATCAAGGGATATGAGAGAAAACTTGCCCAGAAGAAGACCAGTTAACCAAGTGATAGGGGTTAAATCTCTTAAAAGGATTAAGAACTAAATCCCTCTTCCTTCTTTTGCAGTTCCTAAGATATTATGACAATATTAGGGCAACCATGTTGCCCATTCTATCAAAATTATTTCTTCATTTATAATGAGTGTGGATGTTTTTGGTGACTATGATAGCTACAAGACAGTATGGTTATTAGTGTTGTTTTTATGGTTATAGGGAAATCCTGGTGAGGAAATTCCTTCCTCTATTGCAGATGGGCAGCCGTTCCACAATTTATGTGCTACAGTTGCTTGAGGCCACTCAGATGTTAAGTGACATTCAGAGAAGGGACTTGATCCCAGGTTTTCCTGGCTGTAGGACGAATTCTCTTTTCTCGAAGTCAAAAGCATTTATTAAATGCCTTTTCTGTGCAGTAGGGAGACAAAGACAAAATAGTCCCTGCTCTCATGAATTTATATTCTATGTAGCAGTTCAACATGTGTGTAGCTAAATAAATATAAAGCAGATACAAAGTTATATGAAGCAATTGTAATAGGAAGAGAATTCTAACCATCTGAGAGATTATGAAAAAGCTAGTTATCTGAGCTGAGTTTTGACTTTGATTTTATTGAATATGAATGAAGTCAGGGCACTTAATTC
Organism: Notamacropus eugenii; assembly: GCF_028372415.1. NCBI lineage: Eukaryota > Metazoa > Chordata > Mammalia > Diprotodontia > Macropodidae > Notamacropus > Notamacropus eugenii. The sequence continues at coordinate 412,801,381 of NC_092873.1, forward strand.
AGTTACTCAGTTTAACATCTATTAAGGACCTACTGTACGTCAGGAACTGTGCTAAGCTCTGGGGATGGAAAAAGGCAAAAGGCAAAAGAAAAAAAAATAGGCAAGAGACAGCCCTTATCCTCAAGGATGCAAAGTATATACACATACAGATACAAAGAAAGGCAAAGGACTGTCCCTGCCCTCAAGGAGCTCACCATTTAATGGGGGAGACAATGTGCAAACAACTATGGAAGAACAAGCAAATGTAGGATAAATAGGAGGCAACATGAGGGGGACATTCCAGACAGTGGGCATGGAACTCATGTACGGGGAATGGCCAGCAGTCCAGCTGACCTCCATCTGAGGAGTTTTGTGCTCACCACTGCACTGCTTACTGAAATCCACAGGAAAGGACAGTAGAACCATGGGGCCAGGTTAGGGATGACTGAAGAAACCATTGTGCCTTGTAGGTTACAAATGTTTACTGAATAAATAAAACCTTAACCACTTCCTCATCCATGACCAATAAATAATTATTGAATGTTTGCTACATGCAGGGTTTTATGCTGGGCATTGCCTAAAGCTCATTTTAAAGGATATAGGTTTTGCATCCCCAAACTTGCAGACTGATCTAATGCAGATGTAGCCAGGAGACCAGGAAGACACAGATGTTTTTCCTAGCTCCGTTATTGATAGGCTATGTGACTCTGGGTGAGTGTCTCTTCTGTTCCTTAGTGCCTTTATCTCCATGTAAGTTCTTTGATCTATTAAAATGACCAGGAAGAGGGGCCAGGGCTGGCCATGACATGTAGCTCATCTCTTAGAGTGGCAGAAGGATGAAAGAGTTTGGGAACAGTCACGAACTTCTTGGGAGCGAGGGAGCTGCCGTATAGCATCACGTTTGGTGCTCTCTCCAGTTCATTCTTATCTTTTTGGCCTCCTAGGGTTTCAAGAGAGCTGCCCAAATGTGGCTCTTCATCCTGGTTCACACAAGGATGTTTATTTTCATCTGCCTTAGGGGGAATGGAGATGAGGCAGACTGAATGGATATATTTTTGCCCTCTCAGCAGATAAATAAAGCATAATGCTCGTATGAAGTCACGTTTTCTCTGAAATAGCAAAATTTGGTTTCCCTGCCCTGCTGGTTATTTCTGCTTGTCTTTAAGTTTGGAGGTGGAGGAGGGTGAGGAAATCTATGCTGACACATTAGCCTTGTTCTCCACTTCAGAGGAAGAGAATTATTTTGTCCATACTAAGATCTTTCTATCTTCCAGGCTAGTGATTCTTGACCTTTGGTTGCATCATAGACCCCTTTGGGAGACTGGTGAACACTATAGACTAGGGGTGGGGAACCTGTGGTCTCGAGGCCACATGTGGCCTTTTAGGTCCTTGTGTGCAGCCTTTTGATTGAATCCAAGTTTTACAGAACAAATTCTTTTATTAAGGGGATTAGGATTCAATCAAAGAGCTACACTTGAGGACTTAAAGGGCCACATGTAGCCTTACAGTTGCAGGTTCCCCACCCCTGCTAGAGACCTTTTTTAGAATGCTATCTTCTTGCTTATATTCATAATGGGAGGCAATACTAACTTTTAGTCAGAGCTTAGTGAAAATAAAGGTGTAATTTTTCCCCACTCAAGTTCACAGATCCCCTGAAATCCATCTACAGACACCTTGGGGAGCTATGGACTCCAGGTTAAGAACTCTTGCTTTAGGAGGATCTCAATGGTACAGATGCCCAGAATAGGAAAGGGAGGGTTTTCTTTCCTTTTTTGACAGGACTCTTTGTGTATATACCTTGTACTCTTGTAGAGATGACTGAATCATCTTGGTTCCCTATTTCCACTGGTTGCTGGTTGTATAGAAGAAGAAAATTCCTGACCCAGAGACACCATAGGTCTATTCAGAAACAGAGGAGTATTTGCTGAACCCTTTCTCCAAATCTTTTACTCACTTGCCTTTCTGGAAGCTCTGCAGAATTAGCACACAGCCTAATGCTTTTGGTGTCTGAATAATGCACAGCGTGAAGGGGTGTCTGCTCAGGCCCAATCAATGGAACTCAGCTCTAAAGTCAAAGTCCATTTTTTGGTGATTAAACATCCTATTGATTTCAAGGAGAGATGCAGAGAGACAGGAGGGAGGACATGTCTGCAGAATAATGGAGATCATTGGGCCTGCCTGCTGGAGTCAGAAAAGCTGGGAGTGGGGTAGGGCTGGGCTTGGGGAGTTAGAAGGAAAGAAAGAGAGAAATAGCTCTCTGCCTCCCTATCTCCCTGACATCTCTTGGAACCCAAGGGTATCCAGGGATGTCACATGTAGCCTAGGTGTCTGTATGGGGTGGGGGGTAGGGGTGAAGGGCAGTGGGAAGAAGCATCTGCAGAATCGCAAGCTATTCGACCTGGGAGGATTCTTGTAGATCCTTTGGTCCAGATGGCTTTATTTTACAGGTAGGAGAATTAAGGCTCAATGAGAAATGCCTTGCCCAAAGTAACAGAAAATTAGAGGCAGAGCTGGAGTTAGGACCCAGATTTTCTGATTCCCAATCTAATACTTTTCTTGTGATTCCTTGGCTGCCTTCTTAGAAAGAGCAAATGAATAAACAGAATAAACTCAGTAATAACTCAATATTTGCCAATACTGACACCTGGGAGTGGGTCAGCAACCTTAGCTGGTACGACAAGCTCTGTCTCCGCATGGTAGCTTTATCTTTGTTATCAACCACATCATGTTATTGACTCACATGGAGCTTGTGGTCAAAGACCCTTAGTCTTTTTCACATGGACTACTGCCCAGCCTGAATTCTCCAATCCTGTGTTTGTAGAATATTTTTTCTTGAATGAATGAATGAAAAGGCAGTTATTAAGTGCTTATAATATTAGTAGCTAGGTGGAGCAGTGGATAGAGTGCTTAGTCCGGAGTCAGAAAGATTCCTCTTCCTGAATTCAAATCTGGTCTCAGACACTAGCTGTGTGACCCTGGGCAAGTCATTTAACCCTGTTTGTCTCAGTTTTCTCTTCTGTAAAAGGAGCTGGAGAAGGAAACGGCAAACCATTCCAGTATCTTTGCCAAGAAAACCCCAAATGGGATCATGAAGAGTCAGTCACTACTGAAATGACTGAACAATACCACAACAGATACAATATGAAAATCACTATGCTAAGTAAGTGCTGGAGATACAAATAGAAAAGCAGAGATAGTCTTTATAAAGAAGTCTTAAATTTTTTTTAAAATTTAGCCAGACCTGTAGTTTCATCCATGTAGCTGGTGGCATAGCAGATAGAGTTCTGGACAAAGAGCCAGGAGGAACTGAATTCAAATCTGGCTTTAGACATTTACTAGCTGTGTGACTTGAGAGTCATTTAACCTCTGCCTCAGTTTTCTTATCTGTAAAATGGGGATAATAATAGTACCTACCTCTCAGGGTTGTTATGAGAATAAAATAGGATAATATTTGAAAAGTTTGTTGTAAATCTTAATTCTCTGTATAAATGTTAGATATTATTATGTAGAGAGCTCCTGGTAAATATTCCCTCTTCTGATGCAGATGGACACTTTTCCTACAACTTACAGTCTTAGCATTACCTGGGACACTCAGAGTTTAAAGACTTGCCTGGTATCATATAGCCAGTATATAGGTGAGATTGGAATTCAAATCTTTTAGATTTTGAGACCCAGTATGCCATTCTGTAGGTTTTTATGTTTCATTTCTAAATTTCATTCTTTTGGTTTCAGACCTCTTGAGATAATTTAGAAATTTATTCTTGCATCTATCACAGTGTCTCTCTTTCCAATTTTGTGTTATCCACAAACATCATAAGAATGATTTTTATGCTTTTGATAAAAAATGTTGACTAGGAGAGAGAGAGCCCAGTGGTATACCACTAGAGACCATCCAACCCTCTAAATAATCCTCTTTGAATATGGTTATTTAATTAGCTAGAAGATCATTTAATTATTTAATCATCCAGGACATATTTGTCTATCTTTTTCAGAAGGATGTCCTGAGATCATATCAGATACCTTGCTGAAATCAAGATACCCTATGATTATGTCTATAACCATCCCTAATATACTAGTATGGGATGCTATTTTTAAGAAGGAAAAGAAGTTCATGTTATAAGACTACTCAGTCAACTAAGGGATCACTGCTTTTCCTAGAGCTGACAAGTCATCTATATAATAATCCATGAAATAGCCTTTACAATCTGGCTCCTAACTGTCTTTTCAGCCACATCTCATGGTTCTCTTCTTAGCCCAATTCGTATCCCAGTCAGACTGTTCCCCTATGAGGTTATGTGATGTTTCCTCAGCACCACAAAGCCAGTATGTGTTGGAGGCAGGTTTGGAACCTGACTTGGAGGTCAGGTCTCTCTCTTCCCACCATGTTGCTAAGCTGTCAAGAAGAGTTTATTGTTCCTGGCCTCATTACCCCCAATCCTAAAAAAAAAAAACCCCTCTCTTCTCCCATCTGAACTTTCTTTTCACCTTTTTCACCTTTCTTCGTCTTTGGATCAGATGTAACACACCTTGCATTACCTTTCTTTATCTCCCTAGCTAGAAGTGAACTTTTTTTTCTTTCAGTCTCTCATGGTACTATGTTTCACTTCTTTTCAATAAATACTTTTATATTTGTATTGTAACTGACTAAACAACCATTTTCAAAGAGGATTATTTAGAGGACTGAAGTCAGCCTGTGAGGATCTGCCCGTTAGATTTGCATTCCATCCTTCCCCATACCATCTCTCTCGAGATTGTCAACTGACATCCAATTTATATCCCACCCCTTCCTTATCTCCTTCTAGATTTTAAACTCCTTGTGGGCAAGGACTGAATTTTACTTTGTTTATCTTCAGCGACTTCAACTATTTGATAGCAACTATCATTTCCCATCTCAGTCTTCTCTAGGCTGAATACCCCAAATTCCTTCAACTAATCCTTATATGAGAAGGACTCAATGTCCTTCAGCATTCTGGTTACTCTCCTCTGGAAATTCTGCAACTGATCAGTTTCCTTCTCTTTATGGACAGTGTCATGGTAGTGTAGAGGAAGAAGATATGTCCTCTAACTATGTTACCTGGAAGCAATAATCCAGCTATCATTATACTTTAGAGTTTCCAAGTCTTGAAGCACGAGTAGCTATTTGCTTCATGGTGACTTCTCTGAAATGGCCCCAGAATCTGCCTTCCCTTCACAGTCTCCTCACAAAGACCTGACTCTCTCACATCCTGTGACTGCTGCACTTCTTAGTTTACTGAACTGGTTGCTCCTTCTTCACATCGAATGCAGACTTCTCTTCCTATCCAGAGTCCTGGTGGCCACCCCTTCTTTTGTGTCTGCCCTCAGTTCCGTCATCCCCCCCTGCTTTCCCATCTGCTTTTATCTCCCTGTATTTCATTCCTTTGGAGAAAAGTAGAAAAGCAGTTCCTTGATGTATTCCAGGATACCACTGATTAAAAGCAAGGGGGGTTTCCCCCTGTTCTCCAGGACTTTCTTGTGAGCACACTGGCTGATTGGGCTTACCCTCTGTCTTAACCCTTCTTCTCTTTCAGATATTTCAGAGTAGGCCTTGCTCTCTTTTGCCCAATGGATGATACCTTTGCTCTCCTAGGTTTTTCTGTGTAATCTCTTAATAGACATCATTTATCATGGTACCATAGACCTACAGCTGGAAGGGATGTTGGAGTCAAGCTCCCTTCCATTATATACGAGGAACCTGAGGCCCAGAGAGCTTAAGTGACTTTCTCAAAGTCACAGAGATTAAGAAAGTGCCCGAGTTGGAGTTCCATCACTCTTCTGTACCATATCCTTCCCATATTTTATCTACCTTGTCACCGGTACCTTTCTTGTTCTCTACTGGTTTCATCTAGATAAGTCTTTCTACAAAAAGAACCGTGACCAGGAATTTTTGTACTCAGGTCAAATGCTACAAACTAAGCCTAGTGCAGCCAACTCAGTGGCGCAGTGGATAGAGCACCAGGCCTGGAGTGATGGAGATCTGAGTTCGGATCAGACTTCAGCCACTTAACTAGGGCAAGCTACTTAACTTATATCTGCCTTACTTTCCTCATCTGTAAAATTGGAGTAATAATAGCACCTATCTCATTTGGTGGTTGTGAGGATCAAATGTGATAACATTTATAAAGTATACGATGTCTTGCACATAAATGTTAGCTACTAGTAAAACTACTTCTATTACTACTACTTGGAGTCATGAAAACCTGAGTTTAAAGGTAACCTCAGACATTTACTAGCTACGTGTCCTTGGGTAAGTTGTTTAACCTCTGTATGCCTCAGTTTCTTTACCTGTAAAATAGGGGTTAACAATAGCACCTGCCTCATAGGGTGCTTGTGAGGATCAACTGAGATAATATTTGTGATGTAATAATTTGTAATGCAAACCTTAAAGTGCTATGTAAGTACTCTTACAAGCAGCATAAAGCACGGGCTCATATAGGGGAGGTGAGGGGAGAATCTGGGAATTTCAGTGGAGATGGAGATGAAGACCCAAAGAAAGACACACCCTAGAGCTAAGGAGGAGCTAAGGAGGAGCCCAATCAAGTTCACCTTCTGTAGCTTTCTATATTAACTAAATATTATTGCTAACTCAGGCTAAACTCTGTTATTTCTACCTGCTAAAGACCTTTAAGTGTTGTTGACCAACAAGCATTTTATTAAGTGCAAGCTATGAGCCTGGCCTTGTGTTAGGTTCTGGGACACAAACTCAAAGGTGAGCCAGTTCCTTCACTCTAGAAGCTTATAGTTCATTAGTTGTTAACCCTTAAGTTTGATACCCTCTAAATTCAGCACCCTGGAGCAAAGCTCTTGTTGGTCCACCTTTGTTATAGCTCTTTCCTCCAATTACATTATAAACTTCTTAAGTGCAAAGACTTTTTCTTCTATTTCTTTTGTATCCTCCGCTTCTTCCATAGCATTTCACATAATGCTAAATACAAGTAGAAGTTCAATAAATGACTGAATAAATGAAGAATGCTCATTTATTCAGACATTTTCTGAACGACATTTCGATGAAGCTATGAAATACAGAGACAGCTTAGTTGCCAATGGGGAGTGTGTGGGAGGGTTGCATAAAGTTAGAAGGAAGAGGACCCAGGGGTTGAACCGTCGTCTTTTACTGACTCTTTAGTTGACTCTAGACATAGCACTTCCTGGCTTTCCTAGTTTTTCCATCACCATACTGAGAAGCATTATCATAAGCATGAAGCATTTAATGGGCATCTACAAGGAGGCCAGCACTTTACTAGGTGCTAAGGAATATTTTGATCTTCTACCTGGATAACTGGGATGTTGCCATGATGTATGAGATTTTTCTTCAGCTCATTAACCTGTTCACTTTGGGGTATCAAAGAGCAGGAAAAGAAATCCCTCAAATATCCTCCATCCTAACCATCTGGAAATGTTGTGATGTTTTGTTTGTACCAAATTCCTTTTAGGAGTTGTGTCCTGACCCTCAGTTTATTGTTGGTGGAGCTACTCGAACAGATGTTTGTCAGGGTGCTCTTGGTGAGTAATGGGTATGGGTGTGAAGGAGGGGTGGGGTGGGGCTTGTAACTTGTGAAAGCTTTGTTTGTTTTTAATAAAGTTACATTTATGCCTTTATAAGAATGAGCCATATCTCATTAAGGCAGTATGACATTTTAGGAAAACAAAAAACATGAATAGCCATGTATGTGCCTATGCTCTTGTAACTACTTTCTTGGGGATGAATCCAGGACTCTGAAATTATCTTAAACACTGTGTTCTTTTCTTCTATCAAAAGTCATCTTCTTATTTAGCAAACATTTATTAAGCTTTCTAGGGTGATGATACTGTGGAAAAAAGATTAAACATTGAGGTCAGGGGACTTGAGTTTGAATTCTGACTCTGCTGCTTATTAGCCACGTCACCTTGGTCAAGTCTCTTAGCCTCTACACCTCAATGTCTTCATCTATAAAACGGACAGAGTAACCTCTAAGGTCCCTTTTAGCTCTAGATAGGTAGACAGGTGGTCATAGGGGGATGGAGCTTTGAACTTAGAGTCAGAAAGAACTGAGTTTGAATCCTGCTACAGACACTTATTAGCTGTGTGACCTTGAGCAAAGTTACTTAACCTCTGCCTCAGCTTCCTCATCTGTAAAATGGGAATAACAACAGCACCTCTCTCCCAGGATTGTTGCGAGGATCAAATGAGATATTTGTAAAAGAACTGTGCAAACATTTGTGAGCAATGAGTTGATCCATGATTACATGGTTTCTGTGTGCCCAGAACTGTGCTGAATAATTTTTTCGTCATATTAATATCTCTTTTTTTTGATTAGCAAGGAACAAGAAAAGAAATCCCTCAAATATCCAGGATTTCTTCATCCAAATCATCATTATTGTTGGAAAAGTGATGCATTTTTTTGATGTTCTCCAGAGTCAAGCTCCAATCTCTATTTTTTTCCCCCACCAATGCTCCTTGTTATTCACTCTACCTTGTAGCTGAACAGGATCACTCACTTGTCTCTCCATCTCATTCTGTCCTGTCCCAATTTCATACCTTAACACAGGCTCTATCCTTTGTGCCTGAAATACACTTCCTCTTGATCTCCACTTCTGGAAATACTCTATGCTTTTTCTTCAAGGCTCAGTTAAAGTTCTGTTTCTTCATGAAAGAAGCAGACTTCTGACTTCCTTATTGTCCAGTGGAAAGTATCTTTTCCTTCAAATTTTCCTATAATACTTTGTCTAGATCTCTCCTTTGCTCCTTTCACACTATACCTATTTGTGGCTATGTTCCATGTCCATGTCTTTCCTGCCACCTCTCCAACTGCCCCCAACATCCTCCAGTCACTTCAGGTGACTGTAAGCCCCTGGAGAGCAAGGGAGTGTCTTTGTCCTTTTTCACCTATGTACCTCCAGATCCTACAAAAATTCCTTCCACCAAGAAAGTGTTTAGTAAATGTTGAATTGAATTGATACCACACAGACTCTACCCTCATGGACCTTACCTTTTGACTTATGTAAAATACAATGGGACTCTTTCTAATAATACTTTACACTTATTTTGAGCCGTGTGTAGTCTTTTGTGTATGTAATCTCATTGATTATTCTCAAGAACTCTTTGTGGATGCCAGAGTGACAGACATGACTATCCTAATTTTACAGCTGATCCAGTTAGGTAGCACAGTGAATAGAGTGTTGGACTTGGAGTTGGAAAGATTTGTGTTCAAATCCTGCCTCAGACACTTACTAGCTGAGTGATACTGGGCAAATCACTGAACCTTTCTCATCCTCAGCTTTGTTATCGGTAAAATGGGGATAAAAATAGAACTTATTGTTGTGAAGATCAAATGAATAACACGTAAAATCCTTTGCAATCTTTAAAGCGTTGTATAAATGCTGCCTCATTTATGAGTTGTGTCAGTTATATCTGACCCTTCATGACCTCATTTAGGTTTTTTTTTTGGCAAAGATACTGGTATGGTTTGCCATTTCCTTCTCCAGTTCATTTTACAGATGAGGAACTGAGGCAAACTGGGTTAAGTGACTTGCCCAGAGTCACACAGCTAGTAAGTGTTTGAGATTAGATTTGAATTCAGGCACATGAGTCTTCCTGACTCCCACTCTGGTGCTCTGTCCACTGGACCACCCAGCTGATGCCAGCTGTTCTTTTTATGATTTTTTGATGATGAAACGAGCTCAGACAGGTTAACAACTTTCTGCTTAAGCATACACTAGTAACAAGCAGTGAAGGAAGGACTCAAACGTAACGTGCCAGGTGTCGGACCTTGGTAAATGAGGGACAGCGAGATAGGATTCTAGGAATGGTCATCATTCTACCTAAGCAGCTTTTTTGGAGGCCCAGGATCTTGCCTGCTTCTCACCTTTTCATATTTACTGTAGACAAGATCCGGGAAATATTCATTTTTCATGAGTTTTGTTCTTACTTGTCAGAATGTATACACACTCCTCCCTGATAACAGACTTAGTCATTCTGATTATGTAAGGGCTCCTCTTAACATGGCCTTGTAAACTAGAACTTCTGTCTGAAGTGGGACACCATTTGTATAGTTCAGTGAACAGATTCTGCTGCACCTCTGGACCCATGTTCAGTGACAGTAAAGACAAATGCCTGGGAATGAGAGAAGCAACAGACGAAATGAGCCCGATTCAAAGAAAAGCAGTGAATAACAAATCTGACCATGGGAGACAAGAAATTTTAAAAAAGTTTTAAAAAAGTTTTCTTTTACCTTCTATCTCCTATGCACTCTCTCTGGCTTTATTTGAAGTCTTCATTACTCTGAAAATCAAGGAATAGTTTAAGAAAAAAGCACCTCCAGTTTCTTCTTAATGAGAATGAGGAGCAAGTCTCCCACATATGGAGTTTTTCAGCAATGAGAATTATTGTGTGATATCAGGCAAATCAGGCCTCCTAAGTGACGGACACACCTGTTCTGCTGTAAGCCTGTAACTGATGCCATTGGAGGAGTGGCAGCTGCTTTTTGTTGGTTTGGAGCAATGGGTAATATTTCTTCACTTTACTTGGAAAATGATTAACTTTCTTGCATACGTGACAAAGAAATTAACCTTCATCTCCAAAGTCCTGAAGAGGACTTGCACAGCTTTCTATCTGTAGGATAATTACAACATCTATTTCCTAGGTTTGACTTGTGAGTGTAAATGAGATAATGTTTTAAAGTGCTTTATAAATGTACTGATCATTATTATGTGGACAGTGATTAATAAGTGCTTTCTCATTGATCAACTTTGTTGATTTTCCCTTTTAATATATTATCAGACCAAGAGAGCTGCAGGATGGTATACTGGATAGGCAGCAAGACTTGGGTTTAAATTCTGTCTCTGACACATACTAGCTGTGTAACCCTAGATAACTTTCCTTCAAGCAAGTTCCTAAAGCTTTTGTTGTTGTTCGGTCATATCCAACTCTTTGTGACCTCATTTTGGGGCTTTCTTGGCAGAGATACTGGAGTGGTTTATCATTTCCCCCTCCAACTCATTTCACGATGAGCAAACTGAGCAAGTAGGATTGAGTGACTTACCCAGGGTCATCTAACTAGTAAGTGACTGAGGCCAGATTTGAACTGGGGAAGATGAATCTTCCTGACTCCAGCCCCAGTGTTTTATTCACTCTACCTACCTGTCTCCAAGTTCTGAAACTTGGCTAAGTTACAGAGGGATTGTGATCAGTATTAATGAAAGGAATTTTCATACAGTGAGTTTTCCACATTGAGAAAATCCCACATCATTCACATATTTGCTTATTTGCTATCAAGCCAGAGAAGAAGGTGCTTTTAAAAGGGGGTTTCAATCACCACAGCAAACATATTCACTGAGAAGTATAAGTAAATGTACTTTATGTTGTAAATGATGAATGAAAATAAAACATTTATTCTATTAAGTACCTACTGTGTGCTAGGCACTGTACTACTAGGTGTCATGGATACAAATATAAAAGTGAGAAAGTCTCTCCCCTTTAACTCCTCTAGGGAAGTAGAGACTGGAATTCTCTAAAGTTTTGGTCTGAAGTGAGGGGAGCCTTAGAAGTCTATTGTCATGCCTTTCCTAGAAGCAGTGGTAACAGTGATATGATTACTGTTTCCAGATCAAAAGATGAAAAGCAGGGAATTAAGTGGAATTTTGCAGGCAGATAGCAAGAGAGTGGAGGTGGAAGGTTTATGAAGCATGATCTGGGACTAGGTATAATGAATCCAGTGAGTTTTGTCCTCATTCACTCACCAGTCTGGACAGCTCAGGGCAGAATTCCAAATCTGAGACTGTGGAAGAGGCATAGTCCCCGAAGATCTAACCTGGAGGATGCCATGTGAGGTGGGGAGAAGGAGGCAGAGGCAGGGCAGAGAGCAGGATGCTTGGGCTGAATAGTTGATGAGATGTTTCAGATGGCCTTATAGTCAGGAGGCCTGAGTTTGGTTTCTGGCTCTGCTACTTGTTGGTTCAATGGCCTTGGGCAAATCCTTTAAACTCTCTTACTCTCAGTTGGGGCAGCCAGATGGCAAGGTGAATAGTGTGCCGGGACTGGAGTCAGGAAGATGAGTTCAAATCCAGTCTCAGACACCTGCAAACCCTGTGACCCTGGGCAAGTCACTTAACCCTGTTTCCTCATGTGTAAAATGATCTGGTGAAGGAAATGGCAAACCATTTTAGTATCTTTGCCAAGAAAACCCCAAATGAGGACACCAAAAGTCAGACATGACCGAACAACAACTCTCAGTTTCCTTGTTTGTAAAAATGGGGATAATAATGCTTGTATTATCTACCCTACAAGGTTCTTTCAAGGATCAGATGAATTACTACATTAAAGTGCTTTGTAGACATATAGTTCTAGTTTTAGGTTTTTTAGTTATTCTTTATCAGGAAAAAGGTACACGAACTTTATTCATTTATGAGGTCATAGTCCAACCTCTCATTTATATACGTGGTACACTCCATACAGAGAAGCATATCATGTCTCATTTATAGACAAGACTAGAACAGTCAAGTGCCTGACCTGAAGTCTCATAGCTAGGCAGTGGCAGAATTGGGGTAAGAACCCAGACCCTCTGAGATCAAATCCAGTAATGTTTCCATTGACTAAGCTATACTTGATCTCAGATCAGAAGTAAAACTCATTGATGATCAAGGTTATACACTAAGTATTCTACCCTCCTTCCTATTTGTATAGTTAATCTTGGAATGGAGGTATGACTGAAGGTTTTTCAAAGCTGTGGTAGTGGGGTGGGAATTCTGGGAGATTTTACCCCAGAGTGGGCTGGAGCTAGCTCTAATGGACTTCTAATTGTTAAATCTTTAGTGGGAGCATGTATACCCAGAAATCAGCAGAATCTACAATTTAGGATCTGAGGAATAAATTTTTTTTCTCTTGAAAGCAGATTGTTAGATTTTTAGCAGCATTCTTTTGTTCTACTCAAATGGAAAGTCTTTCAATATGGGCTTGGTTATGGAGTCAATTCAGCAATCATTAATTTATTTTTAAATATACAATATTTTCCTCCAATTACATGTTAAGACAAATTTTTAACATTTTTTTAAAATTTTGAGTTCCAGATTCTATCCTGCCCTCTGTCTTTCCTTCTTCTCCCCCTCCCTGAGACAGTAAGCCATCAGAAAAAGACTGTACATGCAAAACATATCCATATTAGTCATTTTGTATAAGAAGACTAGAATAAAAAATATGAAAGAAAAAAAGTGAAAATAACATGCTTCAGTCTGTATCCAGACAATGTCAGTTCTTTCTCTGGAGGCAGATAGTATGTTTTATCATTAGTCCTTTGGGATTGTCTTGAATCATTGTATTGCTGAGAATAGCTAAGTCATTCACAGCTCTTTATTGTACAATGTTGATGTTACTGTGTACAACAGTCTTCTGGTTCTGCTTACTTCACTTTGTATCAGTTCATGTAAGTCTTTCCAGGTTTTTCTGAAATCACCCTGTTTGACATTTCTTATAGCACAATAATATTCCATCACAATCATATGCCACAGCTTGTTTAACCATTCACCAATTAATGGGCATGCCTTTGATTTCCAATTCTTAGCCACCACAAAAAGAGCTGCTGTACATATTTTTGTACAAATAGGACCTTTCTCTTTACTTTTGATGTCTTCGGGATAAAGATCTAGCCGAGGTATTTCTGTATCAAAGGACATGCACAATTTTATAGTCCTTTGGATATGGCTTCAAATTGCTCTCTAGAATGGTTGGTCAACAATCATTTATTTATTAAAATAAGTAATATGAAATGGAGATTCACTTTTAAGTATGTTCTTTTTGGGTTCTGTTTTGTGGCTCGAAATCTACTCTTACGGTGCTTATATCCAAAAAAAATTAGAAATTAAAATAAAATTAAAACAAAAACAAAATCCTTCCTTTTATGTGCAAGGCATTATGCTAGATACTAGGAATAGAGAGAAAAGAATGAAAGTCTGTTTTTACAAGGAACTTATGTTTTATTAATACACAATGTACACACAGATGACTATAAGCAAGGTGGGGAACTATGGGGCAAGAGAGAGGCAGAAAACAGAGGAAAGCATCACAGAGGAAAAGGTATCTAAGCTGATCATTGAAGGATGAGAAGGATTGTGAAAAGTGGAACTGAAGAAAGATTGTATTCTGGCCATGGGGAACAGTTGATCTGAATGATTAGGGGTGGGAGATGATGAGTCCATACAGGGAACAGTCAACAGTCTGGTTTGGTAGGATTGCTGAGAATACAAAAGAGAGTCATAGGAAAAATAAGACTGGAAAGATACGTTGGAACCGAATTGTGGAGGACTTTGAATGTGTTCTAAAGAGTTAGAATTTTATGCTAAAGACACTAGGAAGCTGCTGAAGAGTTTTTGAGCAGAGAGGTGATATGGTGTCTGGGATACTAATAGCAAGAATAATTAAAAGCCAGGGTGCTCACTGACAGCCTGTATGGAGGGAGAGCGGGGAGAATTTTGTGTTGCTCCTCATAGAGTGGGAATGTAAACTGTGCCGTGGCCAAATAATATGTTGTCTAAGCTCAAAGTGCTGGCTGGTGCTTTTCTTAGAAGAGAAAACAAAGATATGTGAGAAAGGCTCCCCTTCAGTCTCCATGTTGTCAGGGAGAAGGAAGTGTTCCTTAAGAACAAACAAGCAAATAAAAAAATGACAGAATAAAACAAGAACTCTTCAGTGTGAAAACAAAAAAGAAAATGTACCTGGAGAGGCACAGGGGGATTGTGACCTATATGGGGGTGTGGGGAAGGGGACTGTAGGGCAGAAGAACCTGAAGCAGAGTTAAGGAAGGGAAGAAGAAAGGCATTGAACACTTTGAGCTAAGTACTAGATTATGTAATTCTTACTGAAGGGCTGCTAAGGAGGAAGCATCAGGTTGTCTTCCAACCAAATTATCCACAGAAACCATCTGGGAGATGAAGTCCTAGGGAATGAGGATGAAGGAGTAACCCAGGTATGGTAGGAGACTCATCCTATAAGGGTCAGAGGTAGAGGAGATAAATAATGGTCGTTATTAAAGGTCACTGAGGAAGCTAGGTGACACAGTGGATAGGGGTGTGGAACAGTAGTCAGCAAGTCTTGAGTTCAGATCCTTTCTCAAATACTTACAGTGTGGTGCTGGGCAAGTCACTTAACATCTGTCTGCCACACTTTCCTCTTCTACAGGCAGTACCTACCTTTCAGGGCTGTTGTCTGAACAAACTAATATAACATGAAAAGTGCTTTGTAAACTTGAAAGCAATATACAAGGGCTAGTTATTATTATTATTAGTCAAGCTGTTAATCAGGATAACCAGATATGGTGTATCCTTTCCCTGACTCCTCAGTCCCCTCTGGCCTCTAGCCTGGATGCAGTTTGTATCTAGAACATGAGAGAGAACCTTTTAGGCGATGTCAAACTAGATGGCTGCCACCAACCACTGGTGATTTACTTGGGCACTGGCAGAAGAAACCTAGAATATACTGGCAAAGATTATGAAGTGTTGGGTAAGAACTGAAGACTTTTGGAAGGAAGGAAGAAAGCAAGCTGACTACGTGCTAGATACTATGCTAAGTGCTTTAGGGAAACAGTTGGTGTTTTCATGACCATTGCCAGTCAAAGGCAAAGGGTTTCAGAAGAATAAGATTGAATTGGGAAGTGAAGATCTGGTTAAGAGATGGTATCCAAGAACTGGATATAGATTTCTTGGACACAGCTTAAACCAGAGGAATCCCATAGACTCCTAGCCAGATTTGGAGTATGCCTATTAAGGACTGATAAAAACTTATCCAACTGGTATCCTACAAATCAAATCAAAAGAGCTTTGAAGTGAAAAGGAAGAGACCATAGATAGCAGTTCTAGGAAGTAGGAACAGCAGAAGTACTGTTGGCTGGAAATGTACAAGAGACAAAAGCCAAGAAAGAAACCAACAGTAAAAACCCATGGCCTCAGATGTCTACATACAGGTATAGAAAATATGGGTGATGTGCAAGGGAACTAGATATACTAATCCAAGGAGGCTAACTCGACTTCCTTGTTATGACTGAGACTTAGGGGGATGAGACCCAGGACTGGCCTATCCCTCTGGAAATGTATATTTGGTTTGAAAGGAACAGAATAGGCAAAAATATACCTGTATTGGGGGTAGTGGAGTGTATATATGTGTGTGTGGAGAAGCATTGCTTATTAAGAAAATACACTCATGTGAAACACTCCAGGCAGCAGAGGAGAGAAGGATGGTGGAGAGCATTTGGGTGAAATCAGCAAAGATATTACCACCACAGTGTACACTACAGACCATCTGGACAGAAGGAAGAAACAGATGAGTGATCTGAAAACAGATCATGTCTAGACAGAAGCATGATGTCATGGGGGAGGAACCTCGATTGCCTGGGCATCTTTTGGACTTCTTCCTCTGCCCGAAACAGGATACCTAATAAACATTTCTTGACTTGACTCCCAAATAATTTATTCCTTCAAAAGGAGGAGGATCTATTGAAAGGAACTATTGTTCTAGATCTGGTTCTCATCAACAAAGAGGAAATGGTTGTTCAGGTGGATTGACACAGAGACAGCTGCTGACAGCTCAAAGTATATTCTTCATCTGTAGACCCACATCTCTCTGCCCAGGGGAGGGAGTTGTCCTTCATTGTGTCTGCTTTTCAGAAGTGAGATTCACCTTTACATTTAATTGGTGTGGTTGTCTTTAAATGTTTTTATTTGCATGGTGTGGCAAATACTAGATCTGGGAGAGTAGAATCCAAAGTCTTCAAAGAAGGAGTAAGTAGGATCCCACGGGCTAAAATTCTACAATGAAAGTCAAACCAGAAAGGATTGGAAGCTCTTGAGAATAAAACTCTGGAAGGACAAGGAGAAACGATACCTATGAAGAAGTAAAAGCGGTGGGGAATTGTCTATAAAGGTCAACATGGATACATATATCAACCAAATTAGAGTTTTTTTTTCCTTTTTGGTTGTGTTTTTTTTTTTTTAAATTAGTAACCTAAATGAGTATTTCCATATCACAATAGAACACAAAAAGATGATTGTACACGAACTGTGGATCTCATGTATAGTTTTCCCTTCTTTCTAAGCATTTGATTCTTTCTGTTCTGTTTTGTGCAGTTAAAAAATGCCTCAAAGTCCTACTTTTCTTATTTTTTATTTAAATTTATTTTTGGTAGCTTTATCCCCAACTCCCTTCTCCCTCTCAATTCTTCCCCTCCCCATAAAAAAGAAAAACAAAACCTTTGTGACAATTAACCAAAACAAATCCCCGCATTGGCCATGTCTAAAAATGTGTGTCTCATTCTGCACCTTCAGTCCATCAGGTTTCTCTCATGAGGGGGCTGCATGCTTCACCATCAGTTCTTTGGGCTTATGGTTGATTTGGCATTGACCAAAGTTCTTTAGTCTTTTTAATCAACTTAGGTTTTTTAAAAGAGTTATGTACAGAAGATAGAAGCAAGGGAGAATGGATGTAAAAACATGGCACAGTACTGTAATAGTGTTGAGGGTGGCTAAAGTTCAAATGAGCTGAGGCTGGAGGGGAAAGTTAAGGACAATAAACAAAAGTTGTTAGTGTTGTTTTTTAAAAAGCTATACTGAGGAAAAGAGAATCAAGGAAGAAAGAGGACCACTACCCAGGCTTCATGGGGTGATAGTAAGCACAGGCAATGATAGGGTAGAACAGTTTAACTTTTGCTTCCTGTGTGTATGTGTGTGTGTGTGTGTGTGTGTGTGTGTGTGTGTGTGTGTACATGTGTGTGTGTTAAGTCAACATTTATTAAATGCTTACTCTGTACCAAGTACTATGCTAACTGCTAGATGAAGAAGAATGACCTTTGGACTGAAAATGACTAATAGGGAGTCCATACCCAAGATTAGTGGGCAGATAGTAGGAGAACATCCGGCTGCCTTTGTTGAGTTTAAGTTACCAGGCCCGGATGCATGATATCCTAAGGCACCGAAAGAACTGACAGATGTGATTGCTGAGTTGGTGCCAGTGATCTTTGAAAAATAGTGGAGAGCTGCAAAGGTACTTCAGGATGGAAATATGGCAAATGTCCCAATTTTCATTAAAAGAAATGGGAATGGAATTTAAAAACTGTAGGCTAGTGGGTTTGGCTTTGGTTCCTGGCAAAATACTGGGAAAAAGTAAACTCTAGAAATAAAAACAAAAACAAACCAAAAACACTTGGAAGCAGCTTCAGATCTAAATGAAAACTAAGTTCTGAGTAGAATGGACAGATTCCAGGATAGATTTTAAAAGGTAGTGATAATCGATGGATCTCTCAAGTTGTCAGAGCTGGGGATAATGTAGTTTTAGAATGGAGAAATCCCTTCGGGAATGAGGATAAAGGAGGAACTCCAGGAATGGTTAAATGACAGCCACAACTACTGGAAGAGGTAACAATATGTGCCAGGCCCTGTGCTAAGTGCTTGACCAATGTTATCTTATTTGATCCTCACAACAACCCTGGGAGATAGGTGCTATTATTGCCATTTTACATTTGAGGAATGGGAGACAAATAAGTTAAATGACTTGCCTAGGGTCACACAGGTAGTAAGTGTCTGAGGCTAGATTTGAACTTAGATCTTCCTGATTCCTGACTCAGCATTTTATCTAGTGTGCCACCTAGCCTACCCCCAAATGATTACCATCCCTTTTTTTCTTTTTGGTTAGGATTCTTGGCAGGACAGATCAGGGGAATGCTATGGATGTGGTTTAAATAGATTTTAGTGAAGCATTTGATAGTTTCTTATTTTATTATTTTGAAGAAGATGAAAAGATGTGGGCTAAACTATTGTTCAATTGGCCATATTTGGAACCATTTGGAAGCTTCACAAAGAAACTACACCAAGAGTAATCTCTAATGGTCTTTTGTTTTAACTTGGAAGGAGGTCTCAGTCCTAGAGTGCTTCCAGGGATCCTGGCTTGTTTGTGTGAGCAATAACTTGCATCAGGATAGATAACATGTTCAATAACAGGGTAAGATTCACAGCATCATGGGATCAACAATTGAGAGCTTTAAGGGATCTTTGAGAACTACTTGCCTAGTCTCTCATTCTACACTTGGGGAAACTGAAAACCAGAGAGGTCAAATGATTTGTCCAGGGTCATACAGGGAGTAAATTGTCAGAGGTAGGATCTGATTCCAAATCTTTTGTCTCTAGATTCACTATTTCTACTCCCTTTCAATGAGATTAAAAAATATCTGGACATGTTAGACTATTGAGCTAAATCTAGTAAGATGAAAAAAACTTCTTGGGGGAAGCAAGAGGTGTAGTTCTGTGTTAGTTATCAGTGTTGGGAACTCTCATTATGGACACTCCTTTCATTAATGAAGATCTGAAATTCACAGTCTTAGAAATTTCATGGGAAATTAAGTGATTTTCTCATGATCACATGACAAGTGTGTTAGAGACAGGACTTCAATCCAGCCCTTTTTTGCTCTAAGGACAGCCCTTTATCCAATATACTACATCATCTTTTAAAATGAAATTTATATGGGATGGGAATAAATATAAAGTCTTATAGGCTAAAATAATTGAGTTCATAAGTACCAGACTGGAGGAGACATGTCTACACAATAGCTCATCTGAAAAAGATCTGGCAGTTTCAGTAGCCTGCAAGCCCAGTATGAGTTAACAGTGTAATATGGCAGTCCAAAAGTTAACAGATAGCATAGTGTCTGGGACTCAGGAGGTGCTGGTCCCACTATACTCTACCCTGGATAACACTCAGAGTATTGTATTTAGTTTTGGTTCTGTATTTTAGGGAGTCTCTCGGTAAGATGGAGAACATCAGGAGAATGGTAGTCATTATGGTGAAGGTCTTCAAGATAATGTCTGTTTCTTAAGATGGCCAGCCCATTGTGCTTTGGGGTGGCTCCAAATGTTAGGAAGTTTGTCCTTATGTGAAGTCCTGTTTGCCTCTTTGCATCTTCTGTACACTGACCCTAATTCCATCCTCTAGTGCCAAGCAGAACAAGTTGAATCCCTCTTCCATGTGACAGTCTTCACAAATACTTGAAGACATATATAATATCTCCCCCACTTCAGTCTTCTCTTCTGTAGGCTAAGCACCCTCAATTTCTCCAATTGACATCAAAGGGCAGGGGTTCAAATCTTGCCCCCGACACTTATAGCTGGATGACTCTGGGCAAGTCACTTAACCTTTCTTAGGGGTTTTAAACTTTTATTTTTGATCATTTTGCTTTGCAAACCTGTTGGCAAACCAGGGACCTATCTAGTCAGAGTGGGATAGACAGATGGTGTAAACCCCAGAGGAGAGATTGCTGAGTGATAGTAGGAGTCATTCGTTTCCTCTTGGCTTGCAATGTCAGGCACAAGAGAAGTAGCCATTACTAGAGAAGGTGATCAGAATGGTGGCATATTCTGGGGGTCAGCTTCTGACAGTTCCAAAAGATCGAAAGTATGTGATAGGCAGTCTTCAGCAGTATTGACTCCTTCTCAAGATAATGTTTTAGATACATGAGATAAAATACCTATTATTATAAAATAAAATACATATCATTACAAAAGAAACTAATTATATTGAAATGCAGTTATCAAAATATTTTAAAAAAGCAACAACCAGATTTCTCAGGCTCCATTTTAAGAGTTTAAACTCAATCTCAGTTTCCTTGTTTGTAAAACAAGGGGGTCCAACTTGATGTCCTGTGAGGTTCCTTACATTTCTAAATCTAGTGTCTTGTGAGACACCCATGGTCAGGGACAAAAGATGACTGGTAATTCAGAAAAAAAAGACTTTGAAGGAATGGCAAAGTATGTAGGAGAAATTAACAAAATGAAAAAGTACATACTGAATTAAGCACTTTTTTTTGGCCAGCCTTTGAACTGAGGAATACAATTAGAAAAGCGACACAGACTCTGATATCAGGGAATGAAGGGTTTGACTTTAGGGGTAATAGAAGGACCTAGTGGTCCAAAGGATCCAGTAGTAGGGTGGATGTCAAGACTAAGAGGTCCTTAGGTTCCATTGGCAGGTCAGATGTCAATAATCAGTTGTTTGGATGGGGAAGAAAAAGGGAAAAATGGAAGTACTAGTGAGGGCATAGTGACAGCTGTGGGACTGAGCAAATAATTTAATCTTTCTGAACCTCAGTTTCCCATCTGACAGGATTATTGTGAAGTTCAAAGGTGGTAATGGATGTGAAGTGCTTTGCAAACCTGATGGCAAACTAGGGACCTAGTCAGAGTGGGATTGATGGATGGTGTAAATTTCAGAGGACAGGTTGCTGAGTGATGGCAGGAGTCATCCATTTCCACTTGTGGAATATTCTGGAGGTCAACTTCTGTGAGTTCCAAAAGATTGAAAGCATGTGATTGGAAGAGATCCAGGATTGGAGGGAGTTGGTTGATGATAGATTAGGGTTTCCAATGCACACAGTGGAAAGGGTGGTTGGAGTTAGCTCAGGTAATGCTGAGATGATTTATATATGAATTGGGTAGAACTATACTATGAATCAATCATTCTAAAAAAAAAAGCCAGATTCTTAATACAAAGACTCCCATGACTGGCTGAATGGATTGGACCTCACTGAGAAAGAAGTATGCCTCACAGTGCTGACAATGGGAACAATTCCTAATGTGAGTCAATTAATAAGCCTAATAGTGAACAGGGAATGAAACCTCAAACCAAGTCCCCACATTGTGTGTCAAATTTGATCAACTGCTGACTCCAAACAATGGGTGAATAACAGAGATTCAGAGCAGAGATTGCATGCCTGGCAAGTAGTTTGCTTGCTAGAAGAATAAGGTGGCACCATGCGGTATTTGTTGAATTAGGGCGTGACAGAGACAAATCTAAGTCAAATATTTTGTTATCTTTTAGCCAGTCCCAACAATGAAACAGAATGCAGTTTGTCCTCCAGTTTAAAACTGATCCAAATTAAGGTTTTAAAGTTTACTATTTAGCAAAGTTCATTTGAAATACTTTTTCTTCCTTCTTTTTACAATTTCATTTTTATCTCCTTTCTGTACTACTTGATTGAGTAGAAGAGATAGTACCCGCAGAATGATCTTGCAAGGGACGGGTACTATATTTATTGACAGGGACATGATATAGCACAGGTGGCAGGAAGAGTATCCCTTGAAGCTACTGCATTAGAGGTATGTTGTGGGTCAATATTAACTCAAAAATTGACCTTTTAAGTCCCTATTAATGTATTTCTTTTACCAGGCAACTAGAGGATATGCCAGTTCAAAGCGAAAGACATTTAACCCAATAGAAGAGCAAAATGTCCGACAAGGGATTCCTCCCATACATCTAGGGGTACTCTCCTCTATAGGTTAGCATAGCATCGATTGAAGAGAAAATGCATGAGCACGCTGAGCCACATGAATAGCCAGGCCATGCCATGCACCCATGGCAGCATTCATAATGGAACCCTTCTCTGTCTCCTTTGCTCTTGTTTGCTTCACTGGAGAGCTGCTAATGATCTCCGCTGATGTCATTGGTCTGGGAGCAGTTTTCTCCACTATCTCAGGGTCTCTTGTTGATCTGTTCTCACTGCAGTGTTGTTTTCCGGCACTCTGTAATGATATCTCCAGCTGTGTTGCTCTCTGCTGCCCTCTCTTACCAACACCAGCTGGCACCTCTGCTGAACTGAAGCTGCAGCTTCTAGAGTCTCATCTCTGTTAGATCACAGCCCTAGTAAATGCTAATGCTCTTTGGTGATTTCAGTCCCTTGCCAGTGATATCCTGCTAGCCAGAGAAGTCACTGGGTATCTTTGTTTTTGGTTATTTTGAAGACCCCCGTTTTTGTTGCTGATTGAATTCTTTTAATTTAACCTTTTTTGTTGTTGTTTTGGTTTTGTTATGTAATTTGTTGTTTTATTAGCCTGGTTGCTAGCTTGGGCTCCTGCCAGTCACATTGAATACCACTTAGCAGAACATTGAAAGGAACATGGTGAAGAGATTATTTAAAACACTCATCATGCCCTTGGTCATTAGCTGAGGTACATCAAATCATGCTCAGGACAAGCCTAAAAGGTCATAGGCAACTTTTAACTTATTTTTTTCTGTCTTATCCCCTCCCTATTGCCCCATTAGTCACTGTACTATGGCGCTGGTCACTATTTTTTTCTTTTACTGAATGTCCTAGTCCAGGGGTGGGGAACCTGTGATCTGGAGGCCACATGTGGTCCTCTAGGTCTTCAAGCACAGCTCTTTGACTGAATCCAAACTGGTCACACTTGAGGACCTAGAGAGCCACATGTGGCTTCTAGGTTGCAAGTTCCCCACCGCTGTGGACCTAGTCTGATCCAGTTGTTTAGGGACTTAAAGGGGACCTTGCACACAATTAGATTGCTGATAAAGCAAAATATGTCTTTAATTGGTGTGTTTTAATTTATTCCAGGGAAAATTCTGTGACTTCACTTGAGACACACATTTGTGTGTGTGAACAGGGATTCAGAAATATTGAGAGAACGACATTAGGGTAGCGCTTGTTTTCCCAAATTATGAAAACACCTGGAATCTCCAGATATAGGCATCCCCACCCCTAACCTGGGGCAAAAACAAATGTCTCCCAAGCATGACAGGGAAGGGATATGATTAGGGAGGTTGTCAGAGACTTATATTGAATGGATTTCAGGCTATGAAAGGAGTTGGGAGTCCATGATGGTCCTGTAAGAGACCACTGCCCGAGGGTGTTGTCACATTACATTCTGAACATTCCCGAACATTTAGCAGGTGGGATTCCTTTGTCTCATCAGCTCAGAAATTCAGAAAGAATCTAAGGGTTTTATTAGGAAGGCAAGAATTTCACTGGATGGAATGGAAAACTGGAAATGTCTAGCATGGAAGGCTCCAGGCATACAAGATTCCAGAAAAATGAAGGGGGTTTCAGGCAGGAGACAGGGGAGTTTCTAGAGTGCAACAGAGGCAGTCACAAGGAAGGCTGATCTACAAAACTAGAGGGACGTTATGAACCACCACATGCAGCACCCAAATCCATGTTTGTTTCATAGTCATGAGCTTCCTCTCCCCTTTCTTCTTTATGTCACTTACTAAGTTGATCTTTGCCTTCATCTTGTGTGCTCTGGTGAACCCTGTACAAATTTTAGCCTCATAAACAGCTCTGAGGCTGATCATCCTTGTAGAATCTCAGTTAAAAGTCTTTGTGGTGTGTTGGTTAGCATACTGAACTTGTAATCAGAAAGACTGGGGTTCAGATCTTTTCTCATGGATTTACTAGTTATTTGGTTGTGGTAAGTCACTCAAACTCTCAGAGTCTCAGTTCTCTTATCTGTAAAATGGGGATAATAATACCTGTACTACCCACTTTAAAGGGCTATTACGAGGCTCCAGTGAGATATGATATATATCATATAAACCTCAAAGTATTACATAGAAATCTCAGTTTTCATCATTATTAATATTATCGACAATAATAAAAATAACTGAAGATTAAGAGTTTATTTTTGATGTCTGCCTCCTAACTACTCTACAAATTTTTTTGAGTATTTTACATTTATATAGCAAAGTGTTTTCATGTCCATTATCTCTTTAGATCTTGATAAGCCCTCTGAGAGAAGTATGACTTATTGATAGAGGGACCAATTATTTATTAAGCATTGACTATTTGCTAATCTCAGGACGTACAAAATACAAGCAAGCCAGATAGTCCCTGCCCTCATGGAACTAAACTTCCAATGGGGAAAGATAATACACAAAGGAGAGATGGAAAGTTGTGTGTGTGTGTGTGTGTGTGTGTGTGTGTGTGTGCGCGTGTGCAGGCAAAATGGTTAACAAAGTGGAGGAAAAGAAGTCCAGAGAGTGTAGTTAGGAGTTGATTACAGCATAGCTTGAACCCCCTCTCCCCTGCCTTGAAATGACACTTTGGGTAGACATTTACCTATTAAGAAAATGGGATCTAGGTGAGAGGAACATTATGTTTATTTTATAGATGAAAAAAAAAGGATATGAGGTCATGTACCCTCTCCAAAGACACAGAGTTGTGAAGTGGCTGAGTTAGGAGGCCAAGACTTTTCCCTTGATACCACACTGCCTCCCATGGAATCTGACTGATCCTTATAATAAATCAAGATACATACATACATACATACATATATATGTATACATATACATATATATATATGAGTGTGTGTGTATATGTATATAGGAGGGAGAGGTATATGTGTACTTGTAATGTAATACAGGTACTACAAGAGAGGAATTCCCAAACAGTAGGCTTGGGTATATTTCTACTACTACCACCCAGAGGATTGTGAGGATGTTTTCCTTTCAAAGACTATTCTTAGCTTGTCCTCACTTCCTCTCCTTTGGTGGCACCCCTCCCCAACAGGTGCATAGCAGTAGGGCATACACACACACTTAGAGTCTGTTACAGGGAACTACAATGTGATGAAATCTTGGAGTAGAGCTTATACAAAATTGAAGAGTCACAAATATACAACCTCGTGTGACTCATTCTCCTTGGCATAGGTTTAAGGACCTAGTCTCCCTTTTCCTCTCCCTTTCTAGTCATTAAGCCCATTTCTAGCCCTTACTGAAAGCATGCACATATATGAGTGAGTGTGTGCATGAGTGTTTGTGTTAGGTCCCATCCCTGTTCTTTCCAGATAATTCAGCATATTTCCATTTTTTTGCTCCTTGCCCAATCCCCATCCAACCCCCAAGGATCAGACTAGGCTCTTTTCCCACCTAGGTCACTGGAGAATGTGGATCCCTTCTTGTCTGAGCCTCGAGTTCAGCCTTGGCCTCAGGTGGGCACCATTTCCCTCAGAGCCACCTGACTCTCCAGTATTGCTTGTGTCCCCTGGATTGTGCCTCTAGAAATCTTCGGATGAGTTCTATCCCTTCTTCTGATTCTATGGGGGGTGGGGTGGGGTAGTAAAAGGCCAAACATTGCTAGTGGGGTTTGCAACAAGAGACTTCTACAAAGCAGAGAAAATTGTGGGTGGCAGCTCCATTCAGGTTAGCTCTAGCTATAAATATGAAATGTATCATAGTCTGAAGGATTGTAGATCTGAAACTGAAATCCCAGAATTTTAGCACAGAAAGAATATATACACCCTTTTTTCTTTGGATCCTACATATACCACTATTGGCTTTTAATTAAAATTCCTTTCTTTGCAACTCAGTCAGGGACTCTTGCTTTTTCTTTGTCTGCTTTCTCTGCTTGTGCTCTCGAGATCTGGTTCTCAGACTGATTTCCCCACACACTTCTCAATGAGCACATCATGACTATTTTGTAGTTAAGCCTTCTTGACTCTTGGAATTGTTACTCATTCTTTCGACAGACACTAAACAGCAGTTCAGGGCAGAGAATCTCAGTAGGTGCTAGTACGAAAGGCAACATAGCTCCTTTTCTCATGGAGCTTAATAGTCTAATTGGGGGAAATGAAGGGCAAAACAGAGAAAGATATGATACTATGAAGAAGCAATATGGTACAGTAGAAACAGAGCTGAATTAGGAGTCAGAGGATCTGGGTTCAAATCTTGCCATTATCACTAACTTTATGACCTTGAGTTAGTCACTTAACTCTCTGAACCTCAGTTTCCTCAACTGTAAAATGTTTGGTTGGGTGGTCTCTCAGGTTCCTTCTAACTCTGAATCAATGGATCACTTGGAGGAAAGGCTCCATGGAAGAGGTGGAGCCTGGCTTGTCTGAAAGGAAGAGAGATTTCAACAGGCAGAAGAGTGGAGTAAGTACATTCTATTCATGGGAGATGGTTTGCACAAATGTAAGGCAGTGGGGATGAGATCAGGATGAAGACTGAGGAAAGATAGTCAAGATATCATTGGCTATCGTAGAGAGAGCAGTTTCATTTGAATGATAGGGCCAAATAGTAGATTGCAAAGGATTAAGGAGTGAGTGGATGGTGCGTAAATGGCAGCAGGGAGTGTGGGTAATTCTTTCCAGGAGTTTGATAGTGATAGAAATATATAGGAGACAGAATTAGGAGCAATATGGGACAATAAGGGGTAGGAGAAGGATCAAGTGCAGTGTTTTTTGTTTTTCAGGATGGGATAGACCTGATGAATTTTGTGGGTAGTGGGGAAAGAGCCGCTAAATAGGGAAAGATTAAATCTAAAAGGGAGATAGGGAATGATGGAAGGTACAAAGGTGTGATCTTTGTATGGCATCAGTAAAAGGCATGGTTTTGACAGAGAAAAGGACTACATTTTCCCCAGAGATTGGAGTAAAAGGGATGATGATGGGTGAAACCATAGAGAGGTATGGGGCTATGAAAAAGCGAAACTCATGAAGGATGACCTCTGTTTGCTCAGCAAAATGGAAGGCAAGGACATCTATTGAGAAGGAAAGGGGGAAGGAAGCATTGGAGGCTTGGAGAGAAAAGAGAAGGTTTAGAAGAGCTGCTGATTGAAGTGGTATAGAGAAGTCAGTGGAGGAAGCGTCAGTGTCTTATCATGTAGTCGTGGAAGCTCAATTGAGGTTAGATTACATGTTGGACTTAGTTATCATGGTGGTAGGACTTCCACTGAGCATATTCAGCAAGCAGAATAGGGATATGAATAGGGAAGGCAGGTGGTGCGTGTGATCCTGAGGGAGCAAGGGATTCTAAGGTGGAGGATAATGTGTGGCTGAACTGGGTGATCACCAGTAAGCCAGTACTGTGAAGAGAGAAAAGTGAGGTGAAAATTGGGGTGATTGGAGAAACAGAGTGTTGTGGAGGGACTGTGTATTGTAAGGATGAAGAGACAATTTACAAAGAGTGAGATAGTAGAGGTGGGGAATGGATGGACAAGAGGCAGTGAGCTGGGAGGTTAAAAACTAGGAGGACAAATAATTTTAAAGGACTGCATATAAAAAGATGAAACAGTGAAATAGAGAGAAGAGTGGATTAATTGTGAGAGGGCTTGGTTTTGAATCCCTGGTCTGTCACTTATGATCTTTGTGATCTGGGGCAAATCATGGAACCCTTCTTGGCCTCAGTTTCCTCATCTATAAAATAAATGAGTTGTATTAGATGACCTTGCAGGTCTTCTTCATTTTCAAATCTGTGATTTTATGACCTTATAGTTGACTTCATAGAGTTGACTTTACAAGAGGGGAGAGGTATAGCTAGATAGCAGTTCACTTGAAAAAAGCCTGGGGAGCTTTAGCAGACTGAACAAAATATGAGATAATAGTGTGATATAATGACTAAGAGGGCTAACACAATCTTAGGCTACCTCAAAAAAAATCACAGTGTCTAGAACTACTCTTTATTCTCCCCTCAGCCACTCATTGTGATCTGCTCAATTGCACTGCTACATAAGTGTTCCATTTCCTTAATGAAAACTCTTGAGTTTTCTCGATCTGACCATACCTTCTCATTATTCTATCTCTTCCTAAGCCTTACCCCTGCTAGACCTAGGTTTCACCCTCATCTTGATCTCCAGTCCCTCTACCTTTTACTATCCTCCCAATCACCCTGCTCTGATTTCATTTTTTTCCCTTCCAGATCTCTATCCTGTTGTTAACAACTCTACTTTGTCATCTACTTGATAATCCTTCACTCCCTTGTCCTCTCTTCTATCTCTTGCCAGACCCTAGTCCTAGACTATTCTACCATTTGGTTCTTCTGTTCCTACTATGCTGATGAATGGATTTAGAGAAAATCATACAACCATTCTAACTGAAATAAATTAATAAGAAAGAAATATAGAATACATGCTCTAAATTCAAGTTATCCAATTTCAGTTGGGCCCATACTACAGTAAGGCAATCCTTTTATTCCTCACTAAATGATTCCCTATCTCACTTCCCACAGAAGCTATTTCAAATTTTCCTCTTATCTCTTCCTTAACTTTTCCTTCTCTCCTCTCTCTTAGCTGAGGTCTACTTCTCTTATTTTATTGAGAAAATTGAGGTCATTTGCACTGAGCTCCCTCTTCTCCCTTTCATCTCAAAACCCCTGCACATGATCCCTCAATTTCCCCACTTTCGGAGAATGAGGTAGCCCTTCTCCTTGACAGGCAGACCCCTTGCTAGTGCCCTTGATCTCAGTCTTTTCCTCCTGGAATGCAATGCCTCCTTACCTTTGCCTCCTAGAAATCCTCTCTTTCTTTAAGACCCAGCTAAAGTACTAGAAGCCTTTTCTGACCCTCCCCCCAACTGCTAGTACCCTCCCTCCCTTACTGACTCAAATAATTTTCTTTATATCAATCCTGTCTAGGTTTGTTGTCTGCCCCATTAGAATGTAATGAACAGAAACAAGGGAGAGTTGTATACTGGAATAGCAATATTGTTTTAAGGACAATTTTGAGTGACTAAGTTATTTTGATGATTATAAAAACACAAATTAACTACAAAAGACATGTGAAGGAAGAAAGAACTGATAAATAGAAGTATGTATAGAATGGTTTTACACATACACACACACAAACAAAATGGTAGCCATCTCTTGGATGGGGGGAGGTAAGAAAAAAGAAAAATAAAAGAAAGTTACACAATAACTTTATTTTATATTTAAAAGGAATAACAAGTTGTACATAATAAATTTGCAGTTTCATATACCATCATCTTTTTTTTTTTCTATTCTACTATGTTATGGAAATGCTTGTTTTATTTCTTAAGTTCAGAATAAAATAATTTTTTTTTTAAAAAAGATATAAGTTCCTAGAGAATAGTGGAAGTTAGAAGGTTCTGGCATGCTATGGTCCATGGGTCATGATCATGTTCGTCCTTCGTTGCCAAAGAATACCATGCCATCAGAGGAATGACGACATGACTTGCACTTGACTTTGTTTTGAGTGGAGGAGGGCTGTGCAAAGTCACCAGCCTCACTTCTCCTCCAGAGCCATCTGAATCCTGTGACCAGATATTCCTCAGGATGACTGAAGATGGCCCAGGATGCACTGGGAGATCCTGGGGCCTTTAGGCCAAGGTCTTTGCAGGTACTCACTTAGGGTGAGTTGAATGACTGAATTGTTTCATTTGTTGTCTTCGTAGAGGCAGGTGTGTCTTTGAGGACACAAAGTATCCCCAAATACTTAATAGATACTTGCTTGCTTAATTGTCTAGGGAAGATGATAGTGTTGTTGTGTACTGTGTCCTGTTAGGTTACATCTAGAGCCAAGGTGGGGAGCTTGTGACCTTGTGGCCTTATGTGGCCTTCTAGGGTCCTTTGGTGCAACCTTTTGTCTGAGTCCAGGTTTTACAGAACAAATCCGTTTATTAGGGGGATTTGTTGTATGAAATTTGGATTCAATCAAAGGGCCACACTTGAGGATGTAGGGGGCCACATGTGGCCTCGAGATCTCAGGTTTTCCACCCCTGATCTAGAGCGTAGTGTCTAGTTCTGTTTGTGAGCTCAGTTTTAAGAAAGCTATTGAGAAACTGGAGATCATCTAGAGATGGTCTTCTAATTCTTATAATATGAAGATTGGTTGAAAACTGGTGATATTTAGCCAAGAAGAGATGACCATGGAGGAATCCATGACAGTTGTCTTCACATATTCACGCTATTATATAGAGCAGAAATGGTGTCAAATATGTGACCTGTGGACTAATGGCCTGTAATATTTCTGAGTGCAACCCGAACCAGATTAAAAATGTAACTGGGAAATATTTAATGAAATAAATTAATAAGAAGAAATATAGAAACATACATGTTTTTCTAAGTTGATATATAGCCTGTAGGAATCTTTATGTAGGGTTTAGTGGCCCTGTTTCTATTTGAGTTTGAGACCACTTGTATAGAGAAAGTATTAGCTTGGTTTCAGACCTTAGAACTGAATAAAACGACTGGGAATTATGAGAAGCAAATTTAGACTCTGGAAGAGGTAGTGTGTTCCCATCATCAGAGGCCTTCAAGCAAAGGCTGACCACCAGCCAGGTATGTTGTAGAGAGGGGTTTGTTATTTATTGCCTCTGAAGTATCTTCCAACTTGGAGATTCTGTTATTCTGCGATTGGGGATAAGTTTGAGATTTGGGGTTGTGTGTTTAAGGTAAGTTGATGATTATTCTAGGTGATAATCATGGCATCTTTTGAAAAAGACCTTTTAGTTCTCCATCCCTTATTCCATTCCTGGCATGAATCCATTACACCTGGATATGTGAAGTTTGCCATATTCCTTTATTGGAGTAGTGAGAAGAGCATTGGATCTCAAGTCAAGATACCTGAATTCTAAACACATCTCTACCGCTAGCTTACTGTGTGACCATGAACAAAACACTTGATGTCTCTAATTTTTGTTTTTTCTTGTTTTAAACTATCTCTAAGCTTTTTTTCCAGTTATAACAATTTTTGGTTGAAGGCACTCCTCACTCCCCCACTGCCCACTTTCATGTCTCAAGGAATCCTTATTGTCTTCCATTATAATAGTTAAGATCCCATATTTCTATTTTAATAGAGAAACCTCTGGTCTACTGAGCTCATTCCCCAACCCCAACTCTACAACTCTCAATCGCTCTTGGGGAGGGGGGTCTTAATTCTGCAGGTCACAAACTTTGAACACAATTAGCAGACCTTAAGGATAAGGAGGGTGTATATCTTTTCTTTAAATGACCACAGTGGATTCCACCAGGACTGGAGTTAACTCCATATTTTACAACTCCTCTTTGTTAATTCAATACAACACAGCTCCTACTCTCATTTATTTCTGTGTTAGACCTTGTGGTCCCAGTTTTTCATCATAATTTTGAATCACAAAAGACATTATAATTAAACTCAGTAAATGAAACACTTTCCCCTGAAACTGACTTAAGATGTATTTACATAAGCCACAGATATATTTATTTAGTGACATCCCTTGGGTAAATCAAACCCATTTTTATATTCTTCTCCTAAGGATTTCCCCTTCCCTTTAGTGCTAAGGGCGTGATAACACTAAAAAGCAGGAAATCCAGACTTGGAGCTTCTTGACATTGAACTTTATTCCTGAGACAAGGCAGAAATTCGATGAGAATTACCCTGGTCAACATCATGTACAACTGAAAAAACCCAACAACAAAAAACTAGAAATAGTCAGAACAAGTTCTTTCAACAGTAAATAGGATTTTAAAATGGTAACTCAGAAGGTCAACTAAGAAGGCCTCTGATCCAAAGATAACCAGTCAACCTTTTTCGTCTTTGTCTCCTCTAACTGCATTAATTCTCTGGGGGTAACTCAGTAACTCCCTGGAAGCTGAGGCTCTCCCCTGGTACAGAGTCATCTTCATCCAAATGTTCAAATGAGTTTGCCTCCTGGTCCCACTGAGCTGCCCCTACCTGACTGTCAGGGCCCGAGAAGAGCCTTCCACATCACCATGGGAACCAGGGAGCTGAGATACAAGGCTGACCTGTGGGGGGGCTGGAAAGTGGATTACTTAGTGTTCTTTATTATGTGGCCCAGTTTTGAAAGGAGTTATTTTGAGGATATAAGAATAATAGATGCCATAAATGAGTCACAGTGGCACTGCTCAGAAAAATACTAGTAATTTCCAGGGCTGGTCTTTGATATGGAGTTATTTGATAGAATTTTCTCTAGACATTACCTTTGTCCAGTGTAGATCATGGTTTCATAGACCCAGATGCCCTTTGGATAGCTGTGATGCCAAAGAATGATGCATTCTGAGAAACAGCACCCAGCATATTGTTAATATTCATTAGAGTTGCAAGGGAATTCAGGGACCATTTGATCCAAATCCCTCATTTTAGAGGTGGAGAAAAGGAGACCCAGAAGTGAAGTGACTTACTCCAGACCACTTAGCTAGTTAATGAAAGAGCTGGCTTCAGGGTTGTTAGACTTATATACTACAAATATGACGCATGTAGTGATAAGCCAGAGTGGGGAAGTGGGAAACAGGGTGCTGGACTCAAAGATTTCAAGTTCAAATCTTGGCTCTTAGAGTTTCTAGCTATGTGATCTTGGGCAGTTGATTTCATATCTTTGGACTTTGGTTTCCTCATTTGTAAAATGAAGGATTTGGTTTTGGTGGCTTGCTTAGGTCTCTTCTATTTCTAGGCTTATGAACTGATACTAATGGGAAATGATCAATGGCTTAGTTTAGTTGCTAGGGATTTGAGTTAGGGCATTAGATGAGCAGGATGTGGAAATATAGAGAAAGGAGTTAGGTAGGAGCTTCTGGATTGAAGCATCTTAGTAGATTTATCTGACACAATTACTTGTCATAACCAGGTTGTGGGATGTCAGAACTTTCACAGTGGTTAAACGTGGTCACCATCTTCGGACAATGACTGATTTAAAAGGTTAGTCTCATTTACAAACTGGGCTGCTCAGTTTGTCACCCCTTTGATTCCAGGAATTGTAGCTATTGAATGTGCCTCTCCTATATTCCATTCTGATGCCTCATTGTGCCATGAAAGGTGGATGGATCCATGCTCTTGAAGGCTATGCTTGTGGAGCATACCTCTGTCATGTCCTACCAAGGTGGGAAATATGGAGGTTATGATAGATTGAATGTCTGTACTCCAGGGATGAAGCTCATATGAAGAATTTGGAGAAACGTATCCCCAGGCTGGTTGCAGGGTGATGGATTATTTTTTTATAATAACAACTCTCACACATCATCTACTAAGTCAAAGAGGAGTCACAATCTATGTTGGTAGAGATAGTGCCCATCTAAACCAAATCACAGATACCTGTAGTATTGAAATGAAGTGGAGAGCATAGGATTTAGAGCTGGCAAGTACCATAGGGATTATTTTGTCTAATCTTTTCATTTAACAGTTAAGGAAACTGAATCCCAGAGAAGTTAAATGGCTTGCCCAAGGTCACTTGCATGGTATTGGGCAGAGTTAGGGTTTGAGATTAGGTTCTTTGACTTTAATATATTAAAACCCCAGGGGCAGTTAGGTGATGCAGTGGATAGAGCACCAGTGCAGGAGTCAGGAGGACCTGAGTCCAAATCTCACCTCAGACACTTGACACTCACTAGCTGTGTGACCTTGGGCAAGTCACCTAACCCCAACTGCCTCATCCTGGGTCAATTCTAGTCATCTGATGAATATCTGATCATTGGATTCAGATGTCTCTGGAGGAGAGGTGAGGCTGGTGACCTGTACAGCTCTCCCTCATTCAAAACAAATCAAGTGCAAGTCATGTTGTCATTTCTCTGATGGCATGGTCTTCAACAGCAAAGGACGAACACACATTAAAACCCCAGCTTTAGATCTTATGATCTCTCTTTGTCAGTGTATTATTGCTCATTGAACCTATGGACTTTAGGATTTAGAAGGGAATGTTCATGCATGATTTTTGATTACAGCTGATTGTATACTTAATGCAGCCTCAGAAGCTGAGAGGCAACAAAGTATGGATCTACTCTCTGCTGCTTGTGCTAATTTTGGCCTAACGATTAACATTAAGAAAACACAGGTGCTCCACCAGCTAGCACCACACCATCTGTACGTGGAACCATTGATTATAGCAAAAGGAAAAGTTTTGAATACTATGGATAAGTTCACTTGCCTTGGCAGTATACTTTCCACACATTGCCAGAGGTGGCTTAGTGTTTGGGAGGCTCCAGAGGAAAGGATTGGAGAAAAGAGATATTAGACTACCAGACTGAAGGTCTACAGAGCCATTGTGATGACCTCATTATTGTATGCCTATGAAACCTGAATAGTCTACCAGCTCCATGCCAGAAAACTGAATCAATTCCATGCAAATTGTCTTAGGAAGATTCTGACCAGACGCTAAGGTCCTTTCTTGAACTAAACTGCCAAACATTCAAAGTCCACTTCAGAGAGCGCAACTCCAATAGGCTGGCCACATTGTTGAATACCAAACACATTCTTGCCAAAAAGACTGTTTTATGAAGAACTCACACATGGCAAGTTCACATGGTCAGAAAAAAGCAATACAAGGATACTCTTAAAGCCTCTTTTAAGAACTTTGAAAATGATTGTGTGACATGGGAGACCTGGCATAGGACTCTGCCCAGTATGGCATGCCCTCATCAGAGAAGGTCCTGTGCTCTATGAGGAAAGCAGAATTGAAGTGAGTCAAAAGAAATATGAAATGTATAAATTTAGAGAATTCAACCCAAATGTTCACATGGATTATTTGTTCCTGACCTATGGTATAGCATTCAGACCTTGTGTTGGTCTGATCAGCCATAGCTGAACACACTGTAACTGGACTCTAACATAGTGATGCCATTTTGGTCCTTTTTGGGAATGAAGGACAACAACCAATCCCTCATTTAACCTACAGACTTTAGGATTTAGCAGCAAGTATGATAAGCCATCTTTTCCTTTATTTTTTTTTAATTTGAGTTTATTTATTTTTAGTTTTCAACATTCATTTTCACAAGATTTTAAGTTCCAAATTTTCTCCCCATCTCTCCACTCTGCCTAGACCAAGACAGAGTGCATTCTGATTATTCCTTCCCCCAGTCTGCCCTCCTTTCTATTACACCCCTCCCTTCTCTTATCCCCATCCCCTCTATTTTCTTATAGGGCAAGATAGATTTTTATACCCCATTTCCTGTATGTCTTATTTCCCAGTTGCATGTAAAACAATTTTTAATATTTGTTTTTAAAACTTTGAGTTCCATCTTCTCTCCCTTCCTCCCTCCACACCCATCTGCACTGAGAAGACAAGCAATTTGATATATATTATAGATGTGTAGTTATGCAAAAGACTTTCATAAAAGTCTAAACTATATTTTCATAAGTCTAAACTATATCTCCCACCTTCCTATCCTGCCCCCCATTTATTCTATTCTCTCTTTTGACCTTATCCCTCCTCAAAAGTATTTACTTCTAATTATGCCCTCCTTCCATTTGCCCTCCTTTCCATCATCTCCCCATCCCCTGCTTATCCGCTTCTCCCCTACTTTCCTGTAGTGTAAGATAGATTTTCACAGTAAATTGAGTATGCATGTTATTCCCTCTTTAAGCCAAATGTGATGATAGTAAGGTTCACTTTTTCCCTCTCACCTTCCCTCCTAGTGGCAACAAGGTGGTGCAGTGGATAGAGCACCAGTACGGGAGTCAGGAGGACCTGAGTTCAAATCTCACCTCAGACACTTGACACTCACTAGCTGTGTGACCTTGGGCAAGTCACTTAACCCCAATTGCCTCATCCTGGGTCATCTCTAGTCATCCTGATGAATATCTGGTCACTGGATTCAGATGGTTCTGGAGGACAAGTGAGGCTGGTGACCTGCACAGCCCTCCCTCACTCAAAACAAAGTCAACTGCAAGTCATGTCATCATTTTTCTGACAGCATGGTCTTCTTTGGCAAGGAAGGATGAACACACACACTCATGTCCCCTCTCTTCCCTTCCATTGAAAAAGCTTTTTCTTGCCTCTTTTACATGAGAGATAATTTGCCCTATCCTATTTTTTCCTTTCTCCTCCCAATATATTCCTCTCTCATCCCTTAATTTTATTTTTTTTAGATATCATTCCTTCCTATTCAACTTTGTGCCCTCTGTCTATATGTGCCCTCTGTCTATAATCCTTTCAACTACCCTCGTACTGAGAAAAATCTCAAGAGTTATACATATTATCTTTCCATGTAGGAATGTAAACAGTTCAACTTTAATGAGTCTCTTATGATTTCTCTTTCTTGTTTAGTTTTCTATGCTTCTCTTGATTCTTGTTCTGGAAAGTCAAATTTCCTATACAGTTCTGGTCTTTTCATCAATATGAATGCTTCAAAGTCCTCTATATCTTTGAATGACCATTTATTCCCTTTAAGTATTATACTCAGTTTTGCTGGGTAGGTGATTCTCGGCTTTAGTCCTAGTTTCTTTGACTTCTGGAATATCATATTCCACGCCCTTTGATCCCTTAATGTAGAAGCTGCTAGATCTTGTGTTATCTTGATTGTATTTCCACAATACTCAAATTGTTTTTTTCTAGCTATTTGCAATATTTTTTCCATGACCTGGGAAATCTGGAATTTGGCTACAATATTCCTAGGAGTTTTCTTTTTGGAATCTCTTTCAGGAGACAATCAATGGATTCTTTCAAATATTTATTTTACCCCCCGAGTTGTAGAATATCAGGGCAGTTTTCCTTGATAATTTCTATTTTTTAAAAATTTTATTTTATTTTTCATTTTTAAAAAAGTTTGTATCACATAAAACAATTCCAACTTTTGGTCAGGTGATACTTCTTTTTTAAGCATTTACAACATAGACCACAAAAGAATTTTTTAAAAAACATTAACCAGCTGAGATACAAATAATACTTATGTATTCACAAGCCCTTGACCTATCTCCACAGTATTACTAAGAATTAAAGGACCCTAACTTTTTGTTGTTGGTCTAAAGTCCTAAGCCTAATAGCTTAATTTTATACTTAACATCGGATGTTCCTCTACCAACAATCTATAATTTGAGAAATCTCATATTAAGCTCACAAACCTTTTGACTGTAGGAAATTGCTACTAAGAGTAGGTACATTGCAGGGAACCAGTATCTCCCCAACTTCATGTCAGTTCCAGGTAGGAGCAGATTTTCCACTCAGGTTTAAAGTCTGCCAGGTGTCAATGGGGAAATTGAGTCAGGAGAATCCTACCTCAGCCCTGGTTGAATAGCTGCTCTCCCACACTTCCCACGAGATCACCTTTTTCAGTTCATACCAGCATCTCACAGGCTTACTGGCATCATGGATTGGAGGCTCAGACCTCTTTTCTTGCTATCCATACTTGGAGTTAGACTCAGAAGAACAGTCACTTAATAGTCCCATAGCATTTTAAAGTAGCAAGTTCCAATAACCAGGTTTCGAATATGACTATAATTTCACATTTGCTAAGGAACATCTTTTGAGGCAAGTCTTAAGTGGCTTTCATGCCTTTCTATACATGGTCTAGTTCCTGATTAAATAGCAATCATAAAATCAAATTTACCATTAAAACCTTAACTTTTCCATCAATGCCAAATTTTACCCGAGGTTACCTGCCTCTAGGAAACTTAGACTAAAATTCTTTTCCTCAAACTAAAGATGTCTCTAATTTAGTCTCAGTAACTAATTCAGTAAATTGTTTTAATACTAATTGCTTCTACATCACTTTGTAACATGTTCAATTTTTTTCCCCATCTCTCTCCTCCCCCCACTTCCTAATACCTTCATTCTGATTACCCCTTCCCTCAATGTACCTTCCCTTCTATCATACCCCACCCTTCCCTTATCCCCATCTTCTCTCTTTTCTTGTAGGGCAAGATAAATTTCTATACCTCATTACTTGTGTTTCTTATTTCCTGGTTATATGTAATAAAAATTCTCAACATTCATTTCTTTATTTTTTATTATTATTTTTTTATTTTATTTTTTTATTTTTTATTTTTTTTTTATTAAATTTATTTATTTAACTTTTAACATTCATTTTCACAAAATTTTGGGTTACAAATTTTCTTCCCTTTTATCCCCTCCCCCCCCAAACACCAAGCATTCTAATTGCCCCTATGACCAATCTGCTCTCTCTTCTATCATCCCTCTCTGCCCTTGTCTCCATCTTCTCTTTTGTCCTGTAGGGGCAGATAGCTTTCTATACCCCTTTACCTGTTTTTCTTATTTCCTAGTGGCAAGAACATTACTCGACAGTTGATCCTAACACTTTGAGTTCCACCTTCTTTACCTCCCTCCCTCTCCACCCCTTCCCTTTGGAAGGCAAGCAATTCAATATAGGCCAAATCTGTGTAGTTTTGCAAATGGCTTCCATAATAGTTGTGCTGTATAGGACTAACTATATTTCCCTCCAACCTATCCTGTCCCCCATTACTTCTATTCTCTTTTGATCCTATCCCTCCCCATGAGTGTCGACCTCGAATTGCACTCTCCTCCTCATGCCCTCCCTTCTATCATCCCCCCCACCCTGCTTGTCCCCTTATCCCCCACTTTCCTGTATTGTGAGATAGGTTTTCCTACCAAAATGAGTGTGCACTTTATTCTTTTCTTTAGTGGAATGTAATGAGAGTAGACTTCATGTTTTTCTCTCACCTCCCCTCTTTATCCCTCCACTAATGAGTCTTTTGATTGCCTCTTTTATGAGAGATAATTTGCCCCATTCAATTTCTCCCTATCTCTTCCCAATATATTTCTCTCTCACTGCTTGATTTCATTTTGTTTTAAAGATATGATCCCATCCTATTCCATTCACTCTGTGCACTCTGTCTCTGTGTATGTGAGCGTGTGTGCATGTGTAATCCCACCCAGTACCCAGATACTGAAATGTTTCAAGAGTTACAAATATTGTCTTTCCATGTAGGAATGTAAACAGTTCAGCTTTAGTAAGTCCCTTATGACTTCACTTTGCTGTTCACCTTTTCATGGTTCTCTTCATTCTTGTGTTTGAAAGTCAAATTTTCTTTTCAGCTCTGGTCTTTTCATCAAGAATACTTGAAAATCCTCTATTTCATTGAAAGACCAATTTTTCCCCTGAAGTATTATACTCAGTTTTGCTGGGTAGGTGATTCTTGGTTTTAGTCCTAGTTCCTTTGACTTCTGGAATATACTGTTCCATGCCCTTCGATCCCTTAATGTAGAGGCTGCTAGATCTTGTGTTATCCTGATTGTATTTCCACAATACTTGAATTGTTTCTTTCTAGCTGCCTGCAGTATTTTCTCCTTGACCTGGGAACTCTGGAATTTGGTCACAATGTTCCTAGGAGTTTCTCTTTTTGGATCTCTTTCAGGCGGTGTTCTGTGGATTCCTTGGATATTTATTTTGCCCTCTGGTTCTAGAATCTCAGGGCAGTTTTCCTTGATAATTTCATGAAAGATGATGTCTAGGCTCTTCTTTTGATCATGGCTTTCAGGTAGTCCCATAATTTTTAAATTGTCTCTCCTGGATCTATTTTCCAGGTCTGTTGTTTTTCCAATGAGATATTTCACATTATCTTCCATTTTTCCATTCTTCTCTCTTTGTTCTGTGATTTCTTGGTTTTGCATAAAGTCATTAGCCTCCATCTGTTCCATTCTAATTTTGAAAGAACTATTTTCTTCAGTGAGCTTTTGAATCTCCTTTTCCATTTGGCTGATTCTGCTTTTGAAAGCATTCTTCTCCTCATTGGCTTTTTGAACCTCTTTTGCCAATTGAGTTAGGCTAGTTTTCAAGGTGTTAATTTCTTCAACATTTTTTTGGGTCTCCCTTAGCAGGGAGCTGATCTGCTGTTCATGCTTTGACTTCATGTCTCTCATTTCTCTTCCCAGCTTTTCCTCCACCTCTCTAACTTGATTTTCAAAATTCTTTTTGAGCTCTTCCATGGCCTGAGCCCATTGGGTGGGCTGGGACACAGAAGCCTTGATTTCTGTGTCTTTGCCTGATGGTAAACATTGTTCTTCCTCATCAGAAAGGAAGGGAGGAAATGCCTGTTCGCCAAGAAAGTAACCTTCTATAGTCTTATTTCTTTTCCCTTTTCTGGGCATTTTCCCAGCCAGTGACTTGACCTCTGAATATTTTCCTCACACCCACCTCACCTGATCCTCCCAGCCGGTGTTTGTGGTCTGAGATTCAAATGCTGCTTCCAACCTCAGGGCTTTTGGCGGGGGCAGGGCTGCTATTCAGTATGAGATTATGATCTGGTGCTGAGATCGGGGCAGGGCCACCTCTCAGGCTCAGTTCCCTCAGGGGGTTTATGCGCCGACCTTCCGCAATGGATTCAAGCTCCCGCCCGCTTGGGGAGCCCCTGTCTGCAGCCGCCTCTCAGCTTCTACCTCCCGGGGGGGGGCCTGAATTATGGGGGCACCCCACTCCCCTCTCGACCCGCCAAAGAGACTCTCTCACCCACCCCTGTCACCTGTGGGTGGAGGGACTTGTGCGGCCGCTGGAGATCCCGTCCCTGAAGCCTGCTCGGATCTGTTTCTCTCGGTGCCGCAGCCGTGGCCGCAGCAGGTCTGGGCTGGGCTTTGTGTCTGCAGCGCGACGGACCTTTTGCGAGAGGTTTGCAGATCCCTCTGTGGGTGGAGGGACCCGCGTGGCCGCTGGAGATCCTGTCTGTGAAGCCTGCTCGGATCTTTTCCTCTCGGTGCCGCGGCCGCGGCAGGGCTGCACTCAGCTCCCAGTCCCGGCGCCCAGTCCGCGGCGCGAAGGACCCCCCGCGAGAGGTTTGCAGGTCTCTCTGGAACAGAAATCTCCCTCGCTCCAATGTTCCGTGGCCTCTGGGTGCGGAATTCGCCGTGAGTTACTTCCCTGTAGCCATTCTATGGGTTGTGGGTTCAGAGCTATGTGTATGTGCGTCTTTCTACTCCGCCATCTTGGCTCCGCCCCCCCATTCATTTCTAATACTTGGAATTCCAACTTCTCTCCCTCCCTCCCTCCCTCCCTACTCATTCCCATTGAGAAGACAAGCAATTCAATACAGACTAAATATGTGTGGTCTTGCAAAAGACTTCCATAATAATTATGTTGCATAATAGCTAACTATATTGCCTCTATCCTACTCTATCCCCCTTTATTTTTTAATTTTTTCATTATTCCTTCACTTGACCTTGTCTTTTCCCAAAAGTGTTTCTTGCTAGTTACTCTCTTCTCCCATTTGCCCTCCCTTCTATCATTCCCCTCACCCCACTTGTTGCCTCCTCCCCTACTTCCCTGTAGTGTAATAGATTTTCATACCAAATTTAGTGAACATGTTATTCCCTTATTCAGCCATATGTGGAGACAGTAGCCTCACTTTTACCCTCTCCTCTTCTCTCTTTTCTCCTCTATTGAACAGGATTTTTCTTACCTCTTTTATGAGTTATAGCCTGCCCCATTCCATTTCTCCCTTTCTCCTCCCAGTATTTTCCTCCCTCACTCCTTAATTTTTATTTTATGTTTTTTTTGTGTGGATATCATCTCTTCTGATTCAACACAACCTGCACTCTCTGTCTATATATGTGTACGTGTGTGTGTGTGTGTATGTATGTACAATCCTTCCCCCTACCCAAATACTGAGAAAAGATTCAAGAGTTATAAATATTTTCTTTCCATGTAGGAATGTAAACAGTTCAACTTTAATGAGTCTCTTATGATTTATCTTTCTTGTTTAGTTTTCTATGCTTCTCTTGATTCTTGTGTTTGAAAGTCAAATTTTCTATACAGTTCTGGTCTTTTCATCAATATGAATGCTTCAAAGTCCTCTATATCATTGAATGACCATTTATTCCCTTTAAGTATTATACTCAGTTTTGCTGGGTAGGTGATTCTTGGTTTTAATCCCAGTACCTTTGACTTCTGGAATATCATATTCCACGCCCTTTGATCCCTTAATGTAGAAGCTGCTAGATCTTGTGTTATCCTGATTGTATTTCCATAATACTTGAATTGTTTCTTTCTAGCTGCTTGCAGTATTTTCTCCTTGGTCTGGGAACTCTGAAATTTGGCCACAATATTCCTAGGAGTTTCTCTCTTCAGATCTCTTTCAGGAGGTGATTGGTGGATCTTTTCAATATTTATTTTGCTCTCTGTTTCTAGAATATCAGGACAGTTTTCCTTGATAGTTTCATGGAAGATAATGTCTAGGCTCTTTTTCTGATTATGGCTTTCAGGTAGTTCCAAAATTTTTAGGTTGTTTCTCCTGGACTTATTTTCCAGGTCAGTTGTTTTTCCAATGAAATGTTTCACATTGTCTTCTATTTTTTCAAACTTTTGGTTTTGTTTTTTAACTGCTTAGTTTGTCTCACAGTCATTCATTGCCATGAACTCAGTTCTCTCTTTCAATGAACTATTTTGTTCAGTGAGCTTTTGAACCTTCTCCTCCATTTGACTAATTCTGCTTTTTAAAGCCTCCTTCTCCTAATTGGCTTTTTGGACCTCTTTTTCTAATTGAGTTAGCCTCTTTTTAAAGGTGTTTTTTTCCTCACCATTTTTTTGGTTCTCTTTTAGCAAGCTGCTAACTCATTTTTCAAACCCTTCTGTTGCCTGAGTCTAATTTAAGTTCCCTTTGGAGGCCCAGGAGGCAGAGGTCTTAACTTTCTGTGGCAGTAAGCCTGGTTTTTCCTCATCTGAAAGGATGGGAGGAGACACCTGTTCACCAAGAAAGTAACCTTCTATGGTCTTATTTTTTTTCCTTTTTTTGCGCATTTTTCCAGCAAGTTACTTGACTTCTGAGTTTTCTCTCCACAACCACCTTGTCTCCAGTTCTGCAAAGTCAGTCCTGGGGGCTGAGATTCAGATGAGCTGCTCCAATCCCTCAGGAGCTTTAGGTGGGGGCAGGCCTGCCACACAAGGCTCAGTTCCCTCAGGGGGTGAGTTATGGGGACACCCTGCTCCCTTCTCAGCCAGCCGAAAAAACCCTCTCACTGACCTTTAGTGCCTGTAGGTTGAGGGATCTGTGCTGCCACTGGAGATTCTATCCCTGAACCCTGCTTGGTCCTGCTCCTCCGGGTGCCACGAGGCCAAGGCTGGGCTGGGTTCTGTTCCATATCTGGTGTGACAGACCTTTCCCATGGGTCTTTCATGTCATTCTGGAGTAGAAATCTCCTCTACTCCATTGTTCTGTGGCTTCTGCTACTCTAGAATTTATTGAGATTCCTTCTTTACAGGTATTTTATGGGCTGTGGGGGAAGAGCTAGTGCATGTGTGTCTTTCTACTTCACCATCTTGGCTCCACTCTCTCCTTGATAATTTCTTGAAAGATGATGTGTAGGCTCTTTTTTTGACCATGGCTTTCAGGTAGTCCCATAATTTTTAAATTGTCTCTCCTGGATCTATTTTCTAAGTCAGTTGGTTTTCCAATGAGATATTTCACATTGTCTGCTATTTTCATTCCTTTCGTTTTGTTTTACAATTTCTTGATTTCTCATAAAGTCATTAGCTTTCATCTGCTCCATTCTAATCTTTAAGGAATTATTTTCTTCAGTGAGCTTTTGGATCCCCTTTTCCATCTGGTCAATTTTGCTTTTTAGGGCATTCTTGTCTTCATTAGCTTTTTGGATCTCTTTCGTCATTTGGGTTGGTCTATTTTTTACAGTGTTATTTTCTTCAGCATTTTTTTGGGGGTCTCATTTAGCAAGCAGTTGACTTGTTTTTCATGATTTTCTTGCATCACTCTCATTTCTCTTCCCAATTTTTGCTCTCCTTCTCTTAGTTGATTTTCAAAATCCTTTTTGAGCTCTTCTGTGGCCTGAGACTAATTCACACTTTCCCCCAAGGCTTTGGATGGAGGAGCTTTGACTTTATTGTCTTCTGCTTGCATGTTTTGGGTTTCCTTGTCACCAAAGTGAGATTCTGTAGTTTGATTCTTTTTTCTTTTTTTTGCTCATTTCCTCAGGCATTTACTTGACTTTTGAGTTCTTTGTCTAGGTAGATCTCTGCTTCCAGAGGGGGTGGGGAGTATACTGTCAGTCACTCGATTCCCCCACAATCTGTGAGCCTAGAGTTCCAGAAATAGTCAGCTGCCTCTGCCCTGACTGCTGCTGTTACTGTTGTGGGTCCCTCTGCCCCCTTCCTCCTCTGCCGTCCTAAGGCTGGGCCTGGGCCTCTTCACTTTCCCACAGTCATTTTCCACTGATCTTCCAAATTGTCCTCAGCATTTTGGGGTTGTGAAGTCTTGAAACCACCACAGGTGTGAGAGATTCGGTCTCCCCAAAGCCTGCTCAGGTCCTGTCTGTGCCACCCTGTCCCACGTTGGACTGCGCCCTGCCCCCTGTGTGGCTCAACCTTCCAGGCTGTCTTGGGCTGGAGATTTGCTTCACTTCATCATTCTGTGGGTTCTACAGCTCCAGAATTTGTTTAGAGCCATTTTTTGCAATTATTTGGTTGGGCTTGGT
Source organism: Notamacropus eugenii (assembly GCF_028372415.1). Taxonomy (NCBI): domain Eukaryota; kingdom Metazoa; phylum Chordata; class Mammalia; order Diprotodontia; family Macropodidae; genus Notamacropus; species Notamacropus eugenii. Next base: position 412,846,003 of record NC_092873.1, read on the forward strand.
ACAGTGCTCTAGAAAGTCAGTGCTGTTACTCTGCCATTTTGGCTCTACCCCACATTTAATTCTTATTCTTTCATCTCCTAAACACATGCCCTTAAATGCCGAATTTTAAGTCTATTTCACATTAAAGGTGGATCTGCTCTTAGCTGGGCAAACATCCCAATTATCCTGCTGAGATCTGACTTAAATGAGTCACATTCTAATTCAAACTAGTAGAAATGTGCTAGTGAAACTGACTGCATTTTGTGAGCAACCTCAATTCTCAAACTAAGCTCTGTTTGGCTGTGAATCCCTAGCTTTACTGGAAATCTCCAGCTTGCCTTTTCCCCTTTATTTTATTTTAAAAGCAAATTTTACTAATACCTTTTGATTTTGTAGCTGGGTAGTACAGCACGGTGGATAGAACACTGGACTTGGAATCAAGAAGAACTGATTTAAAATCTGAGACGCTTCTGAACTGTGTAACTCTGGGCAAGTTATTTAACTTCTGTCTGCTTCAGTTTCCTCATCTGTAAAGTGGGGATCATAACAGCTTTGTGAGGATCAAGTGAGATAACTAACATTTATAAAGTACCTTGCAAATCTTAAAGTGTAATATAAATGCTATTATTATGTTATGGTTGTTTATGAATGCGTTCTGCTCTCCCTACCCATCTGAATTGACTTCCCTTTGTAACAAAGAAAAACAGTTAAATAAAAGCAGTCAACATAAGTACTGCCTCTGATAACATGTACAATTTTCCACCTTCAAAGACCTTACATCTCTGTTGAGAAATGTTTCATTATCTGTGGTCAGTATTTGTTTTTTAGTTATTCAGAGCCTGGCTTCTTTTTAAAGGTATTCTCATTTTTATTGTAGCTGTGCATATCATTCTTCTGGCTTTACTTTTTTTTCAGTCTGCAACTCTTCACACAAGTATTTCCATGTTACTCTGAATTCTTCATATTAATTTCTTACTGTGCAATAATATCCCATCATATCCATCTGTTGATCAACAAGCATTTTTAAGTCCCTACAGTGTCGGTGCCAGGGTACTGTAGCAGGTGCTGGGGGATACAAAGGTAAAAATAAAACCATTTCTGGCTTCAAGAAGCTTATATCTATTAGAGGGAAACAGCTCATGCTGAGAGAAATAAGGACAAGATAAACAAAAAGTACATAAAAGATAATTTGGAGAGGGCTGGGGAGATCAGAAAAGCCCCTTATGTAGGAAGTGGTGCTTGAGTTGAATTTTGGAGGAGGCTAGGGATTTTAAAAGTCAGAAATGTAGAAAGAGGGCATTCTAGGCATGGAAGATGAACTTTACAAAGGCAGGTGGCAGGAGATGGAAGATGAGCTGCCACATGCACCATTTCAGCTAGACCATAGAGTATGTGAAGGGGAATGATATGTAATAAGTCTGAAAAGATAGTTTGGATATAACGTGGTTTGTTCAGCCACTCTTTAATCAATGGGTACCGACTTTATTTCCAGTTCTTTTTAGTTCACTTAACTCTCACATACATTTGTAGGCTTTAGGAACTCAGAGAGAGCTGGCTGCTTTAATCCTTGAACTACAGAGAATGGTTGTAACAAGGTCAGTGGATTAAACCAGTGTTGACACTATGACTACTAATGTTTACTAATTAGGAGCAGGAGATGCTCCTGGAGGATGCATTTCTCTTCATCTGGACTGTGCTGTGAGGAAGAGTAAACAGTCTGGATGCCAACAGAGCCTTTCATGTGGGCTTAGAATAGGCTCCAAGAAAGTCTTGTAGTGACAAAAGCAAAGGAGTTATACTCCCAGGATCTGAGTTCAAATTTCAGCTCTCTGTTGGCTATCCGTGTGACCTGAGGTGGAAGTAATTTTATTTCTCTGGATCTTAGTTTCCTCATCTGTCAAATGAGAGGATTGGATGAGGTGATTTCTGGAGTCCAAATCCCTATAATTCCCTGGGCCCTGTTCCTAGAAGATTTATGGTCCTTGATTTGTTCCGGATCTGTCACTATGGCTGACAAGCATTCTAGGCTCCTTGGAACAGAGGTGTCAAACTAGAGGCTGAAAACACCTGCAAAACTCCCAGCTGAACCAAATTAAAGTGTAATCAGGAAATGTTTGACAAAATAAATAAAAATACAGCATAGACAATGTCCAGTTGTGCTTTTCTAAGTTCATATGTGGGCAGCAAGGATCTGTTTCTACTGCTATGAGATCAGAACCTGGGATGTTTGTTACTGTGGGGAAATAGACATAGGTAGTGGGAGTCTGTTTACTCACTGCAACCTCTCTTGGATCTTATCTAGCATGTATCCTTGCCCTGTGTTTGACGACTGTGTTTTATGAGTGAAGCAAACCTCTTTATATATCTATAGCTGTGTATATCTATACATATGTATACATCCCTTGCATGTGTTGGGTGACTTTATATTAATACCTTAAGTTAGGACAGCTTCCTTAGCCTCCTATAGTATACCTTGTTTAACAACCCTCCAATAATACACATCAGATGAGGTAGAAAACAGGGAGAAGTACACTAACTGATGGTGCTCACTATCATGATAGAAGAGATTCATCACATGAAGAGTAATTTCCTGTGTATGATGAGGTCCTCTAGATGTTCTTTTCTGTCCTTGATATCATGCTGATAGTTTCCAGGACACTACAGAGTCTCCTGGGATGTAGCTGTAATTAGTCAAAGGAGTTTAGCCTGACCATCCACATAGGAAAGACCAAATGGATGAAGAATGCCTGTTGCCAAGATTTCATTTGGATGTTCAACTTACTAAACTCATCCATCAGTATGTGCATCTGGGGACGAAAACAGAGGCTCATGTCATACTTTTCATGTGACTTCTTTCTATTATTTCTGTGTTTATGATTGTATGTCTTGTGTCCACATAGATTAGACATTCCTTTGGGGGCATGGACCATGGCAACATCACTATTAAAAAGCATTTCTTGTTTTTAGCACCTATTTGGAATCAGTCTTTTTGATTGAAAGGAACCTTTGAGGATATCTAGTTCAACCTTCCACTATAGGTTGGCATCTTCTCTAGAACACAGAGTTATATGTGGCCCTGAATTTGTTACTATAGGGAGTAAGTTAAATGAGTGGGGGAGGATCCTGCTAAGAGCCTGCCATATAAGAAAGCCACTTTCAGTTCTCATTCTGGCTCTGATTGGAAAATATCCTATGCTTAGCTTTTTAGATCTTTTGTTTATATCTCTGATCATAAGTGGAGATTCCAAATGATGGCAAAATATTGGGGAAATGTGAATGTGTTCATTTAAACAAACATGAATTACATTAATTTCCTTTATTGAGTACCTACTGTCTCCATACACCATTGTGCTTGGTGCTACAGAGAAAACAGAAGTCCTGAGACAAAATCCCTGCCCTTGGGAAGTTTGCACTATAATTACAAAGTCCACCCCTCAAAATGCAGAGGAATCCAAGCCGTGTCGAAAGCAGAAGAGTTTCATTAGCAGGAAAATCAGACAGTAGTCCCAAGGCCCCCAGTGTAAGATACAGAGGACTCCACAGCCCAGGAGAGAGAGGGGAGATTTAAGTTTGAAAGGGAGATTCAGGGAGAGGCTGGGAAAAAGAATGGATAATCTTTCTCAGGGACAGGTGGGAGGTAGAAGTAGGATGTTGTGCAGGAACGGTTGATCATAAGGATGGTTTGGGTCCAGTTTGAGGGGGAGGTATGTGCAGGAAGGTCAGCTAGCAAAGACCAGCAAAGGCACATGGGAGTGAGCAAGACTTTGGCTTACTGGAGGCTCCTGATTGTCTCCTTTTGGCAAATGGGCTTACTCTGGTAAACATCTTCCTGGTAAGGTATCTCATGGAAAATAGACATATTAATAATCAAGGGTATTCTTATGTAGCATTAAGAAATATTCATATGAAATAAGTATAAATCAAAATTCCCAATGCCATAGTCAAAACTGTAGAACAGATGCCAAGGGAAAATAAGGCAGTGATCATCATGGGACGGAATTAATGAGGGAAAACTCTATGAATCTTAAATAATAGTCCTAAATGTAGTAGTATGGTATAATAGATACAGATACTGGAGGACCTGGATTCAAATCTTGCCTCTTGACATTTACTCCCTGTGTGACCTTGGGCAAGTGACCTCAGAGGTCACTGAAACTAATGCTTTCATGTTAAAGACAAGGAAATTGAGGTACAAATCATTTTAGTGACTTGCCTGTGGTCATATGACTAATAAGCATTTGAGTCAGGACTTGAACCCAGGTCTTCTTCAATATACTCTGTTGCCTTGGTTCCTTTTGGAACCTTCTGGGTCTCCACTTTCCTCATTTTCTATCATCTTTTCAGTCACCCAGGTTCACAACCTTAGAATCATCCTGGTTCTTCTCTCTCTCTCTCTCTCTCTCTCTCTCTCTCTCTCTCTCTCTCTCTTTCTCTCTCTTTCTCTCTCTCTCCAATCGATTGCCAAGTTTGGTCTATTTATCCCACACAGCATCTCTCATATCTGCCCCTTCTTTCTACTCATGCAGCTGCCGGCTTAGTTGGCCCTGATGGTCTTTTGCTTGAACCATCGCAATAGCCTCCTAATTAGTCTCCCTGATTTCAGGCTGTGCTTCCTTCAAGGCATCCTCCATACAACTTCCAAATGGATATTCCTAGAGCATGGTTCTGACTATATCACTCCCTTGCTCAAGAAGCTTCTATGGTTCCTTATTGCCTCTAGCATAAAATAGAAATTCTATTTCTATTTAAAGTTAAAGATAGGCTCGAACCTATCTTTCCAGACTGATCTCACATCACTGTCCCACACCCCTTCCATTCTAATGGAACTGGCCCATTTGCTGTTCCCCATTCACAAAATGCCAGTGCCTTCCTTTTAGCCTTGGCCCAGACTGTCCTGATCCTGGGAAGACTCTCCTTTACTTGTAAACTTTGGCTCTTCAAATCCCTGGCTTCCTTTAAGGTTCAGCTCCTGCTACCTCTTCCCTTAGCTGTTAGTGTTTCTCCTACCACCTTAACGCTACTTTATATTTATTTTTGTGTATTTCAGATTAAGTATATATTATTTTCCCCATGTACAATGTAAACCTCTTAAGGGCAAGGACTGTCTTTGTTCCTTGGCTCCTAGTCTGGTACCTAGAGCCTAGTAGGTAGTTAATACATGCTTACTTCTTGTCCTTCATCTTATTCACCAGAGTTAACTCCGAATGACTTGTGGCTAGTTTCAAATATTAAATCTATCCTCACAGGATGAACATAATAAAAATAGTTGTAAATTTTAAATAATGCTTCATGGCTTACTAAGTTCTTGTCTGAGGTCAACAAAGTGAGATAAGTAGTAAAATTATGCCCATTTTATAGATGAGAAAACCAGGTCTTAAAGAGGCTTGTCCACAATTACATAGCTAGTCAGTGGAAGACTCTGGGACTTAAGCCTAGAACTTCTTATTCTACATCCAAGGCTATTTCCACTGTACATCAAAGATTTGTCACCACTGTGCCTTATTCTCCCAAGGTGACTTCTGTGACAGGGCCAACACTCATTTGTATGTATGAATTCTGGTGTGTTTATTAAAGAATCAGTCTTACTACCTTACTCTCATCTCAGATACTAACCAGCAGGGATCTAGCAGCATGCCCTGTACAACCCTTCAGAGCCTAAGTGCTTGCTGAAAGAGCAGGGCAGATTTTGAGAAATGTCAGGAGTGGACCAGATGAAAAGAAAATTAAACTCCTTTCCAGCTGGTAAGCCTTGTTTGATGTCAGCATGTCAGCAATTGGAGAATATTTTTTTGCTGTGCATTGAATGGTAATGCCAAGGGAATATGGCTGGAGGGCTGTTGGATGGAGCCCAAGACTGGAAACCAAGCATCTTGGGTTCTCTTTCCTGTTCTGCCACTGACCTGATGAGGTCCCACTGCTCAGTGTTCATCCTCCTCGTTAGTTGAGGATAATAGTATTCCCCACCAGTGGCTTGTTTCTAAACTCTCTGAGGAAAGGAACTGGGATGATAGTCAGCATGGAATTCTGTCTGATCTTTCTGATCCCTTCCAGTGGAGTGCTGAACCTACAAACAGGCTAGCAGCTCTCCAAAGACAGGAGCAGCAGCTATCCAGTCAATCAGTCAGTTAGTCAACAAGCATTGAAGTGCCAGGCACTGTACTAAGCAATGGGGTACAAAGAAAGACAAAAATACAGTCTCTACCCACCAGGACCTCATATTCTAATGGGGGAGACCACATGAAAACAACTGTGCACTTTCAATTGGTTGGTTGGTTGGTTGGCTGTTGTTCTCCTTCATTCCTGAAGAAGACCAAAATGACATCACTACGTTAGAGTCCAGTTACCGTGTGTCCAACTGTGGCTGATCAGATCAATACAATCTTGGAATGCTCTACCACAGATTGGGCACAAATGGTTTATGTGAACATTTGGGGCAGATTCTTTAAACTTGCCCATCTCTCATTTCTTTTGCACTACTTCAATTTTGCTTTGATCATAGAGCACAATACCTTGTTGGATGAGGGCACACCATGCTGGTTGGTCCTGTGCCAGTGTCTCCCATGTCATACAACCAATTCCAAGGTTCTTCAGGGAGCACGCAGAGTATTGCTTTTTCTGACCATGTGAATGCTTGCCATGTGTGAGGTCTTCGTAAAATAGTTTTTTTGGCAAACATATGTTTGGCATTCAACAATGTGGCAGCCTATTGCTGTTGCGCTCTTTGAAGTGGACTTTAAATGCTTGGCAGTTTAGTTCGAGAAAGGACGTTAGTGTCTGGTACCTTACCCTTCCAGGTGATATTCAGAATCTTCCTAAGACAGTTCAAATAGAAGAGATTCAGTTTTCTGGCATGGCACTGGTAGACTGTCCATGTTTTGCAGGCATACAACAATGAGGTCATCACAATGGTTCTGTAGACCTTCAGTTTGGTAGTCATTCCAATACCTCTTCTCTCCTATACTTTTATTATGAGCCTCCCAAACACTGAGCTATTTCTGGCAATGTTTGAGTCAATCTCATTCTCAATATGTACATCCCTGGAAAGTATACTGCCAAGGAAAGGAAACTTTTCTATAGTATTCAAAACTTCTCCATTTGCTGTAACTGATGGTTCCACATATGACAGGTGTGGTGCTAGCTGGTGGAGCACCTGTGTTTTCTTAATGTTAATTGTTAGGACAAAGTTAGCATAAGCAACAGAGAATCCATCCATACTTTGTTGCATCTCAGCTTCAGAGGCTGTATTGAGTACACAATTATCTGCAAACAAAAAAAATCATGTGCCAACTCTCTTTCCTCTTTAGTCTTGGCTTGTAACCATTTTAAGTTAAATAACTTGCCATCAGTACTGTAGCTGACCTTGATGCCATGTTCATTTTCATTGATAGCATTTGACAATGTTGCTGAAAACATCATGCTAAACATCTTGGGAGCAAGCACACAGCCTTGTTTCACTCCATTGGTCACTGAGAAAGCACGAGAGCATTGTCCACTATCCAGAATGCAGACAAGCACATATCATGAAACTGATGAACAGTACTGGTGAATTTCTCTGTGTACCCAAATTTTGACATAGTGTTCTACAAGTCCCCATGACTGACAGTATCAAAGGTTGTAGTCAAATTGACAAATGTTGTGTACATTTTTCTGTTCCACTTCTGGCATTTCTCTGGAATTGTCAGTCAGCAAACACCATATCAACAATTCTTTACCTCTTTCTGAAGCCACACTGATTCTCAGATAGATGACCATCTTCCAGATGAAGGATCAGCCTATTAAGGAGGACTCTTGCAAGAATCTTGCCAGAAATGACTGAGAGGACAATGCCCCTTCTCCCCTTTAGCCCCACTATGATTGTCACAAGACAATCTATTTACTTTTATAGAGATGGACAATGGAAGTGTCCTTGAACCCCTGGGGGATAGCCTCCTCTTGCTATACAACCTGGAAAATTTCAGTCAGCTTTTGTATGAGCAATGGTCCACCTACCTTGTAAATCTCAGCTGGAATAGAATCAGCACCAGGTGCTTTGCCACAGGAGAGGAAACTAATGGCCCTCAACACCTCTTCTTCAGTTGAAAGTTCAGCTAAGGAGGGATTGACTTCAACCTGAGGTAAATGGTCAATGGCCTCAGCATTGATTGATGGTGGTCTGTTGAAAACACTATGGAAGTATTCAGGCTATCTCTCTAGGATCATGTCCTTATCACTAATCAATGTGGCTCCATCAACACTGAGTAGTTGAGACTCACCTTAGGTCTTTGGCCATACATAGCTTTCAGGGCATCATAAAAGCACTTTGGATTGTTGCTATCAGGAGTAGTCTCAGAAGGAAGGGGTGGGAGTGGCCAGGATGCACACTGAGCAACGGGTCCTCATCTGGTCCATGGCAGAACAGGAAGGAGAATCCAAGATGCTTGGTTTCCAGTTCTGGGCTCCATCCAACTGCCCTCCAGCCACATTCTCTTGGTGACAAAGTCATCTTGCAGAAGTAGTTGGCTTAACTCACTTTGCTTCTCTTGGACAAGATGGTCCCAGATAAGTGAAGTTCAGTGAAGCTGCCCTGGTGTTGGTTGAGATAGAGGGGTGTGTTGGAGTCAACTTGAACTGCTCAGGGTCAATGTTAAATTTTCAATGTGGCTAACATTCAGGGTTTGATTTATTGTTTTGTTGATTGTCTACAAAAACAAAAACAAAGCTTTCCCTGGCCTCAGAGGCAGCTAGGTGACAAGGTGGATTGAGTGATGGGTCTAGACTAAGGAAGACTTGAATTCAAATCCAGCCTTAAACACTTACTACCTGTGTGATCTTGGGCAAGTCACTTAACTTCAGTCTGCCTCAGTTTCCTCATCTATAAAATGGGGCTAATAATAGTATTTACTTCCCAGGGTTGCTCTGAGGATCAAATGAAATATTTGTAAAAACATTTACCACAGTGCCTGGCACATAGTAGGTACTCAGTAAATGCTTCTTCCCTCCCCCCCACTGAAGTTTATAATCTATTGAGTTAATAGGTACAGCTGAGTAGATAAAAATAAATACAATGTAATTTGCTCCACAGTTGAACAAATTGTAATAGAAAAAATGCATAGAATATATAGAACATAGATTCGCATTGACAGAAGGGATTTTAGATATTACCTAGTTGAACCCTCTCATTCTATAGTTAGGAAAGTGGGAACCACAGGAGTTAGGTGACTTGCTCAACTTCACAGAGGTAGTAAGGGGCAGAGTCAGAATTTGAATCCAATTCCTCTGGCTCCAGTCAGTATTCTTTTTACCAAACCATGCTGACAACTCATTTTTCTGTCCAGGATATTGGCAACATGTTTCAAATTTCAATCAATCAATCATTGATACTATATATCACAAAGACAAAAACAAGACAGCCCTTCATCTCAAGGAGGTTATATTCTATTGCAGAAAACAACATATGTGTAGATAAGTAAATGAGAAATAAATATAAAATAAATCCAAGACCAGGTGGTAGTGGGGGAGGGGAAGAGAAGATTTAGAGTATCAGAAAGGTTCTCATGTGGGATGTGTTACTTGAGTTGCATTTTGAAGAAAACTAGAAATTCAGAGGGCCTTTAGGTGGTACAATGAATAGAGTGTTAGGTCTGGAGTCATGCTCATCTTTCCGAGTTCAAATCTGGCCTCAGACACTTACTAGCTATGTAAACCTGGGTACGTCACTTAACCCTGTTTGCCCCAGTTTCCACATTTGTAAAATGAGCTGGAGAAGGAAATGGCAAACCACTTCAGTATCTTTGCAAGAAAACCCCCAATGGGGTTATGAAGAGTCAGAAATGACTGACAAATGACTGAACAACAAGAAATTCAGAGAGGATGAAGGTGAGGAGAGAGTGCCTTCCAAGCATGAGAAATAGTCTTTGCAAAGGTATGGAAATGGGAGATGGAATATCATATGCAAAGGACTGCAAGAAGGCCAGTTTCATTAGATCACAGAATATGTAAAGGGCAAAGCATGTTTAATGAATCCGGGATAGATAGGCAGGAGCCAGACTGGGAAGGGCCTTAATGATAAGAGTGAATGACTGCTAATATTCACTTAGTGCTTTGCATATATTGTCTCATTTGATCCTGGCAACGATTCTGGGGTAGGTGCTATCATTACTTCCATTTTACAGATGAGGAAACTGAGATGATTAAAATGGATCCTCAATCACTTATTTATTGATCTTATTTATAAGTAATTGATTTTGTCTTACACATGCTTTTCTCCTGTAATTACTCATGTCATATGTTCTTTGTCATAGTTCTTTGTCTCTGAACTGACCTGTAGTGAGTTAATTTTAGAAATCCAGCTCTCCTGCCAGTCACTCATCTACTCTTGCCTCAAGAAATTTTGTCAGCCTTGGGGAATGTGTGTAAACATGAGGAAGTTGGACCTAATATCTTTTAGCTACCAAGCTCTCCTTCAAGGATGTCTGGTTCACTGTGTATCCAAAAGGCTGGGCTCCTATCTTGCACCTGTACTCACACAATGAGCACTTCTTAGTCTCATGAGAGAAGAAGGAGGGGCATCACCAGCCCCATTACCAAGTTTCCAACCAATCATGTTGTTCCTTTCCCCTCATCTTTGTAACCAATCATGTTGCCCTCCATCCCATGATATCATCTACCCCATTCTGTTCTTTGTTCTGTACTTCCCCAAACCTATATAAGATGAACTGAACTTTTACTTGCAGTCTTTGGCATAAATGGAGGCAAACCACTGACCCATTTACTGACAGCCAGCATGCCCCTGCTAATAAATGTTATCTTGCGTGAATGTTTTCCTCAGTTTCCCTTTTTATTAAATTTCAGTTGAGATAAAATTAAGACTGAAAGAGGTTAGGTGAGTCGTCAGGGGTCACACAAGTAGTGTGAGCATAGTATTTTAACTCAAGTAGGATTTGAACTCAGATCTTCCTGGCTCTGTATCCAACGGTCTACCAACTTAATACCTAGCAACCTCTTTAAATGTGAAACACAGAAGTTCGTTTTTAATTCTGGCAGCAATAAGAACCATACGGCCAGATCTGTGCTTAAGAACATCATTTGGACAACTTCTTGGAGGCTGGATTGAAGAGGGGATAGACTGGGAGCAGGGAGACCAATCCAGTGAGGGGGCTATATCATAACTGTCTAGGGGAGGGGAGATGCCTAAGCCGGGGTAGGTGTGGTGTGCATGGAGAAAAGGAGATAGAAATGAAAGGTTTTGTGGAGGTACAATCAACAAGACTTGACCACTGATTGGTGCTGGACTTAATGTCCTATTTTAGTCCTGCTGTAGGTTAGAATTCCTGATCTCATGATCCACCAGTCTCAGGCTTCTCCAGTAGCAGGGACTAGTGACATGTGCCACTATGTCTGACTGTCATGACAATTTATTGGTGGTACCCAGTCTTACACCTAATAGGATTTTGTTTCAGATCAATATAAATATGAAAAGGTCAATCTTAGCAAAGAATGTGGGGTTTTGGTGTTTGTTTTGACTTGAAAGATAATTGATAGAAAAGATAATTTCTAAATCCCATTCTTAACAATTGTTCCAACATTGCTGTCCACCAACATTTTTATCAGAATTGTTGATAATGAATTCAATAATTTTTGAGTTTTATCTGTTTTCTCTCTATCTGTCCCCTCAACCTATCGTAGGAATTAGTGGGAGGATTGGAAGACACTCAAGGACCTTGAATAATCCATACACTACCAGTAGCTAAGCAAAAGCTTCTTAGAATTCAGAACTAGTTGTGTAGAATTTTAGAACAGAATGAAAAAGGAGGATCTTTGTCATCAAAATGTGACTTGCAACTTGCTCTTTTATTAAATAAAACTGGTGATGGCACCTCTTAGGGAATGCTGTTGGTCTGGCTTGACCAATGTATGTGTCCAATGATACTGTGCAGGTGACTGCTGGCTCCTGGCTGCCGTTGCTTCCCTGACCTTGAATGAAGAGCTCCTTTACCGAGTGGTCCCCAAGGATCAGAGTTTCCAGAAAAACTATGCAGGAATCTTTCATTTTCAGGTACTATGACTTGTTTATTGCTCCTAAGACCATTTTCCCCATCTGCACTTTGATGTCGCTAGTGGCAGAGTCCATTCATTCATTCATTCGTTCGTTCATTCATCCGTCAAAAAATAAAAGGCTAATGGAAGAGCTCTGCCATTGAATGAGATGGTTCCTTATAATCTATTTGGGGAGGGGAATGTGTACAAAATAACTATAAAATTCCTACTTTGAATACTCTGGAAATAATGTTTATCATTCTGTTCCATCAACCTCTCCCTTGACCCTCTATTTATCGGTGTCTTTGGGCTTCTTATCCTGCAGTTCTGGCAGTATGGAGAATGGGTGGATGTGGTCATTGATGACAGGCTACCCACCAGAAATGGGAATTTGCTATTTCTTCACTCTGAAGAAGGCAGAGAGTTCTGGAGTGCCCTGTTGGAAAAGGCCTATGCCAAGTAAGTGGGGGAAGTCTGGGGTTCAGGGGATCCCAGGATGACCACCGCACTTCTATAGGCAATCTTTACATAGATCCATATTTGAAGTGCTGCCTTTGCTTTGCTCTCTGGTACCTGGAACTCCCTTGAGTTAGAGAACCAATAAGCTTTATAGGATCATGAATTTAGAATTGGAAAGGATCTCTAGAGTTCCTAGAACCCAACCTCTTCATTTTACAGAAGAGGAAATTGAAGTTTTGAGAGATTAAGTGATCTGCCTATAGTCACATTAATACTAAGAAACGGAATTAGAACTCAGGCTTTCCTGACCCCAAGCCCAACTGACAATCTACTATGGCATGTTGCTTCAGAGTAATCTAAATTAGACTCACACTTGGTCGGTGAGTTAAAATCTAAATTCCCCCATTTGGTGACTATGTTACCTCAGGCAAATCAGTTAACCTGTCTATTTCTTAGCTTCCTCATCTTTGAACAGGGGCAACAGAGCTGACATAGAACTAATAAACTTCGGGTTAAGCACTTTGGCCCTTATAAAACACTAGAGGAAAGATGAATAATAATAACAAGTGATAATAAATGTCCCCTGGACTCAACTGATGAAGCTTCCACTCTTTGCTCAACAACTCTTCCACTGACTCAAGCAGGTTGGCAGTTTTTCTTGCAGCTGTGTGCACCAGCTCCAGCTCATCAGCCTAGTTACAGCTCCTGAGGTCCCTGCTCCAGTCACTTCCCAACTTTCCTCCCCTGCAAAATTCTAAGCTTCACTTCAATGTAGATTCCAATTTGACTGGAAGACAGAATTGTTTAAAGCCCAAGGAAAGATGATGGGTTGCCTCTGGAAGGGAACAGCTGTTGGTTCTCTGAAACGAGCAGGTCAGATTTATGTCAAATCATATGAATTTCAATCCTGGCAAACTGCCGACCTTGCCATTGGAACAATGGTCTGAGTTGGAATTCTAGGGCTACAAAGCCACATTTTCCTGAGTGGTTTTCCCCAAGTCTGTCACCTTCACAAAACACTATTACCCATGTATCCTCTGAAGGACGGGTGCCTCCTCTTGGGGTCCTCTAATTAGAGCAGATGCTATCTGGGGTTATTAACTAATGTCTAAAGAAGCAGTACACCTTATTCTTTTACTTTTCTTTCCTTTCTTGCAGGCTCAATGGATCCTATGAAGCTCTCACAGGAGGGTCCACAGTGGAGGGATTTGAGGATTTCACTGGAGGAATCTCAGAGTTTTATGATTTGAAGAAGGCCCCATCCAATCTGTATCAGATCATCAGGAAGGCTTTACGCTCTGGGTCACTTCTTGGCTGCTCCATCGATGTGAGCCAAGGATGTTTCTCTTTGTCTTCAATCCCTTTGAATGGGAAAAAAATGGGTTGGGGGGTGGGAGAACACTTTGAACTGTGGGCTTGTAGGCAGTACAATCGCTGCCTTAATGGAGGTCATTAGAGTTTAATAGTGGCACCCAGATTTATTCTTAGGAAGATCTTATTCTGATCTAAGACCTGTGTGAGTGGATGGGGATGGAAAAGGTCATTCTCATTAGAATATCTTCGACTGTCGTTGTGTGCTTTTTGTTTTTAATCTCTGAACTCTGATAGTTTATGTTCAATAACTGATCATGATCTCTGAGTCCCATCTCTACCAGTGCCAATCACTTGCTGAGTAACATTGGGGGATTCACTTCTCCTTCTCCATGTGTTAGATGGGAGACAGTATGGTAGATTAGAGAGATCACTGGATTTGGGGACAGCAGACCTGGGTTCAATTTCTAACTTTGTTAGTTACTCTTTGTGTGTCCTTGGGTAAGTCATTTCATGTCTCTCTGTCTCAGTTTTTTCAGCTGTGAAATGAGGAATCAGAAATCCCTTTCAACTCTAAACCTATCATCCTCTGAGAGATTCGGTATATGATGGTGTTGGTTTTGAGACCCCTGATTGAAAGTCTTTGCAAGGAAGTATGTTTTAAACTGGGGATCATGAAGAGGAGTGATAAGGAGCTAAATTAGGGTCATAGAAATTAGATCTAGAACATTGTTTATGCCATCTACCATTCTTCTTGACTGCTATACCCTCCTTTCTCGTGCCTGCTTTCCCCCACATAATGCCTTTCTCTCATTACCTTGAAGCTTCTACCTAGTCAAGTAGACCACGGCTCAGGTAACAACCTACTTATTTCAGAAGTGTACAAAATAAAAATAAAATATTCTCCTTTTCCTGAAGTATGACAACTTTGGTAAGCTATATGTGTATGTCTATTACCATCTTTCTCTGTCTTTCTCTCTTATATAAAGCAATTAAGTGGCAAAGCAGATTTTTACCACCTGGGTCTAGAGTCAGGAAGACCTGGGTCCAAATCCACTTTCAGATACTTACTAGCTGTATGACCCTGGGCAAGTCATTTAAGTTCTGTTTAACTCTGTTGAGTTTCTTCAACTGTAAAATGAGGGTAATAATAGCACCTACCTGACAAGAGATGTTTTGAGGATCAATGAAATAATATTTGTAAAGCATTTAGCGTAGTGCCTGGAACATAATAGGTGTTGTAGAAATACTTACTCCCTTCTCTTTTATCTGTCTAGCTTTCTCTTTTATAGATGCATATATACAAACGCACATTTATGTATATGTATATAAATATATGTGTGTACATACACATATGCATGTATATATATTTTTTGATGAAGAGGTGATAAGTTTTAATGAAGGGGCATAGAGAGGAGAGGGAGGTGAGGAAGGAGAGAGGAAACATGTGAATCCAAGGTATCCATACTATGAAAATAATGATCCATAGTATTTGAAGATTCCAGCTTGCATCAGATATGATGCAAGGTAATTAGTGCTCCTCTGCCAGTGCAGGCTCATTCTTCCAAGAAGAAATGACTTCCCAGTGCCCTAGTGGCATTTCTAAGACTGGTATGTCATGTTTGGGTCATGGCATGCCCCAGGCACTTTGCTTGGCTGAGAAGGCTTAATTGGTGAAGGGATGGATGATAGTTCTATTAAGTCCAAGGCTTGTATCTGCATGATCTCATCCTTTCTATCGTTGAGGTTTGTGCCCTATTTCTGTACCATGTGTCATTACAAAAAGTGTCATGGCAGGTCCAAATGGATCCCTCTGCCAGCCTTTCCTGACTGTGCTCTGTTCTCTTCCAAGATCACCAATGCAGCGGAATCGCAGGAAGTCACCAGACTGAAGCTGGTCAAGGGGCATGCTTATTCAGTCACTGGAGTTGAAGAGGTAAAACCAGGCATCCCCCTACTATTCCTCTATTGGGTTCTGGGCTGTGATACTTTAGAGAAGGATTGGAATTTAAGAATGTCCCAAAGGGTCAACGTACATCAACTAATGCAAAGCATTTAGTTTGCACAGGCAAAGAAAGTAGAGATAAGAGGATGAACATTTTTATTTCAAAGTAAAAATATCATATTTTTGTGTCAATTGATACTCCTAGTCAGTGTACATGCTTTTAGTGTTAAGCGTACTGCTCTTCAGAGGTTAAGTGTGGTCTTTTTAGTTGAATCTGGCCTATCACTTTTTTCCTAAGAAATTAAATTCATTTATTTAATTATAAATGTTAACAAAGATTAAATGATTGTATTGCTGTTCAATATTTTTATAACAGGTAATTTTATTTTTAAAAGAGTGGTCAATGTCACCATCTAAAAGTAGTCACAGAGAATTTAGAAGTTTTACAAAACTCAGATTGTCTCGAAGCCTGTCTCAGGTCTGGTCCTGTCTAAAATATTCATCTGAGACCTTCACTCCTTTTACACTCCTCTGATGATCTTATACCATATACATATAGACAAATACAGACATATAACTCAATAAGTATCTTAGAACTTGCTCTTGACATTTTGATGTGCTAACAATATTAGCCTCTCCCTTTGGTTGAGTTTGTTTATTATTGAGTAGAGGCACAACGAAACAATGGCCAATGAGGACATAAGACACAATTTTTGCAAAGGAAAGTTACCTAACATGGTTGTTTATCATGGTGCTAGTCTTCCTCCAGTTCTTTTGACTGACTCCTGATATTTACTTAGCATACTTATAGAACACAGCTAGCACTCATGCATTGCTTGTCTTAGTTATGAAATTTAATATGGCCAGAGACTGAGTGTGACTATGTGAATTCTAGAATAATGATAAAAACAAGGACTTGAAGTTAGGTGACATAGTCTTTAGAGTGCTGGACCTAAAGTCTGGGGAGACCTGAGTTCAAATCTAGACTCAGACATCTACTAGCTTTGTTACCTTGGGCAAGTCACTTAACCTCTGCCTGCCTCAGTTTCCTCAACTGTAAAATGGGGATCAAAGAAGCACCTACCTCATAAATATCTGTAAAGTGCTTAGCAGTGTCTGCCACATAGTAGGCACTTAATAAATGCTTCTTCCCTTCTTCTTCCCCTTTCTTCTGCCCCTAGATAAACTTCCTAAAGCATATATCTGACCCCAGCTTAAGAAGCTACAATGGTTCTCTAGGACACAGAACCTAGAACAGAGATGCCTCCAGGGGTGACATTAAGAGGCCTTTCAGTTCTAGCTCCAGATGACCTTTCCAGACTTACTTTAGTCCCCTTCACTTGAATTAAGCATTCCATTTCCCACCTCTGTATTTTTGTATTGGCTCTCCTGAATGCCAGGAATGCCTCTCCTCATTTCCATTTCTCTGAGTCTTTCAAGGTTCAAGACAGGTGCCATCTCTTATTCCCTTAGTTACTACTTTCATTCATCTGAAATTACCATGCATTTCTTTACCTGTACCAATGTCACATGAATGCTGTAGAATGTACTTCCTTAACTATTTTCCAATTTGTCTCTGTATCCCCAATGCCTGGTCCATGAGAAGTACTTGATAAATTCCTGTTGAATTGAACTTAATCTTTTCTTTTAAGTATATATATTTTTTTTCAAGAAAGAAATTCTAACATGAACCTAATGTATCTGCCAATGTGGGACACCAGGAGTGAATCTAAATGCTCAGTTCTGCCTTTTTGGTGGAATTTGCAGGTTAATTACCTTGGTCGCCTTGAAAAACTAATCCGTCTAAGGAATCCATGGGGTGGGACAGAATGGACCGGAGCATGGAGTGACAGGTAGGTCCCTTTTAGAGAGAGCCAAGTTTCTCTTGCCATATTCCTCTATTATTGAGAATTTCAGAGAAGAGACATTATATAATTACAAACAGTAATAGGAAAAATGGTTGGTTGTAGGGAATTTAGAAGCCCTCACAGTTCACCAAGTACACAGTCTGCTTAGGAAAAGAGGGCTGACTCCAGGCTAGAAAAACTAAGCTGTCATGTTTAAGGCTGGATTTCCAGTTCTTCAATTTCAAATACAGACAGGTCAGTCAGAATTACTCCTGACTCTAAGGAGCTCTCCCAGAAGCTTTTACATTCTCTGCCTAGAGCATCGGTGTGGTCCAAAGGTCAAATCAATCACCTCTTCTCTGATCCTTTCAACTGGTCAGTATGACAAAGGCCAAAGTCATCAGGACCAATAGAAAATGTCACCTGGAGAATGAGATTTGATCTTGGGAGCCAACTGGTCACAACAGGCAGCGATCGATGGACCTGGAGCTCGCTCCATTAGCTCATTACCACTGGCAGATATTGATCTTTCATGGCAGAAACCATCAATGACCAAAGAGGCTCTTCTCTGACAGGTCTCTCTGATGGTTGGAGGGGTAGGGAAGTCAGTCAGAGAGGGATACTCGAGGGCAGCTCCATGATTTTCCAAGGTGTTGATGCTTTAAAAATCAGTGTCATGCTTGTGAAGTTTACGAGTTCTGAATAATAGAGCAAACTCCATCTTAGTCTGTAAGATAGCTTGTGGCCAATGAACATCTCCTAGACTTCAACTGACAAAATGATCAACTCCAGAGAACTGATGAGAAAGCATGCTACTCACTTCCAGATAAGGAATAAGAATGCAGAATAAGATAGATTTTTTTGGACATAGCCAATGTGGGAATTTGTTTGATAATATTTGTGATAAGGATTTTCAGTAGTGTGGGAATAGGAGAGAGAGAAAATAAACGTTTTAAAATTAAAAAATTAATAAAGTTTAATTTAAACAAAAGAAGAGGCCAGACTGGAACAAGGCTGACCAACCTGGCCTAGGGTAGGAGCCAATATTCACTAACGTCCATGACCAAGGGTCATTCCCCGTCCCTCTTCTCCCCCAAATGCTGCTGTGGTTTGCAGGCATTTTAAAAATCTGCTGCCCAATGATTGAACCACCCTCCCATAGCTCTGTGAAGCTGTGTCAATTTAGATCTTTCAAATGACTTCCATGATTTTAATCGTTGCATCAATATAATTTGCAATGTAAATATCTTTTGTCTGTTTCTACACAGCATAGAATATCAAGGGTATGGGAGAAAAGGAGAGATTTGTCTCAAATACTTACTAATTGTGGCAAGTCACTTAACTTTTGTAAGTCTCAGTTTCCCCATTTGTAAAAGGGGCATAATAACACTTGCACTAGTTATCTTAAAGGGTTGTTGTGAGCATAGTCCTTGGAAAACCTGAGCTTGCCTACATAAAAGTGAGTTATTATTATAATAGTTCTGAAAAGTCTGCCCAAACCTAGGGCCATAGGGTTACTCCCTTTGGATTAGAGGGTTCCTATTGAACTAATTCATTTAGAGTTGAGCAAATCTCAGAACCTCAGTGCTGTTAGCAAGATTGATAATACTTTCAATTCCTAATTATCTACAGTATAACAGAAATGAACATAATTTTTGCAAACAACAATTAATTTCACCATTTTTTGGGGGTAGAAGACCTTTTTGCCAAGACTGTTAGCAGGCATTGAAATGAACTGATTTCTTTTTTCCTTCCTCTCACTGACCTTGTCCACTCTTAGATGGAGGCAATTCAACAGCAGCAAGAAACATTTATTAAGCACTAGTTGTGTGCAAATCATAGTTCTGGGTGATGGGGAGATGTAAAGTTTAAGTGAAATATAATCTTTGCTTTCAAGTAGTTTATAATCCAGTGCGTGTGTATGTGGTGTATGTGTATATGTATGTGTGTGCAAGACATACACAAATACATGTAGATACCAAACGTGCATGTTATAATACATATATATGTATATATATATACTATTAATATAACACACAATAACACATGTTAAGTGTAATGATTGGTAGTTAGATGAGAAAAAGGAAGATGAGACAAGGCAAGAGGCTTGTATGATCCACCAGCTTAATATTAGGACTGGCAGTTTAAGTAACACCTTTTAAAATTCCAGTCACTTGTGACTTTAATGGCAAAATGCCAAACTCCGACCCCGCCTAAATGTTGAAGTCAAGAAAAACTCCCTAGCAATTAGAGCTTTGTAAAAGTAGAATGAATTGCCTTGAAGGGTTGACAGTTCCCTCTCCTTGGACTTCTTCAGAAAGCATCTGGATGACCACTTATTGGGCATATAATTAGCAGGGAATACCTCTCAGATATGTGTTGGGCTAGATAGCCTCTGACATCCCTTCCAAATCTTGACTTTTTAAATTCTGTGACAATGTCTGCCATACTTTTTATTGATTTACAAAATGATAATAATTTAATGGGGAAACCTGCCTCTCCTCCCAAATAGATTTGGAGCTAGAAGATCTGGGTTTGAATTCTGGTTCTTTCTCTGACACTATTTATGACTTTGGGTAAATCCCTTAGTCTTTGTAGGCTTTCGTTTCCTCTTTCAGTAGGAATATGTCAACTGATATGAGTTTATCTCATTTCTCTGGCCTTTTCTCATTCTCATTCTCATTCTCAGGGCCTCTGACAATTAATGCAATTCAACAACAAGAAAGAGTTGTAAAATGAGGTTCTGGGACAAGCTGATTCTTCAGGTCTTTCCTTGGTGTTGTTGCTCTGTCTTTTTTCAATCTGGTCTGACTCTGCATGACTCCATTTGGAGTTTTCTTGATAAAGATACTGGAGTTGTTTGCTATTTCCTTTTCTAGCTCATCTTACAGATAAGGAAACTGAGGCAGAGAGGGTGAAGCGACTTGTCCAGGGTCACACAACTAGTAGGTATCTGAAGTCAGATTTGAACTCCAAGAGATGAGTCTTTCTGACCCCTAGTAGGGCACTCTATCCACTGCACCACCCAACTTCCCCTTTTACTTAGAGTACACTGAATAGGAGAGTTTGAATCTTATTTCCTCTTAATTTGTTCTTTCATTCTTGTTCATAAAAGATACCCTCAAAGACTCATTTCTGAGTGAACTCAAAGTTCTCCATATTTAAGCTGGTTCTTTGTGATAGTAGTCTGCATGCATGGGTTTGTGGGACCCCTGATCATTGCAGGGTCAGTGTTTAGTGATTTTCCCCAAGAGACCTGCTGTAAACATTCCATTTTTTTGGAGTCTAATCGAAGACTGATGCTTGACTTTCAGTGCCCCTGAATGGAATCACATAGACCCCAGGCGGAAGAAAGAACTAGAAAAGAAAGCTGAAGATGGAGAATTTTGGTGAGAAATTTTTCTTGTTCTTTGGGTGAACTATTCCTTGGGCTGCAAGTTTCCCTGATTAATTTTGTGGTGAAGCAAAAGGGAACAGATTTCCTCTGACAGCCCCAGGAATGCTCAGAGATCTGAAGTACTTGAGAACTGTTGATTCCTCAGATGCATGGATTGTAAAGCAATAAGAATACAGTCATGATCAGTTTATTAGGCCCTTCTTTTCTTTCCTCCCTTTGTGCAAATTAAATTCTTCCTCTGCTATAATGTGACACATCAAAATCAGGAAATCTAAACCCTTGTTTGCCACTGGCTTTCTACGCTATCTTGGGCAAATAAATGATGAAATATCATTTTCTCTAACTCTACAATGGAACTGTCCCATCACAAATTACCCCTGCTTTCAGTGTACCTCATGGTTTCCAAGGAGCATACCAATAAAATGTGAGCAACTCATATCTTCTCTGATGGGATATGGAATTCAGCCATATTGATCTACTTGCTCCATCCTCCAAACACTTGCTTTTTCACTGGTTGTCCTTCATGTTTGGAATGCTTTCTCTCCTTACCCTCACCTCTTAGAATCCCTGGCTTCTTTCAGGACTTACTAAAGCATCATCTATTGTAGGATGCCCCTCCTCATTCCCTCAACTGCTAGTGCCTTCCTGGTGAGGTTATCCTGTATCGGTTTTATATGTATTTTATATTTATCTACCTAAGTACAAATTGTCTCTCCCAGGAGGGATACTGAAGCCTCCATCTATGGAGATCTTTGGGAGTCAAAAAGATACTCAACTCTGGCCTGGCTTAGGTGTAATTTAGCCCAGAGATCTAGAAAGGGCTGGACTAAATGACCAATTTATCCAGTCCTTCTTTGAAAGAGTCAGATGTTGTACTAAATGGGGAGTAGGGGAGAAAAGGAAAAACCATGGTAGTTTTTTCATAGTCAGAGAAATTAAGGAGAATTCTTCATAGTATTAGTAATATAATTTAGTTTATTGGATGGTGGAGGTGATGGTATTGTCATTCTATCCCCTTGGAATGGGGAAAGCCTTTGGAATAAGGCTGGGACTGTCGGAAACAAATCTGAGTCACTGAATTTCAGGACATTCATTTTCCATTGTTGGTCGTGTAGGTGTTGAAAAAAAAAGAATTAATTCCCCAGGGGATGTGTTCGACTACATTTCAATCCCAGCTCACCAGTCTGGGAACCTTCTGCTCTTTTCACCCCTAGGATGTCATTTTCAGATTTCCAGAGGCAATTCTCTCGGCTGGAGATCTGTAACTTGTCTCCTGACTCCTTGACCAGTGAGGAGATCCGCAAATGGAATATGGCATTGTTCAATGGCCGCTGGATCAGGGGCTCCACAGCTGGGGGCTGCCGGAACTACCCAGGTACAGACCAGAGGGATAATGGTTGAGATGCACTAGAATGACCAGACATGGACTGCTCTCTGGGTTTGTTCTTCCTGGACCAAGGTCTGGCTGCCTTTAGATTTCTATTCTATGGATGATGTAATGTTAGACTTTTTAGACTGGCATCTGCTTGGGGGCAAGGTTTTCTTATGGTTCAGAATCTGGAGAGACAATGGTCATCCTAAATTCACAACTTTAATGAAACCTTTCTGCCAAGCCCCTCTCACTCTTAGCCCTGTAAAGCCTTTTGCTTCTTCCCCTTCTACTCTTCCTCCACCAGTGTTTCCCTTCCATTCTTGCTCCTTTTTCTACTTTCATTATCTCCTTCTGACCCCTACTGCTCAATTCACTAACCAGAACACTAGCCAAAGCCATTGCTAGTGAATGGTTAAGCTGCTGAAAGTGCTTCACTCTCCAATGGTGTGCCAGGTGGAGATGAGTATAACAAAGGCCTGATTTTACAGATGATGAATTGTAGACACCATTCATCAACAGTCACTAACTCCTAACCAGCTATTTCACTCAGCACACTTCAGAGCCGGAGGCAGAGGAGGGAAAACGTGCTTGCTCAGCAAGCTAACTCCTTATGTACTAACCTTAGACAAAAGTCTTACTAAACATGGGAACCCTGATATTGATGTGAAACTCAAACTTGTATTTCACAATTTTTGAAGAAAACTAACGTATATGTAGGCTCCTCCTAGGTTGAACCAGCTGAGGCAACACCTGATGAAGGATTTAAGAAAAATGAGCACCCCATACCCTACATCTCTAAGGAGGATCGAAGGAAAACAAATTCTTCTCATCAATATAAGTCATGTACTTTCTCTGTTTGATGTTGTCTTGTTGGGCTGATTTAGACTGTAAGCACACTGGGCAGGGATCATGTCTCCTCTCTGTTCTGGACATGGTGTCATCTACATCCTGGTGCTACTTGTATTCTAATAAAGTTCAAACGTGACAGTCTTGGGATCTCATTAAGACTTCTCCTGCCCTACCCAAACTGGCTGTTTTTATGGCTTATTTCCCTTCTTTAATTCTGTCAAGTAGTAACCAAACAAACAAACAAAAAAAGCAGAGACTATAGTGCATTTGGGAGATATTAGAATCTGATCGCCATTAGCAACCCCTTAGAGGCACATCAGAAATTTGCACAGATCAATTTGGGCAGCTAGGAACTGTTGCTGGGAGTGAATGTGGTAGCTACATAAAACAAATCGCTAGCATATCTCTGCCAACTAGCCATCAGGAATAGATTTCTCTCTCTTGCCAATTGGTAATGATGCAAATACATAAACAGTTCAGAATATTCTTTGTCTCCTCTGGAGCTTACACATAGTTAACTTTAAAATCCAGAGACACCTGCCCTCAATTATGATTCTGGAACTTTAGATTCCTAGAAGACAAAGTTGAATAAACAATGCTATCATTATCATAGAATTCTAAAATGTCAAACTTGCAAGAGATCTTAGGAGTCTAGCCCAGGGGTGGGTGCAGCCTCAAGGCTACATGTGCCCCTCTAGGCCCTCAAGTGCAACCCTGATTTAGTCAAAGGGCTGTACTTGAGGACCCAGAGGGCCACATGTGGCCTCAAGGCTGCAGGGTCCCTACCCCTGGTTTAGGCTCTTCATTGTACAGAGGAGGGAACTGAGGTTCAGAAATCAGAACTGGCTTTCCTAAAGTCATGCATCTATTAAGTAGCAGAGTGAGGAATTAAAAGAGTCTGTAATACTAGCAGATGCTTTTCAACATCCCCAGATGCCCTGCTAGTCTGTTAAATTAGACCCTTACTAAAGAATAAGAAAAGTTAAGAAGCATCTTTACTAAAATTGTTGAGGCTCCAAGATAAGAATGATCGTCAGCCACGACCCGTGTGTCCTTTGAAAATTCACTCAGTGTTTCTGGTGTGCAACTTCCACGTGTCAGATCTCCAGGTACCATGTGGCTAGGTAGACATCTCTCTGAAACGGAATTCCCTTTGAGAACAAGAAGTGTCATAGTGGGAATGTTTAATTACCAAAGAATTTTCCTTATACACCATAACAGATATCACACTATATAAGAAGCTTATGCTTCATAAGCAAAAGAAAGTGGCAATTGGCTGCTTGGCCGGAGGTCTAATTTCTCTGGGGCAGCAACATCCCCTGAATGTCAATCATCCTGGTTTTTACAGCTCCTAAGAACATTGCCTTTATATTCCTGTTACGCAGAGCACTTCTAAGTAGGGAGTTACCTAGGTAGCCATCCTCATCTTTTCTGAAACCCTGCCTTTCATGTGGACAGTTCAAAATGCTCTGACAACATTAGATGATTCTTCTTCTTCCTAGGAGTTTGAACTTGTTTTGGTAAACCAGGAAACTGAGACACTCAGAGGCTTAGGATCATAGGATCACAAACTTAGGGCTGGATGGAACCTCAAAGGTCATCTAGTTTACCCTTCTCTTTTAGCAGAGAGGACTTAAGTTTGCTCAAGGTCATGTGGGCAGCAGGAGTTGAAGGCTTTAGAAGACAGGATCATTCTGCTTCATTTGAACTCCACTGTGTCCTCTTCTTCTCTGTGAGAACTTTTCCCACTTAAGTTCCACTTATTTTCAAAAGCCGCTATTCTAAGGATGGGGAACCTGTGGCCTTGAGGTCATATGTGGCCCTCTAGGTCCTCAAGTGTGGCCCTTTGACTGAATCCAAGCTTCACAGAACAAATCCCCACTGCTGCATTCTATCAGGAATTTTAGAAGGTTCAAATTTACAGATAATGGACAAAGTTTTATTTTTTTCCTCTTACCTCTTAGTTCACATTTTCCTTTATTTGCAGTAGAAATTAGTAAATTATCCTTAACGTTGGTTTATAGGATCATGGGCCTAGAGGTAAAGGTGATTTCAGAGGGTAGTTAGTCTACCTTCCCCCCCCCCCCTTTTTTTTTAACACATGAGGAAACTGAAGGCCAGGAAGGTTAGGTGATTTGTCCAAGGTTGCACAGGTAACAAGCACTGGAGATGAGATTTGAACCCAAGCCCTCTGACTCTAGTGCCCTTGCTTCTTCTACTGTATCATACCAAACCAATTTGCTGTAACAAATTTTGATTACTTTCTCCAGGCCACATGACACTTGAGGATCATACTTCATGGTCATGCTCAAACACCAGGTCAACTATCCTATGGAATTACAGACTTTAAATATTTTTAGCTAGTCATACTCTCTAGCTCTTGACCTTCTCCCACTTAAGTGGGGGGAGGGTAGGAGTAAGGATAGGGACTCTACCTATGATTTCCTTGCTATAGAGAACCCTCTGGAGAAGGAAATATCCTATACCAATGTAGGTTGGCTTCTTCTTTGTAACTTATGGTCTTAGAGAGTTTCCTGGAACACTGAGAAGTTAAATGACTTGACCAAGGTCACATAGTATGTGTCAGAGGTGGTTATTGAACCCAAGTCTTCCTCATTGTAAGACTGACTTTCTATCCACTATGCTAAGCTGCCTGTCACTGTATTTGAATGTTATAAATAAACATAATAGGAAAAGAATATGTGACCCCTTTGCTGAACAAACATTCCCAGAAGCATAAACTAGAAATTCTCTGACCTGAGTTATGCTGTGTTATAGAGATATCCAAAATGTCTTTTGATGTTTCTTTCTTTTCTTCTTTTTCTGGGGGGTAAATGAACATCAATGTGATGCATAGCTACACACTGGACCAATCCTCAGTTCAGGATACGATTGGATGAGGCAGATGACTACCATGAAGGGAACCCAAGTGAGCCCTGCTGCACGGTACTGCTGGGTCTGATGCAGAAAAACCGCAGGAGGAAGAGGAGGATTGGACAGGGGATGTTGAGCATTGGCTATTCACTTTACCAGGTACTTCCCATCTGGGTTTATCCTCTGACTTGGCACTAGGTTTCTTTGGTCTGAATTTATTGGCTATCATTCCTTTCATTTGTCTCAGGTAGCCTTCCTTACCAAATCTCCCATGTTCCCTAGAAGCTTCCTGGGAGGTTCTGAAATCTTTTATGTTCCATGGCACTGGGATTTTTATTCTCTGTTGCTTTGGAACAGGTTAAAGGATGCCAGAGAGCAAACAAGTAAGGGGCTCTGCCCTCTTTCCTTCCTCCCTTTCTCAGAATTGGGATATGCTTAGCTGGCAATCCTAGGTTCAGGAGGCTTTTAGTTCCTTGTGTGATAGGTTTTGCTTTATAGTTAACTCTTCTTGTGTTGTGCCTATGGAAAGGTCCTGTGCCAAACAGTATTCGGGGCCCAAAGTGGTCACACTTATACTAGAAATGGTTAGCCACCGCCAACATGGAATTTACTGCCAGCATTGGGGACAATTTTGATCTAGTTCTGAATTGTTTACCTTCAGTGATCATTCTTCCCTTTTGTTATTGTAGTGGTTGAGAGGCAGTAGCATGTAGTGGGTAGAGAGAAGCCTGAGATGACCTGGATTCCAATCCTGCCTCTGATACAAGCTAGCTCTGTGACCCTGGGGCAAATCACAACTTCTCAGTGCCCTGAGACTACAAGTTGTAAAGCAGTTGCTGAACTGTTTTGGTTTTTCAGGGAGTTTCTTTTAGAGTACCTGATGCAAAGGTAGTGCAGTGGATAAAGATGGGCCTGGAGTCAGGAAGAACTCAGTTCCAATCTGGCCTCAGATACTTACTATCTGTGTGACCCTGGGCAAGTCACTTAACCCTGTTTGCCTCAGTTCCTCATCTAAAAAATTAGCTGAAGAAGGAAATGACAAAACTCCTCCAGCACCTTTGCCAAGGAAACCCCAAATGTGGTCACAAAGAATTGGACGTGACTGAAATGATTGAACAACCACAAAAGCAAATGAAACATCAGTTCCATACCAAAAACATCTGTCTGAGTTTTTCATGCTTGTCTCTTGGCCTCTTTTCTATACTGCAAGGATGGAATTTATCTGGAGCCAGGTGAGACTGGCAAAGAAGGTGGTAGCCTATGTCTGTGGCATGAGTTTAGGAGTGTAAGAAAGGTCTTCCTGCCTCCCCCCCAAGTACTTTTCCAAATGCCTTGATGGTAGAAATTCCTCAAATAAAGACCCCTTCCCTACTCCCCTACTTTGATTTAAGACTTTGAACCCAGCTGAAATATAAAAACTGCTAGAAGAGAGAACATGCTGTAAGATCACAATATTCAGAGCTAGAAGAATCAAGTCAAGCCAGCAAACACTGATTAAGTGCTTAGGATGTGCCAGGTATAGGGTTAACCTTTAGGGATACACAGAAAGGCAAAGATGGTTCCTGCCCACAATCTAATGGAAAGAGATCTTAGGATTGGACCATAAAACTTACAGTTGGAAAGGATCAAAGACCAACAACCCTCTTAAAGTACATTTTCATTTTATATACGAGGATGCCATAGAGATAAAATGACTTTCCCAAGGTCATATAGATAGTAGGTAGCAGAGTCAGGATTCATATTCACATTCTTGCCATCTGATTCCAAATTCAGTGCCTTTTCTGCTACAACATACATCTCTTTTAGATATTGTCAGTCCCTTACATCTAAGTGTGACTGAATTTATTAGTCAGTATGATACATATGTCCACATTGGTTGTCTAAACGTACAGAAGTGGTTGCTAGATAGATATGAGGTCTGTTCTGCCTCTATGGAGAGAAAGAGGTACTGTGGAGGCTGGAGGTAGGGGCAGGCAGGTCCCAGGAATACTACAAAGCTGGGTGCTCTCTTCTTTAGTCTCTGAGAAGGGCATAAGATTAGAATTATCTACATCTGCCCCCTCAAATATCTCTGATCTGAGGGTATGAGTGAGTTCAGAAGCCCAGATGCTTCCATGTTTTCTCTTTAGGGAGGAAGGTAACCTTTAGTTTACACTCACCGGATTAGCAGCTTCTCATCAAACACTGGTACACAAAAGACCATTACAAATATTGGGTAAACCTACTTATCAAAGAAGAACAGCAAACAGAAATTAGAGCCCTACAGTTTAGAATATACCAGAAAATCAGAATGAAGGAGCTCTTTAGTTGAGAGCAAGATAACAGTTTATTTCAAACAGAGAGAGGAAAGGGAGGAGGATAGAATATGGGAAAGGTGGGAAGAGGAGAGGGAGGGGGGAATAGGGAGAGAGAAGTGGAAAGGGCATAGAGGAAGAGGAGGGGTAGAGGAGGAGAGAAAGACAGGAATAGAAGGAGAGGGGAGGAAAGAAGGGGAAGAGAAGGGAAGGGGAAATAGAGGAAGCAGAGGGAAAGAGGAGGAAAGAAGGGGGAGAGAAGGGGAGGGGAGGAAAGAAGGGGGGAGAAGAGGAGAGGGAACAGAGAAAGAGGGATGGAGGAAAAGAGGAAAGAATAAGGGAAGAGATGGGAAAGTGGGGGAAGGGTGAGAGAGAGAAGGAGGGAAGAGAGAGAGAAGTAGAGAGAGACAGAAGAATAGAGACAGGAAAGACAGAAAGTACTTTACCCAAGAAGGTTCATTCTAGCAATTTCTAGGAAGAGAAACCGGAACATGTTGAGCTAGCTTCCCTTACATATTTGTAGCTTCTCTCTCCACAAATTTTTCTTCCAAAAAAGTATCTGGAACCACATGTATCTCTATCCCAAGAAGCTCTGGAACCCATTCAGTAAATTCCTGATGCAGGCACTCTGGGCTTAGCATTCTGACCACCATTTCCTTCTTGATAAGTAGGTTTGAATAGGAGGGGGATTCCTCCCTTCTGTCCTCTCACCTTTATTGGTTTGACATCCTGAAATATATCATCCCTATCACTATTAGATTTTTAACAAGTTGGGCTAGGAATAACATGGAATTCTCTGTTACTGAGGGAATCTTTTAAAATAATGAGCTTCTGGAAACATCTTGATTGTTTTGTTACAATGGAATTTTGTTGAATACCTTTATTGAAATTACATTCCAGTTGACTGGACTTGGAAATCTCATGTTTCCTAGTGAATTAACAAGTGAAAAGAGAAACTTGGAACCTATTCCCAAGAGAGAAGTATTATATTATAACAACTCCAACTCTATTTTTCTCTTAACCCCCGGATCTTTTTTTGGTGTGTTTGTTTTTGGTGGCTGATTTGAGAGTTTAGGGAAATATGTTTTTTTCTTAGGTAGCTGGATACCTTTGAGATATAAAGGGTTCTGAGCTGAACTGAAGGGATACTGAATGACAGAACGAAGTGAGCACACTCAGATCAAGAGACTGATTAAAACTGAGCTCACTTCTTTCTTTTCCCACCTAAAATCAAAACAGCACAAAGTCAAGTTCATCAATTGAGAGAATTTAAAAGTGAAAGGAATTTTAGTGCTTTCCCCTCATTTATCAGGTAAGGGCACTTAGGCCCCTCTTCTTTTAGCTTTCTATTCTTCCTTTAGCTGATGCCATCCACCCCCATGACATCAATTATCACCTTAATGAAGATGAGCCCCAAATCTGTATTCTCATCCTTAATTTCTTCCAAGAATTTCAGTCGTGTATTTCCAGTTGCCAACTATCTGTCTCCATCTAGATGTCTTGCAGGCACCACAAACTCAGCAGGCGTTATTGTTGGCAAATATTCCAAAGTGAACTTATCATTTTTCTCCTCAAAGCCTGCTGCTACCCTCAATTTCTCAGTTTGTGTTGATGGTACTCACATTCAGCTCCTCACCAAGGCTTATAACCTCATAGCCATTTTGGATTCATTTCCCTTCTTTACCCCACTCCATGTCTAATCATTTGCCAAGTCCGTTTGATGCTAGCTCTGAAATAAATTTCACGTCCATATCCTCTCAGTTTCCATGGCAGTTACCTTCCATAACATAGATTTAGAAT
The DNA here is from genome assembly GCF_028372415.1 of Notamacropus eugenii. Taxonomy (NCBI): domain Eukaryota; kingdom Metazoa; phylum Chordata; class Mammalia; order Diprotodontia; family Macropodidae; genus Notamacropus; species Notamacropus eugenii. The sequence continues at coordinate 412,876,145 of NC_092873.1, forward strand.
TGCAAGGGAATTAGAAGGGTTCTAATATTAATAATAATAATTATAGAGGACACCTCAAAAGTTAAAGTAACTAGCCCGAGGTCACACAAGCAGCAAGTGGGAGAGCTAGGACTACAATTCCATATCCAGTATTCTTTCCACTCTATCTCTGCCTCTTTTTGTTCATGGCCTCATTTCTTCTCACTTAGACTTCGATGTAGTGGTTAGTCTTGTAGTCTATCCCTCTCCAATACAACTTTTGCACCACTAAGTAGACTTCCCAATGCATTGCTCTGATAATGGCACTCTTTGACTCAAAAATGTTCAGTGTATCTCCGTCACCTATGAAAGAAAATATAGATTCTTGATCTTGGCATCTGATTTGTTTCCAAGCTACCTTTTTAGTCCTATCTTCTACTATTCCCTTTCATGTACTTTCATCCAAAGCAAATTGCCCCTTTTAGCCTCTATATCTTTGTTTTCTCTAAGTACAAGTATACTAGAATGGACTTCTGTTTCATGAGGTCCCCTCTTCTTTCAAGGCCCAACTCAGGTGCCACCACTTTGATCATACAACCTCAGAAAGAATGGTCTCTCCCTCTTCAGGTTTGCATGGTTTTCCTGTATTTCTCTTTTGTTGTTGTTCAGTTGTTTCTGACTCTTCATGATCCCATTTGGGGTCCTCTTGACAGACATACTTGAGTGGTTTGCCATTTCCATCTTCAGCTCATTTTACAGATAAACAAACTGAGGCAAACAGGGTTAAATGACTTGCCTAGGGTTACACAGTAAGTGTCTGAGGCCAGATTTGAACTCAGGAAGATGAGTCTTCCTGACTCCAGGATCTGGTACTGTATCCACTGTGCCTCCTAACTGCCCTTTACCCTTATCTCGTTCTCCTTACATCATAATGTAAGGAGACCAAAGAGCTGTGTGCCATTCAGAATGAAGCACAGAAAGGCTTAGCACTTTTGTTGCTGGCTAGTATGTTTAATAAAGGCAGGATCACCCTCATTCAACACCTCACTACCTCTTCCCGGGCTATTTATTATAACTTCCCAATTGGCTTACCCATTGGGTATATAGTCTTCAGTTTCTCTCCTCTCTAATTTGTCCTCCACGTAATTGCCAAATTGCTATTCCTAAAGCAGGAGAGTCTGATCGTATTGTTTCCATGCTAAAGAAGTCTTAGTGGCTCCCTATTGTTGCTAGGACAAACTATAAGCTTCTCTGTCTGGACTTTAAATTCCTTCATGATCTGCCTCCTCTCTGTCTTCTCAGACTCATTTCCCATTACTTCCCCTCCTGTATTCTATATTCCAGGCAAACTAACCTACTTATCATTCCCTGCACACAACTGCTCTCCTGGGGTTCTCTTGACTATGAGTTTCTTCTTGGTAACTTTTGCTGGAGATTAGCATCCATTTCTTGCCCTGAAGTGTGGATTTCTCAAAAGATCCTGTCTTTGGCCTTCTTTCTTTTTCTCTTTACATTTTTTTCTTTGGTGATATTATCCATTCTTGGGTTCAATGGCCATCTTTACATACATGATGATCCAGTCAATATGTCCAGCCCTAATCTCTCTTGAATTCCAAGCATGCTAACAGTATTCTGAATATTTCCACCTAGATGTCCTGTAGGCATCTCAAAACCAATACACCCAAAACAGAACTTATCATATCCCTCCATCTCCTTATCCTCCAAGATTTCCCATTTTTGTTGTGGGAACCATTCCATCCTTCCATTGCAAGCTTAGAGACATCCTTGATTCTTCCCTCTACCTCACCTCTCACATCAAATTAGTGGCTGGGACTATTCTAATCCATATTTGCAACATGTTGCATTTATCCCTTTCAGTTTACTCAGCCACTCCTCTAATTCAAGACCACATCCCCTCTCATCCCAGCTATTATGATAGTCTCCATATGTATTTTTCTACTTCTATTCTCTCCCATTGCTTATCCATCCTTCACACATTTGCTAAAAATAGTCTCCATAAGACATAGGTTATATTGTGTCATTCCCATGCTAAAAATCCTTCAGTGATTACCTTTGTTGGCTCTGCAATAAAAATATAAAAATCTTCTGTTGGTTATTAAAAGTCCTACAAAATCTGATTCCAATGGGCCCTTCCCAATTTATTTTTACCCTGTCTACATTCTAGTGATATGGACCTACATGTCCTTCTCTGAGCAAGACATTCTATTTCCCATCTTAGTGCTTTCACATAGGCCATCATCCAGTCCTGGAATGTAGCCCCTCCTCATCCCCTTTTTCCATAGCTTCCTTCAAACTCAACTCAGGTGCAAGCTTATTGAAGCCTTCCTCGATTACACCCCCCCATCCCTCACCCCCCAGGTATTAGTGCTTTCTCTTTCCTAAAATTACCTTGTGTGCACTTATCTGGGTATGTAGAATATCCGTCAAAATAAAGTTAGTGCCTTGACGTCCAGGGGTGTTTTTTTTGTGTTTGTATTCCAAGAGCAGATGCTTAGTAAATGTTTTTTGAATTAAGTCAAATTATATAGAGAAAAAAGGAGAAAGAAGTCCTGAGTGCAGTCTTGAAGAACATCCACAAAGTGGTCTAGAGGAGAAGGAGGAACTTTGAGGGTGGTTTTCTACTTCTGTAGTTCGTGAACCTTCACCAGCATATTAAACTGGAGCCCACTTTCTCTGAAATTGTGTATTTACTGGTGGGATAGTATATCATAGACCTTTGGTGTAATGTTTTGTACCAATTATTTCACTATAGTAAATACCCATTTCTAAAAGGTAGTTAAGTCTATCTAATTTATAACAAGGGGCAGTTAAATGGGTAGTAGATAAAGTGCTGGCCCTGGAGTCTGAAAGACCCATCTTCCTGAGTTAAAATCTGGCCTCAGACCCTTATTAGCTATGTGATCTTGGGCAAGTCACCTTCTTTGCCTCAGTTTCCTCATCTATAAAATGAACTGGAGAGGGAAATGGCAAACCACCCCAGTATCTCTGCCAAGAGAACCCCAAATGGGGTCATGAAGAGTTGGACAAGACTTAAAATGACTGAACAGGAACAAATATATATCATAATCATTAGAGGAAGCGCACTGATAAGGATTCATGACCTATAGTATTAAAACACCACCCTCAATCCCTCAGGGCAACCTCTACAGTTTTGAGGTGGGAGGGCATTATCTGTGGGGACCCCACCTGCCAGCACCAGTGAGGGGGTTGGGAGAGTAGCTCCAGACACGAGTTACATATGCTGTTGTATTCTTGGAAAAGCACAGGAGAGACCTAGGCTTGAAATCCCTTTGACACTTAATAGTTGTGTGACCATGAGCAAGTCACTTAAATGTACTTATTTAGTTTTTTCTTCCATAATACTAACAGTATCACCTATATAACAGGGTTTTTGTGAAGACTGAATGAATTAACGTATATAAACTTGTATAAAATTGAATTACAAACATGAAAATGCTCTATCAGTGCCAGTTATCATTATTCAATCAACAAACATTTATTAGATGCCTATTATGTACCAGGCACATTGCCAGACCTGGAATTTAGAAGGGGAGATGTTGGCATTGGTTTTTAAGGAATGAACATGACTTCTGTTTTAGATGTGTTGAGTTCATCCTGGTGCACAACCAATGATGATTCTTGTGATGGGGTACTTTTCCTCGTGACTACAGTCTCCTTAATCTGAGGTACTGAGTCTGTGAAGAAAAGTGTTTTCAAAAGACAGATGTGGTTTTTTGGGGGGGCATGGAGGGATGGGAAATGCATCTTTTTTTTTCTGAACAGCAAGTGTAATATTTTGTCCTGTGTGTCTGCCTTCTGTATTCCAACTGCCTGCAAAATGGAATCATCCTTTGAGGCTGAGGACATGACAGAGATGGAGCTCAGTAGAATTCCCCACCCCCTAGGCCTACAATATGTGCATGGCTGGTCCCAGCTCTCTGGGTTCTGTGATACCAACTGCTAGATTGCAAGCCTGCCTGACTATTTTTATTTCAGAATTGGTACTTCAAAGATGACTATCTTTTTTCTATCCATCAGCTAGTACCAGTGATAGTAGGGCCTCTGTGCCTCCATGACCAGAATTTGTGTCATGGGAGACACCCCACCTGCCCAGCTTAGTTCCCCTTGAGTGACTTGGGTGGGCAGCAGATTTAATGTATGTTGACAGTGTGCTCTGTACCTTTAAGAAGAAGACTACCAAGTCCTCCCCAGGTGCTATGACTTTGCAGAGGTTGGAGCTGGAGGAGAGATGGGGTTGTGCAGGCATAGGCATTTTACTTCAAAAAGTATCTGGAGAGACCTGAGAAGAAATGTGTAGATTATACATACATTCCTGGAAAAGGTGGTGTTGGGGGCAGTCTGACCCTGTATGCTGTTTATGCATCAGTTTAGGGACTGAATTCTTAAAGGAAAATTCACTTTGATGGCAAGGGCCAGAAGCAGTTACATTCAAGAACCATTTATTAAGCACCTACTATGTGCAAGACATTGTGTATTGCTGGAGGTGCTGGGGAGGCAAAGATGGATGGAGGAAGTATGATCCACTGGAAAGAACACTGTCTTTGGAGCCCATTTCTAATAGTACTGTCCTGGAAAATCATTGAACCTCCTTAGACCTCCTTGGGTAGAATGTGGGGGCTGGACTAGGCCCTGGAAGTCCCTTATAGCTCTGGTTCTATGGTCTGTGAGCTTGCTGTGAAGGATCACAGACATGTATGGGGGAGAAGTGATATAAAAACAAATAATTAGGATACAGAAGATGTGACATTTGTAGGTACAAAGAAGGGGTCTAGGCCAAATGCAACTGAAAGTTGAAAGAGAAAGAGAACACTCTCCTTTAGGGGCAGGGAAGCCTTGGAGAAGGTGGTACCGTAAAGATAAGAGGGACTTTGGGGAGTGATGGTGCAGGAGTCAAGTTCATGCATGGGGGATGCTTTGTGAAAAGGAACAGAGACAGGGGAGGACAAAACAAAGATGGCAGAGTGGGAAATCCAGCTAGGTTGTGTTATAGGGTTTGGGAGAGGAAGAAATAATAGGAGCTAAAGTAGGACAGGAGTCACAATGTGGAAGGCCCTGAATGCCAGGATCAGAAATTTATGCTTTATTTGGTAGGCAATGGGGGAGCCAATGAAGATTTTTGAATTGAGAAATGACATAGGAACAGATGTTGGGAGTGGGGAAGAGTTCTAGGTTCTTGTACTCACAGCAAATATGTTGAAGCCTGTTCCATGGGTTAAAGCAGGGTGGGGCAATGGAAAGAGAATTGGGTTTTGCAGTCAGAGGACCTGGGTTTAAATCCCAACTCTTGTTCCTTTCTAATCTGTATGACCTTAAGCAAATCACTAAACATCTCTTGGTTTCAAATTTCCTCTTCTGTAATAATGATAATAGCTCATATTTAAGAAAGCACTTTACATATCTTATCACCCTTGAGCCTTACAACCTTGTGAGGTAAGTGCTATTGTTGGCCCCATTTCACAGATGAGACAACTGAGGCTCACAACCATTGTGTCTTCCTAGGTGGGGTCATGCAGCCAGTGAGCGTTTAAAGAGGATTCAAAGCCACTTCTTAACCGCAAGGCTAGTGCTTTATCCCCTGTATCAACCCTACCTGTCTAAAATAAGAATGAGACAAAATGATTTCCTAGGTCCCTTCCTTTTGTGTATTCTTTTACTCAACTTTTTTGGTGAAAAGCAAATTAGAGGAAGTAGGGAAGAGTTTTTCTTACATGAAAGTCTGAAGTATTTTTTTCTCTCTCCTGGATTCTATTAAATTGTCAGTTCTTTGAGGACAGAGGACTGGTCTTTATGTCTCTTACTACCTAGCGCAGTGCCTTGCCATGTGCTTAATAAATATTTATTGAAAGAATGAATGGGACTTCGCTCCCACCCTCACCTCCCCAAGAGACTTGTTCCAGTTGATCAGTTTCCTGTAATTGTTTTAAGCTCTGAGCAGATGGCCATGCAGCATATGGAAATGACTATTTTCTACATTAACAACAAGCTCTGCTGGCCCTGAGCAGTCTGGGAGGCAGGAAGGGGGATGAAGGGCAGGTGACTCCAACTGAGCCTTCCTGGGGCTCTCTGTGGAGGGGACCTGCTCTCCATTTGGAAAGCTTCTCCCTTCCTCTCTTTATCACACCTGCTGTGCTAGCTCTCTGGGGAAGAGGGCAGGAACTCATGGGGGAGTTTCTGGGCACTGTGTCCATAGTTTGCTATGGGAGAACAAGCTTTTGGCCATGGGAGCGGGGGATAGTTAGCCTGGGACAGTGTTGTAGCTGACCTTTCCCAAATGCTCCAATGCATCTGTGATCTCCTTCATTTGGAATGTTTCTCCATCTATGCAGATCATAATCCATCCATGCCCACCCATTCTATGCTGACTCTTGGCATTTTCACTGGCCCATTATACTCCCATGCATGCAGTGCTCTCTTTCCTCATCTCTGCCTCTTGGCTTTTCTCTTGGCAGTTCTCCCTGAAATCCCCTTCTGAGCTGCCAGTTTCACAAATGCTGTCCAGTCTTACAGACCAGCCCTCTGACTAGAGTCTGAGTCTAGGTTGCAACGTGCATTTTGTAGGTTGGGATGGGAGTGAGGGGCAAGGCACCTTGAGAGAAGCTAGCTGTGAGTTTGACCCAGAAGGCTCACCTGGCCATTTAAGAGAAGATGTTTGGAACCCTTGGCTCACCGATTTTTTTTTCTTTCTCTCTGCCTTACAGATTCCTAAAGAGGTACGTGTGAGCTGTTGATGATCTCGTTTCTGTGGGTAAGAAGCATATGGTGGCCTGCTGCTCATGTGGGTGGAAGGGCAGCTGTAGCTTCTTCTAACTGAAGTTGGATTTCATGTAAACAGACCCTCTGAGTTTATGAGGTCCCTGAGGCACTGACTGAGAGAATTGGTAAAGAGAATTCTGGCAATTGGCCTCCATCCCACTTGCCAGGCATCCAAATGAAGAGGCTTGGTGATGATGCATGGTTCCCTTCTGAGTCCATTAGTCTGATGAGAACAAAGATAATTATAGAAGAACCAAAGTCCTTATTCATCTGATACGCAAGGATGTCTTTGCTCCAGTAAAAGGAAATCCACTTTTAAAAATTTGCTTTTTTGAGAGAAAACACATGCCTTTTTCTTTTTTTTTCCTCCTCTGGCATCATAGGATCATAGCCTTTGCTGTTGTTCAATTGTTTCAGTCATATCTGACTCCTTGTGACTCCATTTGGGATTTTCTTGGCAAATATACTGGATTGCCATTTCCTTTTCCAAGTCATTTACCAGATGAGGAAAGTGAGGCAGACAGGGTTAAGTGACTTGCCCAGGGTCACACAGTAAGCATTTGAGGTTGGATTTGAACTCAGGTCTTCCTGACTCCAGGCCCTGTGATCTATTCACCTAGCTATACAGGTCATCTAGTCTAAATACCTCACTTTTCACTTATGGAAGCTGAGGCCTAGAGAAGATAAGAAACTTGCTTCAATTTCAACAGGTAATAAATAGCAGGATCAGGATCTGAACTCAGGTCCCCTGACTCCAAGTCCAAGTGTGTTTTCTACTATGCCATGTTGCTTCTCTAGAATGAAGTTTGAGATTTGCCTTATTAGAGCAAATAAGCCCAAGAATAGAAGAATGCCACTCTACTTTTTTAAAAAATCAGTTTTTATTTGTATCTTTCATTTTTGCATCACCTACATTTCCCCAATATATTCTCCTCTAGAAGAGGAGCTATTTCCCATAGCAAAAAATAAAAAAATAAGCAAAACCAATGTAACAATAAAATTGGACACGGCATGCAACATTCCAGATCTCCCACATCTGTAAAGAAGAGAGGGAGATGCCTTTTCATGTCTCTTTTTTGGGGCCAGGCTTGGTCCTTATACTTTGGCAGAATCCAATGTCTATTGTTTTGGTACTGAGAATGTCACATTTGCCATTTTCACTATCTGTGGTTTTTAGAGCAACCTGTTAGGGTTATAACTTTGACTTTTGTGCCATGGAAAGAGCTCTGGATTTAGAGTCAGAAAACCTGGGCTTGAATTTTAGGTCTGACATGTAATTGAGAAAGTTGTCTAAATTCTCTAGGGCCCAGGTTCCTCATTTGTAAAATGAGGGGGTTGGATGAGATGACTTGGAAGGTCCTAGTTTTACAAAACTATAATCCTATAACTCCAAATCCAGTTTTTTCTCATTCCTTCAATCAATCAACCATTTCTAAAGACTCTCACTCTTCTTCCCCTCCCTTCACTTTCTACCATTAGTATTCTCAACACAGATTCTTGTCCTAAGAAATTCTATTTGCCAGAATTTTCCTCTCCTGACTGGAGAGAAGGATTAATGAATTCCACAAAGGTGTATTTGCTCAACCATCCTCCTCTGCCTTGGAGGTCCTTCCTAGTGACTGGTCAGCTCGCTTGGAATCAGCTCAAAGCCATGGGTTCAATCTATACATTGAGCAGTCCCCCTACCCATATTACAAATGCACATTACTTATCATGAGGCATGGATTTATAGTGCAGTTTTCCCAGATAGCTCCCATTTGGGGTGTCAGGATCAGATAAATGGTCTGTATATGGGTGATGAGTTTGGTGGTCTGCGCTATGGGGCACAGACTTTTATTTCCCTTTTGTTTGGCAATTAGATCACAAGATTTAGACAGCCCTGCCACTTTAATACTTGTGGGACCTTGAATAAGTCACTTAACTTCTCTGGGTCCTTTTTCTTCATCTGTGAAACAAAAAGGTTGAACTAATCTAAGGTCCCTTCTAATTCTAAATCCATGATCCTTAAGAGTGAAAGGGACCATAGAGATACTCAACTTAACCCCTTTCATTTACAAATGAATAACTATAAAGGGAGGAATAGATTTTTCAGTTATTTGTCCAAGGTCATAAATTAGTCCAGAGTCCAGTTGGGATTTGGACCCTTATCTCCCTATACTTCAAATCCAGAGTCATTTCCATTGCCAAAAGTGACCCCACAATAGGAGTCTAGGTAGCAAACAAAAATAATTTTGGTATGGTAGAAAGCATATTGGATTTGGAGTCAAAAGATGGGTTAAAATCTCAGGTTTGCTCATTGCTACCCAAGTGACCTTTTGTTAACTCATCTGATTGAGGGGGATAGATGGATATCAGAGAGACTTCTCAAGCACAATGTGTCCAAAACCAAACTCACTATCTTTCCCCTCAAAAGCTCCCCTCTCCTATACTTTCCTATTTCTGCCAAAGGTCCCATCGTCCATTCAGTCCCCCAGAATTATAACCTTAGCATTTTCCTGAACTCTTCACTCTTCCTTACTCTCCCCCCATTCTCATATCCAATCAATTGCCAAATCTTGCCTTTTCTCCCTCTGCAACATGACTTCTGACTTACTACTCACTTTGCTAACACCCCTAATTCAGGCTCTCAGTGCATTTTAACTAGATTATTGCAACTGCCTCCCAACTGATCTTCCAACTTCAGTCTATCCTATGAACTGCTACAGAAGTGATTTTCTTAAGCACAGATCTGACCATATTCTTCCCCTTCTCATTCAACTCTAGTGGCTTCCTAGGCAAAAATCTCCAACAAATTTTTGTGTTTAGTTTTTAAACTCTTCATAACCTGCCCCTAACCTTTCTTTCTAGAGTTAAGGATATTAGTCCTCCTTCTAAACTCTGTGATCCAGTCAAAATGGCCTTTTCTCTTTTCCTTACGTATGACACTCTACCTCTATTGGCTGTCTCCCAGAGCAGAGATGTACTCCCTCCTTACCTTCTATCCATAGACTCTTCTCCTTTCAAGACCCATCCCAAGCACCATGTTCTACATGAAACCTTTCCTGATTCCTTGCAACTATGGGTAGCTTTCTTCCCAAGTCATTAATTGCATTCTATTTATTCCTTCCTAAATATAGCCTATATATACGAATATCTCTCTCTCTCTCCATATATATATCTTTATCTGTATCTATATCTATATATACTTGTCTCCTCCATTGGAATATAAGCTCTTTGCAAGTAGAGATTATCTCTTTCTTTGTATTTGTACACCCCTTCCCCAGCAAGCATAGTACTTAATAGATAAATGCTGATTGATTGATTTAGGCCTCAGTTTCCTCAGCTGTAAATGATACAGTTGGACTACCTGATCTTTGAGGTCTCTCAATTCTATGTCTTCTGATCCTGTGGCTGTTCTGGAAAACAATAGAACATAGGAGTGTTGGCACTGCCAGATTTCCTTCCCTTTCTGAACCTGTGAACAGCATTCTTTTTGTGCCCTCAGGACCCTTGTTCCCAATCCCAGTCTTCCCAACCTCAATCCCAGATCAAATTAGCTTTTATGTTCCTAGTGTACTAAGTTCCTGCTTTCTATATTTCCTACTTTCTGCTCTTTCTAACCCCTCCTTGTACTATCAACAATGATGACTTTGCTTAACTCCCTGCCATTACCTGTCATTGCTGCCTTAATGACCATGACCTCATGGTTACTCTGCCTATGGAGCACAGGTTTTCTCAAGTTGAGTATTTGGGAGGAGGATACATGACCTGGGATGATCTCCTGTAGAAAATGCTTCAGTATATGGATCATAGAATTATAGACTCAGAGCTGGAAAGGAGCTTAGTCCAACCCCTTCATTTAACAGGTGAAGAAATTGAAGCCATAGAGGTTAAGTGACATGCCCAAGATCACACAGTGATAGAGCCGTGATGTGGACCCAGACCCTCTGATTCTAAATCCAGGCTCTTTCTATTGTACTATGATGCTTCCCTGGCATGGGGGTGGGGTGGAACTTGAGTTTCCTTTCCAGTTTCCTGTGTTTAAATAGACTTGGGGGTAATGTGGGATAAGGACATTCTGTGACCAATGATGGAAAGCCCTTCTCCTGTATTCCATCTGGCCAGTTGAGCTCCAGGTCACACAGAAGCCTCAGGATATTGGTGCAAATCACCAATAGTCATCATCATCTTAATGATGATTAATTGGGAAGATAAAGTGCTAAAAGGAGGCTTAATTATAGTAATAATAATTTGACATCTGTGTTTTCAAAGCATCTTGCAGTCCTTAATTAGGCTGTCTCAGAGACTCAACAATGACCCCACCCCTTAAGGGCCGCCCCCCACTTCCTTCAACAGGTGCTGGCTTACTGACCCCATCTATCACCATTTAACAGGTAAATAAAGTGAAAGCCATAGAGAGGAAGTGACTTTATCAGAGGGCACTGAGGGACTCAGTGGCAGAATCAGAGTCCAGGGTTCCTGACCTTTAGGTTCTACTATCAGTCATTCAACCTAACTATTTTTTTTTTGACTGGTCTTGGCCAAATGGTATCAACAACAGGTTATCCAATCGCACACCTCCTCCCTGAACAGATGGGGGTCTCCTTATCAGAGATCTGTGTATTTGGCAGTTAATAAAAGAAAAGAAGACCATTTCTGAAATTTTTTGCCTTGAGAGCTCAAGATTTAAACTTACATTGTTAATCAAATTAAATATCTGAATAATAGCTTGTGTGTATCAGCTGAAGGACTTAGAGAAAAATATCTAGCTAAATTTAAAAAATTAAGCAAAATGAGAATACTCCAAGCTATAATATCTGGATGGACTTTTCTGATTTCTTCTTCTAACAGGGAGAGAAATCATAGTAAAGTGGAAAGACTGGCTTTGGAGTCAGAAGACTCAGGTCCAAGATCCTACTTCTTATACTTAGTATCTGAGTGATCTTGAGCAAATTACTTAACCTTACTGGGTCTTTGCTCCCTCATCCATGAAAGAAGGGGATTGAATTAGATGGCCTCAGAGGTTCCTTCCAATTCAACCTCTATGATTTTATGAAAAATGACTTTCTAAATGATTTGTACAGCTGGAGAACCACACGGAAGCATATCTGAGCCAGGATTTCTTCTTGAGACATCAACCTGCTGCTCAAATCCCAGTGTACTTAAATCTTCGAGAAGTTTCTACTCGGCTTCACCTTCCTGTGGGAGAGTACCTGGTGGTGCCATCAACCTTTGAGCCATTCAAGGATGGAGAGTTCTGCCTGAGAATATTCTCAGAGAAGGAAGCTAAGTCCCTGTATGAGTTCCTCCATGGGTCAGAATAATAAGCCTGAGTGTAAAGATTTCCAGCAGGGAAATTACTAGAGGCTGGGAGGAAGATCCCAATTGTTATTTGGGGTGCTAAGAGTCCACTTGCCAACCTAATGAGGTTTCCAACAGGGCTCCTATAGGAGTAACTAGAAAAATTCAAATCTATAAAATGATGACAGACATAATAGTTCCCAGAGGCCCATTTATTCATTGATTCAGTCAACAAACATTTTTTAATTGTTACCTACATATAGAAGACTGTGGTAGACATGGGGGGGGCGGTGTAGAAAGATAGGTAAAACATAGCATCTCTCTTTATGGAACTTATGATATAGCAGGGAGATGCAAAATTTATATAACTATAATGCAAGATTGTAAACTCCTTTAGGGCAAGGACCATGTTTTCCCCTAGTGCTTAAAGCAGTACTTGGCACATAGTATCTGCTGCATAAATGTTTGCTGACCTGACTTAATAAAAGAGGTACAAAATGTATTAAGACACCTGAGGGGATGAATTGGGAAGACTGAATAGATTTGAGATGAGTTTTAATAGATGGTTAGTAGTTAAATAGCCAGAGATAATGAGAATATACCATGAAATGACGTGAGCAGAGGCACAGGGCTAGGAATCAGATGGTATTGCATAGAGTATATATAGGAAATAAAACTGGAAAGGTAGGCTAGAATGAAATAGAGGAACAGTTATTAAGCATTTAATACATGCCAAGCTCTGTGTTAATCATTGGGAATAGAACTAGTGCAGTGATAAAGTTCCTACTTTCAAAGAATTTATATTCTAGTTGGAGGAGAAAAGAGTTCAGCTTCAGTGTGGATGGAAAGACTCTGTCCATGGATCTTAAATGCACTGTTGGGAAGGGGACATCCTGGTGGTCTCTGGATGGGTGATGCTCCAGTGTGTGTATGTGGAGGGGTTGGGTGAAAAGGGACCCCTCACATGGGGTAATACACCACTACATGGTGTACCAGGCTAAGAAGTCTGAATTTTGTTTGGGTAAATAGTAGTAGGGACTCCTTGAAGGGTTTTAATGAGGAAAGTTGCAGATGAGATAAAAAAGATTGTTCAGTCTGGAAGTAGAGTGAAGCACCACTGGATATTAGAGTGCAGAGAGGGGAGTGAGGAGTAGGGAGAGGAGGCCCAACAGGAGGTTATTATAATAGTCTTGATAGGAGTAATGAAGCCCTGTTAACCAAAGTGAATAGAGAGGAGAGGGATAGATTGGAGAGAAATCATAGAGGTTTCATTGATAGAACTGGGCAACTAGTCGGATACTAGTTGGGGATGGTGTGGGGGAGAGGGAAGAGTGAGGGGACACCAAGGTTTTGACCACAGGAGACTGAATGAATGGTGCCCCTGACATAAATAGGAAAGTCAAAGGGGAAGAAAGTTCACATGTATTGCAAAACTTGGGGTGGGGGTTGGGAGTTAGACTGAGGAAGAGCGCAGACAGCAATCCAGTCAGAAGAGTTTCCATCTAATAGGAAGAGCACTTAAGACACAACAAAGCACCTTTTCTGTGCTCCATCCAAAACATGTAAGTGATGGAGATTTGTGGAGTAGTCACTAGTGTAACAGACATTTCTAGGCAAAGAATTGTCCCAAGGGAAAGAAAAGGGTGATAACTGGCATTCTTAGCCACAGAATAGAGCCTTTCAAAAGACTTTCTTGACAGAGTGGCCTGTGTACCACCCTAGAAATTTTGGGGGAGCTGACTGAACTTGATACCTTAAAGTTTAGAATGACCCCAGAGAAGAATAATCTTTAGTCAGGCTCACTGGCCTTTGTGTGTTGATTTTGTTCCTGTGAGTATTTGTGTTTCAGGGAAATTGGAGACATGGTAGCTGGAAACCCATATGAGGTAAGCACCCATTCTGAGCCAAGGGTTCTTAACTTGAGCTTCATGGTCCCTCAAGTAGTTGATAGATTTCAGGGGTTCTGGGAACTTGGATGGGAAAAATACAGCTTTATTTTCACTAACCTCTAACTTAAATTTAATATATCCTTTAATTATAAATATAGGCAACAAAACATTTGGAGAAGAGATTTATAAATATCACTGACTTCTAGAAACTTGCTGTTGTTCAGTCATTTCAGTCATGTCCATTTGGGGTTCTCTTGGCAAAGATACTGGAGTGGTTTGCCATTTCCTACTCCAGCTCATTTTACAGATGAGGAAACTAAGGCAAACAAGTGACTTGCTCAGGGTCACACACACAGCTAGTGTTTGAGGCTGGATTTGAACTCTTGACTCCAGGACCCAGCACTCTATCCACTCACTGCACAATTTAACTTCCAGAAATGACACTCAAAAAGTTTCAGAACCTCTGCTCTAAATCAATTTTTTGGGAGGGAAGGGTTTTTTTGGAATCTGCCTTGGGTCATGTCAATGAAGGTCAAAATTAAGGTTAATAGAATGTGGAACATTCTTTAGTTGAATTTGAAGAGTCTCTGAAGGAGCTACAAAGCCATAGTCTTTGCAAGGGTCTTGATTGTCCCTAGGGGAACACAATTTGATTTCTACTGTCTAGAGTGATGAGCAGCAGTCAGCCTTACATATCCACTGTGTGCTGAGCACCATACCACACACTGAGGGACTACATGAAGGAAGGAGAAGACACAGTGCTTGCCCTTGAGAGGCCTTGTGGAGGATGAATACAGATGAAAAAACAAACAAAACCAGATATTTCTTTATTTTTTTTTTGTCCAGACATGTGATCTCATTTTGTTGGATAACTTATGATCTTAGAGAGTGGCCTGGGTCCTTGATAAACTTTGTTTCAGTCTTGTCTGACTCTTTGTGACCTCATCTGAGGTTTTTCTTGGCAAAGATCCTGGAGTGGTTTGCCATTTCCTTCTCCAACTCATTTGACAGATGATGAAACTGAGGCAAACAGGGTTAAGTGACTTGCCCAAGATCACACAGCTAGTAGTATCTGAACCCAGATTTGGTCTTTTTGACTCCAGGCTCAGCTCTCTATCCACTGCACGACCTTGTTGACTTGTGCTTTCTGCACTTTTTAGAGCTACATGGGAATAGGGTTTATGCAGTGCTTTACAATGTGCTTCCGTATCTCATTTGATCTTCTCAACTACTTTGTGATCCACATACTATCATTATCCTCATTTACAGATGAGAAAACTGAGGATGATACAGATTAAGGGTCTTGCTCAGGGTCACATGGCTAAGTATGTATCTGAGGGAGAATTTGAACTCAGTTCCTGCTGACCGCAAGTCCAGAGTTCTATTGTGCCACCTAGTTGCTGGGCATGGATGTGTGGTATATGATCTCTGAAGTACCTCCTTACTACGAGACTATATGAGTCTGTGATTCTATGGGGGTGGCTGCTAGGGTGAATGAAATTACCTGGGAAGAGTCAGTTTGGGAAAGCCTCCTGGGGAGATGGATCTAAGAGCAGAATTTTAAAGACAGTGGATAGGATTTAGCATCTGGAGCTTCGGGACAGAGCTGCTAACTGTCCCTTTTGTATGCATTAGTCCCTGGATGCTGATCGTTTGACTCTAATGAAGAGGCCCATGCTGCTTAACTCATGTTATTGTCCCTCTGGGATGCAGCATCGCAAGAGCTGGGCTGAGTGTTGGCTATAGGCAGTGATGTTTCAAGGGAAAGACATAAGGGTTCTGAGGCAGCGCAGGATGGGTAGGGTAGCATTAGTAGTTTACATTTCACAGTCCTGGTTCCTTCTGCTTCCCGCTCAATCAGAAATTAAAGGATCCCCTGGTATTTTTCAAAGAGAACAGACTGAGACATATGTGGCTTCATCCACACCCCACATATCACTGAGGATGAATTTTGCTTTTGCTTTTGCCGACTGGGTGTCACAGAAAGCATGCTGTCTTCCCTGGCAAAGATTAGATGTGGAGGGTGTCTTCTGGCTACAGACCTACGAGATCATTCCTTGCCCTTTTAATCCAAGTAATAGCTAGTTTTCACCATTAGAAGTTTTTTTTTTTTTAATTAAGGATGCTTACTGGAAAATGTATATGTTCTTTCCCCCATGCCTTCTTCTGCTTCCTCTGAATCCCTCCATAGACTTGAACGTTTTTTGTGGGAGTCACTGGGTAAAAGTTAGAACTGTAGTAGTTGCCAGGATCCTGGGTTCCTAACACTTATAAGCCAAATACTTTATGTAAATATGCATTTTCCATGAAAGAAACATCCTACTTTGTCTACCATTCCCAAATGTATTGTCTCTCCCTTTTAGAATATAAAGTCTTTGAGGTTAGGGACAGCTTTTTTTTGGTGTGTGTATTTGTATCCCTAGGGATACACTAGCCCTGTGTCTGACACGTAGTAAATGCTTCACATATACTCTTTTTTCCTCTCATTCATTTATTCATTCAGAGAAATCTTTGAATATATGGCTTTTTGCCACCTCTCACTCACATACCTTTTCTGAGATAATTAGAATAAAAATACCCTGGAGAATTCTAGAACTCGGCTATGCAATACCCTTTCCCATTTGTGTAGAGGCAGCTAGGTGGCACAATGGATAGAATGCTGGGTCTAAAATCAGGAAGACTTGAGTTCAAATTCAACCTCAGACATTTTCTAGCTGTTTGACTCTAAGCTAGTCACTTAACCCTATTTATCTCAGTTTCCTCAGTTCCCCAACTACAGCCATCTGCTGATTAGAGACCAAAGCACATTAGTACCTTCTCTACAATTTATGACTTAGAGAATTGCCTGGGGACTCCATGGTTAAGTGATTTGCCCAAGGATCATAGACTTAGAGCTGGAGGGGGTCTTGGAAGCCATCAGATACAACCCCCATATTTTATATATGAGGAAACTGAGGCCAAGAATAAGTGACTTGCCCAAGAGCACACAGCTAGTAGTGTCTCTGTGTGTGTGTGAATGGGAGTAAGGTGGGGGAGGAGAAAGCTTTGAAGTTAGTCATACTGACTGTAAATGACACCACATAAATGATCCTAGTTGATTCACTGACTCAGACATCTTATTCAGAGGGCAACCCACTCTTTACCTAGTTATCTCTCGGGAGTAACCTGTGTATCCCTACTGTTTTTCTGAATGGGGGTTACAGGAAGGACTTTCAGCCTCTTGAAACTCGGCCTAATACCCTCATAAGGGGACTGTGAAAAAGTATTTATAAACCTTAAAACACTACCTAAAGGTGAGCTGTTGTTATTGTTTTCTTGGCAGTACAGGATTTCCCTCATATTGTCTTGTAAGAGCTGTTTAGCTCTTTCTGGACAGCCCCCTAGTTTCCATGGGACCAAAATGCTTTCTTTTCTGAGGTTGGTCTCTCTATAGAGAATTTATCCTATCCACAATGCTGAAGAGGCATGGGAATTCCTTTCCTCTCATCCCTAAGAAGCTGACTCAGATTTCTGCCCGCCTCCCATAATAACTGTAATAATTGCTCACATTTCTGTGTTATTATAAGGGTAGTAAATCACTTTACATAAATTGGAACTAGTTGTTCATCGTCTTTGCCCGTGGATTGATCATTGTGCATTTCAACTCTGCGCTTTTTCTTCCCTTTAGCCCCAACCCAGCGAAAGAGAACAAATAAAAGATCAGTTCAAGAATCTGTTTGAGAAGCATGCAGCAGAGGTGAGTGATGGGTGTGGGAATGAGTAAGACTCCCCAGACTGCCATGAATTGTCTCAAGGATCATAGATTTTAGAGCTATAAGGAACCTTTGAGGCCATCTCGTTTAACCTCCTCATTTTACAGGTGAGGAAACAGAGACATTAATTAAGTGACTTGCCCAGAGTCACATGTCTATCAAGTGTCAGATACGGGATTTGAACCTATACCTTCTTGATTCCAAGTCCAGCACTCTATCCATTACACCATGCTGCCTTCTCTTTAAATCATCTTCATTCTCCCCTTTCTTCCCTGCCCCTCTCCGTATTCCTCCCAGGGATGAAAAAGGAGTAAACCTCTGTTCACCTCAAGAAGGTACCACTTCCCGACATAGCGCATCTTGAGTCTCCGGGTCCTTTTCATCACTGAGAGTTTATCATTTGAGAATCCCAGCAGTTCACCGACCAATACTTCCATATGGTCGTCCGGGGCTTGGTCGTTCTGGGGTGCCTTATCTCCTTGCTGGGGCTGCCCTCTCTTGAGTAAATAGCAAACCCTATCACACAGGTTCTGCCAAAAGCCTTTCTCCTCTTGTAAATTGGCTCTGTCAGTTTCAGGGCCTCTGGCTATGGAGCCTCAGCAGTTGAATTCTCTCTCAATCAATACCCTTCAGAAGACAAAGGAATAAATAGCACAGCCCAGGTGTAAAGAGAACTAAGTCATTTTGCCCTGAGTTTAACATGCTGAAGATGCTGCCTGCCTCTCTTTCCCTTCTGTTTTTGATGCTGCACATAGAGGACAAACTGTTTATTCTGCCTCCTGAATTGAAACCTGCACCAAGGCACCTAAGTGTGGGCGAGTGCATTGTTTATGGAAAAGAGAAAATATCTTCCCATTGATTCTCCCATCCCAGCTTGGCTTGGTTGGGATCGTCACAGCAACACAGAGGCCATGAAGCAAGTTAGAGACAGAGCTAACTTATAAGCAATCACATAGATAGCAAAATCTTTACCCTTGGGTGGAGAATAAGATTCCCTGGGGGCCTTGGGAATGGAAAGAAATAAAGACCCCAGCTCCTCAGAAAGGTTCAGCACATATTTCTAGATTTAGTAATGCAGAGAGGTGAAAATACGTTGGGTTCCTTGAAAAAGGCCCAGGAACTTAATCTTTCATATAGCTATTATGACAAAGAATACTAGCTGAAGTTTCTGAGTACCTTAAGGTTTACAAAGGGTTCTATGTTATAATTTGATGTTCACAACAGTCCTGTAAGGAAATATACAGGTATCATTATTGCCATTCTTACAGGTGAGGGAGGTGAGACTCAGAGAGGTTGAGTGCCATGCTTCTGTATGAAAGGCTAGTGAGAGCTGGAGGCAGTTGAAACTTGGGTCTCTCTTGACTTTGACCCTAAGATCAGTGCTCTGTTCTTTCTATTTATTTTGCTTCAGTCATTTTAGTGTTCTTTTTTTAATATAATGTTTTATTTTCTCCCAAATATATGACAATACAATTTTATTTTATTTTGGTTATTTTTATTTGTTTTCAGTGTTCTATAATCACTTCCATATATCTTAGATTTTTTTCCCCTCCCTCTCCCTCCTTCTACACTCCCCATTCCCTCCCCGAGATGGCTTGCAATCTTATATAGGTTCTACACATACATTTCTATTAAATACATATTCACCTTAGTCATGTTGAATAGAAGAATTAAAATGAATGGGAGAAACCATAAAACAAAATAAAACATAATACAAAAGAAAATGGTCTGCTTCATTCTTCAATCCAATTCCTTAGTTCTTTCTCTGGTTGTGGAAGGCGTTTTGCCTCAAAAGTCCATTGGGAATTTTTTCGGTCCTTGCATTGCTATGAAGGACTAAGTCTACCAGAAAAATATCTCACACACTGTTGTTGTTGCTGTGTTCAAAGTTCTCCTGGTTCTACTCCTTTCACTCAGCATCAGTTCATATAAGTCTTTCCAGGCCTCTCTGAAGTCCTCCTGTTCATCATTTCTCATAGCACAATAGTATTCCATTACATTCATATACCACAACTTGTTTAGTCATTCCCCAAATGATGGGCATCCCCTTGATTTCAAGTTTTTGGCCACCACAAAGAGAGCTGCTATAAATATTTTTGTACATGTGGGACCCTTTCCCATTTTTATAATCTCTTTGGGATCTTTTAGAAGCGGTATGGCTGGGTCAAAGGGTATGCACACTTTTGTAACCCTTTTGGCATAGTTCCAAATTGCTCTCCAGAATGGTTGAATCAGCTCACAGTTCTACCAACAATGAATCAGTGTTCCCACTCTTCCACATCTTCTCCAACATTTATCATCTTCCTGTTTTGTCATATTAACCAGTCTGATAGATGTGATGTAGTACCTCAGAGTTGTTTTGATTTGCATTTCTCTAATCAATAGTGATTTAGAGCATTTTTTTCATATGACTATAGATAGCTGGACCCTTTATCAATTGGGGAATGACTTGTATTCTTGTACATTTGACTCAGTTCTCTATATATTTTAGAAATGAGACCTTTATCACAGACACTAGTTGCAAAAATTCTTTCCCAGTTTTCTGCTTCCCTCCTAATCTTGGTTGCATTGGGTATGTTTGTACAAAAACTTTTCCGTTTAATGTAAGCAAAATTATCCATTTTTCACTTCATAATGTTCTCTATCTCTTCTTTGGTCAAAAATTTCTCCATTCTCCATAAATCTGACAAATATACTATTCCTTGCTCCCTTAATTTGTTTATAGTATCAATCTTTATACCTAGATCATGTATCCATTTGAACTTTATTCTTGTGTATGGTGTCAGGCATTGGTCTATGCCCAGTTTCCACCACATTGTAATCCAGTTTTCCTAGCAATTTTTGTCAAACAGTGAGGTCTTATCCCAGAAGCTGGGGTCCTTGGGTTTATCAAGTAGTAGATTGCTATATTTATTGACTACTGTGGCTTGAGTACCTAACATATTTCACTAGTCTACCCCTCTGTTTCTTAGCCAGTACCAAGCATGATAATACAATTAAAAAAAAAACATTTAAAAAAGGTTTTGAGATCCAAATTTTATCCCTCCTTCCCCTTTTCCCCTCCCTGAGATGGTAAGTAATCCAATATAGTTTATACATGTGTGATCATGAAAGCATTTTTAGGGTTCTTTTCAAAAGTTTCCTGTAAGCCAGGGGTCCTCAATTTTGCATCCATGCAAGGAATTCATGGATAGATTTCAGAGGGTCCATGAACTGGAATAGGAAGAATTATATCTTTCCCCACTAACCTCTAATTGAAATTTGGCATTTCCTTCAATTATGAGTGGAAGCAACAAACTTATTCTGAGAAGGGGTCCATGGTTTATCAGAATCCAAAGGGATCATCTATAACATGAGGAAAGTCTGCTGACTCAACTGTGAGATGGAAACAGAAAATACTTGCAATGCATTCAACTCACAGAATTGCTATGCTTTGTAAATTATCAAGGGATATATACATGTGAAATTATTGAACAAGATTTGTCTAATCACCCCAAATTTACACAATGTGTTTTGTTCCCCTAAATCTCTACTTCTTAGTTTTAAATGGCTAGCCCTAGAAAGCCGTTGCTTATTCTCTTTTGGGGTTGAATCTATAAGATATAATCAACCTCTGCCAAACACAGAAAACCTTGAATGGCAGTATCATGTGGAAATACACAGGATTCACCATCATCATTAGTACCCGTCTTAGCTCAGGTTTTTTGAGAATCCTGGAGGAGGCTGAGCATTTAATTTTTGAAAAACTTCAGTTGCTTTAAAACAGGGCATAAATGCATTAATCTAATCTCATGGTAAAATTTCCACTTCCATCTGACATTTTGAAATACTTTCAAGGTCTGATCAATCTTTGGATTCTTCTTTCTAGGATTCTGATGTCAGGGCCAATGAGCTCCGAACTATTCTGAATGACTTCTTTTCTAAACGTAAGTTGCCCTTTGGGACCTGTTAGAGGTATGGTAAGAGCCTAGGAGAGATACAGGGAGGTGCTTTAGACATAATTATTTTCAAGTTAGCAGTGAAGGAGGGAGGGGAAGAGAGATTCCACACTAGTGGAGGGCTCAGGACTAAAGATTTGGACAGCAGGACCTTTGATTGTCTTAGCTCAGACCAGATCAATGGTTTCAGCAATCCATCCCCTTGGGGTTGCTACTTAATGGCTGACATCACAGTGAGTTAGGGAGGGCTGGAGAGTAAGGTAGGGGGTATAGAGGTGGTGTTATGGAGATAAGTAGTAGACCTACTCAGTTTGAAGAACATAATTGTGCACAGCATGACAGCAATACTAATACAGTCCAACTAGGATCTTTCCAGGCTAATTTAGTCTATCTTGACAAGCATGAGTGAAGTTTTTATTGTGTGCAAAAAAGATGGTGTACAAAATTTTGCAAGGAAAAAGATACTGGGCCACAGAAATATACAGACATTTTGTCAATCTTATACAAAATTATGTGTAGAGTAATACATGCTAATTTTGAGCAGACCAGGTCAGATATATACAGAAGAAGTCCTTACTGAAGGTAAGGTTGGCTCACAGATTTTCTTTCGAGGGGTACATAAAGGAGTTGGGCAGAATTGGATTTATAATGTACTCAAAGGCAACAAGAAACATCACTTCATGGAATATTCTGTAATCTCATGTCATGGTGCTCAAAATAAATATTTGGAAAAAGACCACGATGAGAATAATTATGGCTTATGCACCAACATTTGTTGGAGAAGATAAAGAGTCAGAAAGATTCTATTAAGAATTTGATATGAGACCCTTCAAATTAACCAGTATTTACTTTGATACATGATGACTTTCAAACAAAAGTAGACATAGGTAAGGATGGTGAAAAATTTGTTGGAAAATGTAGATCAGAAATAAAGATTAAGAGAAACTAAAGACTTGTAAACTACACAGAAGTCTTATGTTTATACATTATAAAAGTCTCATGCTTATACATTATAAATACCTTCTTAGAGAAAAGAACTGAAAGGCTCTGGAAGCAGTAAATACCGAATAACATTACAAAAAACCAAAAATGAATACATTTTAGTAGACAAGAAATTACTCATTTCTTATACAGCAGTAATTCCTGAATCAGCTGTCATCATGTTAGATGAAGAGTCTAACCATTGTCACTTTAGAGCAAAGGTTAAAATTTCTATAAAGCTAGAAGGAAAAATAAAAAAGAGGAAAAGATGATATATAATGAATACTACTCCAACTTATGTTAAAAGTTATTGATAGTAAGTAAGATATTGACAGGAGAAAAGATACAGACACTGATTACAATAATTTCAAACAAAAGTTTAGCTGTTATAAATTGATGACTATAATGAGGATTTAAAGAAAATCCTAAAAATGCCCTCACTAGTAAACACTTGATTTTCTTGCCACAGTGGAGGGATGTGGTAGCCAAGGGCACTGCTGGTTTAGAATACAAATTCATTGGAAAAATTTTATGATGAAGGCTAGAAGAACTTATGAGCAGTATTACTTTATAAAACAGAAAAGTGTATGTGGGGAATCAATTGAAAGAAAGCTTGGTTAGGGACCCAATTAAATAATCACCCTGAAGGCATTTAAAGATGAAAATGAAAGTGGATGGAAATGATCTGCAAAGATTTTTGCAACTAAATCTTTTGGCTGTCAAGGGAAGGAGCCACAGCATTTAGACTCTAACTTCACTGTTCCTGACATGCTCATTGAATATATGCAAATGACACATAAAGAGGACAAATATACTAAAAGTAACTGGGTTAGCCTAATTGTACCTAGAGGAGATCCATGCTAGAGTTACACATTTATGAGGGCATTGAGAGATCAATTCATGAGATACCTAAAGAAAGGGAAGATTCCTGAAGTGTCAAAAAAAAAAAAATCTTGGATCTTTTTATGACAAATAAAAAGTTAATGAGAGATTGACAACTACCATAGCATATGCCTACCTCCGATCTATAGAAATTATTAACAAGAATAAAAAACCATATGTATCAAGAGTACCTTTGAAGAGGGAATTAGTAGGAATAACCAATAGATGATCTGTGTGCTCCATTGTTATCCATATAACGTCAAGAAATCATAAGGAAAACCTCCAGCTTGTTGCATGCATATGCCAAAATTCTGCAAGATTTCTTTCAGAGCAGATTCCCTTTGGGGAATTTATGGGAGCAGGTAGTTAAGAATCATCAAAGTTAGAAAGGGAATTGAACTAGATGATTTCTGCAGATCCTGTCATCTCTAAATCCTTGAAGTTTGTGTTGACTTCTTTTCAATTCCTTGAATCCAACAAGAGTGAAACTTTTGAGAATAACCAAAAAAGCTATCTATATCATGACAACAATATAAATGAAAGGATCTCTAAGAGGAAGTTGAACTCTTGAGTTTTGAAAAACCAACATTGGTCCCAAGATAATGAAACATACTTCCTTTCTCATAGCAGAGGGGCAGACATAACTAGAACAGAATGTCATATGTTGTTAGATATGGTCTTCATATTGGATGTTTTGGCTTAACTGTTTTATTTTTGTGACAAGAGAGGGTTCAATCTGGTGGGGGAGGAACTTTCTGCTTTATGTATGATTGTAATAGAATGACAAAAAGATATTTTTTAGAAGAATAGATCTCTTGCAATGAAGGTATTTACTCAGCACAACACTCTAGTATGGGTTATATTTAACACATTGGGCTGTCTGCTGATATCTGTAGTCATTCACTGGGCATGGAAAGGGTTGAAAGAGTAGTTATCCTCTTTGCATCATGGGGGTTAAGAAGAACATGGTGCCCCCACAAGCTGGAAAATTGGTGTAAAATTTTTTTGCCCCTCTCTTCATATCAGAGAAGAAGTCTGAATTATTATGGTATGAAAAGATGAAGTATGTTGATATTCTACAATACTATACATATATTTTGTGCATTTCTGAGTTTCCAGACTTTTTCTTTGTCATCTGCTGACTTTTGTGTGTTGTCTGTAGCTTCTGCAAAACTCTCCCCAAATTTCCATTTAATTTCTTATGCCAACCCACAATGTATCAAAACATCTGTGGGAAAGTTGCGATGTAGGAGGGATGACTGTACAGACCTCTGCATTCAACTGTTCCAGGGTCTCAGTGGGGTGGATGGGTGGGAGGCGGTAGTAGTGGTGGGGTTTGTGTCTTGTGACAATGGATCAAGTCTTTTTGTCATTAAGGCATCCATTCCTCCCCTTTTATCTAGTTCTATTGGCTCTTCCTTTCCAGGGAAGAAAGGCCTAGGGAGAAAACAAGTGAGACCATGGGTCTTCGATCCTAACCTCTGCTCCTAGGTGTGAGGGAAGAGAGAGCCAAGTAAGACTGAGAATAGTGGGTGCTCTTCAGGATATCCATGACATTTAGCAAATGTCATGAAGCAGATGTGGTCCTTGAGCTGAGAGCAGATTGCCAGAGAACCAGTCACATCGACCTACTTTTCCTGCCAGAAGACCCTAAAAACTCAGGGCTGATGCATTTTGTGGCACTCTGCCAGGGACATCATTTTCCCTGCCCTCAAGTGCCTCTGAAACTTCCCTTCTTTTTATTCAAACATTTAGGAACAGAAGTGAAATTTGATGGATTCAACATCAATACCTGCAGAGAGATGGTCAGCCTTTTGGATGTATCCTTTCAGAATCACTTTCTCTTGATTTGTAGGAGAAAAGAATTTAGAGCTGGAAAAGACCCCAGAGGTCAGCTTTATAATTTACTAGATGAAGAATACACCTGAGAGATATGAAATGACTTTCCCAAGGTTACACAGATAGTAAATATTAGAGCCAGGTTTCAAACTCCTATCTGGTGCCATTTCTACTATACCATACTCACTCTCTTTTCCATAGCCCCTAAACTCTCTCTGGCTTTTTGGATCCTCTAAACCCCAAAGTTGTAAAGCAGGTGAAATTTGACTTGGGGAGAAAGCTTTTTCCTGACAAAGCTGCCCTTGGATCCTTAATTCACATGAAGGTATAAATGATTGATAATAGATTAATGTGTTACAGCCCCTGCCAGGGGTACCTCCATTTGAAAAGGGATCAAGGCCTTCAGCCAAAGGGGAATGAAGCTATCAAGGTAGAATTTCAGGATTCAGCCAGCATCTGGAAGATGAGGATGAAGCTGGTACCACATTTCCTCCCTAGCTCCCATATCCCTAGCTTGTCAATAATTACTCGCATCACTGTTCCAGCATCCCCCATGCTGGTTACCTCTGCAGAAAACATTGCTGGACTATCTGCAGAACCAGTCCCTAGAAACTTTTGCAAGCACATACAGGGCCTGAACTAGTCTGTCTAGCATACTGTGTAGCATCAGAGCTTAGAATTGTTTACCATGGGATGGAGGCTGAAGCATCCAGCCTGTGCTTCCCTCCAGCAAGCACTCAGCAGGCAGAGGTGCATATTCTCACTGCCATCAGCTTCTCTGCTGTAATTGGTATTCAGCAGAGTTGACTCACACTGGGGAACACAACAGGCAAGCAAGCCTTCAAGTCTGACAGTGGAGCCAAGTCCCTGCGTCTACCTGCGTGCCAGCCTGGCTGCCTTCATATTCTAAATGAAGGCTTAGTCAGCATGATGCTTCTCAGGGTACACGACTCTTTGGAATTTTGCATGAGATGAGGGATTTTCCAGAGCCTACCCTGTACACTGAGCTAGGTATCTGGGTCAGGTAAGAGGTGCGTGCCTTACAATTTTGGGTCCTAGAGGAGGGCTAACTTCTTAAGGGATAATTAAATTCTTAAGGACAATCCCTGGATTGGAGTAGCTTGAGCATTAGAGAATTAGAACAGGAAGGGAACTTTGATCTTCTTAATTTTGTAACCAGGAAAAGGGAGACAGGGAGTGGTGAAAGATCTGCCCAAGGTCATAGAGCTAGTGAGGTGAAACTCATCCCATCATACTATATTGCAGACATCATCCTTGTTTCTCTTTTTAAATAATAGCTACAGTTTAATGTAGATCATGGCTAAAGTACAAACTCAGGCTAACGTTAGAAGTTCTAAGTACAAACTGAAATTTGCAACACCGTAGTCACTAAAGGATCATGTATTAGCTTGATGTCCTTCTCTGGGTAGCCAAACCTGCTTAGTAGCATCTATACGTGCTAGGTGCTTTCATTATCTTCACTTTACAGATGAGGAAACTGAGGTAGACAGAGTTTAAGTGACTTGTCCAGAGTCACAACTAGGAAGTCTCTAAGTCTATATTTGAACTCAGGTCTTTCTGACTCGAAGTGCTTTCCCCTCTACCAGTTTGCTTAGGGTCAAAATCAGATCAATTCTGCCATTACTACAGGAATGACATGTTAATCTGCTCCCCTACAGCTTTGCTCTGCAAAGCTCTACTTATCGTTCCCCTGTCTTTCCAAACCAAAACATCCCTGATATCACTTTCCCTATAATTGTCTCTTCCATTAGAAGGTAAGTTCCATGAAGGGAGAACCTGTCTTTATATATCTGTATCCTTGGGGCTTACTTAGCACAGTGCTTGGCATATAATTCCTTTTTCATTCCTTCATCTAGGAATAAACTGAAGCTCAGAGAGTTGAGATTTCTTTTCTAAAGTCACACAAGTAGTATGTAGAGGAACTAGCATTGGGACTCTGGCTTCTCCAATACAAATTCAGCATGCTCTCCTCTCTACCATGCTGTCCATTTTTTGATGGCTTCACATAGTTGGATACAAATCTTTAGTTAATGACACAATGAAAATTGAAATCTCCTTAGCATCTAGGATAGCACTTATAACGGGCTTGGTATTCATTTTCCTGTGCAATCAATCAATGAGTCAGCATTCATTAAGCATCTACTATGTGCCAGGCCTTGGGGATACAAAAATAGGCAAAAGACAGACCTTGCTCTCAAAGAGCTGACAATCCAACAGAGGAGACAGCAAGCAAACAAATATATGCGAAACAAGATATGTACAGGATAAATAGGAAATAGTTAACAGAGGGAAGGCACTGGAATGAAGTGCAGTTGGGAAGGCTTCCTTTAGAAGGTGGGATTTTAGTGGGGATGTAATGATAAATGCTTGTTAATTGAATAAAAATAACTTACCATGTGTTATTAGAGAACTCTACTAGGAGTTACTAGGTGTTATTAGAAAATAATACTGAGAAGAATGTTCTTTTGAAACACACACACACACACACACACACACGAAAGGTACTGTCCTGGTCTTAGAATAATGAGAGGCATGAATGCCCTCTTCCTGGAGCTTATCAATGGTATTCATTGCCATGGTCCTAGATGTCTTCAACCTCTGTGTTCATCCTTCCATGGGCCCTGGTGCTTTTTAACTTAATTTTTGTACCAAGAGAATCTACAGAGCGTTGACAGCATATTCCTTGCTTTGCTACAAATAGCTCCTTGATCTCTGAGTCATCCCATCAAGATAGGCCTGCTGGTATAGCTTCCTTTTAAGGGCTGTCTGGTAGACAAGCATTAAACAGCAACTACCTGCTCTTCATGTTGGCATTTGCATCTGTTTCCTTGCTCCACAAGAGCCCCTGTGATGTTGTCATCCCCTGCCTTACAGGTGTTCTCATTCTTTAAGTGTTCCCCAATAAGCTGTTGAGGCAGGTTGCTGTATATCAAGGATTGGCTCAGTACCTATCACCATGAGTAGTTGTAAAAATACAAACTCTATATATATATTATATGTGTGTGTGTATATATGAACTATCTATATATACATATATACACATACATACATACATACATACATACATACATACATACATACATACAGAGAGAGAGAGAGAGAGAGAGAGAGAGAGAGAGGGAGACTGGGTCTCCCTGTCTTGCCCAAGGTGGAAGTGCAGTGGCCACTCATGAGTCTGATCCTACTGCTGACTGATGCAGGAATTTTGACCTGGTTTGTTTCCATTCTGGGCTGGTTCACCTCTCTTTAGGCAACCTGGTGGCCCTCCCTCCCCACCCCCCTTTTTCAGGGGTCCACTATATTGGTGCCCAACTTAGCATGGACAACTGATTGGCTTAGCACACTGCAGCTAAGAACTCATGAACTCAAGAAATCCACCAGCAGTAGCGTCCTCAGTAGTAGGGACTATGGGCATGTGCCACCATACCTAGCCCACAAACATTCTTTAGGCACTGTCCTTGGCAGGGCTGTATTTGCATCTTTCATAACTGGTAGATAGATAATCATATTGTTGGGAGTTAACAGCTTCATCGGTTTACACAATGTAGATAGACCACTGTGGCTGAGTTTTTGAACTTCATGAAAGCTGATGACCTTTCTCCACATTTTGACGTTGCTGCCAACAGATTAATTGGAGTTGTGTAATTTTAGACCAGGGTAAAGTGGGTAGAGCTCTGGACCTTGAAATTAGGCAGATTCATCCTCAGTTCTCAAGGACAATTAAACTTTTAGATATTGCTGTCTTTTCTTTGGTCTGGGAGATAGGCAGCCATGGCAGAAAGGACCTAAGTTCAAATCTTAGTACTACTAGTTATTATCTATGTGATTGAGGGCAAACCTCTCCCTATATGTCTGTCTGTCTGTCTGTCTGTCTGTCTGTCTCTCTCTCTCTCTCTCAGCAATTGGAGTTCAGGGACTTCCCCAGGGTCACACAACTGATGAGTATCTGAGGTCACATTTGAACTCAGGTCCTCCTGACTCCAGGGCAAATGCTCTATCCATAGGGCCACCCAGCTGCTTTTAAGTTCCTCTAGTTAGATGGTGTTGGACTAGATGACCTTAGGTTCCCTTCAGACTCGAAATCCTATTTTCTTTGTCTAACCTTTCTTACTCTTCATCAGAATTTGCTCCCTCTTAGTTCTGATGCCTGCCGCATCTCATTGAGAATATATGTACTGAAAAAATACTTCTAGTTCTAGGCTTAGATAATAATATTGGTTAAATGTCTACCAGAGGTGTGGTGCTGATAAGTGGTATGGTAAGTATGGTTGTCAATCATTCTTATTCCCCACACCCCCCACACACCCTTTTTTTCTGGATGGACTCCTCCTTCCCTTGGAGACTTTCTGGCTAGTCACTGTCTAGGCTCTTCCTGTCTGGAAGGGCTTTTCCTCTTGAACCCAGCCTGGGGAAAATAGTGGCAGAATCCTGGCCTCGGTTTTAGTCCAGCTAGTCACAGATCCCAAGTGATTCCTGAGTCATTCACTGCCTAAAGGGATTTTGGTATAAGTATTCTCTCTCTGCCCTTGAAGTTGTAAAAATGAATCAATAATTCCCTTTTTCAGCTCCGAGCTCCCAGACAGTGCATTTTTAGCAAAAATCACTGCTGCTTCAAAATCTCGATCCCTTTCCCTCTCCCTCCTTCCCTAGGATGCAGCTCCCCATCTGGTGCATTCACAATCAGTACAACCACGTTAGCAGTGCTTATGGCTAAGTATTTATCTCAATTGCCTGCTTAAGAGGCAAAGTAAACATTTGAACAAAGAAAAGTAACAAAGTTGTAAGAAACAGATTTTCCTGGTTCTAGGGGAAAAAAAACAACTTCATCTTCTCACTTTCTCCAGAGAGGGGAGCAAGAGAACCTAAGAGGGGAAGGGAGATGATGTGGGGGTGGGTTGGAGGGTCTAACTCAGATCCAGCATCCATCTTGGCATGTCTAATGTATGATCTGCCCACATGGCTCCAATTCTAGAGTCCTGAAATGGTAATCTCATGTTACTACTTCTCTCTGCAGCTTCTCCTCAATGCTTCTCATGGCTCTCCATGTCCTATTTCTCAGGACTGCTCACAACTTTCCCTCTCTCTAGTGCCAAAAGATAGGAGGAGCTGGCTTGTCAGTCACTTAGACCTCATCTGTCACATTTCTTGGGGTTCAAGGAAAGAAAGGCTGGGGCAACTCGTGTTCAACTAACAGACATTCATCTTTGGTGTCCTGATCTCCTTAGCAAAGCTAAGACAGCACTATATTTGTCTTTGAGGCAAATTTGAAAGACATATACAAGAGATTGATCTGAAGCTGACATGTGATAGGATGACTCCTTCAGAAAAAAAAATCACAAGGTGCATAGACTTTAGTCTAAACTGTTTCTGTCTGTACTATGTCCTTAACATGTCCAGAATGATGGGACAGGAGCTTTGGGACTTGTAGAACTCAAGACATTATGGCTGAAGATTCAGAAGTATTTGGTAACCATTTAATTCTTTCTACCTCCTTCAAATCCTAACTCATCCTGAAAATTCAACCCTGCATTGTTCTAGGTTAATCTAGGTATGCTATGACTCAAGACAGTATAAGAAGGAGAGGAAAAGTTACAGAACAAAATGCCAGCTCCTCAAAGAAAAGCCTCTACTATCCCAAAGTAATGACTATCTTACCTTGTGTTCAGGACAAACATTACCCCTTCTGGGAAGAGGGCAGAGTTTCACCCTAGGAGTGAATCACTAGGGATAGAGGAGAGTATGAGCGGCTGAAGAGATTATTTTCTGCTTGGCATTTCTTTTCTCTTTCAGGAGATCTACCAGGAAGTAGATGCCTACCACTCAGGAACCATCAACACCCATGAGATGAGGACAGCTTTCAAGAAAGCAGGTGGGGACATGATCTCCAATCAGGGTTTTGAGACCCAAATTTTCAAGTTTAAAATTGAGATACAAATATAATACTATTGTGATTATTGATATTTCATAAATTCATATTTCATAATAAAAGTCAACAGAGCAAGAAGCAACTGTCTGACTTTTGTTGAAGAAATACATGCTGAACTTTTGGTAGAGGAAGAGTTCCTTGTCTTGTGTCTGTCCAAAAAAATAAATCAGCATAGATTTATTGGGCACCTGCTGTATGCAAAGCATCCCTCTAGTTTTCATATCATGTATCACTCTAGATTTTTTTTCTAAGAGCTTTGATTTGCATCAAGGGAAGAGATCACAGTAATTTTAGGATTTTCTCCATGTTCCCTAGGGTTCTGTTGGGTGAGGAACCTGGAAGGGATGCCTGGCAGTTTTCTTGTCTCTCCCTACCTTTACTTTTAGAATGTGGATATAAAAAAATACTCATGAAAAATGAGAAAGCACACACTGATGAATCCAGATCTCTTTCTGGAAGTTTTATTAGTTTGAGTTTGAATTCAAGATTTTCTGGACCTCAGTCTGGAGGTTTCTTCTGAATCCTCAGTCTTATGGGGATCAGTCTTCCTGATTCCCTCTAGCTTCTACTGCCTGCTTTCTCTGCTCCAATCTCATTGTATCTATCTTATATTTGCCTGAATATATACCTATATAATAGAGCGCTGGGCCTGGAGTCAGGAAGATTCATCTTCCTGAGTTCATATCCAGCCTCAGATACTTGCTGACTGTGTGACCCTTGGCAAGTCACTTAACCCTTTTCCCCTTGTTTTCCTGATCTGTAAAATGAGCTAGAGAAGGAAGTGGCTAACCATTCCAGTATCT
The DNA here is from genome assembly GCF_028372415.1 of Notamacropus eugenii. Classification (NCBI taxonomy): domain Eukaryota; kingdom Metazoa; phylum Chordata; class Mammalia; order Diprotodontia; family Macropodidae; genus Notamacropus; species Notamacropus eugenii. The sequence continues at coordinate 412,908,209 of NC_092873.1, forward strand.
TTGCTGAGAAAACTCCTAAAAATGGAGTCGTATAGAGTTGGGCATGACCGAAACAACTGAACAACAAAAAAATACGTACATGTTGTCTCATCCTACCTAGACTATAAACTCCTTGAGGTCAGGGGCTGTCCTTATATCCTCAAAGCTTAGTATAATTCCCAAAATATAGCAGGCTCTCAGTAAATGATTGCTTGATGAACAGTTATCCATCTTTTCTTGACTTCTAGGGTATCTGTTACACCATGATATCTGATCTGAACCATATCACAAGTGACATTAATAGGAATAGGCCTATCCTTGGCTCCCACATTGGACAAGTGGGAGCTGTCCAGAGTCACCAAAAAGAAATCAATAGGACACATAAAGCATCAACTGGAGTGGAATCAGCGAGGGACCAGTTGATTTTCTGATTTACAAATTTGTGCAAAACCATAGCAAAGCTTCTCTGCTATCCTCCTTCCTCATCCCCTCTCAGTCCTAGGGGAGGGCACAGAAAGGATTTGGTCATTCTCTCAGATCTGCCTCCATTCTGTCCCTCCAGGCTTCGCCCTCAACAACCAGGTACAGCAGGCAATCGCTGTGCGCTACGGGGACGACACGCTAAGCATTCGCTTTGACAGTTTTGTTGCCTGCATGATACGGCTGGAGAGTCTCTTCAGTGAGTTGCCTCCTTACCTGGTCCCACTCCCCGTTGATCTCCAGATTGGTAGTAGGGGGTGGGGAAGGGTGATAGTGTCTTGAACCAGTACCTGCCACTGCATTTGTGAGACTCTGAGGTCAAATCCAGCTGTGACATTTTCCCACCAGCTGGCAAGAGGTCATAAGTAGAGAGAGTTAAGTGTCGAAAAAAGTGGGAAGATACTGTATGTAGGCTAAGGTTACAGTGTCTGCCTTATCCTTCAGGAGAAGAGTTCGAGCCATCATTTATTCAACAAATATTTACGGAGGCCACATACATGTACACACATGTGTATATGTGTATACACACATGTGTTTACATGCACACACATGCACACACACATACACATATCTATATATCATTTATGTATGTATATGTACATATGCGTGTGTGTCTGTGTGTGTCTTGCCCCAAATTAGCTATCATGGGTGTTAGATACATAGGTAAAGACACGTTGAATGTTACCATGTAACTATCTGCTTTGGCCAAATTACGTGTCTTCTGTGGAGAAGTTTAGTTAGTTTCCTTATCTTTTTTAAAAAAGCATTTTTATCATACCTACTATGTGCCGGGTACTGTACTAAGTGCTTTTTGAAAATTATGCTCTCTATAAAGTGAGAGTTTGGGCTAGGTGACCATTAAGGACACCTTGTAGCTCTAGCTCCTCTGATCTCTCCTCTCTTGGAGCTTACTGGGATCTCAGGCACATTCATGACCTCCTGAAAGATATTAGAAAGCTCACTCAGGTTTTGCATAGGATTTAGAGCTGGAAGGGGCTTTAGAGATTATGTGTCACATGTTTTAATTGTACAGATGCGGCCCTTGAGGATCAGAGAGTTCAGAGACTTGGCCAACATTATTTATAGGTAGTGGATTGCAAAGGTGAGATTAGATTTCAGGGAACAGGGAATCTAATCTAACCTTGATGGTGCACCGGCCTTTGCTTCTGCAGGCTACTTTCGGAAAGTAGAATAGAAATCAGTGAGATGACCAAAAGTCAGGCAGTCGGAAACAGAAATGCAGAGGTACTAGAGAATCTACATGCTACATCGGAGGTGGGAAACCTGCAACCTTAAGGCCACATGTAGTCTTCTAAATCCTTAAGTGCAGCCTTTTGACTGAATCTAATTTTTATGCTGTAAAATTTGGATTCAGTCAAAAGGTTACACTTAAGGACTTAGAAGACCATATGTGGCCTTAAGGTACCCCTACACTAGATCATTTAGCTTTAACATTAGGATTGACCAGAAGAAGATGCAGGAGAAGCTTGTGAGCACGCAGAAGATCCACTGACAAAGTACAAGGCCTGTTTTGCCCCTGGATCAAAGTTGGAAAAGCCTCTGGTTTTGGGGAGAGGAGGAGAGAGGTCCCAGCATGACAACAGAGGTGTAGGTAGTCTGTCACTAGATGTCTAATTGCATTTTTTCTTTGATTCTTTAGAAATATTCAGTCTCTTGAACAAGGACCAGAATGGCATTGTCCAACTCTCATTGGCAGAGGTAAATAGGATTGGGTTTGCAGCACACTACTTGCCAACAGTACTTTGAGATGCCTGGATGAAAAGGGACTATATAAATCTGGCATTCTGTTTCTTCTTCATACTCATCTCAATTCCAGAAGTCAAAATGCACATTTTGGTGAGGGTGGGGTGAAGAAGACTAGGGTTCTTCACTACAGATACTTATATTGCATGTATTTCAAGCAAAGGCTAAAATCTAAATTCTAAGCCATCTGTAGAGAGGTAGATGGCTCAGTGGATAGAGTACTAGGGCTTGGAGTCAGGAAGACTCATTTCCCTGAGTTTAAACCTGGCCTCAGACACTCATTAGCCATGTGACCAGAGTCAAGTCACTTTACCTTGTTTGCTTCTGTTTCCTCATCTGTAAAATGAGCTGGAGAAGGAAATTGCAAACCATTCCAGTGTCTTTGACAAGAAAATCCCAAATGGTTTCACAGAGAGTTGGGCACAACTGAAAAACAACTGAATAGCTACAGCAAAGCCATTCATAGGGCACGATGCATTCTTGTTTTTGCAGAGCATCCGCAACGTGTCAGTGGGACGGACACAGAGTAAAGCAAACAGTGTAAATACAGACATGGTTCCTGACTTTTAGGTTATTTCTATTTAAAAGAAATACTTTGGGAGGCAGACAGGGGATATATAAAAGAGATTTAAACACATAAATAAGACAATCAGTAATACTAGCAGGTCACATTTACATGACACTTGAAAAATTTATCAAATGTTTTTATCATCACAGCTGTGTCCTGTAGTAATGCAAGGGTGGTCCTGATTTCACAGATGAGGAAACTGAGACTCAGAAAGTTGAAGTAATCTGTTTAGTCACACAATTTATAAGTAAGTGGTGGAATAAGGACCAGAATCCAATCCTCTTGATTATGGATACAGGTTCCCTAAAGATTAAAAATAAACAAATTAGACCATACAGAATATAATGAGTATAATGTGCTACACGGGGGAAAAAATAATCTTAAAGTGCCAATTTGGGAAGCTCTTGTACATTTTCTCAGTGTGAAGTCATGATAGGAGTCCTTGAAATGTATTGATTATTTAGATCTTACAGAAGGCATTGTTCCTTCACTGAGGCTTGCATTTGAAATGAGTAGTTAATGTAGAGGCAGTGGGGCCAGGCCACTGGTTTATTCGTAACCATGTCAAAGAATCTAGGTTAAGTGACATCACCCCCATTTGCCTCAGTTTCTGTATTTTGGTAATAGGAATAATAGTATCCACTTATTGATCTGGGTCCTAAAGACTTCCTTTTTGATAATGTCAAGAAAATTGATGGAAGGATAGCCTTGAGATTTTATAGACAGCCTATGTCACAATTTAAAAAATAGTTTAGAAGATCCCAATTGGTGTGTTGAATATAGTGTGTTGAAGTCTCATTTTCTTGTGGGTCTATGATTTTAGCCATACTCCACTGAAGGAGTTAGTTTCTTACCATTCACTGAGTAATAAAGCACACAGGTAAAAAACTCATGTCCATTTGTGGTAGGGAAGCATCTCTTTAAAAAAAAAATCACATCAGCTGCCTTTGGAAGCAGTGGCCTCATCCTTTAAAACACAAAAACATTGTTCATTGATACATTTTATTTTTACACTGCAGTCACTGCCTGAGATGCCTGCCTCTGTAACAAAGGAAAACAGCTGGACAAAAGCAGAGCTCAGGGAGACCACTTATGCAGCCTTCTGCTCCTGTAGGTCTGCATCTCTGTCCTGAGGAGTATCAGACACGTTTCCTCATCCGTCCTCTGGGACAAAGATTTTTATTACAATTAGACCTTAGTTGTCAATGACTTTTTTTCATCGTAACACTTTTGGTGATTGTGCACATTTTTCTCTTGGTTCTATTTCCTTCAATCTGTATCTGTTTATACCAATCTCCTCTGTTTCTCTGAATCTCTCAGAGTTGTTATTTCTTATAGTACAATATTATTCTGTGTCATTCACATACCATATTTCAGTCATCCTCCAATGGATGGGTGCCTACTTTATATCCCCCTTTTTTTTGCTACCTCAAAAGTATTGCTATGAATACTCTGAAATGGTAAGGGTCTAACCTTTGCTTTCTTCCTTTCACAGTGGCTGTGTTGTGTGCTAGTCTGAACCAACATCTTGGATACCTCTGAAGTTCCTTATCTGGATGCCCCCTTCTACTTTCTTCCTACATCTCCCATCACTCAAATCATCAAAATAATCTGTTTGTATTGTAGCAGCTTTGCTCTGATCTATGACCCCAGAGCCAGGCTGTTGCACCTTCCCTGTGGCCCCCACCTCAGCCCTTCCAAGCTTCTGAGGGTATCTTGGAGGACTTTGGGTGGTTTCTGCTCTACTGTCATTGACTTCAGCCCCCACTGATTGTATTCTCCTCCATTCCCCTCTCCCCCACCCCATTTCATTTAACCATTCATCATCAATTAGCTTTTATAAAAGGGTATTTACTTTGAAGATATAGCAAGAATAAAATGTTTCCCCTCAACATCTTGGGGCACACTGATTCCTTTATTTCACCTCAGTCTCAGGGGAAAGTGGGCTCAAACTGAATAGAATTTTCTACGTAACACTCATCCCACCGCTCATGTTTGTTCTTCTTATAATGCAGAACTTTTAAAAACGTTTTGCTTTAAATCCTATAATCTCAAGTTGTTTTACACAAGTGGTTCAGGAACCATACCCTCCCTCTGTCTCTCTCTCTCTCTTTCTGTCTCTGTCTCTCTCTCTTTCTCCTCTTTTCCTCCTCTCAATCTATCTGAAACTTAGATCAATGAATGGACCAATGAAAAGAGACATATACAGTAAGATACATAAATGTGGTTCCTGCTTTTTTCTGATAAAGTGCATCCAAGTTTTCTGGTTTTTAGGAAGAGATATGTTTGGAATATGAGAAATTTCAGTGCTGTTGAAAGAGTGAAAATATAATTAGTTCCTTAGAAATATAGTTAATTTCCTTAGAAAAGATGGGATGTTTCAAGGAAATCAAAGCCTGCGGTTTTGGTTGGAGATACTGGGAGACTACCTAGTACTATTAACAGTAAGCAGATATGGCTTACTTGCTCCAAGAGAAAAGAGTCAATGTCAAGGCTTAGAAGAGGGTAATTAGGGGAAAATGATTTTTTTTTCTTTTTTCCTTCTGATTTTGTGCCATGAAAAGTTGAAATAGTGAGTGTATCAACACTTGCCAAGTCTGCAGGTAAATTCTCACCTAAGGGAATTCTTACCCTGTAAATAGCCAGGAGGGAAACCAACTCAGGTAATTTGTTATTTCAGCTAACACCGGAACTCTGGGCTCTTTGTTGTTGTAATGAGGCTGAGGGTAGCCACGTTTCCAAACTGAAGGTGGAGGTCAATTCATTCTCTTGTCTGCAAGCTGTGAACATGAGCATCAAGGTGGCCTCAGCTCATTATTTCTGGGGATATAACCACATGGAGGGGTTTGGGAGTGGAGTTTTGGGGAAAATCACTTCATCTGATGGGACCTAGCTAGGAATTCTCTGTTTCTCAGCTCTATTTGCATGTAACATATCAAGGATGAGATTAAGTAACACTGCTGTTCAGCCATTCCCAAAGCAACAGTTCACATTTTACTATCTGGGACTACTTTCTTATGCTGAGTCAGCAGAGAGAAGAGGCATTCGCCATCCTGTCTTGTCATTAACTGACAGAACTATCAATCATTATCAAGTCAGCCAATGAGGACAATGACCAATTAGATTTGTCACCCACTAGCTTGGTTATAGTTGACAGTGTACTTAGCCAGTCACTATGGTAAAAAAAACCGAGCTAGTTTTTCTTCCTTTATAGTTCATGATGCCTATAATTATTTCTGGGGCACCAATAGTACAAAAGTCCTCAATGGGATTCTTTCCAGTGGCCCAAAACCAACATCCCCTTCCAAGGTCTTTGCTCCTGAGACTTTTCAAAGATCTTTTAGCTGTGATTTCCCTCTTCTTGAGCCTTTCGTTGGGTTCTTAGGTATATATTTTGTTTTCTAATGTTCCCTGTCTGCATTTCTACCCGAGTCCCCTCCCTCACCAGGATAAAATCATAAAATTCTGGAGCCAGAAGGAACTTTTTTTTAGTCCCTTGTAATGAGGTAGTACTAATAGATGCTATCTACTCCGGTCCACCCTAGAAGTGGCTGTAGCTTAATAGAGTGGCTCTCCAGAGGCACTTCCTCCACCTCAGGACTGTGAAGAAATAATTTTTAATATCATGTGACCTTTCACATATGAAGATTTCACGTACAAATATAAAGCACATCAATAAGATGTGCCCTCTAAGCTATTTTTCCCCTTAGTAGTGTGGATAGATTTGCACTGATTCATCCCAAATCTATCAAGTATAACACACAACTCTAGCTGAAATACAGAAAATGGTCTTCAGAGGTTCTGGGGGGCAGTGTACAGTGGAGATGGGTCAAAGTAGAATATCTGTCTTGCTTTATGTGTCTATAAAAGGCTTTGAGGCTTTGAGAGAGAAGTGGTTTAGTCTAAGATGAGGCCTGCAGTCATCTGAGTCTTCCTCTCAAATCAGAGTGGGTGGGTGGGTGGGTGGGTGAGTGGTGGTCAGGAGGGTACGATGTAAAGGGAGATAGATCTGGAGTCTGAAGGCTTGAGTTGGGTCTTCATTCTCTACTGTTTACTATATATATGTGTATATGACCCCTGTCAAGTCACATAATCTTGTTCAATCTTAGTTTCTTAATTTCTAAAACAGGAAGAATAATTTATGCTAATGGGTAGCCAGGTGGGGCAGTCGACAGAGTGCCAGGCCTGGAGTCAGGAAGACTCATGTCCTTGAGTTCAAATCTGGCCTCAGACTCTTACTAACTGTGCGACCCTGGACAAGTCACTTAATACTGTTTACCTCAGTTTCCTCATCTGTAAAATGAGCTGGAGAAGGAAATGGCAAACTACTCTAGCACCTTTGCCTAGAAAACCCCAAATGAAATCATGAAGAATTGGACATGACTGAAATGACACAAAACAACAAATACTTATAATATCTTGTAATGTTTTTGTGGGAGAAAGTTCTTTGTAAACTGAAAAGCTCCACATAAATGTGGTTTCATATGATAATAAGAACAGTGGTGACGTGGTTAAATAGTTAAGGGGATAGTGCATGGGACTGGCAATCAGGAAGACTTAAAGTTGAACCTTGACTCAGACTCTTATTAGCTTCATGGTCCTGGACAAGCCCCTTAATCTCTTTGTATCTCAAGTTTCCTCATCTGTAAAATGGGAATAATAATGGTCTTTTCCTCGCAGGTTTGTTGTAAAATGCTTTGCAACCTTAAAGAGGTATAATAATGCATTATTGCTGTTAGTCGTGGTGACGTCCTCCAGATTGCCTCAGCTGAAAGATCAATTGGGAATAAATTCAGTAATAATAACTCATTTTCATAGCGCTTTGGAATTTACAAAATACTTTTACATTCATAAAGCTTTATTTGTGTGTGTGTGTGTGTGTGTGTGCGTGCACGCGCGCGCAGTCAGTAAGGTGGAACAATGGCTAAAAAAGTTGAACGTGGAGTCGGGAAAATCTGAGTTCAAACTTCACCTCCAACATTAGCTGCATGACCCTTCCTGCTTACTGCATGATCACTTAACCCGGCTGCCTCAGTTTCCTTATCTGTAAAAGGAGGTTAATAATAACTTACCTCCCAGGGGCATTGTGAGGATCAAATGAGAGAATATTTGTAAAGTGCTTGGGAAACTTTAAGGAGCTCTGTAAATGGTTGATTATTATTATTAACTATCATTATCTTGATGACATCCTCCAGATTGCCCCAGCTGAAAGACTATTTATAAGTAAATTCAACAGTAAGAACAACTGATCTTTACAGAGCATGTTAAAATTTGCAATGCACATAACATATTAGCTCATTTGTCCTACAGGTATATGTATATGTGTGTGTGTCTTTGTGTGAGATATATCCATATATATAAATATATATACACACATATATGAAAACCCATGGCTGTGATTTCATTGGTATAGGGTAGGGAACTCCTTATGAGGAAATTCCCTCCACCAACGCAGATGGCACCCCTTCTACAACCTATAGACTTAGCTGCCTGGAGTATGGAGATTAAATGATTTGCCCTCCTCCCCAGAGCCTGTATTGATCTGGGGTGGAATTTGAACCTACATTTTCTTGGCTTCAAGGTCAGCACACTCTACTCACTAATTATGTCACAGATGCCTTGGCACAGATTTCATTATTTCAGTTTTTCAGATGAGGAAATGGAGGACCGGAAAGATCTTGCCTCTGTTTACCCATCTGGTAACTGTCGGAGGCAGGATTCACATCTAGTGGGATGTTCCTGACTCCGTCCCTTGCACTCTACTCACTATACTTTTCCCTGGCTTAACAGGGGGAATCAAAGAGACCCTTAGTGAGCTGACAGCTGGGAAAAATAGATGTTGATGTTTGAGAGTTGGGCTTTGGACCGTACAGCCCTTTTTCTGTCACCTCAACTAATTACTATCTGAGTACCTGGGTTCAAATTCCATTTTTTTTCTATTTATGTCCCTCCTTGACTTCCTTCAAGTCAGTCAGCAAACATTTACGAAGCACTGACTTTTTGTGCCAGGTACTGTGCTTAGGATACAAAGAAAGGCAAAGTAAAACCAAAACCAAAAAACACCAGCTTTTGCTTTCAAGTAGCTTATAGTCTAATAGAGAAGACAACGTACTAAAATATCCTGTTCTATGGAAATCTTTCCTGATCCCTTGAAATGCAAGAGCCTTCCCTCTTTTGATCATCTCCAATATACCCCATATATGTTTTGTTTGTGCATAGTTGTCTGTACATCATCTCCCCTAACAGATGGTGAGCTCCTTGAGGGCAGGGCCTATCTTCGGCCTTCTTTGTATCCCTAGCACTTAGTATCATACTGGGCATAGTAAGTGCTCCATAAATGCTCATCAGCTATAGATTATTGACTATATATGACTTTATTCAAGTCACTTAGCCTCCAGTTTCCTTATTTATAAAATGAGACCTTGGATTGGAAATGATTTATAGTGTTCTTTCAAACTCTAAATCCTCTGATCCCATGCAGGAGATAAATTTTCCTCACTTCTTTAGGCTTGTTTCCAAAAATGAGGAAAAATAATACTTGTATATAGTATGGCCCAGAGACCCTTCAAGGACTCTGCGCTTTCACAGAGAACAGATTCAGTTTGGAAGTCAGGGTGGGGAAGGCATTTATCATCAAGAGGGTCTGAATCTCTTTTTCATTTATTGCGCCAACCCCATAATAAAATCCCAGGGAATCCTAAACAATGTAGGACTTTTGCCTAAAAGTAGGTCAGAGTCTCTAACCCCTGAATAGACACTCAGTGTACATCATATATATTAGGGGCAGCTCAGTAGATAGAATCCTGGATTTTGAGAAAAGAGAGACAATAATTCCAAACCTACCTCAGACACCTACTAGTTGTATGATCCTGGAAATATCGCTTATCATCCTAGCCTTCGTCTCTTCATCAGTAAGATGAGAATTACAATAACACCTTCTTCATAGGTTCCTGTAAAGGTGGAATGGGATAACATAAGTAAACACTTTGTAAATCTTAAAGTGCTACATAAATGTTATCTTTTATTATTCTTTTTAGTATTATGGGTATGGAGTATGGGATAACCTTTATTTTACCTGCCAAGGAAAATGTGAGACAAGGAGGGCCCACAGGAACTCATGAACAAATTGAAAAACACAAAGCACTTTGACAGCTAATTATATTCCCCCTTTAAGGTAAAGATACCTTGGAATGCTGCTCAACAAGTATTCACCATGTATCTTAAACCTGCACCTTCTGAATAACTTATAGCAATTATCTTGGAAGGTTGACACTGTCTCCATCTCCTGGGCCCTTGGGAGCACTGCTTTAATCCTTCATCTCCAGCCAGTCCTTTGTGGAGTGTCACCTCCTCCAAGAAACTCACTGTTGGTTGAGGAAATCTCTTTTGGGAGACAAATAAATGCCTGGCTCTGGAACTTGGGAGCTCTCAAATTTAGAAACTCTGGAACTCAGAATCAAACATGAGGTACCCCCTCCCTCACCCTCCATGGTATGAACACTCATCCTCAGGATTGCAAATCTCTGGTACTCAGAAAAGGAAACAGAAGGGCCAAAAAGAAGTAAGGAACTGGAGGTCCAGAAACACCACCCCCACCCCCCATCCACCCCCAACACATTCCTAATCAAAATTGCCATATACTTCTTCAGCAAGTTGGCATTTTTGTTTCCTAGGATTGGGGGAGGGGAAAGAGAAATCTCTAAATCCCCCCTCCCCCATCTTGTTGCTCTCTGGTCTAGAAATTCAAGAGAGAAAATGTGTGGTCAAAGAAAAGGGAGAAAGGGATGAGACAGGATGACACATCCCTCCAGCTCCCCAGGCTGCGGTTGGGGACATTGGAGAAGAGGTGTTTTGGCATGCAACTAATTGTACTGTAGCAAAGGACTCTTCAAATCCTTTATCTTTCCCTAGCAGAGAGCACAGTCATGGATTAGCTTTCTTCTCACATCCACCTGCCCCATCAGGGTTTATTTTAATTATGCATAATCACAGAAGCATCTTTTCACAGGCCTAGGAAAATCAGGGAAAATCAGAGAAAATCAGACTGACAGCAGAGTCCATAGGCAGCAGGAGGCCCTTTCTTGGCCAATGTCTTGGTGACATCCTGTGCCTGTGGCACGACTGACACCATGGTGTTTATTCATTATGGCTGGCAAGGAACCCTCCCCTGGGGCAGGCTGGCTCGATTCCCTCCACGCCTTCCTTCCTTCCTTCCTTCCTTCCTTCCTTCCTTCCTTCCTTCCTTCCTTCCTTCCTTCCTTCCTTCCCCCCCTTTTCTTTTTTTGCTATTGGCTTCTCTTCTGAGCAGGGCAACAGTGTACACAGCCCCAGACACCTGTATACAAAATAAAGCATTTACTTGCAATGAGCTGCTGCTCCTGCCTCCACTGCACCTGGTCAGCTCTGACACTTTTACTCTCTTCTCACCCCTATACATCAAGCTCCGACTCTCAGTATGAGTGCTGTCTAGCACTCTAGATTGACCAGATTTCACCTCTCCCACATCTCTCCCATTGCTGCCTCTCCCACTGTTCCCGTGCTGTCACAGTGGAACTGACTCTTGTTGCAACTTACCTGAACCATCTCAATAGCCTCTTTGGAGACCTTCCCACCTGGACTCTTTGCCCTCACCAATCTATCCTTCATACCGATGCCACAGTGTCTTATGCACCCTTTTGGTCATATTATTTCTTTGTTTCAAAAATTATTAGTGACTCTCTGTTATTGTTTAATGTCCAATGTATATTTATTGCTGTCCACAATGTTGAGCCATCCTACCATTCCAGGCATATTTCATTCTACTCCTCGCCACATGCTCTATTCTCCAGCTAACTGGGCTACCTGTTCTAGGTATGGGCAACCCCAAGTCTATTCTGGATTGTCCTAAAAGGATAGTTTGATCTTTACCCAAGGCTCCATGATTGGTTTTTGTTGACTGCATGGCTACATCTGGTAGTTGATAGCCTCAGCAGTTATGCAATAACAGAGGTCAGCCTGACCTTGTCGGGAATAGTTTTCTGTGCTTAAATATATGGGAGGGGAGAGAGGGACAGAGACAGACATGGAGAAATAGAGACAGAGAGACAGAGATGAGCAGAGACAGAAAGAGACAGAGGCAGAGAAAGAAAGACAGATACAGATGGATAGACAGAGATGAGAGAGAGAGAGAAAGAGAGAGAGAGAGAGAGAGAGAGAGAGAGAGAGAGAGAGTTGACCTTGAAAGATTGAAGCCCACAAGGTGATAGCATCAGATAGCTTAGCAATCAGAGATATTTTGCAGAGGCTGAGTGATGAAGAGGGGAGAGTAATGATTCAGCACAGTGAAAACAGAAAGGAGGCATTCAACACTGAGATGACATGATCAGTAGAGAGTAATGTGATAACATCGAAAGAGGACATTGGCATCTACGTAGCACTGGGATTATAAATTGGCTTGGCCATTTATGTCCCTGACCACATGGGCTAACTACATGTGTAATGTGCATGTTGTTTTCCACATGTATGTTTTCCCACAATGGTGGCATGTAATCTGTTTAGGGAATGTACCCTAATATATATGAAAGGATCTTGTCATTTTTCTATTATGCTGTTTAATTACATAGCTTTTATGTTGACCTAATGTATGCTCAGGTTGGCTAGTAACAGTAAGTACATTAATGATAATCATGAGCTAGGGTTCTGTGTGCTGAGTAATTTGAACCTACGGTTTCTGGGGCCCCAACTGTGAAGGGTCAAAATCTTTTACACTGGCAAAATTCTATAATATATTTTTAAGGGAATGATTTGAGAAAATCTAGAAAAAGAAATTGGTTGGTTATTGTCCTTTGTTCTTGAAGAGGACCAAAATGACAAATTGGGATCGAGGTACAGCATCTCCAACTGGTTGATCAGACCAACGCAAGCTTGGAAAGTTCTACCACAGACTAGGCACTTATAGTCTATCAGCATCTGAAGTAAAGATGTCTCTAAATATGCGCATCTCCCATTTCATTTGAGCTACTGCAACTCTGCTTTGCTTAGTAATGGTCACAAAGAATCATGACTGCCTCAAACAGATAATGTAAGAGCAGGGATTCTTAACCTGGGGTCCATGGACAAATTTTAGGTCTGTGAACGCGTATGATAAAATGACTTCTTTACTTTCAGTAAGCTCTAACTGAATTTTAACAAATGAGTCAATTATTTAAGAACATTATTCTGAGAAGTAGCCCATAGGATTAACCAGACTACAATGCAGGCCCATGGCAAAAAAAAAATGTTAAAAATCTCGATGCTAGACTGACAAAATTTCTATTTTTCATAGGTTTACTTGACTGGTAGATCAGGGAAACATTATAGATGGAGCTTACCTGGATTTTGGGATAACACTGGAGATATTTTTATCTGAATATGTCATATTCCCTTAGAGAATACAAAGTCTGTGACGCTAGGGACCATTCTTCATTTTGTTTTCATGACCCTTTTTGCACAACATAAGGCCTTTTTTGAACATAAGTAAGTGCTTAATAAATGCTTGTTGAATCAATGAATAAAACTCCCAAATCTTATTCAGATTAACTGCTGTCTAGCCATACCTTCCCTAGCTTGTAATGTGAAGTTTATTTTTTGAGCCTAAGAGTAAGACTATACCTTTATCCCTGTTACATTTCATCTTAATTGGATTTCATTCAAGTTCTAGCCTATCTTTTTGGATTCTGAATCTGTCAGTTAATATATATTTCTTTGTTTGTAAAATGAGATGGCTGGACATTTTGGCCTCTAAAGTCTAAAACTATATATATATATCTAAGTAGTTGAGCCACGACGTGAACCTAGTTTTTGGCGTGTATGTAGTCTTGATGATCTTTATCATGTACAGACATCACCGGTAGACGGCTATGGTATGCCCACCAAGGTCTGTTTTGAATCAATTTGACAATAACCAATATGGCAACCTTTGTTGGAGTTCTGTGTCCTGTTTCTGCTTCACCAAAAAGAACAGAGATGGCTGTCTAAATAGAAGAAAGGGATGAAAAAACCCAAACCCTGGTTTTCAGACATTTCTAGCTTATTACACAGATGTACGTAGTCATTTAATTAATACCTACCAAATTACATTGAAGCTCTGGTACTTGTATAGTCTCAGGCAAGTCACTTGATTTTTTGGGACTCAGTTTCCTGAATTGTAAAATAAGAGAGTTGAAGAAGATAGCCCCTAAGGTCACTTTCAGCTCTAAGATCCTGTGTTTCCATGAACACTGATTAAATGTGAGCGGAATTAAACCGGGAGGCAGAGACTTTAACAGATCAAGCCATTGCAGACATCTCTCCCTTCCTTCTTTCCCTCACACATCATTAGTCAAAATTCCCTGGTCACCAACCCCAGACAGAGAACTCTCTGGTGTAGGCCATAAAGGAGCCAATTAGTAGCTCCGCAGGGGTCAGCTAGGACAATTACTCTCCGTAGATCAAAGAAGTAGCAGGATTTCCTCATTGTCTCTTTAAAGAACTATGAATGAAACTCAGGCTGCTGAGCCATGTTTTAACTGTAGTTTACTAAAACTTGCAGATCTTTTTCAGAGGAAATGCTGTTTAGCCGGACTTATCTTGCTTGTTTTAGTGGTTTTAATCCAGATGATGATGATGATGGTGATACTAATAACACCTAGCATTTATTTATGGTTGTTGTTGAGTTGTTTTCGCTTGTGTCTGACTCTTCATGAGCCCATTTGGGGTTTTCTTGGCAAAGATACTGCAGTAGTTTGTCATTTCTTGCTCCAGCTCATTTTACACATGAGGAAACTGAGGTTTTTTAACAGGGTTAAGTGACATGGCCAGGGTCACGAGTGTCTAAGGTAAAATTTTAATTTAAGAAGATGAATCTTCCTGACTTCAGGCCTGGCATTGTATCTACTGTGCCACCTAGCTGCCCATAGAATTTACATAATGCCTACTATGTGCCAGACACTGTTCTAAGTATTTTACAATTCCTGTCTCATTTGATTCTTATAACAACTCCGTGAAGTAGGTGTAATTATTGCCTCCATTTTACTGGTGAGGAAACTGAGTTAGACCGAGGTTAAGTGACTTACCCAGGGTCACACAGCAAGTAAGTTTAATTTTAATTCAGGTCGTCGTAACTCCACTGCATCACCTAGCGAACTCTGATAAAAATATCACACAACACTAAGTCCACCACATATATCGGATATTTCTTCAGAGAACTTCCTAGCTGAAATCAAACTATTAAAGCTACTTGTTTGTTCTGACAATCTGACTGCTTCCAAATCTGTGCTCCCAAGGAGCTCACAATCTTTGCCTTTCTTTGTATCTCTGGTACCACTATTTCCTAGGGCCCTACCAGGTAGTCTGAACAAAGGCCTTCCCCCATGTAGATTAGGTTAGGTTTTTTTTTCTCATTAAGAGATATGGAACCCTTTCTTGAGACTGAATTAACTTGTCACTGGTGGTGTTTCCATTTCACCTGAGCATGAAAAGCTGTGAGTTTCTCCACCTCCATCTTAGAGGTTTCTGAGCATGGACCAACCACATGATGCACAGTAGGAAGGTGTCCTCACTTCATAACCTTCTTGAATGTCTTTCCTGTGCTATAGCTAGCTCTATCTCCCGAAGGAGTGGCTCATTTGTTCCAGTATTGGACCTCAGCTACGTGGGCACAGATTTTGCCAGCCCCAGCCCCAGACAGCATGACAAAGAGCCTCCCAAGAACTGTAAATCTTTTTTTAAAAAATTTATTCTGAACTTAAGAAATAAAATGAGCATTTCCATAACAGTAGAATTGAAAAAAGATAATTGTATATGAAACTGCAGATCTATTATGTACAACTTGCTATCCCTTTTAAATATGTAATGATGTTATCATGTAGCTTTTTCTAACTTTTTTTCCTTTCCTCTCTCCTGAGATGGCTAGCATTACACACAAATATGTACATTTTATATATATATATATATATATATATATACACCTATATATACATATATATACACACACCTACACATATATACATGCACATACATATGTATATATACACACATACACACATATACATACCCACACGTATATGTAAAAACCATTCTATACATAATTCTATTCAGTAGTTCTTTCTCTGGATGCAGATAGCATCTTTCTTCATAAGTCCTTTGTAGTTAATTTGGGTATTTATAATAGTGACTTAGCCACTGAAAGTTGTCCTTAAAATAATATTATTGTTTAAACTGACTATAACTTTTTACCTAGCAATACCACCACTAGGTCTGTTTCCCAAGATCATTAGGGAAAAAGGAAAAGAAGTTGTATGTTCTAAAATATCAGCTCTTTTAATGGTGACAAAGAACTGGAAATTGTGGGGATGCTCATCAAATAAGTTGTGGTATACGATTGTGATAGAACACTACTGTGCTATAAGAAATGATGAGCCTGGTGATATTAGAAGAATATTGAGAGACTTGCATGAAATAATGAAGAGATAAATGAGCTGGACCAAGAAAACACTGTATACAGTAAGAGCTGTAAATCCAAAGACCACTATCTATTTCTAGCAAGCAACATGGCACAAATAGCACTTCAAGAAGAAAATAGAAAGTGCTGCTATGTATTATGAATATTCTTGGTCAAGTAATGCTAGCCTTTAGGTGTTATTTCTATCACTGCTTCTTCCAAAATGAAGGGGGTTGATAGAGATCAATTTGGGTACTGCTGGGCAAACCCACTATACCTTCCCTATTAACTCACTATCCTACTTTCTGCAGTGTCTCTTCCAAACCTTTTCATCCCTTCTCAAAGCTCCCATGGCTCCCCCTTCCACTACTCTCTCAGCAGAGAACTTTGCCTCATATTTTGCAGAAAAAAATGGAGGACATTTGCCATGAACTCCCTTCTCTTCTCTGTTCCTCATCTCCTATCACTCAAATGCCTTCTGCCACTATCTCTTCCTTCACCCCTGTCTCACTTGATGAAGTGGCCTTATTTCTTACCAAGGTTAACCTCGCTACTTGTTCAAGTGATCCCATTCCATCCTGTCTCCTCCAAAAGACTGTCCCCTCTGTCATCTCCACTCTTTTGCTTATTTCCAATCTCTGTCTGTCTACTGGCTCATTTTCTAATACCCACAAACATGCCCATATTTTTTGCAACCTGGCTAATACAGAAATATATTTTGCATGATGGTACATGTAAAATTTATGCCAAACTACGTGCCTTCTCAAGGAGTGGGGAAGGGAAGAAAGGAGCGAGAGAATTTGGAACTCAAATTTTAAAAAAAGAATATTAAAAATTGCTTTTACATATAATTGGAAAAAATAAAATATCAAAATTTTCACTTGAACCATAAAACATATCCATGTTTCCCATATCATGAAAAAACCCTCTCTTGACCT
This sequence comes from Notamacropus eugenii, assembly GCF_028372415.1. Classification (NCBI taxonomy): domain Eukaryota; kingdom Metazoa; phylum Chordata; class Mammalia; order Diprotodontia; family Macropodidae; genus Notamacropus; species Notamacropus eugenii. The sequence goes on from NC_092873.1 coordinate 412,925,376, forward strand.
TTCCAACTCTGTTAACTATTGCCATATTTCTCTTCTGATCTTTGTAGCTAAACTCCTTGTAAAGATATATAATAAGTACCTCAACTTTCTTCTCGGTCTCTTCTTAACCCTTTATAGTTTGGTTTCTTACTGTCATTTCAAAGAACTGGTCTCTCCAAAGTTACTAATGATCTCTTAGTTGCCAAATCCAATGGACTTTTCTCTGTCCTCATTGTCCTAGACTTCTCTGCAGCCTTTGATACTGTTAATCTCTCTCCTCCTTGATATTCTCTTCTCTCTAGGTTTTTGGGACACTGTACTCTCCTGGTTCTCCTCCTACCTCTCTGACTGTCCCTTCTTTGTCTCCTTTGCTGGATCCTCCTCCCGATCATGCCCTTCAACCATAGGTGTTCCTTAAGGTCCTATCCATGGCTCTCTTCTCTTCTCCCTCTATACCACTTCACTTGGTGATCTCATCAGCTACCATGGATGTAATTACTGTTTCTGTGCTGAGGATTTTCAAATCTTCCTATTCTGCCCCAAATTTTCTAAACTCACATGATCCAACTGCCTTTTAGACATTTCAAACCAAATGTCCAGTAGACATCTTAGACTCAATACGTCTAAAACAGAACTCATTATCTTCCTGCCTAAACTATCCTTTCCCTTCTATTTTCCCTATTATTGTTATTGTTAGAGGGCAACCCCAAGCTCCCTCAGGCTTGTAGTCCAGGAGTCATCCTAGATTTCTCACTATCTCTCACCCCCCATCCTACCCCCACATATCTAAACTGTTGCCAATGCCTGCCAATTTCACCTTTGGAACAACTCCTAACTCTGCCTCCTTCTCTCCTCTTCCACCTCTGCTACTACCACCACTCTAGTGAAGGCTCTCATCACTTCACACCTTGATTAACGCAATAGCCTGCTGGTGGATCTGCCTGCCTCAAGTTTCTTCCCACTCTAATCCATCCTACATTCAGCCACTAAAGTGATTTTCCTAAAGTCCAGCAACTTCCCATTGCTTCCATAGGCAAATACAAAATGTTCTGTTTGACATTCAAAGCTCTTCAAAACTAGCCCCTTCCTACTTTTCCTGTCTTCTTACACCTTAGTCTACAACATGCAAACAATGTTCGATTCAGTGACACTGGTCTCCTGGTTGTTCCATGAACAAGACACTCTACCTCTCAGCTCCAGGCATTCTCCTTGGCTGTCCCCCTCCCTGGCTTCTTTTGAGTCCCAACTAAAATCCCACCTTCTACAGAAAACCTTCCCCAACCCTCTTAATTCTAGAGTCTTCCCTCTTTTAATATTTTCCTATTTATCCTCTATGTAGCTTGCTTTGCTTATGTTTCTTTACATATTGTCTGCCCCATTAGATTGGTCTGTTGAGAACACTATGGAAGTGTTCAGTCCATCTCTCTAGGATCTTGTCCTTATCACTAATCAATGTGGCTCCATCAGCACTGAGTAGTTGTGATGCACCATAGGTTTTTGAACTGTCTTAGGAAGATTCTGAGGAACACCTGGCAGGATAAGGTACCAGACACTGAAGTCCTAGCTCGAGCTGAACTGCCAAGTATTGCTTCTTAGAGCGCAACTTCAATGGGCTGATCATATTGTTCAAATGCCAAAGGTACGCTTGTCAAAAAGACTATTTTATGGAGAACTCACATGGGGCAGGCGATCACATGGTGGTCAGAAGATGAGACACAAGGATACTCTCAACATCTCTCTCAAGAACTTTGGATTTGACTGTGCAACATGGGAGACACTGGCACAGGACCACTCAGCATGGAGTGCTGTGAAAGCTCAGAAAGGGTGCTGTGCTCTATGACCAAAGTAGACAGCCCAAAGTAAACACAAGTTTGGAGTATCCATCCCAAAAACTCATACAGACTATTTGTGCACAACCTATGGTAGAGCATTCCGAGCTCATATTGGTCTGATCAGCCACAGTTGGACACACTGAAACTTCACTTTGTCATGGTGATGTCATTTTAGTCCTCCTCCAAAATGAAGGACAACAACCAACCCCATTAGACTGCAAGGCCCATGAAGGCAGAGATTGCCTTTTGCCTTTTTTGTGTGTCCCCAGAGTTTAGCACAGCGCCTGGTAAATACTACGTGTTTACTAAATGTCAATTTGATTATTTGTTGCTGGGAAGTGGTTTGCTTTCTGGCAACAAGAGTGAGGTGAGAGTGCCCATTCAAACCACCCTCACCCCTCAAGAAGAATGGGACAGCCCCTCAGAGGTCATTAATGAGTCAAGGATTCAGTATCCCTCCATTGTGGAGTACTAAGGGAGGGGCATCTTTGCTTGTCAGTTAAGGAGCGCTAAGTGGGTGAGGGTTCAGGGAAATTCTTGGTATTGATGGTTTAAAATATTGTGTCAGAAAAAGGGATTTGGGCTTCTGGGCCACCACTTAAAATAAAGGAAAAAATCAGAGAATCCCAGAATTTGAAGAAACTTTAGGGGTCATCCGTTCCAACCCATACCTGAAAAAGATCTCCCTTTACAAAAAATCTGATGTTGTCTAACATTTACTTAGAGACTCAATCAAGGAGAACCTGCTATTTCTCAAGGGAGGACATTCTACTTTTTGATAGCTCCAACTGTTAAGGAAGTTTCTCCTGTCACTAGGTTTAAATTTGAACCTTTCTGAAGTTTGGGCCAGCACTTCCAGTTCTGCCCATCTTCTGTGGCAAGGATTGACTTTTCACCAAGGATGAAGTGTGCCTTACAAGAGATGATAAAAATGTGTTTGTCTGGAATTTTGCAAATCTAATTAGAGGGGTTTAAAAGTGAAGAAGGAAGCAGAAAATTGCTGACATAAATTTGCCAAGCTGAAAGCCCTAAAGAGCAGCTAAGAAGCAGGAAAAACTACAGCAGACATGTCCAGAAATTCATAGGAAGAAAATCTGAGGAAGAAGTCAACAATAAACCTATGCCTCAAATATCTGCATGTAAATGTGCAAAGCAGGTTCAGATATAGTTGTAGATATAGATCCAGCTTCAGATAAAGAGATAGATCACCAACAGCTGATTGACCACCAGATAATGAGTGTTTTCATGAATTACTGTGGCAAAAACAATCTATTCAGGGGGTGGAGGCTGATGCAAATTGTATTAGTGGAGGAGGTACCTATACTGATGAAATTGCCCCCTCCCATAATCATAGTATCATAACTTTAGGGATAGAATTGACATGATGTCATCTAGTTCATCTCCTTCATTTTATAGATGGGGAAACTAAGGCCCAGAGAGGTCAAGTGATTTATCTAAGGCCATGCAGTAAACACCAAAGCCTGGATCTGAACCTAGATCTTTTGATTCCAAATCCAACACTCTCCCTTCTGCCAATGCCAGTATATAAATGAATTATTCTTCTCATCTTGGTTGATGAAGTTCATATAGACACTGTCCTGACATAGGCACTATACTATCCTGCCATTATTTTTAGAGGTACTTTGTTTCTCTATCTATCTATCTATCTATCTATCTATCTATCTATCTATCTATCTATGTGTATGTGTGTATACACCCCCCAACATGTACATATATATATGCTTTCCATCTGAAGAGTATACATAGGTACATATGTATAGTATATGGAAAATATCTATGCCATTGTAACACATAAGATAATATTATAATATAATGTTAATACAATATATCTAAAACATGTCCATATATAGAATATATCTATATATCTCTCCATATATAGATATATTTTACTATTTATATTTCAGACTATGCCAAAGATCTTGAAAAACTCTTTTAACTCCTTAGATTTGATGCAAGGAGGTCCATAATCACAGAATAATTATTTTTCTATGCTGTTATACTCTTCTACTGTTTCACAAGTGGAAAAAATCTATCCCTTGCTTTGGTGGGATCCAGGGAAGAGAACAGTCTAACTTGAAAAGGACAATTTTTTAGTTGCTACTCAGTTTGAGAGGAGAACAGACAGATTTGTGACCAGACCTTTGATTTTGACACTAGTCTCCTCATCCTGGGATGAATAAGGGGAGGGAAGGCGCCCTGAAGCCACAATCTCTGCAGAATGTCCTTTATGTGAAATGTCCCTGGGTCACCGTTTGGAAATGTTGCTCCAGAGGGGGAAAGCAATCCAGGTGTATGGCTGGATGGAGTTGTAGCATGCCTCCTGCTTTCACCTGTGTTCTTGAAACATTTACTAATTAATTTTCTGAATTACACAACACTGCACTTCCTAATTACATGGGGGAAACCCTAGCTGCTGTAACAGGGCCTTTATCTACTGAAGGAATGTGTCTAGAAGATGATCTCTCAGCAAAAAGAAAGGAAAACAAAACAAGAAAAAAAAGCCCCCCTGGAAAGAAAGACAAGCTCACGACATAATCGACAGGAGCCTTGTCTCAATGAGCACAAGCTGCCCACTGACCCAGGAAGCCCATCGCTAGCTCTGAGCTGCTACTGGGACAAGGCTTTAATGGAAATCTTGCCAACTGTGTAAACAGCAAGGCAGAAATGTAAATAATGGCATGCAGAAATGATGCGAACATAATTACAGCCCAATATTAGGAGGAGGCAGAACCAGCTAAAGTTGGTGATTACTTTTCACAATAAGAGGGTCTACAATGACTAGGAAGGAAGGAATATAGGTTACTTGTCTTGCCCTGCTGATGTCTAGTTTGCTCCTGGGGCTGTTTCTAATTGGGGCATCACATTACAATGGGTAGATTTCACAGGATGTTTTATTATCTAGGTTCTCAGTGATGAGAAGTGGTTGGTTGTTATCCTTTGTTCTCCAAGAGGACCAAAATGGCGCCACTGTTAGAGTCAAGTTACAAGTATCCGATTGTGGCTGATCAGAGCAATACAAGCTTGGAATGCCCTACAACAGGTCAGGCACAAGTAGTCCACGTGAACATTGGGGGCAGATTCTCTAAATTTGCTCATCTTGAATTTCTTTTGAGTTACGTTAGCTCTGCTTTGTTCATAGAGCACAGCATCTCATCTGATGAAGGCACGCCACGCTGGTTAGTCCTGTGCCAGTGTCTCCCATGTCACACAATCAATTCCAAAGTTCTTAAGAGAGACCTTGAGAGTGTCCTTGTATCACTTTTTTGACCACCACGTGAATGCTTGCTCTGTATGAGTTCTCCACAAAACAGTCTTTTTGGCAAGTGTACCTTTGGCATTTGAACAATGTGACCAACCCATTGGAGTTGTGCTCTCTGCAGTAGAGTTTGAATGCTTAGAAGATGAGCTCAAGAAAGGTCCTCAGTGTCTGGTACCTTATTCTGCCAGGTGATCTTCAGAATCTTCCTAAGATAATTCAAATGGAAGTGATTCAGTTTCCTGGCATGGCATTGGTATACCCTCCAGCTCTCACAGGCATACAACAATGAGGTCAGCACAACGGCTCTATAGACCTTCAGTTGATTAGTTAGTCTAATACCTTTCCTCCTCCATACTTTCCTTAGGAGCCTCCCAAACACTGAGCTAGCTCTGGCAATGTATGTGTCAATGCATTATCATTATCAATGTGTACATTCCTGGAAAATATACTGTCAAGGTAAGTGAACTTATCCTCAGTATTCAAAACTTCTCCATTTGCTGTAAAGTGATGGTTCCACATATGTCTGGTGTGGTGCTGGCTGGTGGAGCACCTGTGTTTTCTTGGAGTTAATTATTAGGCCAAAATTAGCACAGGCAGCAGAGGATTGATCCATACTTTGTTGCATCTTAGCTTCAGAGGTTGCATTGAGTGCACAATCATCTGCAACAAAAAATCATGCACCACCTCATTCCACTTTGATCTTGGCTTGTAGCCTTCTCAAGTTGAAGAATTTATCATCAGTTCAATAGCTGACCTTGATGCTGTGTTTGTCCTCATTGGAATCATTTGACAATGCAGCTGAAAACAACATGCTAAAAAGCATGGGAGCAAGCACACAGCCTTGTTTCACTACATTGGTAACTGAGAAAGCACAAGAGCGTTATCCATTATCCAGAACCCGGGCAAACACACAGTCATGAAATTGACTTACTACTTTGACATAATTTTCAATGAGCTCTCATCAATGACATTATCAAAGGCCTTGATCAGATCAAAGAACATTGTGTACATTTCTCTGTTCTGCTTCTGGAATTTCTCCTACTGTTGTCAGATGGCAAACACCATATTGACCATTCATCAGTTCTTTCTGAAGCCACAGTGGCTCTCAGGTAGATGACTATCTTCCAGGTGAAGATAGTCTTACGAAGGAGAACTCTGGCAAGAATCTTGCCAGCAATGACTAAGAGACTCCCTTGTGATTTTTACAGGATAATCTATTTTCTTTACCCTTATAGAAATGGACAGTGGAGGTGTCCTTGAACTCCTGGGTAATAATTCCTCTTGCCATATAGTCCAGAAAATTTCAGTTAGCTTTTATATAAGCAATGAACCCTGCTTCCACACACATATCTTGTAAATCCCTGCTGGAATAGAATCACTACCAGGTGCTTTGCCGCAGGAGAGGAGCCTAATGGCATTCAAAACCTCTTTTTTTCAGTTGAAAATTTGTCTAGACAGGGATTGACTTCAACCTGAGGTAAATGGTCAATGGTCTCAGCATTAATTGATGACAGCCTGTTGAGAACACTATGGAAGTGTCCAGCCCAGCTTTCCAGGATTAGGTCCTTATCACTAATCAGTCAGAGCTCCATTGGCTCTGTGTAGTTGAGAAGCACCATAGATCTTTGGTCCATAAATAGCCTTCAGAGCATCATAAAAGTGTTTTGAATTGTTACTATCAGCATAAAATTGAATTTCATCTGCCTTCTTATTGATCCAAGAATCCTGCATCTCTCTAAGCTTCACTTGTACGTTACTTTTGATGAAGTTAAATGTTACCTTCTTAGAGATGGATGAATTAGATAAACCTTGTGGGGTTCTCATTTTTCACTCAGTCACTTGTGAATTTCCCCACCATTTTTGTCAAACCGGTCTTGATGCTTATGAGTCTTTTGATTCAGAAAAGTAAAAGCAGTGCCATGCACCAAATCTCTGAAAGCTGCTCTCTCTTTTTCTGCTCCATTGTTGCCAATCATGCGTTAGCTCAACTATCCCTCCAAGTTAGAAATAAACTGTTCCCACTCAGAGAAGTGCTCTAATATATTGGCATTAAGTCTTCTGATAGTCATTTTGCCTTGGGGCTGCTGCTTTTGTTGAATTTGAACATTTAGCATGGAGAGGATAAGTCTGTAATTAGTCCAACACTCTGCTCCACACATTGCCATTATTTTCAGATGGTTAGTTTATAATCACTGAATCAAGCAACCAATGAGTTGCTCTTTAAGCCTCTGGGACTTTTTGGTACACCCTTCTTGCTCCCAAGTGAATGTGTGTGTGTGTGTGTGTGTGTGTGTGTGTGTGTGTGTGTGCATGTAGACTTTTTGAGCAGTACAAGTTGTAAATGCTTTATATAGAGTGCTAATATATGTTATTGGCCTATATTTGGAGCAATCACTGGTATTCTCATCTTTGGGTAATAAATACCTGATGCTTTTTTGGTAAGAAAGATAGGATCAAGTTGCATCAGAGAGGAAGCTGGTATAGTATGTGCTAGTAATTCAAGTATCACTGTGATGCTTCTGAACCAATAATTATCCATCTTATCCAGACCTGCTGCTGTATAGTTTTGCAGAGAAGCTACTTCTCTTTACTTATGTAGCCTTCCTGTCACTGATCATACTAATGGCACACAGGCTTTCTGTTTTGTCTCCTATCAAATTTATGTTATTATTATTTTGGACTTCATTTCACTATGTAGATTACCTGTAAACCCTTCTTCTTTAGGCATTTCTGTCTCTCATTTTGAATTTCTTAGTTTCCCAATCTTATATACCATACAGTCTTTTTTGGGGGTGTTATTGAATTGTTTATTTTGTTCATTATAGCTCTGACTTCCTTTGTCGTCTTAACCTTTTGACTTTTACTTAAATTATTAAGGATATCAGAAATTTCGGATATACTTCTGTTTGCTAGATTCCAAATTCCATATTTTTTGTTCCCTTTATTGGTTGATGTATATTTAAGTTCTGTATTGTGGATTTGTTGTTGTTCAGTTGTGTCTGCCTCTTCATGACTCCATGACTCTTCTATCCATCACTATCTTTCAAAGTCTGTCCAAGCTTATGTTTGCTGTTTCCATGATACTATCTGTCTATCTCATTCTCTGTCATCCCTTTTCTTTTTGCTTCAACCTTCCCCAACATCAGGGTCTTTTCTAATAAGTCCCATCTGAATACTGGCTAGAAAATGATGTGACTTTCCTTTTTTTTTTTCTTTTTTTTTTTTGCAGATCTTCAAAAGTTTTCTCAAGATACTTATACAATTGTAGTATTTAATACCTGTCTATAGGAATATTCTTGGATAGTTTCATTTTTCTTCCAAAAGCCCTTACTGTGGCAATAGCTGAAGCGTATACTATTGTGCACATGTTGTGAAATATTTTTACATTTTCTATCAACATTGCATGAGAATATGTTTGTTCATGAAGTTTATCACAGATGCCAGCTTTCTGAACTGTTCTGCCTTGGTATAATTAGCCTATTAGGTGGATTTATTCTATCAAACTCAAAAAAAAGGGATTTTTGGAATTCCTTTCTAAATATGCCCATCTCTGTCCAATATCATTATTTTTGCCATCTGTTTCATTATTAGGTAGTAATTCTTGGATTTGTGTTAAAGGTAGATTTTTTTTTAATAGCTTCAGTTTCTCCAGATTTTTCCTCTTCAGATTTAAGTAATTTGACAGTTTCTGCTCTGATTTCATGCAACCTGGGTTTAGAATGGGTGGGCATTTAGGCTGGTACAGGATAGAGCTCCAGCCCTGAAGTTAGAAGGACTCAAGTTCAAATCTGACCTCAGACACTTTTTAGCTGTGTTACCCTGGGCAAGTCACTGAACCCTGATTGCCTCCTAAAACAAACAAAAACGAAGCAAACAAATAAAAAATGGTGTTAGGAATAGGCGCTGGACCTGTGGTTTCATTGGCATAGGGAATTCAAAAGATACTCTCCCAATAGTACATTTGAATAATATATGAATAATAATGACATTTGGAAAATTAGGCATGGTTGTAATGATTTTAAACTGTTCCTTGACATAAAACCCATCTTCCAAACCCTGAACTTGATGATAACGATGGCAATTAATCTAAACAATACAAATCAAGTAATAACAACCTGGAATTGTTAAAGCATCTCTTCTCGTTTCATGTTATTTTTCCTTCATAGCAATCCTGCAAGGCACATGGAGGCAGGGAGAATGATTTCTACTTTAAAGGTAGCACAGAGACATCAAAGGACTTGTGACTGTTATTGTTTTTCTTATTAACATGATCTATTATGCTTGCACTTTCTCAAACATTGCCCCATTCCTGGATTTCTGATCTAAATCCAACCTGGTCATAGTTACATAATTCTGTTCCTAATATAGAAAAGTAGCATGGGCACGATATGTCATCTCATCTTTGGTCAGGATCCAGTCCAAAAACACTAGCTGTGCCTCTTAAGACCAGATCTGACATCCAGAAATGTGTCAAATTCTTGCCTGGGTTATGTATGGGAACAGCTTCTTAGTGGGGCTGGTGGGCCACTATAAGCCCCTCTATATCTGGTGAATCCTACCTTAAAGAAATACTTTGTGTCCCCCTTCAATCACAAGGTCCCAAGTGACCGTGAGGTGCATTTCTTAGTGGGCAAATGAATGAGCTTTTCAGCTTTTCTATCCATATGACTGCTATGTCCTTCTGATCCTTGAGTACTACCCTTTCCCCTGCTATGGACCCTATAGATCCCCCTCCCATACCTTCTTAAATATTCTAATTTTTTTCTATGATTAGTTCATAGCATTTCTATCCTTGACTCCCTCCCACTTTCAATCATGGATCACCCTCTCCCCTCCCCATAACCTCCAAAGTGTCTCTCTAGTTCTCATCCAAAGGCTATTATTTCTTCTTAGAATATCATGATGGAATGAGGGAGGTGGAAAGGTCGTGATGGGGGTCCTGGATCTTGACATAGCTCCTACATTTGTTCTTTTGGAGCGAATGGAATAAGCCAAGACCCCTCAAATGAATTAGAAGATAGATAAGCCAAAGAAGAAAGGGGAGCAAACCCCTTAAAGATGTCCTATTCACCTCCACACAGCTGCTGCCTTCTGTATTATTACATCAGTATCTTGCCATGCCCCTAAAGGCAACATAAAACTAATAGGCTTGTCATCTGGAGAGATAACATTAGCATGTGGCCATTACCATGTTACTAAATAAGTCATTTTAAATTAATTATATTGCACTCTAGAATGAATTAGCTTGGGTTGACTTTTTAGTTCTTGCTAATTATCATGTTGGTAGGATTCATTAGCTTTAGATAAACCAGGATGTTTGTGTCTGTGATGGCATACAGTCTTCATGGGGCACCTTCTGTGAGTGTCCCTGCAGGAGGCGATTGAATGAATTTGTGAAAGCTCTCGATAGGATACTGGGATATAGAATTGGAAATCAGAGCTGTAACTAGGGTTCATTATCTAGGGCTTTGCTCCAGGGGTTGACTTGGCAGGGGGCAATTCTTTTTTTCCCCCCTCAAGATGTGTTTCATGTTTACTGTGGTCTTGATTCTTTTAGGAACTATCTTGATTGAGAAATCAGTCATGTCCTATGATTCATCTTCTATAAAATAGCAAGTCTGTAAAACAGAGAAAAATTTGGAGTCAAGAGAGATTTTGAAGATCTGGCAACTAAGAGGAAGGAGTAGGAATGTTCAGAGCTGATTCAGAAAGAACTGGCAGCCTAGGGGTAACTGGTCAATGTAGACAAAAAAGTAAGACTAAGTGGTAGCAGGGAGCGGAGATACTGAGGGTCATTGGCTCTATAGTCAACTGCAGCAGAAGACTCTAGCTACTACCACCAGTTATACCTACCTCTTTAAGGATGGAAGGAAGTTTTAAGAACATCTCCTCTTTCTCCAACTTCCCCTCTCCATCTCCTTTCTAACCCCACATCAGAATTACTGAATGGATGTTGCCTCAATCAAAGTGCGAGCTCAGAAAGATCTTAGGTTAAAAAAAGTCAAGGTTTCCCATTGCCTCCTGGGCCATCTCCAGTCATCCTGAAAACATCTGGCCATTGAACCCAGATGGCTCTGGAGGAGAAGGTGAGAAAGCAGGTGACTTTGCACAGTCCACCCTCACTGTAGTCCAATTCCCTTGCAAGTCATAGCATCATCTTTCTGATGATGTCCTCTTTGAGAATGACGGACAAACCACCATCACAATCACAATCCCCATTAATAGACATAATAACATAATATGCTGCTAATTTACTTTTGCCTCAAACACAGAGACTAGGACTTAATTAGAGAAAGGTATAAATGTAAATTAAAGTAGAGAGCCAAGCCTCTGCCTAAATGTGAGCGGTTTCAGTGACATAGAGAAACTCCTACACCGATGCTAGTTAGCATCTTTTCTGAAACCAAGTCTTAGAGAATCTTCCAGAATTCTGAGAGGTTAAGTGATTTGCCCAAGGTCATACAGCCACGATGCATCAGAGACTCAGATCTTCCTGACTCTAGGCCAGCTCTCCATTCATTGCGCAATGCAGGATACTTTTCTTTCCAACAATTATTACACATCATTGACATTATTTGTAGGTTCTTTCAAGGGGAGGATACTGCTTTTCATGAAGGTAGCAAATGAGGGGGAAATTGGGGGCCAAGGAACAGACCCTCACAACTAGGACTGCTTCCTCAGTGAGTATGTTTTATAATCTCACACATTTCAGAAAACTAAAAACTGCATTCTGTAGATTCACCACCACACAAAATGCCCCTGGATCAGTATACTTTTTATACTTTTAAGAGAATCTTATTGCTAGTAATTTTTTTCAGGTGCCAGGTGCCTCTGATTATGAACTGAAAGGCAGAAGCATTTTCTTTGTTTTGGTTTGAGTTTGGATGTCTGCCACTCACAATGTTACTTTAAAACTCTAAAACCTGTAGGCCTTTCTGCATGCAAGAATCCTTTACATGAGTAGTAATTGATGTGGGACTTTGCAAAGTGCTTTAAAAGTACCATCTCCTCAGGTATCCCTTACAGCTGCCCTGTGAGACGATCACTTTGCAAAAAATCTGTGCCTAGAGGTGGATATATATTGCTTGCTTAAGGTCATGAAATGAGTTGGTCAAAGAAATCCTAGCTACTGCTTCAGACCTGTCTATAGGCCCCAGAAGTGCTGTCTGTCTATGATGAAGATTTCCTCTGCAGGAGTGATTTTTAGTTCAGTTCAAATATAATCTGACACACCAGGCACGTGTTAAGTGCCATACTATCTGCATGACACTGTGCTAGATATTAAACAAGAAACCCAGGGTTTCTAAGGGGCAGCTAGATCACCAGACCTTGAGTCAGGAAGACCTGAGTTCAAGTCTGGTCTCAGACACTTACTAGGCAAGTCACTTCACCCTGTTGGCCTCAGTTTCTTCATCTGTAAAATGAGCTGAAGAAGGAAATGTTAAGCCACCCCAGTATGTTTGCGAAGAAAACCCTAAATAGGGTCACAAGGAATTAGACATGACAAAACAAAAAGTTTCTGAAGAGGGAATTCATTTCATTAGTGGGTGGAGATCAGCCTATGCAAAGATATGTTCAAAGGAAAGCTGGCCAATGAGCGCACAGTCCTGCCTGAGCACCCTTGCAGGAGACCCATGGGGATGTTTGGTGAGCCTCTTTCTGGCAGTGGAGAGGCTAAGGAATGGAGGACTTGGTTCTTCATTTCAGAACATGTGTAGGTGTTCTATGACTGTTTCCTGTCCCATATCCTTCCCTTGGTGAAGAAAAATCTCTTAATTGACTGCCAGGTTGGAACCTGGAGTACACACGAAAGGGCTAACTGGTGAAATATCTCTGTTCTCCAGACAATCTGAGTGAAGATAATGAAAGGCTGTAAGTAGGGGTGTGCTGGTAAATATTCAACAATCAGCTCTCTAAAAACAGAAAAATGTACACAGGACACACTTTTAAGTTTAACGTACTAGTAATATTTCCCTGTCACTTACTTCAGTCTAAACAATCAACAAAACAACAAATCTAACCTGGATTTGTAGCTGACTTCAGAGGTGTAGATGATCATATTGAAAATGAAGAAATGCTCTCTCTGGTAGGAGGTGGCTCCAGTGCTTGGGTTAGGGAGCCTCTTCCAGGTCTGGTTGCCATGTGTTTTCAAAGTCATATGGTGCCTGTGCAACCCCTGGACCTGTTGGGTTAGCTCTTTTCTGCTTTCAGGTGAAGGAGTATTGGAGATAATATGACGTTGTGAGCTTTACAAGGCTGGGGAAGCCATCAGAGGTTTAGTGATAGGAGTTCACAGCACAGACTTCGTTAGCTGCTACGGCCAAGTTGGGTGAGTTATCAGCACAGGAGGACCAGCAGCGAACTGACCCAGAAACAAATCCAAATCATGCTGCAAGAAGGAAGTGATTCCATCTATCAGTTTCGTCATATCAGGAAGTGAACTTGGTGGGACAAATGCTTTGTAGCAACTGCTTTAGGTTTGAACTTATTGTCCCTGGCGCTGAAATACTAGAGGATATTCTGGTCCAGGGGACATCTGTTCAGGGGACAGTGCACTTCTGTTCTTGCTATGTCTTTTCAGTAAGGCTCTCTTTGTAAAAGCTAATTAAAATTAATTGACAAATGATATTGATGCGGTAATCACTGGTGATTGATACTGGGGAGAGCACGTTGGAAGTGCTAGGGCTAGTAGCATTAGAAAGATACCCTATAGCCCTCTAGGAATACCGTTACAAATCCTAAAGGGAAATGTAGCTACCCTCTGAGAATCCTACTTGCCAATGCATGTTTGAGTTGGGAGCACAAGACTAGAGACTCACTGCACATGGAATTGGAGTGCCTCCTCTGGGGGACACCAAATAGGTCAGCTTACCTAGAACATCAGCTTTGTAGAGGAGAAGAATGTTGAAATAAGCCTGGAGAGGGAGACAGGTGCCAGACTGTGAAGAGCTTTAAATGCCAAACTGGGGAGTTTCTATTTTATCCTAAAAGCGACAGGGAACAACTGATGGTCCTTGAGCAGGTTAGTGACTTGTTCTTTAGGAAGATTCTTTTAGTAGCCATGCAAAGTGATGTGTTTGAGACTAGAAGATGGGAGGTCAATTAGAAATACTGGAGTGGTCTGCCATTTCCTTCTCCAACTAATTTGACAGATGAAGAAACTGAGGCGAACAGGGTGAAGTGACTTGCCCAGTGTCACACAACTAGTAAGTGTCTGAGGACAGGTTTGAACTCAGGAAGATGAATCTTCCTGCTTCCAGACCTGGCACTCTAATCACTGTACCACTTAGCTACCTTTATTGCTTGATACTCTCCTCCACATGCTGTATGGTCTAACAGGGCAGTTCATCTCCCATCTCCTTGCCTTTGTATCCACTGTACTAAAAAATGGAATACATTTCTTCTCCCCTCTGCCTCTTGGAATGTAAAATTTCTGTAAAAATGACAGGACTAGACTGGATAGGTAGTTTTGAAATCAAGTTGAATATTTGTATTAAATTTGCAATAGTGCTATATTTTTTTGGTTTTCTTTAGAAAGACTTGTTAGTCTGGTTAACTATTTCTCTTAGCAACAGAACATAATACACCTTCCTGGTTTGAAATTCTTGGGCAAAAATACCCCTAAATTCTCTTTCAGCTCTAATATTCTATGAATTTAAGCCATTGAATCTTGACTAATCAAATATTGAGAGGTATAGGTTCTACCTTAATAAATATAAACGAATATAGGAATCATTGGCAAATATTAGGCACTGGCTTGAGCAGCAGGACTCTCTAGCTCTTGCTAAACTTATCTTCATTTATATGGAAATGGATGCTTTTAAACTTTTTGAAAAATCTTCTTGATCTTCTTTGCATCTTTATTCCCACCATAGCAGTCCAGATCAAGAAGCCTTCGAGGTCATCTGGTCCATTCTCCTTCCCTTCTACAACAACTCTGAAAGGGAATCATCCAATCTGTCTCCAGTGGTTTTGCTATAAGGAAACATATTTCTAGATGGCTCTAATGGTAAGTTCTTCCTTTTATCCCATTGAAATTTGTCTCTCTTTGAAATTTGTCACTTTCACTCATTATCTTCCCTGGCTCCCCAATCCATCCCTCTTCTGAACCTT
Organism: Notamacropus eugenii; assembly: GCF_028372415.1. NCBI lineage: Eukaryota > Metazoa > Chordata > Mammalia > Diprotodontia > Macropodidae > Notamacropus > Notamacropus eugenii. Next base: position 412,940,580 of record NC_092873.1, read on the forward strand.
CCAATTTTCATCAAGAGCACCACCATCCTTTAAGTTGTCAAGGTTGGGGAGCATCGGTATCATTCTTGGCTACTCACTTTCACTCACCCCAAATATCTACAGCTGCCACATCATGACACTTCTCCTTCCATGACATGTCTCCCACACATCACCTTTTCTCCACTCTGACAGCTACCTTTCTAATTCTAGACCTTCATCATCTCTCAACTGGACTATTCAGCCATTTCTTAATGGGCCTCCTTGCCTCAAGTCTTTCATCATTTCATTCCATTTTCCATAAAGCTGCCAAGTGATTTTGCCATTGTTTGGTCATGTCATTTTCCTTCTCACTAAACTTTTCACACTCTCTTATAGAATCATACATAAACTTCTCTGCTTGTCATTTCAAGCTCTACTATCTGGGACTTCCACCTTGTCTTATCATAGACATGTTGTTCAATATTACTCTCCTCCATATACTCTATGGTTTGACAAGACATTCCATCTTCCATCTTCTTCTTTGTCTTTGGACTGCCTCTTCTAAAACATGGAATACATTTCCTCCTCCCCTCTGCCTCTTGGATTTCCCCTGGTTTCCTCCAAGATTCAGATCATATTCATATCTTCTCAATGAGGCCATTTCTGGTCTTCTTCAGCCATCAAGGTTACCTTGTATCTGTTGTGTAAATACATGTATGTGCCTATTCTCTCTCTTTTTAGAAAGTCAGCTCTTTGAAAGAGATAATTTCACTTCTGTCTTTGTACTCTCAATATATAGCATAAAACCTGGTATATTATAGGTAATTAATAAATGCTTCTTGGTTGATTTTGCCCACTGAGCTTGTAGTCATTCCATGTTCTGGAGAAGCCCAGACTGCCTAGTCCCCCTTCTTGCTGCATTCTTCTCATATTTGTTTGAAGATAGCTATCATTTTCCTAAGTTTTCCCTTCTCCAGACTCTAGACCTTCTACTTTTCTTTACATTTTAAGATTTCCCCTTAATATTATGAACTTGGGACTCATTTGAAGTTTGTCATTGTACCTCTAAAAATGTAGCTTTTCAACCTAAACACAGAACTCCAGAAACAGGCTAACTCAGAGTACAGTGGGATTAATACCTCTCTTTTTCTGCACACTGTGCTTCTAATGCCTGATCTATCATGTTCTCCAATGCTCTTATTTGTGTTTATTCTGCCCTTTCAGTTGGAAGATTATTGCCTTTGGCTGAGAAGGCAAAGAAAAGTAGGAAGTAAAATCTTATACTTACTCTCTTTTGTCCATCTTCAAATTCATGGAGCTACTAGATTAAATGATACCTGTTAAGTGAGGTAATATTCATAAAAGGGCTTATCATAATGTTTGGCATATAGTAGGCACTTAATAAATGGTTATTTTCTTCCTCTCCTACATTATTCTCTTTCTTTTATTGTCTACTTTGGTTTGGTTAGCTTCTTGCTATGTCGTTTCTGGTGGGCTTTGCTTGGTAGTTTTGCTTTTTGGGATACTCTATAAGACAAGTATGACCCTAGTGGTAAACAGAACCCTATCTTAGGCACTTGGCCTAAAATTCATTTCCAAGCTGAAGTTCTGCTACTTGTGTGGCTTTGGGAAGTAATTTCATTTTTCTGGGCTTCAATTTCCTCATCTCTAAAATATAAGATTTGGATTAGATGGTCCCTCAATTCTCTGCTGTCTCTAGGTCTTAGGGACACTATTGGGACACTGAGGAAGAAAGGAGGGAGAACTAGCTGAGGAGGGAGGAAGGATGAGCTTAACCCAACAGAGCTTGAATGAGTCATAAAAGAACCCAAGTGAGTGCCAAGGTTGGATTGATGTAGAAGGGAGAATGATATGAAGATCACATGGTAAGACTCAGTTCTGCAGCTGGGCAAAGGTCAAAGGTCAAAGGGATGATCTTAGTGACACTGAGCAAACTGCAGTAACATCAAGCTGGCACTCATACTTTTTAATTGACAAGGAATCATAGATACTAATTAGACACAACACAGAGCATAGTCACATATGTTAGTTCATATTTGTAGAATGTTACTGTGGCTAGGATGATTGAGAAGTCATCAGAGGGAGGAGTGCAATCTTGCCCAGGGCTCACTTCCAGGCTGTGATTAGATAATAAGCAAGTTATGAACCAGAGCAATAAATCATTATTATTCTATACCCAACACATCCTCAGGGGGTCTCTGTGTGGCATGAGGTGGCAAGGGGGACTTTACAGAGCAGACAGTATTTTAGAGGTCATCAAGGGAAGGGAAGGCAGGAAATGACTGTAACCATCTAAGTTTGAACTACCAAAGGGATTCATCTGAGTAGTTGCAAGAGGGGATATGCCAAGGAATATTCACCATACCAGCTCAAATGGAAAGGACAATCGGGACCATATAGCCCATTCTTGCCATCTGGTACTTCTGTCTTCCTTGGATTTGATATTTCACTTCCTCCCTAGTTCGCCATGTATTCCACTCAATCTTTTCTTGATGTTATTGGCAAAGAGACCAAGGCACATCTCTAGTCACAGAAAAGTTTCTGGCTATTAATCCCTCACCTCCTCCCATACTTAGACTATACTCTGATACTGCTTTGGGCTTTGTGGATTTCCCTGCAAGTATATATCTTCTAGACACTATTCTTTACCTTTTCATTAACATTTTGCTCATGACATGCATCCCACCAAATCTCAATAATACTGAAGAAGTAATATTTTGTTTTTACTTTCTTATGTTAAAATTTCAAGTTGAATTTGTTCAAGACCCTTATTCTCTACACTCTCTGCTGGATAGACATCTAAGGCAATGAGTATTCTTCTTAATCCCTTTCCCAGTTATTTCTTCTATGATTTCCCCATCTACTAGAAGCACTTCATCTACTATTATTTCTTCTTCTCTATCAGCTACATTGTCCTCCATAGGAGCCAGATTCAAACTTTAATCTATGACTTTCCCCCTGCTTCTTTCCATTTCTGGTTTAAAGCTATTTTTGATCAGACTTATAAATCTCCAACTAAAATGCTGTTCCCAGTACCCATGAACTGTCCCTATACTGGAACCATCATTTCAATATCTTAAGCCTATATCAGGAGGTCAAATCCTGTTCTTTGGTTCCCTTCCTAGTTAGCTGCTCATTTGTCCCAGCTTCCTTTCTCTTCCAAAATGCCCTCTTTGAGTTAAAAAAATGAGAATATCACCTATGTTCCACATTCCTAAGTTCTTCTGGGAGATTATTTGCTTCACCTTATATTTGCAGTACTGAGCAGCAATTGGCATGCTTGATTGATCCTGTCAGGCTTTACCTGATTTCTCAGATACAGCTGGTAGTCACTGAAAATGATAAATTTGTCATTAACTAGCCACTTTGGACCTATTTTTTTAGCATCTTCTGTTTTTTTTTTTACTTAGCAAGTGCAAAATATAAACCAGCTCATCTCCTGCCCCATTGATCACAAATACCACATTTGTCAAATCTGAAGCATTTTGGCGATGATTGTATTGACATCAAGAATGAAAGGAAATCACTGAAAAAAATGCCCTTGACAGATTTACTGTGACCCCAGGTGTAATCCACGGTTGTTTAAGCATTAAGAATAGGAAATTTGTGGAATTACTGAACTCTCCTAGCTAAGACCTTAGGCCAGGGGTGAGGCAGTACTTGAGGACTTAGAGGGCCACATGTGGCCTTGAGGCTGCAGGTTCCCCCTTTAGGCATTAGGATGGTCAGCTATAGAGGACAGGATCTGATTCATGAATCACAGAATACTAGAGCTGAAAACAATCTCAGAGATGAATCTGGTTTAAATCTTGCTTTTGTACTAACTAGAATCTAAGTTAGTGGAAATTAGATGAATAATTCCTTCTTCAGGAAGGCACACATAGAGTTAGTTGGCTGTGATTGTGAGATTCTTGATTTAGAGCTGAAAAAGAACTTAGAGGCCACTTAATCCAGTCCTTTCATTTTAGGGACAGGGAAATTGAAGTCTAGAGAAGTGAGGTGACTTGTTACTTTGGACTCAAGTCCTCTGATATTGGTGTTTTTTCCATTGTCCCAGGATGCTGTCCATAGTCTAGGAGTTACTTTGAAAGGATCATATCAGGTTACACATGAGGTTCACTTTGTATATTCAATTAGAGATTTTTTCCCCCTACTGTTGACAAAATTTCCCATTGTGTGCTGGGAAGACAATTTCCTTGACAAGATTCATGGCACAATCTCCAACTTTCTTCTAATTTTCCCTGCAAGAATCTGCGGATAGATAAGCAGAGAGTCAGCTTTGCCAAGAGGCCCCTGGGCTGGATGGAGCTTTGTCACAAAAGAATTTCCAAGAGAACCCTTGGCTGTAACATGAAGTGCATGGCCACTGTGCAATTTCAAGTCTTCCAGGGAACAAGAACAGATCCTCTTATCTAGATCAATACTGAAAATGAGGTCCTTTGACAGCCTGAAATAGTTCACCTCTCAAGTGTTTTTCCCCTCCTGAAAACCATTTATTTTTATCTGCTCTAAAGTGCTATGTTTGAGACATCAGTTTTAGCTTAAGAGTATTCCAGCTCAATGTCCCTCAGCAAGCAGACCAAGTGGGAGAATATCCCTTTTTACAAATTTGGAGGCAATCACCTGGAGACCCTAGGCAATACATCCAGATGCCCTTGTCCAGAATGAACATGCTGAGACACCTTTGCAGTTAAGGATCTTTTTTTTTTGAAAGTTGCCGTGTGTATGTGTGTGTGTGTGTGTGTGTGTAGATAGACAATATATGTGGTAATATACATTCATACATATATTTTGCCTGTATGTATATATGAATGTGTTATCTCCCCCAACAGAGTGCAAATTCCTTTGAGTCAAGAATCATTTTCTTTTTGTCTTTGTATTTCCCAGTGCTGAGCACAGTGGCCAGCACCCAGACGGTGCCTAATAAATGCTTGATTGCTTTATTCCTCTGATGACGATCCAATGTCCAAATTAATCCTCCCTCCCCCTCAATCTAGAGGCCAAGTCAATGGGTATCCTCTCTTTTTGTCTGCATTTTTCATATGTATGAATATGTACATATATACACACATGCACATATATTTTCTGTATGATAGACAGGAAAGGCACATGAATATGAGTCTTTGTCACTAAGATTCTAGATTTAAGGCCAGTCTTCAGAAGTTTCTGACCCTGACTAGGATGAGCATTACCCAGAGCTAACTCTCCGATTATATCCATATATACATACATATGTGTATGTGTGTGTGTATGAAATATGTGTTGAGCACCTAGTGTCTGCAGATCTTTGTGTTAGCTCTCCAGGTAAACAAATGCCCTTGGGAGAAACATGCAATATAATAGAAAAAAGGAAGGAAGGGAAGAGGAAAAAGGAAGGAAGGGAAGGGGAAGAAATAATCATTTATTGTCTAGTATGAGTCAGGTACCTTGCCAAGCACTTTACAAATACTATCTCCTTTGATGTTCATAACTCTGGAAGGTAGATACCATTATTATCCCTATTTTATAGGTTAAAGAAACTGAGGCAGAAGAGGGCTAAGTGACTTGCCTAAGGTCACATAGCTAGTGTCTGAGGACAGATTTGAATTCTGGTCTTCCTGATTTCGGGCCCAGGAAGAAGGAGCACTGTACTTGGAATCAGAAGACCTTAGTTCAAATCTCACCTAAGGGAGGAAAAAAAAGCAAAACTCAATCCCTTTTCCCCACTAGCCATTAGTTTAATGACCTTGGACAAGTCACTTCATCTTTCTAGGCTTCCATTTCCTTATCTATAAAATGAGGTGGTTGAACTAGATTACCTGTAATATTCCAAAACTAAATCTATAGTCCTATGAATTATGGTTTACGTGTGGAGACAGGACACTCATACATGAAACAGCTGAAGAACATTTTGCCTAGCAATAGATCCATAGGTATAAATTAAACATGTGACACCTGACTTAATGAAACAGGTGTTCCTAAAAAATTGTGTGTAAATCAAATCACATTTTCCAATTGACTTAAAGCATACTATACTGGGAAAAGTATTGGACTTAGAGAAATCTGGGTTCATGTCCTAACTCTGACACATCCCTTGTCTCAAATCACTTCACCTGGGACTCTGTTTCATCTGTAAGCAAGGATAATACCTGTACTAACTACCTCACAGATCACTCGTGAGGCAAGTGTTTTGTAAAAGATTAAGAATAATATAAGTGGGAATCACTGTTATTTCAGAGAGATACTTTATCCTTATTTATAGCTGATGTTCAACCAGCAGTGGCTCATAACTCTTCAGTTTTAAATTCCTTTCTTTCCAATTTTTTTCTGTCAACAAACACACAAATATTCCATGGACGTACTATTTTAAAAGGATCTCTGAAGTACATTTCTTTCTGTAGCCTCTTATTGGCAAGGAGATTGATGGGAAGCATAGTTTTTTGCTTTCTTCTAGCTGAAAGGAGGAATTGAAGAATCATGGGAGGAAGGAGCCTTTTAGGAACAGGGGAAGCCTGGAATTTTTTCTTTTCTGTGGAGAGGAGAAGGGCTAAGAACTGACTGGCGCCATTAGTGCATGGTAAGGAAGGGGTTCTGTTATCCCAAACTGAATATAATCACAAGTGATCAGATCCTTGTCTGGATCACTGACTCAGTAAGGGCATCATTTGCCTATACAGAATTTGCTGTTGGCCTGCCTCTATCTGCTTGCTTCACTGGGATACCATGGTGAAGTTACCCCCTCTCCGTCATCTTTCCCCTGCCTCATTGAGGTCTTATGCACTACCATGATTACCCTTGGTAGTTTTCTGCTGCACCTAAAGCTTGTTTATTTTCTGTCTGTGCTTTTATGAGTGGTTTTGTCTCTAGATGAAGATTGGCCGATTAGTGTTGCAACCTAAGCAAGAATTTTGCTATCAAAAAGTGGCGTATATATGGGAAGAAAGGTCAGGATGGAACGCTGAGTCAAATTGCCTTAGATGTAACCATGAACCTGTATTAAACTCCCTTTCTAACTTCATAGAGTGGGACTACACTTTGTAAAAGAAATAATCTTGTGGTTACAATATCAATCATTAATGATTGATATCATCTTGTTTGAAAATTAGTATTTTTACATATAGGCTTTTATTAATGTGAGGCACACCAATTGTATCACCTAAGTAAATCAAATGAATATCTCTTCTGGTGTCTCATGACCCTGACTATAGGTGGATATCTCCTAAGATTCTTAATTTCTTTCTCTAGTCTCTCCTGCCCATTTTAGGACTGCAGAATGGAATAACCTCTGGGTGCTTCTGAGCTCTAAGTACTGACAATCATTAATTCTTTCAGGAAATATTTATCAAACTCTTACTATGGGTAAGACATATGCACTATAGTACAGTGCTCTCTCTCTCTATTTGTGTCTATTTGTATAGAAGTAGATGTAAATTATACATACACACACAGTCTTCCACATATATATGCATGTATGTTTGTATATATAGGTATATATACACACATATATGTGTGTGTATATACATGTACATACATATAGCATTTTAAACGTTTAATGGAATACAAAGTTGTATAAGTTGTTGCTCTCAAGAAACATTTGTTAAAAACACAAAATACTACCATATGTACAAACATGTTTGAGTCACTTCTAGCATCAATTTTGATTTAGGTGTAACCTGTGGCCCAGAACTCCAGGTCCTGTGCTTATACAGACTGAGTCTACTCTTAGGGACAGTCCCCCGCTCCCAATGTCACTTTCCTCCTTTTTTTGTTTTATCTCTGGGAAATCTCAGAATACAACTTGATTGTAGCATGTACCTAGGTTTATCAGATGTTGGAAGGCTAGATTCAAGGATTCTATTTTGTCCCCAAGAAGTTGGCACTGCCCAGGAGCTCCTCTTTCTTCCTCTAGACCAGTGGTATTAAACTCAACCCTGTGAGCAGCACATTGACTTAGAAAACCACAAATTAATATTATCTATATTTTATGGTATTTTTATTTATTTTGTTAAAGATTTCTCAATTACATTTTAATTGAGTTCCCACTGTGCTCGAATTATTTTCCTGGCGGTGAGTCTGACGCCTTTGCTCCAGAAGACTGGATTATAGAATTTAGAATCAAGGGATTCTCTTGGGTAACATGAGCGAAAGCATTTGCAACACCTCTGTACCGCTTCCCCAAGACAACTGCTGGTGGCCACCCAGGAGATGGAGAAGGGTGGGGAAGCTCCGTATATGCAGGTTTCTTCTTCTTACTTGGGGCACATTTCTGTTCTTATGCTACTGTTCTCTGAATTTCTCCAAGATGTGAGCAAAAAGCCAGAAAAGGTCAATTCTTCAACATATTTTGTATGTGTCAGCACAAAATGGTGGCTCTGATGTACCATAAGCCAAACAGTACCTTCCCCAAAAGATGTGAGACAGGCAAGTAAGCCTACCAGGATGATCAGGGAACTCCTTCAATCAACCCCTATACTAGTTTAAGAGATTGGTATATGTTTTATTTATATGTTATCCACCTATATTCAACTCGTGGCCAAGGATACATTCCATCTCATAAGCACCAGGATAAAAGCATTTGCCTGGAAACTTGCTGACCTGAGCTTTCAACTGAAAAGAGGTGGAAGGAGTAGAAGAAAAGAGCCCAGTTAGGAAGGTCGAATTGGAGAGTAGGAAATGACAGGTAGGATGTCAGATAGCAGTGGCAGCATCCGGTAATTGTAATTCCTTAAGTGTACATACCAATGAAAACACAAATGCTCAGAATATCTACGTAAACAAAGTGAAACTGAGCTCTTAACACAAGGAGACAAATAGCCCCTTCCACGTATCATTGAGACTTAATACAATGGGGCACAGGACAGGAATACACCTTGGAGAACGTAACTATTCACAAGGAACAGATCAGATAAAAGAGTTGGCTCACTAGGTACTCTATGCCAAGAATACAAATAGAAATCCACAAGCCTGCAGGGGAAGCATGGCTGAAAGCATTTAGGTGAGAATCTAGGAGAGGAGGAACAAAGGTGAAATCACCTGGGGAGTGCATGATAAACTTCCCCACCAGATGGAGAAACTAGATGATGGTTCTAGAAATGAATGACCAAGCTGGCACAGGGTAAGAGAAAGTCATGATGGAAGATTTCCCCTAGCTGGTCGTCTGCTGGAGATGTCTCTTGTCTAAAAGCCAAAAGTATAACTGAGGAGTCATTTCCTTGCCATGCTGAAAATTTCATCTTTCAGAAGATAAGGGAAGCAACAAGGGAAAATGATATTCTAGACCCAATTTTGTGTAATAAGGCTAATAGTTTGGTGAGGCAGAAATAATAGGAACCTTGAGACGAAGTGATTATGCTGAGTTCATGGGATTTATCTAGTCATTTCAATCATGTGCATCTCTTTGTGACCCCATTTGGCATTTTCTTGGCATAGATACTGGAGTGATTTTGCCATTTCCTTCTCCAGCTCATTTTACAGATGAGGAAAAGGAGGCAAACAGGGTTAAGTGACCTGCCCAGGGTCACGCAGCTAGGAAGTATCAGAGGCCAGATTTGAACTCAGGAAGATGAGTCTTCTTGACTCCAGGCCCCTCACACTATTCACTGTGCCACCTAGTTGCCCACAGTCTGGGGTATATTCTACATTTATTTGTCTTGTAGTGTTGAATCATGATTCCTGCCTCTGATACCACTTGTGTGATCTTGGGCAAGATACTTCACCCACTTGGCACTCAATTTCCTCACCTATAAAATCAGGAATTAGACTAGGTGGCCTTTGAGGTCTCTTCCAGCTCTAAATTTACATTCTTCATTTAGTATGAACATGTTTTGTATTAAAAAGTTGTATCTGATTTTTAAATGCACAGGACTTAACACTGGTACTTCTTTTCTCAACTAACTTCATCAACTTGATCCGTTATGATACTCAATTTCAGATATATTCCTGCCTTTGGACTATCCAGATCTGAATCTGCCGCTCCTTAGTATGCCAGGCCTTTTATCTACCATACCTAGGAACAGAAGAGTTTGCTGTTCAGTTGTCTCCAACTCTTCATGACCCCATTTGATGCTTTCTTGGCAGAGATACTGGAGTGGTTTACCATTTCCTTTGCCAGCCAATTTTACAGAAGAGAAAACTGAGGCAAACAGCATTAAGTGACTTGCTCAGGGTCACATAGCTAATAACTGTCTGAGGCTAGATTTGAATTTATGAAGATGAGTCTTCCTGACTCCAGACTGGTGTTCCATGCACTATGCCACCTAGCTACCCATCCTACCGTACTTAGGAGTAGAAGAATAGCCACCCTTACTCATCCAGGCTTCAATAGATGCTTCTTGACTGACTGGCTAAATTTCTTTTGCATAGGTAATCTGTGTCATAGGTCCCCCAAAAGAAGGACAGTCATTGAGAGGCAGGATAGAGCCAGGGGCATTTTCCCACTTCTGCTCTTATCAGATTCTTTTGGGTAAGAAAAGTGAATGGAAAAGTACTTGAAGCTGTATTGAGATTTTCAATGGCAAATCAGTCTGTGGAATTATTAAGGTTCTTGTAACAACATTGTATCAACTCTTCAGGATGGAAAGAAAGCCTACTAATTTGGGGACCTCCAAGATGGCTACCTGATTAGTGTAATTTTCATCATTTCATATGTTAGGCATTTATAATACAGGCTATGTGAACATTGCCCTGGTCACAATTATAAATGATAAGTTATTCCCAAAGGATTTCATCTAACCCAATAAATGGATAAAATGATTGCATTTATTAACATCTAAATTAAAAAGTCTGAAAAATTGAGTTCTAATTAATCAGCTTGCAAACAGGCCTCACCAAGACTAAGATAACGGATCCTTCAGAAACAGCTTGTGATTTGAGATGCATTATTATTAACAATAATAATATTTCCCCAGCTGCTTATATCTGATGAGCTAAAACACTTCCGTAAATGTTAATTATTTAAAGACTCCCTGGAACTAAAGCTGATAATTGCTATTTCCTTTGGGTTCCTTTGAGGAAAGAAAGACAGAGTGAAAGGGTTAAGTGTCTTTGCTCAAGGTCAGACAGAAGCAGAATTAGCATCCATTTCTTAGTCAGCTGGGCTGTCTGCTAGACCAGCAATGCAGATGAAAACCACATGCAGAGTAGTGTCTCTTTCCCCACCCCCACTGCTTCCAGCAACTTCCCAGGAAATAAGAGATATGGAATTTTCAACCATTGCCAGTTCTAATTCATGCTGGCTGAGGGAGCAAATGATTGTTTTTAAGACTGTTCAAGATGGTAAAGTTCACCCTGTCTTGGGATTAGACTCATAAAATACTGGTGTTGGGAGGGACCTTAGAGACTGATCCAAAAAAACCTTCTCATTATACAGAAGAGGAAACTAAGACCCAGAGAGAAGTGATTTATTCAGAGTTACATGGAGGCTATGCCACGTAGGGTTACCCAGGACATACCTGAGGTTATAGTGGAGAGTTCTGATAAAGGATGAAGGAAATAGCAAATCACTCAGGTATAATTTTGTCAAGAAAATTCCATGTGGGGATATGACTGAACAACAACAAAATCTCCCAGGAGTCATCATCAAGTCACTGGGCAGATGGAAGGCTGGGCATTTGAGGGAAAGAAAAGTCTCTAGCTCCCCAAATGATCATATCCCTGCAAAGATGAGGCCCATAATGATAACATGATACATCACAAAATAGAGTTTTTAAAATTCCTCCTTTTGTTTTCATAGATGTTCCTGTGAGGTAGATAGGAATGATTTCTACTCTAAATTTTAATAGATAAGGAAGCATTCAAAAAGGTTCAGTGACTTATGAGCAACACAAAATGAGGGGAGGTGAGATCAGAAACCATTCTCCTGAGTCTTTGTCTAACACTGTCATTAGATCTTCCCCTCCCCTTAAGTCCCTAAAGAATTGAAGTGAAGAATTATTAAGGAAAAGGTTGAGCCTATGATTTAAGTAAGAATTATTGTCTTTCACTGCAGTTTTACTAGTATGAGGAAGGGGAGGGGGAGAAATGATCCCCTTACCTCTGCAGACAGTCTCTCAAGGCCCAGAACACAATCATAAGGTGTTAATGAGGTGTTAAAACAAACTGTAGAGATGCCTCCACAACTGACTCCCTTTTGGAGGTAGGAATGTCTCTCTGATTGGCTCATGAAGAAAACAATGCAATTAACTGAGAGAACGTATTATCCATACCTTTGGGGGCTTTAAGTGGATAAGTCATAGCCGAGAGCAGTTGTAGAGTTAGAAGCCTTGGTGAGGCTAGAGAGAAGGGGTAAGTGTAGGTTCCTCCATCCATCAAGGTATCTAGCAGCTGAGGAGAAGATGCCCCATTCAGAAGTTGTGAGTGCAGGCACACACACACACACACACACACACACACACACACACACACACACACACACACACACACACACACACACACACTGGCCATGTAGCTTGCAAAGGCATATACTGGAACAGCATTCAATCCAGGAGGGAACAGAGACCCTCTAGACAGACACACATAGAAAGAGGAATAGGCCTTGAGAATCCAGGGTTAGTACTTTTCTACAAAAATACTTCCAGGTATGCAACATCAGGAGTTGTGAGCTGCGTTTGCAGTATGAGCATCCTCTCTATCAGTTTCACTAACATTGCCTTCTAAACTTGAACCCACTCTTCTCATGAATGCTGGGCATATTTGTGATCAAGTACATTCTACGGGTAGCTAGATGGTGCAGTAGATAGAGTACCCAGTCTGCAGTCAAGAAGACTCGAGTTCAAATCTTGCCTTAGATGCTTACTAGCTATATGACCCTGGGCAAGTCACTTAATCCTGTTTACCTCAGTTTCCTAATCTATCAAATGGACTGAAGAAGGAAAGGGCAAACCACTCCAGTATCTCTGCCAAGCAAACTCCAAATGGGGTCATGAAGAGTCATACTCGACTTAACAACAACAATCTAGTTTTTTGAGGAAAAGGAATGTTTTATAACTGCTATTTTTACTGTACTGTTTGCATGAATGTCTTCACTAAGAGCTAATCAAGCTACCTTAATGGGGTGGGGGGAACTTTTATTAGGAGGGCAGACAAACTAGGTTATTCCTGGAACTCAAGATAAGAACTTCCCTCTGAGGACCTAACCTGTGAGTTAGTAACCTCACTTGGACCCAGACACGATAAAAGAATGACCCAGTGGAAAGAACACTAGATTTAAAGTCAGAGGACCTAGGTTTGAATAAAGGTTCTGCCATTCACTACCTATTGAGGCCCTGGAAAAAGTAATTCCTTCTTTCAGCCTCAGTTCCCCATTTGTAAAATGGAAAGTTTGGACTAATTGACCTCTAAAACTAAAATCTAGGATTCTGGGTTTTAAAAGGCCACTTACTGGTAGAACCCAGACTTTAACAGACCCTAGTAGAATGGAAAACATTAACTCTGGCACTGGTAACAATTTGCCTATCATCTGAGGATCCATTTAGCTAATTCAGTCACACTTGATTCACAAGATGAACAACTTGTGAAACTCTCTACTAAGTCAGTTTGGGATCAGAAGGTACTGAATTCTGTGTCATTGGAGAGAATATCCATGCCAATGAAATCACAGATAATTTGAAGTATTGAATTATAAAAAATACCATTTCATTTTTGTGGATCCCTTTAAATCCTGGGTTAGGTTAGTAATAGTAATCACCATTTTGAAGATGAGGAAGCTTGGACTCAGAGGTGGGGTTAGGAGCTAGTCAGTTGTTAGAGTCCAAAGCCAAACCCAAGTCTGGCACCAAATTTGGTGCTTTTTCCATATGATACTACTCACTTGGGATCATCTCCAGTTGTCCTGATCAATATCTGGTCACAGGAAACAGATGACCCTGGAGGAGTAAGTGAGGCTGGTGACTTTGCACAGTCCTCCCTCATTCAAATCCAAGTCAACTACAAGTCATGTCATCACTCCCTGATGTCATGGTCCTCATCCAGAATGAGAGTCAAACTCTTCACCTACCTATCCAGTGATGGTTCACTGATGAAGTGAGTAGACCAAGGACAATGTCAGGAAGGAGCCTCTTGGGCAAACTTCCTCCTAAAACTGGTCTCTTCTTAGAGGAATCATGACCCTCTTTCCAAAGCCATCCACCTAATTGTAGGAATGATGGGGCAAATTGGCTTTCCCCCTTGTGTATGGTTTGCATATATTTTATGTATACATATTTTCTCTCCAAATGGAATGCAAGTTCTTGAAGGCAGGATCTATTTCTTTTTGCCTTTGTTGCCCCAGCACCCGGCTCAGAATTGTTGCTCCATAAATACTTACTGATTGATTGGTTTTCTATTTATGGGCATAAGGAACAGCTTGGTCCAAGCACAAGAAGCTTCAATGGCTCCCTATTACCTCAGGGCATAATGATTAAAAGTATCTGATTTGGTATTTAGAGGCCTCTGCAGTCTGACTCCAATCTGCATTTCCAGATTTATTTCATACTTTCCCTCTTGCCACATTCTATGCTCCAACCAAGCTGGCTCATTTATTCAGAATTCCCTAAATTCAGCATTCCATTTCTGGCCTTCACACTTTGCCCTAGCTGTCCTTTGTTTACATTATACTATCATCTTTACGTCCATCCCTTGGAGTCCTTAGCTCCCTTAAAGTCTTAATTCACGTGTCAACTGAACCTTTTTTTGTTTCATGGACCCCTTTGGCAATCTGATGAAGCCTATGGACATCTCAGAATAATGTTTTTAAATGGTTAAAATAAAATACAAGGTTACAAAGGAAAGCAATTATATTGAATTATATTTATTAAAACACTTAAAAAATAACCTAGATTAAGAGCCTCTGCAGTGGTAAGGATCTTCTCTTTCCTTAAATTAGCTTGTATTTACTTCTCCGTGTAAATGTTATCTTTCCCCCAGACAGAATACAAACTCCTTAAATGAAGGAACAGATTCCCATTTTTGTCTTTTTATCCCCAGTGCCTAGGATGGTGGCTGGCAAATAGTAGGGCTTTAATAAATGCTTGTTGGATTGGATTGGATTGGGGCTGGGGTTGCAATCAGTTCCTGGCAGCCTGAATAATCAGACCCCTGCTATGTTTGCTGTGAGCTAATTAACTTGACTCTCCTGGAATAATTCCCAGACCCCTTCATCATCTAAAGAGCTACACAGCTCCACTTTAGATGTTGTGCCCTGTAGCAGAGGGAGATGATGCATAGAGCTATTGCAATTATTAGGGGTATCCCAGGAAGCAGGGCCAGGGCTAAAGAACATCCCTGTTACTGCAGGGTCCTTTTAGCATCGATGGGGCTGCTCCTTTGTTTGATGTATTTATTGGATATTGAGATGGGACTTAACTGCCTTTGTCTTTTCCCTTCTTTTCAATAATTCATTTCCTCGCATGTGCCTCCCCAAAGTGAACTGTGTTTGTCAACCGGACTGTGGTCCCTGAAGCATGGATGGTTTATGCCAAATCCATTCCAACTAATTGACTCTCCTATGGGTAGCCCTTATGTTGACTGGTGTTGTTATTGCTACCCTGTCCTTCTATTAAAAGCTGTTGTTTTAAGGGGGAGGGAGGGTGAAGGGGTTATATAAGCCTGCTCTTCTCTCACTGCAGACTGGGAAACTAGAGAATGATTGGTTGGCCAGAACTTCAGAAATGGAGAGGACGGAGAGGTAAGGGAATGTGGGGATTTATTCTGCTGGGGTATGGCAGAAGCCAATGACTGCTAAGAAAGTCATTCTGAAATTCCACTCCCCCCATCAGTCAGCATCCTCTTTGTGGTGGTAAAGAAGTGAACATACATTTATTAAGCATTTACTATGTGCCAGGCACTGTGCTACATGATTTACAAATAATATCCCAGCTGATAGTATTGTTATCATATTTTTATTATTATTTTTAAACCTGTAAATGGATTTAAAGGAATTTTGTACTTTGTAAAGATTAAATGGTTTTGTCTCCTTTGTGGGTTTCTAGTTCATAAATTAAAGACAAAGGAGTTGAGACTGCTGGATGAAAGGTGCTGAGGAGACATAAATAGTCTGGTAGAGGGGTTCTCAAGCTCTTTCATCCCATGATCCTCCTGAGGATTTTTGGGACCAACCACACCCAGTTCATCTTTCTACCATTAAAAACAAAAAAGAGAGGATGGCAGAATTTTTTTTTTCTGTGCAAAGTAAAGAGTGATAATATCATCTTTCCTTATTTCATCCATAGAGAGGAAGCTACTCATCGCACAGCTACCAAAATACATTTCCAAATGCATGTTTGACTATGTTATTCCTCTGCTCAAGAGCTTTATAAGGCTCACTCTTGCCTTTAGGATCAAATCCAGCTTAACAATCTGTCTCCAACCCGCTCTTCCAGGCTTATTTCACACGATTTCCCTTGGTTTTTCTATGTTCCAGTGAAACTGTTCTACTTACTATTCCCCAAATTTAGGCTTTAATCTCCCACCTCAGTGCCTTTACATAGGCTATATCCCATGCTTGAATGCTCTTCTGCCTCACCACTGCCTCTTAGGATCCTTCTAGGCTCTGGTTACACATAACCTTTCCTAATCCCTATGTCTGGTAGTTAATGCCCTGTCTCTCTGTCTCTCTGTCTGCCTCTATCTCTGTCTCTGTCTCTCTGTCTCTGTCTCTCTGTCTGTCTGTCCGTCTGTCTCTGTCTCTGTCTCTCTCTGTCTCCTCCTCCTCCTCAAGATATCACATATATACTCATCTCTTAATATGTATCCACTCTACTAGAACTCAAGCTCCTTGAGGGGTGGGAACTGCTTGTGCAGTGCCTTGTACATAGTTGGAGATCAATAACAAATATTTGTGTTTAATTGGTGGTAAAGATCAAAGTGATATGAGGGAGAGGTTAAGTGGGGAGCAAATGAATTGGAGGGACAACTAGGTGGTGCAGTGGATATAACACTGGGCTTGGAATCAGGAAGGTATCTTCAAATCTGGCTTCAGACACTTACTAGCTGTGTGACTGGGCAGATCACTTAACCCTGTTTACCTCAGTTTCCTCATTTGTAAAATGAGCTGGAGAAGGAAATGGCCAACCACTTCAGTATCTCTGCCAAGAAAACCCTAAATGGGGTCATGTAGAGTCATACATGACTGAAACGAACGATTGAACACCAACAACAATGAAATGCTTGCAAAAAGAGAAGGGAGGGAGTAAAGTGGTGATGCAGAAAGAACATCGTTGACTCATTCCTTCTTTCTAATGTTCTTTCTCCTCCAGAATACCCTTCTTTCTCTCCTCCCCTTCCCTAAATCATGCTCATCTTTTTTGTTTGTTTAGATCTTTATTCCCTTTATGGAACTGTTCCAAGCCAGGTGATACCTCTCATTTCTGAAAATATTGTATACAGGCATTACTATATAATTCATGTTGCATTATATTTGGGCTTTATTACATGTTTGTCTGGGTTGCTCAACTAGCTTGTGAGTCAGGGAGTCCCATCTTCTACTTCTTGGATCTCTCAGGTAGCAAACAGCCTAGGGGGAGTTCCATGAAAGCTTCTTATTTGCCTCCACCAGTCGTGATTATTCAATGCCCTCCAGTCTTAGTCTCCAGGATCCCCTTGGAACTTAGTTTGGTCAGACATCAAAGACACCAAGGTCATCCTCTGCATCTCAGGTCATCACCATTCATCTTGACTTTGTCCTGTCACTGGATTTCTATGACTCTGGAAGAAAGAGTGAGGCTGGTGATTATGCAACAGTCACCCTTAAATCCAATTTATATACAAGTCAAGACATCACCACTATCATCCATTATTTTGTCTCAACATTGTGATGCCATTGGTCTTCTTTGAAGGTGAAGAACCAACCATAACAACTATAAATGATACTAAGCTAGGAGTTGGGAGGCTTGGGTTCCAGTCCTGTCTTTGCTCCTCACTCCCTGTGACAAGGTGACCATCTTTCTGGCTTCTGCTGTGGTCATACCACCAAAACCACTTTATCTTTTTATGCCTCAGCTTCCCCATGTGGTAAAAATCCTTACCCCATGGACTTTTTATGAGGACAAATGAGTAAGGGTGATTTCTGAGTACTAGGGCATAGTGGATTGGAAGCTGACTTTAGCCTTTTGAACATCTGAACCTACCAGCCTTGGAATCAGGGAACCTGGGTTCAAATTCCACTTCCTTCATTTACTGCTTGTATGACCATAGGAAATAAATAGGCAATGTAGTGCAATGGAAAGAATGCCAAACTTGGAGTGTTCAACTGGGAGTTAGTCATGGGACCAGAATTCAGATTCTGCTACTTATTAACTATGTGACACTGGACAAGTCACTTAACCTTTTTGCGTCTCAGGTTCCTCTTTGGTAAAATGAGAAGATTGAATTGGAAGATGTCTAAGCTCCCTCCCACTGCAGCTAGATGGCTCAGAGGATAAAATGAGAGTCCTGGAGTTAGGTACAACTAGGTGGCACAGTGGATATAGAACCCTGGAGTCGGGAAGACTCATCTTCCTGAGTTCAAATCTGGCCTTAGGCACTTAATTGTGTGACCCTGGGCAAGATTTACCTCAGTTTCTTCATCTGTAAAATGAGCTGGAGAAGGAAATGGCAAACCACTCCAGTATCTTTACCAAGAAAACCCCAAATGGGGTCACAGAGAGTTGGACATGACAGAATAGCAACATGGACATCCTAAATTCAGAATGTCCAAAATTAAACTAATTTTCTTATCCCCAAAACTCTCCTCTCTTCCTAATTTCTCTCTTAATATCAAGCATATTGCCATACTCCCAGTCACCAAGATTTATAACCTAGGTGTCATCCCTGACTCTTCATTCTCACTCACCCCATACATTCAATCTCTTACCAAGTCCTATCATTTCTTCCTTCACAATGTTTCTTGCATACAATCTCTTCTCTCTGACACAGATGCCCCCGTTACAGGCTCTAATCACCTCATGACTCAAGTACTGCAATAACTTTCTTGTTGCTGTTCTTGCCTCAAGTCTCTCTACTCTAATCCATCCTCCATTTACCTGTCAAAATGATCTTTCCAAAGTTTGTATCTACTCCCCTAATCTATAAACTTCAGTGGCTCCCTATTACCTCCAGGACCAAATTTAAAGTCTTCTGTTTGGATTGTAAAACCCTTCAAAACCTGCTCCCTTCCTATCTTTCTAGTCTTCTACTTCCATGTAGTCAGTAATCCAGTAACAGTAACCTTCTTGCTACTGTTGTCTTGTTACTATACATAAGACACCCCTTCTCCTAACCTGGTAACTTTTTACTTGCTGTCCCCCATACCTGGCATGCCATCCCTCCTCACCTCTACCTCCTGGCTTCCTTTAGACCTCAGCTCAGATCTTACCTTCTCCAAGAAACTGTTCTTCATCCATCTCAGTGCTAATGCCTTCTCTTTGGGATTACTTTCCACTCTCGCTGTTTGTGCATGCTTTGCATGTTGTCTCCCCCAGTATAATGTGAGCTCATTGAGAGCAGGGACTGTCTTTGCCTTTCTTTTTGGCCCCAGTGCTTAGTGTAGTACCAGACACATAACAAATGCTTAATAAACATATATTGACTTGACTTTACAAATGTAGGAAGGGCGAGGCATGATTAGATGGCAGTTTGAAAAAGGATCTGGGGAGCTGCTATCTTCATATAAGTTATCAGTGTGATGTGGCAACCAAAAAAACTCTAATGAGATCTTAGGTTGTATTAGGAGAACCATGGCTTCCAAGAATAGTAATGATAATGATAGTGGGGCAGAGCCAAGATGGCGGAGTAGAAAGACACACATACACATAGCTCCGAACCCACAACCCATAGAACATCTGTATAAAGTAACTCACTGCGAAGTCTGGAGCAGTGAGGCCACAGAACAGTGGAGCGAAGGAGATTTCTGTTCCAGAGGGGCCTGCAAACCTCTCGCAAAAGGTCTGTCACGCTGCAGACGCGGAGCCCAGCCCAGCCCTGCTGCGGCCGTGGCACTGAGAGGAACAGATCCGAGCAGGCTTCAGGGACGGGATCTCCAGTGGCCGCACAAGTCCCTCCACCCACAGATGACGGGGGTCGGTGAGAGGGTCTCTTTGGCGGGTTGAGAGGGTAGTGGGGTGCCCCCATAATTCAGGCCCCCTCAGGAGGCAGAAGCTGAGGCAGTGGCAGACCAGGGCTCCCCAAGCAGGCAGGAGCCTGGATGCATTGTTGAAGGTCTGTGCATAAACCCCCTGAGGGAAGTGAGCCTGAGAGGCGGCCCTGCCCTGACCTGAGCACCTGAACTTAATCTCACACTGAATAGCAGCCCTGCCCCCGCCAAAAGCCCTGAGGCTGGAAGCAGCATTTGAATCTCAGACCCCAAGTGCTGGCTAGGAGGATCAGGAGGCGAGGTGGGTGTGAGGAGAATATTCAGAGGTCAAGTCACTGGCTTGGAAAATGCCCAGAAAAGGGAAAAGAAATAAGACTATAGAAGGTTACTTTCTTGGTGAACATGCATTTCCTCCCTTCCTTTCTGATGAGGAAGAACAATGCTTGCCATCAGGCAAAGACACAGAAGTCAAGGCTCCTGTGTCCCAGCCCACCCAATGGGCTCAGGCCATGGAAGAGCTCAAAAAGAATTTTGAAAATTAAGTTAGAGAGGTGGAGGAAAAGCTGGGAAGAGAAATGAGAGACATGAAGTCAAAGCATGAACAGCAGGTCAGCACCCTGCTAAAGGAGACCCAAAAAAATGCTGAAGAAAATAACACCTTGAAAAATAGGCTAACTCAATTGGCAAAAGAGGTTCAAAAAGCCAATGAGGAGAAGAAGGCTTTCAAAAGCAGAATTAGCCAAATGGAAAAGGAGATTCAAAAGCTCACTGAAGAAAATAGTTCTTTCAAAATTAGAATGGAACAGATGGAGGCTAATGACTTTATGAGAAACCAAGAAATCACAAAACAAAACCAAAAGAATGAAAAAATAGAAGATAATGTGAAATATCTCATTGGAAAAACAACTGACCTGGAAAATAGATTCAGGAGAGACAATTTAAAAATTATGGGACTACCTGAAAGCCATGATCAAAAAAAGAGCCTAGACATCATCTTTCATGAAATTATCAAGGAAAACTGCCCTGATATTCTAGAACCAGAGGGCAAAATAAATATTCAAGGAATCCACAGAACACCGCCTGAAAGAGATCCAAAAAGAGAAACTCCTAGGAACATTGTGGCCAAATTCCAGAGTTCCCAGGTCAAGGAGAAAATATTGCAAGCAGCTAAAAAGAAACAATTCAAGTATTGTGGAAATACAATCAGGATAACACAAGATCTAGCAGCTTCTACATTAAGGGATCAAAGGGTGTGGAATATGATATTCCAGAAGTCAAAGGAACTAGGACTAAAACCAAGAATCACCTACCCAGCAAAACTGAGTATAATACTTCAGGGGAAAAATTGGTCTTTCAATGAAATTGAGGATTTTCAAGCATTCTTGATGAAAAGACCAGAACTGAAAGAAAATTTGACTTTCAAACACAAGAATGAAGAGAAGCATGAAAAGGTGAACAGCAAAGAGAAGTCATAAGGGACTTACTAAAGTTGAACTGTTTACATTCCTACATGGAAAGACAATATTTGTAACTCTTGAAACTTTTCAGCATCTGGGTAGTTGGTGGGATTACACACACACACACACACACACACACACACACACACAGAGACAGAGTGCACAGAGTGAGTTGAAGAGGATGGGATCATATCTTAAAAAAACGAAATCAAGCAGTGAGAGAGATATATTGGGAGGAGAAAGGGAGAAATGGAATGGGGCAAATTATCTCTCATAAAAGAGGCAAGCAAAAGACTTATTAGTGGAGGGATCAAGAGGGGAGGTGAGAGAAAAACATGAAGTTTACTCTCATCACATTCCACTAAAGGAAAGAATAAAATGCACACTCATTTTGATATGAAAACCTATCTTACAATACAGGAAAGTGGGGGATAAGGGGATAAGCAGGGTGAGGGGGATGATGGAAGGGAGGGCATGGGGAGGAGGGAGCAATTTGAGGTCGACACTCATGGGGAGGGACAGGATCAAAAGAGAATAGAAGTAATGGGGGACAGGATAGAATGGAGGGAAATATAGTTAGTCTTACACAACACAACTATTATGGAAGTCATTTGCAAAACTACACAGATTTGGCCTATATTGAATTGCTTGCTTTCCAAAGGGAAGGGGTGGAGAGAGAGGGAGGTAAAGAAGCTGGAACTCAAAGTGTTAGGATCAACTGTAATGTTCTTACCACTAGGAAATAAGAAATACAGGTAAAGGGGTATAGAAAGCTATTTGGCCCTACAGGACAAAAGAGATGATGGAGACAAGGGCAGAGAGGGATGATAGAAGAGAGAGCAGATTGGTCATAGGGGCAATTAGAATGCTTGGTGTTTGGGGGGGGAGGGGATAAAAGGAGAGAAAATTTGTAACCCAAATTTTGTTAAAATGAATGTTAAAAGTTAAATAAATAAATTAATAAAAAAGATAATGATAATAATTATAGCATTTATGTAGTGCTTTAAGAATTGCAGAACACTTTATATATGTTATCTCATTTAATCCTCACAACAAGTCTATAAAACAGGGAGGTCCTATTATTATCCCCATTTTATAGATGAAGAGACAGAGGCAGAAAGCAATTAAGAGACTTGCCCAGGGTCATACAGCTAGTCAATGTATCTGGAAGGATTCTAACTCAGATCTTCCTGATATTATCTAACACTCAGCTCATTGCACTCCCTAGATGCTGAATGAGGAAGTGATATTTTTTTCTAGCTGGAGAAGGAAATGGTGAACCACTCCAGTATCTTTAAAAAGAAAACCCCAAGTAGGGACATGAAGAATCTAAGGGCAGCTAGGTGGCCCAGTGGATAGAGCTCTGGGCTTGGAATCAGAAAGACTCATCTTTCTCATACATTTCCTAGCTGTGTGACCCTGGGCAAGTCACTTAACTCTGCTTGCCTCAGTTTCCTCATTTGTAAAATGAGCTAGAAAAGGAAATGGCAAATCACTCCAGTGTCTTTGCCAAGAAAATCCCAAAAGGGGTCATGAAAACATGACTGAATGTGAATGGAATGGGCTTTCTTGGAGCTAGCTGGTGGGGTTTCTTTGCATTGGAGATCTTAAGCAGAGGCTAGATTCTTTTTCCAGTATGAATTAGACTAGATGGCCTCTGAAGTCCCTTCCGAATCTGAAATTCTCTAACCATTTATTATTTCTATACAGATTCCCTCAGAATTAAGTTTGAGCTTCACCACTGTTTCTGTTGTGTTTGACTTGTAATCACAAGAGTCATGGGTTTAAAAGTGATATTATTTCCCCATTCTAGCAATTATTCCCTTATCCCCCAAAACTATCACCAGAGTTAGAAATGGGCTATAAGGTCCAGAGCTACAAAGCCAAACAACTGCTATGTAAATTTTATTCTTGGCTTATGTAGTGACTTGACCAAAAATGTCATCTACAATATTTCTTTGGGACTCATCCTTACTGTTTTACTTTGATACTCTAATAGATAAATGGAGGTGTTCCTTTTACCAACATAATTTTACAAAGTCTCCATTTCATGCAGTCTTCACCTATGACTTTAGGGCATCTGCACAATGTGTTAGAGGTATTCCTTTAGCTCTTTTAATATCTCAAGAGTGCCAATGTAGCATCCATACAATGAGCCATTCATCTGTCCATCTTATTCTTGCTACGTAACTGGTTCAAATGCTTTTTCATTCACATATATCCTTTATAATTTTATTTATGTTCAAAGTAGTCCTGTCCTGGAGTAAAGCTTCAAACATCATTATGCTCACGTTCCAGATATTCTCCATGATCACCTCTGGAATAGAGACTGGACCTCAAATGTTAATAATATAAGTAACTCTTGGTGATAAATTTCTTCTACCAATGCAGGTTTCTTTCTCTAAAATTTAGTCAATTCAATAATTCAATAAACATTCAAATACCTATTATGTGCCAGGCACTGAAGATACAAATAAGAAAAAGAATGACAGACCCCGCCTTCAAGCTGGCACACTAATGAGGGAAGACAACACACAAAAAGGAAGATGGAAAGGGGAATGCCTGGGCATACTTGGTATATGGCATCTTATTCTACGGAGTTGAGACCAAACAGAGAAGTAAATAGAGAGTAAGTTGCAAAGTCTTGCCCTCTATAAAGTAAAGTTTTGGGTGGAGTTTAGTTCTCTACCCTTGAATCCTTCAATAAAAAGACAGAGGAGGTGGGAAGGTGCCAAATTTCCAAGTTAAAAGCTGGTAATGAGAACTGACTTGATTAGTATCCTGGAAGGAGCATCTTTTTCCATGGAGTAGGAACCAAGCTGACCTACAGAGGGAAAGTCTTTGTCATCAAACTATTTGTATATGAATAGATATGACAAAAGTTGTGTGTCTTACGAACAGATACATTTATGAATATGCAGAGCACATTGATATCTCTGGAAATAAAATTATAAATGAGAAGTCCAGGATGGTTATTAATTCTTGTTATTATTTATTACTGTCTGAGCTCCCAGAGCTAAAGCAATTACACTCATTAAGGGCACCCAAGACACCATCCTCACTCTACCAGTATCCGTTTCCCCCCACGAGATGCTTCATTTTCTCTCCCAGTTAGTCTTAGTAATTACTTATTTGTTGAGTGCTTAACTGGGCAGCCCAGTGAAGTGTCACTGCCTTGGGGGATTTTTCCCTAATCAATTGGCAGCAGGGCCTGGGAAGTTGAAAGGAGGCAAATTGAATTGCAGGGAAATCTTAAATGAGGGCGACGGCTCTTAAAAGATATTTGTATTTTGCCAAGGAGTCAGTGCCTTACCTGCCTCCCTCCTCACTCTCATACTCAATCTCAAACTCTCTTGTCTGATAATTCTCATTAAGAAAATCTTTATCATAGGGATGAGTAGTTGACTGTTTCCAAAGTTGACCAATCCCATTGGTAGTAATCGTCTGAGTCCATTTATTTTGGGATTGTAGGTTAATAGATTTTGAGCTAGGAAGGAGAGGTCGTCTAGTACATATCCCTTCGTGAACCAAATGAGGAAATAGCTTCAGAGAGATTTTGTGACTTGTCCCACGTCACACAGATGTTAGAATAAGGATTTGATTCCAGGTTCTTCTATCATGGTCAATAATATGGACCTTTCAACTAATATAACAGAGGGATGATTGGTTGGGAGGTTTTCCCAACCTCCTGTACAAATCCTTTTCTTATTAACTGGAAACCAAATATAGTTTGCCTCCATCTTTCCTCTTTGTTCCCAGAGTATGTTTCTCTCTCTCTCTCTCTGTCTCTCTGTCTCTCTCTGTCTCTCTGTCTCTCTGTCTCTCTCTCTCTCTCATATAGTTTGACAACCAGTGTCCTACACACCTTTGTAATGAAGTATCACACTTAAGCTGTATATTCACCATGTGAATTATCCTTCTGTTGCCACGACACCCCAAAATCATGGATGTAGTTTGGAAGGGATCTTAAAGGCCATCTAATCCAACCCCATCACTTTACAAAAGAGTACACTGCAGCTCATGGAGGTTGAGTGATGTTGCAAAGTGAAAGAGGCAAGATCTGAACCCAGGACCTCTGACTCCAACTCCAGTATTCTTTCTATTGCATTTAGGCAGCTCCCAACAATGGATCTTAAGTGGAGTTTAGAGTCAAACGAGAAGGTTTGATTAGTTTTAGGGAGAAGAGAGTTCAGGCATTTTTTTTTTTTTTTTTTTTGCTTCTAAGTATTTATATCTAATTATCTGTGGAAGAAAAGATGTCAGTCAACAAGCACTGATTGAGTGCTTATTGTGTACCGGGCACTGTGGTAAGAGCTGAGGAAAAAACCAAAGCAGCCTCTGCCCCCAAGGAGCTCACAATCTAATAAGGAAGACAGCATACCCAAAAATGTATGTACAATATATTTTATATACTACAGAGTATATTATATAACTGTATGTAATACATATGATATATAATGTGTATATCGATTACATTTTCTCTCTCTCTCTCTCTCTATATATATATACATATATACATAAAATAGAAGAATATAGATGTATGCACATATCCTCTCCTCTCCTCCTCTCCCCTCTCATCTCCTCTTTTTTTCTCTTGAGGTAGCCAGGTGATGCAGAACACTTTCAGGAAGTCAGGAACACAGTCAGGAAGACCTGAGTTCAAATGAGCATCAGACATTTACTAGCTCTCTTACTCAGGGCAGATCACAGTTTCTTCAACTGTAAAATGGAAGTAATAATAGCATTTACCCCTCCCCTCAAGTTTGTTGCTCAAAAGAGCAAATTTTTGTAAAATGCTTAGCTCATTGTCTGACACGTTATTCAGTTGTTTTAGTCTTGTCTGACTCTTTGTGACTCCATTTGGGATTTTCTTGGCAAAGATACTGGAGGGCTTTGCCACTTCCTTCTCCAGCTCATTTTACAGATGAGGAAACTGAGGTAACCAAGGTGAAGTGACTTGCCCAGGTCACATAGCTAGTAAGTATCTGAGGTTAGATTTGAACTCAGAAAGATGAGTCTTCCTGACTCCAAGCCTAGTACTCTAACAATTGAAGAGGAAAATAACTAGAGGGGAATTAGGAAAAGTCTCATGTAGGATGAGGAACTTAAGCTGTGCTTTTAAAGAAAGGTAGGGGTTCTAGGAAGCAGAGATGAGGACAGAATGTCTGTACAAAAGCATGGAGGTGGGAGACTCTTTATATCCCTTTAAGATATTATGGGTTCTGAGGAAAGAATTCTCTTTTGCCTGGTTTGCTCAGTTTCTGTTCTCTAGTTCGCCTAGAATGGTACCCTAAACCTGGTTCTCTTAGGATGCTAAGACAAATTCCATTGGTTCTCAACTTCTAAGTCGGTCAGTCGATAAACATTCATTAAGCACCTACTATGTGCCAAGCTCTGTGCTCAGAACTGGGAATACAAAGAAAGTTAAAAGATAATCCCTGTCTTCGAGGAGCTCACAGTCTAAAGCAAACCTCTATGTACAAACAAGTTTTAGACAGGATAAAGTAAAAATAATCAACAGAGGGAAGGCACTGGAATTACAGGCGATCGACAAAGGCTTCCTGTAGAAGGTGAGGTTTTAGCTGGAACTTGAAAGAAGGCTCCATTCTCTGAATTCTCACATGAAATTTACCTTTGTTGTCTGTCTCACACAGGCATTTCTATTCCTCCCCTCGTTATTCCTGTTCCCCTTCATTCTTTCCCTACTTCCTGTAGGACCTTCCCTCCCCTCATGGGATCTTGCCCCATCCCACCTAGAATACACACTCTCTCTCCCTAGGCATCTATATGGTGTTGATTCTAACTGAAATAAAGCTCTCCACAATGCATGTTGATACCCATGTAATTTATTCAGAGGGAATGCATTCCGGCTGAAGTGTTACATGATAATTGATATAAGGGAGTAGCCTGGCTTGTTTCCACAACCTTTTGAAAGACAAGAAAAAAAGAGTTCCTCTTTTCCCTCCAACACAAATGGACAGAGCGAACACTTTGAACACTGAACCTTGTAAGAGGAAACTCTAAGGAATTACAACCATCCATACATAGAGACAGAGGAACATGGAACCCCAACATTACCACTGATCTCCTGGAGATCTCCTGGACCGCTAACCCTGTCTCAATCATCTCCTGAGCCAGAATCCACCGCTGTGGTACAATCAAATTGCTCTCATTTCTTCAGAACTAAATGGGCCAGTCTAATGATCACCAGCATCGACCTGGCTCTGATTCTGCTGCCTAAAATAACTGTTCATAATGAGTGAAGTAATTAGGAACAGCTGCCCTCCCCCTGCCCTGGGGCCAGCAGGTAGCTGCTGCCTTCTTATCCTCCCTCTCAGTGTGAATCCACCAAGCTGAAAGAATGTGTTGACCCTGTTCCCACACTGTCCTGCATTAGGGATTTTCCAAAACTTTTGTCACCCTGCTCAGCTAAAGAAAAGGGCTTCTTCATCTGAGCACATTTTTTTTTATAATTGCTAAGCTCTTTGTGGTTCCAGACAGCATACCTCCCAACGTATCTACTATGACTTTAGGATTCCTAATGTGTTCTCATTCCCCATCAGAGAAACTAGCCTCCCCTAGCTCCAGTATCTTTGCCAAGAAAACCCCAAATAGGATCAGTGAGAGTTAGATGTCACTGAAAAATGACTCAACAACAAAAACTTGGATAATAATAGCACTTACCTATTGGAGTTGTTTTAGGATTAAGTGAGAGAGTATTTGTAAAAAGCCTAGCACAGTGCTTGGTACTACTAGGTTGGTAATATATGCTTATTCCTTACCCTCTTGCCCAGGTTAGAAAGAGACCTTGAACCTTCTACCTGTTCCTGTTTCTGTGTTCTAAACACTTATATAGACTGAACCACTCACTGTCCCCCAAACACATTCAGTGCTTTCCCCACTTGTGTTCCTTTGCTCATTGTGTCCCATCATCTCCATCTGCAGAAATCTTACTTATCCCTGAAGATCCAGCTCATTTACCACCTCCTCCAGAAAGCCTTCTCTGGCCCTCCCAGTCAGACTAAACTGCTCTATCTTTGGTCACCACAAAGCACCTAGCTCCCATTTCTCTTAGTTGTGTATGTGGCATGGTGCTAAGGTGGGAACAACACTGGATTTGGGTCCTAACTCTGTCACTTACTGGCTCTGTGATATTTGTTGTTTCTTTACTTTTTTAACTTGTGATATAGAGACAGCAATCTTTGTACTACTTATTTCATAGACTTGTTACAAGTAACTATGTAAACCTTTGAATGAGATATAAATTTGAGCTGACTTGCTTGTTGTGTGACCTTGGATAAGTCACATAACACCTCTTTGATTCTCAGTTTCCTCACTGGTATAATTAAGGGTTTTGGGGGTTTTTTTGGTTTTCTTTTTTTCTTTATTTTTAGTTTTCAACATCCACTTTTATAAGATTTTGAGTTTCAAATTTTCCCCCCTCCCTCCTCTCCCCCCTTCCCCAGGATGGCCTGCAATCTGATACAAGTCATACATGTATAATCATATTAAGCAGACTTCCGCATTAGTTATGTTGTGAAAGAAAAATCAGAACAAAAGGGAAAAACCATGAGGAAGAGAAAACAAACCAAAAAAAAGAGAGAAAATAACACGCTTCCATCTGCATTCAGACTTTATAAATCTTTCTCTGATGTAGGTAGCATTTTCCATTCTGAGTAATTAAGGGGTTTTTAATTCAATGATCTCTAAGGTCCTTTACAACTCTAAATCCTATGGATGTTTATTGATGTTTAAGTACATAATAAAAAATTAAAAAATAAATCTTACAAACCTTCTGTTTTGTATTATAGTTATTTCCCTATATGTCAAAACCCAATACCCACTAGACCTATAGACAAGGGGACAGGGATTATATCTTGTTTGTCTTTTTTCTAGCTCATAGCACAATGCTCTACAAATGGTAGATTCTTAATCTCCCTAGCTGATAGAACCCTCTCACTTTTCAAATTAAATTATATTTACTTATCTGTTTACTTGTTTTTCCCAATAGAATGTAAGCATCTTGAGGGCAGGGAATATTTTTGTATATGGATCTAGAATAATGCCTTTGTCACCATACATTAAACAAAATTTCTTGCCTAAAATCCCAGAACCTTCCCTGAGAAGGGGGAACTAGATTTCTAATCCAAGCAGTTTGAGAATAGCTTGAGAACTTTCTTCTTCTTCTCCTTCATCTTCTCCTTCTCCTTCTTCTTCTCCTCCTCCTCCTTCTCCTCCTCCTCCTCCTCCTCCTCCTCCTCCTTCTTCTTCTTCTTCTTCTTCTTCTTCTTCTTCTTCTTCTTCTTTTTCTTCTTCTTCTTCCTTCTTCTTCCCTCTTCTTCCCTCTTCTTTCTTCTTTATTTGAATACAAGACCTCAGTATCTTGCCCAGTCTGGAAGTACAGCAGTTGTTCAAAAATTGATCCCATTACTGACAGGCTTGAGGGGCTTCAACCTGGACTAGTTTGCTCCTGCTTAAGCAATTTGGACCTAGAACACAATAGATGCTTAATAAATGTTTATTGGTTGATTGTTTTATGTCAATGATCTAAAACCCTGGGGCATTCCTGGGTAACTATGCACTGTGTCATGAGACCACTAATACTCCTTTGGCAAGTGTTTTCCTGTAAAGTGGGGTAAAATTTTCATATTCCGTCCTTATTGGGCCTTACTCAGGGAGGAATTATTGAATATTTAACAACCAGTACACTGGAAAAAACCAAACAAACCTCAGGATACACTTTTAAGTTTTATATACATTATTAACATTTTCCCTAGAATTTTTAAAAGTCTACATAATGATGTAGATGATGAACAAAACAATAAAACAAGACCTGGTTTTAGTATTTGCTGATTTCTGAGGGGGTAAATGCTCACACTAAAAATTTAACAATGGGCTCTCCTAAGAGATTGAACGGGTTCCAACATATCTCCAACTTTATTGGAAGCAAACAGTATGTGTCAGAACACCCATAGGTAGTGAGGTGCACTGAAGACAATGACAAATGTTCTCTCCAAAAGCTGCTTGCTCATTTGGCCAGTTGATAAGCTTCTCAGGGTAATCTGGAGACTGTTGCATCCCGGAGGTGATATGTTTCCTGGCATAGACTTTCTTGGGCTTCAGGAAACATCTGTTTGCAGAAAGACTATGATTCTCCCTTCTCTGCTCTACCAAAAATGCTAAGGAGACATCTAAGCAACGAGGGCCTGGTAATGATAAGACTAAGCACTGGGTGGAATCTAAGTATTTTTGTCATTGTAGAAAATAGTACATTCATGATTGCTGGACTTAATGATAATTCACATTTATATGTGGTCCTTTAAGGTTTCCAAAGTTCATTTCTCACAATAACTTTGTAAAGTGGGTAGTATTTGAAGGTGACCAGGGAATATGTCCTCTGGTGGTTGTCACCCTTTCCCTTTGATGTCTTCTCATTTCTGGGTGGCCCCTCTGCCCCTCCCTTGGGAGATCTTGGATGTGCCATATAATGACCTCTTGCTTTTAGTATCACTGACTAGTCTGAATCTTTTGCCTTGGTCCCTAGATCCCCCAAACTCCTGTAATGTGCTAGCATGATTACTAGGGCAGGACTGTATTTTAGAACATCTCTTAGAGGTGGTCTCTTCCAGGAGACTGCAATGTGGTGTAAAGAACACTGAGTTGGGAATTGGTGCACCAGAGTTCTAGTCTCTACTTGGTCACTAGTCATATGTGTGCTCTAGTACAAGTCTCTTTCCCTCTGGGCCTTAGTTTATATGTAAAAGGAAGGAGTTGTACTGCATGAGTGTAAGGTCATGTCCAACTCCAGATTGTATGATCTTTGGGTTTCTTGGTACTGCTGATTCCTCATCAGTCAAAGGAATGAGGATGAAAGTCTTTTGTGGTGGAAAGAGTAGGTTTGAAGCCAGAAGATCCAGATTAGAATCCAGGCTCTGCCCATGACCTAGATGTGACCTTGAATATATTACTACTTTCAGGGTCTCAGTTTTCTCATGTGCAAAATAAACTAATTGGGCTAGATGGTTTCTAAGATGCCTCCTAGCATTAACATTTTCTCCATCTAAGGGACTGGAGACATTTGAAATTATTTATTTAGTGTTTTATTTTCCCCAATTAAAAACAATTTTTAACATTTGCTTTTAAAATTTTGAGTTTCAAATTCTCTCCCTCCCTCCTTACTCCATGCAGTGAGAAGGCAAGCATTTTGCTGCAGGTTTTATGTGCAGTCATGCAAAGCATATTTCTATATTAGTCATATTGTAAAAGAAAACAGGCAAAAAACTCAAGAAAAATGAAGGAAGTATAAAAAAAGTATGTTTCTATCTGTATTCAGACTCTGTCAGTTCTTTCTCTGGGAATAGACAGCATTTTTCATCATAAGTCTGGAGACATTTTAAAGGGCATTTAACTGAGGGTTCTGAAATATTAGTTACACATTTTAAATGCCCTTTCTACCCAAGGAAGCTTGGTTCTTTGAATGTCCCCAGACTAGAGTGGTCACACCCTCCTGTAGTCCTGGCTCGAGGTCCTAGCTCATTTCATTCCACAAGAACAGCTGCAATCTATTGTCTCATTCTTCCTAGTGAGTGCTTGGCTGTCAGGCTCCTGAAGTCTGAACTGGACTGCTAAAGTGCAGAATCACAGAACTTCAGAGCTAGAAGGGGCCTCCTTGGCTTTCTAGTCAAAGCCATACACTAAAGGATCTCACACTATAATGTACCTGATAAATAGTTATTCAGCCTCTGCCTAAATACCTCCAAGAAGGGAGAACCCAACACGTCTTGAGGCTGTTCATTCCACTTTTGGATGGCTCTAATTGCTTCCTTATGTCAATCCTCAATTTGCCTCCTGGTTCTACCCTCTGGATCAAAATAGAACAACTTTTCTTTTACATGACAACTCTTCAGACACTTGAAAGTTATTTTATCTCTGAATCTTTTCTTCTCTAGACTAAACACACTCAATTTCCTCAATCAATTCTCATATGACATGGACTCGAGGTCCTCCATCATCCTGGTTACTTTCCCAATATAGACACTGTCCAGCTTATTAATGTCTTTCTTTAACTGTGAGATTCCAGGATATAATAGAATACTCAAAAAAGAAGTCTGACTGGGGCAGAGTACAAATTATCACCTTCCATACATGAGTGTGAGATCCATGTCCAACTCCAAATTGCATGATCCTTTGGTTTCTTTGTATTGATGATTCCTCATCTGTCAAAGGAATGAGAATGAAGGATCACTTTCTATTACTGGAAGCTCTGCCCAATCATAATGGAGCCCAGAACTGCATTTTGGCTGCTGCACCATACTGTGGACTCATATTGACCTTGCACCAAAAATACTTAGATTCTACCCAGTGCTTGCATTGACCTTAAATCACCAGAACTTTTTCAGAGTAATTGCTCTGTCCATGCCTCCCTCATATTGCTGATCAATCAGCAAACATGTAATAAGTATCCACTATGTGCCAGACACTGTACTAAACACTGGCAATAAAAAAGGCAAAAGACAGTCCCTGACCTCAAGGGGCTTACAATCTCTTGGGGGTAGACAATGTGTAACCAAATATATATACAAAGCAAATCCAGAAGATTCTGGAAGTAACAGGGATTGGGGAAGGCTTCCTGTAGAAGGTGAGATTTTAGTTGGGACTTAAAAAAGCCAAGGAGGTCAGTATTCAGGATGAAGAAGGGAGAACATTCCAAGCATGAAGGACAGCCAGAGAAAATGCCCAGAGCTGAGAGATGAAGATGGAGATGTGTGTGAAACAGTCAGGAAGTCTGTGTCAATGGATCGAAGAGGATGTGTTGGAGAGTAAGGTAGAAAGGGGCTATGAAGGGCTTTCAATGCCAAATCGATCATTTTGTATTTGATCCTAGAGGCAATAGTGAGTTGCTGTCATTTACTGAGTAGGGGAGCAATGTGTGACATTATCAGACCTGTACTTAGGAAAATCATTTTAGAAAGTTAATGGAGGATAAATTGGAATGCGGAGACTTGAGACAGGTAGACCCACCAGTACTGCAGCAATGAGGTGATGAAGGCCTGTACCAGAGTGAGGGTAGCAACAGAAGAAAGGGATATGTTTGAGAGATGTGGCAAAGATGAAACTGACAGACTGTGGCAACAACTTGGAAATGGAGAAATGGTGAAGGATGGTGAGGACTGGAGGATCACTCCTTGGTTATGAACCTGAGGGACTGGGAGAATGGTGTTGCCATTCCAGGTGAGAGGATGCAGGGAATAAGATGATGAATTTTACTTTGGACATGTTGAGTTTAAGGTGTCGACTGGACTTCCAGTTTGAGGTGTCTGAAAAGCAGCTGAAAATGTGAGACTGGAGGTCAGCAGAGAGTCTGGGGCAGGATAGGCAGATAGGAGAATCCTTAGCACACAGTTGGTAACTAGATCTATGAGAGCAAATGAGATCACCAAGTGAAGTAGTATAGTGGGAGAAGAGAAGAGAGACTAAAGCAGAACACTGGGTTATAGGGCATGATCAGGAAGGGCAGCAAAGGAGATAGAGAAGAAGCAGTCAGAAGGCCAGGAGAGAGAAGTCTTGAAAAACTAAAGAGAAGAGGGTATCAAGGAGGAGAGAATGATCAATGGTGTCAAAGGTTGCAGAGAAGTCAAGGAAAGTGAGGACTAAGAAAGATCCATTGGATTTGGCAACTAAGAGATCATTAGTAACTTTGGAGAGAGCAGTTTTGGTGGAAAGATTGTAAGAGGTTAAGAAGGGAATGAGAGGAGAGAAAGTGGAGATGCCTAGTGTAAACAGTTTTTTTAAGGAGCTACAAAGGGCAGAAGAGATATAGGATAGTAGTTAATAGGGATGGAAGGATCAAGTAAGGGATTTTTTCAGGATACAGGAGACATGGGCATTTGTATAAGCAGAGAATCAGTAGAAAGGGAGAAACTGAAAATAAGTAAAAGAGTGGGGATGACAGAGGGGGAAATCCATTGGATGACATGAGATGGAATTGAATAATTTGGACAAGTAGAGGGGTTAACTTTGGTAAGGAGTAAGGTCACTTCATCATGTGAGATAAAGGAGAGGGAGGAGAAAATAGCAGAAGGCACCTGAGTGATAAAAATGAGGAAAAAGGGAGAAGAAAGAATTTTTAGCAAAAGATCTCAATTTTTTCTGTACAATATGAGGCAAAGTTCTCAGCTGAAAGAGTGGGAGGAGGGAGAATCATAGGAGGAGATTTGAGGAGAGATGAACAGTTTTTCAAGAGCTACTGGGAAGAGTGGGATTATAAATTCATAAAGGAGGTATAGTAGACTGCCTAGTGGCAGTGAAGGTTCAGTTGAGGTTGTGTGACATAAATTGATAGTGGACTGAGTCAGAACACTTGCCTGATTTTCTCCACCTTTTTTTCTGCACATGTGCAGGAGTAATGTTGGAAGTTTTCCAAGGATGAAGCTTGTCTGGGTGTAATTGGAAATATGATGAGGAAGCTGGGGAATCAAGAGAGGAGGATGGTACAGAACTGAGTTGGCTCACCAAGTGGTCAAGTTGGGGAGAAGAGGAGAGAGTGATTAACCTAGGGGATATGGCCTTCGAGAGAATTGAAGGTCATTATACAGATAAAGAATCTAATTTTGCAAAAGAAGGTTGAAGGAGAAGTAAAAGGCCAATAAATTATGGTTGGATAAGGGAAGTTTGGAACTCTTGAACATGAAGGTGGTACATTTGTGGGTAATGTTAACTTCAAGGGTATGATCATCTCTGCATATGGCTGAGAAGGGATGGGAAGTGAGTGGTTTGAGGAAAAGTCAATATGTATGCTGAAGTCACATAATATGAGTATAGGATTTAGAGAGAGAAAATTTGTGATCTAAGTATCAAATCTATGGAGGAATGAAGGGGAATGCCCCGGAGGTCTTTAGCTAATAACTACCAGGATTTTGATTGCATGATAGATAGAAATAGCATGAAACTCAAAAAAAGAGAGGCTGTTGAATGATGGAGGAAGAGAGAACCTGGAAGTAGCAATGGGGAGCAAGGAATTTTCCAACTCTCCTGACTCAACCAGTGAGCCAAGGAGCATAAGTAAAGGTACAGCCAGTACTAGACAGGATGGCTAGGGAGGCTGTGTCCTTGGGGGAAGCCACTTTTCAGTTAGAGTTAGTAGATGAAAGGAGCAGGAGAGGAAAAGATTTACGATTTAAGAAAAAGTTTGTTACCTATGGAACAGGAATTCCAGAGGTCAGAGTGGAAGGGTTGGGTGGAGCCAAGTTGAAATTTTGTGGTGAGAGGGGTGTGGAGTGGAGTTTGGATGATGATCTATAGGAATTCAAATTTACTGGGATGTGAAGGATGTGATCAGGTGTGAGAATGCTCATCACTGAGTTAAGAACACTACTCTTCTACCCTTAAAGGACAGGCACAGCAGAAAATAGGAGGCAGAGAGAGGATTGCTCCACTTTGCACCAGTTTCGTCATCTCAGTTGTGAGATTGGACTGGCAGCAATAGTTAGAAGCTGCCTTGCCCTGGCACACATATCAAACACAAGCTTTTCCTTGTGAAACTGTGTACAGTCACCTAGATATTTATCTTACAGAAGATGGCAGCCCCAAAGTCTGTGTAGAAGTTACATACAAAGAATTATTGTCTGGAAGGGTAGAACCATGGAATTTCCATTTGTTGGGGAGCAATTCAACTTCAATTTTTCCAAATACTCAGCATGTACAGGTTCATGGAACTGAAGAACTTTAATGGCATCTTCAACCTCTCTTCCTTCCTATGTTACAGAATTTGCCCCATCCTCCAATATTTCAGTGACAGTAAGAACATAAACATAGGTGGGATGCTTGTGGTCTTGATTCTTAGTTGACTGGTCCTCAGAAAGAGACATGGTGTATTTGCTCAGAGGGAAGTGGTTGCTTTGGGGCAGATAGGAGACACTTGGCCTTGTCCCTTTCAGCTTTCCCTTGGGGACATGCTGTGTCCAGCAGAAAATGGATATTATGCTGGTCAAGGTGATTTTTTTTAATACTCAAGTGTGACTTTACATTTATTCCTATTGAATATCACCCTATTAGATTTAGCCTAGTGCCCTAAATAATCAAGATCCCTTTGTATTCTGTGATTTAGTGTGTTAGCCATCCTTCCAGCTTGCTTCCTCTTCAAATCTGATAAGCATACCAATTATGCATTTATTCAAGTCATTGACAAAAATGTTCAATTGCCCAGGGTCAAGCATAGATCCTTGGGATACTCTACTAGAAACCTGCAGTCCCAATGACCATTTACAATGTTGCTTAACAACATCAAGTCTGGCCATCCAACTAGTTCTGAATACATCTGTATTAAATCTTTTTAAAAAATTGATTAATCAAATAAATTAAATTTTAAAATTTAAAGTATACTTTACTGATGTCTTTGTTTTTTATATCATGGAAATTTGCCCCCAGTATCCTTCTCCCTTCCCTCCCAGGGAGACATTCCATATAGCAGCTAATAGGTTTTAAGGCAAAAAAAAGGGAAGGAGAAAAAAAATCACCCAAATCAATCAATACATCAAAAAAAGTCTGATAAAACATACAATGTTCCATAACTGGGGACCTTCCACCTCAGAAAAGGAGTGGATTGGGGCATCTAATTTTATTATAGTCTGATTCATAGAATTCCATTTTCTTCACAAAGCAGAGGATGAAATACTTAATCAAAATCTTTGGCAAAATCTACACACATCAACTCCTGACAGAAAATTGATGGATGCAGGAGGAAGTGCATGTTTTTGGATGTGGTCAATATGGAAATTTGTTCTCCTTTAACTCTTCATATTTGTTGCAAGGGCTTTTTTTTTTGGATGAGAAACATTTTTCTTTTTCTGGGGGTGAAAAGTTGGAGAGAAAAATAAATGCTTGCTAATTAAAATAAAATTAATTTTAAAAAAATTAGGAAGCCATATCCATAGCATCCTTTTTATCTACCAGTCTAGTAAGCCTGTCAAAAAAAAAGAAATGGAGTTAGTTTGGCATGACTTGTTCTTAATGAAGTCACATTGGCCCCTGGTGATCACTGCTTCCTTTTTTGGATGTCACTTTTCATCTCTTTAGTGATCTGTCCTAGAATTTCTCCAGGAATCCACATCAAGTTTATTGGCCTACAGTTTGCAGACTCTGTTGTCTTTCCTTTGTCTTTCCTTTCCTTTCCATTTTCAAATGGGCACACTTGCTCTTCTCAAATCTTATGGTCTTTTTTCCATTTTGCATGATCTTTCAAATATCACTGACAATGTGATTAGTAATCACATCAGCTAGTTCTTTCAGGATCCAAGGATCCTGGCACGAGTTCATGGCACGAGTTGAATTCATCAAAGGTGGGTGATTGCTTTCTTACTGGCTCCTTACTTATCTGGGATATAGGTCTGTGCTCTGGGATTGTTTATTAAAATTTCTAGGCAGATCTGGGAATGGCTCCTCATTGAGTGCTCTTTCTCTATGTCACATAGTCTATGAAATGAGATTGTGTACCAGGGTGTCACGAGAATATAGTCTTGCTACTGACTTACCTTTACCTTCCTTTGTATCACACATTGTAATCACTTAATGGATGTTTGTTGATTGATTGATGAAGGGATGTTCCTGCCTGGAGTGACCCTGGATTAACTTTGTTAATGCTCACAACATTTGGAAATAGGTTCTCGGGAAACTTGAAGAAATCTACCCAATGATAATCATCACACGTTGACCATAGCATAGATGCAAGAATAAAAGAATCCCTTAAATTCATATAGCTTTCTATGGTTCCAAAACTTCCATTTACATAATTTCTCTTGCTCATCCAAAAAACCCAGTAAGATGGAACTGATATTGTCATCCTTGCCCCTACTCTTTAAAAAAATAATGGGGAAATTAGGATCCAGAAAGATGAACTTATTTGTTCACACAGCTATTAAGTGGCAGAGCCAGGACTCAGACCCTGAGTTTCTGACTTCAAGTTCATTACTCTTTCCATTGTAGCATGCCACCTCTGAGAGGCATGTGATAAGCTGTCTGCCAGGGAGCACAGTCACGTAGCCCAAAGTGCTGGATAAATGAACCTGCTCCCAGCCTCCTAATGAAATAATTTTCGCATCCAGCTGGTCATGCCCATCAGCCCTCCCCTAGAGAGTCTTTTATAGTGTTGAGGGTCAGGAGAGCAGTAAACCTCCTGTTTGGGTGATCATTAGAGACTGGTCCTGGTGAACAAGCTCAGCTGTATTATCCTGCCGGGTAGAGATTTTGTTAAAGGAAAATGTTTATAATATTAACAAATGATACCCTTGTGTGTGTGTGTGTGTGTGTGTGTGTGTGTGTGTGTGTGTATGTGTTGTGGGGGTGGGGGGCATTCAATCATAACTGAACACATGGAAATACTCAGATCATTTCCAGCCTGTATTTTTTCTTACCTCTAATCTCTCCTTTCTTCAACCTATCTTTCACACAGCTGGCAAACTGATTTTCCTAAAGAACAAATCTGACCATGTCACTATGCTACTCAATAAACTTTTGTAACTCCTTATTACCTCTAAGATAAATGATAAATGCTTCTTTTGGGCATTTAAAGCTGCTTATAACCTGCCCCAAACCTGTCCTTCCAATCTTATTGCACATCACTCTCCTCCATTTGTACCATGTTCTAGCCAAACTTCTTTTTGTGTTGTTCCTAATACATGGTGCACCATACCCTGCACTCCAGGCGCTGTGGCCCATACCTGGAATGCACTACCTCTTCACCTTGGTTTTTCAAAATTCCGTTTCTTTTAAGGCTCAGCTCAAGGTCAACTTTCTACATGAGAATTTTCCTGATCCTCTCACCCTTCAACTGCTAGTATCTCCCTTTCCATTCATTCACTTTGTATCTATGGAGTATATGTATGTGTATATATACACACATACATATATACGTATGTATGTATACACACATATACACATACACGTCAGATAGGTGGCACAGAAGATAGAATGCTGGGCCTGGAGTTGGATTCATCTTGGAGGAAGACTCATTTTCATGAGTTTAAATATGGCCTCAGACATTTATTAAGTGTGTGACCCTAGGCAAGTCACTTAACCATGTTTGCCTTAGTTTCTCCATCTGTCAAAGGAACTGGAGAAGGAAATGGTAAACTACTCCAGTATCTTTGCTATGAAAATCCCAAACAGGATCTCAAAGAGTCAGACATGACTGAAAAATGACTGAACAACATAGATGCATATTTAGAGTTTAATATGTGTACGTATGTATATAACAGTCCCAGCCTTCTATCTATCTATCTGTCTATCTATTTACCTACCTATCTACCTACCTACCTATCTATCTATCATCTATCTATCTATCTATCTATCTATCTATCTATCTATCTATCTATCTATCTACCTACCTATCTACCTACCTACCTATCTATCTATCATCTATCTATCTATCTATCTATCTATCTATCTATCTATCTATCTATCTATCTATCTATGTATCTATCTATGTATCTATGTATCTATCTATCTATCTATCTATCTATCTATCTATCTATCTATGCCTACATTAGGCATGAGATCTTAGCTCATTGTATTCCTCCTAAGAATATTAATTTTCTACTATTAGTTTAGCATTGGAAGTAGGGAATTGTGAATCAAGAGAATCTGGGCAGTAGCTGGAGTGTCAGGGAGCACTATAGAAAGACCGTGTTGAAGGCTCATCATGACTAGGAGAGCCATACTGATAGGAATAAAGAGTGAAGTACAAACTTGCCTGAAAGAAAAGTCGTAAGAACAATTCACTGTAATTTGGCGATAAGTGAGTTCAGCAATGTGAGTCATCTCCTCATCAGGCCAGATCACAACTTAGCCAAGTCTTCCCATCCTGGGTGAGTCTTTGTGCTTAAGTTCCTTCCTAAAGTCCCTTCACAGAGGACATGAGTTGTCCTGATCTATATCTTGCCACTGGACCCAGGCTGGTTCTGGGGGAGAGAATGTGGCTGGTGACTTTGTACAGCCCTCCCTCATTTAAATCCAATTCACTTGTAAGTCACGTCTTCACCTTCTTGATGTCATGGTCCCCTTTGAGAATGAAGGACAAACAATGATCTGTGAGTAATAGTAGCTGTCCCACTGGAGACCCAACTGATCAGTTCCGGTTGGGCAATGCAGCTGCTTCCTTCCTTCCTTCCTTCCTTCCTTCCTTCCTTCCTTCCTTCCTTCCTTCCTTCCTTCCTTCCTTCCTTCCTTCCTTCCTTCCTCCATCCACCTAGGGTATCATACCCTTACCT
Source organism: Notamacropus eugenii (assembly GCF_028372415.1). Classification (NCBI taxonomy): domain Eukaryota; kingdom Metazoa; phylum Chordata; class Mammalia; order Diprotodontia; family Macropodidae; genus Notamacropus; species Notamacropus eugenii. Next base: position 412,981,301 of record NC_092873.1, read on the forward strand.
GCAGGTGCTGTGCCCAAAGGAACATAAATTTTGATTGCTGAAACCTCGCAAGATATCTTGGGGTTTATGAGCTAGATTTCTTTTAAGGACCGTGCCTTAAACCCAAATCACTCTGGCTCTTATTGATTGGCCATAATAGGTCCCAGTCCAAGCCTCATTTGGTCATTGTTTGTTTGGGCTCTGGTGGCTCAGAATGAGTGTGAATAGCAGTTGTTTCTGTTTTGGCCAGAAACCCAGAGAGTCTTCACCTCCTAGATTGATATATATATATTTTTAACTAGGCCATTCTTTTCCTCATTTCTTACCTATCCTTAATCACTGTTGCCCCAGTCAAACTGAGACATGTTAAAAACCTTAGCTTAAAAAGACCAAGGTCTCCCATTGCATCCAGGCACCATCTCCAGTTGTCCTGATCTATATCTGGTCACTGGACCCAGATGGCTCTGGAGGAGAAAGTGAGACTGGTGACTTTGCACAGCCCTCCCTCATTTAAATCCAATTCACTTGCAAATCATGACATCACCTTGCTGATGTCATGGTTCTCTTTAAGAACAAAGAATAAACAATGAATGAGCAATCACTGAAGACATACCTAACTTGCCACAAGGCTCTGTCCTTTAGATCTTTTACTTTTTGTAATAGTGACTGGTACAGTATCTGGGTTGTCCATCTATTATTATCATTAGTGATAATAATAGTAACAATAGCTAGCATTTCTATAGTACCTACTGTGTGCTAGGCATTATTCTAAGTGCTTTACAAATATTATGCTCACAAGAACCCTGGGAGACAGACATTATTACCACATTTTACAGTTGAGGAAATTGAGGCAAATAGAGACCAAGTGACATAGGTCACATATCTGAGGCCAGCTTTAAGCTTAGGTCTTCCTGACTCCAGGTCGAGTGCTCTATCTACTGTCCCTTTCTTTGGCTATGTGACCAATCTGACTCCTTTTTCAAGCATGGAAGTCTTTGATGATACCTTTTGCCATCAATTATTGTGTGTTGCAGCCTATCTAGATCCACAATGAGTCTTCTTGTTGCTGGTTTTGTCCTTTGCTACTGTGTTCTTCTGAGATCTTTGTGTTGCATAATTTCCAGCCAAATAAGACCTCAAGGAGAACGGTGATATTAAGGAGATGGACTCCTCTGTCAGGAAGCAGCTGGAGATCACTGCAGTTTCCCAAATGGGATTCAGTTCAGTTTCCTCCTCATTCAGTTTTGGGTTTCTCTTAAAATGTAATAGGAATAGATACTGAGTCCTGAATTCAGGTTAAAAAAAATTCATTAAAAGTAGTGTAGTACATCCAGAGAAAGAACTATGGAGGCTGAATGCAGATCAAAGCATGCTATTTTCACTTTTTAGAACATTTTTTTCTTTCTCATGGTTTTTCCCTTTTGTTCTGATTCTCCCTTCATAACATGACTAAAGTGGAAATATGCTTAACGTGATTGTACACATATAACCTGTATCAGAGCGCTTGCTATCTTGGGAAGGGAGGGAGAAACACTTGGAACTCAAAATTTATGAAAATGAATGTTGAAAACTGTCTTTAGAAGTAATTGGAAAAAATGCTTCAAGGAGAAAAGTAATGTAGTAGACAGATCATTGAATTTGGAGTCAGGAAGACTGAATTTGAATATTGCCTCAGATGCTGGGGAATCCTGGCTAATCACCTCACCTCTTTGGGCTTCAGATTCTCACATGTAAAATGGGGGCAGGGCTCAGATTCTATATCTAAAATTCCTTCCAGTTCTAACTCTATGATCCCATTGTCCTAGAATAGCATGGGACTGGACAATGAAAGCCTCATTTTCATTGTTTACTTTGAGTGAAGAAAAACAACTTTTCATTGGCTGTTCAGATAGAACCAAATTTAAAAGATACCAGTTAGCTAAAGTACTTATTTATTAACTATAAATATTATAAAGTATTTATTAATTAAAATATTTATTTAAAGTATCTCTCTTTCCTGCCTGGTTGCATTTGAGTGAAAAGAATAAGGGTTACTGCAAACCTCTGAGGAGGATCACTAGAAGCCTTGTGTTGGCATGAAGCTATGAACACTATGGTTTTTTTTCCTATTCTTTCCTGTGTTAGTTGAAGAAATATTGAAAACAGAATGGATTAGGCCATGACTTTCTGAGGTTGTAAAGGTCAGAAGACTGAGGTGCCAGAAATCAAGCAACAGGAATCCATGCCAGAATTATACACAATTGAGCCTGGTAAGGATTGAATACTGCAATGACCTTGATCCAACCCAGCAACGGATCAAGACTAAACCATTAGTTTCTACTAGAAACTCAGTGACTGCCCATAGGCATTCAGAAGTGAACTTGGTGGTAAAAGTATTTTTCAGTAACTTCTTGAAGTTTGAGTCCATTCTTCCCAGGAACCAAATTGGCATGACAGTGAATATGCCCCCAGGTTTTGGGAAGATGTGCTTGTATTTCTCTTCTGACTTTTTCTTCTCAGTAAAGATCTCTTCATAAAATCTAATTGGTAATCATTAATTAAATGATACCAAGCTGCTAACCATTGGGGATTGATATTGATATGCTGGTAAATATTCAGAAAAATTGTACACATAGCACACCTTTAAGTTTAGTCTACATTATTAATATTTTCTCCATTTCTTTCTTAAGTCTTAATAATCAACAAACTAGCAAATCAAGGTCTGATTTTTAACGCTTGTCTATTTCTGAGGTGTACATAAATATTCACACTGAAAATTTAATAATCAGCTCCCTTGAGCTGCTTTGTACTGGCTCCTTCACACCACTGCTTGTAATATCTATTTCATAAGGTTGGTGTAAGGCTCAAATGAGATAATGTATACACACTAAATGGTTTGCAGACTTTAAAGAGTAATGCAAATATTAGCCATCATTATGTATGTTGGTCAGGAAGGACTAGATGGACCTTGAGGTCTCTTTTAATTCTTTTATCCTGAAGTTCTTTTCATCTATAGAATGGGCATCCTGGTGAGGGAATAAGTTCCTTTTCACTGAACACACTCAAGTGGAGGCTGGATAATCATCAATCAAAGGAGTTAGAGTGGGTGGCCCCCAAGATCTTTTCCAACTCTGAAATTCGATGACTCTAGCATCTCTAGGGTCACCTTTGTTGAATTTGTGAAGAGGGTGGATTTTCTCTTTGGGAACCAAAGTTGTGAGTGAGTGGCAGACCCATATAATCACTGTTGCAGATGACTAGGCAATGACTCAGATTGCAGAAGGCGATAGCCTTGGCATAGAGAAATGCATCAGTTGTGGTTTGTCCTTCATTTTTGAAGAGGACTGGCAACATCGCAGGTATATGTATTTAAATGAGGCAAAGTTACACAAAGACGTCAACCTTGCTCTCTCTTCCAGGGTCATTGAAGTCTATTGGTATGACAAAAGTTGGGACAACTGGCCGCTGAGTGGATGATCTTGGTGTCTTAGATGTCTAAAAGAGCTCTAAGTGCTCCTCAGTGTCTACTTCAGCCACCTTTATGGTGGTTGGAACATTTGTTCTCTTCTACTCATTCTGCCAGGCAAAGTCTTCACATAGTTGAGTTAGACATCCCTCTAATTCACCACTGAGTTTGACTCCTGTTGATTACTTTCAGCCTATCTGCTGAGATGGTATAGGGTTACCAGGGTATAGCTGCTGTGCATGCCACTGCTTTTTGGAGCCACAGGTGAGAACTGAGTGCCAAAGGTGGATGAGCAGCCCTGAAAAGGGCTTGGCAAGCCCTCAGACCAGAGGTGCCAGTCTTCCCTGAAGGCTCCATACACTTCTCTAGTAAGCTAGATCAAAAGATAAAGTGTGTGGAGTGGAGGCAAATCAACGGTGACTATGAGAGAAGGTTTTTTTTTTCTTTCTGAGTAGCAGAATCATCTCTCTCCTTACAGTAATAATTGATATCTATTTGTATTCCTTTAGAGTCTTTCATCTTGTGGTCTGATAGCCCTTGACAAAGGGGAGAGGAGAGGTGAGGGTGCACTAATAATCCACATTATCTTTGAAATGCTGACCAAGAGATCCTAACCATTTGACTTGGCCAGATGAATATTGGCAAAGTGGGAGGGAAGAATGAGCTTCCTTTAATTAGAGTCTGAGGTATATGCACTCATCTTAATGCCTAGACTGGCTGAATGATCTCATCAGATGAAGGCAGCTAGGTGGTGAAGTGAACAGAATACTGATTGCCAAGTCAGGAAGATCTGAGTTCAGATTTGATCTCTCATACTTCCTAGCTGTGTGTCCCTGATCAAGTCACTTAACCTCATTCAGTCTCTCAAAGTTAGTCCCTTCCATTTAAGATTATCCCTATTCATCTATATTCATGCATTTATATATTTGTAGATAAATATATCTATGTTTACATGTGTATATTTATGCAAAGTTTTTTCTTGCTGTCTCTCTGTATTGTTAGTTTCTTAATATCAAGGATTGTGTGTAGTTTTTTTTTTTCCTGCAGAGTTTACCACAGTGCCTGGCCTATAGTAAGTACTTAATAAATTCTTGTTCTGAAATCTTGACTCGGTTTCCTCATCTGTAATATAGTTGCAGTAATTGCACCTGCTTCACAGAGTTGTGAGGATCAAATGAAAAAACATGTAAAATTCTCTCAGCCCTTGGAGCCCTATATACATGTCGTTGCTGTTGTTATTAATATTTTGCATCATGGGCAGATACTGATGTTAAAGAAATGGGCTTTTGTGGAAAGAAGCAATGTCAGAACATCAAAAAACTACTAGTTATCCTACAGACCAACTGGCAAATATCACAGGACCCATGGCAGTCCCTGGATATCCTTCTCAGTTAGAGATGGAGTTCTTTTTAGATTTGACTCCATTGCTACAGAGTAGGATGGTCAATTGCCTTCTTCTTTCTGAGCAGGATACTGCTTTCTGGACAACCTTTCAACCAAGAAGTATGAGGTCATCCCAGATAGAAGAGACTATCTCTGATGAACTTTCAAGGAATGTAGCAGATGAAATTCCCTGGGCCAAATTGTTATCGACTGCTCTTGAATCTACCATCTGGGCAGTAGCAGATCCTTTGGCTTCTTATGCCTTGGTATACTCACCTTCTTATCCACACTGGACCGAAGACAAAATACATATAAGACCCACTCTAGTCATCTTCCTACTGGGCCAGGAAGAATTGCTGTCATGGCCATAATTATATTCAAGCCCACTGTTAAGTGGGCTGAATGGGTGGAGTGTGGATCACATGATACCACCGTGAAATGATGCTGCCTCTTGATGGCCCTTTATGGGAATCAGTCATATTTCAAAGCAGCAAATATTCACCATTTCTCAATATTCTGCTCCCTTTTCCCAACCCTGCCTTATATATTTCACTTTGGCTTAAACAAACAAACATTTAGTAAACTCTCATAATGTACCAGTGCTGTGCTAAATAAATATTATCCCACTTGATCTGTACAACAATGCTGGGAGGTAGATGCTACTATTATTTTCCCCATTTTACAGTAGAGGAAATTGAGGCAGACAGTGGTTAAATGACTTGCCCGGGATCCCATATACCTAGAAAGTTGTGACGCCAGATTTAAACTCACATCTTCCTAGCTCCAAGTCCAAGGCGCTATTTGATGTGCTACCTAACTGCCTCTGATTTCTTTTGAGCTTTTGAACCACTGCTACTTAAATTCTACTAAGTATTCCCTCCTAGCTCTTGGATATGGTGACTTGATGACTAGTGAATTCTCATCTTTTACCTGTAGATTGCATCTCACAATCTCATAGATTTAGAGCTGAAAAGAAGCTTAGAAATTATCAAGTAAAACTTCCTCATTTTATTTTTTAATCCTCTCCAGTCACCCCCAAATTAGAATAAGAGGAATTTAAAACTCTGCTTCAAACCTGTATAGTCAAGTGAAATAAGTTTCCACATTGACTGTGTCCAAAAAAAAAAATCTAATTTTGCTCTCTGAGTCCTTTACCTCTCTGTTAGGAGGTGGGTAACACATTTTCTCATTAGTCCTCTAGAATCATGGTTTGTCTTTACACTAATAAGAATTCCTAAGTTTTTCAATGTTCTTTTTCTATACCATATTATTGTCATTGTATAAATTGTTCTCCTGGTTCTATTTATTTCACTTTACATCAGTACATGTCACCAGGTTTCTCTGGAACCACCCCTTTCCTGATGTCTTATGGAATAATAGTATCCCAACACATTTATATACCATAGCCAGGTCAGTTATTTCTAGTTGATGGGCACTCCTTCAGATTTCCATTTTCTGCTACCTCAAAACAGAACTACTAATATTTATGTACAACCCGAGTTAGAATGTGTTTTACTTATGACTGTTGTCATTGTTTGAGCTTAGTTTTGGAAGAGGACCGTGCTTATGACTAATCCTTCCTTTTAATTCCCCTCCCCCTTTCTCCCTCTTCCCTCCTGTTTCCCTTTCGAGCAAAATGCATTTTAATATTCAACTCTATGAGCGTGTGTGTGTGCGTGTGTGCGTGTATATTCTTCTCTCCTTTCAACATTCAAATGAGAGTGAATTTCAAGTGTCAGCCATTCCTTCTACCTACTACTCCTTGTTTCCATAGATGTTGGTCTGCTTGTGCACTATGATTATGTGAGATATTTTCCTCTAATCTTCCTTTCTCTTCCTCCCATGTTGTATTTTCCTTTCTCTTTCCATTCCCCTCTTTAAAAATCAAGACATGGAACCATTTGTCTAATTAGACTTACTCTATAACTCCAGTGATGATAGAGTTAAGAGTCATCTCATATGTGAATATAAACAATCCTGATTGTTCATTCAGGTTTGTCTTTTTATGTTTCTCTTAACTCTTGTGTTTGAACTTTAAAGTTTCTATGAAGCTCGAGTCTTTTCTTCAGGAGTGTTTGGAATCCCTCTGTTTCATTTAAAGTTAACTCCCCCCTCCCCACAGGCTTATACTCAGTTTTACTTCACAAATTACACTTGACAAATTACCCCTATATCCTTTACCTTATGGATTATTGTATTAAATTGTGTATGGTCCTGACTGTGACTTCTTGGTATTTGAATTCATTTTTTCTGACTGCATATGACATTTTTTTTTGACTTGGAAACTCTGAGTTTTGGCTATAATGTCCCTGAGAGTTTTCATTTTGAAACCCTCTTATAGATGAGGAAACTGAGGCTCAGACAGTGAAAGTGACTTGCTAGTCCAGACAGGACAGCTAGTAAGTGAACAGGGCAGGATTCAAATCCAGGTCTTCTTGACTCCAAATTCAGTGCTCTATCAACTACTCATGGTAGATCTACCTTCTCTTTTGATTTGGTCTTCTGAAATTCAATTTGTAGCCCTTTATAGCCCTTTCTCACAAATCTTCTGAGCTTGAAAGGATTTTAACAGTGATGAAGCCCAACACTCAAATGAAAAAACTAAGACGCAGTAAGGTTAAATGTCTTGCCGAGACAGCTAGTAAGTGTCTGAGGCAGGGTTGAAACCCAGCTTTCTATGATTTTAGGTAGAGACTAGATGGGGAAGAAAAACATCACAGGCATGATGGACACAGTTTGTATGGAAACATGACTGAATAGTGTCACAAAAATCCAGTGAGGAGGGAGTTTCTGGAATGCGAATTCCTAATCTGACATCCATGGACCCCCCAGGGGATTGGTGGATACATTATAGGAGGTTCACAAATTTGGATAGGAAAAAATTATATTTTTATTTTTTTTTTACAATGATTGGTTTTCTTTGAAATCCTATTTATTTCATTTTATGCATTTGAAAACATGATTGTGAGAAAGGGTCCTTAGACTTTACTCATGCCTCAAACACTCATTAGTTGTATGAACCTGGGCAAGTCATTTAACCCCTGTTGTTTCAGTTTCTTCATCTGGGGATAGATAGCATTACACCTTATCTTCTTATGAGAATCAAATGAGATTAAAAATTGTAAAATGCTTAGCAGAGTGCGTGGCACATAGTAAGGGCTATATAAATGTTAATTATCATCATCATCCTCATCGTTATCATCATCACCACTAGACTCCCCAAGAGTTTTGTGACGCAAAAAGATGAAGAACTCTGTCTAGAAGAAAGAGGAGGTCACATCTGTAAAATGAGGCAGAGAGGTTAAGAAGGATGACGACTGAAAAACAGCCATTGGATTTCTCAATGAAAAGATCCTTGGTAACTCTGTAGAGCAATTAAGATTGGGCGGTGAGAACAAAGCCAGGTTGTAAGGAGTTGAGAAGTGAATGAGAAGTGAGAAAAAAGGAGGCAAGGAATGGAGGGAAACTCTCACAACATGTATCATCCAATCAGCATCATACGCTGATAAAATTGCATCTCACATAAGTCGTTCCCGACCCCCACCCCAGAAGAGTAGATCTACTAGAATTAGGAGGAGGGAGAGTGTCTTGAGAACCAGTCACAACAAATGAAAGTCTACCCTCATTTACGTTCAGCCTGGTAGAAATGCAGATTTGTCCTTTAACAGTTTTGGAGAATGAACAATGTGCTATGTGGTCTCTATACTAGATCTCCTGACATGAAAGGAATCAGAGGAAGGCTCATTCAATGCAAAGCCTGTGGAAAGATATGAAAAAGAAGGACTCAGGGTGCGAAGATGCAGAGGCGTGGTTAGATGTTGTGGGGGAGCAGCAGAGAACAGCAGGAGGCTATGACTGACAGGGCAGATGCTTCAGTACTGGGCTGGTTCCCGCCTGCCTTGATCACCACTTTTTTTTCTCACATAACAGCATCATTTTTCCCCCTCTCTTCTTATACATTCATGATTTTATCTCCATAAATTTCCTTAAGCTGGAACATCAAATTGCATCAGAGTCTTTTCTGCAATGCATTATCCCCCTAATTTATAATGCAGCTTTAAATGATGGAGGCTCACTGGCCATAAATCACAGGTTATTCCTGGCTTATACCCTAATGAATATGGAGCAAGGAAAAGAGAAAGGAGAACAGCCCTATGGTGCGCCTCACATCTGCTCCCTCTGGATGCATGCCCCTGAAGCAAATCCATTTTAACTAAATCTACCCGCCCTGGGGGTTTTGCATCTTCACATTTCTCCCAAGTAAAATTTCAGGTATAAATCCTGTTTCTCTCCTAAATTACCTTGGTTTCATTCTTCTGTCCTTGTACTTATTTACACATTGATTCAGTAAGCATGTATCAAGTGCCTGTTGGGTCTTAAATTAGTTTGGATCTACATCTCAAGAAAGAGAAATACAGTTGCATAATAGCTTAGAGCTAAGTCTAGGGGTTTATTGACAAACATACAAACCATCAAGGTTGCACAGAGAAAGGATACATAGATTCCAGGTGTCAACCAGCTCTGCCGGCCATCCAATTCTCAAATGACTATTCTGGCCCCCGCAATGGGGGCCAACATTCTCATCTGGTAGGTCCAGACAACCTTCCTCTATTCAGAATACTGCCTAGGGCTGAACTGCCCCAGAGGTTGGTGGTTATAGTGGTAACATATTCCAGAGGACAAAGATAGGCTACAACATTTTTCAAATGTGTGTATACATATATGTATATGTGTGTATACACATATAAGCATACATGTATATGTACATATATCTTTATGTACATATACATATGTGTATATAATATATACAAACCCACGCATACATGTGTGTATATGTATGTAGATATGTATCTCTCTCTCTCTGTAATATACATCCTAAGCAACTTTGGACTTCACCAATCTCAAACAAGTTAGAGAAAGATGCTTTTGGGAGTTGGAAAAATTCCTTTGATGTCAGTGGGTGGGAAGGGGTGGGGAGGGGGAAGGTCTACACTTGTGGATCCCTAAGACATTCTTTTTGTATCTATGTGTCTCCCCCTCAACCGCCCCCCCCCCCACCCCCTGCTGAGGGAGGATGTATAGTCTGAAGGAGACTGCATCAGGTGATTTGCTTTGGAGCAGATGTTGAGGTGGGGAAGAAGGATATCACAGAAATATAAGACAGAGTCCCTTGCCATTAGAGTTGGTTTTAAATATAGGCTGGCAGGCAGCTGTCCATATGGGCTGATTTGAGGAGTACCCAAGAGATTTCTTGCCCTCCCCTCCAAAGACTTCTTTATCTTTTGCTCTGGCACAATGCCTCAAATTTCCACCATTAATCAGATATACTCTGTTCCCCTTCTCCCCCACCTTTTTGGGGTTAAATCCTTGCTTCTAGAGGTCCTCTGGTAATTACATGTATGATAATTGAGAGGAGTAACTCTAAGCTGCTGTGACTATTGTTATAACTCATGTTTATATGTATAAGCCTTCATAGTTTGGGAAACATTTTCTTCATAGGGAACAGGTCCATGAAATAATGCAAATATCTCATCATTCAGGGTTAAAATCCCTCACTCAGATGCTTATTACCTGTGTGACCATGGGTAAACCACATAATATTCCTGGATTTTGGTTTCCTCAGTTCTAAAATTAAGAGGTTGGACTAGACCAACTAGAACAAGTTCTGTGAAGTTTGCATTCAGTCAAAGGGCTGCACTTGAGGACCTAGAGGGCCACATGTGGCCTTGAGTCCACAGGTTCTGATATTTGAATCCAAGTTTTTCCTAACTTCAGACCCAAAACTCTGTCTACTGTGCCTCCTAGTTCTGCGTAATTTGGCCCATCATTTTAATCTATCTAGATCTTTTTCAGATTATCATCCCATTCTTTGAAACATGAATTTAGAGCTGCAAGGGACTATAGAAGTCCCCTGGTCCAATCCATCATTTTAAAGATGAGGAGACTTGAGACCATATCCTTAATGTTATCTAATCCTCCAGCCTTTATATTATTTGCAAATCTGAGAAGCATGCAGTCTGTGTGTGTTCATCCTGTCCCTGATAAAAATGTTAAACAGCACAGAGGTATGAACAGATGCCCAAGCACGTCTTTAGAGATCCCACCCTCACTCCCAAACCGAAATTGACCCATTACTGAATATTCTGTGCATGTTTGAATATTTAGCAACATCTGAGTCAGCTTAACTGCTATATTAGCTAATCCAGGTCTTTTCATCTTGTCCATAAGACTTTCAAGAGAGACTTTGTTAAATTCTTTGTCAAAATCTAAGCAAGCTATGTTTATGAAATTCACCTGATCAACCAGTCTCATATCAAAAAATGAACCAAGGCTAGTCTGGCATGACCTTTTCTTTTCTTTTTTCATTTTTCATAAATATTTACTTATATTTAGTTTTGAACATTCACTTCCATAAGATTTTGAGTTTTCAATTTTCTCCCCTTCCCTCCCTTTGCCCTCCCCAAGATGGTGTGTAATCTGACATAGGTTCTACATATACACTCATTTTCAATATATTTTCATATTAGTCGTGTTGTAAAGTATTAGACCCAATGGGAGGAACCATGAAAAAGAGGAAATAAAGCAAAAGAAAAAAAGAGAGCAAATAGTCTGCTTGGATCTGCATTCAGACTCCATAGTCTTTCTCTGGATGTGGATGGCATTTTCCATCCTGAGTCTTTTGGAGTTGTCTTAGATCCTTGCATTGCTGAGAAGAGCCAGGTCTAGGAGTGTTAGTCCTCTCACACTGTGGCTGTTTCTGTGTACAGTGTTCCCCTGGTTCCGCTCACTTCACTCAGCAACAATTCATATGAGTTTTTCCAGGTTTTCTGAAGTGGCATGACCTTTTCTTGATCAAATAATATTCAACCCATCGTTCACACCTCCTCTTTGTACTATAGGTGCTCAAAGAATTTAATGTTTTCTAAAATTTTGCCAGGAATATAATCAAAGTTTCCAAACTTCATTCTCATGTAGGTCAACATTTGTTTTTCTGCAGTACTCTGGTTCCTTGTTCACTTGCCGCAATGTTGTTTTTTTTTTAAATTATTTCTCTGCTCTGACACCTTCCCCATAATAAACATTTCCACATACAAATATCCATTCTGTTCAGCTCACTTATCATGATCTTTCAAAGACAATAGCTAAGCAATAGTTTCTACTTGTTCTTTCAGTATCCTGGGATGCAGTTTGTACAGGCTTAGTGATGTGAACCCATCAAGGGCCACCAGGTCCTCCCTCACTATTTCTTAGCTTATCTTGGATTTCAACTCCTTATTAACCATTTTCCATCCTGTCCTTTTCAATCCAAAGGTTATTCTCCTTGCCAGTGAAAAACAAAACAAAATCAGAGTTGAATAGTGTCACCTGTTCCCTGTGGCACATTTTCATCCTAATACTGCAATCCTGTCCCCTTTTTGGATTTTTTTCCCAGCATAGCTAACAGAATCCGGTTTTCCTTAGCAACCTCACTTAGCTCGTTCTAAGCTCAGCACTTTAGACCCTATTCTAATAACATTTGAAACTCTTTCATTTTGAATTAATTGTTTTCATTTGCCATGTAAACTCAAACAGATCTTCAGTCTTATTGATGTAAGTCTGGGATTCTTGACCCACATTCTGTGAACTTGTGCATGAGTGTGGTCTTAATATTTTTACGACTGTACAAGGTGGCCCAAAAATCTCAGTGCAGTATTAAGCTTCAGTAGCTTGAAAACTTTAAGATTTAGTAACTTAATATAAAGGCTTCTGGGACACCCCATATTTCAATATTCTTGGTTCCCTTTGCAATTCTACTTATTTATTTAAATATTTTGAGACAGGATCCATATTCATCAGACTTTCAAATGTGTCATGGCACAAAAAAAGGTTAAGGATTACTGTCTTTTGTCTATGTCCTCTCATTAGTTTTACTTTTGACTTTTAAAAGTCAAAGTGGATGATCTTATACATCTAATCGTTTTAGCCACATACCCCCCTCCTTTTGTCTTTCTGGAATCACTTGTATTTGCATCATCAGTGAGAAGTACTGTCAGAGTTTCTTACTCTTACTTTCTCAGAAGGCTTTGAAATTTGTTTCCCTAAATCTAGGGTACATGTCAGATTATGAGATTTTCTTCTCCTCTAGCATGAATTCTAAGAGGGGGTGAGGACTTCTTCCCAAGGTTCTCACAGTATCTGTTTCAGCAATCACTTTCTCCTTGTTGATTCGATCTTGGTCCAGAAGAGCATTTCCCTTTGTTGTTCCTTATACTGTTTGAAGAAAGAAATTATCATTAAGGAAAGCCAGAAATTACTAATGCATTGTTGGTGGAGTTCTGAACTTAATCAACCATTCTCTATAGCAATAATTGAACTGTGCATAACCTTTGGTCCAGCAATACCACTACCACATCTGTATCCCAAAGAGAGTTTTTAAAAGGGAAAAGGAATTATTTATACAAAAATATTTATAGCAACTGCTTTTGTGGTGGCAAATAATTGGAAATTGAAGGGATGGCCATCCTTTGGGCAATGGCTAAACAAGTTGTAGTATATGAATGTAATAGAATACTGTTGTACTATAAGAAATGACAAGCAGGGTGATTTCAGAAAAACCTGAAAAGATTTACATGAACTGATGCAAATTTAAGTGAGCAGAAAGAGGAGAACATTGTATACAGTAACAGCAACTCTGTATGATGATCAACTATGAATAATTGCTCTTCTCAGCAATGCAATGATCCAAGACAATTCCAAAGGACTCATGATGGAAAATACTATCTAACTATAGAGAAAGAGCTGATGGAGTCTGAATGCAGATTGAAGCTTTCCATTTTCACTTTCTTTTTTCATGTTTTTTTCTTTTCTTCTGTTTGTTCTCCCACATTATGATTAATATGGAAACATGTTTTACATGAATGTACGTATATGACCTATATCAAATTGCTTACTGTCTTACAGAAGGAGGAGGGGAGTGAGGGAAAAAATTTAGAACTCAAAATTGAAAAACAAATGTTAAAAATTGTCTTTACATGTAATTGGAAAAAATAAAATGCTATTTTAAAAAAACAAAAGGAAAATCAGAAACTTAGAGGATGGGTTTTTGGCAGAGAGAGCAACAGCATATGTCTGGATAATTGAAAATCCCCACCACTACAACATCAGGCTTCTGGGCCAAATTTATGACCCATTTCCCAAACTTCTTGTCTATTTCCTCATTTTTTCTCCATGAGGTCTGGAGTAAACTGTACAATAGTATCATTTCTATGTCTCCCTCCATTGATCTTTAACAAAAAGCTTCCTTTTCTGGATCCTGGGTTTCCTCATATATATGGGGAATATGCACACACACACATGTGCTCATGCATGTACACATATACATACACATGCACATACACATGCATATATACACATAGAACTATATTCTTATTATCTTTATATTTATTTTAAAATTGTCGTTCAGCCGTGTCAGTTGTTTCTGACTCTTCGTGACCCCATTTGGGGTTTTCTTGGCAGAGATACTGAAATACTTTGCCATTTCCTTCTCCAGCTCATTTTACAGATGAGGAAACTGAGGTAACAGGGTTAAGTGACTTGCCCAGGGTCATATGTATGTATATATGTGTACGTACACACACAAACATATACATATGTATATATGTACTCTTATTATAAGTTAATCTGCTCCCCTGGCCTGGCACTTTATTCCTTTCTTTTGAATGAAGTATACCCTTCCAGAGTTATATTTCAGTCATGAATGCTGCCCCACCAATCTTAATAATATTTATGAGCCCAGTGCCTCTTTGTATTATGATTGATAGCTTACCTTGCTTATTGTTATTCAATGAATTAAATATCTGTTGATTTGATGGTTTCCTTTTAACAGATATTTATCAGGTACTTACCACGTATCTAGTGCTACACTAGGCAGTGATGAATTTTAATAGAGTTGGAGAGGTAGAAATGGCAGGAAATTTTCATGCACGGAATGCTCTCAGAACAAATACACTGAAAGTTGGGAGACACAATTGGAGACCCTTTGTAACCAAAGAGCACCAGACAGAGCAGGAAATGGATTCCTTGGACTGCTCAGAGGCAGCTTTTTCTTAAAGCCTGGTGCTAACATACCATGAACACCAAGCAAGTTCAGGCCTATGTCAAACATACAGGATGGAAAAAAAGACCAGGCTAATTCCAAACTTTAAGCTTCATCAAAGCAGCTAAGACATGCACCAGGAGTCTCTGTTGCCAATAGAACTGACTTCTCTTTAAGAAGGAAACTCTTCCACCCTGAAAGGAAGCTCTTCCAAGCTCAGTGGTCTCCATGTACAGATACTTGCTCCCTTCTCTGCCTTAAAGATCCTGCCCATGCTCCTTCAACTGGGATAGGAAGCCAGATGCAGTAGACACTTGGGGTCAGCTCTGCATATTGGCATATTAAGTACCCCCTTATATGGCATGATCTCAGGCAGAGGCAGCTGGGTGGTGTAGTGGTAGTCCTGGAGTCAGGAAGACCTGAGTTCAAATGTGACCTCAGACACTTAGTAGCTGTATGACTTTGAGCAAGTGCTTTAACTTCTGTTTGCCTCAGTTTCCTCATCTGTAAAATAAAGATAATAATAAACCTGCTCCCCAGGGTTGTTGTGAGGATCAAATGAGATAATAACTGTAAAGCCCTTAGCACGATGCCTGGCACATAGAAAACACTACATAAATGTTAGCTATTGGTTTTATTAATTAAGCATTATTAACTAGGTGCAGCATGGATAGAGTACTGAATCTGGAGTCAGAAAAACGTAAGTTCAAATCTGGCCTCAGTCACTGATTAGCTGGTGACCTTGGGCAAATAATTTGAAATGGGGATAATAATAATATTTCCCAGAGTTATTGAAAGGATAAAATGAGATCATATTTGTGAAGTACTTTGTAAATTTTAAGAGCTATGTAAATGATAAGTATTAGCTATCACATCAACCCTTCCATCCACTTGACCCCCAACACTTACCACCTTATGAGCTTGACTAAAATTCTCACCTCTTCTTTGGGAGAGATATTGAGAGATCCTGTTAAAATGTAAACATTATTCTTGTTCAGGGGTAGGAGAAGTGGGAGGAAGGAGGCACATTAAGACTTTATCAGCCATTACCACCCTAAGGCAAATTAGCTTATCAGATCAGCCATCAGGTAAGAGGGATGGAGACTGGAATGGCTTTGATTTTTCATTCACCTTCTAAACTGGAATTTAAGAATGATAATTAGTCATGCCCAAGCAAAAGACTTGTCCCACCAGTCAAAAGAAAAATGTAGCTGCTTGTTCCCTATTGCCCACCAGAGAGTAATGATAGACAGAGTAAGAAAGAGAAGTCGAAGGAAAAGTCCTATAATCTAAGCAGAGCGAAGAAGAAGCCATCATGGCAGGATCATTCATAACCCATTCTTTTATTTTTAAAACTTAATTTATTTTCAGTCAACTAGAATTTGTTTTCTTTTCCCTCCTCTGCCCACCTCCATTGAGAAAAAAGAAAAGAAAAAGGAAATCCTTTAACAAATATGAATAGCCAATCTAAACAAATATCTGCATTGGGCACATCCAGAAATCCATGTCTCCTGCACTGAGTCCATCACCTCTGTCCAGAAGAGGGTAGCATGGTTCATCACTGGTCCCCTGAAATTGTGATGGGTCATTTCATTAGTCAGGGTTCTCAAGTCTTTCAAAGTTGTTTTTCTTTACACTCTTCTTTTAATGAAATAAAAAATGAGATTATAATTGTTAAGTGCTGTATAACTGCTGGCTGTCGTTGTTCTTAAGTTTATTTCTTAGTTCTTTTCACTTAGCTCTCACTTCCAAGATTTCCCAGCGTTCTCTGAAGTCATCCCTTTCCTTACTTCTTATGACACAGTCAAATTCCATTATATTCATATGCTGTAATATGTTCACGCATTGAAGAATAGATGGTTATCTGCTTTGTTTCCAGGTCTTTGCCACTACAAAAAAAAGAGCTCGAATACATATTTTTGCATATATGCAACCCCATGCTTTTACAACTCCTGACCTGGAATTTGATTGAGACCATCACAGCCAAGGGGCAGAGAGAGGAGATCAGATTTAAGTAGTGGGTTCAGTAGTTGTCTGAGTATCTCTATGTCAGCCATAGCCATGATCACTATGCAGCTAGCCTATAAAGGCAGCTGGTGATACAGTGATAAGATCACTGTCCCTGAAGTCAAGAGCTCAAATACTTAGTAGCCAAGTGACCTTGACAACTCACTTAATCTCTGTCTGGCTCAGTTTCCTCGACTGTTACAATGAGGATAATAATAGCACCTATCTTGCAGGGTTGTTGTGAGCATCAAATGATAAAATAAAAATCCTTTAGTTTGTAATCTAGAATTATTACTTTACATATGATTCATGTAAAATTTATCTCATCCATTCCCTTTTTGTGTCATTCCTCCCTGCTGCCTCCTAATACTCCTATCTCCATAACTACACCACCATGTTAGACAACCCCACATTGCCACACAAAAGCTTAAAGCTATAAGGTTATTATATGATACAATTATAGCACATTTTAAATCCAACCCCACTACCTCTAGATACCAATTTCTCATTTTCTCTTAGCAGTAGATGTCGTTCTTCTTCATTATCCTCACCCTTTCTACCATTTTCTTCGCTTCTTTCCTCCATCAATCAGGTGACCAACCCCTAGATTGTTGCCACATTCCCCACGAATGAAGGGAGCTTCAGAAGGAAACTGAAGAGGATTCTTCACAACTTTCCATAAGTCACCAAATACATTATCAGTCTATACATTCTATACATGCCTTGAGCAGGTTCTTATCTAGTATTCAGCAGCCCGTGCTTACTCACCCAGATCTCCATCTAACTTAATTTCTTGATCAAAATAAACACATTCATCATGTTTGGTTTTGTGTATATGCATTTTCAGACTTGTATTCTGTCAGGGCAGTAGGGGTGAATTTTCTGGTTTCTAGGCTGCTGTTTGAATTGTGCTTGTTACTATTCAAAGACAAGTATTGTTACCATTGTCCTGTGCCTTCCGTAGGAGTAAAATGCCGAGGGAATCAGGGTTCACTAGAAGCAAGTGATTGGTCCAGGCTTTTTCAAAAATATGATTTAGAGTTTTCTGCACAGCAAACAAGGGGGGAAAATATAATAAATGGGACTGGAGTAATTCTTTGAGAAACTAATGAAAATTTGGGTTGTAAGAATGAGGCTGATCTTCGGAGAGACTCTTGATGACTCCTTGGGATTTGAGGGTTTTTTTCAAACTGTGGTTTCACATAAATACTCTAGAAGGGTAGGAGCAAATCTATCAGCTTGATGACATGGACATGATGATGCTGGACATAAAGCCAAGACTCTGTCCAATGCCTTCTTCCAAATTCTATCTCTCTCACTTGGTATGCTATGAGCAAGTCATTTATTCTTTCTAAGTGAGTTCACCTCCTATAGCATAGGGATCATAATGTCTGTCTTACATACCTCAAAGAGTTGTTGTACAATTCATACACAGTAATGCACATTAAGTATTTTGTAAGCTTTAAAACACTACAAAGGCTATCTGTCTATCTATCTATCTATCTATCTATCTATCTATCTATCTATCTATCTATCTACCTATTTATCTATCTGTCTACCCCCAAGTTAGATACCATGAAGACTCTGATTCCTTTTTGTGTTGTAGAGCTCTTGGTGAAGCCTATGGCTCCTTTCTCAGAATAATGTATTTAAATTCATTACAAAGGATTACAAAGAAAACCAAAGATTAATGAAAGATGTCATTTTTTTCTCCATTCACATTCAAAGATCCTTGAAATCTATCACTGACCTCTTGGGAGTACATGTACCTTAGGTTAAGAATTCATGAAATAGAAAAATTACAAAGAAGAAAGAATAGTAAATGAGATATCCATAAAGTCACAGGAGACAAAATCCAAGAAAGAAGTCAGTAGTAAAATCTGGGGCTTCAAATGCCTATACTCAGATGCCCAAGGTTTAGACAATTAACAAGAAGAACTAGTGGTCCTGAGGGAAAGAATCAAATTTGACCTCATATGTATCATGGAACTTTGGAGGAATTAGATCATGGCTATCATTATATACACCTTAATCAAAAGAAACAGGATAGGTTACAAAAAGAGGGGTGGTAGCGGAGGGTTTCATTGAATAATAAGAGGGTATACTCATGTGAGAAAATTAAGGAATGAGAAGAGAGAAGCGTGTTGGTGATGATTTGCGTAAAGGTCAATGGAAGGAGAAATAGAAGTTATTTCTCATTGGAATATACTACAGACCACCTGGACAGAAAGAGGAGATATATGAGGAGTCTGGGAGACAGATCAGAAGTCTGGCAAAGGGACATGCTATAATACAAGAGTAATGGGGCATTTCAGTTATCCAGACAGATATTGGAGTTCTCTGCTAAAAAAAAGAAAAAAACAAGATAGCTAATGATTTCTTTATGTGCCTCCTTTGACAATTTAATTCCTCAAAAGGCAAGGAAACTAAGAAGGAGAAATTTTATTCTGAATCTGGTTCTCACTAACAAGGAGGAACTTGGTGGTAGTGTGGAAATGATAGGAACTCTGGGAGGAAAGTTACCTTCCTTCTTAGAATTTGTGATAGAAAAGGAAAGAAAATTCAGGCATGCACTCTAAATTTTGGAAAAGCTATTGTAAAGGATTCAGAGGAAAAATAGATAGAATCCCTTGGACTAAAATGCTGCCAGGAATATTGGCTCTGGAGGGATGGAAAATGCTTAAAAATGGAATTTCGAAGACACAAAGGGAAACTATTCCAGTGGAGGAGAAAAATGAGATTTGTCTGAATAGATTAATGTAGATGCAGAGGGAATTCATAACTCATCCCTGAATTTAAAAAGAAATGGGCAGAAGATAGAAGCAAAACCACAGGAGCATGGCATTGTCCTGTAAACATACCATGTGAGGTGCCAAAGCTCAGAATCATATGAGGCTGGCAAGAAAAGCTAAGAAAAGCAAAAAAGGGACAGGGAGTTTTCTTTTTAGCTCTGTTGGGAGGAAAAGGAAGATCCAAAGAATGAATGATTCTTTCTTGCCTTATATAGGATGATAATAACTTAAAAAGGGAAGAAGGAAGAGTTATTCCACTCTAAATTTGTACCTATTTTCTCTGCCAAGGAGACTGACTGATATCTCCACTAGAAATGATAAGGAAAAAATGAGGTGATACCCAAAATGTGTAAGGAGATAGTAGGAGGTCATCTTATTGCCCTAGACCAGACATGTTAAACATATGGCCTGTTTCACTGTAACGTCAGAGGCATGAGTCAGATTGAAATGTAATTGGGAAATATTAACCAAAATAAATAAAAATACAAGAAAACATAGATAACATTATATTTTAAAACTAAGTCAATATGTAGCCCACAGGGATTCTTCTGTACAGCTTAGTGGCCTCCTTTTCTGTTTGAATTTGCGCCACTGCCCTAGACAAGTTAAAGTCACCTCGCTAAGATAAAATGCATCTCTGGCACTGAAAAAATCTGGTAGATGAGACTGCTGAGCCACTGTCAGTGACATATGAAAGATCATAGAAAATGGGAGAGTTACAATAGGATGTAATAAGGGAAAATATCCAGATTTTTTTAAGTGAAGAGATCAGAGTCTACAAACTATAGGCCAGTGAATTTGGTTTTAATTCCTAGAAATATTCTAGACTAGATCATTAAAGAGATAGTGAACATCTAGATAAGGAATGTTCAAAAAGAGCCACCATGGCTTCATTAAGAATAGGTTATACCAGACTGACCTCATCACCTTTTTTTTTTTTTTTTGACAGAATTACAAAATGAAAAAAATGAGAAGAATGCTGTGGATATAATTACCTAGATTCTAAACAACAGTTTTGCTAAAGTGTTTTATGTTCTTGTGGAGAAGATGGAGAGATGTTAACCAGATGATATTATCATTAGATAGATTCAGACCTGGTTGGATGGCTGGATTTAGAGTACTTTTTAATAGTTCAATGTTAATATGGCAAGAAGTCTCCAGTGGAGTACCCCAGGGATTAATGTCTGTGCTTCTGCTATTTAATAGTTCTATCGATGGCTTGGACAAAGGTATAGATGGCGGACCCATCAAAGTTACAGATGACATAAAGTTGAGAGACAGAGAGTTCTCACATTAGACAACAAAGTCAGTGTCCAAAAATACTTTGACAGGTTAAACCATTAGGCTGAATGTAATAAGGTGAAATTCAGTGTAAAGTCTTAAACTTGGTTCCACAAAAATTATCAGCTTTACAAATACTAGATGGAAATGCATGGTAATCTATCACCTTGGTCCCATTTGGCACTTTATTTAAGAGCATTTCTTGTCAGTTTAAGAAGTTAAGGTAAAGCTGGGTTCTCTTGCAGCCTCTCAGTCAGTTATATTGCCATAAGACTTAATTCACCTGATTTTGATAGACTTCCAGATCATCAGGGTATTTTAAGGTCCTGATTTAACCCCTACACATAGTGGGGATTGCCTGCAAAACAATCCCCAGGATTAACTTCTCTCTCTCTCTCTCTCTCTCTCTCTCTCTCTCTCTCTCTCTCTCTCTCTCTCTCTCTCTCTCTCTCATTGTCTCTGTCTCTATCTCTTTATCTGTCTCTGTCTCTTTGTTGGTCTCTGTCCCCTTTCCCTCACCCCAGCTTGTGAGGGAAGTACCAAGTAGTGAGAGTACACTCCCCCCCACACACATACCCACACCCACACACACTCACCCACCCACCCACACATACACACACACACACATACACACGCAGACAGATACAAATTCAAGGCAGGAATGCGGATTGTGCCTACTTTATTTCTTTTGTTTGCATACGAATTAAAGATAGCTTACCTCTTTACTCTAGTCGCTATGAAGGTCCCTGGGTTTGAGGTTCAGGAAATGAGTTTGGGAAACACAGACTCATATTTGGGATACAATGGGAATGTTCTTATCACTTCTGTCCTTCGGTGGCACAGTGGATAGACCACTGGACTTGGAGTCAGGAACATGAGTTCAAATCTAGCCTCAGACACTAAACTAGCTGTGCAACTCTGGGCAAGTTACTTAACCTCTGGCTGCCTCAGTTTCCTCAAATATAAAATGGGTATAATAATAGCATCTACCTCATAGCTGAGGATCAATGAGGCAGTATTTGTAAAGTGCTTAGCACAGTACCTTGCATACAGTAGACACTTAATAAATGTTTCTGCCTTTTCCTTCCCTTCCTCAGTGTGTATGTCTAATCATATAGTTTCCCAAGTGATGTGTCTTCTACACATGGGCTGTGGCCATGTACGTTCTTGGCACTTGGCCCTTTATACATATTTCCTGTTCACATGTGCCCCGCATGTGGGTCCTTCACATATGTTCCCCAGTCACATGCTCTCTGTATTCTCTAACATGCAGGTGTTCACTGTTGGAGTGGTAAACTATGAGGCAGGTACCCATGTATGTATGGGGGGGGGTGACTTCTTTTTCCTTTATTTGCTGTGTTTTTTGATTAATATATTTACTTGTGAACTAATGTGTCATTTGGCTGAATGTTAAAAGTAAAGGTATTTGCATGGATTTTTGAAGTCCTGAGCGAGTGGTGACCCACAGGGTGTCTCATACCTGGAATAGCTTTTGGAAGGCTCCATGTACAAAGGTAGGCATTGGGTATCACGTGTATTTATTCTGATGACTCCATTATCAGCCAGTCTACATTGTACAGACTGAGCATTCTCTGCACAGAGCTTGTGGGGAGACACAAAGGATATTGAAGGCATAGTGCCTGTCCTCAGGGAGCTCACATTTGTGCTCAAAGTGATATAAGCACACTCAAACAAGAACAGATAAATACAGCAAACTGTGCAAGAAAGTCCTGAGAGAATACAGAGTGAAAGTGATTAAAGTCAGATACATCTTGAGGCAGACAGGTTTTCTAGAGGAGGCAAGCTCTGAGCATTAGATTTTAAAAGAGGCGAAAAGAATTGCAGTGGAAAGAAGGAGGAAGAGAGCTAGCATCTCCTCATCTTTTTTCCTTCCTTCATCAATTCGGAGGAAGTTATCTAGCTAGGACTAACAAGAAAGACAGTCACACCATTCACAAAACTGTCACCTGTGGCCAAGGGGCCTGCTCTAGGAATTCTGGCTTCACAGAGATTGGATTCAGTTCTGGGGGCCTGACTCTAGATGGGTCACATTCTTGCTTTGGTTATGTTCCTACCTTGGAGTGAAACTCCAGGAAAATCTCTAGAATCTAGGTTAGGTATGGTTCATATATAGGTTTCTCCAAGTTTGAGTATAGGATCCTTTCTTATAAAGGATGACCGTGGGCCAGACCTGAGACCTACAACACCTGAGAACCCATCTTAGCCTCCACTGAAACTGCTATAGCTCCTCCTCAGCTACCTGGCTCCTTTGTCCCTTGTGACCACAGCCAAGATGGCATAGCCCCTTCTCTCTCCCCTCTACTTCCCTGGGAGTGTGGCAATGCCATGGGGCTGGTGTGGACTCTTATGCATTGCCATCTGCCCTCCAACTGAACCCTTCTATACATGTTGTTGCCTCCTATTAGAGCGTGAGCTTTTTGAAAATAGGAACTGGCTGGCTTTCTGTTTGTGTCCATGGCACTTACTTGCACAGTTCTTGATATACAATAAAGATGTCAGATATAGGACAGCCTTGAAAAAAGTTTCCTATAATAGAAAGTGCATATCATACAAAAGATGCACAGATACATGTGAACACTCAAATCACCTATTTGTTTCTTGAGATTCCCCTCTGAAGAGGGACTACTAAGTGAAAATTAACATTCATCCTGAACTTTGACTAGACCATTAATGAACTCCCAGCAATAACATGGACAGTTGGCAAGGTCCAGGTCTCTTGGTTCCTCATGGCATAGTTTTACTCTGTCCAGCTGCTGGATGATCCTATTGGCATTCTTCTTCTTCTTTGGAGAAGTGAACTGTTAAGAAAATCCTCTTTCTTTAGGGAACTGGTCCCTGACATTTGAATTTAGGGACCCTTGATCTCTGGAACTCTAGGACTTGGAATTATCAATTCGGTAACTCCAATGCTGGAAACACCCATAGTTAAGATCGCTATTCTTAGAAAAAGACCCAGAAAGACAGAAAAAAGGCAGCCAATAACTAGAGGTCCAGAAACTCCAGTCTGGGGTTCATCTGGGAAATCATAGACCACTCACCATGTGCAATACTTCATTGTCTGCTTTTAGGGTGTAGAAGGGAGGAAAAAGTCACCTTCATAGACTCTTGCTGTACTTTAGTCTAGAAGTTCAAAGGAAAGAGAGAGAATGAAATGAGAAAAGGGTCTCAGGGAAGGATGAATTCACAACTCTTTTATATAGAGCACAAGGCAAGTGTTGCAGGGGAGGTCCTCTGCACTCTGTCTCCCCCAGTCAGTTGCCAATCATTTCAGAGGCATAATCAATCACAGGGACCAATCAAAAGGGTTCACTATGTTCTCTCAGCAAGGGGCTTAGTGCTTGTATTCCTTCAAGAGAAATGCCTGCTTCTGATAAAGCTCAACCCATATCATCCCATTAAGTTGAATGAGGGGCTCAAATTAATCAAGGATTCTTCTGCTCAATCCCTAAACCTCTTAAGTGTTTAGGAATACCCATTAGGATAAGATCATAGAACAAGCACTGGAAGGGACCTTAGGGGTCATCTGGCCCATTGTTCTTGTTTTACAGATGAGGACAAAGGCTCAGAAAAGAGAAGACATTTACCTAAGGTCACACAGGAAGTCAGAGTAGAGCTAAGATTTGCACCCAGGCCCCATGACTGTAATACTAGCCCTCTTTCCACCACACCATTATAATGGTCTCACCTGCATTAGGCATGGAGCTCAGCATCTTTAGTTCTTGTTGGTGGGCTTGGATGGGTAAAAAATCTCTCTACTAGCATGGTAAAAGAAGACTTTTTACCCAAGTCTCAGATGATTTCTGTTAAAACCTTCCTTTACATTGGAATGTACAAGACTTAAAGGGTAGATGGTTGAAGCCTTCTTTAAAGAGAAATATTTTTGTCGTTAAGATTCCAAAGACCATGTTTAGTACACTGAGGAATTGGGGCCTATTCTGGATATTGATCTCTAATTATTTTGATAGATTCATGATTTCATAAGTGGGATGAGCCATTCCCCTAAAGAGGATTGCCGTCACACCATGCTTTTTTCTACTATGCAATTTTTGTCCAGGTTTTCCCATAGAACCTTTACAGATGATATACCCAACATGTTGGAAGTCATCCTTTGCTCTTATAATATCACAGGGGTCATAGGTCTAGGAAGTGATTTTTCCTCCCTCATACACCCTAGAAGTGGGCAATGGAGACTTGGATATGGTAAGTAGCCTATGATTTCCTAGGTGAATTACAGACTGGAAGTTCTGTATCTCCAATTATTGTCTACCTTCTTTCTAGAGGCTATCTAGTCCAACCATATCATATTACAACTGAATAAAAAGAGATCCCTGATGTCACACAGATAATGTTAGAGGTAGGATTTGAATCTTCATCCTCTGACCCCAGAGTGACTACTTTTCTCCATCCTACTAGGTTGTGTCCTTGGAGTAATATACATTTGGGTTGTCCATTTATTCTCTTTCATTCTACATGACCAGCTCACCTTCCTTTCTCATCATACATATCTTCAGTAATGTCTTTTATATTACTTATTAGGTGGGTCATCTTTCATGACATATACAGACCATGTGCATCCATGAGACTGCCTTGACTTTACTTTGTATATATCTCTCTAATCTAAGACAGCAAAACTTCAGAGCAAGGACCAACACGTATTGGTATAAAAAGGTTCCTCATTGGGAATTCCCTCCCTGGATGTAGTCATAGATATGGTCCCATTTTCCAGTCTGTTTTTACTTACATGAGGAGCAGAGGCCCATGCCCTCCCCTCCCCCATTAATGAACAAGATGCTCTAATCCCTCAAACATTTAATTTTCTTTGATTGAGTTACAGAGTCAACTAACCAATCAATGGACATGATGTTTAAAAAAGATGTGTAAACCCTAAGGTGTGAACTATTTTGATTGGGTCAGGAAAGGGGGAAAATCCAATACATGATTGATTTACCTAACAAGATAACCACATCTCTAGGAATTTAAAAAAGCAGGGAAATTTCCACAGTTCCTCATTCTAGAAGAGTTTAGTCAAGTGGTAGAAGATTTCAAGTTCAGTAGCACACACTATTTTGCCTGTACTGGAGAACAAGTGACTGGGGGACATAAGCCTAGAGGGAGTATCACTCTTCTCTTCTCATTGATCATGTTATTAGAAAGACCAGACAAGTAGGAGACAATAAATTCATTGAGAAACAGAGTGCACCAAGCCAAGGACAAATATGGACAGAGAAAGATGGAGAGATACCCAAGAGAGGAAATATCTTTTTATTTTTATTTTTTTATTCCATTCTCTCCTTTGACTTGTCCTCCCACAATAGTGTTTGCTTCTGATATCCTGCTCGAGTACAGCGAGGTTGGGGCCCGAGCCCCCCGGATCCCCCAGACTAACAGGCTTCTGACCAGCAGGGCCTGTTGTCGATGAGTGTGCTGTGAGTACAAATGAGGCAGGAGGCAGGAATGCTATGCCAAGCAAGTCTCTTTATTCAGGCAGAATGTCAGAGTTTATAAAGGCTGTATCCACCAATCACATACAGGCTGAGCTCATCCCTTACTTAACCATCTTATGACCATTACCTCACCATCTGGTGACCAGTACAGCATCGCCTCATTACTAGTCCTCGTTCCTGAATCTGCAGTAAGTAACGAAGCTTATCTTGTTCCTACAGCCAGTTCCTGGGTTCCCAGGCCCACTTGTTACTTTACTGTACGGGACATCAGTATCTGCAGGAGTATCAGGTTCCAAGGTCATACAGAGCTGCTACCAGGGTGTGAGTCAGCACAAGTCCCATGGGAACAGGCTTTGCCTCTGCTATAGCCATGGTCCTGGGACCTGGACCCCCTGGGGTCCCCTGTGGTCCCTTACAGTATCCCTTTCCCCAATTTACTGTCCCTTCTATTATCTTCCCTCTCCTATCCCTTTCCCCCTTGCCTTCCTGCAGGGTAAAATAGATTTCCATATCCAGCTGAGCGTGTTATTCTCTCCTTGAGTCAAATCTCATGACAGTAGGGCTCAAATATTTCCTTTTATCTCCTCCCTCTTCCCCGTCATTGTAAAAGCTCTTGCTTCACTCTTGTATGTGAGATGATTTGCTACATTCTGCCTCTCTCTTTCTTTTACTCCTAGTACATTCCATTCAACAGTAAATTTTATTTTTTTAAGATATTCTCCCTTCATATTCAGTTCTCCCTGTGCCCTGTATCCGTGTGTATATATATGTACATATATATAATATATATATTATATATATATATATATACAGACACATACACACAGGTACATATACATACCTCTGTATATATAATATACACATACATTCATACCCATATGCATCTACATATATATATATATATATATATATATATTCCCTCTAACTACCCTAATACTGGAAAAGGTCTCATGCATTACAAATAACATCTTTCCATGTAGGAATGTAAATAGTTCAACTTTAGTGAGTTCCTTAAGGCTTCTCTTTTGTGTTTACCTTTTCATGTTTCTCTTGATTCTTGTATTTGAAAGTCAAATTTTCTATTGAACTCTGGTTTTTTCAACAAGAATGCTTGGAAGTCCTCTGTTTCACTGAAACTCCATTTTTTCCCCTGAAGTATTATACTTAGTTTTGCTGGGTAAGTGATTCTTGGTTTTAATCCTATCTCCTTTGACCTTTGGAATATCATATTCCAAGTCCTTCCATCTCTTAGTGTAGAAGCTGTTAAATCCTGTGTTACCCTGATTGTATTTTCACAATACTTGAATTGTTTCTTTCTGGCTGCTTGCAATATTTTCTCTTTGACCTGGGAACTCTGGAATTTGACTACAATGTTCCTAGGAGTTTTCCTTTGCGGATCTCTTTCAGGAAGTGATCAGTGAATTCTTTGCATTTCTATTTTACCCTCTGGTTCTAGAATATCAGGGCAGTTTTCCTTGATAATTTCATGAAAGATAATGTCTAGGCTCTTTTTTTGATCATGGTTTTCAGGTAGATCAATAATTTTTAAATTATCTCTCCTGGATCTATTTTCCAGGTCAGTTTCCTGGAGATGAGATATTTCACATTGCCTTCTATTTTTTCACTCTTTCGGTTTTGTTTTATAATTTCTTGGTTTTTCATAAAGTCATTAGCTTCCCTCTGCTCCTTTCTAATTTTTAAAGAACTATTTTCTTCTGTGAGCTTTTGAATCTCCTTTTCCATTTGGCTAATTCTGCTTTTGAAAGCATTCTTCTCCTCATTGGCTTTTTGAACCTCTTTTATCATTTGGGTTAGTTTATTTTAAAGGTGCTATTTTCTTCAGCATTTTTTGGGGTCTCCTTTAGCAAACTGTTTACTACCTTTTCATGATTTTCTTGCATCACTCTCATTTCTCTTTCCAATTTTTCCTCCACCTCTCTTATTTGATTTTCAAAATCCTTTTTGAGCTCTTCCATGGCCTGAGAGCATTGAATATATTTTTTGAAGGTTTTAGCTGTAGAAGCCTTGACTTTTATGCTTTCCTCTGATGGTATGCTTTGTTTGTCCTCATCCAAAAGGATGGAAGAAAATATCTTTTCAACAAGAAAATAACTTCTGTAGTCTTATTTTTTCTCCCTTTTTTGGGCATTTTCCCAGCCAGTTATTTGGCTTTTGAGTCCTTTGTCAAGTGGAGGGTATACTCTAGGGACCTGTAAGTTCTCAGTTCCTCCAAGGTGGCACAATCAAGGAAGAGTAGTGTACTCAGAGCAACCACAAGCTCTCTCATCTGCCCAAGATTTGGGAGTAGGATTCCCTCTCCACAGCAGCCACCAGCTCCACCATGCCAGGACTCCTCCTCACCCCAGGAATGCCATTCAGAACTGAGACTCATATTGGCTACTCAATTCCCCCAGGGTCTTTAGGCTGAGGGCTCCAAAAGTTGAAGTTGCTGCTGCAGTGGCTGCTGCCGCCCTGGAATCAGGGCTGGGGCCAGACCACACACCCCTCTCACCCAGGTGAAAGAGCTTTCTCACTGACCTTTGAAGCTGTCTTTGGCATTTGTGGGTTGAGAAATCTGGCAACTACAGCTGCTACTTGTGATTCTACTCCCTGAAGCCTGCTCTAGTCCTGTCCATGCCATGCCACTTATCCAAGGCTGGGCTGCTCTCCACTCTGAGCCCAGTGTGGTAGACCTTTCCTGTCAGCTTGCTAGGCTCTCCTGGGCTGGAAATCTCTTTCACTTTGTCATTTTGTGACTTCTGCTGCTCGAGAATTTGTTTAGAATCATTTTTTACAGGTATTTTATGGGCTATGTGGAAGAGCTAGAGCAGGTCCATCTTTCTACTCCACCATCTTGGCTTTGCCCTACCAGGAGGAAATATTTTGAGAGAGCTAATACAGATACATATCATCCATGAACTCCTCAAAAGCACCAACTCTGAGTCCAGAAGAGAGTAATATACAAAAGGAAGTTCATGAACACTATACAAAAGGAGGAAAGAGCTTCCAATAGCCAGGATCTGTGAAATACCATTTTGTCACATGCATTCTCCATGTCTCAAAACCATTTTTGCTATAAACTTGAGTCCACTCTCCCCAGGGATCTTGAGTGTGCAAGAAGAGAGTGCTCCCTTCATTTTTTGGGAGAGACATTTTGCACCAATTCTTCTTATAAAACCCATTTAGTAAGTGTTCCTTACTAAATACTAAGTGAAACTTCTGGCTGATTATCAATGGGAAATAGATTGATGGGGGCTTAGGATTGACAGCATTAGAAATTCAGCTCCTCAGTTACTGATGCAAACTTGAATAAGAGGAGAGCTACTTCTAGTGGTCCAGCAGACCAAAGTATTTGGGAATTGGACAAGTAGCCGCAGAGGAAGTGTTTTACTTCTATGTGTACATGGTGTTCCCCTTCCCCTCTCCCCTCCTAGAATACAAACTCCATGGTGGTAAAGATGGCTTTATTTTTGGCTATGTACTCTTAGGCACATTCTTGGCACTTAATAAATGTTTGTTGATTGATTTACTTTTTTGTGAGGTTTCTCTTGTCCTTCTAATTCCTTTAATATCAAGATGTTTTAGGATCTACACATAGAATTACCAGAAAAATATTGGTTTTAAATGATGGGGTTTTGCAGTAGTGAGAAACTTGGCACCCTTGAAAATTCTGTACTATCTTCCAAATAAAAATAAAAATTATTTCTTTCTCCTGCCTAATTAGTTCATCATCCACAGATAGTACATATTCAACATATACATACTGATTAATTAATTCAATGGATTATCTATCCTGAGGCTGCTAGGTTTGCATAGCGGATAGATCAGGAAGATTGGACTCCACATCCAACCTCATATACTAGTTTTGTGACCCTGAGTAGGTCACTTAAGTTCCATCTGCCTCAGTTTCCTAAACTACAAAATGGGGATAATAAAAGCTCCTACTACTAGGGTTATTATGAGGATACAATAAAATGATATTTGTGAAGCACTCAGCACAGTGCCAGCAGATGTTGTTGCTATTATTAAATCATTTTTCAGTTGTGGTGTTTGATTCTTTGTGACCGTGCCTAGGGTTGTCTTGGCAGAGATACTAGAGTGGTATGCTTTTTCCTTCTCCAACTCATTTTATAGATAAGGGACTGAAGCAAACAAGGTTAAGTGACTTGCTCAAGGTCACACAGCTAGTTAAGTGTCTGAGGCCAGATTTGAGCTCACAAAGATGAGGCATCTTAACTTCAGACCCTGTACTCTATCCACTGTACTACAGAACTGCCCACCTGGCACACAGTAGGTTCTTAATTGATGCTTGTTTCCTTCTTTCCTACTCCCCCATCTGAACGTTGTAATTTGTACAATACTAATTTTCATTTACTTTGTCCATTGGGGATAGCTGGGTTAATTGCTTTTCATTGTTTATGTACTTATGTTGCAATGTTTAAGATAATGAACTAGAAATCCATTGGGGTTTCCTTGTACAACTTTGAAGCTTGTTGCCCATAAGGTATATTTTAAAACATATCACCATACCATGTTGTGATTACCAAATTCTATCAAAGCAGCATAAATCTAGAGTTAGAAGGGATCTTAGACTTCATCTATTCCAAGTCCCTCATTTTACAGATGAAGAAACCAAGGCCAAGGAAAACTATGCGTGACTTGCCCAAGGTCATCCAGGTAGTGAGCATCAGAGGCAGAATCCTGGTGTACCATACCACCACAGTTTCAGTAAATTCTTTATTTCCAGTATAATGTAAGCTCCTTGGGGAGAGGAATTGAGGATTTTTAAATTTTATTTATCTTTGTAACCTCGGTGCCTGACATGGTAATAGTAGGTTTTAAAACAATTGCTTGCTGAATTCATTGCTTTAGATTTTACTAAAAAGGTTTTCCAGGGTTAAGTACCATTTATAAAAAGTCATCTGGAAAGAGGAACGTCCCAAGAACTTAGGCATCATCCATAACCTCTTCTTTTGTCTGGGCCCCATGGAGCACATCTCCTAAGACTGGCAAACACTTTGGCAAACATGTCTCTCCCTGTTTAACACCTGGCTTGATGTCAGCACTCAAGATATGATTGAACAAAGTGATTTCTGGAGGTGCATCTGTCATAGTCTTATATGATTGTGATGTATGCAAGAGACACTTTGTCTAAAGATAGCCTTCCAGGCTACATTTTGCTCTACTGCCTTCTTGAAAGCAGTAAGCAAGAAACACTGAGTTTTTATGTAAACCTTGTGTCAGAAATTCTCATATGACCCACAGGTCCCTGGCACACTTTAGGGGACTTTCTTAGTCTCTTTGACCCAAGCCAAACAATCTGGGAACCCATACACAAACTTCTGCATTGCTACTTATATGCATCCCATTCAAAATATAAATCAGCAATTAATCAACAAGGATTTATTAAGCATCCATTTTGTGCCAGGCACATACAAGATCAAATGATACAGTCCCCACAGTGGGAGGAGCATTGTCTTTGGAATCCGATGACATGGGTTTCAATCATGCCTCTGAATCCCACAACCTGTATGGCCTTGGGTATTGATTTCCTCACCTGTAAAATGAGAGAGTTGGATTAGATAGCTTCTGAGGTCCTTTCCACTTCTAGACCTATGATCCTACCCCCAAGGAGTTTAAATTTACACATTTAAGTAGAAAAATGGGTGCAAAGAAAATATAAGATCGTCTCAGTGGAGAGGCACTAGCTGCTGGGGTGGGGATGGGGTGTGATCAGGAAGGGGCTCAGCATCAAGAGTGATAATTGAGCAGAGTTTTAAAGGAAGCTAGAACTTCCAAAAAAGAAGTGAGGAAGGGCTGAATATCAGGCATGGGACAGCCATAGTAAAAGTACAGAGATGGAAGATGGGATGTCGTATATGAGAGACAGCAATTAGGTTAATTTGGCTGGATCATAGAGTTTGTAAAGGGGCAGAAAGAGAGGTTGGAGTCTTCCAAGGCTCAACAGGGGCATTTCAGAGGCAATAGGGAGTCAAATTTCTTAACCAATGGAATGTCATGGCCAGACCTATTTTAGGGATGTTGGTTTGGCATCTATGCGGATGATAGACTGGAGAGGGAAAAAAATGGAGACCAGGAAACCAAGTAGGAAGCAACAGAATAGTTCAGGCAAGAGGGGTAAGGGCTTAAACATGGATGTTGACTGTGTGAGTAGAGAAAAGGAGCAAAGGGGATGGATGTTTGAGATGTCATGGAGAGAGAATCAACAAGACTTGGAACTGATTGGACATATGGACGGAGGGAGAGGGATGACTCAGAAATTATAAAACTAAGTGCTTGGAAGGAGAGTGGTATCTTTGATGAAAAAAAAAACCGCAAGCCAGAAAAATTTGGAAAGGGATAGGTTTTGGGGAAGAAAGATAATGAGTTTGTTTTGGAGGCATTGAGTTCGAAACATCTGTGGGACATCCAGCTGAAAATTCCAGTAGCATTTGGTGATCTGGGATCAGAGCTAAGGTGGGGCATGGTGTAATCCCTGTTACTGGGGAGGCTGAGATTGAGAGATCTGAACTGTAGTGGGATAAGTGAGCTTCCACACTGTCTGGCACCAATATAGTGAGGCCTAATCAATGCCTAAAGAGGGGAGAACTGGTCCAGGTTAGAAATGGAGCAGGTCAAAGCTCCTATCTTGATCAGTTATGGGATTGGGACCATAAGTGACCACTGCGCTTCTAACCTGGACAAAATTGAGTGAACTAATTAAAAAAACAGTTTGGAGCCCAGAAGATAGACAAGGAGTAGAAATATAGATCTGGCTGTCATTTTCATAGGAGTGATTACTGAAACTATGGGAGAGAGTGTGAAAAAGAAGAGAACAGGGCTTAGAACAAAGCCTTAGGTAAATCCACAGTTAGGGGGCAGGATGTGGATGATGAACCAGCTAATAAAGTAAACATTTACCAAGTGCCTACAATGTACCAATCACTGTCCTAGGTGGCAGAGATACAAAGACAAAACCAGAAACATTCTGTGCTCTTCAGAAGCTTGTGTTCGTTAGGGGAGATATTATGCACATGTGGAGGCATTGAGGATAGCAAGAGGGACTAGACTCTGTCATTAGGGTGGGGAGCTCCCAGGGAGGAGCCTCCTCTACCAATAAAACTCAGTCCCATCTCAGAGTATCAGAGACTTTCTTCAGCACTAAGATGGTAAAATGCCTAGGGTCACACATATCAGATACAAGCCTTAAACCCAAGTGGTTCTGCTATCTATCCAGTGAACTAGGCTGACTCTCCTAGGCATATATAACATATACATGTATGTAACATACATGTATATACAGATGCACATATACTATACACACATATATATTACATATATATGCCCATTGGTAGCTGTAGATACATATCTCTATATTATATAAAGTATGATATATTATGTCTCTGTGTATATACACGTATATACACACATACACATTGGCAGCTATATATACGCTTAGGCACCAAAACAGTTAAAACTCCTGTTCTTACCTGGGAGAGGGTTCAGGAGTATGTTGGTAAATGATTAGTAACCAGCTCTCCAAAAAAAATGGACACACTTTTAAGTTTAATCTATATTATTAACATTTTCTCCATCCCATTCTTAAATCTAGACAACCAACAAAATAATAAATAGAAGTCCTGATTTGTAGCATTTGCCAATTTCCAAGGTGTAGATGCTTATGTTGAAAATTAAACAATCATCTCTTGCATTCCAGCTGGAGTCAGCTTCAGCACAACCCTTAGAGTCATGGTGGGGGTGCCAGAACCAGTGGGTAGGAGTAGGAGGCACTCACTAGGTCATGAATATCTACATGTCTTATGTTTCTATCTATGGTTGGCCTTTCAGGGGAAGCTACATCGTCAATAAAATCACCCTGCAAAAGTTAATTTATCATTCACCTCACAGCAAGACTTGTCAGCCTAAGAATTTTAAGACACTTAAGAGGCCTGGGTGGATGAAAAGACTTACTGTTCCATCATCTTAAGTTGAAGAATAGGTCTTATCTGTTTCGGTTTTTTTAAAAAAATCCTGCTTGAATAGACTAGAAGTACTTTAAACAACACACTTCGGCCCTCTCATATTCATAAGTTTCTGGATACAAAATATAATATTCTTTCCTGTATGTCCCTGTCAGTGTTAGAGAGGGTCTGACAGGCCTAGTAGTGAGATACTGCTTCTTTCCACACCAGGTTCCATGAGATAAGCTACTGTTTGCCTGGGGATCAAGGTCTGGAGAGCTAAGAGTATTAAATACACAGCTGCTAGCTTTGTAATGGAGGGAGGAAGTTCTGCATTTTCTTCACCTTGTTTCATTTTGTTTTGCCTATTTCCAGCTCAGACATCTCACCCAAAGGTTGTAGGAGCTGCCTGCAGCTGTGGCCCTTGGGGAAGACTTGTGTATGACTTGAATTCTGATAAACTGCATTTCAAACTGTGTCCATGATTAGGTGTTGGGTGAACATTATTCTCATTATACATAGTCCTTTTCCACAGCTGAAAGACAGTTAAATAGAGGAGACCAGACAGAACTGTTTAGTGGATAAACAGGAACATATAAACATATCAATTAAATAAGGTAGCGAGGGAATAAAGTTGGGTGAGGGATTCTATTGTTGGATGACAGAATGAATGAGCCAGGGAAAATTTCTTGGAGGAAATGGACTTTGATTTTAATTTGGAAAGAAGGAATGGGTAAGATTTGGTGGTCAGGAAGAAGGCTGAACCATGGGAAAAGCTCAGTGGTGGAAGAGTGGGAATTTGAACAATTGTGTATAAAACGGTTTGGAAAAGGAGGGATCTCAGGGGCTATCTGGTCCAAACCCCTCCCTTTACAGATGAGGAAATCGAGACTCAGGAGACTGTAATTTACTCAAAGCCAAACAGAGAGTGTCACAGATGGTATAGAAAGCTGTGGAGCAGTTATGTGGTGCAGTGGATTGAGTTCTGGGTATGGAGTCAGGAAGACCTGAGTTCAAATATTGCCTCAGACACGTAGCAGCTGCGTGACTCTGAGCAAGTCACTTGACCACTTGCCTCAGTTTCCTCATCTGTAAAATGGGGATGACAACAGCACCAAGTGCCCAGAGTTGTGAGGATCAAATGAGATAATATTTGTAAAGCACTTAGCACAGTGCCTGGCAAGTAGTAGAAGCAATATAAATGTTAGTAGTGATGATGATGATGATGAACTATGATCAAAGGGAGAGAAATTTGTGAAGTAACTAGCTTTAAACAAGGAGTTCGGTGGTAGTGAGACTTGAATAATACAATAGACTTCAATTATAAATAAAACAGAAAAACCATTAGGTGTTATCCTGGGATCCTACCTCTATATTACCAGGGGCAGGAAGAAAAAAATTTACATTCCCCACATCAAATTTCAGATGATTGATTAATTTTCTGCAGTTCAGTGCAAGTAATTATAAGCATCTTTTAGATACTTTAGCTCTCCCAGATCCAAGGTTGGAGAAGAAAAGATAGTAATGATGAAAAAAAGAAATTTGAGGGTATTTGTATAATCCACACTTTTTGTTACTTTCTACCAACTTTCATCTAACTTCAAATTGAGGGACCCTCACCCCTCACCTAGATTATTACAATAGACTATTAAGGCATCTCCCTGCTTCTAATCTCTCTCCTCTCCAACTCACTCCCCAAAGAATGACCAAAATAATCTTCCTAAGACACAGATCTGACTATGTCATGTACCTGCTAAAAATGGCTCTCTATTTCATGACTTCTTATTACCTCTAGATCAAACCATTAATTTCACCTTGGCATTTTAAAACCTACATCATCTAGCTCCAATTTCCCTTTCACACACTGCTTGTTTCAGAAAAACTGGTTGGCTAACTGTTCTTCATTTCTTATCTCTATACCTTCGGTCAAGGTGTGCTCTAAGTTTTGAATTCATTCATTCTTCACCTCTACCTCTTAGACCTCTGAACTTTCTTCAAGGCTCAGCATAGCTGCCACCTCCTACCCTAAATATTTTCTAATCTCCGCAGTTATTTGTGCTTTACCCTTCTCCACATTATTTTGCCTTTATTTCTCTGCATAAAATTATATCCCCAAGTAAGTTCTTTGAGGGCAGGGAAAACCTTTTTTGCTCTTAGTACAGTTTTGAAGGTTATTTTAGCCAGCAAAAAGATGGTCTTGGACCATGTCCATAATTGAGAGATTATAGAAAAAGAGGACTAGTGAGAATTCCTGGAGTAAGTGCTATTTGTCCTTTGCCCTCAAAGAAAACCATGACATGGAGAAGTTGATGTCATGACTTGCAAGTGAATTGGATTTCAATGAGTCAGGGTTGTGCAAAGTCACCAGTCTCACTTTCTCCTCCAGAGCCTTCTGGGTCCAGTGACAAAATATAGATCAGGACCATTGGACATGGCCCTGGATGCAGTGAGAGACCTTGGCCTTTTTTAAGCTAAGGTCTTTAACATGTCTCAATTTGTCTGAGGCAACACCCATTCAGTGATTAAGGCTAGGTAAGAAATGAGGCAAAGAATGGCCTCTTTTGCTGAGTCAAAAAAAAAAATCAATCTGGAAGGGGAAAACCCTAAGGGTTTCTGGCCAAAACAGAAAATATTGCTCTTTGACTTATTCTGAGCCATCAGAACCCAAACAATGACCAAGTAAGAATTGGACTGGAACCGATTGTTAGCTAATCAGTGAGAGAGTGATTTGAGTTTAATGCATGGTCCTTAAAAAGAAATTTAGCCCATAAACCTCAGGATATCTTGCAAGGTTTCAGCAATAAAAAATTATATTCCTTTGGGCAGAACACCTGCAGGTAAGGGTATGATTCCCTATGTAGACAAAAGGAGAGGAGTGAGGGAGAGAAGGAAAGAGGGACAGAAAGAGAGGGGGAAGGAAGGAAGGAAAGAAAGAAAGGAGGGATGAGCTGAGTTGTCCAAGTGGAACTGGCCAGTTGGGTACCCAGTGGGACAGCTACTACTACTCACAGATTATTGATTGTTGCTTGTCCTTTGTTCTCAAAGAGGACCTTGACATCAAGAAGGTGATGTCATGACTTGCAAGTAAATCAGATTTAAGTGAGGGAGGCCTGTGCAGTCACCAGCCTCTGTCCCTCCTCTGGACCCTTCTGGGTCCAGTGGCAAGATACAGGATGACTGAAAATGGGCCCCCTTAAGAAATTACTTTGAGACTAAAGAACCAGAATCAGGTAAATATCATGTAATCCAAGGTCAGAGAGGTATCTGTAAGAAGCAGCTGAGGAGAAGGAATGAGTGGAGGCTTTGAGCTTTATTCACAATCAGGCTTTTTGGTAGTTCATATCTATAACACTCTTTTGATGCTAAGACTTTTGATGACAAAGAGCAATGCACTCACTTGTTCTTCAGGTCTCAATAGCCTTCCTTTCCCAGCTTTCCATCTGTGCAATTCATTAAGAGTGTTACCATCAAAACACACTTCTAGAGTTGTGAGGAAAGAAATGATATTGGAGAATGTCAAGGAGAGAGTGTGAGAAAAGAAAGTAGAGTAAGAAGAAAATAGAAAACATTTCTAAAAGCCTGAGGATAAATAGGAAGAAGAAGGTGGATGAATAAAAGGAGATGTAAAGTCCTGGTCATAAAATACCAGTAGATTCCTAGATAACCAGGGAAGATGGGAAAAAGAATCTGAGGAATGTATGTATAAGAGGTTAGAGGTAAGAATATATGCAGATGCTGGAAAACTTAGCCTTGTCTATACCAGAGGATCAAAGATCTACAAACTGACAGGACTTTAGAAGCCATCTAGTCCAAGCCCCTCATTTTACATATGTAGAAATAGAGACTCAAGGAGGTTGTGATTCATCCAAGGACACACAGGTATTATGAATCAGAGATAGCTTTTGAATCTATGCCTTCTGATCTCAGAGCCAGGACTTTTTCCTCTATAGTTAGTATATGGAAAGGGGATAACACTAGGAAAGTGGGACATGGATATGGATCGGCAAGCATTCTAGGTGATTGTATTTGGACCAAGCAAGTTGGAGAAGAAATAGGAAAGCAAAAGACAAAACAGAGAATGGCACAGGCATCTAGTCACAGCAAGAACTAGCATAACAAAATTACTTGAGTAGACCAGTATATCAAGTTAGGTCAGATAGCAAGATATAAAGCATAAGGACATAAAAGAAGTCTTGAATACTACCAACGAGATTAAATAATCATTAAGACTTTACCCACTTTCCCCCTAACTAGATGAAAAACTCTTCAAAGATCTTGTCTTTTTTTATACCTCCACAGTAATTACATACAGTAGGTTTTGATAAATGACTCTTAAATGATCACAGATCATAAGGCTTCAGAGCTGAAAGGGACCTCAGAAGCTATTTAATGAACCCTAATATGACCACAAATCCTTTCTATGACATGTTAACAAATAGCTATTCAACCTTTACTTGAAAGCCTTTAGGCCAGGGAAACCTATTATGCCCCAAGGTAACCCAATCCACTTGCAGGCAGCTGTTACTGTTCTTGCTGCTGCTGCTGCTGCTGCTGCTGCTGCTGCTGCTGCTGCTGCTGCTGCTGCTGATCATTCTCAAAGAAGACCAATGGTATCACTTGGGTGATGTCTTGACTTGCTCGTCGATCAGATAGCTTTAACTGTTGAAGATCTTTTTTCTTCCTCTTATGTTAAGCCTAAATCTGCCTCTTAGCAACCTCCTCTCATTTCTCCTAGTTCTCCCCTCTTGGGAGAAGTAGTACAAGAATAACCCCTCACCCACATGGCAGCCCTTCAAAAATGGACAGGCAGCCATCATTTCTCCTTCACATCTTCTCTTCTCCAGGGCAAACATCTTCAATTCTGTTGACCAGTCTTTGACATGATGACATGATCTTAAGGGACTTTACTACTTGGTCACCTTCTTCCACACACACTTTAGATTGAATGAATGCTGGATTCTCACCTGAAAAACAATGACTTTTCAGTTTAGTAAGCACTATGCATTGCATATGGTAGGTGCTAAATAAATGTTTATGGGAAGAAGAAAAGAAGAAAGGGGGGAAGAAAGACAACCTAATAATGATAGCTACAGGTCATAGTTATTATAATCCATACCATTATGAGACAAATTCCTGTACTAAAATTTATATATTTCTAAGTCCTAGCTAATGAGCCACTTATCTAGAAGACAATTGATATAAGCAAAATAATAAAGGCAATCCTTTGAGTCTGTCATGATGAAATTTGAATTGAACACTGGAAATAGAACCTTTGGAAGAAAAGAGTTTGTTATCTGCTTTTAAATGAAAGTTTTCAATTAGACTCAACAGTTGTACATCCCTATGTGCTTTTTGAGGATATTGATAAAAGTATAATAATGACATGACTTCTGACCACTCCAGCTATTTGACAGCTGTATTCATTGCATAAAGTTCTGTTGCCTTTTCATATGGAAGGGTCTAGGTTATAGGCGTCTTTTGAACATTTATTTTCTTTCTGCTCACCTTGTTATACTTTGCTGATCAATAAACAAGCTTTAGTTAAGAGCCTACAATGTGCCAGGTACTATCAGTAAGGGCTGGGGATCCAAATACAAAGAATCAAATGATCCTTACAACCAGGGAGGCTCCATTTTCACATATGTAAAATGAGGGTTTCTGTTTTGTTTCTTTAGTTGGAGATGGACCAGGCTAGACACTGTGAACTTCAGAATGTCAGAAGAGCTATCAGGAAATCCTTCAATGACTCAAATTGATAGCAGCAATAACTGAATCTAGCAGGCAGCTAGCCCGGAGAAGCACCCAGTCTAGAAGTAGATGGATCTATCCACTAACACACCGCATTCTCTAAGGAGCTAGACCAGTTGAGCAAGGGTCCAACCCTTCCACCAGCAATGACATACCAAGAAGTGAACTTGGTAGAGACTCCTTGAAGGGAGAAAAAGATTCCAGGCCAGGAGTTAGAAGGTACCCCTTGGCCCCATGTATTCTCTACACGTATGCCTGACTACTTTTGTATTTTAAGATTGAGCCCTCATTCCACACGGATTATATGTGCACAGGAGAGAGTATATCCAGCCTAGGGGATGTTTTTGTCACTTCTATCCTTGTTATACCATCTCAGTAAATATGAGATTGTAAAAGCCAATTAATATCAACTGGTTAATCTATTCTGGATAGAGGATCGTAAGTGAAAATATAGGAAGCCAAAATCCCTTAGAATTAGCCCTAGAACACTAAAGGGAGAAGTACTTATTTCTCTATAAGAAGTCAAGCTGTCAATCAGAATATGGGTTAGGAGAAAGAGTCCAAGGAGCAGTTACATATATATGCTGTCTCCCATGATGGAATGTGAGCTCCTTGAGGGAAAGACTTTTTGTCTTTCCCTGTATCTCCCAGCACTTAGCACATTGCCTGGTATATAGTAAGTACTTAATAATCATTTGTTAATTGAGTCCATAGCTTGACACTCAAAAAAACCCCTAGCAAAACAGAATCAAACAACTGGTTTAATCCTAGGCTGTGTTGAATTATAGTGTCTCAGATAAGGGAGATAATAAGCCCCATGTACTTCAGCCTGTTCACAATCCATCTGGGGTTTCTATATTTAGTTATAGAAGACACATTTCAGAAAGGTATTGACAAGCTAGAGTACATCCAGAGGAGGACAAACGTGATAGTGAAAAAAGTGAAAAACAGGCCATATGAAGATCAGCTAAAACAACAAAGGATCTTCAGTCTGGAAAATTTATTTCAATTCAACAAACACATATTTTAGTGACTACTGTGGTCAAGATTCTATATAAGACCCAGGGGTAAAGGACCAAAACTGAAATCTCTGCCCTCAAGGATATTACAGCACCTTCCCCTGGGGGAGTAGTCTATGAAGGCATGGGTGAGTGTGGAAAAGAAGAGATTTTCCAGGGGCATGATAGCAGTCAGTCAGTAAACATTTATTAAATAGTAGGTGCCTACTATGTCTCACACACTGTGCTAAGCACTGCAGATATAAGGAAAGGCAAAAGACAGTCCCTGCCTTCAAGAGACTCACAGTCTAATGGGGAAGACAACATGCCAACAACTGTGTACACATGTTATAGACAGGATACATTGAAACAACAGATGGAAAAAGCTAGAATTAAGGGGAATTTGGAAAGTCTTCCAGTACAGAATGGGCTTTTAGCTGGAATTTGAGGGAAGATAGGGAAGCCAGCAGGTAGAGATAAAGAGGGAGAGAATTCCAGACAGGAGGGATAGATAGCCAGTGAAAAATATTCAGAATCGTAAGATGGAGTTTCTTTTTTTGAAATTTTTTTATTTTATCAGAATTTATTTGTTTTCAGTTTCCTACAATCCCTTCCACATTTCTTAGATTTTTCTCCCCTTCCCTCCCCCCTCTCTCCCCAAGACAGAAACCAATCTTATATATGTTCTACACACACATTCTTATTAAATACATTTTCACCTTAGTCATGTTGCATAAAGGAATTAAAATGATACCATGAAAAAAACTCAAACCAAAACAGAACATAACACAAGAGAAAGTAGTCTGCCTTATTCTGTGATCCAATTGCATAGTTCTTTCTCATATTTGATCCTGAAGGTGATAGGGAACCCCTAGAGTTTATTATTTATTGAGAAGTTTATTACTCCTTTCAGCAGCATGACACCAAATGGTTAGAACTGTACTTTAGGAAGGCCACTTTGGTAGTTGGGTGGAGGATGGACCAGAGTGGGGAGGGCCTTGTGATAAGGAGACCCAGCAGAAGGCTATTACAAAAATCCATGTGTGAGGTGACAATGGTCTTCACTGAGGTGGTGGCGGTGTCAGAGGACAGAATGGACATATTTAAGAGCTGTTATGAATCAACAGAC
Source organism: Notamacropus eugenii (assembly GCF_028372415.1). Taxonomy (NCBI): domain Eukaryota; kingdom Metazoa; phylum Chordata; class Mammalia; order Diprotodontia; family Macropodidae; genus Notamacropus; species Notamacropus eugenii. Next base: position 413,023,564 of record NC_092873.1, read on the forward strand.
CTAGGCAATAGATGGAAATGTAGGATGAGAGACTGAGGAGTCATGGATGACAACTAAGTTGCCAGCCCGGATGACTGGGAGGTTAGTCATACCCTCCACAGTAATAAGGAAATTCAGATGGGAGATGATTTGGAGGATAAGGTATTGGGCAAGTTGAGTTTAAAATGTCTATGGGATATTCAGTCCAAAATTCTAACAGGGAGTTGGAGATGTGAGATTAAAGGTCAGCAGAGGAATTAGGGCTGAATAAGTAGATTTAAGAATCATCTAGAGATGATAACTGAAACCGTGGGAGATTATGAGAACACTAAATGAAATAGTATAGATATAGGAGGGAAGAGGGCCCAGAAAAAATCCTGTGGGATAGCCACAATTAGTGGATGTGACCTGAATGAAGATCTAGCAAAGAAGACTGAGAAGTGTTCAAATACATAGGAGAAAAAAGGAAAGAGCAGAGGCTTCTTCTAGAGAGAAGAGAATGTCAAGAGATAAAAGGATGATTGACAGTGTTAAAGTCTGTAGAGAGGTTAAGAAGGATGAGGATTAAGGAGAGGCTATCGGATTTGGCAATTAAGAAATCATTAGTAACTTTAGAGAGAGCAGCTATGGTTGAATGATGAAGTTAGAAGTCAGACTGTAGAGAGTTAAGAAGAAAAAGACAGGAAAGGACTTGGAGGCACCTATTGGAGAGAACCTTCTCAAGGAATTTAGCCACAAAAGAGAGGAGAGATATGGGACAAATGGTAGCGGGGATGGATGGATCAAATGAGAGTTTTATAGGATGATTGACACATATTTGGAGGGAAGAGGGAAATAGCTAATAGACAAGGAGAAATTGGAGATTGAGAATGTGGGGATGATAGAAGAAGCAATCCGTTGGATGAGATGGGATGAAAGGGGATCATTTGAGCATAGAGAGCGCTTTGCTTTGGCTAAGAGAAAAGCTACCTCAATATATGAGATAGGGGTAAAGGCAGATATAGTGGTAGAAGGTATCTGTGAGATGTGAATTGAGGAGGAGTGGAGAAGAAGGTGCTCTTGGTGAATGGCCTCATTTTTTCAGTGAGATGACAAATGTTGTCAGTTGAGCAGCTGAAGTGAAGGAGAGATGTGGGAGTTTGAGGAGGGATGTAAAGGTTTGCAAAAGCCATCATAGTGAGTGGGATAATGAGTCATTTAGGGAGATGTAAAAGGATTGTCTTGCCATGGAAAGGGCCTGGCTGAGTAAAATAAATATGTAGCAGAGCCATTCAGCACAATTTTGTGATTTTCTCAAGATCTTTTCAGTAAAGGCAGTAGATGATGGGAATAATTTAGGGCTGAGATTTGACAGGCAAGATGATTGATATAACATGGAAGCCTGGAATTCAGGAGAAGAGTATCATATATAGTTGAAGTGGTTCACTAAGACTTTAAGAGAGCTATAGCCAATGTAGGGTTGATGGCCATGAAAAGACAAAGGGGTCAAGAGATTGGAGGTCACAATGAGGACAAAAAACAGGGTGTGCATTTTCAGGGCAGAGGGAGAGGTAGAATAATAACAGATTGTGATCATATGGGAATTTCAGAGTTCATAAAATGGAGTGGATGTGGGTGATGACAAGGTCAAAGATATGATCATCTCTGTGTATGGATGAGGTGGAGTGGAGGAAATGAGCAAGTTGGAGAAATGTGAGGTTAGGGTATTTGAGGGATTATCAAAATCTATGCTGAAGTGCTCTAATATGAGGGCAGGAGTTGTGTAGGAAAACAGACTGTGAACCAGGCACTGACATCACTGAAGAGAGAAGAGGAGTTTCTTGGAGGTATGTGGACAATATCTACCAGAATTTTGACTGGGTTGCAGATGTAGATTGAATGAACCTCAAAAGAGGAAAGACTAAAGAGTGGTGGAGATAGAAGGAGAGCCTATAAGTGGCAATGGGGAGCAAGGAGTGTTGCAATTCTCCTACCTTAACTGTGAATTGAGGAGAGTGAGTGAAAGTGCAACCAATGCTGAATGGATGGCTGGGGGTGGGGGCTGAATGAGGAGGGAGTCAGGAGTCAATGAGATCTAGAAGATGAAATGAATGAGGAGAAAGATTTAAGATATAAACAAGCTTGTTACCCACACAGCAATATTCCAGAGAGCACAGTGAAAAAGATGGGAGGCTCTAGAGTATTACATGGGGTGGCATGGGGCAGCAAGGGAGTGAGCAGTGAGAGATGAAGAAAGGGGTTTGTATAATGACATCAGAGGTGAAGGATCACCAAGATGGCAGCCTTCAAGCATCTCAAGGGCTCTCATATGAAAGAGAGGTTAGATATGTTCTGCTGGGTTAGATAAGACAAAACTGGGAAGAAGGGATGAAAGCTACTAAGAGGTAGGTTTATGCTTTGTATAAGGAAAAAAATTCCTAACTACTGCAGCTATCAGGAAAATGGATTCAACTACTTTAGGAGAATGTCTTCAAGGTTAACCTGGAAGGCCTCTTTTATCAGCATTATTGTAGGAGGGGATGCTCTCCAGTAGAGATTGGAGTAGATGGCCCTGGGGTCCCTTCTACCTCTAACATTCAATGATTATGTGATGTAATTGAAGCTGTTTGTATTTCAAAAAGTTAATTCACAGAAACAGATTTGTTCGTGATGTGGAATGTAAGGGTGAATAAATGAATGAATGAATGAAAAATATTTGTTAAATGCTTAATTCAGCCACAGTTCTCAGCACTGAGGACACAAAAATTGTGGATACAAAAAAGACAGCCCTTAACCTCAAAAAGCTTATATTTGATGAGGGAAGATGTCTCATAAAGGGGAGGTGGGAAGGTATCCAAGCCATGATTTGGCAATCCCCAGAAAGCCGTGCAGTGTGTCCTGGGTCCAGACAAAATAAGGTGAAAGCTCATCTTCTGGGCCCAGGGTGCTAGGGTTGTAGGTGAGGAGTCAGGTTCTATGGGAGAGGGATAAAAAAGATAATCGGAGTGCAAGCAGTATGGTTTGGCAGTGGCTGGGAAGACTTGGTGTGTTGTGTGTGTGTATCAAAGAAGTGAAAACAGGCTTCAGTGTTAGAAAAGATTTACTGAAACATGAAATCATATAAAGTCACTTTGACCAAATCCTCAGAAACATGTTGGACCATGACTACCGTATGATCTGTAGATATGCTCCTCTTGATCTAATTTCTCTGATTAAAGATCTGAAGACTGTCTCTTACTTAAACACACACACACACAGATACACACATCCACATCCACAGCCCACAAGCCACATTTTGAAACTCAGGGTTTGTGTCAGCTGCAAGATAGGGTTTGAAACTTGAGCAAGGAAATGCAAATTCCTTCTGGATGCCCTTTCAGCTGGGGAGGGAGAAACAAAACAAAACAAAACAAAAAACAACGAGTACTAACAAGTTCACATTTTGAATTAAATTGTATTTGATGTAATTCCCCCTCCTGTTTTCTAAACCCTTAAACTGTGACAAGGCAGGTTGAGCCAACATCAACTTCAGTTTTAAAAAATTCATAAGGACCATACATTAGTGTAACATTCTTCCTGCTTTATAGAATATATTAGTAAAGGTTTTAATTACTGAAATTATACAGTCATAAAAAAGATGATTTAATGAAAGTATTCATAACATTTGCATTTGGGGCTGCTTGCCTGCATACAGACACAGGGAGAAGTGGTAAATTACACCCAAGTGCAGGAGAATAATTATCGACATTGTCATTCTGCCTGAGGACCTGGGATTTCAGTGACTTCAAGCTCCCAATGAAATCCAACTCCAAGGAAAGAGACCCGGGGTCTATAGAGGAGGTGGATTACAGTTAACTCCTCAGGCCATTCACATCCCTATCATTTCCCCCCAAAACCTGGAGGAATTGTGACCTCCCCTCAGATAAAGGAAAATTAATTTGTCTGTTCCTTTAATTGAAATAGAGTTTTGTGGTAGCTGAATGAACGTAGCAGGATCTGCAGGCATGGGCTGCTCAGCTATGCAGAGGGACAGATGATTTCATTACTCCTTGTTCTGTCTCAAGTGAGAGGTTTATTGGCAATAGACCCAAAATGCTTGTTGTAATTGTGTTTGTAAAGACCAGAGTCTGAGAGCTTACCTTCTATGTGGGTCTGCAAGAAGTTGAATCTATTTGTAGGTCCCTTGGGGTTGCACCAAAGGGTCATAGGAAGTATTTGTGAGTGATAATTTAGAAACGATGATGAAGATATCTTAATAGACATTGTGGTACAATGGAAAGAGACACTCAAATCAGATGGACCCATGTTCAAATCCTACCATTGATACTCAACCATTCCTGTGGCTTTGGACAAGTCATTTTACTTTCCTGGTCCTTAGTGTCTCCTCTGTAAAAGGAATGACATTGGACTAAATGAATTCTGAAGTTTGTTACCGCTTTAGATGAACATATTAAACTGCTGTGGATCATTGGAGGGGATTGATTCTATTAGGATTCACCTCAGTATTCAGTGATATAAATTTCAATTCTGGGCTCCCAGGACAAAATCTTCAAAATTATCTCTGCTGACATTTTTCTTCCTATGTGATACCTGGGTGTATCCTGCTCAGTGGAAATATGTTTCTATTTTACTTCTTCCCTTTCATTTTCAACAGAAAGCCTGCCTGATCAGAACTGACTGGTTCTCAGAGTAACCCAGCCTGTGATTTTTCTCCTTTACATCTCACCTGGACTATGTCGATGTGAAACCTTGAGTTCCATTCTCTGTCCTCTGTAATCCATTCTTCACATGGTTGCCAGAGTAGTATTCTTAAAGTAAAATTCTGACCGTACTTCTCCTCCATTTAGTCAACTTCAGAAGCTAGGGCATAGATGGTGCCAGTGGATAGAGCACTGGCCCTATAGGCTGGATGGACCTGAATTCAAATTCAGCTTCAGACATTTACTAGTTGTGTGATCTTGGGCAAGTCACTTAACCCTGGTTGTCGCCCCCCTCAACGCTGCGCCCCCCCCCCCAGCCAAAAGAAAAAAGAAACTTCAGTAGCTAAATGGCACAGCCTGACATTTAAAGTCCTCACTTGATTATGTGGCTCCAGCCTACCTTTCCAGGATGATTTCATATGTTTCACTTTACACATTATATTCCAGTCAAAATGGCTTATTTGCTATTTCCTAAGCAATCTCCCACCTCCATACCATTGCATAGGCTGTCCCCCATACCTGGAATGCACTTTCTCATCACTTCTGCCTCTTCCTATATGAAGCCTTTACTGATCCCCTTAATTTTTAGTAATTTCTCTCCTAAAATTACCCTGTGTTTATTATTTTATCTTTTTTTTTTTTTTGGTAAATGCCAAAACCTCCATAGAATGCAAGATCCTTGGGGGAAAGGTCTATTTTTCATTTTTCTTTATAGTCCCAGAGCCTAGTTAGTCAATAAACAAACGTTTATTAAATGCTTACTATGGACCTAGGCACTGCCCTCAGAACTGAGGACACAAAGAGAGGCTAAAATGCAACCCTGTCCTCAAGGAACATATAGGAGAGACAATAAAGAAATAACTGTGTCCATGCAAGCTATATACAGTATCTGTAGGAGGCAATAATCTCAGATGTGAGGCCCTGGGGGGAGTGGGGGGAGACACTCAGATTTTCCATAGAGTGCTGGAAGTGATTCTGTATGGTCCTAGATGCAGCTTATAGCCTTTTTCTTTCATTTTTCCTTGTTATTATTTCTTCTGGTGAATGTTCAGAGCTTTGCTTTTGCTGGGGAATCTGAGTTCCTTTGGGTCTTAACATACAGTCAAATTCCCCTGAAATCACACTAAAATGAGCATCAAGGGTGGTCTTAGAAGGAAAGAGAACTTAGAAGAAGGCATAAGCACTCTCTTTGGGAAGGGAGGGAGGATAGTCCACACACAGTATTTGTCTGTCTGGGTTGATGGGAGGTGAGGGAAGGTTATGGGGCGATGATATGTGTATGAATCTCAGACCACACTTCAACCGTCTTCTCCCACATTTACCATATCTTTGAGTCATTGCCCACAGAGGACAGAGGTGTGTGTGTGTGTGTGTGTGTGTGTGTGTGTGTGTGTGTGTGTGTGTGTGTGTGTGTGTGTGTGTGTTTGGAGGGAAGCAGGCATTAGCTAGAAACTGGGGATGATTTGGGAAGAGGGCTACACAAAACCCCAACTTGGAAACACATTAATTTGAAGTTGTAGCCAGAAAGGGTCACTCTCTTGTTGATGAAAAGATTATGGGATACAACAGAAAAATTTGTACTGCTGAGTGTCCCTGAAAAGGATGAAGTTTTATTTTTTTTCCAAACAGAATTTGAAAGAGCCCCTCAACCTAACAAAACTCCACGATTAATGCATGTACTTCATCCATAACATAATCCTTTACGTGCTCCGAGTGGTAGTCTTTTCCAAAAGAAGCCTTTAAAAAATTAAAGACCACATATGCTATGCTTCTTTTTTACTCCTCCCCCCCCCACAGAAAAATATGTCCCAGATTATATGGGCACAAAATGCATTAAAAGAACTCATGAATACAAATGACTTGGAGAATAGAGGTATCTCAGTGCCGCCTCCTGTAATGTCATAAGGTAGGAAATGGCAATGGGGTGTGTCTGCCTCCAGATTCACATTGTGAAAATGTAGATGTGAGCAGCTTCTCCTGCTGTGCTGTCCATTAAAGAGATCAGTCAGGTAGTACAACTAGGGGATCAGTTGCAGGATCTATAGTTGATGATGACCTATTCATTCTGGTTCACCGAAATCACCGAGGCTGTATTTCTGTGATGTGACTATGCTATTGATTTTCTTGTATGAATTTTAGGAATCAATCTCATTCTTTCCTAGTCTAATAGTCTGGTAATAGGGCAGCTAGGTGGTGCAGTGGATAGAGCACCAGTGCAGGAGTCAGGAGAACCTGACTTCAAAATCTCACCTCAGACACTTGATGTTCACTAGCTGTGTGACCTGGGGCAAGTCACTTAATCCCAGTTGCCTCATCCTGATGAATATCTAGTCACTGGATTCAGATGACTCTGGAGGAGAAGTGAGGCTGGTGACCTGCACAGCCCTCCTTCACTCAAAACAAAGTCAAGTGCAAGTCATGTCATTATTTCTCTGATGGCATGGTCTTCTTCAGCAACAAAGGATGAACACACATACATAATAATGACTCCTTACGTTTACATAGAAGCTTAAAGTTTGCAGAGATTTTTGCATATGTTATCTCATTTGAGCATCATAATAATCCAGTGTGGTAAATTTATTATTATTATCATTATCATTATTATTTCCATTTCACTGATGAAGAAACTGAGACTGGGGAGGAACCAAGATGGTGGAATACAAGAAGTAACCCAACTGAACTCTCCCAACCCAGCTGAACTCTCCCAACATGCTCTTCCAAAAAACTCTAAAATAACTCCTCAAATCAAATTGTGGAGTGCCAGAGCCAATAAAAGGTAAGTGAGACATTTTTCCACTCTAAGACAACTTGGGAGGTCAGCAGGAGAAGTCTGTGACACTGGGGTGAACCCAGTCCCAGAGTGTGGCAGCAGCACCTTTGGTGAGCCTTGGAGGCTGTCTTGACAGCAGCAGCATAAACAGCAGCAACTCTAGGAGCTCTCAGTCTAAAGACAGTAAGAGATTCAGACAACTGGTCAGAAAGAGATTACAGGGGACCCTTTGTTGACTCTGGGTATAACTGGTGTTGATTGTTACCTCTATTGCTCATACACAGTTCTGGGTCACAGTTTCAAGGCAGAGAGGAGTGCTAGCACTTGTGGCTATAGGGAACTAGGACCCTTCCTGGCAAAGAGATAGACCAGGATAGTAGTGCCCATACCTCTCCCTAGATCATACCATTTTGGAAGCATTAAAAATTTGTAGACTCTCTCTGAAAATGGCAGCACAAAAATTTCTATCGCTTGAGACAATGTCTTCCCACCCCCAGGTAAACACAGCCCAACTTTAACATAAAGTTCTAAGTCAAGAAATAGGCTAGAAAAGTGAATAAAAAACAACAAAAAATTTGATTACAAAAGCCTACTATGTTTGTAGGGAAGACCAAGACCAACTCAGAAGACATCAATGTAGAAAATAGCTACAAACAAAACCTCAAAGAAAAATGCTAATTGGATCCAAGAACAATAAGAATTCTTAGAAGAATTAAAGAAAGAGGTAAGAGTTGTAGAGGAAAAATTGGAAAAAATAAATGAGAGTGATGCAAGAGAAGTATGAAAAGAGAATTAATAGCTTAATAAAAGAGGTACAAAAAAACCTGAAGAAAATAACACCTTAAGAAAAAAAATAGAGTTGACTTAATGGTAAAAGAAACACAAAAATTCACTGAAGAACTCCTTAAAAAGCAGAATAGGTCAAGTGGACCCATATGTACAAACATATTTATAGCAACTCTTCTTGTGGTGGCAAAGAATTGGAAATTGAAGTGATTCTCATCCATTGGGGAATGGTTGAATAAAATGTGGCATATAATTGTGATGAAGTATTATTGTGCTATAAGAAATATGCTATAAGAAATGTCAAATGTGGGTAATTTCATAAAAAACCATGGCAAGACTTATATGAACTAATGTAAAGTGAAGTGAGAAGAACTGGGAGATTATTGTACACAGTAACAGCAGTGTTGTGATAATGATCAACTCTGAAAGGCTTGGCTACTTTGATCAATATAATGATTCAAGAAAATTCCAAAGGACTTGTGATAAAAAAATACTATTTACCTTCAGAGAGAGGGAAAACCGATGAACTCTGAATGCAAATTGAAGTATAACTTTCTTGATTTCTTTATTTTTTGCAATATGGCTAATATGGAAATATATTTTGCATTATTTCAAATATATAATTAATTGATATTATTTGCTTTCATGACTGAGTGGGAAAGGAGTGAGAAGGAGGGAGAGAATTTGGAACTCAATTCTAAAAGAAAAGAATGTTAAAAAAATTTTTAATGGAGATTGAAAGACTTCAAGGGATTAGTCCACAGTCATCTATCTATTTACATGTCTGGGTCAGGATTTGAACTCAGGTCTTCCCAAGTTAATGCCCAATGTTCTATCCACTATTCCAATCTATTAGGTGTAGGAGAATAGAAGAGTATTATACAGAGGAGGAAGGAAAGAAAAAGAACAAGTGTATACTTAGTGCCAAATAAAACCCACAACTAAATTTGTATCTCTTCCTAAGAAGAGGGAGCTAGATGCTCTGAGACAGAAGCATCTGTTTGTCCTCCAAAGAATGTATATAGCAGAACCACAGAATTGATTAAAGGAGAGACCCTCTACTAGGTATCAGAGGTAGAAGAAAAAAAATTAGTGATACTTTCTGTTTTCTCATTCAGAGCTTCCAAGCTACTGTTTGTTGGCTAAACAGAAACAGTAAAAAAGTCTGGCAAGAGAAACCAAAGACAAGGAAAAGAGTTATTGTTTTTTTAGCTATGTTGGGTGTGTGGGAGGAGATAGAAGATCAGAGAAGGGATAAGACCACCACTCTGGAGTAAAGGGAAGAATGGTAACTGACAAGAAAGAAGGTACTACTGCTTAATTTTTTAATCTTGCCTTTGTTCTCCTACCAAGAAAAAATAAATCCTTTAGCACTGGAAATGACAGAACAAAAACGACTAGCAGACAATTAGCTAAACTAAGTAAGGAGATGGCAACATCTTATTCCCCTTGCTGAATTCCAAAGTCACCTGTCCCGAATGATCTACTTCCTTGGTTACTGAAAGAATTGGTAAATATGATGGTTGAGCTATTGTCAGTGATATCTGAAAGATCATGAAAAATGGGAGAGGTGCCACAATGTTAGAAAAAGACAAATGTTCCTATTTTCAACAAAAAGGAGAAGAATAGAATTTGTAAACTGCAAGTCAATGGGCTTGACTATTCCTAGGGAAATTCTAGAATGGATAATAAAAGAGATGGTGGGCAAAAGTCTAGAAAGGGTAGTGGTGATTATAAAGATGTCATATAAGTATGACTATCAAGAACAAGTCAAATTAGACTAAACAAGTTCCTTTTCTTCAGGGTTATTAAATTAGCATCTTAAGGTAATATGGTTAATATGGTTTACCTAGATTGTAATAAAATATTTGAAAATGTATCTCATCTTAATATTTTAAAAATATTTAAATCTACTGACTACATGATAATAAAATTAGATGGATTCAAAACTGGTTGAATGGCTGAATTCAAAGAATAATTACTTGTAATTCAATGTCAACTTGGCAGGAGCTCTCCAGTAGTGTACCTCAGAAATCTGAGCTTGATCCTGTGTTATGTAACATTTCAATCAACGCTTGGGATAAAGGCATAGATAGCATGTTCATTAAATTTGTAGGTGACACAAAGATAGGAGAGATAGCTAATAACGTAGGTGTCAGAGTCAGGAGCTAAAATAAGCCTAAAAGGCTAGAGCATTGGCCCAAATCTAATGAGAAGAAATTCTATAAAGATACATGTAGAGTCTTACACATGAGTTCAAAAAAGCAAGTTCATTAATGCTATATAAGGCAGGCATGATTAGAAGGTAGTTTGTTTGAAAAAGATCTGGGAATTTAGGTGGACAACAAGCTCAATATGAACTAGCAGTGAGATGCGGCACCAATGAAATTCTAACAGCCTGTTATAACAAGTGGCTCATTTTAAGCTAACATGCAAAATAATGGTCCCTCAGGTCCACATAGTTCCATCTTCTGCTACGCTGGAGGGCCAATTAGACTAAAAGTTAAGAGTCCAGTCACACTCACTCTGAACCTCTGGTTAGGAAAATTCCTAATATTTAGCCAAAAGTTTGGCTCTCTGCCTTAATTTACATTTAACTAGTTCTAAATAAGCCCCTGGTTTCTGATGTTTTTTATTTAATATTTTCTTTTTCTCCCAATTACATGTAAAGATAATTTTAACATTTGAGTTTCAAATTCTCCTCCTCCCTTCCCTCCCTGCCTCATTGAGAAGGCAAGCAATTTGACGTAAGTAATCATGCAAAACACATTTTTATGTAAGTCATGCTATGAAAGAAAACAGACAAAAACATCCCCAAGAAAAATAAAGAAAGTAAAGGTATCTTTGAGCTACATTCAGCTGTTTCTTCCACCATTTCCTTCTCCAGAGATGGAGAGCACCTTTCATCATAATTCCTTCAGAATTGTCTTGGATCATTGTATTGCTGAGAACAGCTAAAGTATTCACTGTAGATCATCACATAATATCGCTGCTACTTTGTACAATGTTCTGGTTCTGCTCATTTCATTTTGCATCAGTTCATGTTAAGTCCAACTTCCGGTGGTTTTAGCAAAATTCAGGTTACTAGAAATATTTGAGTCAAGTAGCAGTAGAGTATATTACTGTGTCTGTTGATAGACCAGGAGGGAAAGTTGAGGAACTTTTCTGGAAACTTTCCTCAAAGGCTTCTACTTCAAGATGCTTATGGAGTTGATAATAATGACCTTCTCTGCTACTCCTCCATCCTGCTTTCTCTTTCTTTTCTCAGTGGTTGCCCTGGGGCTGTTAATTCTCTCTGACTCTGTTCTCAATGTCATCACTCCTTCCTCCTCTTTGTCAGACTCTGAAAATCCCTCTCTGGTCCCTGTTCTCTTTCAAGTACCAGGATTCGAATTCAGTTCTTATGACTCCAAGGTCTTATGACTGTTGAGTGAAGGCTCTTTCTACTACAACATGTTGTCTCTCAGATTAGAGCTAATGATCCCCACAGTTTTCTTGTGGGCAGCCAATGCCTGTTGGTTTGGAATTGGTTGAACAACCATTTCTCAGTTTCTTTCCTTAGAAGGCAGTGCGGCATAGTGGAGAAAGTTCTAGATCAGTAACCAGAGAAGCTGGATTCAAATCCTCATTGCGCCACTTTATCTTTGGCTAAAATGGAGGGAGGGGAGAATTGACCTACTAGATCTCAAAAAAATTTCCCTTCCACTTTTAAATCTGTGAACCTTTTACTTTCCATGAGACTCAGGCATTTTAGGCACTGTGCTTATGACCAAAATTGGTTTTTCTGCCATCCTGTAATAGTTATTTGCTCAAGCCTTGGGCCAAGCTTCATGGAGACAGACAAAATTGCATACTGGTACATGTGGTCTCAAAATTGCCCTTGTTGGCTCTAGCTTTGACTAGCTAAATTCACTCTAGTAAATCTCTCTGTGACTTTCCCTTTCTCTAAATTATGTCCTGGCCTCTCCCCAAGGGGGCTGTGAGGATTAATTGGTTAATCTTTCAAGAGTATTTTGGCAGCTCTGAAAGGCTAAATACTATTTAATGACCACAGAGAAAATGTATAGTGAAACAACACGCATCTCATATTTGCATTAAGTAAACCTATTTATCATCTATTTGCTAGAGGGTAGGAAAATGATTTTCCAGATTAGTGGCAGCTAAAGATCCTGCATGATACTTTTGCCTTGAAGGAAGAAAATTATCGATGATGTGATGAGACATAGGGGTGTGTACAGTTAGTATAACTTTAAGGTCCAGTCCCAAGGATAAACTTTAGGAAAAGCTCTTCTCAGTTGCCCCACTTTCTTCCCATCCCATCTGTCTTCTCCCAAATTCTCTCTCTACCAACCCCATGATTTTAAGATAAGGAATCAAAACTAATAGTTTGGTGAAAGCACTGCTCTTGTCTACATTAACAAACAAAATACAAATTCAATTCAGATAAACAGGGTAAAGGAGAAACAGTCATAGTACACTGGGATTCTGGGCAAAGCACTGGACATAGAATCCTGGGTTCCATTCCTGACTCTGACACTTAATAACCACATGACTTTGGTCAAGTTACTTTGGCTCTCTGGGCCTCAGTCTTCTCATCTGTAAAATTAGCAGGTTGGGTTAGATATCCTAGAAGGTCTCATACCTCTAAAAGGATAGTCTCTTAACATGGATAAAGAGGTGCCATGGTGTAGTTAATAAAAAAAAGTAGGGACTAAATTTCATTGAACTTGGAATTAAAGCTGGTTTCAAGTCCCAAACTTCAATATTTACTAGCTCTGTGACCTCAGCAAGTTATTTAGCCTCTCTGAGCCTCAGTTTCTTTATCTGCAAGGTGGGGATAATAATGCAGAGTTGCCTATTTCAAAAGGTTATTGTGATGGTCAAGTAAAATCAGGCACTCTGTAATGTCCACTATAATTGTTATAAAGTGCTTTGGGCAAATATTGCTAGCTGAGTCTCAATTTTTTCTTCTGGAAAAAAACAGGGTAGCAATACTAGCCACAGGTCTTGTCCCTAGGAAGATACACTCACAAAGTTGGCATGAGGTTCGAATGAGGCAATTTACATAAAGCATTTTGAAGACTTTAAAATGCTCTGTAATTGTCAGTAGTGGTTATTATTAATCCTGACAAGAGGGATAATCAACAGAGCCCACATAAGGAAACAAGAATAACACAACCAAGACTCTAGACTGCCCTAATTGAGCTATACCCACAAGTCTCTACTGCCTCCTACTCTCATTCTGTCTTTAAAGGTCATTTCTCTATAGCTGTAATATAATCAGCTTCTCAGAATACACCAGCCTTAGTTCTCAAAAGAGGAAATATAAACTCTCAACAACAATATGAAAGAAATCTCAGAACCACTAATAAGAGAAATGCAAATTAAAACAACTTTGAGGTTATGTCTCACACATAGAAGATTGGCAGATATGGCAGAAGATGAAAATGTCAAATATTGGAGGGACTCTGGGAAGACAAGTGTAATAATGTGCCTGGTGAAATTAGAAACTGGTCCAGCTGTTATGGGGAGAGGAGAATGGTATTAAATTTTCAAAAGACATTAAATTGATAAAGCCATATTACTGCTAGGCATATATCCTCAAGGAGTTCATAGACAAAAGGAAAGATCTTATATATATAAAAATATGTATAGCAGCACCTTACTGTAATAGTGAAGAATTAGAAGGAAGGTGGGTGCTTGTCACTTGGGAATGGCTGAAAGCAATTTTGCATGTGAATGTAATGGATTATTGTTCTATGACACATGACAAATATGAAGACCTCAGAGAAACTTGAGAAGTTTATATCAACTGGTACAGAGTGAAGTAAGCAGACAAAGAACAATTTACACAATGACCACAATAATGTAAAGGAAAACAACACTAAAAACTTTGTGTGTGTATGTTTGTCCTTCGTTGCTGACGAAGACCATGCCCTCAGAGAAATGATGACAAGACTTGCACTTGACTTTGTTTTGAGTGAGGGAGGGCTGTGCAGGTCACCAGTCTCACTTCTCCTCCAGAGCCATCTGAATCCAGTGACCAGATATTCATCAGGATGACTGGAGATGACCCAGAATGCACACTAAAAACTTCAGAAATTTTCTCAATGTGGCAGCCAGTCTTGACTCCGGAGGAGTGTTGGTGAAGCCCTCTTGCTATTTTGTATTCAGGTAGGGGCCCATTGGAGTAGAATTAAGCGTACCTTTTGAGACATGGCCAACGAGTTGATTTGTTTTGTGTAACTGGACTTATTTGTTATATGACTTCTGTGTGTAAGGATGGGGTAGGGTGATGTTGGGAATCAACAATAATGTAAAAAAGGGTATCAGTGAAAGGTTTCATATATATGTCACATATACACATATATACATGTGTTACCATATAAATTGGGTTCTCAGCCCCATTTTAAATAAAAAAATTGAGCTTCTGGCCCTGTAAATGATACCTGACCACATAGGGATAATGCTGAATTATGTGGTTTTAAAGAGAGTATCTTAGCTTCCTTTAAGGCATGCATGTACACATACATATGAGTGAATATACATACATGCTTATGTATGCATACATACACACAGATAGATATATATATATATGTATGAACATGATTTATGAACACTATACTTGGCCTACTTGCTTGTCTTAAATGCCCTGGTTAGTGAAGTCTTAGGTAGAATTGTCCATTCAATCAGCCAATAAATGCCTTGTCCCTGAGGCTCTCCTTCATCTAAATAGTCCCACAGTCAACTTTTTTCTCCCACTATGGCAATACCCAGTAAGTCTGTCTGTCTGTCTACCCAGTCACTCTTTCTTTAGTAGATCTCCCTAGTCACTTTGGAGTCTACTTGAAAAAAATTGATACCCATAGACTGAACAAGTATAATGAGTCAGGGATTTAATTTTTGTATGGGGAAGGGACAGGAAACATAGGATTATAGATATAGATCTAGAAGAGACCTTGGAGGTCATCTAACCCAAAACCTTCATTTTACAGATGAGGAAACTGAATTTCTCCCATGCTCAGTCAATCAATGAGCATCCTCCAGTGTGTCAGGCATCATGCTAAGTGCTGGGGCTGCTAAAGCAAAAGGCAAACCCCCCACCCCCAAAGGATCTTTATTCTATCAAGGGCAACAGCATGTGTGTGTGCGCATGTATGTACACATACACACACAAAAATAACTATAAGGCAATTGGGAGGTATTTTTTTTAATGGATCAGTTCCAAGTCTTTTATGGGCCTATACAATATTCATTAAGCAATAAAAATCCACTATTTATAGGTTTATAGATTTAAGACTAGAAGGATGACTCAAAGGCCCTTCAGTCCAATGCCCTCATCTTATAGATGAAGAAGCCAAGGCCCAGGAAGGTTGAAGGACTTGCCCTCAGTCTCATAGGAAGTGATGGGGTAGAGGGAGATTTAAATCCATTGTTTCCATAATTATTGGTAAACTTTGAGAACAGCAACAGTAATGTTAGGTATTGCTTAAAACCTAGAGTCTGACACTATCTCCACTCTGAACACTTACAATCTATGTAGACAGTTTCAAATCTTTGTCTCATAAATTATCTACATGAGGAGAAGCCCTGGCTGTTCATTTGAATAGGATTTATGACTGTGGTCAAAGAAAAATCCACAGGTTTCCTGAGGAACATCCTTGGGCTCTAAAAACTTTGTCTCTTTGGAAATATATTGAGTAAATTGCCCTCTTGAATGAAAGCAGCAGAGTAGATTGCCTGACCTCCAGATCCTTTAGGTATGCCTCTGTGATTCTGCAATAGTTTTAAAATTTGGTCTGTCTGGGTGGCTCTGCTCTCCTTTGAAGCTTCAGTTATCCCCTGGAAGTCAGTTAAGACCTCATCTATTGGTCAATGTTCCCACTTGGCATACACTGGACTCCCAGATGGCTCCTGGCTGTCATTGCTCCAAGACAGTCACCAACCTAAATCAAAGATTAAAACATCTAGAGTTGGCAGAACAACACAGTTACTACATAAATTGGATCTCAGTCCCATTCATCACTTTAAATAGAAAAATGGAACTTCTTTCCCCATAAATAACACCTGGTTATGTAGAGATAACACAGAATTACATGGTTTCAAAGGAGCAATTTTGCCTTCCTTTAAGGCATGCATGCATGTTTCATGGTATTTAAGTCAAGCTTTGAGCATATATGGAAGTATGTGTGGGATACTTGAATATAATGTGGCAAGTTTTCATTCATCATCTCCTAAGATCCTGTAAAAAGGCAGACACTCTAGTTAGTGTGTGTCATCTTAGGTCCAATATTCTCCTTGGGTTTCTAGAATAGCAATG
The DNA here is from genome assembly GCF_028372415.1 of Notamacropus eugenii. NCBI lineage: Eukaryota > Metazoa > Chordata > Mammalia > Diprotodontia > Macropodidae > Notamacropus > Notamacropus eugenii. Next base: position 413,040,098 of record NC_092873.1, read on the forward strand.
TATTGAATAGCTTGAGAAATAGATAAATGGACAGAGAGACCAAGGAAGTTTCAGGTAGTAACTCAGGTGTTACTCTCTCATGTCATTTAAACACATGCCCTTGCAGATAGAATCTTAGCACTTGAAGACTCTTTCAAAGACAATCTAATCCAAGGGTGGGGAACCTATGGCCTCAAGGCCATACATGGCCCTATAGATCCTTGAGTGAGGCCATATGTGGCCTTGAAGTCACAGGTTCCCCACCCCTGATCCATTCTCTTGTTTCTAGTCAGGACCAGCACCCAAATCATCTACAAGTTTTCACAGAAGTTTGCCACTATCACAGAATTATGAAGGTTAAGATAGGGAAAGGCCTTTTAGGTTAGCTGGGTGATATTACTCATACTCTGATCTCAGCCTTCCTTAGGAGAATTTTTCCTTGTCTGATATTTCCTAGCCCTAGCTACATCTGGGGAGTCTGAAATTAGTAAATTCAATTCAGCACAGAAAAAAAGCTCACGGATTCCAACATCGTCAACCCTAAAATAAGATTCCTTGAGTATGGCAATTAGCTCCTCATTTGTATGGTCTACACCTGCTTCCTCTATTTCTTATGCATCTATCCCCTTCTTAACCCCCAGCAACCTGACTTCTGTTCCCACCATTCTACTGAAACTCCTCTCTTCAAAGTTGCTAATCCATTCCTTGTTGCCAGATGTGACTGCTCTTTCCTCTGGCCTCACCCTCCTTGATCTGACACTTCTAACTACTTACTCCTTGAAAGCATTTCTTGACTTTCATTCTCTTCCTACTTTATTAATTGTCTCTTTGGTCTCTATTGTGGGATCCTCTTCAAAAGAGTACTTGTCTCCATCCTGAGAACTCTCCCCTACCCACTAACAATCACATGGAGCCTCAGAGAAGTGCTAATCCAGCCCCATTGCCTCAAATTCTCCTTAGCAGCTACTGACCTTGAGAATTTAACCAGCTCTTACCAATCTCCACCAACACTTTTGCTACCCACAGACTTGCTCAGAATACCAGGACTCTGCCAGGGCTTCCTCCTTTCCCAGGAAAATCAAAGACAAGACCTGTTTCTCTTGGAGAGGGACCTGAGACACTAACCCAAAATTTGATTCAGTAAGGATTTGTCAAATACTTACAATACACCATAGTCTGTGCTAGGTCCTAGGAATGTAATAACAAAAATGAAAATAGTTCTTGCCTTCAATAGTTCTAGTGAAAGAAGATATACAGACTCACACAAAGGAACAAGGTTGGTTGATGGTTCACCAGATAGTACAGTGGTACAGTCTCTTGGGATACTAAGACTTGTCAGTAGCCTCTTGCTACAAGCATAGACTTTCCTCTCTGCAAAAATCTTTAGCAAAGATAGGGATTAGTTGATGAAATCACTGTTAATGGCAGATCTAACTTTGCTGGTTGATATACTTGGAAACTAACTACTCCTGGATTGATAGGTAGCGAGACTCCAGACACACCACATACAAAGCTGGCTATTGCCTATTACTTATCTTCCTGCTTGAGTTCCTAGACAGCTTGACTCTAAGACACTAACTCCTATTGATTCATAGGTATAGCTCTAACAAAACCAAGTATACAGTTGTTCATATCTTGCTGGTGCATTGAAGTCCCTGGGGTATTTTTTCCCTATGGAGAAGCCCTCCTTGTCAGTTGCAAAAGCCTGGGGCTGACACTCGGCACCTTCCCAAGAGACAGTGTGGCGGTGGAAAGATAATTCTAGATTTGTAGTCATGAAAATCTGAGTTCAAATACTGCCTCAGATGCTTATTAACTGTATGATCATGGGCATGTCACTTAGCCACTCAGCCTCAGTTACCTCATCTATAAAAATGGGGCCAATAATAGTATATATGTCATAGGTCTGTTTTAAGTATCAAATGAGATAATATGTGTGAAGAGATTTGATATCCTTGAAATACTATATAAATGTTAATTTATTATTGTTAATATTGCTAATATCACCAGCATCCTCCAAAGTGCTGTCCAGGACCTCTACCTATAGAATACTTAAATGATTCACTTGATATTTCAAATTCAGCATACTTAAATCTGAATTCATCCCCTTCTCCCCAAATTACTTTCAAAGTCACTTGTCCAATATGTTATGGAGAAGATTCATGTTCACATACAGGCCAGTCTAGATAGTCTCAAGGAGCCCTCCCAACTTTGAGATGTTGTGATTTTGTGCATGTGTGTGTGTGTGTGTGTGTGATCAATGAAAATATTAATCTTCTAATTTATCAGGCTACAGACCTTGGCATCATGATTGGATCTCCCCTCTCCCTCAAGTTTCTTATCTAATCTGCCATTCTGTCATTTCTTCTTTCAAATCTTTCCCTGCATTTGTTCTACACCACCCCACCCCCCATTCCTTGCTCTCTATTGCTACTGCTACTACCTTTGTTTGAAATCTTCACCTTTGGATAATTGTGATAACCTCCTAGCTGGCTTCTCTGACTTTTCTCTCTTCCTCATTCTAATTGACAAACTTTGAAAAGGAGGCAGCCATAAATCATCTCCTGGGTATCAAGAGAGCATCAGGATGGTAGGCTGACACTGGTAACCAACAGAGTTAATTAGTGTAAAAAGGGAGCCTTTGGCTCCATAGACGATAATTTAGTTTTTGACGGTTTAATCCACCAGGGACAACTACTGGGGATCTTGTTTGACCGTAAGTACCAGTCCTTGGTCAGCCCAACTCTATCTAAAGGGTGTGGGGGTGAGTAGGGCTGGGACAGGGCAGGGACTGAAGGAAAGTGCATTATTTTGTATGATTTTCAGAGAACAACTATCTCTATCCATCCAACCTGTGAGTGACTATTCATTTCATCTGTCTAGGGATGTGCATTGTGTGGATTTGTCCAATTAAACTCTTGGCTTAGCCCCTACTTTCTGGGAAAGCCCTGCCCTCTGCCCTTTCCTGCTGTATTTAAATGGAGTGCTCATCTCACGAGCATGATCTAACACAAGCATGACTTCACCATATACACTTTCTTTGCTTATAACTAAAGAATAAAAAGGAAAGGAAAACATGAAATATATAGTAAAATGACTACTGAAAAATTCCTGACATCCCCAGGCAGCCCCCAGCTGGTCTACTGGTGTGCCTGAAAGCCAGGAGCTCTCCAACAAAGTTCCTATACTTTGACTGGGTTTCTGTCAGCTGCTCCCACCAAGAGTGAGCAAAAATTCTCCTACACTATTCCACTCATGACGTTCAACCAATCAAGCAAACAAGTAAACAAACAAGCATTTGTCTCACACCCACTATGGGCCAGACACTGTGTTCAGTGTAAGGAAACAAATCCAAAATTGATACTAGTCCTGTCCTCCAGGAGCTTGCATCCTGTTGGAGGGTCACTATCCAATCAATTTAGGCAACTCAGAATTCAGGGCCACTGGTCTATGATCCTTTCTCAAGCATAGCCCCCCAGCAATTTGTCAGAAATCAGATTCAGAAGTGGGCTCCTCCTCTTGCTGCTTTATCTCTTCTCCCTCCCCAGCTGATTCTGCATAGAGAAAGAGAGTACCCCTGCACAGGGATAGGAACCACACAGCCAAACTAGAGTATCAGGGTATGTGCATGAATGGATCTGTGCTGTTAATTCATTCTGCATAGTGCCATTGGATGTCTCTTCCTAAAATGCAGCTTTTTATCTTGGCATTCCTGCGATCACAAATGTCTTAAGATATAGGAAGATGGACATGGAGCCAGAAATAGAGGAGGGCTAGTTTATATATGTGTGTGTGTGTGTGTGTGTGTGTATACATACATACATACATATACATATATACATGCACATACAAGTGTGAGTACACACATATACACACACACACATATATTAGGAGACTTGTGAATCTAATTAGGCAGGCTTTCTGTTGAAAATGAAAGAGAAGAAGAAAAACAGCTCCATATTTTCACTGAGCAAAATACACCCAGGTACGACACAGGAAGGGGAATGTCAGCAGAGATAATCAATAATTTACAGGAGACAATATTCAGAAAGAGTGCCAACTGTAAAAGCCCTGGCCTTAGATGTCTATATCCAAATGCAGAAAGCACAGGTGATAAAAAAAAAAGGTGAACTATTGGTCTTAACCTAAGGTTGTAAATTTAGACTCATAGATAGCATTAAGACTGGTGGTATATGACTCATGACTGGCTATGCAAGGTAAACTTTATTCAGAAAGAACAGATTGGATAAAAGGGATGGTGGAGTAGCAAAGTTTATTAAGAAGATATATGAGGAATTCTGCAAACCAGAAAGGGAAAGCTTGGTGGAGAGAATTAGATGAGGATCAATGGAGGGAGAAACAGAAGCAGTATGGTGGTGGAAGTATACTTCCTAAGGTAAAAAGATTAGATTGGGCACAAAGGCATGATATAGTAGAGACGTTCAGATCAGGCAGGCACCGAGCTGGGAGTTAGAAGACTAGGGTTTGAATCCCACCTCAGACACATAGTAGCTATGTGACCCTGAGCAAGTCACCGCACTCTGGGCATCATTACAGGTGAGCATCAGCTCCTCAACTGTAAAATGGAGATAATTATACCATTAAGCTAAAAAAAAGTTGCTATGAGTATCAAATGAGATAATGTATGCAAAGTGCTTAGCAAACCTTTAAAGTGCTCTATAAATGCCAGCTATTTTTAGTGATGGAGAGTTTAAATTACCCAGATATCAGCTGGAATTTTCTCTTTACTAAAAGCAAAGCAGCTATAAATCGTTAACTTAATCAAAATATCTTTTTTTTCTTCCAAAAGTAGAGGAAGTGAGAAGGGGAACTGCTATTTGGATTCTAATTTTGGCCAATAAGGAGAAACTGGTAGTTCAAGTAGAGCTAATGGCAAATGGAGTAAGAAATGATTACTCCATCTGAGAAGTTTTGATCTATTAGAAAAAGAAAGCCAGGCATAGGTGCTGTAGTTTGACACTATTGGTGTAGAAATGGTGCATAAATTTCATAGAGTTCAGAGAAAATATAAGTAGAATCTCGTGACCTAGAATTCCATTGGAGAAGTTGGTCCAAGAGGGAAGATGTTCTTGAGAAGCTCCCAAGAACAAAATGCCAATGACATAAATGGAACTAATTTTGAAAAGGCAGAAAAGAGGAACTGGATGAAGAAACAGATCTGGAGGTCCAAGTAACTGATCAACCAGCTTAGATTTTTAAAAATAAATAGAAAAGATGGAAGCAGGGGCAGGTAGCTGGAAATCAATACAAAAAGGTGGAATAATCCTGTAAGAATAATGTAACATGTGCTAATGCTCAGAAAGGACTAAGGTTGATGGTGAATGCTGAGGACAATGCCCCAAAGCATTTTTAGCTATGCTAGGGATACAGCTACTCAGAATAGAGGGGACAGTGATGACAGATAATGGAGAGAAAGCAGAATTGCCCAACTTTCATTTGCCTTTTATTTCATCTGACAAATGGAATGGCAGAGAACTTCAGTTTGAGATAGAAGCAAAAATATTCGATAAGAAGGAAATTGAACTCTAGAAATGAGGAAATAGTAAGAGAGAACCTTGAGCTGCCTAGAACTCAAAATAATAGCCCCTGATAAATCATAGACTGGAGAGAACTGGTAGATGTAATTGATGAGATATTTATCAGAGACTTTTTGGAAAAATTATGGAGAATAAGAAATATGTTACAGGACTAGACATGGGCAAATGTCTCAATGTTTGAAAAATGAAAGAAGATTTATTTTATTAACTCTAGGTTAGTAGACTTCTCTTTGTGAAGCTTCTCCCCTTACAAAATTTGAAGATATTTTATTAAAAATATGCTTCATAAGCATTTAGAAAGGGAAACAGAGATCCATAAGATACAACATAAATTAATCAAGAACAGCTCTTGCCACACTGATTATATTTTCTTTTTTGATAGGATTACTAGATTGGTAGGTCAGGGGAGTGCTGGAAGTGTAGTATAGCTGTATTTCAGGAAGAAATAAGAACTTTGACAAGGTCTTTCATATCCCAGTAGACAAGAGGGAAATATGTGGGCTAGATGATAATACTGTTAAGTGGATTGAAAATTGGTTGAATGACCAGAACCATAATGTAGGATTAAAAAGTGATGTTATCCTGGAGGGATATCTCTAGTAAAATTCCCCAGGAATTGAACCATGGCTTTGTTCTGCTTCAAAATTTATCAATGAGTTGGATGAAGGTAAAGGTTGTATGATTATTAAGCTTACAGATAATACAAAGGAGGATAATGGAGGGTTTGACAGAATAGAATATTGGATTGAATCCAATGTTATGAAATATAATAGAAATTATAGGAAAGCCTGAAAGGGCTTTACTTTTGCATATATTTAGTAAACCTAAGACTGTGGTCTTTCATGCTTGCTTGTATAGCAGACACAAAACATGTTGGCTCCCCCTAAATACTGGGAGGATTCAAACCCACGTAGCAATGTGAGGTTCTTCTGGAAGCGATCCTCTGAAATGTATTCAAAGGTATAGAATTCCCTAATTGGGAATCAAACAAGGAATTACGTAGACTTTCAAGATCTAAGCTAGAGATTGTTCTGATGGAGATGTGTGGACCTTAGTGACATGTTCAAAAAACAGAATTAAACTTGAGGGCACTAGTTAGCTAGGAAAAGCTCCTTTCTGCATTCCAAAGAGCTTGGAACTTGGGTCAAGATCTCTCTTTCCAGAAAAGAAAATTTCTTCTGGCCACATCTCTTAGAAAACAAACAAACAGACAGATCACTCTCCACGGGTAAGAGACTTAGGAGTGGGGTGGGGGGAGAAGCTAAGACTTTTTTCCCCCAGGAAGATTTTTTTTCCTTTAAGTTCAATGAATGGGTATGTTACTGTCTTTGTCTTTTTTTTTCTTTTAAAGGAGCTGTACCAAGGCTTCCACTTTTGAAGGAAGACTCCAGATTAAAGCCAGAAGCTTATAAGCAGAGAAAAATTCCATACTTGTGTCCGGTAGAGCTATGCTGAGCAGCAGCCAAACAAGACCACCAGGGAGAAATGCCTAGTAGAGATTATACGCCTAGAGGTTGTTACATGTTCAGTAGACATTCAGCAAAGATTACACATTGTCTAAGACAAGTATTCAGTGGGTCCGGTAGGACATATGACAGCCTCCCCCACAGACATGGACAGCGTTTCAGTGGCAGGGGAATGAGCTGCCCTTGACTCATTTGCTTCCTCAGAGTGTCTCTCCATATGTGTTCCCTATGAATATCTACCCTTCCCACTAAAGTTATTCTCATTTGTTAGAGAGTGTGCTCAAAGTTTATGGTGGGGGAATGTTTCATTGTGACTTTTTCTTACAGTGTTATTTCTTTAAGTGTTTTCAGTTTGAACTAACCGTGTCCTTTTAGAAAAAAATAAAACCACACAAATGAGGGATCACAGACTATGGTTTTAGTGCACACAAATCTACAATGTACTTTCCACTCTAGGGGACCCACAATGCAAATTGAAGGGTGTTTTCAGGTATTACAGGATAAATTCAAAGTCCCATATTTGGATTCATATACTTTTTCAGAAGCATATAAAGAATATATAGGTAGAGCCTATAGAGGATTGCACATTGTCTTGCAGGGGAAAGGGGAGGGAGGCAGAGAAAACTTAAAATTTATGGAAATGAATGTTGAAAATTAAAAATAAATGATAAAATAAGAAGTATATGATAAGGAAGCACAGCTAGTCATTTGGAATAAATTTGTTCATTTTAGTGGATTTCATGTTCAATATGTATCTACAATGTAATTTGGCAGCCTGAACAACAAAGGCCATCTTACGCTGCTTTAAGAGAAACAACAGGATAAGAGCAAGAGAGAGATGAATAAATTGATATTGCTTGCTATCAGATACATTAAGGGAAAGCTATAAACTCTGTAAGCAAAGCTTCTGTCATCATCTTACCAAAGAACATGCTTCAAGTCCATTTCCATTGGCAATGGTCAAATTATTTAGAGACAATAACTCCATTAGTTCCTATGGAATGTGTATATTCCTGGTTATTTGTGTAATTTACTGCTTTCCAGAGCCTTCTACCACTAGGAAAAATATTCTATTTCCAAAATTTATGATTTCAAGGATGATATTCATCTTGGTGAAAGTGAAAAAGTTTTTTCTAGTGACCTAGTCTTGAGACTATAGATAAAAGATTCCTGAGTGGAAATAAGAAAGATGAACATTCTATTTCTATACCTATCATCCTATTTAACCAAATTCTTGGGAAGTGGAAAATGGAAACATCACTGACCCATATCAGGACCATGTCCTTTTAGTTACAAAAAGGGAAACTGGCAAGTTGTCAGAAACACTACCAATTCATCTCATGGACTGCCACTCTATCTGCTGCCAGCCTCATGAGCCACATTGGTGGTATTGTAATCCTCATTAACTGTGATTTCAGGCCTGTGTTCTGCCCCAATAACTGGTGTGGTCCAATTAAGATGCAGACCCAAGGTGCCATAGCACCTCCATCTTCTGCCCCCCTGACATCTCTGCTGAACATCAAGAATACTCTTCAAAAAAAACTCATGAAGATGTGAATTTTTTCCTCTCTAATATGGTGACTAGCTCAGTACAAAAATCTCTCATTTAGAAAACAATTAGTGATATAGGTAGGAAGAAATGCAGATGAAAGAATTTGATCAATTCCTCCTTTCAAATTTTCTTTCAGTCTCATTCCCACAATTACATTAATATTGTTGTTATTATTATTCTAATTATTAATTAATTGAGATTATTAACAATCAATTAGGTTGTTGTTAGTAACTAATTAATTATTATTAATTACTAAAGTAGCAGAAAGGATTCTTATTCAGACAAAGACAGGTGGGACTAGATGGTCTCTAAAGTCCTTTCTGACTTTTGGATACTGTGAAGCCCAATATATTTAGCGAGGTTCTTTAACCCTTTTGTGTTATATACCCTTATGTCAGTTTGGTGAAACTGATGGGCCCCTTCTCAGAATAACATTTTTTTAAAAAATTCACAATGAAAAGAGTTACTAAGCTTCAGGTTGGTGAAAATAAAGATGTATTTTTTTCTCATCCAAATATATGTATGGATCCCTTGAAATCTATCCAAAGACTATACCCACCTCTTAGGGAACCATGGAGCCCAGGTCAAGAATCCTCAATTTATAGAGAATCTTGCATTTGGATTTTGCAAAAGACATTAACTATGACTGTGGCAAACCTTTGGTGAGTATGTGCCTAAATTTTATGCTACACTTGATAGTGAAATAGGACTGTAGAACTGTTATCTAAACGGTTGTATATCTCAAGGAGTCTTGGATGATCTTAACATATGCATGGGACATACTTTGTTGGTAGAGAGGTTTTAAGATTACTTTTTTCTTGGGACATCATTTCAAAAAAATCAACAAACAATAAAGCCAGTGGAATTTTTCCCTCAACATACTTTTTCTTTAAAAAATAAACTTTTAAAAATTGCCCTTAGAATTCATAGAAAACCTGAGCTAATATCAGGTTTTAGTGTTTCTGACATTCTAACTAGATTGTGCCACCTTTTTATATTTATCCAGGTACCTGCTTTTACATGTCTTTAAAAATTTTTAATTGAACTCTCTATAAATCTGTCAGACTCTTTAAAAAGTTATTCCCCCCCCCCCCCACCTCCTGCTTCTCTTCATGAAAAGCATTTATGATTATGGTGCTAGAATTTCATTCTTGAGAGCTTTCCAAACTCCCAGGGCCAATTTTCCCTGTAGAATTTTAGGCCATGGGGTATTACCAACCTTTTTTTCTGAATTCTTTGAAATTTACCCTTTCATAATCTGGGGAGCAAATCAGAACGTGCCGAACTTGCCAACCTTCATCTGTCACAAAATCTAAAGTACTCTTATCACTCCTTCTGAAGATTCTTATTATTTCTATACTGACAGTAAGTTCCTCCTTTTATTAGTCAGAATCAGGTTCAGCAACAGTTTCCTTTGTCACTTCACCTTTTAAAGAACAAAATTATCATTTCAAGTCAAGAATTTATTAAATGACCTAATAGAAAAGAGAGTTCCAACATGACTGGATTTATTTGATTTTGAAGGTAATAGAGAGCCACTAAAATTTATTGAGTTGGTGTGTGTATTTGTGGGGGGGGAGGGGAGGGAGAGACAGAGAGGGGAAAGAGAGACAGAGAGACAAAGACAGAGGAAGAGACAAATAGACAGACAAGGTCGGCCTTGTGCTTTAGGAAGATCACTTACCTGTCTCAATGCTATTACACATAGCCTTGGTTGTTGTATTATCTAGAAGAGCGGTCAGTCAAATTTTTGTGTGATTGTGTACTGTTTGGGATTCAGGATATAGAGTCCAGCCAAGAGTCAGTTTAAACAATGGTGATATATTCTGTATATTTGGCTTTAGAGTTTCATTATCTGATCTTTTGCAACAAAGATCAATTCTCCAACATTGATGAGGACTGGTCCACAGCAATTGTCTTGTGATAGACCATGACAGAAATGTAAACATTAATGGAATTACCTTCCCCTCTCCAACTTAACTTGGAAAGGTTAGTGCAAGAACTACAAGCAGGATTCAGACAGTGAATTGTTAAAAATATTTATTAATGGCTACTATGTTCATGGGATTGAATATATGAAGATAAAAATAAACCAGTTCCTGCTCTCAAGAAGAGGCTTCCATTCTACCAGAGGATTTTATATATAATATATATGTATGTATATATATAATATATATGTATGTATGATGTATGTACATAGACACATATGTATGTATGTGAATGAAAAAATATTCAAAATAATTCTAAGTAATTTCAAGGAAGAGTGAAAAAATATTAAATACTTCTTGAATTGTTGTGTCAGCCATGAGATGATAGAAAAAAATGTCCCTTGCAGATGATAATGATCACCTCTTGTAACAAGAATCACTCTCCTATTGACAATCACTATTTTCTAGGTTTAGCAAGAGACTTTGTCTTTATTTGAACAATAGGAGTCATTTTTAAATATAGCTCCTCATCTTTGCAGTTGATTTGGTCCAGATGACAATCATTTCAACACTATGAGACATGCTTGCTTGGTTAGGCAGTAGTAGCTCTAGCAAAGAGCAAGCTCTGTTAGGGAACTGGCCATGATTCTCAAAGTTTCTGATACTCTTCAGATAAGTACTAAGGAATAACCTCAGCTTTTATGCTGGGATTAAGGCAGTGGAATATGCTACTAATTGATTTTGGAAAATAATTATTGGAACTTCAAGCTATTTTATGGTGGGAAGAATTGGTACTGATGGAAGTTTTCATGAGAGAAATGAGTTGAACACATAGAACTATGGAATTTTGCAGGGCTAATCAACTTGAATGTACATCTAAGTGGAGGTACAAAGAGGTACTTCAGTTTTGTCTAAAAAGCCATAAAGCAGATAGGAAAAGAGTAGGAAAGTTGAGAAGTGACATAACTCATAGCTAGTAAAAGATATCCATTGCCCAGATGGCAAGAATATGGATCAAGGCACAAGTTTTGTATATATTGTGGGGAAACAAATTGCCAGGATCAGTACTACAACTAAAGCTACTTTAGGTGAGAATGGTTAGTACAAGAACAGGAGGAATTATGCTAGAATCCTTGGTTAAGGGGACAGAGCTCACCAAAACTCAGGACAACAATTCAGGTTGACTGAGGGGCTTACCTGCCATTTTACATCCAGAATGAGAATGCTTTGGAGTTCCAGGAAGAGTCAAAGTGGAAGCATCAAAGTTTTGATAGACTCCAAAACACTGGTAAAAGAGAAAATAAGGACTACTCTACCAGCAAAAGACAACATAAGAGTGTGTGGTCACCGTGGAAGGCAGACCTTTGGTGGAAGGAATAGAACGACACAAACTCATCACAATTGGCAATCGGAAAGAAGTAAAGGACAAATAGTCTGGATTGTCATTGATATACAGATGGTCAGGCTAGTGTTTGGATTGCCATGATTATCAAAGCCTAAATTTCCAAACTAAATAATTCAGTTTCCCTGGGCAGGAATACCTCTACTCAAATAGGAAACATACCAGGAATCTTTCCTGGGTAATGGGTGCTAGCTTTAATGAAGAGTCAGAAGACCCAGAATAATAGAACTTGTTAGACATATTTGGTAAAGACAAAGTACATAATTTGCTTCTCTGCCAAGAATATTATTGATCATTTCATAGACCTCTTTCCTAGGACATCATCACTTTATGAGTATGATTTTATACCTTAAATGACAGTGATGAATAAACTCTGCAGCCATACAGTCTGGGAAAATATCAAGAAGTGGATTATCCAACCATTTCAATTGTCTTCAAGAGTATCTTTCTTCTTGGTACTTAGAATGGTGGAAGTGCAACCATTAGTAAATGAAACTGGTGTAAATCTGCTACCTACTACCACTTACTTCTGACATCCTCAGAAAAGTATACTATAGGTGCCCCATATTTATATAAAACTAGATTTAGAGAGGATTTACAATCTTATGATCATTCAGATTAGGGGCAAGTGAAACATGATCCCACTTGCTTCAAGAAGGCAAACCATGGGGCTTCATTTGTACACTATGAATGCTGGGTTATGACTTTCAGGCAAACCAATGCTTGTAGAAATGGCAATGTTTCAGCATTTCAATAATGAGGCTATTTTTAAAGAGGTACAAAGGAATTTTTACAGTGGAAGGGAAAATGGGGGAGTTGGGGGGACCACTTGAACTTTACTGGAATTGGAATTGACTCAAGCAAGGAAAATCATATACACTCGAGTATAAAAGTCTCTCTTACCCTACCAGAAAGTAGGAAAGGAAGAGGATTATAAAAAGGAGGGCTGACTGAAGGGACGGTAGATTGGAGAAGGCAAAACACTTTTGAGGAGAGAGGGTGAAAGGAGAGAGTAAGATAAACAGGGGATAAAATGGAATGGAGGGAAATACACAGTAATTACAACTATGAAAAAATTTTAAGACAAGTTTCTCAGATAAAGGCGTCATTTCTCAAATACATAGAGAACAGAGTCAAATTTATAATACAAGTCATTACCCAACTGATATGGTCAAAGGATACGAACAAGCAATTTTCAGAAAAAATAATCAAAGCTATTTACAATGTTATGAAAAAATGCTCTAAATAACTGTTGATTAGAGAAATATAAATTAAAATAACTCAGAGGTACCACTGTTAGGCATATACCCTAAAGAGATAAAAGAAAAAGAAAGAGTCCACATACACAAAAAGATTTATAGCAACACTTTTTGTTGTAGCAAAACAAACAAACAAAAATGAAATAAAGAGGGTGCCTATTAACTAGGGACAGTGGTATGTGAGATTTAGAGAAACATGGGAAGAATTGTATGAACTGATATAGAATGATATCAGCAGAACCAAGAGGACAATTTATATGATGATCACAATAACGTAAAGGGAAACAATTTCAAAAGACAGTAGCATCCTGACCTATCTTTTTCATAAGAAGTATCAAAAGTTTTCCTAGGATCCAGGTAAACTACACCCACAGAATTCTTTTTTTTCCCTGCTGTTTTAGTGATCTTAACAAAAATGGAAATGAAGTCGCCCTAGCATGACCTGTTGACTACTTCTCTTTCTAAATGTTAATCAACTGTTTCTTTAATGATCCATTCTAGAATTTTCCCAGGAATCCAAGTCTAGATCATTGACCTATAGTCTGAATACTCCGCTTTGTTCCCCTTTCTGAAAATTGAGATAACATTTGCCCTTCTCTAATCTTAAATGTTTCCTGTTTTCCATGATCTTTCAAATACTGATAATGGTTCAGCAGTCACATCTTCCACCTCCTTCAAGACATGGGAATTTAGTTCCTGTGGGCCAGGTGTCTTGAACTTACCAAGGTCAGTTAAGTCCTTTCCTTATTGATTTTTGGTAATAACTCGCTCTTAGTTATTTTTGTTCTGTCATTTCCAATATAAAGGTTGTTTTGCCTTGGAGAGGGAACAAAAAAAATTGTTGTTAATTAAATGATGAATAAAAATAAAATCTTAACCTAGGTTCATGTGAGAGCCCAATAATGGCAGGGCCAGTCCCTAGTGGTTTTCTGAGAAATCAGCATTGACATTATTTTAAACATCTTGTTCCACTTAAAGAGAACCCCATATAACCAGCTGCAATAGCTTTTGATGGAGATCAAGGGCCCTGGGAAATGTTCCAAGAGACAAAGTTAATTAGCTTGCAGCAAATGGAACAGGAGGCTGATTCCTTGGGCTGCTGAGAGCCAGGCCTCTCAAAGCACAATATGAAGAAATCATGACTCCAGGCCAGTTCAGGGCTATGTTGATCAGACAGGGGGGCAAACCACAGACCAGACCAATTCTTGCCTGCTTGTCTGCCAGCCAGTGGGCTGCTTCAGTAGCCCAACCATGAGATACACATGAAGCCTGTTTCAGGTGGGGCTGATAGAACCAAATCCTCTTGTGTAACCTTACAGATGGAGCTGGCACAAAGAGCTCAATTCTGATTCTTAGACAACCCTCAAAGGGAATGCTTGAATCTCAATTCGGAAACTTAAGGAAATCTCTCCCAGCAGGTTGATACCAATCCCATATTTGCCAACAACCTGGCCATAATCAAAGGAAAATTTTATTTTATAAAGGAAACCATAAGTATTATATAATTTGTAGCATGTAAACTCCAATAACCCCAAGTCATGGAAGGTCTCACTATTAAGTATTTCCTAGGATCCCTTACAATTTGAGGATGTTGAATCATCTCTCATAATATTTTCAATGAGCTGTTCTCAAAAAATCTGCTATATTGCAGTCTGCTTTGCTTTTCTGCTAAAGGTCTAACTACAGTCTTCTTTTGATTTTTAGTCCTTCAAGGTATCCATTGCTCTCCCTAGATAAACCCTGGATACTTTAGGGAATGCTCAAGAATGCTTTTTTCTGATGTAGGATGAAGGTAATCACAATTCTTCCTTGAAGACAGATAGAATAGAAACTTCCTATCAACCTTATATGTGTGTTAATAACAAAAATTGCAATAATTAACACTCATATAGAGCTTTATGGTTTACAAAATATTTTCTTTACATGAATCCTGAATGCTTGTTCCCATCTTATAGATGAGGAAACAGGTTGTGTGAGTTTAAGTGACTTGCACAGTATTCTTCAGCTCAACCTGTCATGGGAGTAAGGATTATTCACATTTATATAGCGTCTTTGTATCCCTGGTGTATAGCACAGTACCTGCAACATAGTAAGTACTCAACAGACTGACCATACTCTGTCATGAATATAGCACATCAGCAGCATAGCATTTGGTTCTAGGGCCTCATTTTAGGAAGGACCCTAATAAGCTAGAGATCTAGAGGAGGAAACCAGAATTGTGAAGGTCCTGGTTTTTTATATTTTTATATTTTATATTTTTATACATATATGTATATATGTTCTTAGATCTGCCTTTCTAAAAGGAAAACAACTTTTGAGGGGTGAACAATCACTTTAATCAAGCACATATATACATACACATATATGTCATTCACTTAGTTCAGGGGAAAAAGTCCATTCCCTGAACTTCAGAGAAAATACAGAGAAACAAAGATGAACCAATAGACAGGGCTTCCAACTGTCTGACCGTAAGCAATATGTACATCCCAGATCAACAGACAGATAACTGTCTGAGCTACATACATAGTTACCAGAGAGAAGCACCTGGGTTTTCAAAGCCAGGGGGCTTCTTAGTGGCTTCCCAGAGTTTCGTCTGGCACTCAAACCTTCTTCCAAAAACTAAGACCCAAAGTAAAACCTCACCACAAAGTATTTATACACCTTTCAGAGCCAGAGGGCATCACAACCCTTGAGAACCAGTGCTTCATTAGAAAATTAACAAAAGTTGTGGGCCTTCCTACAAATCTCCTCTAATCAAACTCCCCTTAATGAGCAGGTCCATTAATGGGTGGGGAAGATCTTTAATCACATTAGCATTACACTGAACAGTAGTTGGGTGGAGGGGGGGGGTGGGGTGAGAGAGTGAACTGCAAAAGGTCTCTTACTGAAGGTAGAATTTAAATGGAGTCTTAAACGAGGACCAGGGAAACCAGGAGGTTGAGGTAAGGATAGAAAATATTACAAGCATGAAGGATCAATCAGTGAAAAGTCACGGATAAAATGAGAATTTAGTAGAACTACCTTTTCTCCATCATCCATTATCATAATTCCATCCACTTCAAGCAGTTCTACTCCTGATTTCAACTTCCTCTTTTATCTCATGTAACTTTAATAAACTCCAAATCTTCTGTTTGGGTTCTCCCTAATTGTCTTTGCCAATCTTGGCTCTGTCTGAGCTTAGCACTCAGTCTCCAGTTTTTCCAGAACAAGGTCGTGTTTTGTATTCATCCCTGGTTAACTTACCTTTCTTCCATCTTCTATGCATTTCTTTAATAGGGTAACGAATTCCTTGTGCATCTGCATTCATTCAATTATCAACAAGCATTTATTAAGCACTTGTTATTTGCTGGGCACTTTGAATCAATCTCTTGATCTTATGGTTCAGTCACACATTTCCTGTATGTGTCTGTTCCCATCAGTGATGAAATTGTGGTGGCATGCCCCAGTTTTATGGGGACAAAAATCTTTTGTTGTTATTTTTCTTTCCATTCTATTTCATTAAAAGCCTTTGCTTTGAGTTGAATGAGTTCTCTGGCTGACTGTGATCGATCATTTTGATATCTTTGGACAGCTCCCCCCTTCTTGCTCATAAGAACTGTTTCTCTTCTTGTCTTCACAGTTTCATTTTTGAAAGTTTTCTGAGATTCTCCTGGGCTGACTTCCTCTTTAAAATTTTAGTCCTATGGGAATCCTTTCCTTTTTCTGAATATTTTGAAATCTCTCAAAATCTAGGGTTCATGTTATACTACACCTGACTTTTTTCTCTTCTTTTCTATCACTAATTCTATGGTGGAGAGATGACTTCCCCCCACCTAAAAGTTCCCTTTCTTTCTGTACAAGTAATCAATTCCTCCTTGTTAACTAGCCTGCTCAGAGTCACATAGATTGTCGATGCTACAACCAAGATTTGATCCCAGGACTGTTAATTACCCTCTAGGATTCATTCCCCTCCCCTGCAGTGCCTTCAACTCCTCACAGAGCTATTGTGCTCATCCTCCATTGCCAAAGAAGACCATGCTATCAGAGAAATGATGACATGACTTGTACTTGACTTTGTTTTGAAGGAGGGAGGTCTGTGCAAGGTCACCAGTCTCACTTCTTCTCCAGAGCCATCTGAATCCAGTGACCTGTTATTCCTCAGGATGACTGGAGATGACCCAGGATGCACTGGGAGACCTTGGCCCTTTCCTTCCTTTTCCTTCTCTTCCTTGAACATTGAGCCTACTGCACTGTGAAGCTCAGACACCATGAGGCCCTTGCCCCCTGCCCCCTGCCTAAGGACTCTCTCCTGAACCCTCCTGGCTTCAGAGTGATTATCAATAGTAACTATTGCTGTTTCCCTCCCAGCCTGAGGTCTTTCTTTTCTTTATCTCACAGAGCAGCCCTTGCGTTTTCCCCTAGAGTAATACATCCATTCTCCATAGTCCTCCTTGGATTACAGGAAAATCAGCAGCATTGACTCTGCAGGAAGACTGCTCAAAATCCCACACAATCCTGACTTTTCCACAGCAAGCCAGGGTGCTCCAGCTCTAAAACCTCTCCCTTCTAGTTTCTAAAGGATCTCAAGAACCCCAATTGTTTCCCAATTTAGTCTCTTTAGGAACTTGGGTAGATCAGTCAAATTAGACCAATATGGTCCCAAGCCACATCCCAGGTACATGTCTATGCCTGTTATTAAAGCTTTCCCAGGGAAGTAGCATTACTGATATAGATCACAGCAGGGACTGTATCTTGCCTTTCTTTGTATCTTCAGTGCCTGGCACATGATAGGCACTTCATAGAGGTTTATTAACTGAAAGAACCTTAGAGATCATCTAGTCCTACCTCCTCATTTTACAGATGAGAAAACAAGTCCGGAAAAGTAAAGCAATTCACCCAAAGCTGTATTGTGGTAGAGTATTTTCAGAGTTTCCTAAAGTTGTAATAGCATACAATTCCACTTGAGTAGAAGTCAGAGCTCAGGAAAAGATGTTTTTTTAAAAATTACTATGAATTGATTCATTTAGCAAACATTCATTGTGTACTATGCCAAAGGTAGGAGGATATAGCCCAACTTTGGTACCCACAACTCAGCCTCCTGGGCCTCAGGGTCTTCATCTGAAAATTGATGAAGTTGGATAAATCCTCTCTAAGGTCCATTGTAGCAGACTCCTGTCATTCAGTTTAATTCAACATAGACTTTGCTTTCAAGAAGTTTACAATCTAAGGGGAAAGGGAAGAGATCGATTATACAAATAACAATGACGCAAGGGAGAGGGAGACAAATGAAAATATGTTCAGACAAGGCCTGCCTGTTAAGCTGAGTTATACTTACTGAGAAAGATAAGAAAGTCCTATCCCTTTCTAAACCCTAGAGGCAAAAATCAGTGGTCTTTGTGACTATTCAGCAGAGTCCTAGAGTCTGAGAATATTTGCTAGGAAGGAACCTTAGAGGTCAATTAGTCCAGCTTCCTTGTTTTTAAGATTGTGTAACTGAGGTTCAGGTAGTTAGGTAGCACAATGGATAGAGTACTAGGAAGACTCATCTTCCTGAATTCAAATCTGGCCTCAGACACTAGTTGTGACCCTGGGCAAGTCACTTCCTCCTGTTTGCCTTAGTTTCCTCATCTGTAAAATGATCTGAAGAAGGAAATGGCAAACCACTCCAGTATCTTTGCCAAGAAAACTTTAAATGAGACCATGAAGAGTTAGGCAGAATTGACAATAACAATTGAAGCTGAGGTTCAGAGAGGGGAAAAGCAGTAGCCTTTAGTAGAGTTTACCATGGGTTTTGCATGTTTATCCCTTTTGATTCTCATGCTCTTATGAGGTAGTTGTTATTATTATCCCTATTTTGCAAATGAGGGAACTGAGGCAAATTAAGTGACTTGTCTAGGGTCACACAGTTAGTAAGTGACCAAGGGAGGATTCAAATACCAGTCTTCCAGATTCTCAGTGCAGTGCTCTATCCACCGTATCACCTAGCTTCCTCAAATGCCTTATTAGAAACAAAGTGGAAATTAGAACCCCAGGTTTAATACTTCTGTTTCAGCAAATCATAATATCTTCTGTTGCCAGCAAACTATAGTAACTTCTTAGTCCACTTGTCAGAACAACATCCCATGAAGCAGCTCTTTGGGGATATAATGAGATAAAAATACCATCTGGGTGCAAAATGGAGGATCTTGACCGTATCATATGTATCTTCCTTATCATGAAAGGACAGGAGAAATTAAATTGGTATTCATTCCACCAGAATGCATTTGAAGCAGAACAGGTAGTTAAGTGTTCCTTGTATTAAAATCTGTTGGGAATACACGTAGATTTTTCTTTTCTGTCATGTAGAAGTATTAAGCTCCTACGGGGAAAAAATAACCAAGCTTAAAATAATACACCTCAGTCTACCTTGGATTTTAAAATAATAATAGCTGGCACTTAACATGCATTAATCAGTTGTGTACATTTTATTGTTTGATGCTCTAAATTGTCTTTGAGAGAGTTAGGGAAAGCACCATTACTCTCAGTTTAGCGATGGGGAAACTGAAGCTGGGAGGTCAAAAGACTTGACTGGAGCCTTTGAGTTCTCTTTAATTCTGGTGTGCCTTCAGGGCTGACTGTTTGCATCATACTGAAGTTGCCTCTCTGTCATAGAAAGAAGAACAGACTTATTTATTTGGGGTTCATGTCTTGGAACACAGTCACACAGTCACACAGTTTGTTCCAACAAAGCTATAGCTAAGGTGAGGAGTATTGAGGACTTTGTCCCAGGCACTGATGTGCTAGGGAGAGTTGATTGTTAAATTTTCTCCGTGAGTATTTGTGCCTGGGAAATCTACAAAAGCTACAAATCAGGGATTGATTTGATAGTTTGTTGATTGTCTAGAATTAAGAAAGGGAAGGAGAAAATGTTAATAATAGAGATGAAACTTAAAAATATATAATTTCCTCCCCCTTCCCTCAACTAGTGGTTAAACATTTACCAACACACCTCTTCCCCCAGGGCACTGGAATCTAGAGAATGCTGATAGCTTTTTGCACCCCTTTTTAAAATAGAAACAAGTGAGTTGAGTACCAAAGGCAGCATGATATATTAGAAAGAACTCTGAATTTGGAGTCAGAAAACTAGGGTTTGGATTCCAGCTCTGACATTTACCACCTAGGTGACCATGAGGAAAGTCACTTAATTTCTCTGGGGTCTCAGTTTCCTCATTTGCCAAATAAGGGAGTTGGACCAGATGACCTTTAAAGAAAGGACTTTGAGGTTCCTTTCAGATCTTAATTCTATGACCTAGTTAGTAAGAATTATTATTTAAATCAGGAAATTGCCAGGTGGCAGGTTTTCTTTCCTGGTGGCTACTCCCCAGCTGAGCCCTTCCTATCTTGGACTTTCCCTGCTTTGGCCACCATCAACTCACTGGCCTTCCCAGTGGAAACCTTGCAGTATCACTGCATCTTTCTCAGGACCACCATCTTTACTTAACTGAACTTGCCTTAAGAAGATACAAATACATTTCTTGCTATTTGTTCAGGAACTCAAATTGCAAGTTACAGCTTTGAATTGCAGACAAAAGTGAACATCAGGGTGGTACAGAAAATAGAGTGCTAGACCAGTAGTCAGGAAGTTGTTGTTTCAGTCATGTTCCACTCTTCATGACCCCATTCGGGGTTTTCTTGGCAAAGATATTGGAATGGCTTGCCATTTCTTTCTCTGGCTCATTTGACAGATGAGGAAACTGAGACAAACTAGATTAAGTGACTTGCCCACGGTCACATAGCTGGTAAGTGTCTGTGGCCAGATTTGAACCAGAAAGATGAATCTTCTCGATTCCAGGCACTGCACTCTGTCCACTATGGCGCCACCTAGCTTCCCCAGAGTCAGGAAAACCTAAGTTCAAATCCTGTCTCTGACACTTACTAGCTCTGTGACCATAAGCAAATCATTCAACCTCTCCCACCATCACTTTCCCCATCTGAGGAAAATGGGGATGATAATAATAGCACCTATCTTACAGGGTTGATATAGGGATCACATGAGATAATATATGTAAAGCACTTTGCAAACAAGTAAAACTGGAGAAGACACAAGAATTAAGTTAATCATTTTCCTCCAGCCCTCCCAACCCTATTACTTTCTGGTTAAAACAAACTGGAGAGGTGGAAAGGGAGGAAAAGAAGAGAGAAACTGTCAAGTGTCAACAATTTAAAAATTTTAAAGCCAGTTTCACATTTGTCAGAAATCATATCACCTACAGCCAAAAGCACCTCCCTGGACCTCAGGTTGCTCATCTGTAAAAAGAGAGTTGAACTAGATATAGCCTTTCCAGCTTTAAAAGCTATGATCCAATGGTTGTCTATATATTTTCAATACCTGTTATTATTTATACAAATTTCCTTTAAAATAAGACCTGCCACCGTGTGAAGTATAAAAGTCAGAAGATTAGTCTCACAGGTTCAGAATCAACGAAGCAAAATTATGTATTCTAGTACCCACTGAAACAATGAACAGGGTTAAGGTTTTATAGATTCTATAAAGTGAAGACTTGAGCAGGGCAGGTACTCCCCCACCCTCCCTCCACTCCTCAAGCACTTGAGACTCTTAAGCACAACCCACCTCCACTTAATCCTAAATACTAATGTGATTCTAGACAAAGGCATCAGCCTTCAAGAGATCTTGGGTTGGAACCTATTAAAATGACCTTAACTTGCTTTGAGGTAACATCCATTCACTGAATAGGTGTTATCTCACTCACAAGATGAAAACCTGAAAAGGCCTTAGCCTAACCGGACCAGGGTCTCCCATTGCACCCTGGGTCATCTCCAGTCATCCTGATAAGTATCTGGTTACTGGACCGAGATGGTTCAGGAGGAGAAAGTGAGACTGGGGACCTTGCACAGCCCTCCCTCACTCAAATCAAAGTCAACTGCAAGTCATGTCATCATCTCCCTTTTTGTCATGATCCTCTTTGAGAACAAAGGACAAGCATAACTTGCTTTGAAATTTCCCAGTGACACCTAGTCAGCATTGAAAGATATTACTAGAGTATAGTTGGGCAACACTGCAGAAGCCACTTTCTTAAGGATATTTCATAGTAGAGCAAGCTAAAGGGAGGAAGAAGCAACTATAACCTTGCATAGACCCTGGATGCAGGATCTAAGGAAGCTCATGCCTTTAGGGGATTTTTTTTTAGTTTTATCTGACTTTAGAAGATTACTCAGCCTTCAAAAAAAAAAAAAAACAACAAGGTGCTGAAAATGGAAAGGTTTTCTGTGATGTCAAATGTCAGCAGACTCTCTAGCAATTTACGATGTTTAATGCATGTTTCTAGTTCTGCAGAAGGATGGGGTCACCCTTTTCCTTTGTTTCTTCATGCAGGTTCTGTACAAAGTTCTGACTACTTCTTTGCTCCCTTTAGTTCACTATTCTGTTAAGCTTCCTTTTTAAGGAAGTGAATTCTACAAAGTGGGCTGGGATGGAGTTTACCACACCATATGCACACCATTGGAGACCAGGTGCAGTGATAGATTACAGAGCAGTGAAGGTTGATTTTTAGTAGACTCCAACTTCTCCAGAAGGTAGAGAAAGCTAGACACTGAAACTCAAGCTGTAGGTAAGAAATTTTCCTTCTAATCTAACCTCAACTCCATATTATTACAGTACAGTCAGGGAAAGCTGGGACTGCCTACACTGGGGACCAGAGAGGAGACCCAAATTAGTTTGGTTTCAGATGACATGAAACACAGTGAAGGATGCTTCCCCAGACACCAACAAGGGGGGAAGGTTTTAGAATGAGCTCCATCTTAGAGCTGGAACTGAGGTGAGGATGGAAATAGGTCTGAAGGGTTAGATAGGATGGGAAACCTGCAGCCTCAAGGCGGCGCATGACCTTCTAGGTCCTCAAGTGTGGCCCTTTGACTGAATCCAAATTTCACAGAACAAATCCTTGTTAATAAAAGTATTTGTTCTGTAAAACTTGGAGTCAGTCAAAAGGCTGCACTTGAAGACCTAGAAGATCACATGTGGCCTCGAGGCCATAGGTTTCTCACCTCTGGTAGACTGTGCTAGATAGATACTAAAAACCAAAAGGATGAGAAAGAAGTGGGAAGCACACATGAAGAAACAATGAGAAAGGCAGCTAGAAAAAGGGTGTGTATTGAGTGAGGGAGAAGAAAGAGGACTAATGGAAACACAAAAGACATAGACAGGCATGCATCTATATCTATATATCATACATATGCATGTATATCTAGCTATCTGTATGGGGGGAGAGAGACAGAGAAAGAGAGAGAGACAGAGACAGAGACAGAAAGGGAGAGAGAGAGAAATGCAGCATTTATTAAGTGCTTTACTACACGTCAAACACTACGTAAAGGAGGACAAAAATACAACAAAGCAAGATAGGCTCTGCCCTCAAGGAATTTATGTTCTAATGGGGGAAGATAGCACAGAAAGAAGACCTGACATGTGTGCAGTGGAGTATGGCTTGAGACAGGCTGGGAAGCTGTATAAACAACATAAAACAAGAGCCAAGGCCTACCAGAGTGGAGGGACCCAGGGTCATCTTCTGGATTACACGAAGGAAGGAGCTGGAGGTCATGTGGAAGCCTGACCCTGCAAGTGAAGGCAAAAGAAAGTAAAAATAAGGAAGAAAGAAGAGTTTGGGGTATAAATATAGGAGGAAATGGAGAAAAGATGAAAGTATTGAAGAAAAGAAGAACAGATTTTGGGGAAAAGGATTGTGGAGCCATGACAAGGGAAAGCGGGAGAGAGAGAGAGAGAGAGAGAGAGAGAGAGAGAGAGAGAGAGAGAGAGAGAGAAACAAGAATGGTAGTGACATAGGGCAGAATGAAGAAAGGAGGATATAAAAAAGAAAGCAGCTGTAAGTAAGAATACTTGTAAGATTCAGACGTGAAGGAATAACAGAAAGGGTAGTGGTGAAAGGAGGGTCAAGTCCAGTCAGTACGCATTTATCGAGTACCTCCTCTGTGCCAGGCATAATGGTAAGTCACAGGGATACAAAGAAAATCAAAAAGAGTCCTTGTCCTCAGGGAACTCATGTCTAGTTGGGGAAGGACCAGAGTTCACCCCCAGAGGAGTCTTTCTTATTTTTAAAAGCTAGAGCTATGCCATACAACATTTTTTTTTTTTTGTGGGGGCTATTAGGAAACAAAATCAATAACAATTGTCAGGAAGGATCACAATTCCAAAACAGGTTGGGAATCCTGGTTGTGGGCCTTCATTTTGACCCAGAGATTTGGGTCATGTTGAGGCGCCATTTTGCCAGTTAGTTAAGCCTTCCTGATCCAGTTTTTTCATTCCCTTCTTTTTAGCAGCACCTCATTGAACCTGGGTAACACACCCTGCCAGTCCTCCAACATTCCCTTAGCATCCCCAAAGACAAGGCACTCTACTAGGTACTTAAACACAGGGATTATGAAATCAAAAGATTTTTAAGGGACAGTTTTGACAACAAAAACAAGGATGTGTATTTCCTCCAGAATAACAACTTGACTGACTCCACAATCCACCACCTTTTGGGAATAAATTCATTCACATCTTTCATTTAATTTAAGAATAGAATATTATTATCTGTGACATTTGATAAAAGCGATCATAAAGAAAGCTACAATGGTATTAATTTATCTCTGACAAGTAGCTCACTTGAATAGTATGGCACCACACTTCAGCAGTATTCAGGTATCAGATCAAATCACATCTGTCTCCAAAACAGAACAGTTAGAAAGGCTTCACCTGAAATGCTTGGTGCATTCTGCATTGTGTCTGCTTTCCTCTTTTTCATTCGAAAGTTGCCAATGGTATAGTGTTTTCTATGACACAGTCAGCACCGAGCTATCAAAAACTGTCAGTTTCCAAATACTGACTGGAAATTCTCCTCCAAACTGTTACTTTTAAAATGATTTCTTTGATGGTTTAAGACAAATCTGGGCCATTCTATCAATGAAAAGGTTGGATTATTCCTAGAGGGTGGCAGGATCCCTGGTTTGGTGGCTTGCATATTTTTTGTACTTCTAAAAGGTGGGGAAGGAAATTTTGGGTGGGGCCTATTACCCCTGAAAAATGTCTAGTCTAGAAATAGGAAACCTGTGGCCTCGAGGCTATACATGGTCTTCTAAGTCCTTGGGTATGACTTTTTGACTGAGTCCAAGTTTTATAGAACAAATCCTTTTATTAAGGGGATTTGTTCTGTGAAGCTTGGACTCCAAGGGCTGTGCTTGAGGACCTAGAGGGCCACATGTAGCCTCGAGGCCACAGATTCCCCAACCCTGGCCTGGTGGCCTAGCAATTCACTGAATTCTTTAGGGGTGATCCCATCCTGAAAAGCCAGTTATATACACTGTCTGTAAGAGCCCGTGAATGGCTGCTTGTGAAGGGATAGTGAAACCTTCCCATTAGCCTAGCCTAGTTCAATATCGCATTCTCCATGTTCCAGTCAGACTGGCCTCTTTACTGCTCATCATACATCATATTCCATCTCCTACACCTGTGCCTTTGAATGGACTCTCCCCCCATTGATGGTGCCTATAAACTACCCTCTCCAACAAAATCACTTTGAATTTATTCTGTTTCATATATAGCTATATGTATGTATTTTTCTCCAATAGAAGGCACACATCTTGAAAGAAACAAGTCCCTAAGATTGGAAGTTGCAAAGAAAGTGTTTTGCAGCATTACACATGAGGGAGTTTCCTGGTCTGGGAAATCCCTGTACCAATGAACTCACAGGGCCTCTCTCCATCACTGTCTCCAATGTCTAGCACGGTGGATGGAAAGTGGTAGATATTCAATAAATTTTTTTGAATGTGTAAGGGGTACCCATCTGCAATTCAGCACACTTGAAAGCTGGAAGGAGAAAAAGATATTGAAATATTTTGAAAAGACCATTCAGATGTAATTGAAACACTCCATACCTTAGAAAGAGTCTATGACTTGAATGACTCAAAGGCCAGCAGATACAGTTATCTGGGCCCTAAGAAACAGACTGCCCCCATACCTTTGTCACCAGTCACTCATTTGCAATAAGACCCAAATGGAATATGAGAACTCTCTCTGGGATGGCCAGTATAATTAAAGGTAAGAACCATGATCGGAGCCAGACAGTCTAACAAGGAAGAGCTAGCCCCAGACATTTCCTGTTTCCTGCCTGGAGGTAATAAACCTCAGAGCTAAGTCCCTGAGGGAGTCAAAATAGAGAAGCTCTTGCCAATCCCAGGCTAAGGGTTATTACTGTTCCTCAAAACAGTACTGTAACATCTAGTCTAAAAGAGTACAGTAACACCCAGACAAGTCAGAGGCTGAAGATGGTGAAGTAGAGCACAGAGGCTCATTGAAGAGCAAGCTTAGGTTGTCCAAAAGATTGTCCCTTCCAGCAAAGATACCAAGCCCTTCGGAAAACCCAGCAGCTGAGTGATCTACTTGGCCTAGTCCATTGGAGGATTGACTCGTAGAGCAGCAACACCATGCTCCTTGAGGAACAAACCAGCTGAACAGCAGAAATGTTACTGATGAATATATCTATCATCAATACCCTGCAATGCAGGGAACTAAAGATGGGCTTTCTAGAGAAAGGAAAGCAGCTAGGTAGCACAATAGATATTTCACTGAGCCCGGAGTCAGGAAGATCCTAAGTTCAAATCTAGCCTCAGACACTTATTAGCTGAGTTACCCTGGGCAGGTCACTTGCCATCTATAGATGTTCACCTCAGTTTCCTCATCTGTGAAATGGAGATAATAATCATCTCAGGGTGGTTGTGAGGATCAAATGAGGTAACAATTACAAAATGCTTAGCACTGTGCTGGTACATAGTAAACATTATACAATTATTATCATTATATCAAGTTCTGCTGTTCCAGAGTTGTGAGTTGCTCTTTCTACATGTGTTCCCTACTCATATATCTCACCTGTGCTGTGTTTTAAGTGTCCCCACTCAGTATTTGTGGAAGAGTGTGGTTTTGGGGAAAATGCTGTGATACAACTGTTCTTTCTATGACATTTGGGTAACTGCTTTCTTTAAAAAGCTAATTGAATCTCCAGGATGATTGTTAAGGGCAAGCCTATTGGTAGATGCTGGTGAGGTATATTCATAGGATAGACATCCCCACAGAATCTGGGGTGACAGCCTGTCCTCTGGGGATCCAACCTGCCAGTGTCAGTGTGGGTTGGGGGAGTAAGCCCAAAAGAGGGGCTACAGTGAGTAAATGAGTGAATGAACACTTATTAGAAGCCCCAAGGCACTCATGTACAGATTCAGGAAACAAAAAAACACTAAGAATTATCCCTTTCCTAAAGAAGTTCATAGATAAGGGGCAGCTTGGTGGCTCAATGGAGACAGCACTGTGTGTGGAGTCAGGAAGTTCTGTGTATAAATCTTTGTATCTGTGTGACCCTGGGTAAGTCACTTAACTTCAGTTTACCTCTATTTCCTCAACTTTTAAAAAAAATGGGGATCATAAAATCACCTACTACCCAGGATTGTTGTGAGAATCAAATAAGATAGTGCCTAGCACATAGCAGGGGCTTAAAGAATCCTTGTTTTCTTCCTTTATAGCCCATTTCAAATAAGGAGTTGAATTTTGAAAGTCTCTGCCACTTGTACTAAATTCTGTGCACCCTTAGACAAGTAACTTCCCCTCTCTGGGCCTTGGTTTCTTCATCTGAAAAATGAAGGGGTTGGACAATACGACCCCTAAGCTCCAGCTCTAAAGCTATGATCCTAAGTCATAGATTGGTGAAAGGAAGGAAAGAGGCAAGCTACTGTACGTAGGGAAAAACTGTGACAATGAAAGGTAAATATAGAGAACAGTAAGTGAGTCAGTGTGACCTGAATTGAGGTGCTGGATTGTAAAATAATGGGAAATAGACAATCTTAGAATGTCAGACTGGTTTGATTTAAGACCTTCTGGCCCAAGAATAGGACTCCAAAACTCAGGAAGGGGATGTTTAGGCAACAGACACTTACTAGCTGTGTGACCTTGGGCAAGTCACTTGGTCCTGTTTGCCTCAGTTTTCTCATCTGTAAAATAAAATGGAGAAGGAAATGACAGAACCACTCCAGGATCTTTGCCAAGAAAACCCCAAATGGGGTCGCCAGGAGTCAGACACAACTGAACAACTTTCTGACTACAGGTCCAGCACTTTATTTTCTGTGCCAATGCTTCTGTGAAATGAATGAGCAAAAGCAGAAACAAAAACTGATCTCTACCTACCTCTGTGTTTACATTAGGCCATACCCTTGATTTTGTAGCCAACCCTGGGGTCAGAAGCTCCCTAGACCAGCGTGAAAATACAGTAAAGCACAGAATCCTTAAGATATATTTTTAATTATGTAGCTGTTGAGAGACAGTGAAGAGAGAGTTGGCCTCAGTCAAGAAAACAGGTTTAAATCCCACCTCTGACACACGTTGGTGGTATGACTAGGACAAGTCACCTAAAAGAGTACAATTTGCAGAATAGGTGCCAACTTTCATTGGTACAAGGAGCTTCCTCACCTGGCAGTTACAAATTCAATTTATATCTCTATTCCTTATGTAGTTGTTGGAAAAAGTGATCCTGAAAGATACAGCCCTGGCTGGCAAATTCCCTTTAAAGAAAACCAGAGTTTATTTGCTGCTAGAAAAACATAGGAATTGAATTCTATAGGCTAAGAAGAAGCAGTTTGTATCCCTTGGCTACTGTCTCAGTGATTTTGATCAAAGGGATGGATCAAATCTCCCTTCCCCCATCCCTCCATCCCTATATCTTACATGGAACTTATTATATCAGGAGAGGTAATATCTAACACAAGGGAGATGATAATTCCACTGTGCTTTTCCTCGTGAGACCAGTCCTAGAGTACTGTGCTTAATTCTAGATACCATATTATAGAAAGATCATTAATAAGCTGGAGAGCATCTAGAGGAGGTTGAGCAAGACAGTAAAAGGTCACAAGGTTTTACTTTATAGGGATTAGTTGAAAGAACTAAAAATGTTTGTTCTAGAGAAGAGAACAGGGGGTGGGTATGCTCGCTATCTTCAAGTATTTTAAGGGCTGTCACATGGGAAGGCCCAAGTCAAATTTAGTCTCAGACATTTATTAGCGGGGTGAGCCAAAGCAGGTGCTACAGTGAATGAATGAATGAATACTTACTAGAAACTACAAAGCTCTGATGTACAGATCCAGAAAACAAAAAACAGTAAGAGTTATCCACTCTTCCTTAAAGAAACTCATAGGCAGGAAACAACTTGGTGGCTCTATGGATAGAGTACTGTGCCTGGAGTCAGGAAATTCTGAGTTGTCAGATACTTTTTAATATCTGTGTGACCTTGGGCAAATCACTTAAGCTGTGTTTACCTCGGTTTCTGCATCTGTAAAATAGGGATAATAATAACACCCATCTTTTAGGGTTGTTTTGAGTATAAAATGAAGTGATATTGTAAAGCTCTTTGCAAATCTTAAAATGCTCATGATTATCATGAAGAGAGCTTGAACTTGTCTTACTTGGAGAGAACTAAGAAATGAATGAAAATTACGGAGAAACTCAAAGTAAGGAAAAACTTCCCAATAGTTAGAACTTTGCAAAAGTGGAACAGGCTACCTTGGGAGTTCGTGGGTTTGTCTTGTTCACTGGGGGTCTTCACGTAAAGACAAGATAATTAATTGTTAGATATATTAGAGAGGGTTGTTTGTTTTGAGGGAAATCTGAGATGTCTTACAACTCCAAGATTCTGTGACCTCACATTTTTAAAGCACTTGATATTCATAATGTCTTCTGCAAGACCACCCTTTGAGGTAGAATGTACAAATATAATTATTCCTATTTTATAGATAAGGAGACAGAAAGAAGAGGTGACTTCCTCACAATAACACAACCAATAAATATGGGGGAAAGTTCCCAAATTCTAAATTTTGAGTTCTTGCCATTAAACCATACTGTCTCTCTCTGGTTAGCTAGATGGAGTTTTGTAGCTTGTTGTTCACTCTTTTCAGTTGTGTCTGACTCTTCATGACTTCATTTGGGGCTTTCTTGGCAAAGATACTGGAGTGGTTTGCCATTTCCTTCTCCAGCTCATTTTACGATCAAAGAAACTAAGGCAACCAGAGTTAAGTGAGTTGCTCAGGGTCACCCAGCTAGTAAGTGTGATTAATTTCAGATTAATCTTCCTGATTCCTAACCCAGTGATCAATCCACTGTGCCACCTAGCCACTTGGATGGCATTTTTCCATAATGTAGAATCAGATTAAAACTTTAAAGTTTTCCATGACTTTGCCTCAATTTAATCTGAGAGGTCTCTTATCTGAAGTCATCTAGATATGGTAGGCTTACAATGTAGATCTGGCAGAGAAGACAACATACTGTTTCAAATGGTTGCAGTATCTTAGTTCAAAGACAATTCTGATGTCCTCTCAGCAAATACACCATTAGAAACAACGAGGCTTAGGATGTTTTTAACTTTTCCCAGCACTTTTTCACACATCTATTTGCATAGATCTACTCTGTTCTAAAAGGAAATTTGAGCATTTTCAAACCACAAGAATCATGTCTGCTGGAAATTGCTGTCTGAGAGGAATTCAGCAACTAAAGTGCTCTGGAATGAACGGGCAGTACAATGTCTTTAACCCAGGGACGAAAGAGGATAACTTGCCTTCTGTTCTGTCTAGTTGTTTTTCCACTTTGTGGTATACATAGGGCCTTCCTTCTCTTTCCTCCCTCCCTCCCTCTCCCCCTCTTCTTCCAATTTATTTCATGAAATGGAGAAGCCTTGAAGATTACTAAATCGCTTTTAGGGACACAAAGAATCTTCTGGAAATTAGGCAAACTCTTTATCTGCAAGGGAGGGCATGCTGGCAGAGTCCCTAGATCATTTTCTGGACCTCACATTCATTTGGCACATCTCTCTGTATGTGTGTGTGTGTGTGTGTGTGTGTGTGTGTGTGTGTGTGTGTGTGTGTGTGTGTGTGTGTATTTTTTCCCTCAATTACACTGTCTTACTAATAAAGCTCAATTACCACTAATTGTTTAAACTATACTGATGCCTAGTTATTTGTGCTGATGGCTCAGTCCCAGAAGTAGAAGTGTTGCTGATCTTCCTGCCCTCTCTTTATCTCTTGTACTTGTAGCCTAATTCATATTCATCATATTTAAGGAGGCCCAATACATTGTTTTAGTTTGTAAGTTGTGTGCTTAAGAGCCATCCAAAGCAATCATTGTACAAACCCTGCACCTGTACCCAACATTAGAGAAAAATGATAGGATTAAAAATCTATTGCTGATGCTTTTATACAAAGCAAAACATGAAGTTCCATTATTGTAGCGATCAGTTCCTGTGCTCGCGCGCACACACACACACTGAACATTACCTTCTTTCTGAAATGTCTTGAAAGAAAGCTTAATGTTCTTTTAAGGCTCATTTCAAGTGACGCCTTTTTCATGAAACTTTTCTTGATCACCTCAGACAGATGTAATCTCTTCTTTGGATACCGGTAGCCTTTATTTCTTAAGATATTAATCAGCCTCTGCCCTGCACTATAATTATTCTTGGGTTTATCTTGTCCTCTCTAGTAGACTGTAAGCTTCCTGAGAGTATCATATTTATTTTTGTCATCTTCCACAAGATCCAGAAAAGACACAGGTACAGAGTAGACACTCAAGAAATATTTGTTGAATCCAATGTTCCAATTGGATAATAAAATATTTTAAAATGAGGGCTAAGATTTTTGTCTCAGCTAAGAACAATTCACATTTCTGTAGTATTTTAAAGTAATTTCTTCACAACCGTGTGAAGATGTGGTATTTGCCCAGAGACCGTGAAAGGAAGGGGTTAACTATGTGCAGGGTAGCTAAGGATGATGAAGCGGAGACTGAGGTTGTTATAAATGGAGATTTATAAAGCAGTAGGGAAGTCAGATGGAATATCTGCCAAAGGGATACAAGTTACTGAAAGTACTTCAAAGGGGGGGGGGGGGGCAGATTAAGCTGTCTAGCTTCCTTTTGCCTCATAGTATTCACAGGGCTTCTCTTTTTTTCCCAGAGCTGAATCTCTACTCTCCTGTACCTTACAAAGCAACTACCATCTCACTCCCTAGTTAGCTTCTCACCAGCCACCTCAAAACTTGAACCAGAAACCATACCCTGTAGGAATTAACATTCCCCCACTCCCCTCCAAACCAACTCTTGGTGTGGGGGCCTAAGGTCATGATTGCTGGTACTAGTTCCCTTATGTCAACCACTACATCTAGGTCTAGGAATTCACTTTACTACGCACCCATCTTCTCATTAGTCTCCCCAGCTTACTCATACCTGCTTCCCCATCCTTCGGGGTCCGTAATCAAATTGATTCTGTTACCGCTTATGGAAGAGATGTTCCAATCCACTCTCCCAGAGCTTCATTCACCATCCATGTAATTTTCCAAATTAGGACACTCCTCCTTAGCCACCACTATCTTGTATGTGTTGTCTCTCCCATTGAAGTATAAGCTGCTCTAGGACCAGGGCTGTATTTGTTTTTGCATTTGTGTTGCCAGAAAATGGCACAGTGCTTTGGATACTGTAGGTGCTTAATAAATGGTCATTCACTCCCAACTGAGAATATCATCATAATCATCAATCTATATAGCAATATCCTAATAGGTACATAGACTACTATTGGGCACTAAGGTCACGTGGAAGACACATAGCCATTTCCTGTAAGGAGGTTATGATAGCGTCTATAAACTACAAGCCAGGGAGCTTGAATTGGATGGTTGTGAAAATTGTAGAATGTGCCACTAAAAGGCTTGTCATTGTTCATCCGGGAAAGGAACATGATAAATGTGATCATGAGAAGTAAAATTAACAATTTCAGTTATATAATTTTTAAAAAACTGCTGCGTGAACAAAATCAATACAACTATAAAAAAAAGATGTTGAGCATGAAAATAAAAATTTTGCATGAAATATCTCTGATAAAAGTCTCCTATTCAAGATGCATAAGGAATTGTCATAAATATCAAAGAGCAGGGCAGCTAAGTATAGAGTGTTAAGCCTGCAGTCAGGAAGATTCATCTTCCTGAGTTCAAGTCTAGTGTCAGGAACTTATTGACTGTGTGATCCTGGGCAAGTCATTTAACCCTGTTTGTCTCAGTTTCCTCATCTGTCAAATGAGCTGGAGAAGGAATGGCCAACCACTCCAGTATCTTTGTCAAGAAAACCCTAAATAGGGTCGCAGAGAGCTGGACATGATTGAAAAATGACCCAACAACAATAGTACTCCAAGAGCACGTCCTCAAAAGAAGAGTTCAGTCAAAAGAGATGAAGTTTTTAAAAGAAGAAAATTATCAACAACTATATAAAAAAAATCACTAAGAGAAACACTATTTACAACAACTCCAAGATTTTATATCCCTCAAAGTAGCAATGCTGATTAAAGATAGAAATAGTTTGTACTGTGTGAAACAGACACGGACATATTATTGACAGAATTGTGAATTGGTCTAATTCTTCTGGAAAGTAATTTTGTATTATTCAAGAAAAGTCACTAAATTCTTCATATCTTTTGAGCAAGAATTTCCAATATCCTCAGGATGTCAAAGCAGAAATGAAAAAACCCAAGAGAATCAAAATATTCAAAGGAGAATTTTTTGTAGTAGGAAAACAGAAGAGACAGAGTAGGTATCATTGATTCGGGAATGAGTGAACAAATTGTGGTATATGAATGCAGTAGAACACTATTGCACCACAAGAAGTGACAAATATAAGGAATTTAGAGAGACAATGGCAGATTTATATGAGCTAATACAAAGCAAGGAAAGCAGAACCACAAAGCCGATATATGTATAATAATCATGACAATGTAAGTGAAGTAACACTTAAAATGAGCTAAACACAAGTGAATTGCAATGGTCAATCTTGTCCTCTTGGTAGAGAGGCTGTAGACTACAAGAACAGAATCTTAGATCTTTTCATCATTTTGGGGGCAAATTTTATTTAACTGCTTATCTTTGATATAAGGGAGAGTTCAGCAAGAGAAGAAATCAGGAAATGATTGTGATCAAAAATAAAAAGCAACAATAAAACTTTTTAAAAAGGAAGTATTGATTACAAAGAGCAACAACCTTCATTAAAAATAGATCATGGCACATTAGCCCCAATTAGTTCTTTAACATTTACTAAATTGATGAGCAGGGAAATGTCGCAGTTTTAATTTATCTAGATTTTAACAAAGTGCTTAATAAAGCCTCCTATGGTATTCTAGTGTCTTATTAGCCTAGTCTAGTATAAGAGATGGAGTAGAGCAGACTTGCCAAATAAGAGACCCACAGCCTATATATCTCATAATACTCTCAGGGGTGAACAGAACCAGATTAAAGTATAATTGGGAAATACTTAACAAAATAAATAAAAATACAATGAAACATAGATAATATTATATTTTAAAACTATGTCAATATGCAGCCTGCAAGGGATCCCTATGTATGAGTTAGTGGTTTGACACCATTGGACTAGGCAGTACATGATTACTATGGTTGAAGTGATTGTAAAATTGTATCCATGAATGATTTATCGTCAGATTGGAGGAAATATCCAACAGAGTGCCTCAGTATTGGATACTCAATCCCTTTCTGTTGAACTTTTTTTAAAATCAATTACTTGCATAAAGGCATAGATGGAATGCTTAAAAAAATTCTAGATGACTGGAGGATGTCTAATTCATTGGATGGTGAAGTTAGGATTCAAAATGATTTTGTTGGGCTAGAACATTGACCTATATTGAATAGGATGAAATTTAGTAAAAATGCATGTGAAGTCCTACACTTAGTTGCAAAAAAATCAATACACAAATACAAGATGAAAAAGCATGCTTGAAAGCAATTTTTCTGAAAAAGATCTGGGGGTTTCGGTGGACTACAAGCCCAATATGAATTCAGTAATAGAGCCATGAAAAAAACTAAAGCAAACTGAAGTTTTAAGAAATATAGCTTCCAGGAAAAAGGAGGTGATGGTTCCATTGTACTCTGCCATGGTCAGAGAACATATGGATTATCAATTTCTATGCAGAAAAGTGTAAGGTTGGGTAAACAGAACTTCACACACTCCCTTTGTATTCGTCACTCTGTCTGGTTTCAACTCCAGAAAACAAGAGGTCCATCCCAGGATAAGCTCATCTCCCTACACTTATCACCAGGTTGTTAACTTAAGACTTGATTGACACCATCTCATTCAGCCTCCTCTCCCCTCTGTTTGGATCACCTCCCTGATGTCATGGCCCTCTTGGAGAACTAAGGACAAATAGAAAGCAAGCAAGGGTGGAGTACTAAACTCCACCCAATGCCTTCCTTTGTAGAGGTTAGAAATTGGACTCTTAGACCACTGCACTATGCATCTGCCTGGTTTCAACTCCATGGAACAAGATACTCCCATGTCAGGTACCTCCTGGTGTCCCTCCTCCCCAGTTTCCTCACCTCCTTCTAGCTTTCCTTCCTCCTTTTGTAGGTTATGTCCCCACTAGATTATAAGCCACTTGAAGGCAAGGACTGTCTTTTTTTTAAAGTATTTGTGTCTTCAGTGCTTCACATATAGTAGGCACCTAATAAATGTGTATTAGATTTGTTATAGCCATGGCCTGCCTACTAGGAAACAAATAGTAGCAGTCTCATCAGCTGGTGTACACATGATTGTAGATAGAAGGTCATGAAAAATAGGCAGAAAGAACTAATGACCTATGATGGGTCTAGTCAATTAAGGTTACAGCCCCTAACTGGAAGATGGTTCTGTGTCCACTGAACTTTCTTAGCTTTGTTTCCTTATATATAAAATAGTTAATGAAAATATTCAGTAAAATATCAAGGCAGTGTGTCATAGAGAACAGAGTTAGACTCAGCCAGGTGTTCAAATACTACCTCTGATTTTACTAGCTGGGTGACCATAGTCAAGCCTATGAACCTCAGGTAAATCTTCAGATTATGCTAAGGGATAAACATTTGTACCACTATATCATGGGATTATAAGGATCAAATTAAATAATATACTCAGAGTGGTATATTTCAGCAAACTGGGGCATAAAAGAGATTAGTGATTATTGTTCCAGGGTGGAAAGGCTCATATCTTGAGTTCTTCAGCCTTTTTTATCCACATACATAGTGACTTAAAATATATCAATAAAGCATATCAGCTTATTTCTGAGGACTGAAGTCTCTCCCTTGACCAGAAAACAGAGTCTATTTCCATTATCATATAATATAATATAAAATATAATATATACATAATATAAAATATATGTAATATATATTAGATAGTTAAATGGATATGTCTCCACCTATAATGCATACTTCTACTCCCTCCACCTGTGCAGATAGCA
The DNA here is from genome assembly GCF_028372415.1 of Notamacropus eugenii. NCBI lineage: Eukaryota > Metazoa > Chordata > Mammalia > Diprotodontia > Macropodidae > Notamacropus > Notamacropus eugenii. The sequence continues at coordinate 413,076,551 of NC_092873.1, forward strand.
AACCCTCTCACCTTCTAATCTTGTATTATTCCTGTCCATGTCTTTCCATACTATCTGAACACTTGCTCTGCTTCAGCAATTCCCCCTCCCCCATCTTCCCACCTGGAATATTACCCTTGGGAATGTATCTCCAGAGTTCAAGTCTCCCCATCCCTCCCTGGAAGAGTTAGTTTACTCAGTTTGGAGCTCCCTTCTTGGAATGAACAATCCTGATTGATGAATGGATGAAAATTCACCTAGACTGTTATATATAGCAGACCCCAGATACTTCCTACCCAGACCAGACATCTGCCAGAAAATCCTAGGGTGAAGAACAAGGAGGGGCATCTTGCCATCTTCCTTGCTGCCAAACCTCCCCTCTGCCCTACCACATGCATTCCTACTTTTTGCTCTGGGAACATTAATCAAGTCAAAAGGATTGAAACTCTTTCCTTAGCCTCCATTCCCTTATATGTTGTCCACTCCCCTAGAATGTAAGATAATTGAAAATAGGTATTGTATCCATTTGTATACCACCAGAATCTAACACAGTGCCTGGCACATAGTAGGTACTCAATAAGTAGTTTTTTCATTCATTCATTCCATAAGTTCTCCCTCAACAATAGATCCACCCAAGACACTGGAGTATTTCCTCTAGTTATTTTAATATCACAAAGACATTACTGTAACACTTGGGCTTTCTTTCATTCTAACACATATGCGCCTACATATTACTGTCTTTTAATCATTCATTATTTCATATATCAGTATCTTGTCTTTTCAACTACCTTTTAAAATCCTTGACTTCAAAGTCTTAGTGTTCTCTCTGTCTACCTTATGATTTTTTTAAATCAGTGCTAAGCATGGAAGAGATGCTTAAGAAATAGATGACATATCCTGGAGAGACCATATTCAAATGGATGTGAAAGAAATTAGTTAGGCCAGCCTATACCAATAATAAGCTTTAGTAAAATGCCCTATAAAGTCTGTTAATGGTGTAGGGCTGACCTAATTAGCTCCTCTCATAGTCATTTGAATACCCTGTTGATTGTACCACAATACCTCTCGAGTTTTTAAGAAAAACAGCTCAGGACAGTCAAGAAAGTTGGCTTAAAAGTCAGGAAGACCTGGGTTCAAGTCTCATCTCTGACAAATACTGGCTATCTGACCTAACCAAGTCACTTAACCCCTCCAAGTCTCAGTTTCCTTAGCTATAGAATGAGAGGATTTCCTTCCAGTTCTCTAAATCTATGATCCCATGATTTAACCTCTCAGGACTCTTGGCAATTCTCTAGGATTATATTTAGCACAGAGGGTACCAATATGCATTAGTAGAGGGAATTTCATTATTCAGGAGTTCCTTATACCAATGAAATCACATGTCCAGTTCTGACTGGCCACAAAAGAGAGAGAGAAAAGGCCCTGCTTCTACCAATTCAGAACATCTATGTAGGATATTACATCTTAGGTCCCAAATAGAAAATAAGATTCTAAACTCCCAGAATCATTTGCTTTTGAGAATAAGCCAACCTCTATTTAACCTCAAAAAATAAATTTATAAATAAATTTATACCCAAGTTCATTTGATTTAGAATATCTGCAATATCAAAGTAAAACAGTAATTGTATTTGGATTTCAGAAAAACTGGAAATAGAGCTATTCGGGCTTGAAATGTAATTAGAAATTGAAAATGAGTCTGGATGTAACTAGGTAGGAAGGTAGGAATGTTCTGACATTTCTGAAAGGCTCAAATGGTCAAACAGTTTCTCAAATAATTAGAAATACCCTGTGTTGAAAGACTTGATTCAAAATGGATGATGAATGGTTGGAAGAGGTCAATGAATCTGCACCTTTTGGGTCTTTTGGTTTGTCTGGGATTTTCTTGGTTAGTGTAAAATCTCAGAATGGAACAACTATTTGCTAACTATTAGCAAAGGCTAAAATTAGAATGAACATAAATCAATTAATGAGAAAACATTTCAATCCTGCTAGAGTCAGTGAAAAATGGTTGACTTAATAAATATAACCAGAGTCATTGCCAAGTATAAGTTGAATCCAAGGCAATCTATCTATCTATCTATCTATCTATCTATCTATCTATCTATCTATCTATCTCTCTATCTATCTGTCATCTATCTATCTATCTATCTATCTATCTATCTATCTATCTATCTATCTCATCTATTTTACAGGGAAACAAACAGGATCATAGATTACATGCTGCTTCCATCAAGTTACATCTTTACTCGTTGTTCCCAAATCTTTAGCCTCCACAACTATCCTCACATTCTCTTGAAAACCAAAGCATTTGCATATTACCTGGCTTACCCAATTGTATCTCTGTCCTACAGTTATCAAACCTCAGGTCTGACATCATTATCAGCCAACATTTACCGAGTACCCACTTGTCCTGGGCTTGGAGGCACACTGTGTCCTCGGTATAAAGAAATCTTTAATATGGTTCTGATCATCAAGGACCTTGAAAGTTAGTTGGAGATATAGGAGAAACATGTAAAAAACAATAATATAAAGGTAGCATGTCATAATACAAGATAGTGTCAAAGCCAGAAAGACCTAATTTCAAATTCTGTTTTGATAGATACTAGATAGATGACCAAGGGATAAAGAACCTAAACCTCTCATGCCTCCAGCCAATTCCCTAAGACTAAAAGTTACAGATAAGTTTCCATGCTAAGTATTCTCTACACTGACAAAAATCACACATCCAGAAGACCAAGATAGCATTTAGTAAGCAGTGAGTGGTATAGGTAATCAGTTTCACAGGAACTCACCAGAAGATTACTAAAGGCTAGGGCTGTCCAAAGAAGTCTCACAGAAGAGGTAGAACTTCACCTGAGCCTTGAAGGAAGGGGTAAGGTTTAGAGAGAATGGAGGAAGACATTCCAGGCAGATGAAATGGATCCTATTGGGAATATATGATACTTCCAAGGATTAATATAAGTAGATTTATCAGGAATAAGAGTTGGAGTCTTCATGTGACACTAGATCTAGAAATGAGTGAAAAGAAATAAGAAAAGGCTAAACTGTGGTAGTTCTTAAACACCAAGAAAAGGAGTTTGGACTTCTTTCTGTAGATATTGGGGAGCCACTGAAGATATTTTGACCAAGGGAAAAAACGGGGACAAAGAAATCTATTAAGAAAAAAAGACTCATCTGCCTCTAAAGTCCTTTCCAAATTTTGGTTTATGATCTGATGTTCTAGTAGGGTTGTATAGTATGGCTTTAAAAAGGGAGGATATTAGAGCCAAGGAGATCAATTAGAAGGCTACTGCAGTAGTCACAGCATGGAGACAGAAGGTTTCAATTCGGCTATTGAACATGATAGTGATTTCTCTAATATACTCCACTGTAGTATTTCATTAGGAAAAAAAAAACCCAAAACTTTGATATCACAACAAACTTCCAATCTAATTCATTTTTATTTCTCCAATACCTTTTAGCACACACTGTAATGCTGCCCTTGGGATGAAATGTTTATTTTTCTTGCACCATATTAATGATATTTATCACAAGTTAACTTGGTTTTACATGTATTGTCTGTATCATAAAATAATCTGGTTTCTAATACAGAAAAGGAGCCTGCTGAGTCATGCTCAAGACAGTCTTAATGGGTTAACTATAAGCAGTAGGGGCAAATGTTATCATATGCCTCTTTTATAAAGTCCAAAGAGAACTAGAGATGAGGAAATGTTGCTCCAGAAAACAGGGCAGAGAAGAACAAAGGCATCTGACCCTCTGCAGAAAAAAGGTGAACTTAAAAAGACAGATGGTTGAACTTCAAGGTTCAAACATACTGTTCTAGAGCAAGGTAATGCCAATGGACTATTTCTCTACTGAGACCATAAGATGAGCTAGAGAGGGGTAAGACAGAGAAAGGGCTAACAGAATCATAGTGGAATGCTATTAAAAATCACAGAATTTTATGTTAGATGTGAGAACATGTGGTTCAGGTCAGGCTCCAAATCTACCTTCTTTGCAAACTGTCTACCTTTTATCAAGACATGCTTTTTGCATTCAATTCAACAATCATTTATTAAGCAACTATCATGTGAGGACATTGCTACATACTGAAGATGCAAAGACAAAATAGCATCTGTAACTGAGAAACCTAGTTTGTTGGGGGGAGGATAAAGCATGTACATTAATATATAGATTCAAGGTAATTTGGGAATAAAGCAGTACCTGAGCAAGCAGCTATGCAGATGGTTTGCAGAATGGTGAGAGAGGAAGCCTCAAGTCCAATTACTAGATTATTACAATAATACAGGTGAGTGAAGTGATGAGTGTCTGAATTAGGGATGATGATTATGTGAGTGAACCAAAAGGAACAGATTTAAGAGATGTTGTAGAGGTTGTTTTTTGGGATTTTTTTTTGTTTTTTAAAGAGACAAACCTTGGCAAGTGATTGAATGTGGGGGTGAGAGGGAGAAAGAATGAAAGATGACTGAAATTATAAATCTATGTGACTAGGAAGGGAGTTGTGCCCCGAACAAAGAAAGGGAAGTTTGTAGGAGAGGTAGGTTTAGTGAGGGAGAAATGAGGAATTCAATTTTAGACATATTATGTACAAGTTGCAATCAGGGTAGAAATGTACCTAAATAAGGGGCTCTTAATTTGGAGATCCACAGACAGATTTCAGGGAGACTGAATTTGTATGGGGAAAAATTACATTCTCGTTTTCATTAACCTCTATCTGAAATTTAGCATTTCCTTCAATTATGAACGTAGGCAACAAACCATTACTCGGAGAATGGGTTTTATAGGTTTCACCAGATTGCCAATTGATCCCAATTGTGTCATCACAAATCCTGTTCTAAATCATGCAGGACTGTAGTTCAGAAGAGAGATTAGAGCTGGATATATAGATTTTTGGATTTATCTGCATAGAGATTGTTACCATGGGAGCTAATGAGATTACCAAGGGTGCTTTAGCATGGAATTAAAAGGTTCAAGGATGGAGCCTTGAAGACCACCAATGCTGGAAGGCGGTGGAGATGGGTGTTGAAACAGCAAAGGAGATTATGGTCAGATAGGTAGGAAAAAAACCAAGAAAGAGAGAGAAGAAAGATGGGAGCCAAGGGAGAAAAGGGTTTTGGGGGGTGGGAGCAGTCGTCAAGGCCAAAGCTGTATCTTCATGAAAATGAGGAATGTTTTCTCATCAGATTTATCAGCAAAGAGCCTGGAGGGAGCAATTTCAGAGAGAAATAGGTCAGAAGCCAGACTACAAGGAAGAGTAGAGAAGGAGGCAAAAGGTAAAGAAGTGGAGATGGTGAGTACAAATGGCTCTTTCTACAAGTTTGTCTGTGAAAAGGAGGAAAGGAAGATGAATTTAAAGGGGCATGATTAAGTGAAAGGATGTTTTAAGAAAGGGAAGAAGGACGGTGTGCTGTGTTGGCAGCAGGGAAAGAGTAAGTAGAATGAATATGAAACGGAGGCAGGGAATGAAAGTTTGGACAACCAGAAAGCACGAAGAAATCATAAGAACCAGTGTTTTTCGATTCAAAATAAGGTTTAAAAACCTAAATAATTTAAAACATAACGTTAAAATTCTCCCTTTGCTCCACCTCCACCCCCTTTAAAAAGCTAATTAATATAGCCAAGTTCTATTTAAGACAGGAGATCACAGTTAGAGGTTAAAAACCACTTTACATCAATGTCAGGTTACAGGCAGATCATAAAATGAAAGTGTTACATTTTCACATCTCCCTTCTTTTGACATACAGATTGTGAGATCTTTCATGCCAAAGGCTCAGTTACTCCCCCGATGTAGACTGGTGCTAAGCTGGGCTTCCCAGGCCATCCGGTCAAAGGAAACTTGAAGGGCTTTCACTTTCTCCCTCATCTGCAACGAGGTCTGAGCAATCTTTCGGTTTTCTTCAATAGTGGCATCTTTGTCCCTGGAGATCTGGTTCATCTTCTGCTCCTTTCTCTTGATGGCTTCTTTGATTTCTTCAATGTGCCACTTGGCCTCTTCCTCGGCTTTCTGCTTGAGAAAGAAGTGGTTTTTCTCCCGAAGAAAGTTAAACTCCCTGATCCTGTCTGCCTTGTCTCTGATATTTTTATGCACATTATCTCTAGCCTGCTGGATCTTCAGGTCCCCCAGCTCCATTAACATTTTCTTATGCAATTTTTTCTGCTCATCCGTCTCTTCTGCTCTCCACTTGGTCAACAAAAGATGTTCTTCCTCTTTCTGGGCCTTTTCTTTCAGCTCTCTGTGCCTCTCCTCAATCAGTCGCTGGTGGATTTCCTGAGATCTCTGGGATCTTAGCTCCAGGGACAGCCTCCTCAGGATTTCCTCAGCCTTGTTCTGACTGTCTAGCAGGAACTTCCGAAACTGGTGATTGGTGGAGGAAGCGAGGTTGTTCTCCTGAAGTTTCTTCCTGCCTTCCAAGTTCTTGAGCTGCCTCTTGTAGCAGGCCTGCACCATCTTCTCCTGCAGCTGCTCAATGTTCTGCTCGCGGAGGTCCTTCTGCAACCCCTCCTTTTCTTTCAGCATCTGCTCCTGGCAGTGCTTCCTGCACTCGGCTTGCACGCGAGCCCTCTCCAACTTCTCCTTGCGCTGGCTCTCCTGCTCCTGGACCTGTCGCTTCCACTTGCTCTTTCTCAAGGCCATCTCCTTCTCCCAGGTCTCCAGGCGCTCCTGCTGTTCCTTGCTGAGGCGGGCCCGGCGCTCCTCCTTCTGGCGCTTCCACTGCTCCTTGCTCTGCAACAGCTGCTGCTGGCGCTCCTTCTCCATCATCATCTGAAACCTCTGGTTGCAGCGCTTCACCTCCTCCCAGGCCTCGGCCGCCTGGTGCTGCAGCTCCTGGATCCTCCTGGCCTTCTGGAGCCGCTCCAGCATGAGGCTGACGATCTTCTTATCCCGGGCGGGGATCCTGTCCTCCTCGGGCGTGGCCTTCAGGTTTTGGAAGGGCTCCAGCTCGGGCTCCTTGCTGGCCGCCTGGCCTCCGGGCTGCGCTAGCTGCCCCACGGCCCAGCCGCGCCGCTCCTGGGAGGAGGCTCGGACCCTGAGCTCCTGCGAGGGCAAGGCTGACCTATCCAAGGAGTCAGAGGAAGGGCCCCAGTGACTCGGGCCCCAGAGACTCAAGCCTCGGCGCACAGTTGTGGCCCATTGATCTCCACTGGGCTCGCGCTCCAGGGTCAGGGTCCCGCGCGGGGCGGTGTAATCTCCGCAGGGGGTGGGCGTGGGCGTGTCCTTCTTGCCCGCGGGGGGCCGCCTCTGCAGCGGCGGGGACTGCTGCCAGGCCAAGCTGTAACCCGCCCTCGCGAGCCGCAAGGACCTGGCTGCGGCCTCGCGCTCATCGTCGGGCCGCCGGCTGCGGGGCAGCTGCCTCCGGGCGCGGTCCGGGGCTGTCCTGCTCACGTCGGTCAGACTGCGGCTCTCCCGCGGTGAGCTGCGGAAGAGGTGCCGCCGCGGCTGCGGCGTCGGGGGGTGGTGCGTGTGCTGCGGGGCCGCCCCGCAGGCGCGCTCCGACCCCTGGTAGCCCTTACACGCCAGCGGGGCCTCGCCCTTGAGGCCGCCTGGGCTGCCGTAGGTGCCCGCGAGGGGCAGCGACGCCGGCTCCCTGCCCGGCGGCGCGTGCTCGTAGACCTCCAGGTAGGGCAGCGGTGAGAAGCGGCCCGTGCCCTCCATGTCCCGGGCGGCGCCCCCGGCCCTCTGCAGAGCAGCTCTCTTGGCCTTGTCTGGGGGTCCTGGCGGAGGCGCTGAGGAGCCTCCGGACCGTCCAGCAGGTCCTACATGAATCCGGCTCGCGCCCCGTCCGGGCCTCTGACCCCCGCGGGCGGCCGGCGCCTCCTGTGACGCCCCGACCACTTCACAATGCCCCCTGCCCCTCAGGGGCAGCGCTGTGGCCCAGGCCCGGCAAGACCTCCGTCAGCGCAGGACTCGTGTCCCCGGCTATGCGGGATGTCCCAGAAGCTGGGGGCACCACCCGCGCGGCCGGGTTGGAACCCTCCCCTGAGGCTGCGGCAGCCCCTCGTGGCTTAAAACTTCGGTGGGAGCAAAAACCTCGCAATCCCCGGTTGGATTCTCGTTCAACTCCTCACCCAATAAAGGTTTAATTAAGCGCCTGCTAAGCACTGTGCTAAGTTCGGGGATGCAAAAGACAGTCCCTGCCCGCAAGGAGCTTACAATCTAACCATTATTTGGTTGATTGTCTAGACTTGGGAAAGTAATGGAGAAAATGTGAATAATACAGATTAAACTTAGAAGCCTGTCCTGTATTTTGTTATTACTTAAAAAAGTGATGGAGAAACATTTATAATGCAAATTAAATTTAAATGCTGCTTTTGAAGCATCAGGTGCTAAAAACATTTATTAATTTATAAATTAAAATTTTATACTTATTATTTATATTAAACACCCCTGGACATTCAAGAGGTAGGTAGTTACGGCAAATACCATACTGCCTTAAAGTTTGAAACTCGACAAGTTAATAACCAATACCTTTATATAAATGACTGAAGTGAGCCAAGATAAAAGTTAAGGGAAAGCTTCATAACAGAGCTATACAGAAGTGGAACTGGCTTCCTTGGAAGATGATGGACTTTTCTCCTTCACCTGAAATCTTGAAGTAAAGTCGGTGAAAAAGCATTTATAAGTGCTTACTTACGTGCCCAGGAACTGTGCACATACAAAGGGATACAAAGGATAAGCAAAACCACTTCCGCTGCCCTGTCAGATTCAATAGTCTAATACGGGAGATGACATACGAATAATTATGTAATGCAAGTTGTATACGGAGTAGATGGAGGATAATCTCAGTGGAAGGCGTTGTAGTTGGGAAAGCCTGATATGGCTTCGTTGCCGAAGAAGACCATGCCATCAGAGAAGTAGTGACATGACTTTGCACTTGACTTTAAGTGAGGGAGAGCTGTGCAGGTCACCAGCCTCACTTCTCCTCCAGAGCCATCTGAATCCAGCGACCAGATATTCATCAGCATGACTGGAGATGACCCAGGATGAGGCAACTGGGGTCACACAGCTAGTGAGTGTCAAGTGTCTGAGGTGAGATTTGAACTCATGGCTTCCTGACTCCTGCACTCCTGCTGTATCCACTGCACCACCTAGCTGCCCCTGAGCATAATACTAGTTTAGGGTTGGGTGACATGGGTTTAAATCTCCCTGTCAACCCATGAATTAGAAAGTGCAGTGGGAGGAATGAAGTAAGTCACTCCCCTTTTCTGACCCTCATTTTTTCTCATCTGTAATATGAAGTTGGATTGTAGATGGATCTCTAAGGTCTTTTCCAGCTCTTGATCTGTGCTCCTATGCCTTCTCTGAACCTCAGTTTCCTCAACTGTAAAAAAAAAGGAGGATGAGAGGCATTTTGGAATATGAGAGGCCTTGGAATGTAGAAGACCTGGTCCTGGGCAAATTGCTTGCAGGGATGAGCAACCTGGGGCCCTCTAGGTCCTCAAGTGCAGCCCTTTGAGTTCAGGTTTTACAGAACAAATCCTTTTATCAAGGGGATTTGTTCTTTGAAGTTTGGACTCAGTCAAAGGGCAGAACCTGAGGACCTAGATGGCCCTCTGGGCCAAAGGTTCCCTACCTCTACCTCTTGGTGCCCCAAGCAACTTTCTAAGATCACAATGTTGCAGAGAAATTATAGATCTGTTTGGTTGCTTGAAGTTTCTACGTGGAGAGTTTGATACAGGGAAGAAATCACAGGTCTGGACACCCACCCACCCACTTACATAAATGAAGATAACACTGATATTACCAACCTCACAGAATTGTATAAAGAGAATGATACATTCATTTGAGCTTTTATTGCATGGAGTGAGAATGCAATATTGTCCTGGTAGTGGTGATCCTGAGGTTCCTCCTAGGGACTGTAATAGAACTGGTTGGAGACATTCAGAAGAGTAGCCTATGAATTGTTAACTCCTTTTCTCACCCTACACAGCATATGCACATTCTCATTCTCATTCTCATTCTCATTCTCATTCTCATTCTTTCTCATTCTCATTCTCATTCTCTCTCTCTCTCTCTCTCTCTCTCTCTCTCTCTCTCTCTCTCTGTCTCCTTTTCTCTCTCCTTCTCTGTCTTCTATCTAGATCTATCCCTCTTTATCTGCTCATGTAAATGTGTTTAAGCAAGCAACAATGTTCAAATAGTTTCTCCTTTTTTGTTTAAAGACAAAAAGGAAGATGATAAGCAAGGGTAGCTGTTGCTTCCCCAGTCTGACAATCGCTGTTTCATATACCAGTACCAATTACCATATATACAGAATTTTAAACATATACCTACGAAAAACAAGAACCTGGATTTGGGATGATGGATATGTGTGCCAGCACACAGTACAAACTGAGCATTAGTTACCTCCCCCCAAACAGTTTCCTTGGGTTCAGCCTATGTTATTAGTTCCCCAATAATGGCCTGCTGGACCATTTCATTGATACAAGATGCCCTAATTTTTAAAGAACTGAACAAAAAAACTCACGTGAATTCTGACCTATATATTGTCCTCTAGCCTACGTTGCATCAAGGTTTCTTAACTTGGGATCTATGAACTTGTTTAAAAAAAATATTTTGATAACTGTATTTCCATATAATTGCTTTTACTTTGTAATCCTATATAATTTATTTTGTGCATTTAATAACATATTAAGAAGGAGTCCATTGGCTTTACCGGACTGCCAAAGGGGTCCATGACATTAAAAAGATTCACAATCCCTGACTTAGAATCTGGAGACTGGCCCAGGAGAGTTAAAAATTTAACCAGAAATTCAGGCCATGAATAAACCTTGGCACTTTTATTCTTTGTTAGAGCTCATGACCGCCTGTGCAGCAGATTTTCTGAGTCTAATTACGGCCATGAAAATCAGACCCCTCTCTTTTTGAGAATAAGCCTAAAGCTACCATGAGATGGGTTGTTAAACTACACTTCCACCTTCCCTTTCTCTCTCCACCCAGTCAACCAATTAAGTCCAGTGCTCAAAAATCCCAAAGTAGAGATCTGGGAGCAGCTTACCCCCACCTCTAATTGTGCTGGACACAGACTTGGAGATTTGCTGTACCCCTGTTTCTAGGCTTCTTGAGGTCTGTGTTGGATATAAAGAGTATCTAGCAATAAATCTCAATAAAAATTGGATGCAAATGTTTTATATATGGACTTTCTCTCTTTGCCTTTACTTAGTATAAGTACTGGTTTATCTTATAACCTTTCTTTCATCTCTCTGGAGAGATTAGAAAGTAGGGACTGGTCCTGTGATTTCATTGGCATAGAGAACTCCCAAATAAGAAAATTTCATTTCCCAATGCAGGTGAGTACTTTCTTTGCAACTTACATAGGCTGTGAAAAATGCCTGAACTGATGGAGTCTGAATACAGACCAAAGCACACACATTGCTTTTTTATTTTTTTGGTTCAAATTTTCTTCCACAAATGACTAATAGGGAAATGTTTTACATGATCATGCATGAATAACCTATATCAGATTGCTTACCATTTCAGGAAGCAAGGGAGAGAGAAAATTTGGAACTCAAAACTTAAAAACAAAGAGTGTTAAACATTGTTTTTTACCTGCGGTTGAGGAAAAAACCCAAAATATTATTAAAAAGAAAGAACAAAAGGAAGAAAGAAATTGCCTAGATTGTTGACTGGGTAAATGATCTGCCTAGGAGTCACATGGCCTGTTTGTGTCAGGGAGAGGACTTGAACCCAAATCTTGACTTTGAGGCCATCCTTCTCTATTCAGTAATGGCATACTACCTCTAGAGCGGAATTTGCTAAGTGTAGGAATTGCAATGGGTAGGTCTTTATCAATTCTCTCCATTTCCCAGAAGGAAGCTAAAACTCTAGAGACATGGCCCTAGTTCAGATTGATATCAGAAGTGTGGTTACTTCTCACAAGTTGTTGCTGCTCCAGAGTGGCAGGGAGATGATACTACAATCACAGGTTAATCAGAAAGGGCAAAGGTCCCTTGGAGAAAGTGATCGGAGAGTTCGGCCTGAATGAGTTGTACCAACCAATCAGAAGAGCAAATCAATTTCCAAGATGGTTCCTTGAGGAAGGAAGGGAGGCCTGAATCCCCAGCACCTAAATGGGGAGAGCAAGAAGACAGAGGACACGTGCACTATTGAGGTTCTTCTTCCAGATTTTTCCTTGTTGCAGGGCCTGCTGTTTATTGGACTGAAACATTTTTTCACAGGCTACTGCTGACTTTGGGTATTTAAGTATGTTCCCTACTTGCTCATGGAATACAGAGGCCAAGTCTGACAGGAGAAATGAAAAGAAAACATATAGGTCAGTGTTCTTTGTGGCTAAGTTCCCTGCCCCTACTTGATCAAACCTTCCACCGATGGGAAGAAAATAATTTCTTTATCTCAGAGCAGTAGTTTTTAACCTGGAGTTCCCTTGGGCATGTGTGAATGGATTAGGGGTGGTGAGATCAACCCAGAGTCCTGCTTCTAGTAAATGTCAAGTGTGTGAGGCTGGATTTGAATTCAGGTTGTCCTGACTCCAGGACCAGAGCTCTGTCTACTGCACCACCTACTTGCACCGATGGCAAGATCCTTGAACTCAGATGGAAAAAAATTACATCTTAATTTTCACTAAGGAAACGTAGCATGTTCTTCAATTAATGTTCAAATGAGATATTTGTAAAGCACTCACCACAGTTTCTGGCACATAGGTGCTATATAAATGTTAGCCATTGTTATTATGGATTTTTTAAAAAATCATTATTCTAAGGAGGGGTTTATAAGCTTCACCAAACGGGTCCATTACACACACACACTCTCTCTCTCTCTCTCTCTCTCTCTCTCTCTCTCTCTCTCTCTCTCTCTCTCTCTCTCACACACACACACACACGTACACACACACATACAATTAAAAATCCTTTTCTTAAAGGGAGGAGATTGCCTTCTGAATGTGAATTTTTTTTTGGTCCATCTTCAAGCTGGAAATTACTTTCCCTTCTAAAGCAGCTACATAAACAGTTTGAAATTTCAATATGTACCCCCTCCCCAAGACAAACGTGCTAACAAAAATGACTGCTAACTGCTTACTTAAGAAAATGAAAGTGATTTGAAGTAGAACTGTATAACTAAAAGGTGGAGTCCTAGAGAGGAGCCCTAGTCAGGCTCAGACTAGACTACACCAGAAAAAGTGTGATGTTGTGAACAAGATCTACTTGTGTGCTGGACCTGGTGTCAGAAAGACATGAGTTCCAAACTTGCCTCAGATACTTATTACCTTGGTGACTCTTAGACAAGTCACTTATCCTCTTTTCAGCCTTGGTTTCTTCCTCTGAAAATGGGGACAATAAGGAACACCAGTGGCATTTAGCTTCTTGGGTTGTTGCGAGAATCTAATGGGTGTGTGTGTAAAGCATTTTGAATCTGCCAAGCACTGTGAAAATGTCAGAGGCAATTATTGAGGCAGTGGAGTCCTCTCTGTGGTGTAGTCAGAATTAACTTGGTCCTGTTCTCTAGAGGAGTTTTTGAGGAAAGCAATGTTATTAACGAATACACACAACTGGGCTGTACAGTATTAGTTTTTAAAAATTACACCTCTGAGCTGACTGTGAATAGGTTTTGATGGTGAAAGCACATTTTCTAGAAAGTTATGATCAAAATGCAAATGTGGGGTTATAATACAAGTGACACCGTAGCCATAACTATAGCAACCGCTGCCATCGGGAGAGTTACATCTCTCAGCAGTGGCTAGAATCTCATTTGCAGTAGTTAACATGTCTCTATTGGAAAAAGAGAAGAGGTTTCCACCCCAAATTCCTATTTGCAGTCACTTGTACCATTGTTAGAGATAATTCCTTGATATGATAGTAATCCATTATTGGATGCTAGGGGAAATCAAACTAAATTATAACAGAATGGCTTAACAATTTTCTTTTCTTTTTATCTTTTTTTAAAATTAAATTATTTTGTTTTCAGTGTTTGACAATCACTTCCATATATCTTAGATTTTTCCCCTCCCTCCCCCTCATTCCCTCCCTTCCCTTCTATAGGTTCTACATATATTTTCCTATTAAATATATGTTGCATACAAAAATTAAAATGAATAGGAGAAATCATAAAATAGAACAAAACAAAATATAATACAAAAGGAAATGGTCTGCTTCATTCTGTGATCCATTTCCATAGTTTTTTCTCTGTATGTGGAAGGCATTTTGCTTCAAGAGTCCACTGGAAATTTTTTAAGTCCATGCATTTCAATGAAGTACTAAGTCTACCAGAAAAATTCCTCACACACTTTGGTTGTTGCTGTGTACAAAGTTCTCCTGGTTCTGCTCCTTTCACTCAGCATCAGTTCATATAACTCTTTCCAGACTTCTCTGAAGTCTTTCTGTTCATCGTTTCTCATAGCACAATAGTATTCCATTACATTCATATACCACAACTTGTTCAGTCATTCCCCAATTAATGGGCATCCCATTGATTTCCAGTTTTTGACCACCGCAAAGACAGCTGCTATAAATATTTTTGTACATGTGGGACCCTTTTCCACTTCTGTGATCTCTTTGGGATAGAGTCCTAAGAAGCAATATGACTGGGTCAAGGGTATGCACATTTTTGTAGCACTTTGGGCATAGTTCCAAATTGCTCTCTAGAATGATTGGATTAGCTCACAGCTTCACCAACATTGAATTAGTGTTCCAACTCTCCCACATCTTCTCCAACATTTATCATCTTCCTGTTTTGTCATGTTAGCCAGTCTGAAAGGTGTGTTATGGTACCTCAGAATTGTTTTGATTTGCATCTCTCTAATCAATAGTGATTTAGAGCATTTTTTCATATGATTATAGATAGCTTTAATTAATTTCTTCATCTGAAAATGGCTTAACTGTTTTCAAAGTTAGGTAGTATCTAGACAATGAATATAGTAGTGATGACACCTAGGAATTATGTAGTATCTTTCAAGGTATTTTATAAAAGCATTTTGCCCTGGATTTGGAACTGTGAGATCCTGGTTCAAATCCGAGCTCTGTTACATACTACCTGTGTCACTTTGGACATATTACTTAATCTCTCCCTGCTTCAGTTTCTTCATCCATAAAATGAGAGGGTTGGATTAGGTGACCTCTACTATGCCTTCCACTTCTGTAGCTATTATATTGTTCAGATGTAACCTGGCATCATAGGCTTTGAATAAACTTACCCTGGGTCAGTCATAATGTCTCTGGGCTTCAATTTCCTCATTTGGTGCCTTTAAACTCTGACCTTATGACTGAGTATAGTTATCTCAAATACCCAAGTGACTTCTGAATATTAAGCCACTACAAATGGAGGAAATGACCTGCTGGAGGGTGTCTAGGACATTGGCATTCATTACTTATTTTAGATTTAACTTCCATTTAGTGAAGCATTCCAGCAGAGCACCAAAGAAACAAGACATTGAAGGGGATTACCCACATTAGATGACCATTGATCTACCTTCCATTTCTAAATCTATGTGCCTATGATAAATGTTCTAGTCCCATCCCTTCACTGATTCACTGTGTGATTTTGGACAATCATTTAATCTGCTGTGTCTATAAACTGATAGAACACTTTTCCCTCCTATTTCATATAATTATTGTGAGGATCAGAAGAGATAATGGATTTGGAAGTACTTTGAAACATATAAAACTAGAGAAATGGGTAACTGAGAAAAAATCTTTGCAATCAGTTTTTCTGATAAAGGTCCTATTCAAATATATCAGACACTGATTCAAATTTATAAGACTAAGAGCCCTTCCCCAATAGATAAATGATCAAATGATATGAACAGGTAGTTTTCGAAGGAAAAAATCCATGCTATCAACAATCGTATAAAAATTCTCCAAATCACTATTAATCAGAGATACATAGATTAAAGCAACTTTGAGGCTCAACTGAACACCTATAGGACTGGCACAGATGACAAAAGAGGAAAATAACAAAAGATGGAGGGACTGTGGGAAAAGAGGCACAGCAATGCACTATTGGTGGAATTGTGAATTAGACTAGTCATTTTTGAAAGTAATTTGGAATTATGCCCAGAGTTACCAGACTGATTACACTTTGACCCAGCTATGATATTATTAGACCTAAACTCCTAAAGAAATCAAAGAAAGATGAAAAGGAACTATGTGTATAAAAATATTTATAACAGAGTTTTTCATATGCTAGCCAAAAATTGGAAGCTATGGGGAGATCTTCCTATGGAAAAAGGTTAGCTAAACATTATGGCATGTGAATGTAATTGAACATTATTATGCCATAAGAAATGTTGAAATGGACACTTTCAGAGGAACCTGAGGAGATCCCTATGAACTGATGCAGGATAAAGTAAACAGAAATAAAACAATTTGTATAATGATGACAGGGCAGCTGGATGGTGCAGTGGATAGAGCCCAGACCTGGAATCAAGAAGATTCTTTTTCCTGAGTTCAAATCTAGCCTCAGACACTTAGTAGCAGTGTGACCCTGGACAAGTCACTTAACCCTGATTGCTTCAGTTCCTCCTCTGTAAAATGAACTGGAGAAGTAAATGGCAAAGTACTCCAGTATCTTTGCGAATAAAATCCCAAATGGAGTCAGCAAGAATGATGATAGCAGGTATTATCAACACAATGATAATGAGAAAAAATGAAGATGAAATATGCTGCTCACCTCCTGACTGAGAGGTGATGAATTGAAAATACAGATATACTTTTTGGACATGCTTATTGTGCAAATTCTTTTTGCCAGACTGTGCAGCTCTGTATGGAGGGTTTTCTTTTTTTTTATTTTGTTGCTCATCAGAGAGGAGTAGGAGGGAAAGATTAATTTTAAAAGTCCTTGTTAACTGAAAAAATAAAAATATTAAACTATATATTTAAAAGTATGAAACCTTTTGCAAATATAGGGTATCATTCTTGTTATTTACATTATTAGGGAGTAGGCTGGACATGTAGCTAGGAAACTATATTAGTAGTAGTAATAATAGCTAGCCTTTTTCATAGTGCTTTAAAGCTTATAAAACAATATTATTTATTTATATATTATAATATTACAAATATTATTTCATTTGATTAAGATTAAATCAAGGAATAACCAGTGTTATCCATGAACAGACTGTGTATATGTCCCATTGCCAATCACACAATATCAAGAGATCAGTAGGAAGATCTCTCCATGAAGGATTGACAGACAGGTGGATATGAATGAATCACAAAGGACGAGAAGATTGCATTTTGCTGCCTTCAGAGACAGTTCCCACATTGATGAGGTCACAGATTACCGTTGTTGATTTCATCATCCGTAAGTATTTGAGTCCCCAATTTTTATGTGGTATTTTGTGGTAGGATCTGGAAGGAACTTTTGAAATCAGAAGTCTAATCACCTTGTTTTGCAGATGAGGAAACTCTGATTCGGAGAGGTTGAGTGATTTGTCTGAGGTCACCCAGGGAATGAGTATCCACAGCTTGTGGTATCAGCTCACAAGCACAGGATCACAGATAAAGAGCTAGAGGATACTTTGAAGGACATCTCATTTTGTAGCTGAAGAAACTGAGATCCAGAGAGGCCACAGGCCAGAGATTTGCTCAAGGATCACACTAGTAATAATAGCACAGCAAGGATTCAAGCCTAGTTCTTGTGACTCCAAATTCAGTATTTTTTTCTTCCTATCACAACATTCTGCCTCTCACAAACAAAAATAATTTTACATGGTCTTTACCCACAAAGAGATTACGGTTTTAAGTTATACAGCACTGGTGAACAGATAACAGTTGATAAGAGGCAACAAGCATTTACTGTGTACCAAGTACTGAACTAAGCAATAGTGATCCAAAGAAAGGTAAAAGTTAATTCCTACTCTCAGGAAATAGTCAACAGAGGGAAGGTGGCGTTAAGGGGAATATGGAAAGTTGTCTTGAAAAAGGTAGGATCTAGGGGAGTAAGGAGCAGAGATGAGGAAGAAGAGAGCTCCAGTTATGGGGGACAGAAAGTAAAAATGAGTAAAAATAGAGCCCAGACCTGGAATCAAGAAGATTCTTTTTCCTGAGTTCAAATCTAGCCTCAGACACGTAGTAGCAGTGTGACCCTGGACAAGTCACTTAACCCTGATTGCTTCAGTTCCTCCTCTGTAAAATGAACTGGAGAAGTAAATGGCAAAGCACTCCAGTATCTTTGCGAATAAAATCCCAAATGGAGTCAGCAAGAATGAGTTGAGAGAGGGAGTAATACTGTCTGTTGAAATGAATGACAAGGAAACCAATGTCACTGGATTGCAGAATACGTGGGGGTGGAGGAGTGTTAGGAGTAAAGAATATAGTATATTGACAATATAATTTAAAATTGTAAAATGAGTGCAAAAACAACATAATATTCATTAAACATGTGTATGCATATACGCATATGGCAGCGGGTGTTATTTTGGAGCAGTGAGGAGACTATGGAAAAAACTCCGAATCTAAGTAGGGGAGGGGAGGGAGGAACCAGGTATTTTCAGAGAAATCTGCAGAGGCTGTATGGAATTGGCTCACCAGACAGTGTGTGTTTGTCCTCGTTGCCAAAGAATATGCCATCAGAGAAATAATGGCATGACTTGCCGTTGTCTAGTGACTGTGCAGGTCACCAGCCTCACTTCTCCTCCAGAGTCATCTGAATCCAGTGACCACGTATTCATTCATCAGGATGATCCAGGATGAGGCAATTGGGGTTAAATGACTTGCCCAAGGTCACACAGGTAGTGACTGTCAAGTGTCTGAGGTGAGATTTGAACTCAGGTTCTCCTGACTCCTGCACTGGTGCTCTAACTACTGCACCACCTAGCTGCCCCTGCTCACGAAGACAAGAATGGAAGTGTTATTGAAATCAGTAGTATAAAGTGAACACAATTTAGCAACACTAAACAATATGGCTATTCTTGCCATCAGGGTGACTAGACTTTAAAAACAAAACAAGACAAAACAGCAACAAAAGCTGATTCTCGTATCTGAGTTCCTTATAACTGAAGTTCTTGTCTCAACAGACCAACATTTAAAGAGACAGTAGAAGTTCTTGTCTTTTATTTCTTCTTTTGGGAAATCCATATCGTATTATTGATAAGAGCTGATACTAATATGATGCTTTACTTACATTATCAAGTTAGCCTGATAATCCCTCAAATTTCATAGTATTATCATGATTAGTAGTATTAGTACTATTTTATGGATTAAAAAACCCAAAAAACTGAGACTGATGGTCACCTGACTAGTCAATATCAAAGGCAGAATTGGAAACCAAACTTTCCTGATGCCCCAATGTAGCACTGTTTCTAATATTCTGTCTCCACTCACCTAGTCAGTGTGACTTGATGGCAAAGTCATGGATTAGTAGTCCCAAGACCTGGGTTCAAATCCTAACTCTGATTCTCATAATACTTTTGTGGCTTTGGATAGAAAACATAATGTCTCTGGAGCCTCAGTTTCCTCATCTGTAAGATGTAGGATGGGGGAGACACACTAGATGATCTCTTAAGTTGCTTTCCAATTCTAGATCTGTTTTTCTGCCCAGGACACTCAGGAGCCTGTTGCTCCATCTCTCCCTACTTTGGGCTTGATTCATCAGCTTTGCTATGAAGAAGAGAAAAGATATGTCAACAAATACTAAGGTAACCAGCATTCTCTTGCTACTGATTCTGTCTGTCTCTTTTGGGGGAGTGGGGACCGAGAACTTAATGTGTATTCGTGGAACCTGAATGTTATGGGCTATGTGCCAAGTGAATACTGGGAGATTTCCTAAAACTGGGGAAAGGAAATTAAATGCTTTTGAGCCCTTAAATTCAAATCCATCCATGATAAAACTCTATTAGCCGATGATGATTGGGAGACTCGACTATCTGCGTGTTCTACTAAGTAAAAAAAATAACTGCCACTGTTTAGCTAGTTTTCATCAGTAAACACAGCCTTACTGTTTCACTTACATTTCTTTGAGATGGAATTTGGGCAAAAGTTGTTTTCTTTTGTCTGGATTTTAGGATAAGTTTTAGACTTCTACAATTCATCTTTGAAATACATTTTTAGAATAAAATTCTCTTCTTTTGTTTCTTCCGCTTTTCTAACTATGAAGGGAAGCATATGGCCCTAAGTAACATGTCTGAATAACGTATTCTACAGAATAGAGCATGTTTCTGTATCTGCATCATGGATGAGGACTCATTTAAATATCAGGCTTGTCAGAAAAAAACAAATAAAAGAAATACCCAGGGCATTGACTGTAAGCCTTATGTTAATTTGTATGAAGAATGAAAAATATAGCCCATAAACCACTTTTTTGGGGGGGAAAATAAACTAAATGAGAGAAGAGGCAGAAAATATGAAAGTTGAGGTTTCCATAGTAACTAACAGTCATTCAGTCACAAGGCAAATACTGTATGTGTATGAGAAGTCATATATGTACGTGTCTAATTATAACTGAAGAATACTATGTCTGGACAAGTTAATTTGATAGTACCATGAGAAACCTCAGCTTTTATATCTTCCAATTTTTATGCAACTACATTTGTAACCTTACTGAAATTTTCTAAAGGATCCATTTATTTAGAAGAGCGTTATTTGGGGATGGGAATGAACACTAGGTTCCTCTTTCCAGTGAAATAGCAGGACCAAATGGCAGTTCCTTGAATATTTGACAATAATGGTTAAGGACAGTTATCTAATAATGATACTCTGTTTTTGACTTATCATGACAATTGTGTAATACCAGATCTTTATGAACTTTGTACTGTTTGTTCAGGGACTATTTAAAATTTTTCTTAGTATTCAGAGCACCTCTGTTCATCTCCAGTGCTTCATCATAGGAAGGAAGTGACCCTATTCCAGTTACGTGTAAATCTGTACACTTGTAAAGACTTCAAATCTAAGCATTCCCATGGTTTTTGTGTCAACTGAGGATCAGCCTAGCTCCATTGAGAGAGGCTTGTCATGAGGAAGTTGGCTACTAATTCAATTATTTTGGGTCATAGAAACTCATTAAGACTATTAAGGCCATTGTTAATATCTTTTAATATGTTTATGCCCATAAAACATACTCAAATATTCAAAATCTTCAGTGCAAACTTGGAAAATTAGTTATGTTTACAAGTTAAACAATTTGGAGATAGATCCCTTGTAAAATGTGAACTTGAAGACAAGGACTACTTGATTTTACTTTTGATTTTTACTTTATTGTTCCAGCACCTATTACTGTGCCTGATATATAATAGATTCTTGGGCTTGTTTTTGGAGGCAGTCTGGGTTAATTGACTTGCACAAAGTCACATAGCTAGTGAGTATCTGAGGCCAAATTTGAACCCAGGCCCTTCTGACTTCAGACCAGTAATGTATCCGCTGCATCATTTAGCTGCCCATTATATAATAGAGTCCTAACAAATTTTTGCTGATTCATTGATTAAAAAAGAGAGCCATTTTCATTTTTTAGAATTATACATATATTGTTAATTACATGTACTGTGTACTTTTTAAAAAGTCTGAGCCTTCTTTGTCCAAACTTTTTAGAAAATTACATATAATGCCAAAAAATTTTCCAGTAAAGAAGTACTTAGAATATAAAAATAAACAGTTCTAAAAAGAAAGATTGTGAACTAATTATAATCATATGTGAAAGAATATGCCAAATAACTAATGAGAAGAGAAATGCAGTCAACATAACCCTGAAGTTTCACCTCACACTCAGCAAACTGGCGGTGAAGACAAAGCATGTGAATAACAAGTATTGGAGGGCTTTGAAGAGACTACCAATAGTCTCTCCAAATAGATGGTGGAACTGCCTCTAAATCAGTACCACAGCTATGGAAAGCAATTTGGAACTATGCAAATGAAATGGCTAAAATGCCCCCTCTTTCAACCAGAAATTCTGTTGCTAGGCATATTTCCTAGGGAGGTCACTGAAAAAGAAGGGTTCTGCATAGACAATATTTATAGCACCACTTTTTGTCATAGGAAAAAACTGGAAACAAAATCTGCATCCATTGAATCAGTCAATCAGTGTGAACAGGGCCTCTACAAATCCTTAAATCAATCAACATGAGAGATTTGCCAGTTCTAAGAAGTTTATGTAAAAGGAAAGAATTATCACAGAATCAGAGAGAAATTCCCAGAGTCTGGAAGGAAAAAGGAGTGGTGTTATGAGGGCTAAGCCAAGAACTGACATCTTTGGGGCAACTAGTGGGGGGAAAAGAGAAGGTAGGATTGACCTGTGGCAGAGTGAGAGGGAGAGAAAGAGAGAGACAGAGACAGAGACAGAGACAGAGACAGACAGACAGACAGAGACAGAGACAGAGAAACAGAGAGAGAGACAGATAAAGAGAGAGAGAGACAGACATGGAGACAGAGAGGGAGAGACAGACATGGAGGCAGAGAGGGAGAGACAGACAGACAAACAGATAGACACACACACATAGAAATTGATTAAGAAAGGTCATTGACTCTATAGGAGTCTCAAAGCAGAAGATTCAAGTTAAAGCCACCAGTTTATTTGTACCCAAGAACTGAGGGTTTCTAAGAAAAAGATCTACTCTATGCTGCTTTGTTACCCAAACATTTTCAGTAATCTTAGCCACAAAAAGACAGGAGGGTTAACTAGAGATAGATATAAATTTAGGCAGTTTTCCTTATTGGTGACTCAAAGTGATTGTGATTAAATCCAGACCTTTTTTCCCCTTAAAACAAACTCTCTAAAATAGTAGAAGAATGAACCAAATGCAATTTATAGGCCATCATATTGCCTTTAGGCTTAAAATTAGCTAATCATTGTAACCGGGAGTTACATAAATAACTGGGTGATTAAGTGAATTGAGTGAAGTGACCAAGAGTGTATGTGTTGATTGAAGTGAATAATAGTTATTTGATTGACTAAAACATTAAGTGTTGTCTCTTTCCTTTAAGAGTAGATTTTTAGTTTTGACTGATTAAAAAAAACTACAACAAACCATAATGTCATGAGTATTAGTATTTAAGAAGTCAGTAAAAGAACTCTTGAAAAGCTTAATGGAGACCAACACTTCTTGAACAGAGGCCATTACTGGAATAATACAACAGCCTGTCCTATACATGTCTTTATTGAGCTTTTGTTTACCTGCAACTTTGATTCTTCAGAGGCTGTAGTGTTCCAAGATGCACATCTGTATCGTATTGCCAGGAGAACATTTGTGTTGAAAAGATAGGTCTTTGTACCAGTGAATAGCTTGAGATGATTAAAAGCACTGCACAATTTCCCAATTTCCCAAATGCAATCCAGCCTGCTCTCTGCCTTTTGTGTGTGGGCCCAGCTCATTGTCCATCCTTTCCTAGACATATGAACAGATTTGCTGATGCAATGAACTGACCATCCAACTGAATGTCTTAACCTAAACAAGAGACATTTTTCATCAATTTGTTTTTGCCAAATAGATTTTTTTTTAAAAAAAAATATCATGTGTCTTATTAAGGAAGCTCTATAATCTTTTGAGGTCTACTAGGCATTCCCAGATAGATTTTAGGGGGTTCATGAATTTAGATAGGAAAATATTCCTTTGTAATCATGTTATTTTATTTTGTCAATTTAAAACTATTTCTGGAGGGGTGTTTATAAAATATGGAAAAGGTTAAGGTTTAATGTTTAATGAGTACAAATCATCTATAAATAGTAATATCTGGAGGTTCTTAACATCAGTAGGGAATACTTTTCCTATTTGGAGTCTTGTAAGATGACTTCAGGAATCCCCTTTGGTTAGTCTACCTCTCCTTGTTTTATGTCTCACTTGATGTTAATAATCAAAGGGCTGTGTAATAAAGATACTCTATGTTACATGGATTCTTATATGAATCAAACATATCCATGTAGGAGGTGAGCTTTTAGACTACATTTTTTTTTTTATCAAATCAATTGCTTTTTAGTAAACAAACTGGGGATCTTGGGTCCCCCCAATTTTTTTTCATTTTATAAACTCTAAAAATGTAGTTTTCTTTAGAAAAATTTGTGAAAGCCTATTTGTCTGTCTTATTTTCAACAAGGATACACTTGATGTGTATATAGATCATTCATTTAAAACTTTCAAAAGATGAAAAAGTAGACTTTTTTGCTATAGTGGCTGATTTCCCCATTTTAATTTTTTTTTTTATATTTTCCCCTTTCTGATCTAGTTTCAAAAGTAATCACTCAGTGTTTTGAAGACTGTATCACCTCCAGCACACACCACTTTAGTATATACTTGCATGGTCCAGACATTCTTCCTGACTTCGTCTTCCTATGTGCCATTTCTACTTCTTTAAGTACCACATTGTGAACTGGATAGAGGAAAACAGATTTATGGTAGAGACTAATGAAAGGAAAAAATTTCAGACATAGCAAGAGATTTTTTCCATTTTGTATTTTTTATTGTCCTCTTGCCATTTTGATCCATGAACACAAGCTTTTCACATGCTTCTTTTTGCTTCTGTTACCTTCTTTCTGTTTTCAAAGGTGATACTACTCCTAAACCTGTATTATCCTCCTCCACAGTATTTTACAAATGCACATGTATTCTAAACTAGTGTTGCCCTTGGGCTTATATCTTTCGCTGCTTTTCAAGAATTCCAAGCATCTGCTTGAGGAAGTGGTTTCTAGTTTCTTTGCATCTCCTCTTTGTAATGACTGGCTTATGTCAGTTTTGTAGGAAATGGTGATTTAATTATAATAACTTAATGATATTTTATGATATCTGATTACAATCAATATTGACTTTTTTCCCATTTCTCTTTTTTGGTCACTAAGGTTTGTTTGCATAGTTCTAATCAAAGATGTTGCAATGCAGATATGATGTTATATGTTATATATACACGTATAAATATGTGCATATTTGTATAATATATACATATATATCTTGTTCATTCTAAAAAAAGTATGTTTGCTTATTTATTATACAGAGCCATTTTTTTGAGATGGTTGCAGGTATTATGAATTAACCAACCCCTTGTAATAACTCCACTGTTTCCCAGGGGCAGCGGTCCACAGGTTGGGAAACAGTGTTCTACGTGTGTACATATACATGTATATGTATGTATATATATGTATGTGTACATATTTTATTTGTTTGAAATTTTAAAAATGTGCCTTTCTCCCTCATTGAAATTGTAAACTCATTTGTGCACGGGGAGGATCACACATAATAGTTGTTTCTCACAGATTTTTCACTTAGTTAAACTATAAAATTGTTGTCATTTTCAATTGTATCTGACTCTTCTTGATCCCATTTAAGGTTTTCTTGGCAAAGATACTGGAATGGTTTGTCATTTTCTTCTCCAGTTCATTTTATATATGAGGAAATTGAGACAGAGTTAAGTGATTTGCCCAGGGTCACAAAGCTCCTAAGTGTCTGAGACCAGATTTGAACCCAGGAAGATGTCTTCCTGACTCCAGGCCCAGTACTCTACCTACTATGTCACTTAGCTGTCCTGAAACTGTAGGATTAGGTCATAGAACTTCACAGCTGAAAGGAACCTTAGAGACAATCTAATTCAACTCCTTTCATTTTAGAGAAAAGAAATCTGAGATCCAGACAAGTGAAGTAAGGTCATTCTAATAGTAAGTAGCACAGCCAGGATGTGAATTCAGATCCTTTGGGCTCCAAATCCAGTGCTTTCCTCACTATCCCACACTGCCCTTTTCTTCATATCACAAAGTTAAGTTCATGGTATTTAGCATACAATATGATCACTGATGGACTGTTCTTCTCTGAAAACAAATATGTATGAAAAAGCCTTATGCAGCTCTTGCAAAAGTCAGCAGGACAAAATTCAGCCAGAAATAAAAAATTCAGTGGTAAGCATGATGAATCTCGTGCCTAGGAATTCAGCACTCTTGGCAGCAAGACCATAGATTTAGAGTTCATTGTCTCCAACCTCTCATTTTATGGAGGAGGAAACTGAGGCTGACGGAGATTAAATGATTTGCCTGGGATTGTACAACTAGTAAATGTTTGAGGTAGGATTGGAACTCAGTTTCCCTAGACTTGCAATCCCAGCACTTTATTCATTGTGCCACCCAACTACATCAACCAGTCTGTGGGATCTCTACGTGCCTGAATGGATCTGCACCTGGTATAGCTACGACTAGATTAGGTCCTGACTCTGCAAGAGTGTGGGTAGTATTGAGAAAGAGTATATGATTACTCTTGTTTTTTAAGAACAAATCGTGGAACCATTAGAAAGTGAGACAAGGAAGCCAAGCTGGCACAGGGTAAGGGAAGACTGTTCAAGCAAACAAGAACATTTCTATGTTGTCATATGTATCATATCATAGGCTAAACAATAGACATTCTTCCTTTACTTGATTTTACCATTGTAAATAGCTCAGATGGACTCTTGAGTGATTATGTCAGTTCAGTCAATAAACATTTATTAAGCACCTACTATATGCCAGACACTGTGCTAAGCTCTGGAGATACAAAGAAAGGCAAAAGACAATTCCTGCCTTCGGGGAGCTTACAGCCTATGAGAGAGACAGCATGCAAACAATTCTATACAAACAAGCTATATACAGGATAAATATAGGGAAAGCACTAGCATTAAAGGATATCTCATTAAGGAGGTTCTGCAATACTTCAAGGATTGATAATCCCTAAAGTGAGGTCATTTGAATAATAAATCATTCACAAGCAGAAGCATCTGTAGGGCATCACCAGCGCTAGGAAATCCTTCATCCCTCCAGGCTCTTTACTGTAATCCTCAATGAAGATGGCAAAAACTTTTTTTCAAGCATACATAAACCCAGAAAGCTGGTCTATTAATTGGAGAGACACTTTCCCTGGATGGTGAGCTGGCCCCAAATTGGATGAAGAAAGTGGGTGGGCGGATTTAGGAAATTGCATGGTGCTTTTAATGACTTCAAACTTCTCCCCCAAAGACCTCTCTTTCTCTTCTCTTCTCTCCCCTCCCCTTCCCTTCCCTTCCCTTCCCTTCCCTTCCCTTCCCTTCCCTTCCCTTCCCTTCCCTTCCCTTCCCTTCCCTTCCCTTTCCTTTCCTTCCCTTCCCTTCCCTTATCTTTTTCTCTTTTTAACAACAAAACTCTTTGTGTAGTGCTATATTGATACAAAGCATGGAATACAACAGTCTGATGAATTAAAATTGTGGAACACCCAAAAGGCAATGGAGAAGTGCATGGTGGGGTTGAGTAGCCTATGAAGAATGTGCTAGCCAACAACTGCTCAAGTGAAGAAGCATTAAGGGAGGTGGTATAATCCATCTAGGTGGTGCCCAGGCAAGGAGTCAGGAAGACCTGATCCAAATACCCCCTCAGACACTAGTGACCCTGGGCAAGTTTCTGAACCTTGGATGCCTCGGTTACCTCATTTGTAAAATGAGCTGGACAAGGAAATGGCAAACTACTCCACTATCTTTGCCAAGAAAACCTCAAATGGGATCATGAAAAGTTGGATACAACTGAAAAGCAAAAGTATCAACATAATTCAGTGGAAAGAGTCACCTGGTCTTGAGTTGGGTGACTTGGGTTCACATTCTGCCTCTGATGCTTGCTACACATGTATGTGCTCCAGCAAGTCACAACTTCCCTAGTCTCCATTTCCAAATCTACAAAGGAATTGAGATTGATGACCTCTGGGATCCCTTCCAGCTGCAGATCTCTGTCTCTATGACCTCTGAAATACGTAGGGCACAGCAAGGTGTAACCAGCCAGTAGATAGCCTACATGTTCCATTTGCATTTACACACTGGCAGGATAACTTGAGGAAGACCCCTAGCACATCTGGTGAAGCCACTGTTGGAGAATATAGACAAGGGTTGCACAGGCTGTGACTGTATGCAGTGTGAATTACAGGAATGAGTTGCAGCATAGATCGGTTGCTGTATCAAAGTCACATGATTTCCATTTTAATTAACAACTGAAAATATAACAAAGCATTAGTTTACCTTTTACTTGCAAGACAACTGAAGGGGGAAAGTTGAGTGAAGGAGGTGCTATTACTGAGGCTGTTCACTCCGAAGGTTGTTTGATTATCTCTGAACCAAATATTGTTATTCAGAGGCAAGGGCTTAAAGTTAATAAAAAATGTATCAAATTCATAATTAAATGGAAATAAGAGCTAAGAGCTCAGAATAAGGTTTTTTGTTGGACTTTTTTTTTCTTCCCATGTCCCAAATTCAACCAACTGGAATTATTTTCTCGGCACCAGATATTTGCTTTGTGCTCTGAAATAACAGATATCTTTGCCTACTGGATTTACTCTGTAGTAGGTTTAATAAGAAAGCAGTCAGTCAGTGACATGTATTAAATACCCACTGTGTGCAAAAGCACTATAAGTAAGTGGTATTGTATGAAAGGATAGAGAACTCTATGGTCCATCCTAAAAGAGCTAGCTATTCATCCAAGTGGTAGAGAAGATGATATTGCAAGATGATAACCTTAAAAAAATGCCGAGGAAACAGAAATACAGTTTGATGTAGTTCAGACAATAATAAAGGCTGACATTTAGACAGGGTGTCCCCAAAGTCTTAGTGCAGTTTTAGGCTTTAATAATTTATACACTATGTATAGATAGCACTTGGAAGTTTACAAAGTGCTTTAGAAACATTATCTTGAATATAGTCCTGTGAGGCATACATTTTTTAGCTGTAGGGAAAAGATGAGAGAACCCTGCCTGTGATTTTACTGTGTGTGGGACTCCTGGTAAGAGTGACTTGGTGACATAGCCAGTATATATTCTAAGCATGACTGGAACCAAGATTTTTTTTCTGACTCAAATCTAACTCTTTATCCACTGTGTGGAGGTATTTACTGAGTGTATTATTATACCCATTTTACAGACGAGAAAACAGGTTTAGAGAGAGATTAAATGTTTTGCCTACAATCTTATAGCTAGTGAGGGTCAGAGACAGGATTGGAACCTAGGACTTGCTACCTCTTAGTCTAGCATTCCACCCACCATGATTACTCATCCAAGTGTTAAGAGAACATAGAGTGGCTATTTGAGGGTCAGTAAGAGGAGGAAGAGAATAGTTAAAGTAGAGGTGAAGCCACCCCTCACAGTGTTTGGACAGACCCTTGAAAGGAATGCACGGTGCATGGTAAGGGCATTTTTAAGGACAGAGAACCTTGAAGGGACTAAAAGCAAAATAATGGAGTAGGTATAAGTAAGAACGGATAGAAAGACTGACCTTTAAGTCAGGAAGACCTGAGTTCAAGCCTATGATTCTACATATAGGCTGAATGACCCTTGCCAAGTCAAGGAAACTGTCTCAAACAATGAGTAAAGTGGGTGATCATTTGCATTCCTCCAGGTGATTTCTTCATCAGGAGTCTCCCATACCAATGGAATGTCATTTTATTTAATTTTTTAAAGCTTTTCCCCAATTACATGTAGAAACAATTTTTAACAAAGTTTTGATTGCGGTACTAGAATTAAATTGACTTACTAAGTTATAGGAATGTGAGAGTTGCAAAACTCAACATACATTGTACCTTCTTTTACTCCAGTCTGCTCCAGTCCAAGGACAGGTTCAGTTATCCCTTCCACATTATTGGGGTTAGAGGTGCGGTACCCCCCATGGTCTGGAAAATCTGTGTAAAATTTTTTGACCATTCCTTTGTACCAGACAAGAAATATGAATTATTATGATATTAGAAGATAAAATAGGTTGATATTATACAATAATATTAATATATATGTTGCATTTCTGAGTTTCTAACCTTTTTCTGTGTCATCTGCAGCTTCTGCAAAATTCTCCCAAAGTTCCCATTTAATTTATTATGCCAGCCTGTGATATACTGAAACCATGATGGGGAAAGTTGTGATGTGGAAGGAATGACTGCACATTGACTCTGAAACACCTATATGTTTCTACCCTTCTGTAAAGTGATCTCCAATTTTTTTGATCACATATCCCATCATTAAAACATTTTTGAGCATGTACCTCCAAAATGTGTATATCTATTTCTATGAGAGGAAGTAGACTGCAGATGATAGAGAACCAACCTTGAAATCATGACAGTTTTGGTTAAAATCCAGTCTTTCATATATATACACCACTTGGGAGGGGAAGAAGGACTTTTCTCTCCTCTCACATATCAGTCGTGATGTCTAGCACCAAAGCTACTCACACAGAAAAAAGACACCTTATTTGGCAGGAAGGAGGGAAACAAGCATTTGTTAAGCATCTACTATGTGCCAAACTCTGTCCTAAATGCTTTATAAATATTATTTTATTCTAACAACAACCCTAAGAGGAAGGTGCTGTTATGATTACATTTTACAGCTGAGGAAACTAAAACAGACACAGGTTAAGGGACTTGCCCAGGGTCACACAATTATTAAGTGTCTGACGTCAAATTTGAACTCAAGTCTTCCTAACTCCAGGCCCAGTGCTTTATCCATTATGTCACCTACCTGCCTATCAGCTAAGTAAAAAGAATTTGAGACATATGGCTCTTGAGTTATTTCAATCATCTCCAACTTTTTGTGACCTCATTTAGGGTTTTCTTGGCAAAGATATGGGAATGGCTTCTCATTTCCTCCTTCAGCTCATTTTATAGATAAAGAAACCGAGGCAAACAGAATAAAATGACTTGCCCGTAGCTAGTAAGTATCTGAGGCTGGATTTGAACTCAGGTCCTCCTGCCTCTAGGACAGGTGCTTTATTTACTGCACCACCCACCTGAGACATGTATGGGGAAATAATCTGGCAAACATTAATAATAATGAGAGCTACCAC
The DNA here is from genome assembly GCF_028372415.1 of Notamacropus eugenii. Lineage (NCBI taxonomy): Eukaryota > Metazoa > Chordata > Mammalia > Diprotodontia > Macropodidae > Notamacropus > Notamacropus eugenii. Next base: position 413,107,187 of record NC_092873.1, read on the forward strand.
TTGTATAGTACTTTAAGATTTGCAAAGCTCTTTATAAATATTAACTCATTTTGTCTTTGCAACAGTCTTGGAAGGTACATGCTATTATTATACCCATTTTACAGATGAGACAACTGAGGCAGAGAGAGGTTGTTTTTGTTTTTTGTTTTGTTTTTTTTTTGCCCAGGGTCACAAAGCTAGCAAATGTCTGAAATAGGATTTGAACTCAGATATTCCTGACTCCAGGTCCAGTCCTGTAGCCACTAGGTCACCTAACTCTCTTTCCATGGTACTGAAGGTACTAGAAGTCCTTTAGGATAGTGGTCCTATCTGCAGACCACTATCCATTGCCAGGGCCAGAACCTTTTCTTGAGTGCATACGCATATCTCTCTATACTTTTCTGCCAGGGGTCATGGTCCTTGAAAACCTCAAGGGAGAGTTTCTCTGTAGCTATGTCTTTTTGGAGGCATGTCTCTCTCTCTCCTACTGACCAAGTAGCTTCACTGGTATATACCATGAATAAGGAGGATGGGAGGAGAGACAATCTCTTCTTCCCCCACCAAAAGCTGAAGAGCTAGGTTCTTCTGTACTGCTGACTTTCTCTTCTACCTACCCCAAACTGCCAAACTTATTCCAGAAGCCATGACATTGCTTCTTGTGACTTAGAGAAAGTGGTTTTCATATTTTCTAAAGGGATGTTACCATACCTTATGGAACTGAATCGTCCCCTACCAATAGACAAGTACTGTTGTATTAATAATAATAAAGTAGATCATAAAACTCACACAGAAATAGTAATTAGAAAAGGATGAGATAATGATGAAACAACAAATGGAACTATAGTTAACAGGGAGTCAGTGTGGGTTACTAAGTAGGAAAGTGACATAGTTCAGACCTGTACTTAAGGAAAATAACTTTGCCAGCTTTGTGGAGATTGGATTGGAGATAGGTAGATGATAGAGAGATAGATAAATAGATAGATAAGTATGATAGGTAGATAGATAGATGATAGATAGATAGATAGATAGATAGATAGATAGATAGATAGATCAATTAGAGCATTAATTAAGTTTTTAGTGGGCCAGGCACTGTGCTAAGGTCTGGTCACACAAGTAAACAAGGAAGTCCCTACTCTTAAGAAGCTCACATTCTTTTGGGGAGGACCTCATATAAAGGGGAGCTGGGAAAGGGGAAAGGTACCAACATATAGGCAAGGTACCTATTGAGAAGGAGGGAGTCTAGAGAGTAGGGTTGAGAGTGAGGAGGAGAGAAACCAATTAGGAAGCTATTGTAATAGCCCAGGTGAGAGGTGATGAGAGTCTTAGCTAGGATGGTAACTACGGGAATATAGAGAGTGGGGTAGATGTAGGTGATATTATGGAGGGAGAAATAACATTTGGCAGTTGAATAGATATGTGAGGTGAGAGAGTGAAGCATTGAAGATGACACCAAGGTTTGAATCTGGCTCACTGGAATGGTGGTCCGTCTATTTACCAGTAAAAGGAAAGTTCAGAAGAGAAGTGAGTTTAGGAGATGACAATTTAAAGAGATCTTGGAAAGAGATGGCAACTCCTCCATGTTCTCTTGTTCCACCCACACTGTCTTTCCCAAGATTAAATAGCAGGGGTTAGGCTCTTACTCACTAGTCATAGTGGGCAGAGCTTATAGTCGAATGGATATTTGTTCTAGTGACAACATGATCTGGGGTGGGGGAAGTAGTGGATTGGTATGTTGTATAAGATTTGCCTAGAGGCACCTACTTTAGATAGCTACTATTGTGGGCATCCAGGAGTCAATTAAGTAATAATAGCCCTGGAGAACAAATGTCTAGGTTTAGAACAGGGAAGGTTGGGAATTTGCTATGTAAGCAAAAGAAGGGATTGAAATGGGGAAGTGTTGAGGGATAAAGATAGGTATGGGTATTGGAGACAGTCCCATGATTGTTGATCATGGAGAAGGGTGGATTTTAACCTATCTTAGTCTAAATGGTTGATCACATACCCTTTAAGATCATGCGATGGCTCCCATTTGGAGTCCACTGCTCTAGTATACAATCTAGTGATCAAGTCTATATACTATACCCTAAATTGTGTTCTTTTATGGTCTAAGTGAAGTGAATAATGATTCTTTGAGAAAATTTACAATGGTGATATTTTCCCCTTCTAAAATTTTTAAAATGTAATGACACAGGTATTAAAAATACTATGTGTGATCATTTAAGGATATGATATGAAAATAGACTGAAATTCCACTAACTGGTGTTAGTGCTGTCTCACAGTGAAAACAGAGACTCCTCCAAGGCATTTACAGCCATGGCTTATACTTGTCTTGTAAGCCCTACAGTAGCTAGGCCACTGTGAAAGGCTCAATAGATACATACTGGGTTAATTAATTAACCACTGCACCTTTTTTCTTGCACTCATCATCTTCCCCAAACCTTGACAACTTCGTGTAACTCTGTCTCACTTAAACCTAATTCATGAGCAAGTCAAGACATAACTTGTGATGTCATTGGTCCTCTTTGAAAACAAAGGACAAATAACAATCTTCTCAAATTCTCCATTTCTTTTCATAACATGACCATTTTCTCAGTTACCCAGGATTTGAAACTCTGGAGTAATTTTATTTTTAAAAATACATCTTATTAATGGATTTTTTATATCATCATCATTTCCAGATAGCTCATTCATCTTCACCATCTCCCAGCTGAAAGAATTCTCTTATGATAGATCAAAAGTAGCACAGTACATCTGACAATACATATAACATTCTGTATCCCTAGCATCTCACTCCGAGATTTTGTCTCCCTCATTCCCCACATTGGATCATTTGTCAAGTACCATCATGTCTATCTCCATAACATCTTGGATCTGTTCACTCCTCTGCACTCACTTTGCTAAAACTGAAATTTACCCTTTTATGGTTATGGTAACAGTCTGGTCACCTTTAATTCCAATCTCTTATCTCTATCATGCACCACACAGTTACTAAAATTCTCTTCCTGACTCATATCTCTGACCTTGCTAAAGGTTGCCTTGCTAAAAAACAAAAAACAAAACTTTAGTGGCTTCCACCTTCAAGAGGATCCTGTAAAAAAGTTAAAAAATGAATAATAAATTTATTTAAAAAATTATATAGAGAAACATAAGTTTAAAAAGAGTAAATATCACAGACTCTTTAGTCTATCCTTACACTTCACAATTTGGTGTCAACCTGCCTTTACAGCCTTTAATTCTACTTCTTTTCACAAACTCTATTCCAGCCAAACTGGGTTATTCCCTTATCTTATTTTGTGGTTTCTGCCGCCAGATGTTATTGATGAAAGTTCCCCTTGATGCTTAACATTAGTACTTCTCATCTCTTTTTACTAGAATTTCTCTCTTCCTTCGATACCTTCCCTAATCCAGCTGGATCATGGCTCAAGATCTGGAAGATTTTAAAGGTCACCTCATCCAACTTTACTCCTTTACAGATGAAGAAACTGAAGCCCCAATATCTTTCCTTCCTATTTTTTGTAACAAGTTGTCTAGACCTCTTCTTTGCTTTTATCCCATTTTACTTATATTTTTTCAACTGGTCTGTCTCTCTTATTAGGCCCAAGCTTCTGTAAGTGCAGGGACTCTGTCATATACCATTTTTGTAATACCTAGTAGACAGCACAATACCTTGAACATAATAGACATTTAAGACATGTTTGTTCAATTAAAATACGCAACTGAGTAAGCCAGAGACCAAATGAATTAAGCACCTCTTTTGACTTTTATTTTAAATATATATATATATATTTAGGATATTATTTTTCCCCAATTACATGTAAAAACAATTTTTTAACATTCATTTTTAAAACTTTGAGTTCCAAATTCTCTCCCTTCCTCCCTCCTCACCCCCATCATTGAGAAGGCAAGCAATTCGATATAGGTTACACATATGTAGTCACGCAAAATGTATTTCCATATTAGTCAGTTTTGAAAGAAAACATAGACCAAAAAAAACCAAACCTCAAGAAAAATGAAGTTTAAAAAAGCTTTAAAAAAGCCTCAGTCTGTATTCAGACATCATTCGTTCTTTCTTTCTCTGGGAATGGATAGCATCTTTCATCACAAGTCCTTCAGAGTTATCTTGGATCACTGTATTGCTAAGAATAGCTAAGCCATTCACAGTTAATCTTATAATATTGTTGCTATTTTGTACACAATACATTTCACTTTTCATCAGCTCATGTAAGACTTCCCAGGTTTTTCTAAAAGCATCCTGCTCATCATTTCTTATAACACAATAGTCTTCCATCACAGTCACATAGCACAATTTGTTCAGTAATTCCCTAAATGGTAGGCATACCCTCAATTTCCAATTTTTTTGCCACCAGAAAAGAGTTGCTATAAATTATATATATATGTATATGTACATATATATATATACATGCATGTATGCCCTTCTCCTTTTTTGTTTTTGTTTTGTTTTGGATACAGACTTAGCAGTGGTATTGTAGATTAAAGAATATGCATGGTTTTGTAACCCTTTGGGCATAGTTCCAAATTGCTCAGTTCACTAACAAAGCATTAATGTCTCCTTTTTCCCACATCCCCTCCAACATTGGTCATTTTCTTTTTTGTCCTATTAGCCAATCTAATAGGTATAAGGTAGTACATCTGAATTGCTTTAATTTTTTGCATTTCTCCAATCAATAGTGATTTAGAGCATTTTTTCATATGGCTATAGACAGCTTTGATTATTTCATCTGAAAATTGTTTATATCTCTTGGTCATTTATCAGTTGAGGGATGGTTCTTATTTTTATAAATTTGACTCATTTCTCATTTGAGAAATAATGACTTTATCAGAGAAACTTGCTTTAAAAATTTTTTTCACTGTTACAATTGCTAAGTATATTTCCCTCCCTCTTACTCCCATCTTCCCCCATCATTTTATTTTCTCTCTCCTTTTATCCTGTACCTCCTCAAAAATGTTTTGCTTCTGACTACTGCCTCCTCCAATCTTCCCTCCCTTCCATCACTCCCCTTACCTTCTATTATCCCCTTCCCCTCCTACTTTCCTGTAGATTAAGATAGATTGATATAATCAATAGAGTGTGTATGTTATTCACTCTCTGAGCCAATTCTGATGAGAGTAGGGTTCACTCACTTCCCCTCCTCTCCCCACTCTTCCCCTCCACTGGAAAAGTTTTTTCTTGCCTCTTTTATGTGAGATAATTTACCCCATTCCACCTCTCCCTTTCCCTTTCTCCCCACATTCCTCTCACCCCTTAATTTTATTTTTTTAGATATCATTCCTTTATATTCAACTCACACCTGTGCCTTTGTCTATACATACTCCTAAATGCCCTAATAATGAAAAAGTTTTTTTATGAGCTACAAGTATCATTTTCCTATGTGGGAATGTAAACACTTTAACCTTATTAAGTCCCTTATAATTTCCCTTTCCTGTTTACCTTTTTATGCTTCTCTTGAGTCTTGTATTTGAAAGCCATTTTTTTTTTAATTTAGCTCTTGTCTTTTCATCAAGAATGCTTGCAAGTTCTTTATTTCATTAAATGCCCATTTTTTCCCCTGAAGGATTTTATTCAGTTTTGCTGGGTGTATTACCAAGGCAATATTCACAGCACCAACAGTGACTATGAATATGCCAACGTAGGTCTGAATTGCAAAGCATAACAGACTAGAAGGTAGAAGAAAAACAGTTATTCAGACACCAGAAAGCCAAATCCCAACACCAGAAAGCCAAATCCATCATAGTAACCAAGAAGTCAAGACACATTAGCAATGTAGAGGACAACATCATTCTCGTGCCTTCCCCCCCACACTCCCCAGGGCCTTCTCAAAAGACTCTCTGTGCCTGCCTGTGTCCTCTCTCCATCACCTTAACTGCTCTCACTCACTTCCTCCCAGCTCTGCTCCATCCTTCCTGTTCCACCCAGTCAGCAAGCTCCTTCTGCCACATGTGACTTTGGACTTCCATGTGATTTAAACAGGTCATATGTGCCTATTAATGGGTGGGGAAGATCTTCAAATTAAGCAAAAATACATTAACAATACACCAAGTAGGTTGTAATTCTTGCTATAATATTCCTGGGAGTTTTCATTTTTGGATCTCTTTCTGGAGGTGATCAGTGGATTCTTTAAATCTCTATTTTACCCTCTGGTTCTAGAAAATTGTAGTAGTTTTCCTTGATAATTTCTTGAAAGATGATGTCTAGGCTCTTTTTTTCATCATGAGTTTCAGGTAATCCAATAATTTTAAAATGATCTCTCCTGGATCTATTTTCTAGGTCAGTTATTTTTCTAATGAAATATTTCACATTGTCTTCTATTTTTTCGTTCCTTTGGTTTTATCTTATTGTATCTTGATTTTTCATAAAATCTTTAGCCTCCATTTGTTCAATTCTATTTTTTAAGGAATTATTTTCTTCAGTGAGCTTTTGTGCTTCTTATTCCATTTGGCCAATTCTACTTTTCAAGGCATTCTTCTCCTCATTGGCTTTTTGTATCTCTTTTACCATTTGACCTGTTCTGTTTTTAAGGTGTTATTTTCTTCACCATTTTTTTTTATCATGTCTCCTTTATCAGGTCTTTTTCTTATTTTTCATTATTTTCTTGCACCACTCTCATTTCTCCTCCCAATTTTCCCTCTACTTCTCTTACCTGATTTTCAAAATACTTTTTGAGCTCTTCCATTACCTGAGACCAATTCATATTTTTCTTGGAGGCTTTGGATATTGGAGTTTTGACTTTGTTATCTTCTGAGTGTGTGTTTTGATCTTCCTTTGTCACCATAGTAACCTTCTGTGGTCAAAATTTCTTTGTTTGTTCATTTTTCCAGTCTATTTCTTGACTTTGAATTCTTTTTATAAAATGGAGCTCTGCTTCCAGGGTGGAGGGCTCACTGTTCCAAGCTTCAAGAGTACTTGCAGCTATTTTCAGAGATACTCCTAGGGATCTGTAAGTTTTCAGGTCTTCTAAGTGGTATGATCTAACGAGAGGTACATTTACCACTCTTCTGACCTGTGCTCTGGTCCCACTCTTTTCTGCTACCTTGTAACTGTGAAAAAGGTCTCTGGTCCACTGCCGCCACAAGCTCTGGTGTGCTAGTGTTCCTCCATGCTCTAGAACTGAGACCCAGGACTTCAACCCAGATCTAAGAATGGGCAAAGCAACAGAGTCCTGCCCCCAGTGTCAGCAAAGAGACCTCTGCAATCTCCTTCTGATCAGCTGTTTGACTTGCTACTGCCACTGCTGATTCAGTGACTTCCAAGCCCTGCTCCCCCTTTTCTGGGGCTGAGGCAGGCTGCTGAGGCCTGCACTGGACTGTGCTACACTCTCACCCAGATGTGACAGATCTTTCTTGCTGACTTTCTAAGTTGTCTTTGGCTGGAAAATTATTTCACCCTGTCCTCTTGTGGGTTCTTCTACTTCAGGAATTGTTTTATGGAATTATTTAAAGGTATTCAGAGTGGTTTTGGGAGAGCTCAGGTAAGCTGCTGTCTTTTCTCCACCATTTTGGCTGCCCCCTCTTAGTGAAGTACTTTTCCAGAAATTGAGTGACAGTGATGTTCTTTCTTTTTACAGATTATGAACCACTAGTGTTTCATTTTAGAGATCACCAAGAATCAAAGAATCATGGAAGAGACCTTAGAAGCTACTTGAATCAAACTCCCTCATTTTACAGATGAAGAAACAGAGGCACAGAGCAGTGAAATGACTGGACCAGGTTTACACAGGTGGGATTTGAACCCAGAATCACAAGATCAACATCCTCTACATTATTCAGGGAGTTGTATTGATATGTGAGGGTGGCTCTTAATGATACAGTCTAGGACAGCAGAATCAGTTTAAGTATAAGTATTAGGGAACAAGAAATAGGAGACCAGGGAAGAAAAACCAACACTCAGGCCACAAGATGAAGAAAGAGTTGGGTCAAATGAGAGTTTGAATTTGTCAATCACTTGTATAGGTCTTAGTAACCAGAGGACCCAGCAGGAGCAGGTGCTCTCACCCCTAATTTTCTGCAAATGCCTCTTTCTTTTCCCCTTCTAGCTAGATGCCACATCCTGTGCCCCCTGCCTTCCTGATGCTGACCCTCCCCTTAGTCCCTCTCCCAAAAGGAAGAAACTCTATCCAAACTACCTGGATGAACAGGGATTCCAATGACAAAGCTTCTAGTAAGATGATGGATCACTGAGTCTTATCCTCTGCCCTACCACAGTACCTTACAGACCACAGATTTTACTATTTGTCCTGCTTCTCTGTTCTCCAGACCTCTAGATGTTGCCCTCTGACTTGCTGCAGAACGTTCCTAGGAGAGTTTCCTCCTCCAATTAGTATAAAAACTCTTTGAAAGCAGAGGCTGTCTGCCTTTTCTATTTGTATCCTTAAGGTTGAGCCCAGTTGCGTGGCACATAATAAGCCCTTACTAAATGCGTTTTCATTTATTTTTACATGCATGCAAACCTAACCATGTCCAAAGAGATTCTGAAATAGTGGAGTTGTATTTGTTCTTTGTGAGCCTTCATTTTTACCTTCTTTTATTCAATGATATTAATTCTATTTTGTAATGAAAAAAGTCTGGTAGGATTAGCAGGCTATGTTATTCATTGTAGAATTTCTAAAAAGGTAGAATATTTTGAAAGAGTTCTTAAAATTATTCTTAGCCCATAACCAGACTGGTTGACAAACAGGATTTGAAGTAGGAAAATTGTAATTTTGTAAATATCAAGAGACTTTAAAGCACTCCATAGAAACAAAGTAATTATTTGGTTACATTGACAGTGGGTTTCATTTATTCAACAATTTTCTACAGATAAAAAGGTAAGGTAACTTAGAACTTCCAGCTCTCTCCTGTTGCCCCAGGGCAAACTTTGTATTCCCAGCTTTTAACACTCTGCTTTGGTCAGAGCAGAGGTTAAATAAATATTTGTTGAAATGATCACCTCAATTCTTGCACTTTATCCTGCAAAAGAGATTACAGCTCCCTCCAAACTATATTTCACTATGTCCTGGTTGAGGTCAGAGATTGGAAAGAAAGCCCTCAGATTTCTAGGATCGAAGATAGTGTTGGAAGGGATAGTAAAGGCCACCCAAATCAAACTCCTCATTTTACACATAAGGAAACTGAGGCTCAGAGGATTAAATGACTTGCCCAGGGACCCAACAGCTTGTGAGAATATGAGAAAAAATATGAACCTAGACCTGATTCTACGTCAAAGGTGTTTTCTACTGCTACACATTGCCACTCTCCCTTTCATTAGTCCTGCCGAAAAACAGGAGGGCAGTTCAGAATGATAGTCTTTGGAGTTAGGGAGCACAGTATCCACTGGAAGGTGCTACATCCATAGGGAAGATGGTGTGAATGTGGTGAGTCAAGGTGACAAAATTGGCACCGATTGAAGCTACAAGCAGTCTCCACCTGGTTTGATTTTGAGTGCAGGGAAGAAAGAGCATGAAGTCTGTGACATCTAGAGCCAGTAGATGAGGCCAAGCCTCCCCTTCTCTGTCCTGCTCTGCCCTGCTAGATACACAGTCCAGAAGCTTTACCATGTAAACCACCTCCATTCCAGAGCTGCAAAGCCTGGTGGACCTTCATTTCGTGGCCCAGAGCACCTCACTACTTTCTCCCGGTACTCAGAACTCAGTACTCCCCTTCTCTTGTCCAAAGTAGTTGGCTGGGGTAGCTGCTGGTGGAAAGAGGAAGTCGGCACTAGGTCAAGAGAAAGCAGTGTGGAAAGGACTCTTGGCTCCCCTGCCAAATCTAAGCTCTCTCCACCGGGGAGGTGAGCTACCCCTGACGCTCTCCCCCTTCTTCGCCCTCCACCCCTACCCCAGTGGTGCATTTTCCTTCTGGTTGTTTGCTAAGGCTAGTTGAATGACAGAGACAGAGGGAGAAAGACGTAGGCACATTTTTCTTATCTTTTTCTGTCTTCCCTTCTTTTAATTTAAAGAAGTTATCCGTGTCTCAACTAGGCTTCACGGAATGGGCATGGGGCAGTTGGGAGAGAGGGTTCGATGTGGCAAAGCCAACCACCGCGGTTTGGAGTAGAGGAAGAAATCTCCCTCCCTCCAGAGCTGTGCACTGGGGGCACCAGAGTACGCTAGGTAGTGGTAGCGGCGGCTGCACCCGCGGCTGGCACTTAAGCACGCGCGCAGCCAGGGGTGGGGAAGAGGGAGAGGATGGGTGGGGGGAGTGGAGGCAGCACACGTGTGTGGGAGCGGCGGAAAAGCTGCGAGTGCACAGGACAGGTGCAGGCGCGCAGCCTTCCCATTGGTCCCGGGCTGCGACCCTCCCGCCCCCGCTGCAGCTCCAGCTCCAGCACCAGCACCAGCACCAGCACCAGCTCCGTCTGTGGGTACGTGTGCACGCGCCCGAGGAGGGGAGGGGAAGAGGGGGCAGGAGGACGGCGCGTGTCCGTCCTCCTCCAGTTCCAACTCCCCCGCCCCTCTGCCCCAGACCCGGTCCATCTTCCTCTGTGGCTGCCGCTGCGCGCTCGCGGACACAGGTATGGGGGAGCGCGAGCGCCTCGGGTGCGCGCTGTGTTTGTCATTCCTTCTTGTGCGGGCTTGGGGAAAGCGGGGAGGGAAAAGAAGGGGCTGGGGGGAGGAAGGTTGGAGCTGCTGCTGCTGCTGCTACGGCTTTCGCCTCGCTCGCGCAGCAGCAGAGGTCGTGCACAGATGCGGGTTAAGCTTGGGGGGGAGGAGGAAGAGGAGGAGGAGGAGGAGGAGGAGGAGGAGGAGGAGGAGGAGGAGGAGGAGGAGGAGGAGGAGGAGGAGGAGGAGGAACAGGAGGAGGAGGGGGGCAGGAGGCTGCATGCATGAAACACACAGGTAAGATTTCCAGACAGAAAAGGGCATCCCCATCCTGGAGAAGAGGGTGCGGAGGGAAAGAGTCAATGTTTTGGTTTCCCCTTCCCAACCCCCCCTTTCCCCCAGCCCCCGGCTGAATGTGACAGCGCGGGGGATTTCTCCTGAAGACTGTGCAGTAGGACACATTCTGATCCCACGGAGGGAAATAAACTGAGAACTAGCTGCGGGAATCCAGTGCCACCCTGGGGTATTCTTAAGAGTAAAATGTATAGGCCTAAAGGGGGAAGAAAAAAAAAAGTATGGTGTTAGCCAGGAGACCCTGAGAGGCTTCACACTTTCCTGGCATGGTCGTAACTGCTGAATTGCAGGGACGGGTGCAACACAGATTTGCATTAAATCCCTGCACTCTCACACCTCCATTACTCTTTCGCTAGAAGGGCATCTCAGAGATTGGCACTCTTCGGACCTCAGTGAGTGTCATTATTGCACAATGGGAAGAGGGGGTGAGATAGGATGAAGTGCGGAGGGGGAGGACCCAGGGTGCTGAGCTGGGAAAGGGGGCGCTCCGGTTTAGCGGGAGCTGGAGAGGAGAGTGCCCTGAACGAGCTCGGGGTATTTTTGTTACAGACTCTTGCAAGCCGGATGCCCTCTGTGGATAAAAGATGTATCATGGAATGAACCCGAGCAGTGGAGATGCATTTCTAGAGCAGCAGCAGCCCCAGCAGCAGCAGCCCCAGCAGCAGCAGCAGCCCCAGCATCAGTTCCCCCCGAGACTCTTCACAGTGGTTTTGTGGTTTCAGCTAGCGCTGTGCTTTGGCCCTGCACAGCTCACGGGTGGTGAGTGACTTTCTCATGTGACAGTGTGAAGGGACCCGGGACGGCGCTAGAAGGAGAGTCTCTGGCAGGGTCGATGGGGCCCTCCCGGCCCTCACTTTCAACCTCCAGGGGGAACTGAGAGACCCTTCTCCTCCTCTTGCGCCCTCTCCTTCCTTTATACCCCATCTACATTCATACGCTTAGAAAAGAAAGCCCCCAGCATAAAGCCAGAGACCATCCTCCTTCAAACGCACGGTCCTGATTACTGAAAAAAAATGCCTTTTCTTTTACTTAGTGCACTACACAAATACGAACACCCACATTGAGACAGGAGCTTTCCGACAGCAGTACCTCAGGTTTTCTGCAGAACCAAACTGAAACCTACCCCTACCTCCCCCCCTCCCCGAAATATCCTAATCAGTTCAACAGACATCCATTACTAGTTCACTATCCTTGGGGGTTGGGGGAGGAAGGAAAGTGTTGAGTAGCTTTATATGAATGATTGAAGATCTCTGTTACCAGAGGCAGCCTTCGGCTGAGGCAGCTCCAATATTTCATCACTGAAGATTTAGGCAAGTCATATCATGACTACTCAGAGGGGGCAAATTGGAAATAAGGTTCAAAATATGTGACATCTTGGAAGGAAAGTTAGGATTTCTTTGCTTTGTGTTTCTTCAGGTTTGAAAAGGCTGTGTTTGAAGAGATGTGTCTAATAAAGCTGCTTTGTCGTGATTTCTCATTTATGATTTTCAGTGAAAGCAGGGATAACAAGTCAAGGGCCTTTCTGAGAGGTTGAAATTAGTAGAAATTATATTAATAACCTCAGCTTCATTTGTAATCGAAAGCATATTTGGCTCTTGAAGAGGAAACGTCTTTTGGTTGTATTAGCAGAGGACAGAAAAAAGTCCTTTTTACAGTTTTAGAAACCTAAGGATCTTAGCTTGTCCATCATTGCAGTCCATCCCATATGCACTCTACAGGCTTTTTGATATGAAAAAGTAAAGGTGGAAGGGAGTGGGGGGGGAGGGGAAATGTGTCTCTTTAGCTTTTATGTTGTTAACTGTTGTTTTTTGTAAATTTTTTTTTTTTTGGTAAATTACTGTTGGTTGGGAAAGTCTTGATTGCAGCAAGCAAACCTTGAAAAAAATACTTTTCAACAAAATAAACTCAGAAATTTACAGTGATAGACAATATAATAAGGCAAGGGCTCTTCTGTGAGGTAGAAATTAGTGGAAATTATATTAATAACCTCAGTTTCATATGTTTCCAATCTAAGATATTTGGTTCTTGAAGAGGGGACATCTTTTGGTTGCATTAGTAGAAGACAGAAAAAAGTCCTTGTCAGAGTTTTAGAAACCGCTGAGGTTCTTACCTTGTCCTTCTTTGCTGTCCATCCCACATTTACTCTCCAGACTTTTTGATATGGAAAATTAAAGTGGGGAAAGGGGATGCGTTTCTTAGCTTAAGTTCTGTTGACATTAGTAAATTGCTGTTGGTTAGGAAAAGTCTTGATTGCAATAAGCAAACCTTTAAAAATGCTTTCCAACCATGTAACCTCAGGAGAGTTCATTGTTGAGAATACAAGAATTAGTGGCAGTAAAACTCTTCCCATTCTATCTTCCTTAAAGGAAGAAAAAAATGGGGGAGAAGAGAAAAATAATAAATGGAGTTATTATCATAGATAAATAAACATTTCAGACATCGTATTTGAGATCCCGAGTTGTGAGTATAAAGTTGTTGTTTGTACTTCGTTCTTGAAGAAGACCATGACATCCAAAAGGTGATGCCCTGACTTGCAAGAGAATTGGACTGGAGTGAGGGAGGGCTATGCAAAGTCACCAGCTTCACTTTCTCCTCTGGAACCATCTGGGTTCAGTGGCCACATATAGATGGCCCCTGTGAGTGTAAAGCAACTTGCTGTGAATATGCATATCTGGTTATATTTGACTACCAGATAAGTTGCATTGCCTTCCAAGCCCTGCTACTTCATTGCCAATCAATATCAATGTCAACCTTCCTTCATCCTTGATGGAGAAACTTTGTCAAGGGCAACCTTTTTGTGTGTGTGTGAAAGAGATTTTGTTTTCATAAAAATGCTTTAGATGAGGATGAACCGTCTACTTATGTTGACCCATGTGAAAATTTCACAACAGCAGGTCATCGGGATAGGTCATGGTCATAGACTATAATTAAAATTCCTTTTGGATAGAAGAACTTCTCTGTAGCCCAAGTATCTAATAATGTTTTGTGAGTAAAAAACAGTTGGTTTGAGCTGGGCTTTGAATGACAGAGGACATTTCACTTTTTTAAAAAATCAGTTTATCTTCTCTTTTCTCTTTCTTTCCCAGTCTCACTCCTTCCATTCCTTTCTCCCAAATGAAACATACTGTCACTTCTTGCTAGTCCATTTCTGTCTTATAGTAGACTGTGGAGTGCTAGACTTGGGATCAAAAGACTTGAGTTCAAATCTAAACTTACAATTCTGAATAAGTTTTTTGGTACTCAGTTTATCTCTCTGTGAATTGAGGACAAGATTATCTGTAGGTCCTCTAAAGCACTGAGTCTTTATGATACTGTCTCTGACACTTTCTAGTTGTATGATCATGCACAAGTCCTACCCTTAATCTCTCTGAGGTGAAAGAGGACAGTACCTAACTCATAAGCTTGTTGTAAGAAAAGTTCTTTGTTCACTTTAAAAGCCCCATGTAAATATGAGTTATAATGAATGTAGATTTTTAGATAATTTTATAATTAATGTATAATTAATGTGTGTTAATACGAATTTAGCCAACAGTCTTTCAGTTGTCCTCAGATGATGTTCTTAATGAGGTGAAAAGTTTAAGAAAAGAGACCTTTAACATTCAAAGGCAGAAGTTATTGTTTAGTTGTGTCTGACTCTTTGTAACCCCATTCGGGGTTTTCTTAGCAGAGATAGAAGATATAGTTTGCTATTTCTTTCTTCAGTTCTTTTTACAGATTAAGAAACTGAGGTAAGTGAGGTTAAGTGACTTGTGCAGGGTCAAAAGCTTGCAAGTGTCTGAGAATGGATTTGAACTCATGAAGATGAGTCTTCTTGATTCTAAGACCAGTGCTCTTCTCTATTTCACCAGCCTCAAAGGCAAAGAGCCCATATAGTATCATTGTCAGACTATCCATTTGACTGGTTTCATAGAATTTGGAGTGAATTCTATTCTGGTCTGTATTAAAAGGGCAGTGGCTTCCAAGAATAAGGAATATTCTTGGAATATTAGAAGTGATAATCCTGTTGTTTGCTGCCATTATGAGACTTCATCTGGAGTATTTAATTTAGTTCTGGAGACTGCAGTTTAAGAAGGACCTTGATAAACTGGAAAGCATGCAGAGAAAGTCAATCAGAAATTGTGGGAATTTGAGACCCCATCATACAAAGATTGTGTTGAAGTCCTTGGGTATGATTATCTTGGAGAAGAGAAGTTTCATTGTGGAAGGCATGATAGCTAGCTTCAAGTGTTGGAAATGCTGTCAATGATTAGACTTCTCTTTGCCTCAAAAAGGCAGAACTGGGAGCAATGGGAGCCAGTAACAAAGAAGCCAGCTGAGAAAAACTTCCTCACCATTAGAGCTGTCCATAAATAGCATGGGCTGTTTGGAGAGATGGTAGGTAGCTCCTCTTCAAACTGAGGTCTTGATGCAATTGTTGGATTTTTTTCTGTGGTAATTCTTTAGCTCTAATGCGTTTGTGTATGGGTTGTAGATCATTACTGAAGGTCCTCCCAGCTCTCAAAAGTCTGATTCTGAGCTTGTAGGGATCTTGGAGGTCAGCTTATTTGACAGATGAGGAAAGTAGGCTCAGAAGTTGAATAACTTGCTTCCAAAGTAATAAATAGCAGAGCCAGACTTCGAACCCAGTCCCCTTCAGGGTTTTAAAGATACTATTGAGAGAGTGTTGCATTAGTTCTAATATTAAACATCTTTGAAATCTGTAAGGAACTTGTTTTATCTCGATTTTCCCATTGAGGTATGTAATAAAAGAGAGTATCCAGAAACTTTAAAAGAATGCAGTAGTGTGTCATTTTACATATTGGTTTGAGAACTCCTTTTGGTCTGTTCACTTTGGAGGAAGGGTTTCAGCTCTGTTGTCTTGTGCTCATGCAGACTGAGAATGTCATCAGTAGTAACATAGTCATTATAATTGGATTCTCCTTCAAGCCAAAAATTTGGGGGGTCCTGTTGAGATCATTCTTAGCCATCATATCTGAGAAATTAAGACCTAGGGAAGAAATTTTGTGATTGGTCCCAGTGTCATAAAAATAATTCCAAAGCTTTTATGAAGAGTCAGTAGCAAACTTGATTTTTGGGGACCCCAGTATTCCTGATATCATGTTGCTCAGTTACCAAACTCAATCTAAATGGAAAATAGACTGAGCCTGAAGCACAACTGGGACTGGTGGTAGGCAAGGGAGATAGTTTCCTACAGTGCAGGACACCAGGAGGAGCACAACAAGGGATACTTGTAATAGTACCTTTTAGAAATGCACATTTTTAATGCCAGAAAATTATGCTCTCCATGACACATATATATTTGCTTTGTTTTATGTGCTTATAGTAAAGGCTCAAGGCCTCTGGAATGCTAGAATGCACCTGGGGGAGGGGAGTTTTCAAATACTGGGGAGAAATATTCAGACTCTGTCCAGGGCATGTAAATGCCTTGTCGTGGTTCAGACCTGACGAAGTTTGATCTGGTTTTCAACCTGGAGGTAATTCACAAAACTGTATACCAGGCCCCAGCAGGCAAGACTTCCTTTCTCTCATTACTCAAAAGTGCATATTTTACCGACAATCTATTCTTAACCTGAAATTTTCAATTTTGATTTCTCTCAGGAAAAAAAGACCCTCAACAATAGTAGATATATAATAGCTTTGTCTAGGAAAAGATAGGCAGATGCTCAATTCAAATACTATAGCACAAGCATGAATCAGAGAGGGAGAAATGGAGAGAATGATCAAACCAAAAAGAAAAAGGAAATTTTCCCCCAGGACCCCCAGATTCTGCGGATAGATTACAACCTTAGGGTAGGTTTTTTTTTTTTTTTTATCAACCTGAGTTTATATGTGGGGAGGTTTCTCCAAGTCTTCTCTTGTTAAATGAGGAGAAGCTAGTTTAAAAATAATAACCAACATTGACATAATGACAGTAACTAGCCAGTATATATTGTTTTAAGGTTTACATAGCTATTTATACATTCTCTCATTTAATCCTCACAATAATCCTGGAATCTAGGTACTATTATTATTCCATTTTTACAGATAAGGAAACTGAGACAGATGGAGATTAAATGGCTTGTCCAGGGTCCTACACCTAGTATTTGAGATTAAATTTGAACTCAGGTCTTAGTGACTCCAAATCTAGCACTCTGTCCACAGAGCCCCCAGCTGCCACTGTAGTGCTTTAAGGTTTGCAGATTACTTCAGCAAAGAGATGGCTGCAA
This sequence comes from Notamacropus eugenii, assembly GCF_028372415.1. Lineage (NCBI taxonomy): Eukaryota > Metazoa > Chordata > Mammalia > Diprotodontia > Macropodidae > Notamacropus > Notamacropus eugenii. The sequence continues at coordinate 413,124,261 of NC_092873.1, forward strand.
ACACTTCTGAGTACCTTGAACCAGAGTAAAATGTAATTGGGTAGTGTTGAACAAAATAAATAAAAATACGGGGCAGCAGAGTTCGTGTCAGGTTGTTGTTTTTGAAGTCAGTATGTGGCTGCAGGGATCTGTTTCTATTTGAGTTTGACAGTACTATCTCTCAATTTTTTTTTTACAATAACACTATGAGATAGATCTTCAAAGTCTTTTTGTTTTTAATCCCTGTTTTAGAGATGAGGAAATAGATTCTCGGAGAATTTAAGGAACTTAGCCACAGTCACACAGCTAACTTGTCTCAGAGGCAACATTTGAGCCCTGGTATTCATGATTCTAAAGTTAACACCCTATCCATTAAGCTAGGACTTAAGAATTTATGAGGCCACATCATACTAAAAGTAAGTCATTCTCAGGGTGGCATGGAATGACTGCCAGCATCCTTAGGATCTTTATATCCTAGAATGTCATCAGGTCTTTGTCTGAGTCTCAGGAGGAGTAGCCTAGATTGCCTTAGAGGGGATGAACAAAGAACTTGGCCACAAGTAGAGCCAATGGGAGAAATTTCTGAAAGCTCATTAGCATACTTGGGTTGTGGTGTTATCCACCTGTCTGTTCTCCATCTCTTTTGGGTTTTATGACCAGTCCCAGTAAGAGAAAGTAGTTCCATACAAGTTCAATAAATTGTGGCAATAAAGAAATGAAACATAGCATAGTGCGGAGAGAACCAGTTTTGAAACCGGTAAGAAAGAGTTGGTTTTAAGTCCTGCTCCAGCATATACTGGCTATGTGACCTTGGGCAAGTCACTTAACCTGTCGATGATCTAGGCAGTTCTCTGAGACTACAAGTTGCAGAGAAAGTGCCAATTTACATAAATAGAAGCATTTTTATCACCGGGAAATTTCCCATACTAATGAAATCACAGGTCTAGGTCCTATCCCTTTGGTAGTAAACCAGACGACTAGTAGGCCAGGTGATGTGGCCTTTTAATAGATTACTAGATCAGGAGACTACCATAGATATAATATATCTGGATTTCAGGAAGATCTTTGAAAAGGTCTCTCATTCTATCATTGTGAACATGTAGAGATACATGGATAGGATAGTAATACTATTGAGTCAAATGTTGAACTAGTTGAACCATCAGGCTGGAAAAAAAAACCCAAACAACTTAGATCTATATAGCCCTAAAGGAGGTGTTTCTAGTAGGACACCTCAGGATCCATCCTTGGTCCTCTGTGTTTAACATTTTAATCAGTAATTTAGATGATAGAGTGCTGAGCATGGAATCCAAAAGATCTACATTAAAATCCTGAGCCTTTGACACTTATTAGCTGTATGGACTATTCAAAGTCTCTTAACCAAAATAGGGATAATAGTAACACAATATAGTGAAGGGAGAGCTTGTCTTGGGGCTGGTAACACCTGGCCAACTCCAGCTTCTGACACATAACTGAATGCTTTTACTATGGGCAAACCATTTAACCTCATAGTATTCTTTTTTTTTTTACTCTTACTGCATCTTTTCTTCTTAATATATTTTCCCCATTTTTAAACAGCTTTATTTAAAGCTTTGAGTTCCAAATTCTATCCCTTCCTCCCACTCTTTCCCCCCTTCCTGAGATAGTAAGCAATCTAGGTTATACTATACAATGACGTAAAACATTTCCATATTAGTCATTTTGTACAAGAAGACTCAAAGGAAAAAAATGAAAGAAAGTGAAAAATAACATACTTCAGTCTATATTCAATCAATATCAGTTCTTTCTCTGGAGGCAAATAGTGTACTTCATCATTAGTTTTTTGGGATTGTCTTGGATCATTGTATTGCTGAGAAGAGCTAATTCATTCACAGTTCTTCACTGAACAATATTACTGCTGCTGTGTACAACATTCTCCTGGTTCTGTTCACTTCACTATGCATCAGTTCATGTAAGTCTTTCCAGGTTTTTCTGAAATCATCCTTCTTGTAATTTCTTATAGCACAGTAATATTCAATTACAATCATATACGACAGCTTGTTTAGCTAATCCCCAACTGATAATCATCCTTTTGATTCCCAATTTTTAGCCACCCCTAAAAGAGGACAAAATATTTTTTGTACAAATAGGTCCTTTTCCTTTTTTGGGGGGTGTCATTGGGGTATGGACCTTGCAATAATATTGCTGGATCAAAGGGTGTGCAGTTTTATAGCCCTTTGAGCATAATTCCAAATTACTTTCCAGAATGGTTGGATCAATTTGTAACTAAACCAACAATGCATTAGTATCCCAGTTTTCCCATATTCCCTCTAACATTCAAGATTTTCCTTTTTTGTCATATTAGCCAATCTGATAGATATGAGGTGGGTACCTCAGAATTGTTTTAATTTGCATCTGTCTGGTCAATAATGACTTAAGAGTATTTTTTCATACAACTATAGATAACTTTGATTTCTTTGTCTGAAAACTGACTGTTTACATCCTTTGACCATTTATCAGTTGGGAAATAACTTGTATTTTTATAAATTTGACTCAGTTCTCTATTTGAGAAATAAGGTCTTTGTCAAAGATACTTTCTGCAAAATTTCCCCCCTCCAGTGTTCTGCTTTCCTTATAATTTTGGTTGCATTGGTTTTGTTTGTGCAAACACTTTTTAATTTTTATATAATCAAAACTATCTTACATTTTATAATGTTCTCTATTTTTTTGGTCCTAAATTCTTCCTTCATCCATAAATGTGACAGATAAACTATTCCACGCTCTCCTTACACCCTTTATTTGTATATTATGTATCCATTTTGACTTTATCTTGGTGTACAGTAGGAGATGTTGATCTATACCTGTATGCCATACTTTTTCCCAGCAGTTTTTGTCAAATAACGAGTTTTTGTTCCAAAACTTTGGATCTTTGGGTTTATCATATACTAGATTACTATGATCATTTACTATAATGTAATTTGTAGCTAATCTCTTCTGCTGATCCACACTCTGTTTCTTAGCCTGTACCAGATTGTTTTGATAATTACCACTTTATAATACAATTTGAGATCCATTATGGCTAGACCACCTTAGACCACCTTCTTTTACATTTTTTTCATTAATTCCCATGATATCCTGGATCTTTTGTTCTTCCAGATGAATTTTGTTGTTATTTTTTCTAGCTCTATAAAATTGATTTTTGATAGTTTAATTGGCATAGCACTGAATAAATAGATTAACTTAGGTAAAACTGTCATTTTTATCATAGTGGTTCAGCCTGTCCACCAGCAATTAATATTTTCCCAGTTGTTTAGACCTGATTTTATTTGTGTGAGAAGCATTTTATAGTTGTGTTCATATAGTTCTTGGGTTTGTCTTGACAGGTAAACTCCCAAGTATTTTATATTATCTACAGTCATTTTAAATGGAATTTCTCTTTCTATCTCTTGTAGTTGAACTAGCCTCATAGTATTCTACAAAGTTCTCTAAGACTATAAGTTGCAGAACAGGTACTGACTTGCTTTGGTAGAGGGAATTTCCTTATCTGACAGTTTCCTATATCAACAAAATCACAGGTTTGGTAGCTATCCATAGCCTTCATACACATGATGCCAACCTCAGAGGTTTTGTTGTGAAGCTCAAATGAAATTATGCATTTCATGATGTGTAAACCTGAAAGCGCTATGTAATATGATGATGGTGATAATATTAAGGCATAGATAGAATATTTGTAAAATTTCTAGATGATACAAAGTTGGGAGTGAAGCTAATACTGGGTAACAGATTCAGGATCCAAAAAGATCCAGACTGGAATAGTGGGCTACCACTTTTTTCCCCCTCACCTCATGGGAGTTGGGAATCTGAGCTTTCATTAGTAAGAGGAATTCCTAGTTAGGAAATTCTTTTTACCAATGAACATGTTCAGCTGCCCTACAACTTAAAGCCTTTGAGAGTTGTATGGGGAATTGAGAGACTTCTCTGGAGTCCCACATCCAGTATGTATTAGAGGTATTACTTAAACTAAGACTTCTTGACTCTGAGGCTATTTATTAGTCTGTCAGGCCTCATCTGGAATATTATGTTCAGTTCAGTTAATCACTATGATTTAAGAAGGATATTATTAATTGGAGTGAGTGTACAGAGCAGGGCAACTAGGATGGTGAAGGACTTTGAGTTCATGTCATATGAGGCTATGCTGAAGTCTCTGGGCATGTTTAGTCTAGAGAAGAGAAAGTTCAGGAGGAACATGATTGTCTTCAAATATTTGTAGGGCTGCCATGTGGGAGAGAGTTTAGACTTGTTTGACCTCAAAGAACAAAACCAGGAGCAATGGGTGTAAGTTACAAAGAAGCCAGTTAATGTTAGGAAAAACATCCTAACAATTAGAGCTGTCCAAAAAAGTAGAATGGGCTATCTTAAATGGTAGGAGGCAGTGAGGTGGCTCAGTGGATAGAGCACTAGCTCTGGAGTCAGGAAGACCTGAGTTCAAATCTGGCTCCAGACGCTCACTCGTTGTGTGACCCTGGGCAAATCACTTAACTTTTATTTGCCTTAACTTACTGGAAAAGAAAATAGCAAATCACTCCAGTATTTTTGCCAAGAAAGCCACATGGTTTTCATTGTCCATGTTGTCATGAAAAGTTGGACTTGACTAAAAGACTGAATGACAACAATTCTCCATCTTGGAAGTCTTCAATTAGAATTTGGATGAGTATTTGTTGGGCATATTATAGTGGGGATCCATTTTGGTATGAGTTGAGGTAGAGGCTACTGAGGTCTTTTCCAACTCTCATAATCGTGATCCTGTGATTATCAGAAACCAACTCTCAACTACAACTAAAGAGATATAATTTAACAAAGATGAAAATAAAAACCTATATTAGGGTTCAAAAACATCATAAAGGAGAAAGAACACTAGATATAGAGTAAGAAGATCTGGGTCTGATTAATGGTTTCTTCCACTTCAAATCATTGAACTTCTTCATCTGTAAACAGTGGTGGTTATAGTCAATGATCTCTAAGCATCTTCCTGTCCTCAGATCTTATTATCTAAGGTCTGGTTGTTAGAAAATTCTGGAAAAGACATAGAGGTTTGGATGGCATATAAGTTAAATAGCAAGGCAATAATGTGATGCGGTAGCCAAAAAAATCAATGCAATCTTAGGCTGCATTACTAGTAGCAATACTATTCAGAACTGGCCCAACCACCACATCTGGAGTATAATATATGGCTCTTCCCACCACATTTTAGAAAATACATTGACTAGCTGGAATATTCCCAGTAACGAATGGCCTGAATTCTCGAATGGTTAACCAAAGGATGTTTACTTTGCCCTAAAACAGCAAGGATAGGGAACAGTGATCACCCTACCTCCAACCCCTCCCCATCATCTGCATATGGAAACTTTTCTGGTGGGCAGGGCAGGGTATGATGACTCCCATGGCTTCAAGCAGTCTGCCAAATCAGAGAAACCCTGACTGGCTGGAAGGTTTTATACCCTTGAGTGACCAGGAAACTGTATCAAAGAAGATAGGCATTGATTAGTTTCCAGGGACAGCTTCATTACCTTTTAGGGAAAACTAATCCCTAATCCCTAGGGAAATGGGGAATGGTATTATCACAGAGTAGATTTTTGGCTCAACATGAGGAAAAGAATTCCTAATAATTAAGACTTTCCTAAAGTAGAATGGGGTAAGTAGTGAGTTATCCATCTCTCAGGATATACAAGTTGGGGATGGATGGCCACTTATTCATCAGAGATGGTGTTTATGGTATTCATGATTTGGATAGATGTGTTGGACTCTCTGAAGAACTTTAGTGTAGACTGTGAGACATGGGAGACAGTGGCATAGGACTTCTCAGCATGACGTGCCCACCTCAAATAAAATACTACATTCTATGAGCAAAGCAAAATAACACAAAAGAAATATGAGATGTTCAAATCTAGAGACATCTTTATTCCAAATGTTCAAATAGACTCTTGGTGTCCCACCTGTGGTGGAGTCTCCTAAGCTTATACTGGACTGATCAGCTGCAGTCAAACACGATGTACCTTGACCCTAACATCATGATGTCATTGGTCCTTTTCAGGTATGAAGAACAACGAACAACACAAAGATATGTTGGACTAAATGATCTGTAAGGTTACTACAACTTGAAGTCTACGAATTTTTTGAGTTTCCTTGGTCCAGCTTTGTATCTTTCACCCATGAAAATCTCTGTATATAGGTGGTTTTTGTTTTACTTTTTTCTGTCAGTATGACTAAACAAGTTTAAAGAATCAATGATGGTTAAGTTCCTGAGAGCAAGAACATTGCTGTTTTATTTGATCTGTGTGTACCCAGAACAGTCCCAAAGAGCTTTACTTAAGCGAGTTTTCTTGTTTATGAGTAAAGACCTTTCATTTACCCCTTCACTGAAAAGCTTAAATCTCAAGCTGTACTTTATTCAAACTAGAAAGAAAGACAATCTATAGACTAAAGTTTTGAACTTCTCCAAAATGGCAGAAGCCCCCCCCACCAAAAAAAAACCCTTTTCATCTAGTTGTAGGATGAACTCTGAAAGCCCTCAGTAACATTTGAATGGTTTCATATAAAACCAACATATCTCTAGTCTCACAAAGTGTTGGGAAATCCTCTTTTTAAATTCTTCTTGGTTTTAAGGCACATTAGGAAACTCTGCAAAAAGATCAAAATGCTATAATCCTTATGGGAACCAGATTTTTATTACCTGGGTTCTAATTTCACATCTGACACGTGTTATCTATGTAACCTTGGAAGAGTTACTTAATTTCCCTGGGCCTCAGTTTCTTCCTTCTATAAAATGAGGAGGTTGGTTTAGATGACCCCTGAGGTCTTTTCTAGTTCTAGATCTAAGATCCTAGTGTCTTCCATGTGTAGTGCGAAATTTCACAAATTCATTCATCGTAGGAGTTTGGTGACTTTGAGTTATATCTGTATCTGAATTTGTACCTTGGTTTTGCTGATGGCCAAAACATCATTCCATGAAAGTTCACTGGTGAAGGCTAAACAGTACCTTTTAAAAATCAAAGCCTAGTCTGTTTTATGGGCCTTATTACATTACTATTATATTACATATTTTATTAGCATATTACTTATCTTTGCAAATGAGAAATATTGAAGAAATAAATAAGAAATAATGAAGAAACAAGTGAGAAAAGAGATGTTCTAGGTGTTCTTCCCTTTTCTCTCCCATATTTATGTGTATATCTTGTGATAAAGTAAACTCACATGCCAACAATATCCTCAAGTGAATTGCTGAACGAATGGCTGTGGATGTATTTGTCTGAATTAGGTAGGCAGAGAGAGAGTAACAAAGGGTTGAGGGACTTTCCCTTTTGTGGCTTGGAAATACATGAAAGAAGGATCGTGAGTGTACTTGGTAAAATACTGGAAAAAATACACACACACACACATTGCTTAGATACAACTTCTTAAAGCAGTTTTTTTAATAAAGGAAAAATAACTTCCTGTAATGGTCCTAAATATCTGAAGGTGGACTGAACATTTTATTGAAGGAAAGTCTGCTTATTAAAAAATTCCCTCAGGAATATCATTTCTTGAGGCAGTGTTGCTAACCACAAAAATACTGGGGGAGGAGGAAATGGAAAAAAAATTTATCTCTCATGGTCTCAGGAATTGTAGCAAGTTTTAAAATAAAAGCAAAACTGTGCAGTGGCAAAAAAAAAAGCTCTGTAATATGATTTGCTGTTGTTAGGAATCTAAAATCAGAGAATTTCGAGTTCAAAGGGACCCTAAAAGGTGGTGTACCTTCTACCTGACATACTGTCATCCCGCCTTTGCTTCAGGAGCTCCAGTAACATAAATCCAGTGATGTAAATCCCACTTTTGGAATGCTGTAGCAGTGGAGAAGAGATAACTGAGCCTTGAAGTCAGGAAGACCTGACTTCAAGTCCTACCTTGAACTCATTGGTTATGTGATTCTGGGTCAGTCCACAATTTCTCAGTGCTCTAGGCCAGTTGTGCCAAACTCAAATAGAAACAGGGCTGCTAATCCATATGGGGACAGCTAGGTGGGGTTAGGAAGATCTATGTTCAAGTGTGACCTCAGATACTTTTTAGCTATGTGACTCTGGATAAGCCACTTAACCCAATTTGCCTCAGTTTCCTCATTTGTAAAATTATCTGGAGAAGAAAATGGCAAACCACTCTAGTATCTTTGCCAAGAAAACCCCAAATGGTATCATGGGGAGCTGGACATGACTGAAAACCACTAAACAACAATAATAAAAATCCATGTATACAGATTTTTACCAGCCATAAGTTGACTTTGTTTAAAATGTAATGTTTTCTGTATTTTATTTTGTTTTTATTTATTTTGCTGACTATTTCCCAATTACATTTTCGTCTGTTTGGAGCCTTAGTTGGGAGCGTTGCCGGCTGCATTCGACACCTCTACTCTAGGCAAGTCTCTAAGATTACAAATTACAGAGAAGTTACCAACCTGAATTGGTAAAAGAAATTTTCTCACACAGAAATTCTCTATACCAATAAAGTCACTGGACCAGTCCCTATGACCTATAATTGCTAGTTTTTCCTAATACCTGTCTTTTCATTTTATCTCTGTCTAAAACTTAAATCTTCATTTTCCATAAACAGTTGTCTATAAAATGAGAATAATCATACTGGTAACATTTACCTCACAGAGCTGTTGTGAGGATCAAATGAGAAAACTATGCAAAGTGATAAAGAAACATTGAAGTGCTACAGAAATGCCAACTTTTCTTTTTATACTTCTTTATATAGGTACTTCCTTTAATGTTGTAGATCACAACCCATTTAAACCTTGTTCTTGGCAATCCTAATCCATGACTTCCCATAAATGTTCATAGCCAGTCCACCCAATGTGCTGAGGGTCTTCTTCTAGATCAGGGATTTAGAATCTTTTTGATGTCATGGACTACTTTGACAATTGGGTGATGCCTATGGACCCCTTCTCAGAATAGTGTTTTTAAAAGCATATATACAAATATGCAGTGTTATAAAAGAAACAAATCATTTAATATAATTATCAAAATATAATAATCAAAAACAGAAACAAAGTTCATGGACCCCAGATTAAGAACTCCTCCTCTAGGTCTTCTGATATTGTGTACAGACCAGTAGAGCTTTCAGGTTATTTACCCTCATGTTGGCTGGGGGTGGGGAGGGGCAACCAGTGAAACCAGAAGAATATTGAATTAAGGAAATGAGTTTATTCCAGGGAGCTTTGCCAACCAGCTAATTAAAAATATTAAGCAAGACTTAAAACACGAAAACATGCTTGTCAAAGATGTTTGCTGCTGTCATGGAAGATGTACAGAACAGAATCCAAACAGAAAAGGGATTCCCTCTAGATGCCATGGTCTTTCAGAGATTCCCATTTTCAGATGAATATTGCACTATTACCTTTGGAATGTTATAGAGCCTTCTAGATGAGATCAATATATGCTCAAATAGTCTAATTTAACTATCCACACAGGAAACCCTCCCCCCCAAATAAATGAAAATGCTTGTTGCCCAAACTAATATATGCGGTGGGATGGACTGTCTCTGTAGGCTGTCTGTCTGTTTATCTAGATATACAATATCTTGGACAGGTTCTGTAAATGGACAATGAATTAAGCCCAGAACTCAATAGGAGGAGAATGGAGCAGATTTCATATGTGGAGTGACCACAAAGTTTTCCTTAAAACAAAGGCCCAGTTGATTTCTTAATAATTAATAAAAATATTTTTAATCTTTGAATCTAGCCATGTATACAAAATGGCATATAAAGACTAAGGAACTAAACAGAAGAGAATGATAAGAGACCATTTGCTGCTTATTCCTCTGGGGAAAAAGAAATGGAGACTGAATATCTCATAATTCTGCTTCTCCCTTGCTCTAAGAGACAAAGGGTATTAGTGAAAAATGGTCAGTTCCTTAGATAACCTTCTTCATCCCCATGATCCATTCCTTATTCTCTCTGCCTCTAGATCCCTTAAAGTTCATGACACACAATTTTATAACATGGGCTCAAGTTGGTTCACAGAAATTGCATGAAAAGGGTAGGCCAACTGTTAAATTAATGTTTCCACAACATTTATAGTGTAACTGATATCTTAGTTTCAAAAAGGTGTCTTATTAATCTTATTAATAGACAAGAGTTAACAGGCATCAAAAGCTAGAAGAAAAAAACGATATGTGAGACACTTTTTCACTTAAATTAGGTATAAATCCTCACAGTGGGTGTAGATTTTCTTACTCCCTAACAGTTAATTTTTCAGCAACAAGATGTTTCAGTGATTTGTGTGGGTCAAGAAACACGAGTATCTTGGTGTATAGTTTAGGACAGCTAGGTATGCATGGCATCGATTTAAGCTGCAGTGCTTAGAGAAAAATTTCCCCAGTATTTTCCCTTCTTCAAGATAAGCATGCTGTGGTGCTGTGAGAGAAGAAATTATTCACTCAAGAAGAAAAACAAATAGTAATAATTACGTGGGTTACACGTGAACTGGAATTAAAAGTTCATTTTAAAATAGCTTCTTAATTGAGAGTATTGTAATTGCTTTATTAATTGTCAATAAGGTAAACGTTGTGCAACAGAGAAGTAAAATAATTCTTGAAATTATTTGGAAGTGACAGTGAGCTTGGGAATGTACTAACTAGATAAAACCCACACTATTCTGCTCCAGAAGTAGCAATGATCCTAACACACATTTTGGGAGGACATCATGCAGATATAGTCATGGCAGCTGCATCTGTCTGTTTGTGTTGAGCAAGTGAGTACAGGAAAGAAAGATTCTTAGAAGAAAAAGCAACAAGCCCAAATCTCAGTCATCTGTATCAATAATGAGCTTCAAATCTATCTTCTAGTAAATTTAGCTTTTTAATAAAGAGGATGAAGAAGAGCAAATTTATTTAGAAATGGTGGTTTGACTTGGTGTCTCATGTTTCTATTTGGGACAGAGTACTCTTAGGTCTCTGTGAATCACTAGCGTGGGAGTTACAGAACCAGTAGGTTGGTTGTATACTAGTCTATTCCATTTTCCACATTAGAGCAAAGAAAAGAAGATTTCATTTCTTTGGAAAGATTCCACTTGAAAAAGAAATGTGTGGTTGAATTGGGTACAGTGGTGACAGATTCTTAAAAAAAAAAAAGAAAAGAAAATGGAAGAAAAATGCATATTGAAAGTAGTGCGGTGAATAGAGTACCCAGGGCTGGGTCTGAAGCCAGAATGACCTGAGTTCAAATCCAACTTCAGACATTTACTAGCTGTATGTAACCTTGGGCAAGTCACTTAACCTTTTTTGCCTCAGTTTCCTCATCTGTAAAATGAGCTGGAGAAGGAAATAGCAAACCACTCCAGTATCTTTGCCAAGAAAATCCTAAATAGGATCATGAAAAGTCAGACAGCACTGAACAATAATATAAAATACAAGGTGGGATTATCTATCACAAACCTTTATGGAGATTGTAGATAGTTGAATTTTCTGAGATTACAAAAATGAATAATACCCCAATACACACGTGAAGACTTGACTCATTCCTAAAGGAAAGAACTGGCTAAGTGCCAAGCTGAATGATCATAAGTACTGTAATGAGGTCATAGGAAAGAGAGATCAGTTTAATATATTCATTAATTAATTCAGTTATTCAACAAGCATTTATTAAATGTCTACTGTTTGCAAAGCCCTGGTATAGGGATATATAATGTACATTAAAAATATTAATATATTTTTATTTTACATTATAATTTTATAATTATATATAATTTTATAATATAAATGTATATTTTATATTATAATATAAAAATAAAATATTTATTAAATTTTCTTTTTGCATTATCTTCATTTCCCCCAAAAGAATACACTCCAAGGAATAAAAAGAGGGAGAACCCAAGTTGTATATTATATGCCATGTTCCTTACACATAATCCCCTTCCCTTGCATTTTCCTCTTTCTTCATTGGGATATAGTTTGATCATTATAACTTTACAGCATTCAGCTTGGATTTTTTGTTGTTCTTTTTTTCCTATTGTACATTGTTGCAATTATTGTTTGTATTGTTTTCTTGGTTCTGCTTAATTCGCTTTTCAGTAGTTCATATAAATCTTCCCAACCTTCCTTGTTTTCTTTATATTTATTGTTTCTTATAGCAATAGTATCTGATCCCTGTTTAATTGTTGAGCATCCGCTTTATTTTTCTTTCTTTGCTACCACAAAAAAAGTGCTGCTGTGAATATTTACTGTATATCGGACCTTTTTTTTTTTTTTTATCTTTGACCTCTTTGCGGTGTATGTCTAGCAGTGGGATCTCTGGATTGGAGAGTTGACTGCTAGTCATTCATACTGCTCTCATGGAGATTACAGACCTGTATTAATGAAAGGGAACAGTGGTAGCAATAATAAAAGAAAAATACTTATATTCATCTTTTGGGTATATGATGTTATATTTTTGACTTGTGTGAACTCATGGTCACACTCATGCCAGTGAACTAGTGGCATGCTAAAAATCTTATTAGAAAAATAGGATTTTGAGAACCCTGTGTTCTTAGCAACCTTAGTGGAAAAGAATGAAATCTAAAAGTTTTGAAGGCAGCTAGACAGTGCAGTAGACATGAGACAAGATCTAAATTCAAATGCAGTCTCAGACTGTAAATCACTTCATCTCCCACAGCCTCAACTTCCTCACCTGTAAAATGGGAAGAATAATTGCAATGAACTCACATGATTAATGAGAGGATCAAATGAGTTGACATATGTAGAGCACTTTGTAAATCTTAAAGAATTCTATAAATACCAGCCATCATGATTAGAATTGAGCCAGAAAAATGGTGAGTACAGGTCTGACAGATTATATATGTGTTTGACATCTAGTCCAAGTCCGGAGAAGTTCATTAACAAATTAACTATAGGGTAATGAATTTGTCAGCCATCCCAACTTTTAAAAAATTTATTATTTAGTTAGTTTTTAAGACTTTAAAAAAAATTAAGTTCCAAATTCTCACCCTCTCTCTTGCCCCTCTCCCATCCACTGAGAAGGCAAGCAAATGATACCGATTATACAAGTGAAATCATGTAAAACATTTCCATATTAGTCATGTTGCATAAAAAAGGAAGAAAAAATAAAGGAAGTGAGAAAACTGTACTTCAATTTACATTCAGTTTATCAGGTCTCTCCCTGGAGGTGGACAGCATTGTTTTTCATCATGATTCCTTTGGAATTGTTTTGGATCATTGTATTGATCAGAGTAGCTGTCTTTCACAGTCAATCATCATGGGTACAATGATCTCCTGGTTCTGTTCACTTCATTCTGTCTCAGTTCATATAGGTCTTCCTGTGTTTTTCTGAAACCATCCCCCTTGTCATTTCTTTTAGCACAATAGTATTCCATTACAATCATATACCACAACTTTGTTCAGCCATTCCTGAATTGATGGGCATCCCCTCAATGTCCAGTTCTTGACCATCATGAAAAGAGTTGCGATAAATCATGCCAACTTTTGAAAATTGTTTGCTCAGTCATGAAGAGGTTACTTTCTTTGTTGTTTCTGGGAGGGAGTTCTTATATAAGCAAAGTCACAGCTCCTAGAGCCTTGTATGTACTTAAAGTAAGCATGTATATATATATATATATATATATATATATATATATATATATATATATATATATATATATATACACATGTATGTATATATGTTGGCAGCAGCTTGTGGATCTGAAGGCAGGAGCTGGGCAACCACTTGTTGGGTGTTTTAGAATGGAGATTCTTTTCATGTAGGAGTTGGACCAGATAGATGGCCATGGAGGTCCTTTTAGCTCTCAAAGTCTGTAATTTTGTGCCCTTCCAAGTTTCTTCTGCCTGGATTAATTGTAATCGTTGACTTGAATTCATTTGTGTACCATCTATTTGGGCAACAAGAAGAGAGGGCTCTTGAGAGGTAAGGAAGGAGAACCAGGCATTGCTATAGGTGTACATTGACTACTCTCACCCCCACTGCTTGAAGGCATGTTACATTTCACTCCTCCTCCAGGGTTCTCCAGTACCTTAAAGGGAATTGGGGTGGGGTGAGGGTGGAGAGTCCTAGTTTTCTCAAGCCTACAGTGATTGTACTCCTTCAGTTGTAGAGGTCCAGGCAACTGAGTTCAATTCATCTACTTAACAGTTAGATTACTTTTTACAAAAGAATATTTTCTTCAAAGGTATAACCAGAACAAACATATAAGCATCTCTCTCCCAACATTTGGGAGCATAATGTTCCCTTCACCCTCTCAGTTTCTGGGGAAGGGAGGGAAATTAGGTTTACAATTTACCTCATTCTCTGTATAGTAGTAATCATACCAAGGAACAAGTCCAAAACCCCTTTGGGTTTGTGTCCCAGGACTGTGGTTTCTTGGAACTTTCTTGATGGATTGGTTATAACATCCAGTCTGGAATTCTGCCTCTGTGCTCTCCAGGGTTCCACGTCCTGTGGCCTGGGGACTTTACCATCTACACCTAGAAATGGAGAGGACATTTCTAAGGGCCAAAGGGCCTAAAGGAAGGGAAAGATACACTTCTGGAACCCAGTTTAGTGCATTGTGCCCATGCTATTGTTAAATGAGATCTTCACATCTGGATGCCACTGGAAACAAAGATATTATCCCAGCCTAGTAGTTTTAAACCCAGTTCTGACTATGCAACCAGGGAAAAGAGGCTGCTCGCACAAAGAAGATAGCAGAATACAAAATGTCTTCCCCCAGAAGCAGGTTCCTAGCATCTCCCACATGGATGCCTCCATCTTAGGTGATCTGGTCATGTGTCGAATGGGAATACATTTACAGTGGGGATATCAGTAGAAAAACAAGGTCATCCCGTAAGCCCTAAGCGGTTTTGGTGCTGATTATATTCATCTATGTAGAGTCCTTCTTGGAATGTGTTCTGTTTCTCTGAATTTCATGATTTTGTTTATGCATGGATGTAGTCATTGGTGCATTATATTCTAATAAAGGGAGATGACTCTCTTAATGGCAGGATGGCCAGGAAAGGTTTTTTAAATTGTTTTGCATTTTTTTTTGGTATCCTCAATGTTTAGTGCTGTGCCTACCCCTAATAGACTTATTGACTATTGACAATAAATGTTTATTGACTGACTATAAAGTCACAGAGATGGTGATACCATAGAGCAGTCAAATGACAAATCCTTTACAGAAGTAAGAGGAGTATTGATTGGATTATTATGAATGGCTTTCTGGACTTGGAGTTAAGAAGACTTGAGTTCAAATCCTACCTCAGATGCTTGCTTGCTTATATGTCTCTGAGTAAGTCCTATAACCTCTCGACCTCAGTTTCCTCAGATGAAAAGTGGAGATAATAACATCTATCTCTCGTGTTGTTGTGAGGATAAAATTAAATAATATATAAAGTGTTGTGTATACCTTAAAGCACTATATTGAAATGTTAGCTAATACTCTTGTCAGAGCAAGGGATGGAAAGGGGTAAGGCATGAAGGGAAGGACAACATAGCCTCTGGGTGAATGGGAAGGAGATGTATGGGACAGAAGGTGAGATGAAATGTGAACTGTGGCTTGGAGTCTGGAACCAGTTAGATCTAGTGGCCATGGACATGTTGATTGGCTGCCTCCCAATCAAGACAGCATGACCCTAGAGTGTTCCTTCTAAAGCTGAGTGTATTGTCACCTGGGGCATGATCTCAGTAGCTCCAGTGGTCTGGAGGGAGCAAAAACAAGTGAGCCCAATACTGAGACAGCCAGGGTAGATGCTTCAGTGGGACTTGAAACCCAGGATCAAAAACTGACTGCAAATAATTTATTTGAAGAGAATATCATTTTCATCCAAATAATTGAAAATTGACCACAGCACAGTTTGAATGCTTCCCATGTATTTTTCTGGGTGCCAATAGAAGAAACATCAAGAAAAGGAGAGCTTTAGTGGGACAGGGGAGGAGGCCACTTGTAAAACAATTGCCCATTCTGAGAAGTGTGGAAAGAGTGGCACAGTGGTTAGAACACTTGCTGTGGAGTCAGGAGGACATGGGTTCAAATCTGCTTCAGACACTTACTAGCTGTGTGACCCTGGGCAAGTCACTTAACCCTCTTTGCCTCAGTTTCTTCATCTGCAAAATGAACTGGAGAAGGAAATGGCAAACCACTTCAGTATCATTGCCAAGGAGGGGGTCACAGGAAGTCAGACATGGCTGAAATGACTCAACAATGACAAAATGGGAAGGAGTGGACAGACTTTCCCCTGCCTGTGACTTTATCCTAGCCATTTGTATGTTTGCCCTTTTGCCCCTATCAGTTGGCAAGGCAAAATGACACATCAAATTCAGTCTTCCCAGGCTGTCAGTATATCTCTGTGGATATGTTCAATGACCCCTCTGCCCCCCTTACCTCTCCACCCACTTGCTCTGAGAACTATCACCAAATCACAGCTGCCCCTGCAGATCAGGCCCAGTACTGCCTACCTCTTTCTGGGTCCTTTCTGGGAGTCAGGAGGGAGAGGGATAGAAGAGGCATTGTTAGAAGACCATACATTTTATTAACACAAATATTTATGTTACTGCCGAAGTTGGAAGGAAAAGTCCCTGTTCCACGCCTTAGGGTTATTCTCAACTCTCGGCTCCCTCTGTACCAAATGAAGCTAAGGATTTTCTCCACAGCATGTAAATGACACCCCACATGTGGGTCTTGATCTTTATGAAAGCTTAATTTGTGCAAAGTGTGATGTTAGGCAGCTGGGAGAGCTGCTCTGCTGAAGAACGCGCTGTGCCAATCTGCTCTCACTGCCTGTTTCTGGGTGCTCAGTGAATGCTTGTGTCTAAAGATGGAGAAGGTCCCTGTTTGCTTGAGAGGAACTTCTCAATAGCTGTTGGCCCAAGCCCAGTTAGCTTCTTTTGTGTGTGAACAGAAGCCTCTGGAAAGGGAAGTTAAACAGATGAGGCAGGCTGGAAATTTATTTTAGGTGCTGTGGAGGTACATGACTCTATTAGGAATTTTTAAGCACATAAAACTGCTGTGGTATCGCCTCCTCCCTCCTGAGTTTACCTGACTGGGTAGGATTTTTCACGCTTAGTCAGAGACATCTTTGCCTCTAAATGAATGGGGAGGTTACGGGCTCGCAAAGCTAGGGTTGGAAGGGATTTCAGAGGTCATCAATGTCCCCACCCTCATTTCACAGATAAGGAAGCTGAAGCCAAGGGAGCATATGTGACTTGCCTATGTTCACAAGGCTAGCAAGCATCAGAAGTGGAATTTCAACTCAGATCCTCTTATTTCAGGGCCAGGATTCTTTTCACTATACCATGCTGTATGTCTATGATATCTCACATTTGAGAGTCCTGTACAAAGCATCAGAGGAGATAGATAGGGTCAGAAGACAAGGTACTTTTTTCAACAGATTTAGAGCTGGGTGAGATTTTAAAGGTCATCTAGACCAATCATTCATTTTATACATGATCAAAATTTGGTCTAGAGAGACTAAATAAGTGATAAAGTCAAGGTTCAAATGCAGAACCTCTGATATCCAATCCAGTAATCTTTCCAAGGTGCCACACTGCTTCATTAAATATCCTGTTTTCAGTTTTAATGTTTGTATTGGAAGGGGACCTTTTTAGCCCCCTTCATATATAATTATCACTTTGTTAGCATCTTATATTCAGTCTTTAGGATAATCTTGTGAAGAAGGCAGAGAACCTCATGAGCTAAATAAAGCAGAGGTATTTTCCCTATTTTAGGGATGAGGATACTGAGACTCAGTGACTCGATGGAGATCATATGTTGGAGCTGTGGCCCAGAAGACCTGAGTTCAAATTTTGCCTTAGATACTTACTCTGTATGACTCTGGACAAGTTACTTAACCTCCATCTGCCTTAGTTTCCCTAAAATAAAATATTAGTTTCTACCTGATAGGCTTGTTGTGAGGATAAAAGAGGCTCTTTGCAAACCTTAAAGTGCTACGTACACATGCTGGTTATCATGGTTATACTTTTACCCAAACCCAGAGATAACTTAGTGACTCTTCCAAAATGTCTTTGCTTTCATTATCAGTGACATATTTTGTGTACTTGGGTTTACTGATTTAGTGATAGAAAGATTTTCAAGAATTGATACTGGTCTTGATGTGGCCAGCCAGTGTTTGGAATCAGGTTTAAGGTATCCGAGACGTCATTGAATCCATTCCTTTCATTTAACAGTGATCCTTGTCCTAAATTTTGAAGCGTTTGTGTGCAGTTAATTCCTCATGTCTCTTCTCCTCTTAAACATTTATCATCCTCTTGAACAATTTACCCACTGAATGAAATGTTGCATGGAGAGTAGGTTCAAGTATGCCAGGCCTATTTCCTAATCTGAGATAGACTTTGAGTTGGAAGGGATCTCAACTATCACCTAATCCAATTCCCACCTAAACCACAAACCCCATCTATGACATCCATGATGAATGGTTCGGCCTCTTCCTAAAAACCTCAAGGGACAGACGACTCAGCCCTCTCCCATCCACAGCCCACTCCACTATAAGAAAACTTTAATGATACATTTGTCCACATATTGAACCAAAACCAGCCTCTCTACATAAACTCGTACTTGGATTCAGGTACACTTGAAGGACCAAATGGGCTTCAAGTTGGTACACTAAGAAAACTAGAGTTAGCAAGAATTTAGCATTAGATGATATGAGTTAAAATCCTGATTCTGATATTTTCTGTTTGTAAGAAACTGACTCAGTCAATTCACTTCAATTGTCTTCAGTTTCCACATCTGTAAAATGAGGCATTGGACTAAATCAGGAATTCTTTACCATTTTGTGTGTGTGTGAGTGTGTGTATGATAGATCCCTTTGGTGGTCTCATGAGACCTATGGACTTTTTCTCATAATAATTTTTTAATGCATAAAATAAAATATATAGGATTGCAAAGGAAACCAATTATATTGAAATAGTTACACAAATGTTTAAAAAATAATTCATGAACCTTAGGTCAAGAACTCCTGAACTAAATGATCTTTGAGTGTCTTTGAATTCACAGTCCTGTGATCCCATGAGCTCCATAAACATACCACTTCCCTAATCACTCTAACCTGACGTCTTCTGCCTATTTTCAGCACTTATAGTCTATCTCCAGTATCTAGAGCCATAACTAGTACATGGCAAATGGGACTTTTCCCCAAGTTGATAATAGAAGGTGTGGGAGGGGGCAATTCTCTTCCTGTGACAACAACTGTTCTCATTGTAGTTGTCTCTGTGCCTCACAATGTGCCTCAGGAAGTATAAGGTGACCCCCCCCCCCCAGGGTCCTCTCGTAATAGCACCCCTTTCCCATGGCTTGTTACCTCCTTCCACCAATTTCTGTGGGAAATTGGAAGTGGGGTAGGAGACCAACACCTTCAGGTATAACTACAGTGACAGTGGGCCTGTCCTTTGTGCTGCCATTCAGTTATTCTAACTTTCAGGAACAGTTTAGGCTAGTTATAGACCTGGTAGGGCTTTGTGAGGAGCTGTGTGTGGGTAGGTGGGAGAAGTGAGGTTCGTATGGGCAGGAGTCCCTGGACCATCACAAAGATAAACCAGAAGAAAGAGAGAGAAAATGGGAGAAGGGGAAAACACCGAGAGACCCAAGTTTTCTTTCCCATATCTAGTTTAACCCACCTAGGGCTTTCTTTATCAGTACTCCTTCCCAGCTTCTTTAGCTCACTAACCTTTTAAAGCTACTGCTCTAATAGAATGGCGCTTAGGAAGACCCTGTTCCCATTACCTAGCAGTCCTAGCTCTAGGGTGGAGGGCAGAAGGTAAGGACTTATTCCTGGCATCCCTCTTGGTAATTCTGATCGTGTTTTCCTTAAGAATCAGGGAATGTGCTGAAACTAATTATTCAGTTTTTAGTATGAGCATTTATACCTCAGAAATGGACACATGCTACCCATCAGGCCTTGATTTATTGTTGTGTTGATTGCCTGGACTTAAGAAGATAGAGGAAATTCTTGTGGTTCCTCCCATTAGTTCTAATTCTTCTTTACATCATGATGAATGTGAAAATATGTTTAATTGGAATGTATAAGTAGAGCCTATATCAGATTGCATGCTGTTTTGGGGAGAGGGAGAAAATTCAAAACTCAAATTCTTATGGAAGTGAATGTTGAAAACTATTTAAAAAAGAAGGTAGAGAAAATGTTTATAATGCAGATTAAATTTAAAAGTATGTTGGTCATTTTTTTCCCCTGGAGAGCTGTTTATTTATCAGTACACCCCTATGTTAACTTTGTGTGAAGTGGTGCTTAGGGTCTATACTTTGGGTTTAGTGTGGATTAAACACATGCATGGACTGACCCAGGGGCCTGAGTGTTTATACAATAGGGCTATGGAAAAATAAACTCTAAGTGACAGAGAAAATGGAGACTGCCTCTTCTATGGTTTATTGACTTTCTGTGTATTTATATTATCTCTTCATCTAAGATTTTAAGCTCATTGAGGGAAAAGATTACAAGAAAAACCAGCAGCAACCAAGTTCATGTAGACCCTCAAATGCTCGTCAATTGGTTGTCGATTCAGATTAGATGAGAAAGTCCCTTGCCAGTAAAAATACCATACCAATTTAACGTATTTATGGAGTCAAGGCATTTTGTTTTTTCACACATAATCTCTTCCTACTGATTCTGCCACCTGGCAATCACAGTGACAGTTCTGGCAGGAGGAGGGAGCCTTAGAGCAGCTAGGAGATAATTCCTGATGGTTGCTTATTGGGTGACAGGGCTTTGGGAACATTCTTCATTCCTTCCTGGGGAAGTTCAAAAATGCTCTTGAGAACTAATGTTCCTCAGTTTTTTTTTAATTTGTCAAAATGAGGGACTTGGATAAGATGACCTCAATGGTCCCTTCTGACACTTAATATTAACCACTAAAAGGGGGCCATCTCTAGTCATCCTGATCTATATCTGGCCACTGGACCCATATGACTCTGGAGGAGAAAGTGAGGCTGGTAACTTTGTACAGTCCTGCCTCACTTAAATTCAATTCACTTGCAAGTCATGGCATCACCTTTCTGATGTCCTCTTTGAAAAGAAAGGACGAACAAACAACAGCCACTAAAATCAACCTGTCTCCAAGAGGCCCACAGAAGGGGCTTAAAATAAGTTTTAAATTGAATTGTAAGTGCCCCGCCCCCAAATCAAAGGAGTCTAGGTGATTAAATATTGAATCCAAAGGGGGTAGGTATAGTAAGAAATCAGAGAATCATCCTTGGTATAATAGCCCATCTTGGTCTTGGTTTAAAAAATCATGTGGCTTTACCTTTTGAAGGAGGTCTTCTTCATGATTCTGCATCCCCCCTTTTACTCCCCCCTGAAGGTCAATATATACAAAGTAAAACAAGATTAAAGCCATTACTTTGTTCACATTATTTTCTCTCTTGTTTCTGATCTTTTTTGTCTAACATAGGGATAAGGAGTTATATGAGCCCTTAAATCCTTGTGTGCTGCCTCCTTAATAATAATAACCTACATTTGTATGCTATTTTAGGATTTACACATTATCTCATGTAAACCTCAGATCACAGAGGTTAAGAAACTTGCCCACAGAAGTTAATGAGCTAGTATATTTTGAAGGCAGATGCGAACCCATCTGAGAGTGTGGTACAATGGAAAGAAGACTCACTGACTTCCTGGTTAAAAGAACTGGGGAGATTCCTTAACATCTCTGGGCCTCAGTTGCCTCATCTGTAAAATGAAGGAGTTAGACTGGATGACCTCTAAGATTCCTTCTAGTTCTGAATCTAGGATTTCATCTACTCTCCACCATGCCAGGCTGCCTGCCTTTCCTTAGACTACGTACATTGATCATTAAAATTCTTACCCACTCATACCCATTTATGTGAAAAGAAGTAACTTAGCAATCAGCAATCAAGTCCACTGCTCAACTTTCTCCCAATTCTTCATTGCTTATAGCCAAACAAACAAATAAAACTCGGCTTTCTGAGGATGCTTATGAGGAGGGATAACATATGAATGGTTGAAAAGTGGTCCTCATGGTGGGCTTTGAGTCCAGAACAACCCAGGTTCACTTCCTCTATCTAGTTGTGTAGCAGGACTCATCATCATCTCTGAGCCTTGATAATAATGTTTCTATGATCTACCCTTCAGGGTTATTGTAACGAAAGTACTTTGTAAACCTTAAATCTGTATAAATGTGAGACTAGCATCCTTACCAGCACCATCATTATCACATCATCATCATTATCAACAATTTCCTCTCCTGGGGACATCAATATCTTTAGTCTAGGGGGAGAAGAACCAGGTGGCTATGACAAGAATAAGCAGATTTAATGCTTATACTTTCCTGCAGGATTGGAGGTTTTTCACCTATTCTTTACTCTTCTCCCTGGGATGAATTGCAGACAAGCTCCTGGCTCACTTTCATCCCCAACCAATCATACTTCCCCTGCCAAAGACACAGTATTAAGTTCAGAAAAATTCTATCCACAGAATTGCTGTTTCAAAGCAGGAAAACAAGTGTGGGCCTGCTGGGCATGTACCTGGTATGTTTGCGTTGGGGGAGAAGGTGGTTATGAGGAGAAAAAATTTTCTTTTGTTTTTCCCTACAAACATTGAGAAACATTAAAGTAAATAAGTAAGGACCTAGCTTTTGTTTCAGTAATCTGATTAATTCAGTGTGCTGATAGGACCTTTTTATCACAGTGATTATGACAATATTATCTGGCTTATAAAAGCTGATACTTTAGTTGCTTGTGAAGAGTTTTCTACAATAAAGACTACATGTGTGAGACATGCCACACAAGGTTAGAGGTCCATTCAATTGAATTCGATATATGTGAATGTACTGCTAACTATGTGCCACATACTATGCTGGGTGCTAGAGACACAAAGACAAAAATGAAACGATCCGTTCCCTAAAGGATCTTAACTCAGAGACGCTAAGAGCCATTTGGTGGGAGAGCGTGGTGTGCTTGCATCAAAGAAGGCGTGGTGTTCTAGGAACAAGGCAGAATTGCAGTAACTCAAAAGAGACATGAGATGCACAAATTTAGAGATATTTCCACTCCCAAAATTCACATCATTATTTGTGTCCGATCTGTGGTAGAGCCTTCTGAGCTCTTATTGGTCTGATCAGCCACAGATGGACATGCTGGACCTTGACCCCGACATAGTGATGTCATTTTGGTCCTCTTTGAAAGCAGAAAGCAACAACCAATCAGGATGCTCTTCAGAAATATCTAGCTTTTAAAAATTGCCCTGATTGAATCAAGATACGGTGCAGCAAATAAGGCTTGGGTTAGGATGACTTGTTTTAAATTCTGTTTCTGACATTTACTAGCTGTGTGACCTTGAGTAAGTAACATAATCTTTTGT
Organism: Notamacropus eugenii; assembly: GCF_028372415.1. Classification (NCBI taxonomy): domain Eukaryota; kingdom Metazoa; phylum Chordata; class Mammalia; order Diprotodontia; family Macropodidae; genus Notamacropus; species Notamacropus eugenii. Next base: position 413,147,580 of record NC_092873.1, read on the forward strand.
GTCTTAGCTCTTTAATATAACAACAAGAAACATTTATAAAATGCTTTAAGGTTTGTACCGCCCTTTACAAATATGACCTCATTTTATCCTCACAACCCTCAGAAATATACAGATAAGAAAACTGAGATAGACAGAGGTTTACACTACTTGCCCAGGGTGATACTGATTGTAAGTGTTGAAGGCCAGATTTAAACTGTGATGTTTAAAAAGGTTTGAGAGGCATAATTTCTGGATAATTTAATAATTTTATTAATAATGCCAGTATTTAATGTGAGTTTTCTCTCTCTTTCTCTCTCTGTCTCTCTCTGTCTCTCTCTGTCTCTCTGTCTCTCTCTCTGTCTCTCTCTCTCTGTCTCTGTCTCTCTCTCTCTCTCTCTCTCTCTCTCTCTCTCTCTCTCTCTCTCTCTCTCTCTCTCTCTCTCTCCCTCTCTCTCTGTGTCTGTCTCTTTCTCTCTCTCTCTCTTTCATACTCACCACAGACAATCAAAGCTTGTGGCCTCCAGCTTGCATACCTCTGGAAAAAGGGGTGTTCCCGAGGGTGGAAATCAACTCTGATTGGTTACCAGATAATGAGAGAATGAATATTACAAATGTACTTGGATTATGTCACTTGGTCTTTAAATTACCCCCCTCCCCGCAGCTTTGGACCATCTATTCAGAGAATTTATTCCACTCAAATCTTAGTAGAACACAATAGCTGCTCTACATGAGTGGGATCTGGATAGAGGAAGAGGTTAGCTTAACCTTCAGAGACTGAGGTCTTGAAATGAAGATAAAAGAAAAAGGGGGATATCTGAATCTTGCCAAATTATTGGTAATTAATAATCATTTTTCTCACTCAGGTTTTTCTGGTGGTCTATGCCTTTTCTTCACTCCTCTCCTCTCCCCTCCCTCTGCTACCACTTAGCCACCTCTACCAAGTAATAGGATGTGATTTTCTTCTGTGGAAAAGTTGATTTCTTTATGAAAATATAGATCCTTCTGTGCTTATTTGCATATGGGTTGATCGTTCATTAATTTCTATTGAATGGATTTTTTTTATTTTTAGCCCGTACCACCTCTTTGGTAATGTATTCTACAGATTTGCTACTCATCAGGTCTCATCAGCTTTTATTTGTCCCTTTCTTTTATTTGATTCAGCAAAATAAAATTCCACTTTGCAGGTTATTTCACAACACAATGTTTTCTATGTCCAATACATATATGAAGATCGTCCGAGACTCCTTGGAAAGTGGAAAAAAACAAATAACCCTTGTCAGTGACCTTCTGATAAGAAATATCTGATGAGGCATAAATAAGGTAGGGAAATGTCTGCTCAATAAAGGTTTTCCTATTGTAATGGAGTAGATCCAGTGCAGAGTACAGGTTAAGCAGCAAACTCCTTTGAATGGTGAGGTCCTTGAGATGTTCCTGTTTGTGGATGATAATGTGCTGTTAGTATCAAGCCCTGGGACATCGCAGAGACACCCAATAGAGATCTGTAATCACTCAAAGGAATTTGGCCTAACCATCCACATAGCAAAGACCAAATGGATGAATGATGATTATTGCCCAGAGTAAATGGATACCCCATGTAGTTTGTCCAACAGTATGTATATCCATGAGAGATAGTACAATTGGACAACAATTTGGGACCCAGTTGAACAGGAGGAGGAGAGTGGATTCAGATTGTTTTCAGGTTTTGCTGACCCCAAGTATCCTCTAAAAGCAAAGGCTCATTTCTTCAGTATGGCACCAGGATTTGGATTACTCCTTCCTAAGAAAAACTGAAGATAAGCATTGAACAGTGGGTGCATGGTGGATATGATTGGGCAGCACCATAAAGCTAAAAGGAATGCCAAAGGAGAACAGGAGTGAAACATGTCATGGGGGCATTGCATGAGAGGAGCAGAAGATGGGCTGGTCATATGTCATGAGTGAGGGATAGCACTACGACAGCCAGCCACTGTTACCTTCTCAATGATGGGAGAAACTGAGGAAGACCTTCCTTCATCATATTGGATGAAGCCTCTGTGAGTGACTTTTTTGAGAGAACATGGAAGAAAGTCACCCAGTATGAGTAGGCATGAAAGTATCATGATTTGCTTCCATAGAGGAAATCCTCAAATTGATGAGATCACTGATCCATTTGAGTATTTGTTCTGAAACTACCTTTTTTTTTATACTTGAGTGATTCCCCTAGTTCCAGTATATTGCATTCTTATATATTTTTTTTATTTTGTAGAATTTTTTCTTTGCTCTTCATGTTTTACGTAGTATTTGAACTGGTCCTTGAAAGATGGGTAGATGGGTAGACAACAGGTTTTTAATGAAGAATAAATTTTCAGACGTGGTCAACTTTTTTTGCTTTAAATGTATTCATTTGTTACATGGAGTGTCTGTTGTGGGGCAAGGGATGATGGGGGTAGCAAAGGGAAACAGTGGTGATGTCTTAAATCAGTAAAACCTTTTTTTTTAAAAAAAAGATAGAATTTTCATCCCCATGATGAATGAATGATAAAACATTTATTAAGCACTTAATATGGGCCAGCCACTGTGGTAAATGCTAGGGATACAAATAAGAAGGTAAGTCAGTTATTGCTCTCAAGGAACTTATATTTCAATGAAAGAAGACAATATATAAAGAGGAGCTAGAAAAGGGGTGGTGGGATGCACACAGAGGCACAGTTTGGAAACCACTAGAAATCATGTGGAAGACTGGTTCTAAACAAGATAAGGCAAAGGTCACCTATTGGAGCCACAGTTGGTTAAGGGTCCAGAAGTTAAGGTTGATGGCCAGAGTACAGGCTTGGAAATGACTGGGAGGTGACCTGGAGATCTGGTTTTGAGCAAAATAAGGTGATTATTTTGCTTTCTTTTCTTTCCCAGTTCTGTTATTTTTTCATTAAGGTATGTTGATTGGTTCCAGGCAAATATTTCCTGTTGAGAAGCACTTTGATTTGTGCAAAGTTATGGCAGCCTTCTTTTTGGTTCCAAGTTTGACTGATTTGTCTAACTCTTTATTTAGGCTTAGCCACACATGACTAGGCTATGTCTTTAGGGAATACTATACAGTGATGCCTAGATTCCTTTACTGATAATGAAAGTTCAAAACTCAATCTCTTCTAAGTATATTTTGGCTATTCCACCCCACCCCACCCCAATACATCGCTTTACATTGGTCCACAGTGAAGATCATCTGCTATTTTCTTATCTACTGAAATAGTCACAAGAGAGTTTTATGCTCCATGTTTTTTATTGGCTTGGCATTTTATTATTCAGGTTTGGGAATAGACTTTCTGAAGAACCCTTAGAGACTTTCATGCTTGTGAGCATAAGCTGTGATATTTTGCTATGTGAAACCATCGAAGGAGTTACAGGAGTAAAACTAATAGGGAGGCATTTAATGATTTAGAATTCCTAGTGTATGTGAGAATGCTCCTTTTGTACTTGTATTTTTAAAGAAAGAATGAAATGATGTTTATTGTGATTAAAGTCTTGTAATTGAAGACACATAGAGGGATGAAACTGATTATGTTCTAGACATATGTAATATCTAGATGCACATCTCATAATTCATTGGGTTGGGAACCAGGTCTTGGCTAGCTTCTCTTCAAGCCAATTACCTTACATGACTTTTTTTAAAGCATTGTCGTAGAATAAAGCAGCAACTTAGGTTCACTCATTCCTTCAACAAATATTTTTTGGATACTGAATATATCCAAAATAATGTGTTAGATGCTCTAAGGGGATCCAAAAATGGAATGAATTGCTAAAATTAGGAAGCCTGTAGGCTAAAGAGAAAGCTAAGAAAGGACCCTAAGCAAGTCACTTAACTTCTGAACTTTTGTCTTTATCTGTGAAATGAAGCATTTAGACTACGTGATTTCTAAGGTTCCTTCCAGCACTGAAATTTTTTTAAATCAATTTTTGACATTTCGATTTTATATCATCCAAAAATTCAATATATCTCTACTCCCCACCAAAAGAAATATTCCCTTATTCAAAACAGAATAAAAGGGGTAAGGGGAAAGTTAATCTAGCCAACCCATCAAAAAATTCTGACATCGCATATAGTGTTCTACACCCTAAGTCCTCTACCTCTGCTAAGAATGGGAAAGATGCCTTCTTGTATTTCTTCTTTGCTGTCAAACTTGTTCATTATAATCTCACAGAATTCAGTTTTGGTCATTTCATTCTTCTTTCCATCTCCATTGTTGTAGTCATTCCACATATTGTTTATCTGGTTCTTATACTTTGCATCAGTTCACATAATTCCTCCTATGCTTCTCCATGTTCTTCATAGACATTGTTTCTTAGAGTGAAGGAATGTTCAGTGGCTTTCATGTACAGCAGTTTTAACCATTCCCCAAATCAATGGACATCTATTTTGTTTCCAGCTCTTTGCTACTATAAAAAGGAGTACTGACACTCTATAACAGAGACAGCAAGGGGCCATCCGGCTTCCTATTAAAGGCAAAACTACCAGTGATGGAGAGTTTGTTACATCTTAGAACAGCCCATTCCACTTTAGAAAAGTCCTGTTTGTTAGGAAGTTTTTCCGTATATCAGTTCAGAAGTAGTCTCTCTATACCTTTCTCCTGTTGTTCCCAGTTTTGTCTTCTAGCTTTAAGTGGAACAAGACTAAAACCTCTTCTATGCGACATCTCTTCAAATATTTTCATTTTTTTTTTTAGGGTTAAACATCCGCAGTTCATTCAGCCTGATCTTCATTTGCCACTGTTTTAAATCCCTTCACTATTGTTACTAGATTTTATATTAGCCCACATTAACAGAAACATAGCATCCAGAACAAGGAAGGGTATATAGAGTCTTGTGGATTTTTGTCCTGGTCAGGTCACAGTTGGGTCAGTTGGACTAAAAACTAGTGTATAAATTCATGCTTATCAGCATGTTTCCTATAAATACAGTGTCCAGAACTTGGATTATCTCCCATTTAAGACATGTGTCTTGTTTCTACAGTTTTAGAATATGTGCTTCTTGAGATTAGAGATGGTGTTTTTGCCTTTGTATCCCCAACACCTGGCACAAAATAATAAACACTTAACAAATGCTTGGTTGACTGACTGATTGACACAATTGTGGTCTAAGCAGGGCAAGGTAGACAAGATTATATATAATGTCCATTGTTTTGGACACTGTGCTTCTGTTAATGTGGTCTAATATCAAATACATTTTAATTTTTGGTTGCCATGTCATACTGTTGACTCAGTATTGGGTTTATAGTCCACTAAAATGTCAAAGTATTTTTCATGTGAATCATAGTTTAGTCATGTCTCTGCCATACTGTATTTGTGCAGTTGATTAAAAAAAGAAACTCAGTGTAAGACTTCATAATTATTCTTATATTCTCATTGTTCTAGTCCCAATTCTACCGTTCAGCGTATTAGCCATTTTACCTACTTTTGAGCCATTTGAAACATTGGCAAACATGACAATTGTGCCTTTATCCAAATGATTGATAAAAGCATTGAAACAAGGCCAAGAACTGGGCTGGGGCTCCCTACTGGAGACCTTCCTACAGGATGGCATCACTCTGTAACAGCCCTTCAAGACCACTTCCCTGATTCCCACTCACATTCAAAGTCTGGGTCCCCTAGAGGGTGGGTGACTATTCCACTCCTCAAGCTTTAAAGGTAGCTGCATTTCTGATACTGTCAATCACAACTCCCTCTCTAGGGTCAGCCTGACTTCAATGAGCTTGTAGAAAAGGATATTTACTAAGTGAAAATAACAACAATTGGCAGAAAGCATTGCCCCCAAAGTCTGGGGCCCAACCACCTACAAACACAGTTTCATCAGAGCTTGGGCTCTAAATGCAGAGTACAACAATGATGAGGCACAGAGGTAGAAAACGCAAGGGGACAAGGGATAACTCACAGCTCCTGGTTACTAGGCGCCCCTTCTTGAGTACCTAGCTGTTGTTCTGCTTCAGGGCAGGGGATATCATACTCCTTGAAACTGCTCTGCCCTGCAGATCTCTCTGTGCTCCATACTTGTATATGCCTTTGCTGTAGCTCTCTCTGCTCCAGCTGGATATGTTGCCTCCTATTAGCACTTCCTCTCCAGCAATAAGATCAAGGGAAAGCAGGAGGAAGAAAGGTCAGAAGAAACTCTTTCCTCCTGAGAGCAGTTCCCTCTCAGGTCCTTGGCATGAACTGGAATTCTCAGCTCCACAACTTCAATCTTCTCTTGTTCTGGAGCCCTCTAGATTGAAGTTACTAATGGATTGACTGATATTTTATACCTTGACTCAATGGGCTTGGTGTCCTCTCAGCTAATCACATCATTTTCTTTTTTGACCCAAAGATTCACATTTCCTAACTAGATCGGTGGGTATAAATCATCCTGTTGACGTATGTGAAGCCTCATCAAGCTGTTGGTTGGAGTGGGTGAAACCCACCCTTACAGCTCCATTAAAACATCCAGTTCTGAATTCAGTCATATCATGAAACATATATCTCTCCCGTCTTGTCCACAGAGATATCATGTATTACTCTGAGCATTTCACTCCAAAAAGCTTTCAGTTTAATACAATGGAAGAATCAATTTCTAGTCAATGCTTAGCACAGTGCCTGGCACACACAGGTGCTTAATAAACATTTATTTATTATGTCCCTTATGTCATCTTTGATACCCTCTAGCATTGTGTTGGAATTATGAAAATTAGCTTGCTTGCTTGCTTCAAAAAGAAACCCAGATCTATCTTCTGTTTTTAATTGTTGAAGCCTCAATGAACTATCCAGGACTCTCTTTGCCTTTGTTTTCACTAGAAGGAGGGAAACATCTGGAAAAGGATGATGTAGAGGGAAATGTATTCCAATTAAATAAGGGTCAAGGGATCTGAAGAATGGGTACCATGGTCTTCAGTTTTTAAAGGCTCCTCATATAGAATTTTAAATCCTATGTCAGGCAGATTGAGTTTACTGATCAACTGAAAAATAAAGCGGATGCTAACCTTGGCAGCCTCTCAAGGACAATCTTTATTCAGGAATGAACAATTCTTGAGCAATTTCTCCCAACATATGAGGCACAAACTAGTTCTTCCCTTACCACCAAATCAGCAGACCAATTTCATTCTGCAGGAAACATTTTGATTGAAAAGTTAAAGCTTTCTGATATTACTGGTGAGTTTTATCCATTTGAACATTAAACTCCTACCATAGCATGTTATTTTTTGTGACTAAGGCCCTAATATGGGAACCAGAATAAGACCTATTTCTGATTCCATAATACCTGCCTCTGTCTGTTTTCTCATGTATAATAATGGTGATATTTTCTTTGTCCACTTTACATGGAGATTATGAGGATGCAGGGAAAAAGCGCAGCCATTCAGTTCATATAGTTATCTATAGCTATACTTTGTATTATGCAGTAGTCATAGAATGTTAGGCACATTAGAAATCATCTATCCCAGGACTTCACATTTTTTGTTTGCCATGATCTATTTTGGAAGCTTGATGAAACCTCTAGATCATCCCTCCTCAGAAAAAAAATAACACATAAAATAAAATACGTGGGTTTGCAAAGGAAACTAAAAGTTAGTGATAACAAAGATGTGATTTTTCTCCCATCCAAGTTCATAAGCCTCCTGACATCTATCCATCTTCCATCTACGTCCCTCTGCACCACCCTGTTCCCCATGCCAGAAATGCTCTGTCTTCCAATTCTTGCCTCTTAGAATCCTTGGCCTTATTTAAGACCCATTTCAGTGGTCATCTGTGCTAGAAGGTCTTTCCTAATTCTCCCTGCTTCTTATGCAATCCCCTTGAAGGTGATCTTCCACTGATTTTGTGTTTATCTGGTGTGTTCTGATCTTTCTGTCATATACATACATACATATATACACACATACATGTATATACATACACACATACATATATACATGCACAAATTTATATGTATATGTGTGTATATATAATAAACCCTATATAAAATATATGGATATAAATATATATTGTAGTAGTAGAGATTTTATGTATGTGTGTGTGTGTATATGTGTATATACACATATACACACACACTAGATACAGGGTTGGGGGGCCTATGGCCTCAAGGCAACATGTGACCCTCTAGTTTCTCAAGTGCAGTCCTTTGACTGAATCCAAACTTCATAGAACAAATCTCCCTAATAAAAGGATTTGTTCTAATGACTAGAGTATAAGGTTCTTGAGGGCAGATTCTGCTTCTTTTTCTTTGTATTCTCCACATCGAGCCCAGTGCTTGATACATGACTGATTAGAATAACAACTGTACCACTTGGTCATCTTCTCTCTCTTTACCATGGACACAGAAGAGAGATCGATCACTCACAGCTTCTGGTTACTGGAAGCCGTTTCTTGAGTACATAGCTAACAGTCTCTGGTACAACAGAGATCATGCTACTTGAAGCTGTCTCCTCCTCCCTGATCTGTGTCCCATCTCTATGTTGCTGTACCTTCTGCTAACCCCCTCTAGCCCTCTGGAACTTCTTACTTTTTAAGGGCTCCTCACCAACCAGAGTCCTCTCCTAGTGATGTCATCATGGCATCGGTTCATATACAACTTCGATGCTTTATTGGCCCCCAGCCATCACAGGAAATGAAGTCTTAAAGACATTTTTTCTTATATAACTACACACACAACCCCACCTCTAGTCAACACAAAACAAAACTGAACAAGGACTTTTGTTTAACTCACCATGGCAAAGATAGTCAAACGAACAGTCATTTTATTAAGTGTCTAGTATGTGCCAGACACTTTGCTAAATCCTAGGGGTACAAAGAAAGAAATAAAAGTCCCTATCACAATCTAATGGAGACCACATGCAAACAGCTATGTATGAACAGGATATATATGGAGATAATTGTAAGGGGAAGGCACTAGTGTTAATGGGGTCTGGAAAAGAGTTCTTGCAGAAGATGAGATTTTAGCTGAGAGCCAGGGAAGCCAGTAAGCAGAGATGAGGAAGGAGAGAATTCCAGGTAAATGAATTAGCCAGTGAAAATGCATAGGGTTGGGAGGAGTGTCTTGTTTGAAGAACAACAAGGAGATAAGGGACTCGGGGTCATCAAAGTACTTCTGGGGGAGTCTTAATGATTTCTTTAAGTGGGGAACATCTATGCATACTGCAGTGTTGTTGACATTATATTTAGGATAGTGATCAAAATGTTGTTGTGTTGGTGTGGGGGTGTGTGTGTGTGTGTGTAAGACCAGTTAAGTCTCCAACCTTCTGGGCACTTTGATGCTGCCACGAGTAACTCAGTCCTTGCCACGCTGTTTAGCGACCCTCTCTTTGTTGGCTTACTCAGGAGACACTGCAAATTTTGTCTCTTGTTTTCCACGTGGGAAAATTTAATCATAAGCCGCAGTGCCCCTCTCCAATCCCATTCCCCCATCTCATCCCTTTGCAGCTGGCACCCTGAGGCTTGGGAGGGCAGAGGGTGAGTGGGTGGCCCGGCTGCTTTTCAAGCATCCCTGGCAGCTGGAATGCCTTGGCATGTGGAGACCCGGCTGAGGAAATTCAGCCACAGCTTTGCTATTTTTAAGCTGTCCGCTACGCTCCGGTGGCGACTGCCTCAGCTTGGATGCTGAATCATGATCTAGCTTGCTAATTGCAGCCAGGCCTGTGACTGCCAAGCCTCTGAGCAAGGCATTCTGGCTTCATCCTTTCAGTCCCCTTGATATTTGGGGGTGGAGGGTGACAGGACACATCCTCACGGACAGGAACACTAGCTGGCTTTGATACCATCAGCCATTTTCACAAACCACAAACTTTAATAAACAGGTTCATTTTTTTGGTGTGTTGAAACACATCATATTTCCCTGAAGAATTCTACTGCATTAAACTACCTGCTGCAAAATAAGGGAAATGTTTTTTGGGTCCTTGCATATAAAGAGGTTTGTGCATTACAGTCATTAAAGCAACACTTTTTCTCCCCCTCTTGCAAAAACACCCCACATTCTAAGTCTGATTAGGAGGCTACTATATATGTGCTATGATGCCAAAGCTGTCTTGGTTTTTGTTTGTTTATTTTATGTCAGAGAAGGAATGCATATTATACGCCCAATTTATGAAGGTTAAACACATATTTTAAGAGAGATTGGCAGCTTTTAGCTTTCTGAACCAAAAAAAAGAGATGTATCATTCTGTTTCCCTCTGCAATGGAAGACTTAAGTATCTAGGCATAGAAGTCACATGTTCTATTCCCAACTGAACCTTCTCTTTTTCTAGTAGAAACTCTTTACAAGACACTGCCATGCTCTTCCTGAACTGCTGAGGGAGGATGTATACTGTATTAGGAAAGCTGGGAAGAAGCTAATTTGGGATTTGTTTTCTTCATAATTCATCCAACAAGCATTTATTAAGCATCTGCTGTGTGCCATACACTGCTGTGTACTAGGGTTAGAAAGACAAAAATAAACAGTCCTCATCCTCAAGGAGTTTTTATTGAGGAGGAGGTGGTGGAACTTAAACACAGATAAGTGCAAAACTATAAACACAGCATTTTTTGATGAGAGGAAACAAGCATTTATTAAAGACTTACTACATGTGCCAAATGCTTTACAAATACTATCTCATCTGATTGTCAGGGGCAGCTAGGTGGTGCAGTGGATAGAGCACCAGTGCAGGAGTCAGCAGGACCTGAGTTCAAATCTCATCTCAGACACTTGACACTTACTAGCTGTGTGACCTTGGGCAAGTCACTTAACCCCAATTGCCTCATCCTGGGTCATCTCCAGTCATCCTGATGAATGTCTGGTCACTGGATTCAGATGGCTCTGGAGGAGAAGTGAGGCTGGTGACCTGCACAGCCTTCCCTCACTCAAAACAAAGTCAAGTGCAAGTCATGTCATCATTTCTCTGATGGCATGGTCTTCTTCATCAACGAAGGACAAACACACAGATACACATTTGATTGTCACAATAACCTTGGGAGGTAGGCATTATTCTTTCCATTTTATATTTGAGGAAACTGAGGCAGACAAGTGACTTGCTCAGTTGCACAACTAGTAAGTATCTGAGGCTAGATTTGAACTCAGGTCCTCATGATTCCATCCCCAGCACTCTGTTCACTTCACTAGTTCCTTAATCTTGGGAGGAAGAGAAGAAAAAAGGGAGGGATGATGCTAGCAAATGGAGGAGGTAGGAGAAGTCTGGTTTAGGAGTGGTACTTGAGCTGAGCCATGAGGGAGTAGAGATTCTGTGACATACAGGTATGAGGATGGGATGCTCTGTAGTGATGTGGGACAGTTTGTGCAAGGATATGGAGGTGGGAAATAGGATTTCATGTATCAGGAACAGCAATTAGGCCAGTTTGGATAGATCATAGCATTCATGAAGGGGAGAGCAATGTGCACTAAAACTGGAAAGTTAATGTAAATCCAGATTATGATGAGGCTTTAAATGCCAAACAGAGGAATTTGTAATTTGATTTTAGAGTCAATAGGGAACTGCTGGAGTGCATTGATCAGGGGAGTGACATCGTCCAACCTGTGTTTTAGGAATATCAATTCATCAGTCATGTGGAGGATGAAGACTGGATGGGGAAAGATAGGAGGTAAGGAGAATAAGTATGAGGTTGCAGAAATAGACCAGGCATGAAGTGAGGAAGGCCTCAAGGGTGTTTGCGGACAAGGAAGAGACAGATTTGAGAGACTGAAGATAGAATTGCTAAGACTCAGCAATTAATTGGGCATGGGTAGGGGGTTGAGAGAGTGAGGAGTCAAGGATGACTGACCTTGAGAAGATGAATAACTGGAAGAATGGCCATACCCTTAGCAGAAATTGGAATTGGGAGGGATATGGGGGGCTCGAAGCTGAAGAGTCCTCTTTGGGGCAAGTTGATTTTAAGATACCTGCAGGAAGTTCAGAGGGAAATATCCAATAGGAGGTGACATGAGACTGGAGCTCAGCAGAGGTCTAGGAGTCGTCTCAATAGAAATGATATTTGAATCTGTGAGATCTGATAAGATCAAAAAAGAAAGTGTATTTTCAAGGATCAGAGATTGGTAGCCTGAAGCCTTACCTTCTGAAAATGACACATTAGTTTTACATTTTTTAATGCATAGGGATTTTTTTCTCCCTTCCTTACTCTAATATGCAGCATTATAATTAATGTGATATCATCTATAATGTGCTATGTATAATGTATTATATGATAGCTGGGAAATTGCAGCTGGGTACTGTGACCTCCTTACTCTAAACCCCTAAATGAACATCTCCCTGGGGTCTGAAGACTCCTCCGTATCTTTAGAGCTGCCCATATGTTTTCCCTGCCTCCTTTCCTTTTTGAAACTGGCACAGGAGCAGCTTTGACAATACGCCGGCTATTCTGGAACGTCAGAGAACCTGGATTCCTGTCAACTTTCCATCTCAGGGTAAAGTGTGAGGAAAATATATTTATAGCATGATGGACACTGTTCTGTGGAACTATCACCAGTCTCATTGCCTGAGTGTCTCATCTCAGGCAAGCTGGACAAGCTCTGACCTCCAGGATTGTTTTCTCAGGATGCTGCCTATAGGATTCTGCCTGTATTATGGGACATTGCATTTCTTGGGTTTTTAGAATATGTAACTCCATTTTAGAGGACATGAACTGAACCTCAATCTAACTAAAATTCATACAGTCATGAGCAAAGTTATGGAACTTAGAGAATCAGTGATTCAGTCGAGTCTGTGTGTAGGAATCTGTGGTGGGAATTATCTGCATTTTTTGGGGAAAATGACTAAGAAAGGCAACTGGAATGGGTCAACACAACAAGATCTATGAGATGGGCCTCTTCCACTCACCCTTAAAGGATTTAGCATTCATAGTACCATTGGTTTTTTTTTGTTGTTGTTCGTTTTTGTTTTTGGTGACAAAGTCCATCAGCTAGTCAATGGACAACGGTGTGACAAAGCCCTGCTAGTGTCAGGAAGTGTGCTAGGTTCCAAAAGTAAAAGACAAAGACAAAAGTGAAACAAATACTTCAGGGAGTTTGCATTCTATTAGTATTACATTCTTTTAGCATATATGAACATATATATATATATATATATATATATATATACATATATATATATATAATTATGCACAAAAAATGAACACAAATAGATTTGGGGAAAGAAGTAGGATTTTATTATGGGTATGTTTTAATTCACTTAAGGGTGGAAATTAGATTTTGGGCTCCTTGAGGGTAAGGACTTTTTTGTTGGTTTTTCCAATCTTGTTAGCTCTAGAGCTTAGTGTGGTGTATAGCACATAAGTGCTTGATAAATGTTTATTGTTTGAGTGACATAAACCTAAATAGTCACCAAGAGGGTTTGGGCATGGGGCACAGGAACAGAGAAAGAGGAATTTAAAACACAAGGATATCACTAGGTTTCAATTGCTAGAGAAGAAAGGATAGAATTGACTCTCAGGTCTTGGGTGTACTGATCATCAGGAGGAGAGCATCTGGATGGAGGTCAATAAAGGAAGTGATTTTGTTATTTAGATTTACTACATATCACCAGTACTAAAACAGGAAATCAAAGTATTGGCCTGATACAGAGGCATGATATAATAGTGATGGAGGACTTCGGTTATCTTGACATTTGTTATCTCTCTCTTAGCCAAAAAGCAGAGGGATCACCCAGGGGCAGATGGGATGGTGATGGGTATGGTCATATGAAGATCAGTTGAAGGAACAGAAGAAATTTAGCCTGGAAAGAAGAAGATTGAGGGAAGATATGATAGCTTTCTGCAGGTATTTGATGATGATATAAAGGTAATGTTAGACCCGGAGAGCAGAAAAATATAAAGAAGCAAATTTAGGCTTGATGTTAGGAAATATCCTAAAAATTAACACTGTTCAAAAGTGTAATTGAGATGGATGTCTCTGCCCTCTTTTCCCCAAAACCTCCAAAGATCTTTAAGCAGAGGCTGGAGGACTACTTGTTGAGTATGTTATAGTGAGAAGTCCTTTGGGGTATGGATCCAACTGGATGACCATTAAATTCTCTTCCAACTCTCAATTCCTGTTATTCTTTGAATAAACATTAGACTTTCCAAACCAAGTTGTCAAGCATATATTCTACCCCTCCTTCTTCTCCCTTTTATGTGTTATGGCAAAATTTGGTTGCCCAGAGAAGTTCATCAGTATTGTATACCATTTCCATGATGGCATGCTTGCATAGATGGTAGATAATGGATGATGATATTGGGCTTTCCCAATTACCGCTGGAGGCAAGCACTCGCATGATGGTCAGAAGAAGTGATACAATGACACTCTCAAGGTATCTCTGAAGAAATTTGGAATTGGTGTGAAATATGGGAGACACTGGCACAGAACTGCCCAGCATGGCATGCCACATTAAAGAAGGCAGCCCTATGAGCAAGGCAGACTTGCAGTAGCTCAAGAGAGATGTGAGATGTGAAAATTTAGAGATATCTCCACTCTGAATATTCATATGGACCTTTTGTGTCTGACCTGTGGAAGAGACTTCTGAGCTTGTATTGGTCTGATCAGCCACAGGTACCTTGACTTGGACATAGTGATGTCATTTGGTCCTCTTCAAATATGAAGGACAACAACCATATATTGTCTTTTACTCTTAGAATATAATCTTCCTGAAGGCAGGAACTGTATTGCTTGCTTATATAATATCACCAATGCTTAACACAGTGACTGGCTGAATTCTCTGTCCTTGCCTCTTTTTTTCTTCTGTCTTTCTGTCCATCTCTCTGTCTTTGTCTCTCAAGATTAATGATAGAAGAGGCCACCTTGAATTCTGGGATATTCAGGTAATGAACTCTTATCTCTTCTCTTGGTTGAAAGGGGAAGACTCAGATCTATCCTCCACACTAGGACATCTTGGAGAGAAGGTCAAGGACCATGGTTTTTCTGTGTTTCACAGCACCATTGTTGAAGGAAGATAGCAGGCACAGACCTCAGCCCTTCAAGATCCAATAGGGATGTTACTACCTTCCAAGAGGAGAGGGAAAGTGGAGAAAGAACTTGGTGAGGAATGTAGTATTTGTGGGGACAGCTGGTAGAAAGTGCAAAGTGATAAATCTATTTAAAATATTTAGTTCAGATGGTAGAAGTTAAAGAGAGTGATGAGGGGAAAGGTTTGGAGAAAAGAATGGGAAAGAGAAATTGGAATTTTACCTGTGGGTCCAATTTTACAAGGCCAAGAGCCAACCCTTTCCTCTGACTTGAGGATTTCTAGGCTTATATTTGGAGACTTGACTGTTTTGTCCCAATGAAGAGGGAGAGATTGCCTGTAATAATCAGACTAGGTCCAGAATGTTGTCACCCTCACTATATAAGCACTTGGTTTTGTTTCTTAAGACTCTCAGTTTGCTTTAAAACCAAATTTGTTTTCAATTTCTTTTTGTTGTTGTTGTCTCCTGGGATCATCTTAAAAAAATTAGGTCTGTTTCTTGCAAAAACCAGAGTGATGGCATTGTAAACTAATACCGTAGCAGCTTTTCAGCTGGCACATGCAAGGGAGGAGAAAATGTGGCCTGACAGTCTTGCACATGATGAGCAGATCAAAACATGTGGACGTGGGCTTGGAGTTGGTGGTGTGCTAATTGCTGTCTTTTGAACAAAGAACTTGTGCTGTTATTATTAAGGTAGTAGCATAGTTTCCATTATTAACACCAAGTTACATCAGGAGCTTTCAGGATAAACAGTGGTTTTCAGCTGTTTATGTCTCAATGCCTAATACTATTTGTCCCTTGAAACTCTTCTTTCACTGCCTCCCCCACCCAAGTTCACTTGTGTCTTTTCATAGAGGCAGCTAGATGATGCAGAGGTGAGAGTGCTGGACCTGGAGTCAGGAAAACTTAACTTTGAATCCTACTCCATTCATTTACTAGCTGCGTGACCCTGGGCAAGTCACTTAATCTCTACCTGCTTCCCTTTCCTCATCCATAAAACAGGGATGATGATCATAGTGTCTACCTCCCAGGGCTGTTGTGAAGTATATGAAGTTTACATGTATATGCATACTTCATATATATATATATATATATATATACATATATATATATATATATATGAAATATATGTGAAGTGTTTTCAAATCTTAAGTTGCTATACAAATGCAAGATATTATTGTTATTTTAATTAAAGCTCTGGAAGGTACCATCTTAGCACCATCTCAGGGTACTAACCCTCATCAAAGCCTAGAGTTCTAGTGTGTGTTCCTTGTACCAGGCATGGTAAAACAGGGCCAGACTTCTCCCTTCACTTGGCAGAACAGGGTCAGGCTTCTATCCTACTTCCATCCTGGTGTCAATTTCCAGCTTTACTCTTCAAAATCAGCCTGATAAAATACTTTGAAATCTCATTAAGGGCAAAGAACAAATGCATTGTTTTCTAAGGGACCACTTTAGTAATATCATTTGTATTCAAACAGTGAATGCTCTAATCGTAAATTATTTTTATCTATTTGTTAAACCAGTAAGGAAACATATTTCAGTGTCCCCTTTTCTATATATAGAATGTCCAAATTGCTGTTGGGTCATTCGGTTGTGTCCAACTCTTCCTGATTCCATTGACCATAGCACACCAGACCCTTCTGTCTTCCACTACCTCTCAAAGATTGTCCAATCTCATGTTCATTGTTTCCAGGATACTCTCTATCCATCTCATCCTCTACCATCCCTTTTTCCTTTTGCCTTCAATCTTTCCTAACATCAGTCTTTTCCAATGAGTGCCATCTTTTCATTATGTGATCAAAGTGTTTAAGCTTCAGCTTCAGTATTTGACCTTCCAGTGAATGGCCTGAATTAATTTTTTTTAAATATTGACTGATCTGATCTCCTTGCTATCCAAAGAACTATCAAAAGTCTTCTCTAGCACCACAATTTGAAGGCATGTATTCTGCGGAGCTCAGCTTTCCTTATAGTTCATCTCTCACAGCCATACATTGCAACATGAAAAACCATAGCTTTGCCTATACAGATCTTTGTTGGCAAGATAATGTCTCTATTTTTTTAGTGTGCTTTCCAGATTTACCATAGCTTTCCTTCCAAAGAGGAGGAGTCCAAGTATGTTCTTAAAATATTAAAACTACATTTCACTCCTAAAGTTCTAAAAGTGAGATTTTGTTAATTCTCCCTGACTTCATGCCAGTCATTTAACATGTGTGGTACAGTGGCAAAAGCCCTCATGCTAGAATCAGAGGGTCTGAGTGCAAATGCTGGTTCTCATGCTCATTACATGTGGGACCTTGGATGAATTGCCTAACTTTCCTTGATCTCGGTATCCTTCTCAGTAAAATGATTGGGTTGGACTAAATGGCCTCTGAGCTCCCTTCTGGCTCTATATCTATAATCCTATAATTTAGTAGCCATATTGTGATCCATTTGTTTATTTATTTAGACTTGTTGTTGTGTAGTTTTGGCCATGTCCAACTCTTAGTGACCCCATTTAGGATTTTTTTTTTTAGCAAGGATACTGCAGTGGTTTACCATTTCCTTCTCCAGCTCATTTTACAGATGAGAAAACCAAGGCAAACAGGGTTAAGTGACTTTCCCAGGGTCATACAGCCCATAAGTGTCTGAGGCCATGTTGGAACTCAGGAAAATGAGTCTTCTTGACTCCAGGCCCAGCATTCTATCTACTTTGCCACCCAGGTGCCCCATGTTAAACAATAGCCATGCAGATTAGCCCTGGTTCAAAAGGCCAGGATCAGAGCATAAAGAAGTCAAGGCAAATAAGAATATAAATGAATAGTGAAAAGAGTTTTTTGGTTGAGATTACTCATCCTCACTGTATCATTCAGACTCAAATGTTGATCAAATGTTGATCAGGTGAAAAGTTCCAACAAATCTACTGCCATAGGAGTACTTTAAAGGCATATTATACTACCTGGTTCATCATTCCTAATTCAAACTCTGTACGCTTCTCTTCACTTTCAAGCATCTTTGATCTTATTGATTCAGGTACTCACTCCAGTGACACAGATCGCAGCCTCCCCAATAACTTACGAGATGGGCTCTTACTGTGGCTGAGGCTGAAAAATTCATCATTCTGCAGGCACCCTCATGGTGGTCAACCTTAGAATATAATTTCCTAACAAGCAGATGCAGGATCTGTCACCAGATCTTTCTAGCTCAATAGGACCTTCTAGAGCTTTTACAGCTAGGACAGCCTGCAAGAATCCTGGTTCTCCTACAAATGTTACACAGCATCAGAGTAGAACTTTAGGAGACCCTGCATGCATAAAGGACAAAGTCTTCATTACCCTGGGATTTTATATCACAGCCCACTGGCCTAGAGTCTGAATCTGTCATACCTGATTTAGGATCACTGACTAGTGGGAAGCTGTGGGTGGAGCTTTTATGTGAAGGCGGTCACTAAGGGAGTTTGGAGTATTGCATAAAGGAAGCTATAGTAGGAGAAAATGATAGTAAAGAACATGCAATTTTTGTTTGCTGAAGTATCAGAGAGAAGGGAACAGAGATTCAGAGGAGAACATTTGGCAGATAGAGAGCCTGAGAAAAACAGACATGGAAGCAACTATTTTCCTAGCAAGGCATAGTTCTCCCTCTACCCCAAAGGACAAATCACATGTATAACCTGCTGGTAATGTAACAAATCTCTGAAGGAAATAGGACAACCATGCACAGAGATGTCCTGAGGCCTCAGGGAGCTCAGCCTCCATCTAATAGTGAGGCAAAAGGCATTTAAATAACATTGAACTAAATCTGTTAGGCCTCTTTTCCTTGCCTGGTGCCCCTTTGCTAATTTGTGACACCTCCTTCCCATTCTCAATTATTGCAGGAAGTTCAAGGTCATTGTCTTCTGGAGGAATCCATGACTACCTGTGGTAGTCCCACCAAGAGTCACCTCAAGGGAATCCTAAGGGGTAGTTGTCATTGGACAGAGGTGGGAGAAGGGGAAGAGGAAGCCTGAATGGCTCTACCATTGTTAGATGTACTCTAACTTTTGTTACTCTGACCTTCCTGTTTCAGGCTCCATCCAGATATTTCCCCAGATTTAGATTTGCTGGCTCATCATTTGGGTTTCCTCTATCGCGTAGAACATTGATCTTTTCTAGAGTCCTATCACTAAAGCAAGACTTCTTAAATTTTTTTTTTTTTTTGGTGCATTGGATCCCTTGGCCATCTGGTTAAGCCTCTGGAGCCCTGCTCCAAACGAGGGGAAGAACTCTTTCTAGAAGTTCATGGTAGAAAAATATTACTTACATAGAATTATAATAGCACATGATACCCATCTATAGTAAGAGAAAAATCTCTTTGTGATAGTTCCCAAAGAAAGGAGCAAAACTACTCAAATAATACAATAGATCTGTCACCTTTTTAATTTGGGTATTCTCTCCAGCAATGCAGATCATAACTCATCTGTCCTTACTTATTTGGGTGGCTCTTGCCCATGTCCTTCCATAGGTTTTTGAGAGTCTTGGGTTTCTTCATTTCTTCTGGCATTATGGAAGACAACTTTTAAACTTTGCCTTGGATTGTCTCTGCCTGCTTATCTGTTCCCTAAAACCCAAATCAGCTGTCTTTTAAATGCCCTCCCCCACGTTGCCTGAGGTTCCAACAGTTGGTGAAAATTCCTTTAGGTGAATAAGTGAAGAGTTCTGGGCAGAATAAGGTATACAATTGGTAGGAAGTCATGACTAAGTATTAGGAAAGTGATCTAATGATGCCAGTGTATACTGAGGGAATGGAAATTTTGATTAGAGCTGGGTGGCTTCCTGGGCTTTTTAAAAATCACATTGTTCAGCTCTATAGCTGATCATGGGAGTAGGGAGAGGAAAGAAGCATTTGTTAATCCCAATTTTGGAATACAGGCTATAGATCTACCCTTTGAGTGAAGTGAAAAGACTTGGGACCTGCTGATTTACTGATCCAGAGGGATAAAGGGGGATGTCAATATAATTTCCCATTTCCTTCTGCAGCTCCTTTTACAAATGAAGAAACTGAGATAAACAGGGTTAAGTGACTTGCTCAGTGTCACACAACTAGTAAGTGTCTGAGGCCATATCTGAACTCAGGAAGAGTAATTTTCCCGACTCCAGGCCTCACACTGTATCCATTGCACTGCTTACCCTATTATGGAAGTAGCATCATGCAGTGGATAGAGCACTGACTTTGTAGTTGGGAAGAGCTACCTCAGATAGTTACTGACTGTGTGACTTTAGCTCTCTGAGCCTTAATTTCCTCATCTATAAAATGGGGATAAAAATGAGACCTTCTTCACAGGATTGTAGTCAGGGTCAAGTGAGAGATAATATATGTAAAGCATTCTGTAGTACTTTGCTACGTTTATAGCAACTACACTTAACAGGCTATATAAGTGTTAGCTATTAATTATTTTTATTGGCATGTAGGTTTGCTTATTCATGCTGGATGGTGTATACTGAAGAGTAATAAAAAAGATTGATGGTAACGTTGGGGACATTTGGTACCAACACTCAAAGCTCAAGCTGCATCGGTCCTTGAGTTTGAATTCCTCTGACCTTCTACCCTTCTACCAGCATCTCAAGGATCAGCGGAGGGCTGTTCTGAAAATATTTTGGTTGTCCTTGATGGATTCTCTTTCCTGAGCCTTTGTGTTAGCTCACTTTGTCCACGTGTCTGAGCCTTCAGATTGTCAGCCCCTCTTCACACCACAGTTGCCTACCCATTATTAGTCACAAGGATAGAAGTGGCATCTATGATCATGAGGGACAAAGGTTTCTTCTGTAGAAGGCTGGACCCACACAACAGTATTGAATCTGACAGGACCCCTCTCTTAACCAGCCTATGATTAAAGGTAACAATCTAGAAGAGGGTTTCCACTTCTTTCTTCTTAACTGGGTTGCCAAAGGATAACAAAGAACAAAATGATTCAGCACAGCACGGCCAGGTTCTCATGACTCAAAATTTCAGTATTTAACAATGATTAGTGACCCAATTGAATTTAAGTGGACAAATCCTAATAAGTTCTGTGACTTAACTGTGCATTGAAATAAGAAGACAGATGGTAGGCAATATTTGTCTCTGAACATTATCACAGGTATCAGTGGACAGTAAATGTCCAAGTTTAACCAGAAAGCTCATGAAAGTAATTCACTCCCATTGATACTTATTAGAATTCAGATACCTTGTCTGAATATAGACGTGTCATTTATAAGTGTACTGTCATATTTTCTGCAGATATGTGTATATATGATCACATATAAAACAAGTTGCTTTGAGGCAGTCTCGCCTTGCTTCCTAATAGCACACTCCAAATATTTTACGAACCACATTTTTAGTATTTTATGGCCACATATAGCATTGCTGACACACCACCCCAAATGCCTGTTTAACTCAGCAAGGGAGACTTGAGTATTTGGCATTTGACCAAAAGAATTGCGATTTGGATGCTAGAGAAAACACTGTGCCTTGTACCTAATTCTTATTTTGACACTGAAGTCATCAATAGCTCAGCACACTGTCAGTTCACAATGAAATTTCAAACTAGCAAGGAGTTCAGGAAGCAAAAGTGTGTGTGTGTGTGTGTGTGTGTGTGTGTGTGTGTGTGTGTGCATGCGCGCATGCGTGTGAAGATGTAGGGACCAAAGTGTTGGGTTTAGACTCAAAAGCTCATTCTGCTGTTTAGAGTGGGGAAGGAACTAGTCTCTCCCTTTCTTTTTAAAGATGAGTTTCTTAAGAGTTTTTAGTTGCCTTCAGATGAGCATAATAATAGGTATGCCAGTGACTGACTTTATAGGATTTTTCTGAAGATCTAATGAGATTATATGTATTAAAGCATAAACGTAAGCTTGGGGAAAAATCGGTAGCGGTGGTACTATTTAGCTGATCAGTATTATGCAGCACAGACCGGCAGCTCATTGCTAGCTTATAGTCTTACAGAGCTGCCTGGGGCACTGAGAGGTCCATGGTCACACAGCTAGTATGTCTCCAAGGCAGAATTTGAACCCAGTGTTCCTAACTTCAGGGATAGCCTTTTATCCACCATATCATTCTGCTTTTCTAGACCCAAATCATCAATGGAAAAATGATCATCTAAGGTTTTTCATAAGTTTTTAGTCCTTTTCAGTCGTGTCTGACTCTTCGTGACCCTATTTGTGGTTTTCTTGGCAAAGATACTAGAATGCTTTGACCTTTATCCAGAGCATTTTACAGATAAAAGTCTTTCTGGCATTTTCATACTCCTGTCTGACTTTTCACAGCCCCATTTGAGTTATTTTTTGGTAAAGATACTAGAGTGATTTGTTATTTCCTTCTCCAGCTCATTTTACAGATGAGGAAACTGAGGCAAATAGGGTTAAGTGACTTGCCCAGGGCTGCACAGCTAGTATCTGAGGCTGGATTTGAATTCAGAAAGAGGGGTCTTCCTGATTCTAGATCAAGCACTCTATCCGTTGTGCCACCTAGTAGCCCTCAAGGTTTTACATTGAATTTTCATAAATAATATATTATGTGTTCTTTCCTGCCTATACAATGTATCTTTTTGAAGGCAGGGACTCTTTTTACTGTTGTTTCTGTTTCTCTAATGCCTGTCATATATAATAGGCACTTACTAAATGCTTATTGATTGATTGATTCACTATGCCTTGTTGGTAGGTAACAGTATCGCTTCTTTCAGAAATGGCTTTTTAAAAATGCAGACTGGATCTCGCACCAAGTGGTGCTTTGATGTCTCCCACATGGCTTCCTAGTGTAGAGCAAACAAGACCATATGGTCTCCTTGGCGCCCCTTGGTCAGAGTCGTTAGACCATAGCTGGTGTTCCTTAGCTCTCTCATGCCAGGGCTTTGATTACAGGAAGAGATGACTTGGTCGTAATGTTTCCAACCTGGTTAAAATAAAGACATGAGGGGTCATGTGAACCAATTGCTTTGAGAATGTGCAAGGCAGGCAGGGTTTTGTTTTGTTTTTTTTAATATAATCCCAAGCCTTAAGAATCTTGTTTTATGCTCTGTACAGACAGGGTCAGAAGGGCTGGGAAGTAAATTGAGTGCTTTTAGGTAAATGGATGGCCCAAAATGACTCACTTCCAGGGCATGTTGGGAGGTGCTTTGCTTTGATCTGACAAGCATTTTAGAGTCTACCTACCATGTTCAGGATACTAAGTTGGCTGCTAAAGACTGCAAGAAGGAAAGACACTTATGCAGTTTACATCTGGGGGGTCTCAAGGATACAATATGAGAAGAAATAAGCATCTCTGGGAGCATTAAAGGAAGAAAGTAATAGACTTCATATAGGAGGTGGCCCCTAAGGCAAGCCTTGAATGACATTTGGAATTCTTAGAGGCCAGAGTGAATCAGCCTTTGTCCTCTCCTCTCCTCATTATCTTCTGCACCTCTCACTGGGCCCTCTGACTCCTCGAGGCAGTCATGGGCTCCCGGGGCCTCCATTTGAGGAGGGGGCTGCCCAGCACAAGCATCTCTGGAATTCTCCATCGTGCCTCTGTTCTGTGTACCTTGCTGCCCTCACCTCCCCACCTCCATCTTGTTTTTTGGCTTTTGTGCTGTCTTCCCCCTCCCTGAGGACAAGGGACTGTCTTTTTTTTAAAAAAATTGTATTTGTATCCTCACCACTTAGCCCAGTCCCTGGCACATAGTAGGTACTTAATAAATGCTTGTTGACCAGCTAACTACTGACTGACTGGTTATGCTATAGAGCACATTCTGAATTTTTTTTAATGGTGTTTCCTCCCTGCTGCATAGGACAAGAAATCTCGTGGGATTTTTGTGTTTGGCTTGTTCAGAACTACTTCACAATGAGTTTTAAAAGAGAAGAAGAAGAGGCAAAGAAAATCTACATTTATTTGTGGCTAGGAGTTGTGAAGACGGAAGGAGACAATATTTGGAAAGCTCTTTGCAGAGCTTAAAGTACTGTTTAAGGGCCAGATATTATTACAGAGGAGTCACTTTCTATGTCTATATTACAAGTTACAGCTGAGCTAACAGCACTTTAAGCTTTACAAAGAGCATTGGAAATATTGTGTCTGTGAGATAGGTGCTATAATTATGCCCCCTTTTCAGATTCAGAAACTGAAAGGCTGAATGACTTGCCCAGAGTCATGCAGCTAATGGAAGTCCGAGGCCAAATTTGAACTCAGAGCTTTGTGACTCCAGGCCCAGGAAGTGCTTTATCTACTGTATCACATACCTGTCTCTATTTGGTCTCTGTGTGAAAGCTTATGAGTTTGATAGGAACATAAATTTAGAATTGAGAGAGTTCCCTAGTGATCCTTTAATCTAGTCTGCTTATTTTGTGAATAATGAAATTGTACTAGATAAGTGAAATGACTTTCCCAACCTCACACAAGTAAATAAGTAACAGAGCCTAGTACTTTATTCATTTCATGATGATAATTGACATGGGCTGTTGTCAAGCAAGGGGTCGCTAGGCATCTCAGTGGATAGATGACTGGGTCTGGAGTCAGGAAAACTTGAGCTCAAATCTAGCCTCAGATACTTACTAGCTGTGTGACTTTGCACAAGTCACTTAACCCTATTTCCTCAGTTTCCTCATCTGACAAATGAGCTGGAGAAGGAAATGGCAAACCACTTCAATATCTTTGCCAAGAAAACCCCCAAAATGGGGTCATGAAGACTTAGACATGATTGAAACAGCTAACAGTTTGTACAGTAGACAGTAGCCTGGAGTCAGGAAGATCTGAGTTCAAATTAGGCCTCAGACACTTACTAGCTATATGTCCTAGACAAGTAATTTGAACACTTTTTGCTTCAGGTCCTCTTCTATAAAATGCGGACACACTTGAGAAAGAAATAGAAAACTCCTCCGGTAACTTTGCCAAGAAAACTGTATGGACAATGTCCATGGGGTCACATAGAGTTGGACACAACTGGAGTACTGAACAACAAAGCCAGTCATAGAATAAGCAAGCATTTATAAAGTGCCTACTATGTGCCAGGCACTATGCTAGGCACCTGGTATACAAAGACAGTGGAGGTGGCAACATGCCCACATATAGGAACATACAGAGCAGATTCATTCAAAGAACGTTTATTAAAAGTCTACTAGACCCTGTGGTGGCCCTGTGTGTGCAAAAATTTATAGGACACAGGAGGTTGCAATTTAATAGTGGAAAAGACATGTACACAAATTACTAGGATACAAGGGAGAGAGAGAAATGGAGGCCAAATGCTGGGAGAAATTTGAGAAGGAGAGATAGTTTTTACTTTGATTAGGAGAGGGCCTAAGGAAGGCTTCTATGGAGGAGATGGCACCTAAATTAAAGTATTAGCAGGTGAATTGTATGGAAAAAGATGAAATTCTGGGCATGAGGACACCTTTGGAATGCAACGTACCAAAAGTCACTATTGGAAGTGGTGGGGGTGCTGTGGTGCAGGCTGGTGTAGTCCTAGGCTGAGAGCTGAAAATTTGGGGTTCTATCTTGGGTTCTGTCATCCACTAACGATATCAAATAGGCTATCAAGCCTCCCTGGGCCTCAATTTCCTTATCTGCAATATGAAGGTACTGGAATAAAGAATCCCTAAAGTCTCCTCCAGCTCCACTGTTCTGTGATTCTATGTAAATGCAAGGGAAGAAAGATAGCAAATCTCTCTTTAGCAGTATTCACCACACCATCCCATTCTTCTTTTACCTCGCTCTACTCATGCTTAGATGTCAGTGGGCTGACCCTCTCATTGATAGGTAGTGGCTGGTTGCATGGCGATACCTCAGAAGAGTTTGTAGAATTTTTATGCTGGAAGATCTTCATTAGAAATTATTCAAGTGAAATAAGCCCCTCCTACCCTCTCCTTTAATTTTTTTTTTAACAAATGAGGAAACTGAGGTCCCAATGATTTGCCCATTTTCTTTCTCCTCTCTTCATGGCCACTACCAGCTACTGTGATTATAAATGCTGGATTCAATTGTATCTATAGTCTGTTTCTTTGAATTTGTTCTCACTACACTTGAACTCTGTGTCTACCATCGCCTGGGGTGCTGATTGTATATAAGCTGCTGGAAGCTGGGGACATGCAATTTTATTTCACTTAATGCCAGGAGAGAGAAAGTTAAGAACAGTAACTAAAACAAATGTGATTTTTTATTGGCAGATATTTCTTTCGCCTTTGACTAACCTATTTCCTTTTTCTTGGTATGAAGTTTATTTTGTTGTTTTCCATTCTCTGAACCTGTCTCTGTGTTCTCTGCTTAAAACTGATGGTGGTAGTGAGGGGGATCCATCAATATTGGACTTAGGAAAGAGTGAAAGGCAGATGTAATAAGCCACTGAAAGAATGCCTGAAGAATTTTCCAGCCAAGAAAATATTTCTTTATTAAAAATAAAATTAGAGCAGTGATATCTGGGTCTTGTTTTTAGTCTGAAATCTAACCTTTCTTCCCCAAACCCCACCCCAGTCCAAAATGCCAGTATGGTTGTAATTTAGTGACATACAGAAAAGTAACAAAACCTCAACATTGGGAGTGTGCAGAGGAGTCAAATGAGTGTGATACTGAGGATGAACAGTTGCTTTAAAAAATAAAAGACAGGAAATAAGACAGTAAGATGTGGCAGTGTAGCCTGTAGAAAAGAGAAAGAAATATTCCTTTCCTGGTAGTTATAACTGAAGCACAGGAGTCTGGAGCTAAAAGTCATAACTAGGTGTAGAGAACTCCCAATAATACAAGTTAAAAAGGTGGAGGGGGAGAGGCAGGGGTGAACTATATAGTCTGTGTAAACGAAGGACCCAACTAATGAAAAACTATCTTCTGCATATGAATAGCAAAACTCTCCATTAGATCTTTAGAAGAATTGCTAAAGATTTAGTTACTTAAATTCCATTTAGTTTTCTTCCTCTCCTCTCCCCTCCCCTCCCCTCTCCTCTCCTGTGGTACTCTACCCAGGGGAAGGTACAACTTCATGGCCAAAAGCTGCCTTTTTCCCTTTGGGTTTACTGGCTACATTTCTTGCTCAAAGAACAAGCCTTAAGCCCAGTTCACTCTGGAGCTCATAGACTGGCCATACCTGTAACGCCAATGCAATATCCATAACAACTGCTACAGATATGCATGCTTATTTCCAGGGTAAAATCACAAAATATAAACTCTCTTCCTCAGAGATGAAGCCAAGACATTTATTCAAACATCAGAAAGCCAAATCCATCATAGTAACAAAGAAATCTACATTTTATCAATGCAGGGAGCATGGCCATCCCCAAGCCTTCCCTCTATCAGGTCTCTGCACAAACAAGCTCCCTTAGGCAAAATCACTCATTTCTCACTCACACCAGCTGCTGTGCTCTGCCTCCTCTCTCTCTCAGCTCCATCTCACTCTCTTCTTCCTCCTTCCTGCTCCTCCCACTGTAGGATCCATTTGACTCAGGCTATAGACTGGACCAGAGCTCAAAGCAGCTCATGTGGGCCTATTAAGGGGCAGGAAGGATCTTCAAATTCCCTTACCATTGCAGCACCATATGCCTAGAGTGCACTTACTACTCATGTCTACCACTTAGAATTACCTTCCT
The DNA here is from genome assembly GCF_028372415.1 of Notamacropus eugenii. Lineage (NCBI taxonomy): Eukaryota > Metazoa > Chordata > Mammalia > Diprotodontia > Macropodidae > Notamacropus > Notamacropus eugenii. The sequence continues at coordinate 413,175,001 of NC_092873.1, forward strand.
TCAAAGTTCAGCTCATTTCCTACACAAGAGGCTCTTAGCTACTAGCATTCCTCCTCTCCTTCTTAGTATCCAAGAGAATGGAAGTGCCTTGAGGGCAGAGACTGTTTCATTTTTGTCTTTGAGTCCCCAGTGTCTAGCATAATGCCTGGCACCTTGCAGGTACTTAATGAACATTTGTAGATTGATTGGAAAAAAGTAAACATTACTGTGGCAAGAAATGAGAAGGGAAAAGAGGAAAGGGGAGGAATTGGAAGAGAGAAACAAAGGTGGGACCATTTACTCTAGAATCACCAAGAGTTACAATTCATGTAGCACAGAATGGAATGTGCTTTGGGGTAGGATATTGTTGCTTGATAGACTATTTGACAAGGTCTTTTCAAAGTCTGGTGAGCCATACTGTACTAATACATCATGCAACTCCAGACCCACAATATTTGAATGTTCTTCTAGAGCAGTGGCAGTGTCCACTCACTTACAGAGTGTGTGTGGTAATGTCCAGTCATTTACAGATCCTCCATGGAGTCTTAGATTATCATTTTTAGAAGTTTCCTCAGCACTTCAAATGTTAGAATCGTCAGCAAATGGCAACATAAGATCCCTGACAAGAGCTTGAAGAGCAGATGGCTTTACGAATGTAATAAAGGTGTGATACCTTTCCTGGTCTCTCCCTCCTGTACCCATGGTGGCAAATAGAGGTGGTTCCCCAAAGGAACCCATGGTGCTGTAAGTCACTTATGGAGGAGCTATATAGCTACTATTCACAGCTCTAGCCCTTGAGCCCCCATCATTGCACTTCCATTTTAAATAAATCAACCAAGAAAATACCGTTAATTTTTAATCATGAAACATTTAGATGATAACAGTTGTATCGCACTTATTATATACCATTTTACAATTATTATCTCATTTGCTTTTCACAACAGCCTGTAAAACTGAATAATATTCTCCCATCAATGAAACTTATAAAATGCTATCAGGGAAGCACATGAGTAGGAAAACCCATGCGTCAAACTAATGGACAATTAGGTTTCATTTCCTTGATTTTCTTAAGGAATAGCATGTACCACACATTACCTCTTGGGTGAGGCCTGTCAGCCAGACAATCAACAAGCATTTATTAAATGCTTTAGTGTGTGTTAGAGGCTGTGCTAATCATTAGGGACACCCAGAAAGTAAAAATTCTACTTTCTTTGCTCTCTTGCTGTGGATAGCTGATTCTATGCTAGTTTCTTCTCTTGGGGCACTGAAGTAGCAAAGACTCAAATCCTAGGCTCTACAATGCTATTCAGGTTAGTTTCCTTGACCAAACACTGAGGCAGTGTTAACTCTCTCAGAAAAAAACTGTTCCCCTAAGTCCAGAATACATTGAACTATTCAGGTTTGGCCACCTAGTCCCTTCTCAAGCCATAGGTGTCATTTAAAAACAAGGAAGACAAACCTCTGAGAGCTTTCCATTTTTAAAGTTGTCATAACATTAAAGGACAAGGCAGTCTAGCCTTTCCATTCCCCAGTCAACTCTTTAAATGACAGAGGATTCTGCTTTCCTTAAATTAGTTCTTTTAAACAGGAGGGTTTTCCTCCAATCAGAGCAGCTCCCATCAGCTGTTGCAAAGCCTACTTTCCTACATTCAACTGAACTTAGCTTGAATCAACTGCTCTTCTGATCTCCCTTCTCTGCTCTGCTTTAAATCACAGTATTTCTATACTTGGCTCTTGTACTTTGGTTACAGGCTGACCCCTGCCTCGAGGCAAGGTCTCCTTGTGTGAAGAGATTCCCTTCTTCCTTAAAGTGAGAACAAAATTCTTTTTTTTCTCAGTCAAATTCATCACAAATAGGCAATGTACAATTTCCCCATAGTTACCAAAAGGGTTTAGTTAACAGAGTTTCTCAACTATCATCCTCAAAGTCTTCACAACAGTCATATGTAAATGAGCTGCTGGGAAACCAAACACTTTGGCCATCTTTACCACCAGCGAGTCCTTTTTCTCTGAGTGGCTGCTTTCTCTCAGGTTCTCTTACAACTATGTTTCTGCCCAACTGTGAAAGGCAGTTTTCTCAGAGGTTTCTCATAAAATGTCTCTCCCCTTCCCTCTCAATAACTAAAAGTATCTAAATAAGCAAAGTTACTGCTTTATACTAGCAGAGTAGCAATTCTCACTTTAACACATGAATGGTGTCTGGATGACAGCATATAGGAATAAGTGACCCCCCACTCATCAGGTAAAGTAAATGGTCATGAAGCCATGGCAGGGGGTGGGAAAAGGGGCAGGGATTTAGGTTATCTGTTGCGTCATCCAGAATTTAGGTATGAAGTGCAGTGATTTTCTCATTAACCAGCTGCTGATACTTCTTTTATCCACCTTCCCAATAGCTAAAAGTACAAACAGTGTAGCTGCCCAAGTGTCGATTAAATAGTTCAACCTCATGGCATAAGGAATTATTTTGATTTGACCTAGACCTTTGATACAGGTCAAGGGAAATCCATTACGTCCTCCGCTACTATGATCCTTGATGCTACTGTGAGAGATGGACTACTCCTTGGGTAGATCATAAATCTGATCCAGGATGATAACTCTTAAGGTGGAGAAACTAAGCTGGAACAAACACCCTAAAGACCCAATGAAGTGTAATTTCAAATTGATGAGGCCTGGCTGTAAAACAGCAAGAGAAAACAATGGCAAACAGACTGACTGATATGTAGCCATTCAGAGACAGGTGGTGCATTTTGAACAGACTGAGCTTGACGGATAACGTGTACTAAGGAATGAGTTTGGTTATGAATAATGAATTAGACTTTCTTAGAACTCAAATGGTGGCGATAGATGCAAACCTTGTAGGTGTGTTTAGCATGTCAAGGACCTCTGGTAACACCTCAGTTATCCCAGTCACACCTGAGCCTGTGGATAACAAACCATGTTGAGAGCAAGCATTGGTGATTACATTAGAAGCAGCTAAGTGATTAGAGTGCTGAGTGTGGAGTCCTGAAGACATGAGGTCAGATCTAGCCTAAGATGTTTACTGAGCTAGTCACTTAACCTCTGTCTCAGTTTCCTCAACTATAAAATGGGGATAATAACATCTACCTTACAGCATAGTTGTGAGGATCAAATGAGATAATAATTGTATAGCACTTAGCAAAGTGCCTGGCATGTATTAAGTATTATAGAAATGTTAACTGTTATTATTATTATCATCTGTGAGGGTAGACACTTAAAGGCACTGATGAAGATCATGAGACTCTCTGAACCCAGATATTCAAGAGTAGGTTGTTGTTGTGTTTGTCCTTCATTCTCGAAGAGGACCATGACATCAAGGTGATGACACGACTTGCAGGTGACTTTGATTTGAGTGAGGGAGGGCTATGCAAGGTCAGCAGCCACATTTTCTCCTCCAGAGCCATCTGGATCCAGTGACCAGATATTCATCAGGATGACTGAAGATGACCCAGGATGCAGTGGGAGATCCTGGCCCTTTTAGGCTAAGGTCTTATCAGATTCTCACTTTGAGTGATATATACCATTCAATAAATAGGCCTCTTTAAGTAGTTACTCAAGGGATGGTCCCTTTTAATAAAAAATAAAACAATCAGACTAGGTGTTCAAAATTCAAGGTTTTCCTCTAAGGTCCAGGATTGGAACCACCTTCTATGTGAGGTCTATCCTCATTCTTCCTCTCCACTCCCAGGGGCAAATGCTTACTCCACCATCCTCAAATTTTCTGGGAGCACTTTGTCTGGATCTCTCCCTTGCTATACTCACATCCTCTTTTGTAGAATACTTATTGGCATAAATATCTGTTCCTGGTAAACAGACTTCTGGAGGGCAGAGATTGTTTGGATTTTCATTTGTTTATCCTCGACTCCTAGCATGATGCCTTGTACATCAGATGCTTACTAATTTGGATGGCCAGTAAAGAAGGCTCTTCTAACCCTACTGAGATTGTCATGTTTAGAATAGTGTGATAAAGAACTATGGACCACCCAAACAAAAACTTCAGAGAGAGTTTATTTATTCATTACAAATTAAGTATATCTTCTCCCTTCCTCCCTAGCATTGCAGGGAGAAATATTTACCTTCTTGTTGCTTATCCTTTGTTCTAAAAGAGGATCCGTGACGTCACAAGGGTGATGTCTTGACTTGTGAGTGAATTGGCTTTCAGTGAAACAGAGCTGTACAAGGTTATCAGCTTCTCTTTCTCCTCCTCTGGAGGAAGATAGAGAAGGCAGCCTCTTTAGGGGATGTTGTCTTCTTACTCTGAAAGTAGTTTGTCCGGAGGCCCATGAGGAATTACCTCCCCTCAACAAACTTACCACCTCATATTCAGCATGAGGTATTTTCAGCAGTTTTGAAGTGCTTAGCTGAAGTGCTTATAGTATGTAAAAACTTCTTAAAGAATGCTGCCCCTCTTATCATTACCCCCTGTCCACTCTTGGCTTATCACCATCCCTTGACTGGCATATGCTGATCTGTCATTCTGAGCTATTTCTGCCAATTTGCATTGTTGGGTTGGGTCCCAGAGTGCATCTGATACTCTCAGGTTCCAGGTGGGATAGTCTGTGGGTCTTGACTTCCTCATTCACAAGCCTCCATCAGTGAGCTTACCATATATAGCAAGTAGATACAGGTAGCTCAAAGCACTGACATTTACTATAATGACACGGGAAAAACACTGCTGTAGTTACAAACCATTCACTCTATAAACCTGGGGCACACTCTCCCACAAATACAGCATGTGTAGCCATGGCCAATCTGTTTTTGGCTAATGGCCAGACTCTTTGTTAAAGGATGACAAGGTCTTAACACTTCTTTGTATTTTAAAATATTCATGTCATTTATCACTATTATTTGCTCTTAGCTTAACTGGGGGAGTATGCAGTAGGCTCAAGTCCCTTCCTGCATATACATATCCACACAAAGATAATATGAGAGAAGATCTGAGTTTGAGTCCTGCCTCTAATACACTGGCCCTTTCAACCTGGGAAAGAAGCTTAGTTACCTCACTGCCTCAGGCAATCTTCCAAGGCCACAGGTTAAAGTGGAGACTTGTGATTTCATTGGTGGAGAGAACTTACAGATGAAGAAATTCACCATTTTTTTAGTACCATTTTTAGTCTTACACTAGGACCTTCCCAAAGAGCTTTTGTTTATGTGAGTTATTGTTATGAGGGTTAGATCTATCAGTATTTATTAGAACTTAGAACTTAGAATCCTATGGTATTATTATGAAAATATTTATAATCTTGTTGACTCCCTGAGAAGACCTCAGGGATCACCATTTGGAGAACTTTCTTATGCCAACAGACACTTGCTTTGCTACTCATTACACTCCCCTACCCTATAGCCCCCACCTCATATCCAACTCATATTCTCACATAAAATCTGAGAGTTGTTAGGGATCCCAGTGACAACCTATTAACCAAAAGACTCCCCTCCGTAAAATACATTGTAAGTGGTCACACAACCTGTGTTTTAACACAGACACATACAGAGATGCACACACATACATATACACACATCTATATAATATCCATTTGCATATAAACATTCATGTGTATTTCTACCTATACACACATATCTTGCCATATATGCATATATATTATATATTAGTATATATTTATGTCTATCTACATATCTTACCACATGTATGTATATATTTACCTCTATATACACACATATCTTACCATATACATGCATATAGTATATTTATATAGAAATGCTTATAAATTTATATCTATATACATGCCTTTTATCACACATGTATAATATTATATATTTGTATATAAGTATATTTATATCTATATATGTTTTATTATATACATTTTATATGAGAGGAAGTATGACAAAGTACATAGAGAACTGCCTCAGAACCAGGAGACCTGGGTTGAAAGTCCTACTGGCTGTGTGACCTTGGGCAAGTCACTTACCCTCTGACTACCTCAGTATTCTTATCTGTAAAATGGGAATAATAACAGCATGTACCTCCTAAGAGGATAAAATGAGATATTTGTGGACAGCTTTGTAAACCTTAAAGTCATACAGAAATGCTAGCTATCATCCTCCTCCTCTTCCTCCTCCTCCTCATCATCATCAACATCGTCAGCCTTTGTTAAGTTGTTTCCCTAGACATGTCTTATCCTCTTGTCAGCCTACAGACTCTCAAACTGACCACGGTAGTTCATAGGCAGCTAAGTCACACAATGAATAGAGTGCCGGGCTAGAATCATGAAGAACTGAGGCTCTTCCAGCCTGAGACACTTTCTAGCAGTGTGACCATTGGCAAGTTCCTTAACCTCTGTTTGTCTCAGTTTCTCCAGATGTAAAATGGGGACAATAGCATGTAGTAGGTACTTAATGTTTATTCTATTTTATCCCTACACATGCACATATGTATTTTAGTGAATTAACAGAATCTTTGAGAAGGTAGCTCTGTGGACCAGCCCCAGAACAGCCCCTGGAAACATCATGGGGTAGTGGAAAGAGCCCTAGACCCACTCCCAGCACAGATCTGAACTGACATTTCACCTAGTAGGAGGCCCTGACTGGCTTTGAAAGCATGGATAAATTCCTTCATGTTTCTGATCCTCAATTTCCTCACCTGTAAAATGGGCATAATCTTGTCTACACTAGTTATTTCAAATGCTTGTTGTAAAGATCAAATGAGATACTGCTGGGGATGGAAGCTCAATTCCATGTGGACAGTCTCGGGCGGGTAAAGGTGGGAACTTCTAAATCTTAGAGTTCTCACAAGACCCCCCAGGAAACGACTGGGAATCCATCCCCAGCAAGATACTATATTTAAAGCACTTTGTAAACCTCAAAAAGCATTATAGAAATGTCAGCTGTTATTCGTTGTTCTTATTATCAGTTTACAAGTTGGTTTTATGTGCCACTTAGATGATGGTGGATCTTTGTCACCAGGCAGCCATGGCTATGATTGTATTAATCAGCTAGAGACAAGACCTCACCATGAAAAAGGAAAACTCTTTTCTCTCTTTATTTTTGTTCTCTGTTGGTGAATGGGTGAAATCATATGATGAGTTAAACCTGATTTACAAGAAACTGTGCACATTGGTATGCGTTTGGCATGAATTATGAATGGTACTTCCTGGGAACTCTGCAGATCTACTATAATTTTTAAAATAAATTTCTCCCTGTCATTTACAATACATTTCTGTTAGACTCATGGCTTTCCTGGGCTTCATCACTCTTACAGCCAAATTAAATCAAATACCGGTATGATTGGGGATTTGTTTGTTTGTTTAAAAAAGTATGATGATTTCAGCAGAGTGGGAGGTTTTCCAGCTCTTTTGGGGGAATAGGACAGAAGACAAGTCCCATATAATATGGAAAATTCTGCTTTTTATAGCAGCCTTGTCACCATCTTTCATGGATGACCTGGGCTTCAGACTGTAGCTTCCGTATGCCTCAGTTTTCCCTTCTGCTAAAGGAAGATGGAGAATTAGTTTACCTGAGTATGCTGTGGAAGTAGGAGGCCCATAGACACAAAGTGAATATGTCACAGTGGTAGTGAAAGGGTTTGGGACTGTGGTGAAAAGAAAAGAACTATTTGTCACAAACTGCCAGTGTCATCCGAAAAGACATGGATTGTGGCTCTGCAGCTCCCATTTTTATTGTTTCCTCACTAATCGTTGACATGGAAGGACTAGATTCACTCCCCAGATGCCCAAAATGTGGATTCTTTGGCATCATATCCAACTAAAGAAAGTATACATGTGATTGTTAAAATATTTCCTTTGTAGTAGAGTTAGATGGCCTTGTTTTATGTGAAATATGGGAGGCAAAAGGGAATGCCTCCCTTCTCCTACCAGTTTGGAGCTCAAAATGTTCTCATCCATTTTCTATGCATATAACAGGGATGTGGCCCAATGAATGCCCAGTTCTCAGGATGTTCAGTGATCCTGGTTTGTGATGACACGAAAGGGAGTATGCAGGTATTCTGTGGCTGGTCCATGGTTTTTTTGTGTGGGGTTTTTTTTGGGGGGGGCATGTTTTGATTGGTTGCCAAAATAGTACTGAGAACTTACAAAAAGTATTAACTGGCCAGATCAGTCTCTCTGTCTTTGTTGTTGACTGAGGCGATCACTGCTGCAATAAGCCCCCAGGCAGAGAGCGATGGCTTGGGAGCTGGGATGAGGATAGACTGGCTGCTGATTCTACACCCTTCCTCCCCAGCCCATCTCGTGGAATTACATAAGATCTGTGAGTCTTTGTCCTAACTCCCATTTGTTTGTGAGTCAGGTCCCCCCCATAGGGTAGCTATCTCCTCATTAGTATATTGGGGGGGGTGAGAGAACCACTGAGAGAGAGCAAGTATATTCTAATACTGTTATCTTTAGCCCCTCTGCACACTCCAATGTGTTTTCCCCAATATTAATTGCCAGTTATAGTTAGTATTTCTCCTGTGTCGGGAGTAGGACCCCACTTTCAATTTAACCAGCTAACTTCAATTAGCTTTTACAAAGGGATATTTATTGAGAAGACATAGCAAGAAAAAAAGTACAAAAACATTTTCTCTGACATTGGATGGACATTCCTCTCATTATTTCCTTCCTTCCATGGGGAGAGTGGACTCAAACTTAAAATGGTAGCTACAAATTCACCAGGTTCACTTCAAAATTTGTCCTGGCCAATGGATCAGTCACTCCTTGGCTATAGGACTTGACATCTCAGTTACTTGGTCAAGTTGATTACTTCTCAGTGCTCCACAGGGACATTTGGTTTTGCTGCAAGTGAACTCTTGTATGGACTCCAGTTCTTGGATCTTTAGCAGCTTGAAACTTATAAAGTCATATCTGTCTTTAGTATTCCTCCACCTAAGAGAAGGAAAGAATAAGTACAAGACACAGAAAAACAGCTGTCCTAGGCTTCTGGCCATATATTGGTCAGGGTTGGCAGGGAGTGGGGTGGGAAGAGTCAGACGTTTGCCCCCCCTCTTCTGTGTGTGTGTGTGTGTGTGTGTGTGTGTATACACACATATCTGTCTGTCTTTTACTATCTCTGTCTACCTCTCTATGTGTCTCTCTCTTCATCACTATCCATCTCTGACTCTCTTTGTTTCTGTCTCTCTCTTCTCTTTGTCTGACTTTCTTTGTCTCTAACTGTCTCTCCTCTCTCTGATTCTGACTGTCTCTGTGTAACTTTCTCTCTGTGTGTCTGTCTCTCACTTTGTTTCTATCTATCTGACTCTGTCTTTCTGTCTCTGTTTCTTTTTATCTCTCTCCATCTGTCTCTCTCTGGAGCCTTACTTGCCTTCATCAGCATGATGGATGGGGGGCGGGGGAAGAGGAGAGAGAGACAGAGACAGAGACAGAGTCATAGACACAGAGACAGACAGAGACAGAGTGACAGACAGAGAGACACCATGTAGTAACCAACCAGAATCAGCACCAGAATAGCTGCATATGTTCTGGATAGGAGAGATTGGGTCCTCCCCTCCACATCAGCATGGACTTTCAGGAGTATGGTCATCAAACATCTATGGAGGGTAGGTACTACATCAGGCAGAAGTAGGCATCCACTGACCACACGTTCATTATACCTAAATAGCTAAAAATTCATCATGAGATCACCGTTTTAGACCTTGAAGGCCAGGTAGTTCAACCCCATTGCTTTACAGATGAGGAAATGTATCCAGGAGGGTTAAGTGACTTTCCCAGGGTCACCAAGTTAGTAAGTGATTGAGGGGAGATTTAAACCCGTGTCCTCTGGCTTCTTCCCCTGCTCTGGAGAGCTTCTGAGTGCATCCTTTTAAGCAAAGAAACTTTTGAAATGTTCACTTTTTAGATGGAAATCTTTCTAAAATGTGTTATGCACTTCCTTGCCGTCTTAAACAGGGGACACTTAATATGATTTAACATCTTTGAAAAAAATTTAATGTCATCATTTTGAACATCCATCATTGTACCATGTTGTAATGCAGTTTTGCTTTCAGAAGTTACTGAAGTGTGTAAGACTGTTTTCCCATATACTAAATGGTCCCCAGAGGGCCTGCTTCTATTTGCTTTCCTGTCTTTTTCTTTGTTGTTGTTGAGTTGTGGCCAATTCTGTGTGACACCATGAACCATACTGTCTATGGGGTTTTCCTGGCAAAGGTATTGGAGTGATTTGCCACTTCTTTCTAAAGCAAACAAGTTAAATGACTAGCCCAGGGTCACACAGCTAGTGAGGGTCTGAGGCTGGATTTGAACTCAGGCCTTCCTGACTCCAGGCTCAGTGCTCTATCCACTGAGCCAACCATAAATAGATAGCACTTATATAGCACTTACTATGTGCTAGGCACTTAGATCAGCGCTTTTACAAATATTATCTTATTTGTTCCTCACAGTAACTCTGGACAGTAGGCATTATTATTCCTTTTTTACAGTTGAGGAAACTGAGGCCTACGGAGGTTAAGTGATTTATCCAAGGTCACACTGCTAGTATCTGAGGCTAGATTTGAACTCAGATCTTCCCGATTTCAGGCCCACCTAGTTGTCTTTTTCTGCTGTCAACAATCAGCTAGCAGTTACAAAGCACTATCTGCTGAGCCACGAGAAGACATAAACAACAGTGAAGCAGGTCTTGCCCTCAGCTGTAATTTTTCAGTCATTGTGCCTGCCTCTAGCATACCTTCTTCCCATTCGTTTGTTGTTTTTGATCTGCTCTGCACTAGGAACCAAATAATCAAGCTTGAAGGTTCAAGTTAATGATTTCATCTAAGTAGGACTGAACAAAAGCCATTTTGAAGGAGTTCCTAAGAGCTGATTGTTAATTTTGTGTATGTGTGTGAGAGTGTTTACCACCTTAGAAATTGGCCAAGTATTGCAAATCAGGGCTTAATTTATTGTTTTGTTGATTGTCTAGACTTAAATCTGGATGGAAAAAAATGTTAATAATATAGATGAAACTTAAAAAATTATTTTCTTCCACTGGAGAGCCGATAAATGTTTATCAGCACATCTCTATCTGGAGGTTCCACTGTCATGGGCATTTATAGTAATGCACAAAGCACAATTAGTATCTTTATGATGATACTTATCATAGGAAGAAAGAAGCAAGCAGGTAGATACCCTTCATAGGGATACCCCATTGTTGGGTTTATCAACCTTGCCTTCCTCCTCTTGCAGCGTGGTTAGTGTTGTATTTCTTCCATGGAAAAAGAAAAGGCATAATAGAATTAGAAATAAGCCTAGAAAGCTGCAACTAAATGTCAAGATCAAAGGGCATATTGGGGAGAAGTGGAGGCTGAGATGATGGTTAAACCCTTTGAAATGTGAGCAGCGTCAGTCAGTCTAGCATAAATCTTGCCCAGTGTGGTCTACTTAAAGCTGTATTCAGGTTCAGGGTTCCTTGCATTAACATCTGTTTCAATCCACCTGAGCCCCCATTCATTATCCACTTTTACAGTACTAAGACAAATTACACATTAAACAAAAGGCTTTTAATTAAACCAAGCAGCAAGATAAGCAGTAATGAAAGGCAGCCCTGCTCCTTCCCCATCATATTCACAGGATTCTAAGAAGTGGAAGTCAGTCAGTCAACAGTTATTTATTAAGGCTTACTATATGTCTGGCACTGTGCTAATCTGGAAATACAAATACAAGTATAAAAGGAAAGATCGCCTCTGTCCTCAAGAACCTTACATTCTAATGTAATGTTTGAATGTAAAACATATGCTTGCCAAAAAGACTATTTTGTGGAGAACTCACACAGGGCAGGTGATCACATGGTGGTCAGAAGAAGCGATACAAGGACATTCCCAAGGTCTCTCTCAAGAACTTTAGAATCGAGTGTGTGACATGGGAGACACTGGCACAGGACTGCTCAGCATGGTGTGCCCAAATCAGAGAAGCTGCTATGCTCAATGAGCAAGCAGAATTGAAACAGCTCAAAAGATGTGTAAATTTAGAGTATCCACCCTAAATGTTCACATGGACTATCTGTGCCCAAACTGTGGTAGAACATTCCGAACTCATGTTAGTCTGATCAGTCACAGTTGGACACATTGTAACTTGACTTTATCATGGTGATGTCATTTTGGTCCTCTTTGAGAACGGACAACCCCCTAATGGGGGACTAAGATAATATATAAAAGGAAGCTGAAAATGGGAGGGAAGGAGGTGGCACAAAGGTACCCAGATCATGGGGATGTGGTAGAGGAAGTCTGGCAAGCAGCTTGGAGGAGATGTGGCTTACTGGACACCTCCCCTACATGGAGGTTCTGGAAAGAGCCCTCCAATCAGAGACGTGCCAAAGGGGCACAGGGTAATTTTGGTGCATGAGTTCTGAGGCTGGGGAAGAAAGAGAGCCTTCTAGACAAAAGGGACTCCCTGTGCCAAGGCACTGCCATCCATGGGGAATGGCAAGCAGGCCAATTTGGCTGAATGAGAGAGTCCCCCAGGAAGAGTAATCTAATGAAAGTTTGGAAAGCTAGGTTGGAACCAGATAATGAAAGGCTTTAGTACCAAATAAAGTCATTTTTATTTTCTCTTGGAGGCAATAGAAAGCCTCTAGAACTTGAGCTAGGGGGTGACAGAGTCACTGTGCTTTAGGGATAGCACTTGGGGAGCTGTATGGAGAATAAATTGAAGAGGAGGGATTTGTTTCTACAGTCCAGGTAAGAAATAATGAGGTCCTTCATCAGGGAGTATGGAGGTAAGTCTAGAGAAAGGGGCAGATCATAGGGATGGAGATATAGTGAAGGTCCACTTCCATAAGACTTGGCAATGGAATGCACCAAGCTGTTGGATGTTTTTGTTTGTTGGTAGGAAGCACAAACTGATTCAAATAGGGTTTAAATATATGGAACAAATGGCAGAACTCTAAATGCGTAGCAAGAAAAGCTGGGTCAAGGTTGGCTTCTGGCAGAACCTTCTAGCAGGATATGTCACTTGGGGCAGCTCTTGTCAACATGATACTAGGTTAGCACAACTCTCTTGACCTGACCCTGTGACAATGCCTTTGTTCTTATTATAGCAGAATTTATGCTTCTGGAATTAAAAGCAACTTCCTTCTAAGTGCAGACCAGTACTCCCTGAGGCAGAGTCTTTGTGACCAATGTAGTGTCTTTCATAGCCCAATTTGCAGGGCCCAGCGACTAGAAAGTTGTTTTTGAAAGCTTTCCTACTTGAAAGATGTTTAGTAAGCTCCCTAGCACATCTCTTGCTTTCTTGCCCCTGTGCCTTTGAAGGGAAATGTTTATCTTTAGCAGGGAAATATAACTAAATTGGGACACCCACATTCTCTTGACTTAGGGCCTCAATGTAGGGCCTCAGTGCAACACCATAGGTAACCAGATTGCCTTCCCAGGCCACTGGCAGTATCTGAAGAGGGAGCTTTTGCCAAGGTGGGAGAGAGCAGTTAGATTTGTGCTGAAACCCTTGGGGTCTGACCAAGAGGGAGTCCCCAAACTATCAAGAAATTGTTCAGAGCTGAATGATGAGCACACCTCAGGTCCCGGCTGGTCTGATGTAAGTGGTGTTATTAGCCTGGGTTTTTTTTTTATCACAGCTTCCCTGAATCTCTTAATCATGATTCCCTAGGAACAGCCCAGAATTTCCTCCCCAGAGGAAGGGTTTAAAAACAGAATAGAAAGAACGTGAGTCATTATTTTCTTTTTCAAAGGTGTGATGGTGATGGTGGTGGTGGTGATGGTGGTGATGGGGAAGGAGTTAAAAGGCCTTTTACCTAGTTTTACATATACTTTGGGAAGCTATTCTGATTCTCCTGTTGTCCTATAATTCTCCTATCCCATGCTATCTAGAAAAAAGCACTCATTCTTCCTCTGCTCTTTCCATCCCTCACATATACAAGACGGGAACTGTCTTGGAGGAAGTGTCCCAGTGCTAGCATCAATCAGACCCTAACATCCTCCCCTGTATCTGTACAAACTCGTGTGTGTGAGTGTGTTGCTGCTTCTGTATTTTTAATATTCTGAGTGTTTTAACTGTGCCAAAAGGGCATGAAGTGTTGATCTAACTGCAGATATTATACAAGGACTTGTCATAAGGGTTTCCCTCACTCCCCCTCTCCCATCACATGATTGGTGACAAAGTCAGAAAATCTCACCCTATGAAACCGAGAAAAAGACAAAGACTGGCCCTAGGATTCCATTGATACAGGGAGCAATTAGGTGAAGAGAAGTCCTCTGTGAGTGCAGGTCACCATCTTCTCTCAGATTTAGAATCTTAGTTGCCAGAGTACTGAGAAGTTAAATGATTGAACCAAGAAAAAATGGACAGACTTTGTCAAACGTGAATCTCATCACACCTTGGTTTCAAAGACAGCTCTCTAGTCCCTATGACAGGCTGTATCTTCTTTGAAACTGAAATTAATAGAAAGCAAGATAAATGAAAGAGATTAGCTGCCTACCAAAAAAGACTCCCACCCTTGAAATGGGTTGTGAATGGGATGCTAAGACTCAAAGGAAACTGTCTTTAGGAGAGGAAACTTTTAAAATGTAGCTAATGTAAAACAAATTGGAATCATTTTAACATCTTTAAGCTAATGTCATATCTAAAGGGGATGTGGTTTGAAGATAATCTAGAAAAAAGAAAGACAGAGAAAGAGAGAGAGAGAGAGACAGACAGACAGACAGACAGACAGACAAGAGACAGAGAGACAGAGAGATTTGGGATTTGCCAGAATTTATTCAATCTTGTCCAAAAGAAGAAAGAAAACAAAGGTATTATGGTCCAGGTGACAGATAGGTAGCTTCTGTGGTGAAGGGGGTATTTCTAGCTATTATCTCACAGAGGGCAAAGGAAAGGCATCTGGTCAGACTGAATGGAATGGGAGCAAGGGATATTATCAAAGAACTGTATTACACAATGAAAAGATGGACTCATTAGGTAGCATGATGGGAAAGAATATGTATCTATTGATTATCACTTGATTTTGGATGGCTTGGTGACAATGGGAGTGCCCAGCCAGAGCAGTGAAGTGACTTCTAGATACAATAATAGTATGTCTATTTCATGGGAAGGTTGTCTGATCCATCTTAAGTGGGGTGGGGTAAGATTTATATAGCCTCATGTAGATAAAGTAAAATCTGACCACATGGTCAGCTTCCTTGTTCAACAAATTTCAGTGACTTCCAAGAGACTACAGGACAAAATGCTTATAACACTTTGGTGTTTACAGCCTTTTACAAGCTGGATCCATCCTATTTTTCCAGGTTCGTTTCCTGTAACCATCCCTTTAACCTACTTGCTGTTCCCAATCCTTGGAGCCCCATATCCAGTCTCTATGTCTTTGCCCAGAATATCTTCCAGGCTTGCAATGGACTCTACTTTGACCTCTGCTTCTAAGAACCCTAACTTTCTCCAAAGCCCAGGTTATATGTTGTTTCCTGTTGTAAGCTTTTCCTGATGCTCTTAATGATCAGCACTCACTCCTTCCTTACCAAGCTATAGATAGATTCACCCCTCTCCACTCCATAGAAGGTTAGCTCCTTGAAAGCAGGAGCTGCATTCTTTGTTTTGTCTCAATATTTGCACATCACCTAGCATAGTGCCTTGAACATGGGAGGTACTTAATTAATGCTTGTTGGATTGAGTTGGATGCCTACCATTTCATAGCTATTTGTGGAATCAGGGCACCACCTGTGATCCTAGAGACATAGCCAAGTTAAAATGGGTCATGGTGAATGGGATTCATAGTTTCATGAGAAATATTGATTTATTTTCTTTTTCTAAAAAGGAAAACAGTAGATGTATCCTTTCAGAAGCATTGGATAAATATGAATTGTTGGCAAAGAATGTTTACCTGACATTGCCCAAGGGCTTCTTGAGAAACTAAATGTAATTTAGAAATAAAATCTTTCCAAAACCTGATTGAGATCTGAGAAATACAGGAGATCCTCTTGAACCATCTGTAATATGGAATTAGTAGCCAGGACTTTCCTTTTTTCTTTTTTCACGTCAATTTTCCGAAAAACTTGTAATAGTAATAGAATTTACACCATAAGGAAAGGAAAGGAAAAGGTGATATACAGCTGTATGATCAGATTAAGGAAGGAATAGAAGAATAAAGACAGAGAAGTTTTGGCTTCCATCCCAATAGCCTCAGATATTGTGTGTCTAAAAGCAGCAAGAACTCATGGGGAGTCAGTTTGGTATAACTGATAATATGCTGGACTGGAATCAGGAAGAGCTAGGTTCAGATCTCTCTTCAGGTACTTGCTGTGTGATTATAGGCCAGTCAGTTAAATCTCTTTGAGCTCCAACCAATCAATCAATAAACATTTTTTAAATGCCTACTCTGTGCCAGGCATTGTGCCAAGTGCTACGAATACGAAAAAGAGTCAAAAGACAGTCCCTGCCCAAAACAAGTTTATAATCTAATGCAAATAAAAATATACATATAGCCTCCAACTTCTGATGACTGAGAAGAACAATAGCCCATACTTCACAATGTTATGGAGAAGCTTGTGTGACGTTGTATATGTCAAGCTTTTTGCATACTTTAAGGCTCTCTATGAATATGAGTTATTGTTATTATTCCTTCTGCCATTTAGCCACAGTGAGAAGATCCTACCTGACCCCACTATATGACTAATGCTTACTTACTGGGATTCTGAATTGAGGAGGGGAAGCCAGGTTTCCAGCTATAATATGGAGCTGTAGTCATAATGGAGCTTTGAAAAACCTATCTGTGGCTCCGAAGGATTCAATGCCAGCATCTCCTGGCACCCATAGAGCACCTCCCAACCCCCAGACCATAGAATTATAGAATCTTAGAGTTAAAAGCCTCCTCAGATGCCATCTAATACCTGTGTAGGAATCACCTCCATAACATCTTTTATAATTTATCATCAGGTTTCCATTTAGAGCCTTCTAGCAATAGGAAACTCATTAACTTTTGAGAAAACCCATTCCTCTCTTCAAGTCCTATAATTGTAAGGAAATTGTTCTTTTAAATCTGCCAGAAATCTGGCTCTACTCCTTCAGTTCACTGCTCCTAGTTCTGTCCTGTGGGGCCAAGTAAGGATACATCTAATTCCTCTTGCATATGAGCTTTTCCAGTACTTGAGAATTAGATATCATGTACCCCATCTTAGTTTTCTCTGCTTTGGGTCCCAATTTCCCAGTTCCTTCAGTCACTCTTTATTTTTTAGCCCCGCCCCCCCTTGGGCATCCTGGTAACTGTCCTCCGAACATGTTCACTACACATAATTGATTAAGGACCTACTATGTGCAAGGCACTGTACTAGGCTTTTCTAACTTGCCAGTGATGTAATCACAGGAAACCAGGATACTAACCAACATCCACCCAGGACAGGGTACAAAGGAACTCAGACCTGCTTCATCATCTGACCAGATGGGTGAAAGAAATAATGTGAAGGACTTCATAAACCTGAAAGCACTATATTAGTGCCAGCTCTTTCTCCTTCTGGAGATTAGCTTCTATTAATATAGCCTGAGATCACAGTAGAGAGACAAAATGCCATAATGGATAGAGAGCTAACCTCAAGAGTCAGAAAGACTTGAGTTCAAGGAGAGCCATGTACATGTTGTGGCCATGGGACCTTGGACAAGTGTCCAATCAGTGCTTGCAGGCAGCTAAGCAGTTGCCAGTTGCAGAGGGTCTTTTCTCGCTGGGAATTACCCCTACCAGTGAAATCACAAAGCTGGTCCAAGATCAGCTCATTTTATCTTTTTTGACTGCCATATCACACCATTGAATCATACTGAGTATGCCTATAACCCAAATGGAAGGTATTCTATTTTTTGTTGTTCAGTTGTTTTTCAATCATGTCTAACCCTTTGTGACCCCATTTGGGGTTTTCTTGGCAAAGATACTGGGAGTGGTTTGCATTTCCTTATCCAATGGCAAACTGAGTTTATGTGATTTGCTCAGGATCACACAACTAGGAAATATCTGAGACTGGATTTGAATTCAGGTCTTCTTGACTTCAGGCCCAGTACTCTATCCACTGAGTCACCAGCTGCCTCTCCATTCTATTTATCCTTATTAAAATTCATCCTATTAGGCTCATTCTGATCCATTGAACTCCCTTTAGTTCTGTCATCCAGTATGGTAACTGCCTCATCCAGCTCCAAATCGTTCACAGATCTATTGGGCACATTACTTGTGTTTTCATCGAAGCCATCAGAGGCATTGTGGTATATAGTGTATTTGGAGTCAGAGCCTCCCTGGGTTGGAATGCCAACTCTACTAGTGTAGAAATCCTCCGAATCTTGAGAGCTGAAAGGGACTTCCACAGCTATCTATTCCAAACCATATGTGATTTAGAATCCATTCTACAACGTACACCTGGCCTTGGATTGAAAGTCTCAATAAAAGGGAACCCATTCCCTTCCAAGGGAGCTCATTACACTTTGGGATCCCTCTTATTGTTAGAAAGCTTTTCCTTTTATATAATCTCCTCTGGGCTACTTCCCCAACTCCCGTTTATGCTGGACAGCCAGGTTCCCAAAGGAAGGCTGACTGACACTCTCTCAGAGTTCCCCAGACACCCTAAAGATCGCTGGGGTTTTTAGTAGTATTGATCATAAGGCCACACCAGAGTGCTTCCCAATGATTATCAGTCAGAGTTAGTTTTCAGAAAGCATATCTAATAAACAGGTATAGCAAGAACAGTTGTTACAGAAATATACCCCAAACTAGAAACACATTCTCCTTTTATATTGGTCAGAAGGTGGCATGATGGATAGAATACTGAGTTCAAATCCAGCCTCAGACACTTACTAGCTGTGTGACCCCAGGGAACTCACATTACCTCTGTTCTGTTTCCTCAAGTATAAAGAGTCTAATAACAGCACCTTGCAGGGTTGCTGTGAAGATCAAATGAGATAATATTTGTAAAGTACTCAGCTCAGTGCCTGGTACATAGTCAATGCTATAGAAATGCTCATTCTTTTCTTGCTTAGTGGAAGTGCTTTTCTCCTTCTGTGAAATGTTTCTGAAGTCCCCTTTAGAGGTAGTTCTTTGCTGGGATCTGAGAGATAGTGCCCTTATAGAGAGATCCTTCCTTTTTTTCTTAAGACTGAATCTCCCTGTCTTGTCCATTTTGGAGATCTGGTGAGCTGGGGGTATTGCAACTCCCAGGACTGTTGGATTTAGCTGCCTATTGGTGGCAATTAGTGTTGGCATCAACAAGGAAAGTAGGCGCCTCTTTGACAGGAGCTATTTTCCCAAATTGTGGCTTCAGTGACTGGCATGGAAACAGGACCAGATGTCTAGAGGTTCCATTGAGGTCCAAGGAGAGGTGTGGAATTGGGGTGGTGATGGTGGTGTTTTGACTGGCCTAGCATGTGTTAGCTCCCCTCTCTCCTCCTGGGTGCCTTGTGGATTCAGTAATTGGGGGTGAGAAACAGCCATAAGAACTAATGGAACCAGAAAGTGATTCTCATAGGAGAGGGCACATAAATTGAGTCTTAAATAAAGCTAAGGATCCTAAGAGGCAGAGGTGAGGAGGAAGTTCTTTGACCCATTGATTGCCACTTTTTGGATCTAATCATTCCACAAGTTCTCATTCCAATAGCATTTCCATCTTTTCCTTTTGTCTGCAAAGATCTGCAAAGCTACCCAGTGCTTGACTGAAATCCACATATATCAGGTCTGCATATCCCCCTGGTTAAAAAAAGTGGTTAGTCTGGAATGACTTGTTCCTAATGAAACTTTGCTGACTTGTACTGAATACTCCTTCTCTCTTCAAGTGCTCCTAAACCATTTCTTAAATGAAGCATCGTGGAATCTTGCCAGTATCACAGTAAAGCTTACTGGCCTAGAGTTTGAATAATTCACCTCCTTTACCACTCTGAAAATTGGGCCATTTGCCTTTCTCTAATCATATACCTCTTCCATTTGCCATAGTTTTTCATAATTCATTGACATCAGCTCAACATGGACATCCACAATGTCTTTCAGTCCCTGAAGAATAGTTCATTTGGACCAGATATCTAAAATTCATTGAGGGATAGCTACATGCTCTTTTGTCGCCTCCCCAATCTTCTTGGATTTCATTTCCCTGCTAATTATTTGTGTTTTATTTTCCTAGTCTAAAGATCATTTTTCTTATTGGTAAAAGAATGGGAGCAAAACTGGCACTGAATACCTCTGTCTTCACTCTATTGTCTATTTTCATTGTGTCTTCCACCCCAAGCAATAGTCATAACCCATTTTTTATTATCCACTAGCCCTAATGTAGCTTTTTTTTTAAAAAGGGACCATCTGCATTATCCTTAGCATTTATTATGAGCTTTAGCATTTAATCAATCAATCAATCAACTTTTTATTAAGTACCTCTGTGATGAGTGCAAGAGATAGAAAAAGAGGCAAAAACAGTCCCTGTCCTCTGGAATCTTGCAATCTAGTGAGGAAGATTACATGCAAACAAATATATACAAAGCAAACTATAAGCAGGATAAAAAGGAAATAATGATCAGAGAGAAGGCACTAGACAGGAAATGATAGATATTTATTCCAGTAAAAGAAGGGATTTTAGTTGGAACTTAACGGAAGCCAGGGAAGTCAAGTAGGTGGAGCAGATAGCTGAAGTTCCTGTAAGACTATGCTGTCCTTTTGCATTCATCCTTATTTACCTGCCCTGAATAGAATCTTCTCTGTAGCTTCCTCTTAGTTTGACCTGAATGAGTTCTTTGCACAGCCCCATCCATTCTCTACTGGCACTTCTTAAGCTGTGTGTCCTCTGCCCCTGGTTGAAGAAGCACTAAAGGGGTTGCAAGTGGAAAAAAGTTTAAGAAGCCCTGTCCAGACCAGGGATTCTTAACCTTTTTTGTGTCACGGACCCTCTTTGCAGTCTGGTGAAACCTGTGCACTCTTTCTCAGAATAATGTTTTCCAAATGCACGAAATAAAATAATAGGACTAGAAAGGAAACCAAAGGTTAGTGAAAATAAAGACATAGTTTTTTCCCATCCAAGTTCATAAACCCTTATGGACCTCAGGTTAAAAACTCTGCTCTAGACATTTCTCTCTTCTATTTTTCATTGGAACAATTTATATTATCAGAATTTCATTCTTACAAGCCTTCTGTTCCTTTTGCGTGACATTGGATGTTGATGTCTTTGGAAGGCACCTATGCATCTCACATCCTATTGGGAGAGGTCAGGACCTTCCTCACCTCTTTCTACTTTATGTCTTCCATAGCAGAATGGCTGGATATATGGGTAGGGTGGAAAAAGGACATAGGATGGGTAGGTGGGTCTGTGGCTCTTTATACAACATGGTTGGCCATTCATTTTTGGCAGTGTGTGTTCATTAGATGTAGGAAGGAAGAACTATGGGAGATGTCTATCATTATCATTAATATCCCTATGTTCCTATGGTGCACTACCTTTCTCTGATATGTTCGTTATTACATTTTTTTATGTATTATGTTGTATATGTATATATTATTATGTATACGTATTTATTAACGAACTGTTAATGTATTTGCGAGAAGCAGCATGACCTAGCCCCCCTTTTCTTGGTTTACCCCCTACACCACTTTCTAGCCAACCAGAGACTATGCCCTGGAGGAAATTCTGCCCTGTTGTCCTAATTGGTGACTACTTCTCCTGAACCATCATTTTAGGAGAATTACACTCACTATCTCTCACTTCACTCCATATGCTCTGTCCATCTCCTCACAGCTCTTGCGACCACACAGCTGTGCTTTTCTACCCTTTCCAACATCCCCCCATTCCCACCCCAAAGTCCAGTGTTAGTATCATGAGCCAATGAATCATGATCAGATCAATTCTACCATTGTTCCTAGAGGTGGGTGTGTAAATCTACACAAAGGCTTCCTCCCACAGCACCTAGCTTAGTGCCTTAGACACAGCAGGTTCCTAAACTATTGCCTCAAATTTAGAGGAGACAGAACATTTCCAATTTAAGCCCTTATGGGTAAGTGAAATTTAAATATGAATCACCATTCATTCTCCCTTCCCCCACCTCCTGAACTACAGCCTAGGTTGCTTCTATTTCCAGTCCTACCTTTTCTGGCAGTTAATGAGATGAATTGTGGGCTCCATACAAAATTTAATAACAGCTGCTTCTTTCTCTGCCTACTGTACTTTGAAACGATGATGGTCTTATTTGCACAGTAGCCTGAGGTACGAGAATCTGGACTGGCAGGAGCCAGGAGTCTTTAAATTTAACCTGAATCATATGGTTTTTCAGATTGGCTTTTATAGCATATTGTGAGCACCACCTCCCATGCAAACTTAATGATTAGTACTGCAAATGGATAAATGATTGCTGCTCACCCTCTTGGCTGTTAATTAATAATACCTCACAGGTGTAGGTGCTACTGGAGGCTTTGTGTGGAATTAATGTTAAAGGAATGAAATTACAAAATGAAACAGGCTTATGGAAAATTAGTGAATGGTTGAAATTTAGAGCTCAAGTACCGAAACTCAGCTCTAGACAAAAAGAAATAGAAAATATGGGGCTTGGTGACTTTCAAGCCCTGAGCTTAAAACTTTATATTTTTCTTGGCCAGTCATGATATTATTAATTCAGATAGTTGTAAAGAGAACATCTGCCTTCATTTTATTGGATCATATGAGAGAGAGAAATCCTAACCTTGAATCTAACCTGAAAAGGAGCCTTTTCTAAGCAGATAAATACTTAGATTCTTTAGGGATTTCCACCAGTGTAGATTACAACTCTTCTGTGCACTAGCATCTGGTCATTATTATTTTTTGGGGGGGGGTGCATTTGAAAATTTCATGACCCTGTGGCCAAGATTTTAGAGATCATTCCCTCTGAACTCCATAAGGTTGGCCTTGGGTAACAGCAGGGTCAACAGCCTAATGGATCTATCAAAGCTTATGCTGTAGTAGGGTACTCTTCAAGAATCCAAACTCACCTCCATGAACCCTAAAAATACTTTAGTGATCTATCAGTCAATTAGCAAGCACTTACTAAGTGCCTACTATACACTTGCCTCTATTCTAGATACTTCAGATATAGACCAAAAAAATAGTAGTCTCTGCCTTCAAGGAAGAGGAGTAGACAATATGTACACATATAGATATTTACAAACCATATTCATAATAAATAATAGGCACTTGGGATACTGAAGATGGCATTTGAATGAAGCTTTGAAGGAAAGGTAGATATTCTAAGAAGTAGGAGTGAGGAAACAGTGTATTCTCGGCATAGGGAATAATTTTTGTTGTTGTTTAATCATTTTCTGTCTTGTCTGACTCTGTGACACAATTTGGGGTTTTCTTGGTAAAGATAGTGGAGTGGTTTTCCATTTCCTTCTCCAGCTCATTTTACAGATAAGGAAACTGAAGGAAACAGGACTAAGTGACTTGCCTAAGGTCACACAGCCAGTAAGTGTCTAAGGTCAGATTTGAACTCATGAAGATGAGTCTTCCTGATTCCAGGCATGTCATTCTATCCACTGCACCACCTGGCTACCCTTGGGGAATAGTAGCTTGTTCAAAATCACAGAGACTGGAAATGGAGTATTGTGTGAGGGACATCAAGAAAGTCTGTTTGGCTAGAAAGTAACTGGAGATGAAGATGGAGAGTTAGGTTGTAAAGGGATTTAGATGAAAACCAGAGGAGTCCGTATGTCATCCTAGAGGCAATAGGGAGCCCCTGCAGTTTATTGAGCAGGGGAGTGACATGGTGAGGCCTATGGTTTAGGAAATTTACTGTGGCCTCTGACTGCAGGGTAGGCTGAAGAAGACTAGGAAATCAATTAGAGGGCCATTGCAATAGTCCAAGCAAGAGGGGATGAGGGCCTGAAGCAGGTTGATAGCTGTGTGAGTAAAGAGGAGATGAATGGGAGAGGAAAAAGGGTTCTAATTTGAGGCCAGAGGACCTCGGTTCAAATTCCAGCTTTGCTACTTACTACCTTGGGTAAATCATTTAATCTCCTTGGATCTCAATTTCTTATCTGTAAAATGAGGCACAGGCCCAAATGACTTCCAAAGTTCCTTTTAGCTCTAAATTCTGTGACTATCAATAGAGGAGGAACCATTAGATTTGGAATGCAAGGAGCTAGAATTAAATCTATACTTAACTCTTGGTCTAAATATGTGACTTTTGAAATAAGGATAGATCTTGTGTTATCCTGATGACAGCTAAAAAAAGAAAAAAAAGAAAAGAAATAGGATAGAAATGTCATCTCTTCAGTCTAAGCAAGACCCAGATAAGGAAATTTCCTATACTAATATTTGTTGGCACTTTCTGTGAAGTTGCTTAGAAAATTTAAGAGGTCAAGCAATTTGCCAAGGGCTACCCAGACCACTATGACTATGACTGTGACCACTATATGACTATGGTCAGCCAGTCAAGAAACATTCATTGAGTGCTATGTACCAGGCAAAACAAAAGACATTTTGAGGTGGAGAAGAGACAGATATTTATTAATTACTTAAAATATGGAACATACCGTGGTAAGCAGTGGAGATAACAAATGCCAGGAAGCAAGATACCTTAAGATACTTTATTCTACCCTTAGGATACTTTATTCTCATTGGGTTGGTTGGGTTTATCCTTCCTTTTCAAAGAGGACCATGACATCAGGGAGACAACATGATGTGCAGTTGACTTTGATTTGAGTGAGGGAGGGTTGTGCAAGGTCACCAGCTTCACTTTCTCCTTCAGGGCCATCTGGGTCCAGTGACCAAATATTCATCAAAACCCATGGAGATGGCCCAGGATGCAATGGGAGACCCTGGCCATTTTCTTTTCAGGTTCTCACTTTCAGTGAGTTAACACCCATTCAGTGAGTACGCCTCTTTAAGAAGTGAGTCAAGGGATGGCCCCTTTAATTTACCAGAAAATAAAAAAATTAAACTGGGAGGGGAGGGTTTACCTAACCCTCAGGGTTGCTGGTCAGAAGAGAAACACAAAGGAAAAAGATAAAAATTGAGGAACACAATATATAAAGGGGGGCTGGAAGGGGAGAGGAGGGCAAAAGGAGCTGGCAAAAAAGAGGAAGAGAAGTCCCAGGAAGTTGAGAGTGGACCTTGAACCCAAGGCTTCTTGTTTCAGAGACCAGCTCTCAGATGACTTGAGACTGTCAATGACTTTATGAAACACATGTTGAAAATAATTCTCCTACTTCTCGTTCCCAAACGCCTTTCCTCCTTTATCCATTTGACTGCACACAGTCACAGTCTGACTTCATTATTACAATAACCTGTCGTTTTTAATGAGCTTTCCAAAGCAGTAAATAAGAATGGAAACCTGCGGGTTGAAAAAGCCCATGTTCAAGTGCCCTCTGTGAAGAGAGCTTTCTGAAGAAAAGCTTGTCATCCTTGGTGCAGAGCCGCCTGGAGAGATTCTCACGTCATTAGTGGTATTTTCCTTTATCCTCTGGGTAGTTCTCAGACTCAGAGAAGGAGACATTTTCAAGGAGACTGACAACATTTTGTCAAACCATGTCTGATTCTCATCTCATCACAAATGGAATGACTCCGGCGATGGCATATTTATAACAGCATTTCTGAGTTTCAGTCATTTGGTAATGGCTCATAATGAACCTCAGACAGACCCTAGCATTTTCAGGAACCTTCTGTTTTGATTCTTTATTATTTTCATAGTATCCGCTTCAGTTGGTCCCCTGATTGTTTTCTGTGTGTGATGGTCCTTCTTGTGCAGGAAAACAATAAGCTAAAACCAGCAGCGTTCTAGTTTTCGATGTTACTGTTGACCTAAGGTAATACCCAAGGTATTTACTGTGAGCCACTCCAAGATGACCAACAATGTGCTCTT
This sequence comes from Notamacropus eugenii, assembly GCF_028372415.1. Lineage (NCBI taxonomy): Eukaryota > Metazoa > Chordata > Mammalia > Diprotodontia > Macropodidae > Notamacropus > Notamacropus eugenii. The sequence goes on from NC_092873.1 coordinate 413,200,713, forward strand.
TGGAACCAACACCCCATCTCTGTGCTGATTATTTTTGCAGACCTGGCTGCTTTTCCCCCCTCCTTGTGTGTCCCAAGAAATGAGGTAGGCTTGGAGTCAGAACAACCTGGGCTTGAAATCCGTCTTAGATACGTAATCTGTGACCTAGGGTAATCTACAAACTCTATTCCCATTTGAAAAGTGGACACAGTAATGACAACTACCTTATGGGGTTTGAAAATGAGATAATATTTATATAATGCTTTGCAAACCTAAAAGTTAGATAAGTTAAAGTAAGTGCAAATAAAGAGCAGTTAGCTGAAATGGTCACTAGAGTCTTGGACCTAAATTAAAATCCAGCCGCAGAAACTTAATAGCTGTGTGGGATCCTGAGGAAACCTCTTTCTGCCTCAGTTTTTTCCTCTGTAAAATGGGGATAATAATATCTATCTCCCAGGATTGTCATGAGGATTAACTGAGAGAATATTTGTAAAGTGCTTTGCAAATTTTAAAGTGCTATATGAATGCAAAAAAAAGTCTAAATATATAGTATTTGATAGCTTAGAACTTTAGTTTCTTATTTTTTTCTTTGTATCCTCAGCACCTAGCACAGGGCTTGGCACACAGTAATTGCTAGGTAAATGTTTATTGATTAATACAGAGTATTTTCCTTAAGTAACTTTGTAAAGACTATAGTGCAAGAATTGTTATCCCCATTTTGCACAAGAGGAAACTAAGGTTCAGTGTGATTAAGTGATTTGGGGAAGTTAGGTGGTACAGTGGAGAGAGTGCTGGACCTGGAGTCAGGAAACCTCTTCTGAGTTCAAATTTGACCTCAAACGCTTCCTAGCTGTGTGATCTTGGGCAAGTCATTTAACCCTGTTAGCCTTAGTTTCCTCATCTGTCAAATGAGCTGGAGAAGGAAATGGAAAACCACGTCAGTATCTTTGCCAAAGAAACCCCAAATGGAATCACAAAGAGTCAGATTTGACTGAAACAATTCAACAATCCTAACAACCCCTGACCACAGTTATTAATTACCTTAATTGAGGTATTCAAACTCTAAAACCCCAAAACTCTTTCTAATATCAGGATATGTCATCAACATTGATCTCTCTAATAAGCCAAAGAGAGAAGACATTATGCTGGCATAGCTTGCTTTTATGCATTAGATGCGTGTATGATGATAACGATGCAATATCTCACACTTACATGACTCGTTCTAGTTCCCAAGTGCTTTGTATATAATATCTTATTTAATCTTCACAGCAGCTCTTGGAGGTCAGTTATTGGTCTAAGTATTATTACCCTCATTTTGTTTTTAATTTTTTTATTGGTCTTTTCTTATTTTTACTGATAGCAACACAATACCTTTCCTATTAACAAGTATTGTAGCCTGTTAAGCCAACTATAGAAAGTATAAATCCACTTTCTTCTTGTAACGCAACCTCTTTATTTTTTAACATTTTTATTTAAAATTTTGAGTTTCAAATTCTGTCCCCTTCCCCCTCTCCTTGATACAATAAGCAATCAGATATAGATTATACATGTGCAATTATGTAAAACATTTCCATATTAGTCATTTTGCACAAGAAGACTCGAGTTAAAGAAAAAAAGAATGAAAGTGAAAAATAGCATGCTTTAGTCTGTATTCAGCCAATACTATTTCTTTCTCTGGAAGTGGATGACATGCTTCATCGTTACTCCTTTGGAATTGTCTTGGATCATTGTACTGCTGAGAAGAGCTAAGTCATTCATAGTTCTTCATCAAACAGTATTGCTGTTACTGTGTGCAATGTTCTCCTAGTTCTTTTCACTTCACTAGGCATCAGTTCATGTAATTCTTTCCAGGGTTTTCTGAAATCATCCTGCTTGTCATTTCTTATAGCACAGTATTATTCTATTGTAATCATATACCACAGCTTGTTTAGCCATTCCCCAACTAATGGGTATTCTTTTGATTTCCAATTCTTCGCCACCACAAAAAGAGCTGCTATAAATATTTTTATTCAAATGGGACCTTTCCCTGTTTTTGGATGTCTTTGGGATAAAAACCTAGCAATGGCATTGCTGGATCAAAGGGTATATGCACAGTTTTATAGTCCTTTGGGCATAGTTTCAAATTATTTTCCAGAATAGTTGTAGCAGTGCACAACTCCACCAACAGTGCATTAGTGTCCCAGTTATCCCACATTCTCATCAACATCCAACATTTTCCTTTTTTATTATATTAGCCATTTTAATAGGTGTGAAGTACCTCAGTCAGAGTTATTTTAATTTGCGTTTCTCTGATCAAAAGTGATTTAGAGCATTTTTTATATAACTATAGATAGCTTTGGTTTCTTTGAAAACTTCCTATTCATATCTTTTGACCATTTATCAATTGGAGAATGCCTTGTATTTTTATAAATTTGAGTCAGTTCTCCATATATTTGAGAAATGAGGCCTTTATAAGAGATACTTGTCACACAAAAAAATTTCCCTCATTTTCCTGTTTTCCTTATAATTTTGGTTGCATTAGTTTTGCATTAGTGCAAAAACTAATTTTATATAATCAAAATTATCTATTTTACGTTTTGTAATGCTGTCTATATCTTCTTTGGTCCTAAAATTCTTCCCTTATCCACAAATCTGACAGATAAACTATTCTATGCTCTCTTAATCTGCTTATAGTATCACCCTTTATATGTAAATCATATACCCATTTTGACCTTATCTTGGTATATGGTATGAGATGTTAGTCTGTCCCTAGTTTCTGCCATACTGTTTTTTAGTTTTCCCATCAGTTTTTGTCAAATAATGAGTTTAATCTACAGCCCTTTGACTGAATCCAAACTTCACAGAACAAATCCCCTTCATGAAAGAATTTGTTCTATAAAACTTGGACTCAGTCAAAAGGCGGACTCCTAAGGACCTAGAGGGCCTGCAGGTTCCCCACTTCTGCTCTAGGGCTGCTAGTGGCACAATGGATAAAGTGTTGACCTTGGAGTCAGGAAAATCTGAGTTCAGATCCTCCTTCAGTCACCTACCAGTCCTCTGGGTGAATGAGTTAGCTGCTGTCTGCCTCAATTTTCTCCTCTGTAAAATGGCGCCTACCTACCGGGATTGTTGTAAGGGTAAAATGAGATGCCATATGTAAAGTCTTTTTGCAAGCCTTAAAATGCTATGGAAATGCTAACTATTGTCTCAAAATGTAGTAAATTGATTCATATTTTAAAATGAATTTAGATTATATTTTTAAAAGAAGAAAAAACATGTATATCAAACCGTCCCTGCTTTCTTGGGCTGCTTTGGTATGCATTTTGGATTAACTCCGAACCTGGAGGTTCTTCCACAGGTGTGCTGTGATGAACCTATAGAAGGTGACGGTGCTGACAGTGCAGCTTGCTTATTTGAAAGTCCTTTCCAGGGAAACTTGCTACACCCATAAATAACGAATTAGTGAAGGCCTATAGATGGCTTAAGTAAAGACAGCTAATGAAGCTGCAAAAATGAATGAACTGTTTATAAACAGTATTTCCCAAACTATATCTTTGGAAATATATTATTCCAGTCCATCCAATGATCACCTGTTAATGACACAGTGCTTGGAACATAGACAATGCTTAATAAAGTACTTTAAAAGGAAGAACTATACTCAGCTGTCTACACTGTGTAAAGCCTCTGCTCTCAAGAACCGGACAGTCTAATAAGCAGGCAAGCTACGTGTGCCAATAATTCTAATAGGAGGGGAAGTGAGATGAGTCCTCACAGTGGGCATCCATTTCCTTATCTGGAAAATGAAAAACGCATGACTAGATGACTTCAGAGGCTCACTTCGGCTCTAAATCTGTGATCCCATGAAGTAAATAGGAGAGCTCCAGGCAAAAAGCTATCAGAAATTTGAAGAGGGAGGGAGAGATCTCTCTCATCTCCACTGATTTGGACAAGGTTCTGTGAAGTCAGTTGGGCCTCAAAGAGAAGGACTGTAACAGATTTTAACTAAGGCAGGGTGTTTGCATCCTAGGTCAGTCATTACAATCTGATTAGAAAAATTTGAAAGGGAAGTTAGATGCTAGTGATAATTCTCTCCCTACACTTCCAGTATATTCTGTGAGAATATTTTATCCTATTCTGTTTCTTCACATCAGTATGTCTAGGACCCTGGGTTCTCAAAAGCTATGCCAGAAAAACATAAGCTCTTCCAGATCCCACCAAGTTGGAAAAGCTTTGGATTGAGTCCTAGTGACACATTGGATCTGCCCAGAGTCTGAGGACCAGTCTGGCTAAGCATGAAAAACTTGCCACTAGAAACTGGCGACTGTGGATTGAATGACTTTGGAAACTTATGAGCCAATTAAAAAAATTACAAAATGGCGCCCAGTCTTGCAATAGTGGTGGCAGAATAGTGAAAAGGGGAGAAAAAATACTAAGAATCTCAGTTTTTCATTCAGTCTATGGCCATTAATTTATTTGTTTAATTTAAACAACATTCTCAATTAAATTAATTTAATTTTATATGATATTTATTTTTATATTATATATAGGATATATTTTTTATTTTTATATGTAATATAATATGGGATATACATTTATATATAAAAATAAATATCATATAAAATTCAAGTTAATTGGGAATGTTGTTTGAAAAAAGCAAAACAATGAGTAAGCACACTTATTATTCTGATAATAATATGTTTCACTTTTAAAGCCCTATACCATCTGCCTCTAGTCTGCCTTTCCAGATTTGTTCCTCTTTCTGTCCTCTGAGGTCCAGCCAGACTGACTCATGTGCCATCCCTTCTCAGTGACTTTGTCCAGGTTGTCCCTTGTGCCTGGAATGCACTCCCTCTCCACCTCTGCTTATTAAAATCAATACCTTCTTCAAGATTCATCTCCAGAGGCACCTCTTATATAAGAACTCTCAGGCACTAGTGAGTCCCTCGAAGAAAACACCTATGTTTCCCTGCATATATTTTCATATCTGCTTCCATATGTACATATGATTGTAAGCAACTTGAAGGCAGGGATTCTTTCTTTTTTGTTCTAGTGTCTGCAGCAGCTAGCACAGAGCTTCACATGTACTAAATGCTCAATAAAGGTTTGCTGACCTATCAGTGAAGGCTGCTGAATTGACAATTTATATTAATGAAACCAGAGGGTGTTGCAACTAACTGAAAGGGCGGCTCCTTAGAAAGGGCACAAAGAAGTTGGCAGTTAGTTAATACTGCAGATTAAACTTTATAGTGTGTCATGTATATATTCTTTTACAGAAAGCTGGTTATTAAATAATTACCAGCATACTTCCGACTTCAACCAACCATAATTGATTTCCTTGCTAAGTGTAAGAATATGGGAACCAAGGTCAAAGGTAGTCTGTAGGCAGCTTGGTACCTCAATTAAAACCAGATCATTGCAAGAATATTTGTGGCTGAAACCAGAAGAAGGGCAAATCTCTCCTTTCTTCACTTCATCCTCCAAGTAGCTGCAAAATGATAGTTCTAAAGCACAGGTCTAACTAAGTCATTCCTTTGGTCACAGATGCCATGTCAGAAGTAGAAAGGGCTTGAGATCACGTGGACCAGTGCTTTCATTTTCAATTCAATTCAATAACAATAAAATCCGTTGCAGTATATCTTTTCAAAAATATTGTGTGTGTGTATATATATATATATATATATATATATATATATATATATATATACATAAATTTTCAGTATGAAAATAACAATAGCTAGCATTCATAAATCATTTTAAGGCTTGCAAAGCACTTTGTATGTGCTATTTAACCCTGGTTAAATATTATCCCTGTTTTACAGTTGAAGAAACTGAGACTGAGAGAGGTTAAGGATCATTCAGTTTATAAAAGTGTGTGAGGCAGGGTTTGAACTCAGATCTTCCTGACTCTAACTGCCTCTGTTTTGCTTTAAAAAAATCCCCTGATCAGACATTTTTCAGGGCTGTGCTAGAGCCGGCTTGTATCTGCTGGTAAGAAGCTGATGGTTAAATTTTTGGTATGAGTATTTACATTTCAGAAATCTACAAATGCTACAAGTCAGGACCTGATTTATCATTTTTTTTATTTTTGAGACTTAAGAAAGTGGTGGTGCAGTAGATAGAGCACCAGTGCTAGAGTCAGGAGGACCTGAGTTCAAATCTCACCTCAGACACTTGACACTCACTAGCTGTGTGACCTTGGGCAAGTCACTTAACCCCAATTGACTCATCCTGGGTCATCTCCAGTCATCCTGATGAATATCTGGTCACTGGATTCAGATGGCTCTGGAGGAGAAGTGAGGCTGGTGACCTGCACAGCCCTCCCTCACTCAAAACAAAGTCAAGTGCAAGTCATGTCATCATTTCTCTGATAGCATGGTCTTCTTCAGCAGTGAAGGATGAATACAACAAGAGAAAATGTTAATAAAGCAGATTAAATTTAAAAGTGTGTCAGATATGTAATCTTCCTGTCCTAAGAGCCAGTTGTAAAACATTTCCCAGCACCCCTTGCCTTTTCCCCAAAGTGGTTAAACCAGGGGAAATATATTCTGATTCCCCTAAGTCATAAGTTTATGAGTTATTTCAGTTTATCTTAAGCCCCCAATTGTTTTACAGCCAAATATATTTGAGAAACATTGCTTTAAAGGGATAACTTTAAAAAAAACAGTGGCAGTAAAATCTTAATTGAGTAAAGTAACCCACAAATGGGGTAGAAAACTTGTAGTCTTAATTTTTTAATTTAAGGTTTTCCCCTATATTACATAAACCTATGATAAAACTCCCTTGTATACATAGTTGACCAAAACTTATCAGACCCTAGCAGTAAAGGAATAGAATAACCCTTCCTGTTACTCTCCTTGGTCTCCAAACATGTATTTTCTATCATTTTCTTTCAGGACATTCAGGACAAAAAAGAAAAAGAAAATGTTTATAGATATTGAGACTAATAAAAGCTTCTAGAATGTGATTCAGTTATATGACTGGGGACCAGAGATTTTGCTCTAATCCTAGTTTTATTTAGAGTAAGTCTTGGGCCAGAGGGTGGTGGAAGTGGGGAATTATAAAGTTTTATGGGAGGGAGAAAGGGAATCATGGTCATGGCATTTGAAGCTGGGAGGGACCTACCTTAGGGACCCTCTAATCTACCTCATTCATTTTACAGATTCAGACTCCGAGGCCTAGAGGGATGAGGCAGTTTACCAAGCTTCTAGGAAATAGAAAAGCAGAAATTTGGACCCAGGTGTGGAACATTTAGATAATTGGAAGATGCCACTTCAGCAGGTGGAATTTTTTAATGTAGTGAATATTTTTGCTTTTGTAATGTGTTGATATGAAGCTGTAAGTCATAGGTGAGAATATGGAAGAGACTTGTTTGTCAAAAAGTTTTTAAAAATTTCAAGCTAATTCATGATAATTTTATGTCTTAAATAATTTTAAATCATTCAAAAATTTTTCATCCAGAGCTTTGAAGACAAGAAGAGATTAAGCAGCTTGTAGAATGTCTGAAATCATCTTTTAGGATTATGTAGATGGTTTGGGGAGACTGGATATCAACGGTTATCAAAAAAAAAAGATTCCTAGAATATCAGAGTTGGAAGGAATTGAAAAGACCACCTAGCCCTGGCTTTAAGGAGTTTACATTCTGTGTAAAGAACGCATACAACATGCACGTAGAAAAGAAAATATTTATGCATACAAAGCTATTTAAAGTAGTTTAAAGAGGGAGATAGTATTTGAAAATATTTATGTATACAAAGCTATTTATAATAGTTTAAAGAGGGAGACATTATTTAAAAACTGAGGGAGCCCCAGAAAGGCTCATGTAGGAATTGGTACCCGACCAGAGCTGTGAAGGCAGCTGAGAATATATTATAAATATATAATAAAAGGTGGAAAAATGAGAAAGAGTACATTCTAGAAATGGGATAGCTCTTGTGCAAAGGGACAGATATGGGAGAGGGTGTCCAGTGTGGTTGGTTGGTTGTTGTCCTTCGTTCTTGAAGATGACCAAAATGATATCGCTATGTGAGAGTCAAGGTACAGTGTGGCTGGTCAGACCAGTATAAACACTGAAGGCTCTCCCACAGGTTGGGTGCAAATAGTCCACATGAAAATTTGGAGTGGCGATATCTCTAAATTTGTGCATCTCGTGTGTCTTTTGAGCTGCCGCAATTCTGCTTTGCTCATAGAGCCTTCTTTAATGTAGACACACCATAAAGGGTGATCCTGTGCCAGTGGCTCCCATGACACACAACTGACCCCAAAGTTCTTCAGAGAGTCCTTGAGATTGTTCTTGTGTCGTTTCAGCTGGCAGGACAGTTTTACTGGAAAAGAAAGTGTGTGAAGGGAAGAAATCTAAAATAAGCCTGGGAAGGTAGGTGGTATCCTTTACTGCAGAGAACTTCAAATGCCAGGCTGAAGGATTTATATTTTATCCTAGATATAACAGGGAGTCACTCGAGGTTTTGAGTAGAGGAGGGACACATTCAGACCTGTATTTTCAGAATATCACTATGTGAAGACTGTAATGGCCAGCTAGTTGTGGTGTAGTGGATAAAGCACTGTGCCTGAAGTCAGGAAGACATCTTTCTGAGTTCAAATCCAGCCTCAGACACTTGCTAGCTGCGTGACCCTAAGCGAGTCCCTTAACCCTCAGTTTTCTCCTTTGTAAAACGAGCTGGAGAAGGAAATGGCAAACCACTCCAGTTTTGTTTTTTTTTTTGTCAAGAAAACCCCAAATGGGGTCATGGAGAGTCAGACTAAAAAAAGCCTGGACAGCAACAATTGAATAATATCGATCAAAGAGACATTAAACAGAATATGACCAGTTAATAGGCTAATCCTGTAGTTCATATAAGAGAAAAGAAAGTCCTGAACTAGAGTAGAAGATGTTTGAGTGGAGGGAAGGGAACAGATGTCCAAAGTGTTGTATGAGTAAAATTGACAAGACAGCAAATGATTAGGTATTAGGGTTGAGTGAGAGGGAAGAATTAAGAGTGATTCTAAGGTTGCTCATTTGGGTGCCTAGAAGAATGGTCCCTGGAGTTCTCAGTTTGGGGGAGAGGGCTTGGGGTGGGAGAGTGAGAAGGTGGCTCTTAACCAATTAAACAAATGAAATATTTTTTAAGAAAAGAAGAAGCAAGGTCCCAGGGAATTCATAGTTGAGTGGCATAGCTCCTCCTAAATCTTTGATAAGAAAGCATGGTTCCAAGGATAGTCCTATACTTGTTAAAAAGGTTTAGACTTTCAGTTAAGAGACTTGGATTCAGATCCTACCTCCTACATTTATTAGCTATGTGAACCCTCCTCAAGTCACTTCCTGTAACCCTCAATTTCATCTGTAAAATGGGGATTATAATACTTATTTTACCCCACCCCCATCCCCCAATTGATTATTGTGAAGAAAATGCTTTGTTTACCTTAAAGTACCATGTTAAATGTGTTGGTGGTGGTGGTGGTGGTAGTGGTGATGGTGGTGGTGGTGGTGGTGTTATTGTCCCATGGCACAAATTTTTGCTCTGTAAGGAGCTAGTTTTTTTTTAAACTGTAAGAAAACAGAGCGTAATTTGCATATCCTAGCCCAGATACCCTGAAGGAGGAGATGCACATGAAAAAGTAAATAGAAAGTAAATGGCAAACCATCCAGAGGCTGGAGGAGGGAGGAGACAAATTGCTACCAACCCACTGTAAACTATTTCACATTAGAAAACAGACACCCCTTGAGAGGAATGGCATTCCCACAGCCGTGTGAGGAGACACTTGGTGTAGAAGGTGGGAATGTAGGACTACTGTATAAAACAGAAGGTCTTTAGATAGGCCAGAAGCGATCCCCAGAAAACTGTAAGAATTTTGTCTTAAAGGGACCATATTTGTGCTTGTTTCATTTCTAAGCACAAAAAAATCGCTCTGTGATTTGACGTCTGGATTTCTGTCATAATTTTGTGTGGCATAGCTGTAGGGAACAATATCACGAGACTGGTATTTTTTTTAAAATCATATTTTGAGTTACCACTGTTTCTAGTGTTATGAGAACTGAAACACAGTAAAAGATTTAAGAGTAGATAGGTAATCAAAATGAATTAAATCAAAATGAGGAAAAAGATCCCCCTAAATAAGGAAGGCTGTGACTGTCACATCTGCAATGTTTACACATTTTAATCATCTCTAATTTAGATGATATTAAAAGGTTTAATTCTATCACCTATGCTTGCTCATACCAACCAGATTTTTTTGCATATTATCTCTAGATGGTTCCTGGAATGTCAAAATATTCCTAACCAATTATGGAGGAAAGCTAGATTGCTTGATTACTGTCTAAATATTAAAAGTTACTCCTGGATTCATAATCCCTGATGTAGTATATCTATGTCAGTGATTCTGCATCCAAGTGTCAAGCTTTTATCCCATGTGGATGGGCTTCAGAATTCTTTTTTGTTGTTGTGCCTTCAAGAAAGCTGGGACAAGTGATAATCCATTAGGATTTCTCACAATAAATTGTATATCATGTAGCAGAAATAATTAGCCTAGATTTTATTTCTGACATGCCATTGCTAAATTTCCTGAGGGGTATTTTTTCAGTATAAAATCCGTTTAGCGTAATGAATGGCAACAGTAATCGATTTTGTTTCCTTCAGACCACTCCAAAGTATGTGACTGATAATACACAGGCTTAAGAGTTAAACTAATGTTAAATCCATAAACAAAACCAAATTAAATTTGAAAGCCTCTGGCCTTAATTTATTGGGTTCATTGTTCATCTTGAACTTCGTGTTTTTTGCTCTGAGATCTTTGAGGGTGTGTGTATGTGTGTGCATGTGTGTGTGTGTGTGTGTGTATGTGATATTGTAAACTTTGAAGCGCTATATAAAGTTGAATTGTTATACATAAGGCTTAGTAACCTGGACAACCTTTTTTTCCTTTTCATTTTCAGTCTATTAATGAATAGAGACTTGCAGAAATTATTGAAGAAACTGGTAGAAGTTTCGGTCCTTAGTGGAACTGAGCCAGAAGGGCAGAGAGTACCTTGTAGTCGGGAGCTGTTGCTAGGTGTAAAGTGCCACCATCACTTACAGGCTACCCGACAAAGCTTTGTTTTTTATTTAACAGGCTCAGAGGCTGGTTCTCCAGACTTGGGTAGGTTAGGATGCTCTGCTTTAGCACCTAACAATTTTGCTTTGAGAGATCCTCCTTTCACAAGATTCATCATGGCTAAGGAAAATGGCTTATTTTCAAAGACTTTTCTTTTTGAGAGAATTAGAGAAGAGACTAGTAGGTTTTGAACTTCATGGTCTCAGATCAAGATGGTTCTGGAAAGCTGAACAAGCCCTGTCCTCCTGGGAAAAGAGATAAGCTGATGTTTTGTAGAGTGTATTTGTTGAAATTTAGATAGAGAGATGGAAAGACAAATCTTATCTAGGTCTGTCTTTCTATCTCTCTGTCTATAGATAGACCATAATCTAGCTATATCTAGACACATAGATGTATCTAGATATCTATCTAGATATATCTATATTTTACTAGTATTAATTTGTTTTTTTACTGCTCCCCTTTTTCTTATACCTGTTTTATTTATTTATCCTTCCATCCCTTAATTAATTAATTTATTTGTTTGTTGTTTAAAGCTAAGAGTTTAATTCTGCAAGGAACTGAGATTATTTAAATGGGGGAGATAATCAAGGTGATGCTTTATAATGGTCTTCTAAGTACAGGAAGTACCTCAGGAAGTAGAGTACCTCATCTTGTGAAAATAGTGTACTCTGGAAATTGTTACTGTAGCATGACTTCCTATGAAGCAAAGCACATTGGTTTCCAATATAATTTTCAAGATTTGTTATGGAAATGTATTTCTGTGCCCATTGTTAAGTGGATTTTGTGGTCTTCTTCATATCCATATCAATCAAATATTCTTAAGCAGAGAAATATGAGCTTTTTTAATAATTGAATTTTAAGAAAATTGGTTTTCTTTGTAATTTTTTATATAAATATGTAATATTTATGCATTTAAAAATATTATTCTGTTAAAGGGTTGATAGACTTCACTAGAATGACAAAGAATTTCATGGTACAAAAGAGGTAAATGTCCAAATATTCTTTAGAGCTGTATCTGTTCTATCTAGAACCAGGCAGTTTGATACCACCCCTACTTCTATTAAACATATAGAATTTCAATGGAAATGTTTGGAAGGCTCTAAATTGAGCAGCCTTTTTCAGAAACGTCTGACTTTTTGAACCTGAACTTGTTTCAAAGAAGAGACTTGAAGCTATGAGTGTCCTGAGTAGATGAGTCCTTGGACATTTTACCATGGCCATGAGCCAAACTTACTGGATAACACCAGAGCTCAGATGTTGCCTCAGATCAAGATGGTTCTGGAAAGCTACCTGGGACATGCTTCCTACCTAGGCATGTAGGCCAAAGTCACCTTATAGCAAAATTATATTCCTGGCTTCTGAAAGGTGGCAGGAAACATCTAACAACCTATTTATCAACTTAGTGACATGGAACCATTTTGCATATGCTGAAATTACTTTTGGTTAAGTAAACAACTTAATTGTTGTTGTTTAGCAGATTAGTCGTATCTGACTCTTTGTGACCCCATTTGGGGTTTTCTTGGCAAAGATACTGGAGTGGTTTGCCATTTCCTTCACCAGTTCATTTTACGGATGAGGAAACTGAAGCCAGCAGGGTTAAGTGACTTGCCCAGGGTCACACAGCTAGTGAGTGTCTACTCAGGTTCTAGATCTGAAGGGAATGAGGATGTCTAATTTAACACCCTCATTTCATAGATAAGACTAATAAACAGAGAGAGGGTCAATGACTTACCCAACGTCATGCTAGAAGTAAGTGGCGGAACCATGATTTGAACCCAGGTCTCCTTATTCAAGTCCAGTGCATTTCTAACAACAGCACTACCTCCCTTAATCTTGCTTCTTTACCATCTTCATTTGTGAGTCCTTGTTACAGATGAAGTACACTACTCTCAAAAGCATGAACCAATGAACTGCTAGGCAAAGAGTATTATTATCTAAATCCCCTTAAAACTTTGGTTCATGCCTTAGGGGAATAGCATACTTCATCTGTAATGAGGACTCAGCAGTGAAGACAGAAGAAAAATCCCAGATACACCAAAATATTTAGAGAAACATTTTTTGTTGTAGCAAAGAAGTGGAAATAAAGCGGATGCCCATGAGTTGGGGAGGGGGGATGGCTAAACAAAAATAATAGTATATGAATGTAATGGCAATGACGGATATGGAGCTTATGAAGAAGCAGTGAGAGACTTACGTGAACTAGAATAGAAAGTGAAGTGAGCAGAACAAGAAGATGCCACATACACTAACTTCAATGTAGATGGAAATAACTACTCCTCCAAAAAAAGTATGGCTATGCTTGACTCCAAAGAAGGGATGAGAAAAAGTTCTTCCTTACTTTGCAGAGTAAGGGACAGAATAGGTATGCATATATGGCAGGACTTGGTGTGTTGGTTAATTTCCCTGAACTACTCTTTTTCCCTCTTTTTTAAAATTTTGGATTATAAAGGGTAGTTCTCTGAGTAGGAGAGGAGAGAGGAATATGTTGAGAAATTAAAGTGTTACAGAAATGAAAAATATCAATAGAAATTTAAAAATAATTTAAGGTGTGGCATAGGAGGTAGTGTTATCAGGGTTGTGCATATTTCAGTTTAAAAGATTGTCATATGGTATTTGGGATTAATAGTCTCTCAGGGGTCAAGACTCATTTTAGCCCCTTTTATTGCTGAGTCCAGAGTGTTTGGGGATTGGTAAGATGTTAGAGAGGATTTTCAACTAATGCTCCATTATGAGACCCCATGTGATTCAAACAGAATTATATGGGTTTTTTTTTTTTCTGGTGACAAACCAATAGAAAAAGCCAGATTCTAGCCTGGGAAACTGGGATCTGTGGGTCCAGTTATAGTGGGAAAGATTGATTAAATGGTTGACAGTAACTTCCAGAAGTAGTGTACATGCTTGAAATTCCTCCTTCTTTTGGGATGTCATGGACTAATTTTTGCATTTGTATCCCTGTCTCCACATGGTAGGTACTTAAGAAATGCTTAATTGATTAACTGGTACCTAATGCAGCCATGGGCCTTCTTTTTCTGCAACTAACCAGCTTTCATGGTATTAACTGCAGTGAGGTAAAAAAGTGGATTGAATTGAGGAATCAGGAGACCTGAATTCTCATCTCAGCTCTGCTTCTACCTCACTGTAAAATCTCCCTGGCCAGAAATTCTGAGGGGCTTTCCCTCACAGACTGATATTTTTTTGATGGTAAGTTAGGCTATCTTTGTCTCAATTTTTACCTAGTCCTTAGTCATTGAATGGGTGTTGCTTCATGTATACTGAGGTCTGAGAAAGACCTTAATTTAGAAAGACCAAGGTCATCTACTGTATCCTTAGTCCTTTTGACTTTTGTCTTACCACTGGACTTTGATGATCCTGGAGGAGAGAATGAGGCTGATGACTTTGCACAGCTCTGCCTCACTTAAATCCAATTCACTTGCAAGTCAAGACATCACCCTCCTGATGTCATTGGTCCTTTTTGAGAACAGAGGACGAACAACATAATTATTCTTGGACCTCATTTGGCTCATTTATTAAATGAAATTATTGGATTAAATTATTTGTGTTGTACATCGATGGCTGACCATAGAATCAGGAAGACCTGGGTTCAGATCCCACTTTCGATATTTATTAGCTGTATGACTTTGGGTAATATACCTAACCTTCCCATGCCTCAATTTCCTCATCTGTAAAATGAGAGGGTTGAACTCAATGGCCTCTAAGATCCCTTTAACTTATAAATCTTTGATTTATGATATCCAACTTTTATGTTCTAACTCAGTGCTAGAGATAATAATTTTCAAAGGCAGGTCCTAAATCTTTTCTTTTATCAATCTGGTTCATACTCAGATGATTTTATTGTTGAAGAACTAGATTTGTGAATGTCTGGCACAATGAGTTAGGTTTTCTGTTTCTTACTTCATGTCTCTCCTATGATCACTGGTGAGTCTGAATTCTGAAAGCATTTTTTGGAGCCATGAGGAAAGTTCTCATGTTGTTCATTTGATATACATTTATTAAATACTGGAAAGCTACAGAAAAAAAGTGAAATGGGTTCCCAGGTCTCAAGGAGTTTCCAATCTCTTGTTGATGGAAGATGTACATCTGTACAAAATTGTAAAGACAATACAGATATCCCTTCTACATCATGGGGGCTAGCGGTGCAGTGCCCCCACAATCTGGAAAATCCACATAAAATTTTCTGGCCTTCCCTTTGTACCAGAGAAGTCTGAATTTCTTTTTCTTTTTCTCTTCTAAGGTGTTTACAGTACCTTATTGTACTGTCATAGGCTCTGTGTGATCTGCTGACCATCACATGTTGTCTATGGCTTCCACAAAACTCCCCCCAAATTCCCATTTAATTTTTTATGCTGACCCATGATATATTGAAACCACGAAGTGGAAAGTCACAGTGTGGAAAGGATAATTGTATAAGACTGTGGAATATTCATTGAAGACAGTGAAATAGTGGAAAGGTCTTTACCTAGTTTAAGCTTTGCTACTAAGACCCTCTGTGGTTTTTGGAAGACCATTTACCCTCTTTGGTACCCCCATCCCTTCATAGGAAAATATGACACGGCTAAATTAGAATCTCTGCATAGTCCCTTCTGGCTTCAACACACTGTGGTTCTAAATGCTGAATAAATGGACAAATGATAAATGTTACACAAGTTTAAATGAGAAGTTCAGAGGAGTTTATGGTCCCTGTTAAAATTCCCGGGTCCTTTTATAAATAAAACAATTCTGCTTAAACTTTAGCAGGCATGCTGCCTTCGCTTTACCCTCTGACCCCCTTACCAGATAAATGGAGCAAAATTGATTCTTTGTCTGTATTCTGTTTCCTCCCTAAAGGCTCATCTAGCAATTTACAGAGGAATGGAAAGCCAGCCTTAGCCTTAAATTGATTTAACTACATTTGATACACTCTTCCTGTCTTGAATAAGACTTTTCTGTTATAATAACCCAAAAGATTGCTTTTCACACCTCCTTCATTTTTATGATTCTTTTCAAAGACTCTTAGTGTAGTTCACAGTAGAATTCTCTAGTTGGCTTTATCACACTCAAGAGTAACCAAAGCGGAGGTGTCAAGTCCTCATAATGAGACTAAGGGCTTTACTACTCTCTTTTTTATGAGAAGGCAGTGCTACTTTCAAACAACTCCTACTAATGCATTCATTTGGACAGCAGATGGTAAGAAGAAAGATTCTGTGCAGAAAGAGAAGGAAAAGATCACCGCTGTCCCTCTGTCTTCTTATAGGCAGCCATAGCTTCTGTTCTGTTCTGGGGTGTGTCTTACACATACTGGAACCCAGGGTTTCACTCCCAGGTCAGCTAATGACGCGTTCCGTACCAAAAACGAAGAGTGTGGAATTAAAAATAAGAACAATAATAGCTAGCTTGACGTAGTGCTTTAAAGGTCACAAAGGACTATTTCCTTTTGTCTCCACCATAACCCTAGGAGGTCGGTGCTATTATTATCCCCATTTTATAGATGAGGAAACTGAAACAGCTGATAGTGAAGTGATAAGCCCAAGATCGCAAGCTACGAAGTGTTTGACGCTAGATTTGAGCTCAGGTCTTCCAGACTCCAGGCCTAGCATCACCTAATTAACTTGATTTATTTTATTTTTTTGAGGTAATCAGTGTTAAGTGACTTGCCCAGGGTCACACAGCTAGTAAGTATCTGAGGCCATATTTGAACTCAGGTGTTCCTGATTCCAGGACTGGTGCTCTATCCACCGTGTTACCTAGCTGCCCCCCACTGAATTCCTTTTAAAAGGTGACAACAACCTGATGATTGTGACTTTACCTGAAAAGAATCATTTATTCATATTAACATGAAAAAACGTATTAAAGGGAAACTGTTGTCCATTCCACAGTCTTCTCTCTTCCTTTAAGCCTCAAGAGCCGGCATAGCATAGTGCTGGACTTGGAGTCAGAAAAACCTGGATTCAAGTTCTCCCTTTGACACTGACTAGCTGTGTGACTACATAGCAAATACTTTATCTCTGCAAGTCTTAGTGTGGTCATCCTGAAATGAATGTGTTGTGAAGAACAAATAAGAAAATGTATCTGAAGTGCTTTGTAAACTTTAGGTAAAGCAATGCTAAGCCTTGGACTTTATACCTTTATTTGCTACTTTGGTGAGAATGGAGTTTGGAAGATAGAATGGGAATTGATAAGTACTTAAAAATGAATGATTTCCAACTTTGAAAGACTTAGGGTCTCTGATCAATCCAGTGACCAACTATGACCTCAGAGGAGTCACGCTGACATAGGCTACCTACCTTGTGATAGAGAGGTGATAGACTCAGAGTGAATATTAACACATATTTGGGGGAAGATGCAGACAAGACAGGAATTTGTTTTACTTCACTATACATGTTTGTAACAGCATATTTTGTTTTTCTTGCTTTCTCAGTGGAGGTGGGAACCGGTGGGAGGGAGAGAAGGTGAAGATACATTTTTAAAAATAAATTTTCATTTTAAAAAACTATATACAAATTTGAAAAAAGAAAAATGTTAAAAAGATGATTGAGTCTTAGGTTAGAAGAGATGGCATGTTATGTAGTGAAACAAGCATTGAAATGGGAAGCAGGAAATCTGGTTTGTAGTCTTGGCTTTATCACTAATTAACTATGTGATTTTAGGCAAGTCATTTAATACCTCTGGACCTCAGTTTCCTCATTCATAAAATGGGAGACTTGAACCTGATCATTTCAAAAGTTCCTTCTATGATTCTATGATATTTCGCACGCTTGCCTGCTTGTTATTTTTCTTTCCTCTTTTTCATGTCCAGATAGAATAGGACACCTTTCATCACTTAATGCACATGTTATCTGATGGCCTAGTAGATATATTGATTGATGATGGTGGTTTTCATATTCACAGGGTGACTGTTTACAAAATGGCCTTATGGAAAATTGATTCAGTTTGGAAATTGATCTGCAGGGGGACAAGAAGGAAGGTGATCATTTGAAAAGTGTGGCATTTGTGGCTCTGACAGTCCCAGGCAAAAATACTTATCCTGCTCAATAGAAGTAATTTCCCAAGATGAAGAATAGTTCCTCTCTTTAACATTCTAGACTTTACTCGGTCCTTCTCGCACATTTTCTTCCTTTTTATTCTAGGAACTGCAACCCTAAATCCATATTTCTGTTTGATTGCTGACATAGGCACATCAGAAAGTCAAAGAAATTTGGTGCTGGGAGTGAAGTATCTTATAATATTTCAAAGCAGAAAAGGTAGACAGGGTATACAAGTTTTCACACATAGGTGGGTTTTTTTGCTTTTGTTATGTTGTTTTCATAAAGTGTGTAGAATTGACTTTTGGGAAACACTGCCACTCTCACGTCCTACATTTCACGAATCTCACATCTTTTGTTTATGATGGCGGGACATTTATCTGATAGCATCAAGGCTAGATGCTGAATCTTCAACTTTCTAATAAAACTACTTCTCTCTTCATAATGTGGATGGAAGGAATCTCTCTAACCAAGTGGTCTGTACCTAAAATAGGATCATTGAAATCCATGCTTAGCTCAAGTTTTTGAAGGATGAACAGGGAGTAGAGGGGTGGAGGGAGAGCTAGGCTTTCACTTTTCCTAGCTAAATCTCCAGCACAGACCTCTATCCTGTTCATAGGGTCAGAGGGAGGGAGAAAGGGGCTGGTATTTGAGAAGACTAGGGAGGGAGGTGAGAAGGCAATTTATGTGGATGGGGAAAAGAGAAAAAATTGAAAAGGATTTGCAAGACAGTGTGGCCATCATTGAATCATAGGAGGTCAGAGATAGAAAAGGTACTTAGGGGATCATCTAATCCAACTCCATCTTCACCTTACAGCTGATAAAACTGAGGCCCAAGTCAGCTGGCTTGCCCAGGATGAATGAGTGGCAAATCTAACACTAGAAATCCGATCTCCCAATTCCTGATTTATTCTGTGACAGTATTTCACAGCCACCATGCTCTATAAAATAAACAGTGACTAGGAAGCTTCGAGCCAACCAGACCCTGAGCCAGTGTGAAAGGAAGATTCTGAATTTAGTGGGGAGAGACTGTAACTATTTTTATATTAGACAGGCAGACAAAGGCTCCATCATGCTTTTTGCTAGCAAATTGGCAAAAAAAAAAAATCATGGCTGTGGCTATCGAGGACTCTGTATGTTATGATTTGATAATGAATCTCATTGCAATTAATTTTACTTTGTGGATGACATAAAGAACCTGTGCTTAAGTTTCCATCACCATACCATATTCCTCTACCTTTTGTAGACTCTCCAAAGGAAGTCATTGGCATTCTTTGTGTAGGGAACGTTTGCTGACCTGTAATGCCTTGTTCCCAGAATGAAAACATAAAGCCACAGTTTGATGGCTTTCCAATATTTCTTGGGGGCCCCTCTATGAGCATTAATTGCTTCACTGCTGTGTGGGAAAGCAATTTGTACATTAACAGCACAGCAATAAACAGCCATCATGTATTGGGAGATGAGGCGAGGAGAACAGTGAGAAAATTTCTTCTTCGAACAAGTGACATTATCTACGTTTAGGCTTATTTCAATAAAATGCCAGACATTTTTCCAGTTTAAAAGTGTCAGAATTTCTGATTTGGTTCAGAAGTAGGTGCAGTCTGTCCTTCCTGCCAGGTTCTACCACTACATCCCTTATATCAATGACAACATCAAACAAAATTCTTTAGCTGATACCACATGGCATCCAGGTCTCTTACTCTCTCCTATATTACATTTTATTTGTTGGCTGCCCTGGCACAATCAACATAAAACTGGTATATCATCTCCTATCTGAATGCACAGAACATCTGGAAAAATTCGGATCCCAGCCAAGGACAACCAAATTCCTTTTTTCACCATTTTTATTTTATATGATCCAAGTAAGAATGTGCTAGAGAAAAAATAAAAATCCCAGGGATCTTTCCCCAGGCATCACAACGTAGTCTATTAGTTTCCTCAGGGATCCTCAATTTTACATGAACTCTCTGTTCCTAAGACTGTTCTTTTTTAAAGTTCAGAAATGGATCATTAAGATTTTATAAGGTACATACACATTCATTACGGCTACATAAAACAGAACAACAAAATCTGATAATGGCACAGATGAAAAGGATTGGAAGGAGGAGAGACATAATTAGTAATTTTTGCACCTAGGGTAAATAGTACAAAATATGTCCAGGACAAATGGCCCAACGTATTTCTTCAAAGAGTGCTTTAAAACAAATTTAATGGGAGCATGAGTAGATAACCTACAATAGCCAGTGGGCTGAGACTCTGAGGTATCATAAAGCTAGGGAAAGGAAGAAACTGAGCAGGTCCAGGTGGGAAGGAGCTTACCTGGTGTGTGCCTTGCTTGCCAGGAGGAAGAAGGCACCATCTGGTAGCTTCCCATTTTAACTAATTATCTCATTAACCAGTATCTAAACTCAGTTGTTTCTGTGCTGCTGAGTGAGTACAAGTACTGTCAGTGCCCTCTAAAAGGCAGGACCAACGAGCAAAGTCCTACTTGCTCCACCTTAGTTATAGTTCTCAGAAGGAAACCCAGAACCAAATAAGAGATTATTGTTATTATATATAATAAAAATGTAGACCCTCAGGCATAATCCTCTTAGCAGACCATAATTTGGAATTATGATTTTTTATGTTCCTTTTTATTCCTTATTCTGTTTATTTGATTTTTAATGACTTGATGGTTATTAAGTCTGTAATAAAAGACTATTTGTAAAGAAAAAGATTGTATAAGGTGGCATGGTTCATTTCCTCTCCCTCTGCCACGAAGAACGTTTTCATAGCTCTTAGAGGTGGTCAGCTAACTCCAGTGAGCAGTCTGCAATACAAGAGGTTGACACACCAAGCCCTCCTGAGGTATGGGAAGACACAGTTTCAATGATATGGCTTAAGTTATACATACATGCCTCATACATGAACATACAGGAAATATTTGATGAATTTGTGAGAATTTGTGAATTTGTGAGAGTCTGAATGACATAAACAGAGACATGCCAATTTGGTGGAAGGTGCACTGAAACATAGCCTTCCATGTCCAAGTTCTATAGAATGGTTCCCTCTGCAAAATGGGAATATCAGACCTGGAAATAGAACTTTGAGGTATGGAGGAACAGGAAAGATGGACATACAAGGGGGATGGCAGTGTCTGTTGAAGGGTCTACTCTTCAGCTCACCTCTGTTGTAAAGTAGATCCCATAGAGTTTTTCATCCCTCCTCGGTCAACTTGAATCCTACCATTTCAGTCATTAAACAGGAAACTATGAGCCCTCGTGGATAAATGATAGAACACAGAATAGACGAGGATCTGGGATTATCCCTTTGAGCAATTGCATTTCACCCTGGGTCTTGTATATTTGAAACTTCTACAAAACCAAGCCAAAGTGATCCTAGAGGATACTGGGAATGGCATAAATCATCTTCTCTGATTTATCCTTACAGGGTTTGATGATCTGCATGCTTGTGCTGACCCAGGAATCCCAGAGTATGGCTCTCGAACCCCCAGTGGAAGTGTTTTCTTTGAAGATTCCATAGCCCAATTTCACTGCCAAGAAGGATACAAGCTTAGGGGCCCACCAAGGAGACTGTGTATGAAGCACTTGAATGGTTCCCTAGGCTGGATACCGACTGATACACCGGTGTGCCTACCAGAAGGTAAGCTATTTGGCATCCTGTGAAAGATCCAAGTAAGATAGGTTTGTGTGTCTCCCATGGAGTTTGCTGAAGATTTTCAAAGTTATGCATGGTTCAAAACTCAACACTCTGGTGAGTGTTTCAGTTGTTAAGGACCTTGTGCACATTGACCAATATGAGTGTATAATGAGGTTTGGGAGAAGAAACGACTTAATTTTAGCCACCAAAGGAATACAAAGTCTTCTTTATCCCAATTATAATTCCACTTATCACCATTTTTGTCACTGAGATAGCATCCAGCTAACATTAGGGCTCTCTGTTACTAGGTTGCCAAATCTGTGGGCATTTCCATTTTACTCAGAGAGAAGTTTGGCAAAAAATATTGTTTGAATACTGTAGAGGATGATCTCAAAGATATATATGTTTCTCAGAGGACTAAATCAATTACTACCTATTAATTCTATGCCAGGGGTAATTCATTTAAAGGAAGAAAGGAATATGGAAAGCAGGAAGAGATGAACAAGATCTAGATTTATTTCTAGTCATTACCCCTAAACCTATAGGAAGAAACAACTTGATTTTTGCTGTATGAGTATATATTTGGGGTTTTAGAAATATGTTTAGTATAACTAATTAGAATGATAAGCAACAGTTCTTCGTCTATCTCAATGGACTAACTGAAGCAGTCCTATACTGATGAATCACAAACATTCACTTGGACCTCAAATTTCAAGTGACATAAAGCTTGTATCTGACCTAATTCATTAGCCATCAGAATTTTGGCTTCTGACAAGTATTGATTTTATTTCTTTGGACAAAGCTTTTATCATTACAAGTCATAAAAATGTCCACAGAATTTAGTGTGTGTTTCCCCCGTGAAACCTTTTAAACAACATTTGGCCTGAGAAGAAGAAAGACTTAACAACTTTTGAGGGTTTGTTTCTGAGTTGAAGATAAGCACGCATACTACCAGTGGAGAAAAGCACAATAACAGAGGATCTGGATTTTTAAAAAAAAAACTAGGAAAGAAAACAAGCATTTATGTGGTACCTACTATATGCCAAGGCACTATACTTAACGCTTTACAAATATTTTCTCATTTGATCCTCACAACTACCATGGAAAGTAGGTACTTTTATTATCCCCACTTTACAGTTGAAGGAATTGAGGTAGATAGAGGTTAAGTGACTAGTTCAGGGTCACACAGCTAGTAAGTGTCTGAGGCCTAATTTGAAGGCAGGTCTTCCTGTCTCCAGGCTTGGCATTTTATCCACTGAACTACCCAGCTTCCTCTGGCTTGTGACTGCAGAATCCTTGATTGGAATGACTGTCCCTAGCTTCCAGGTATGTCATGAGCAAGTCTTTTGCACAGAATGATCAGGTCTTCCTTCTCAAATCAACAATCTGAATAAGCATATATAATTATATGGGTATATGTGTATGTATATATATATATATATGTATATGTGTACATATACATGTATGTATATGTATAAAGTTTAGAAACCAGTAAACCTAGGTTTGAAGCAGAACCTAAAATTGAATCTTTAATAGGTCAGTCACATGCAAGTCAGCCTTCTGAGCAATAGCTAATAGCTTCATCAAGGTCTGAAACTACTGAACCACTGGGCCACCAGTGGCTGTTGACATAGAGGCCCCTGTGGTCAGCTTGGTTTCATTGATCAGCTGCCAAAGTGATCTTCCTAGCATGCAGGTCTAACCATGTCATACCCTTACTCAGTAAGCTCCAGTGACTCCCTATTACCTCCCTGATCAAACATAAAAGCCTTTTGTTTCCTATTTATTTTAGACTTCTCACTCTGCTCCATACAAGACACTTTATAATCCAGTAACACTGACCTATTTGCAGATCGTCACACACAACATTTCATCTTCCATCTCTGTCTTTTGCACTGGCTGTCCCTCATGCCTAGAATGCCCTACCCCTGTACCTCTGCCTCTTGGGTCCCTTGGCCTCCTTCAAAACTCAATTCAAGTCCACTTTCCCCAGATCTTTCTTGTCCCTATCCGCATTGCTAACACCTTCCTTCTGAGATTACTGTACATTTACACTGTATATGTTCTGTATGTAAACGTGAACTCCTTAAGGGAAGGGACTGCATATTTGCCTTTCTTTACATTCCCAGCACTTAGCACAAGCATATAATAAGCACTGATTAGATATTAGTTAACTGAGCCAGCATCCACATACAGTTTTATCCACGTATAGTGACAACAGAGCCAAGGTGTCCAAGCCAATGAAAGTAATCTCTTCCCATCAAAAGCTGTGGGATCCAGGAAGTCTTTTGACGCTAGCCACAGGGTACTATTCTGGTTAAACTGGGAAAAGTAGGTATAGCTACAGTTATGTGATAGTCAGATGGCCAAGTTATGATTAGAGATTTTTGCAGGCAGATAGGTGGTGCAGTGGATAGAATATGGGACTTGGTATCAGGAAGACCTGAGTTTGAATCCTGCCTCAAATACTTACTAGTTGTGTGGCTCTGGGCAAGTTACATGTAGTTATCCCTTACACATCAATGGGGCTAGGGGTTCAGTGCCCCTGCGATTTAGAAAATTCGTGTAAAAATTTTAGTCCTCCTTTCATACCAAAGAAGAAGTCTGAACTCTTTCTTTGTCTTTTATGGTGTATTTACAGTACCTTATTGTAAAATTTAGTTAAACATTTCTGAGTTTCTAAACTTTTCTGTCTCATTTGCTAGCCTTTGCTTCTTGTCTGTGACTTCTGCAAAACTCCTCCAAATTTTCATTTGCAGTAATTTCTTATGCCAACCTGAAATATATTGAAACCACAATGGAGAAAGTTGGGATGTGGAAGAAATATAACTGTTTTGTCTATCAGTCTCAATTTTCTCATTTGCAAAATGGAGATCATCATCATAATACCTTGCTCAATGAGGTGTTGTGAGGTTCAAATGAGCTAACATATGTAAAATGCTTTGCAAACCCTAAAGCGCTACATAAATACTAGCTATTTTTATTATCGTCATTACTGTTCAGTGTCATTATTATAATACAGTTCTTGGTGTACCAGAAAACAGGTGTCCTGGGTGTGAGAAGCTGAGGCAGAGGACCTTAATAATATCTTCCCTCCCACTCTATGCTCCATGTAAAGGAAAGTGACAAAGAGCTTCTGAAACTACTTGTCCTAGGAGGCAGCAGATGGCATGGGACATCTTGAGTCACTTGGTTGTAGTGATGGAACTTTCCCTTTCATAGAAACTCATCTTGAGATCCTACATGGCCTTGGCAGCATGCCAGCCCTGTTAGCTAGCACACCCTTATGACTCATGCTCAGAAAGATCTGAAAGACAATACTTTGGGGAAGGAAGGGGTCACCCCTATCGTCTATGACATCATTTTGTTCCCATATGCTCAGAAATCACGTGTACCGCTCCCTCTGCATCTCACTGTAGGGAAACTGGAGCTAGGACAAAGGACCGTCTAGGCTAAGGAAGGGGAGTGAGTAGCTCCCTTCTACTCCAGGCCATTGTTACCCCCAGTCCCTGGTTCATCTCCCTTGCCCCGTCTTTGCAAATCAACAACATTTTTATTATAAGTGCCTTATCTATGCCAGGTCCCTGTTAGATGCTTTTGATAGAAAAACATCAAAGAAAATATATTTCCACTGGCATGGAGTCAGAATGTTGATTTCACCTTTTAGGTACCTTGGAATAGGATGGTTTTTTCTCAGGCTAATTTTTGCAAAGTTTTCTCTATTCTCCCATTTTGTTGGTATTAGCTAATCAGTTACATTGTGATGAATTATCAGATATGTAGAATCATAATTCAGTGGACCCTTAATCTTGTCAGTATGGATATTCCTTCTACTAGTTCAGTTCTCTGTAGAATTATAGAATTTTAAATCTGGAAGGGACATTGGAGATGGTCTCATGGGACAGTCTTCCCACCTCCAAGAAGTTAACTGACTTATCTAAGGCCATAGTTAGTAGAAGAACATGAACCAAGAATCCCAGACTTCCAAAAGTCCAGGCCAACCATCGGGGTGTTCTCCCTTACAAGCAAACATTCTCTTATTTAAGTATATGTTTTTCTTCATTTTTCTTCTCACATATCCATGTGTGTTGCTAGCTTTCCTTCTTAGATAGGTAAATTCACACCATATTTTTTTTTTAATATTTCACTTGTTTCAAGTAAACTTGATATGCTGAATTTTGAACTTACAAAACCATTAATTTAAGGAACTATATGACTTTTAGAGAAAAAGTATCCAAATACCCAAAAATAGATGAAACAGACTGAAAAAGAAGTCAACTTGGGATTCATTTTTACTCAGAATGAATGATAAAACTGAGCAAAAGTGAGTCTGTTTCTAGAAGAAATCAATTTTTAGTTAATGTTGTTAAAAGGATTTGCTTGCTTAATGACACTTTGATACAACTAAGAAACAAAATTCATACCAGATGTTTTCCTAGTAGTTACACTGGTTAAACATAAGTTGTTGTTATGTTTTTTTTAATGAAAAACTAAATAATTGAGCAGAGGTCCTGTGCAGCGTCATAGTGTTAATTAGGTTTGGTAGACACTCTAGAGCATAGCATCTCCTCAGTCTGAATTCTTCTTCAAGAATTTCTCTTTAAGTTTTAAAAATCAGCCCTTCTAGCAGCAATCTGAGTTTCCACCTTTCTATGGGTCAAGGGTGATGCCTGAGAAGTCAGCTAAAGGCTCTTGGTGGGAGTAACTTGCTTTTTACCCAAAATCCACATTTTTTTTTCTTTATGGCTTACAATAAAGTATATCAAAATTAAAAGAAGAGAATAAGAAAGGGAAAAAAGAGTGAAGCTTTAGACTTTGAATTTTTTATGAAATAGAATTTTAATATTCGAGAGATTTCAGCCCAGCTCATCCACAAAAGGTAAAAGGCCTTTTCTTTTGGCTATTTTTATTTTCTAAATTTTATTAGTATTTTTAAAAGTGAAAACTTTTGACTTTTACATCCCATTCAATTCTGAATCATCCTTCCCATTCCCTACTCAGTCATCCTTTCTTTGTAACAAAGATAAAAGAAGGAAAAAAAAGTTTAGCCAAACTAACCAATACATGACCCAGGCTTAACCATATATACCCCCTATCATCTATGTCTCCAATGAAAGGCCAAGCTTAGTAAATATAATTATATAACTTTTAGTTTCACTGTATTTTTTCAGTATTTCTTCATTGCAAATAGTGCTAACTTTTGGCATTAGACAGAATTTGAAGTATTAAATTATATTAAAATGTCCTTCCCATGTGTTACACATAGTGTGTTACACATAAATGACTGTCAAAAAAAAGTCTTTCGTCAAAAGTCTTTGTCAAAAGATTTGATTTTTTTAAATTAAAGAAGTTATTGATATGATTCCATGGTTTGGGATGATTTTCTTTTTAATAGGATATATTATGTTCATCATTTTCCTAATACCAAACCATTCTTGTATCCCTGGTGTAAGTCCAACTCGGTAATAGTAAATGATTTTTTTGGATATATTGTTGTGGTCCTTTTGCTAGGATTTTATTTAAAGGTTTTTTTTGTATTAGTATTGATTAATGATATTGAACTATAATTCTGTTTCTCTATTTTATTCTTCCCTGGTTTAGGTATCTTTGACATATTGGTCTCATAAATAAAGTTTAGTAGGAAGCTTTCTTTCTGAATTTTTAAGACTAATTTTTATGGCAGAGATATTAATCACACTTGAAACATTTGATAGAATCCCTCTATAAATCTGTCTGGGCTAGGGTTTTTGATAGTTCCCATGTGGCTTGTTCCATTTCATTTTCTGAGATTGACTGAAGATCTCTATTTCATGTTCTGTTCATTTGAGTATTTGTGTTTTTTTAAATAAGTATTCATTACTTTGGACTCTTGGTTTTATTCATATATAATTGTGTCTAGTAGGTTACTATAATTCTTTTAATTCCTTTGCTGTTGTGATTTCACCTCATTCATATTTTATTTTGGCAAATTGATTTTCTCTATCTCTGCCTTTCCATTTCTCTCTCTTGTCAGGTTAGCTAATAGTTTTGATTTTGTTGGTCTTTTTAAAGAACCAACTTTTAGTGTTATCATTTATAAAGAAACATTTAATCTATTTCTCCTCCAATTTTCAAGATGTCTTCACTTGTGTTATTTTTGGTTTTATTCATTTGGGGTTTTTTTTGTTTTTTTAATGACATACTTAACTGATTATTTTTTCTTTTTATCCAATGCATGCTTTTCAAGAGATAATTTTTCTTTTGTGTACTTCTTTGATAGTACACTCCAAAAAATTTGGTAGATGAATGACATTCTCTTTCAAGCAGTTCTGTATTGTTTTCATGCTTCGTTCTTTGACCCACTCATTATTCAGAATGTCATTATTAAGTCTCTATTTTGGTTCTTATTTTTTTCTTGTGTTTCCTGTATTAACTACAATTTTATTACATTATGGACTTTAAAGAATGCTTTTGGTATTTATTACTTTTTTCTTACTTACATCTATAATTTTTCTATGCCCTAGCAAATGGTTCATTTTTTTGTACAGTTACATATAGTTCAGAGAAATATGTATATTACATGTATAATAGTTCTAGTTAGAAGATGCCATGTCTTTCTGCTATAACTTCTCCACTTTGTCTAGTTCCATGGTTTCCTTTTTGTTAATTTTTCTCTTAGATTTATCCAATTCTGGAAGAATAATATTAAAGACTCCTATAACTATTGTTATAATACATACCTTTTATCAAATTAGTTAACTTAGTAAACAAGTTTCTCAGTTTTTCCATATTGACATTGTAATTTTTATTTTTGCTATGTTTGATAGCGTGATCTCAACTTTTGCTTTTTAAACCACTTTTGAAATAATAAATTTTTATTCATTTTTTACTTTATTTTTTAGATATTTCTTATATGCAACAATTTGTATCTGTTTTCTTATTCATTCTTTTGCATTTTATTGAATTGGTTAATTGAGCCACATTTAAAATTATAGCTGTTAGCATTGTGTTTTTTTCCATTTATTTCTTTTGTACTATTTCTATAGTCTTCCTCTTTTAACTCAGTACGTTCTTTGAGTTTAAATTTTGCTTATGCTATCTTGATGCTAGTCCATTCCCATAGATTCTTTCCTACTGTTGTAATACACTATTCACTTTCCCTGTCCCAAATTCTTTTAATTTTATAAACTTACAATTTATTTAACTTTCCAGTAGTTTCTTTTTTTTAATAGTATACAAGCATGAAAGAATTGTTTCATTGCCTAATTTTTTCTTGGTATCGTGCTTAACTTCCTTGTGTTTCTATTGGTTAGGAGAACTGGAAATTGAATGTTATATTCACCTCTGCATTTTGCTATTTTGTTTTGCAGGAATGCCTTAAAAGATTCATATTTTCTTCATTAATGATTAGGTTTAGTTAGTTCTGTAGGGTAGATTATTTTGTGTTGTAACGAGGTTTTTTTGCTTTTTGAAATATATGATTACATTTTTTTCCTTTGATTCATGGTGTCTGCTGAATAATCCTGAGTTATTTAAATTGATTTGAACTCCTTTCCCCTAGATATTTGCAAGATTTATTGTTTTGTATTGATATTATGAATTTTACTGTTACATATCTTGGCATTCTAATCACAGATTTCTTCTCTGCTAGTGATCTATAGATTTGCTTGATTAGTACTTTTGTTGTCTGTATTAAAAAAACCTTGGGCAGTTCTGTTTTGTTATTTCCCACTGTAGGGCATTCAAATTTTTATGGTATATAGTATATATTTTGTATATGCAAAGTATGTAGAACATATTTGGCTTCTTTCATTTTCTCTATGTTTTGGTTATTCTGGCTTATGCACAATTGATGTGTTCTATTAACTTCTCTCTTATTTTTCTTCTGTCAAATTTCCTTCCATTTTTTTTCATTTTTTAAATGTCATTCTCTCTTTTAAGGTCTCTCTTTCTTTGAAGAGATTCTCTGTCATGAGTTATAATTTTCTACTTTATTAATTTTCTTCTTTAATTCTTCACTGAAGGCTTTGATTTCCAAACTAATTTCCATCCTCCATGCAGTATGTCTTCAACATCCTCACGCTGGAGTCTGTTGGGAGATCCACTTGCTCCCCGGGTCAAGAAATCTCTGCAGGCAAAGACTAGCCCACATGTGACCTCAAGGTCACAGATTCCCCACCTCTGGACAAGCCCCAGCTGGGTTTAGATTCCCCTTTCTCTCAGGTATACACTTCCCTAAATATTCATCTCTAGTCACTTTGCCCTGCTATTTCCTCCCTACCCTGCCACCTACTGTTATACTTCTTTTCCCTCCCATAGTTGGACAGAATCAATATTTTCTTTTTCTTGTGCTGTGTTGGTAGTTCACACTGTGTTACCGCCATAGAAGAACCCTCTCAGTAAGGTCCAGAAATATAAGTTCATGAGCATAATTATCCTGTCTGGGGTGAACTCAGAGTGGGAAAACTGAGTGAGAATGTTGGTATCTCAGCTGTCACATCATTTCATGCAACTCTTGCTTTGTGAAGTGCTTCCATTCTCTTATATCTTGTGGATTTAGCTTTAATTGCCTTTTGCCTTTTTTTTTACTTTTTAAATTGGAAAACTCTAAAAATAAAAACCTGTTTTACTCTCTTGCCAGTCCCATGATACTCAGTGCCTTTTGTTTTTGATACTACAATCGTTCCCCATATACCTCCTTCCATAAAACTCTATATTATAACCAAAAAAGTTAAGTAAAAGCAGCTGACATAACCATAGCATATGCCAATACATGCAAAATTGTGCCTTCATAGTAGTGCCCCACTAAGGGGAGAAAAGTAGGTTTCATTGTGTGCTTTTTTAGGAACAAGATTCCCTCAGTTCTTAATAGTCCTCCTTTAATGACCAAGACAGAAGTTGGATGCCTATAGCAGTTCTTTTAGTCCATGCACACTTCAGAAATGTTCACATTAAACCTCAAAGATATATATGTATATATTTTAATAGAACCAAATTAAAGCTTTTAATCACTTGAAAAACTGTGTCACATTGCTTCCAAAACTTTGACCCCATACATCTAGCAAGGAATTTGTGCAAGTGAGAGTTTTTTCATGGCAAGTTATAGGATGAATTTAAAATCAATACTATCTTGTGCCTTACAGTCTTGGAATATTAAGAGAGCTTATATGTATCTGTATAAGAATTCTTTATTTAAAAATGAACTCCTTGACCAGAAGACTTTTTTCAGGCATTTATCCTCCAACCTTACAACTGGTCAATTGATTCTTATGGATCTAGAGGAAAGCAAAAATGCTAATCAGGGGACCAGTGACCAAGGAATATTGCATGACTCACACGCTTAATGTTTTACATCCCAAGCTGATATTGCTGACCTGCCATCTGTAAATGTAGTATGCACTTTGAGTTGTTTTTCCAGCACTGGAAATGGATTTGTACCAATCTTATGCTACTTCTCTCCAATTCATTCCCTACATTTCCAAGACAACTAGCAGGAGTTAACCATGCCGGCCAGGACCATGAAACAGAATAAAAGTTAAAAGTCCTAGATGAAGATTAAACCCTTGAACTTAGCCTCATTAGCATTATATTATAGCTAACCCAAGCAAATTAGTCCAGTTACTTATAAATATAGTCTTTCCTGTCCCAGGGTAAATATAGGCATGGGCTCTGATCTTTGGGAATACTATTAGAGACTGACTAGTGATTCATATAGGGAAGGGGACAAAAGGCCAGAGAGAAATAATTGGCTGCCAATTTGATCTAAAAATTTGATATACATATCTACAATTCCCCAACAAATACCATTTTCAAATAATGCTATAATACCTCATACCAATCCCAGTGTAATCTTGAGATTTGCTAATCACTAAAGACATAATTTAAATGACCTAACTGTACTTGAGAGATAGCAGAGAATGGTACATGGAGGACTGGTCTTAGAAAGCCCAGGTTTCAAGGTCTATCTCAGACACATCCTAGTTGTGTGACCATCACCAAAGTAAAACTTTCTGTGGGACCAGAGAAGGCTACAGCAAAGATGAATGACAGTGTTCAGCTGGGACATTGAACTTCCTGAGAAAAAGGTACCATGTGAATTTAAGTACCAGCATGGTATTATAAATATTTTCTTTAAAAGATTCATCTTGATTCGTTAGCTAAAGCTGTCAGTTAAAAAAATCTTTATTCATTAACACTATGGGATAGGAGTGCTTTTCAAAGGTAGAATGTCATATGTCTTTTTATAGTTATTCATAAATTAAAGTGAGCTGCCTCCCAGCTTCAGAGACCTCAGCAAAACAGACAGAAACTTGAAAAAAGAAGTTTTATTTAGAACCTTCTTCTTTCCATATGCATTTTCTGTTGCCGAATGTGTATTTTTCCTTGATGCTTTTGATATAAGTTGTCAGAAGGAGTAGCCTATGCCCAGAAGGACAATCATTTACATGACTTCCCCTAAGGTTTCCTTTCTCTCTTGCTGTGGCCAATCTCTTGTTCTCACCAAACCAGGGAGGAGTAGGTTGGCACCTTCTCCCTTCACCAGGGCCACTGTGTTTTTCATTCAGTTGTGGGACATTTCTTCTATTCCAAAAAGATAAGGCTTGAACTAGATGATCCCATCACTGAGTGCTACAACGATGGAGCTCTTAGCAAGACAATCTCAGATTCCCTCTTTTGGGGTGTACTTGTGCGTGTCTGTAATCATTCAGTTATTCTCATGGTCAGGACCTGATAAGTCTGGGCAAATGAGTGCAAGGTTAAATCGTAGGGTAGGTGAAATTGATCATAGAATCACAGATTTAGAGCTGAAAGGGACATTTGAGTCATCTGGTTCAGCCCTCTCATTTTACAGAGTAGGAAATGAAGGCCTCAAGAAATTAAGTAGATTGCCCACAGTCACACAGGAAGAAAGTAGCAGAGTAGAATCTGATTCCAGGCTCCTTGATGGCACAGCCAGCACCATTCTGACCAGAGATAAAGTAACAGAAACAATCAGGTATCTTGGTTATTACACACATGCATGCATAAAGGCACACACACACACACACACACACACACACACACATACACATACACACACACACACACACACACACACACACACTCCTTGATGGCTCCCGAAGTTATTCAGTTCTAAATGGTGTCATGTCACCCAGATGAAAACCTGTGGGTTTTTCATAATTGAGGAGAGTAAGAACAAACCACAGTGATCGCTGGTTTTCTTTGCCAGGAACGTTGCTAGTCTTGTCTGCTGCTATTTCTTTTTGGGGTCAAAAGGAGTATGAGGTAACAGTGAGTTAGCTTTCAGAGCTTCAGAAAAAGGAGGCAAGTGGAAAGACATGCATAGAGCTTTGTGTCTGATTGCATAAAGGTCACAAAATAATCATTAGCTTCTCTGAACACCATGCTGGTTGTAGAGATTCCCCAGAAAGTATTTTTCACAAGCGACCAACCGAGACTCCACTGAATTAGGTTGGCAGCTTATGAAAAATGCAGTGTTACTCCCACAGGTCTCCTGCCAACCCCACTGCAAATTAAATTCATTTTTCCTCATGCCAGTGTTCTGTGGCATTGAGGGAGGAGCGAAAGCTTTGCCAGACCAAAGGAACAGGGAATCAAGATGCTTATGATTTCATATTACCTATTCAGACCACTTTGAGGGCTCAGCATTGGTTTTACATAAGGGTGAAGACTCCCTGTGCAGAGGAACCTCCCAAGATCGTCCCTTTATTCTACTCCTTAATATATAATATATAATAGTATATAGTATAGTGTATATATAATATATATATGTGTGTGTGTATGTATATATATACATATATGTATATATATATATATACATATACCAGGCATCTATGTAAGGAATAATAATAATAGTGCTACTAACAATAATAGAATTTATATAGAACTTTAAGGTTTAGAATGTGCTTTACAACCTCACCACAACCCTGAGATATTGGTGCTATTATTATCCCCATTTTTCAGATGAGGAAACCAAGGCCGAGAGTTTAAGTAAAAAAACTAGAAATCTAGAAAATGTCTAGATCTGGAAACAACCTGAATATTCTGACTGCTTTGACCAAGTCATATACACAGCACAGTAGTCACTCATTCAATATCATTTCATAACGAGGGAACATGGA
This sequence comes from Notamacropus eugenii, assembly GCF_028372415.1. Classification (NCBI taxonomy): domain Eukaryota; kingdom Metazoa; phylum Chordata; class Mammalia; order Diprotodontia; family Macropodidae; genus Notamacropus; species Notamacropus eugenii. The sequence continues at coordinate 413,234,536 of NC_092873.1, forward strand.
GCATTAAGTATGTGAATCAAAGATGTGTACAGTGTGTTCTATTTTCTTTTTTCTGGAGGTAGATCATAGGTTACAAAGTATGATACTGGTTTTTTTTGAGTCAAATCAATAAGCATTTATTAGATTCCTACTACATCCCAGACACCGTGCTAAACTTTAGGGATACAAAGAAAGTATATATGCGTGTGTATGTGTGTATGCACATATATATATGTGTGTATTACAGATATGCATGTATACTTATATGTCTGTGTTTATAAGTATATGTACATGTGCATGTATGTATATGTGTGTAGATATGTGAAAATATATTCACACACACACAGAGATCATCCCTACTCTCAAGGAACTCATAATCTAACGAGGGAGAAAATGTGCAAACAACCCTGCACCAACAAGGTCCATCATTAAAGAAGGGGCACAGATTTCCAGAAGGATCTCCAAACTGAGTATATTTGCTATCTTCTCAGTGCCCCAGGCAACCCTTTATTTAAGACTTTTAGGAGCAGAAGAGTTGTAGTTCTTCATTGGAAGACGGTGGTCCAGACTAAGAGTTCCCTATACCAAGGAAATCACAGGTCCTAACCATAAAAAAAGAAGAAGTAATGCCTTCTACAGAAATGTCCTTTGAACTGAGGATGCTTACTCAAATAACCTCCCCTAAAGGTTCCTTGTCTCTAGAAATCACCATAGGCAAAGGTTAAGGGTTTTAAAATCCTAGGCATTTGGCAGTGACAACTTAAATTTCAAATATGCCTCTGCAAGGTTGTCTAGATTACATTCAACTGGGAGTCCAAAGTTCTGTTTTTAACCGCTCACTGGCTGTGAGATCACTTGACTTCCTCTAAGTTTCAGTTTCCTCATCTCTAAAATGCAAATAATAAGAATACCCACTTACCTGCTTAGATTGCTATGAAGATCAAATGAGATAAAAAGTGTGAAAGGGCTTTATAAACTAAAACGTGCTGTGTGAGTACATGGCGATATCAGCATCAGCATCACCGTCCCTCTTTCTTTGTAATATTGCTTCCTTCTGCATGCTATTATTTCATCTTTCTCAGCTTTTACACAGCCCTCTTTTCAATAGTAGGTCATAGGGCTTTCTATACTGGAAGAAGGAAACCACACTTGAATTCTTAGTAATATTGGTTAAGTACATCTGGGTAAGTTCTCAGATTGTAGACATTATTTTTGAATAGATGCAGAGTTCCTATACCAAAAGACTATTCCATTATGCATGGGTTTTTTTATCTCTTTGAATGCATATATGCATTTCTTATGGGAAACTAAAGCTAATAATAGCTCACATTTATATAGTACTGTGTAGCACTTTAAGATTTACTAAATACTTTCCTCACAACAACCCTGTGAGGGAGGTAGTGCATGCATAATTATCCCACATTTACAGAGGAAGAAACTGGTTCTCTAATGGAAATAATAGAAGTCAGATTACAAGGGGGTTGATGAGAGTGTCTTGCAAGGAAGGAAGGAAGGAAGGAAGGAAGGAAGGAAGGAAGGAAGGAAGGAAGGAAGGAAGGAAGGAAGGAAGGAAGGAAGGAAGGAAGGAAGGAAGGAAGGAAGGAAGGAATGAGGAGAAGGAGGAAGGGAGGAAAAAGATGGCAGGAGGAAGGAAGAAAGGATAGGAGTGAGAGATGAAAGAAGAGAGGGAGGAAGGGGGATGGAAAGGGTGGGGAAGAAGGAAGGAAAGAAACATTTATTGAGTATCTAACGTGCCAGGTATTATGCTAAGTGCTTTGCAAATATCATATCATTTGATCCTCACAATAATCCTGAGTAGTAGTTGCTATTATTATCCACATTTTACAGTTGAGAAAACTGAGGCAAACGGCAGTTAAGTTACTTGCTCAAGGTCCCAACTTGAACCCAAGTCTCCTGAAAGAATCTCAAAGTACCTGAATTGGGAGGGACCTTGGAGGTTAGTTGGCCCATGTGTTCTTTGTCCAGGGCAGATGTAATTGCTGAACCACTGCCTGTGATCTCTGAAAATATAATAATGTTAGAAGACTTTTTAATAGAGCTTTTGTATAGATTATTTAATTTGATCCTCAACAATCAAATTAGCTAAGTATTAGTTATTATCCCTACTTTACAGAGAAGGAAACTGAAGCTGGAAGAGGTTAAATGACTGGTTTATGATCACAGCTGGTAAATGTCAAAGGTGAGGTTTTAAATCCTTTAAATTCTTTCTGGATATTCATCACTTCATCCACTCCTCCAGGTCTAGCTGTTCTATATGCGATAGGAGATAATATGGAGTATTGCATAGCATTCAGGCAAACCTGGGTTTGAATCTTGCCTTAGACACTTATAACTGTGTGACCCTGGGGAAGTTACTACATCTTTCCGAGTTTATTTCATCTTTAAAATGAGGATAATATCACCTCTGTGTGTGTGTGCATGCACACACGTATAATATATATAGGATCAATATATAAAGTACTTTGTGAACCTAAAAGTACAGTTTCAAGCAGTCCACAAGCATTCATTAAGTACTCATCATGTGCCTGACCCTGTGGCAGGGAGTGGAGATGTAAGTACAAAGAATGAAACAATCCCTACCTGCAACAAATTTACATTCTAACGAGGGAGACAAGAAATACGTGCCTAATTATATACGGTATAAATTTGTGCACGTATACACACAATGCAGTTAAATATAAGGCTTTGTTGGAGGAAGGAAAGTTGGGATTAGGAAAGGTGTCCTAATGGCACCTAGGTGGCACTCAGAACAAGAGAGAGTCTTGATAAGGCAGAGAGAAGGAGGGAACATATTCCAGGCATGTAGACACCCAATGCAAAGACAGAGAGATGGGAGATGGAACTAATGAAGTAATAAATTTTGAAGACCTTTCACTCCCAGGTTCATATTTTTAAGAATTTGAAATACTATTCAATAAGTCCTAAATACTATAAAATAATATTACTTAGTAATATAATAAAGTAATGTTAAGAGACAGTTTTGGGGCAGAAAGCAGCAGTTAAGATTGTAGGTTGAGGACAAACCTGAGTAAATCACCAGGTAAAAATGTATAAGGAATGGGGAGAAGGCCCCTTTGGCTTGATCATAGAGCATGGGAGGGGGAGTGATGTCCTATGAGGCTAGAATGATGGGTGGGGTGGGTTGTAAAAGGCTTTAATAGTCCAACAGAGGAGTTTATGTTTTATTCTGGAGGCAATAGGAAGCCACTGGAGATGATTAATTAGGGGAGTCACATGATCAGATCTGTACTTAAGGAAGATCACTGGGGCAGCAGTGTGTGGAGGATGACTGGGAGTGAGAAGAGATTTGAAGGAGGGGGGCCAATTAGAAGGCTGATGTTATCATCTAGGTGAGAGGAGAAGTGATGAGAGCTTGAACTAAGTTGGTAGCTACATGAATAGAGAGAGGAGGTTAGATGTAAAAGATGCAGTGAAGCTATAAATGGCAAAAACTGGCAACTGATTGAAAATTTTCAGTGAGCAGTGGAAGATGATGCCAAGGTTCCAAGCCTCGGAGGATGGCAGAGCTTTCAAGAGAAACAGGAAAAGAGTTTAGAAGAAGGGAGAGTTTGAGGTGGGGAGAGATAATTACCATATAATTATGAGCTATTATTGTTATTACTATTACCCAACACTTCCTCTTACAGATCTCAAAGATTGCAGAAAATTAGAGAGATACTGCTGAATTATAGAAAGGTGAATATTCAGAATTTTTTTTCAAAGAAAGGGGGGAAGGGAATTGTTGACCAGTGAGCTTAACTTCAATTTATGACAAAATTCTGGAACATATTATTAGGCACATTATTAAATAGTTAGTTATGGGAAAGGAAATAGTAATGATAAAGAGCCAGTAGGGTTTGATGAAGAATTCATCATGCCATCATCATAGTAACTAACATTTATATAGCTCTTACTCTGTGCCAGGTACTGAGAATTATTATCTCATTTGATTTTCACAACAATCCAGAGAGGTAGGTGCTACTGCTGTCTCCATTTTACAGATGAGAAAACAGATGCAAACAAGGTGAAGTGACTTGCCCAGGGTCACACAGCTAGTTAGTGACTCAGGCCACATTTGAACTCAGGTCTCCTTGAGTGCAGGTCAGAGGCTCTCACCACTGTCCACCTAGCTACCTTTTTTGACCAGATTTCTAGACTAATAAAGCAAAGGGATGCTGTTAAAAGAGGTTACCTAGGTTTTAGAATGACTTGCCAGGCCTGGAGTTGGCAAAACTCTTCTTCCTGAGTTCAAATCTGGCCTCAGACACTTACTAGCTGTGTGACCCTGGGCAAGTCATTTCACCCTATTTGCCTCTCAGTTTCCTTATATATAAAATGAGCTGGAGAAGGAAATGGATAAACCACTCCAGTATCTCTGCAAAGAAAACTCCAAATAGTGTCCCAAAGAGCCTAGATACCTCCGAACAGCAACAGAGGTTTTAGACAAGCCTTTGACAAGGCTTTTAATGCATTTTTTGTGGATTAGACAATGGTGTGGTTTAAATGAATTTAGACCCTTTTGAATGGTTGGCTTTCAGAGGGTGTATAGTGATAACTTGGAGGGATGTCTGACGTGCTATTTGGCATTTTTATCAATGACTTGACTAATAGTATAATGGCTAATGGCTTTTCAGATTTGTAGATGAACAGAGTTGGTCATGGGAATAGCATACACACTGGAAAACAGTCAAGAATTAGAATCTGGAGAAGAAGCATGTGGCAGTGGAAAGAACACAAACTTTGGAGTCAGAGAACCGGGTTCCAATCCCACCTCTCATTGCCTATGCAACCTTGACTTCGTTTCTCTGGCCTTCATTTTCTCACACAAAATGAGGGATCAGGCTAAATGACCCCTAAGGTCTCCTGCAGTTCTAAATCTTTGATCCTAAGATCATAGAGAAAGTGGGTGGGCCAGATTCAGTAAGATGAAATATAATAAAGGATAAATGAAAAGTTGTATTTCTGTGTTAAAAAATGAACTTCACAAATACATGAGAGGTGAGATGTGGTTAGATAGAAGTTCCTCTGAAAACTGAGCTTGAGATTTTAGTAGGCTACAGGCTCAACTTGAGTCAATGGTCTGATATGGCAACCAAGAATTCTCCTGTGACCTTAGGCTAGGCTGAGAGGCAGTGTTCAGGGTGAGAAAAGATGGAAGTCCTGCTGTAGTGTGATAGAGCACCAGTGCAGGAGTCAGAAGGACCTGAGTTCAAATCTTCCCTCAGACACTTGACACTCACTAGCTGTGTGACCTTGGGCAAGTCACTTCACTCCAATTGCCTCATCCTGGGTCATCTCCAGTCATCCTGATGAATATCTGGTCATTGGATTCAGATGGCTCTGGAGGAGAAGTGAGGCTGGTGACCTGCACAGCCCTCCCTCACTCAAAACAAAGTCAAGTGCAAGTCATGTCATTATTTCTCTGACGGCATGGTCTTCTTTGGCAATGACAGATGAACACACACACAGGACTAAATAGGTAATAAGATAGGCGAACCACACTGAATGGGCAGAGGAGGAGGAGTACCAAACAGGATGTGATTGAAGGGACTTTTAACCCTGAGCTTTCTTCTTTACTCTTTTCCCACCTTCATTAATTGCTCAACCCCAACTGAAGGGCACTGAGCCTCCTAACAGATCTGTTTCCTGACCCTCCTTGACTCCCTTAGTTCAGAGGTATCCCTGCCTGATGAGTGATTGAGTACTTCTCCATACTCTATGACTGCCGCCATGTTCCAGGGTCCAGCTTATGTTTCATCTTCTCTTTTCTGATCTCTCCATGCCATTTGCCTCCATTCTGACCATCCTTCTTATTCCTCTACAACTAGAACCTTGGCCTTTGCCCCTGAAACCACCCTAGGCTCTGAGAAATGAGCCTTATTTTTTCCCAAACCAAGTCTCTATATCACTTCCTTCCATTTCCAAACCATACTGCTATATGTCCCTTTCTAGTGCTCCTTTATATTCTGGCTTCCCCCATTAGAATGTAATCCTCAAGGGCAGGGACTATTTTGCTTACTTGTATCTGCATCTCTCAGTTCTTGGCACAGTGGCTGGGATATAGTAAGCTATCAATAAATGCTTTATTTTTGGTTCATTCATAAAATGAAATTCAAATCAAAAATATACATTTTCTAGGGTTTATTCATGGGGGAACACTGGATAAAACATGTTACTGAAGATACATAAGACCAGAAGGGAAGTCTGGTCATGTTTTGAAAAGTGAAGAATAACTGATGGAAAGTTAGTCCCTGGGTTCAATTAGTGCCCACATATATCAAGAGATTTAGGAGGAAGGCCTTGAAGAGGATTTTCTGGATGCCATGGAAAATAGTTGTAGAGACTGAGATGGCATAAATGGAGTTCAGTCTATATCTTTGGAGGAAGTTTTCATATCAAGGAGAGTACAAATCTGCTGAAGTATCAAAGGATTCAAAAGGGCAATGAGTCATATATGAATATAACAAAAATAGGATAGAAGGGAATTGAAAGGTAAAAGAATATTCCTCAACACAGACTGAGTGCCAGTCATTTAGAATTAGTGAATGAATCTCTTCAAGTGATCACATTATTCAAATTCACAACCTAACTTCCATTGGGCTGGAACCAGTGGCCCTCTTTTACATCCTGATAGTTTCAAATAGGGCAGATTCAATAGATATAATTCTTCAGAGTATTCATTATTTGCACTAATCCCAGACCTAGCTGTACCCAAACTTGTTAAAAAATATTTTTAGGTAGGTCTAAGTCAGCCTCATAGTTTAACTACTTTGTGTATGCATATAAACATATACATATATATTTGCATTTATTCACTTTATAAACACAAAGTTATATGTTGTATGTGTTTCAGTACTCAGTTGTGTCCCCATTAGAATATAATCTCCTTGAATGTAGGAAATGTTCCATTTTCTGTACTTGTCTATCAGCAGCCAACACAATTCCTGGCACATCATAAGCACTTAATACATATTTTTTGACTGATTGATTCTTAGCCCTAGAAACCATATCAGGCTCTTCTATTTCTGTTCTTGTCTGCCAGAGAATGGTGTGTTTCCTAATAGAATGCCATTATTTGGGATTTGACTACTTGGGTGCTGTGGATCCATGTTCACTCTAACCCAGACAGTCCTCTGCTTGGCATGAGTTTTTGGTACTCTGCCAATATTCTAATGTAATTAATAACTAAGTAAGCATGAAGCAGCCAGGTGGCAGAGAAGGGGATTTCTTCTATGAAGTTGAGATTCAGTCAAAGGGTCACACTCGAGGACCTAGAGGGCCACATGTGGTCTTGAGGCTACAGGTTCCCCACCCCTGGTAGCCTGTCAAGAACTTTTAAAATTTTAACTGTAATTCATTTTGTTAGCTATCCTTCCTTTATTTCTCATTTAATAATCTACAAATTTGCCTTTATCCAAGTCATTGATTAAAAAAAAACATTAAATGCATAAGGTCAAGTACAGATCCCTGGGACGCTGCACTGAAGACCTCCACAAAAGAAACATATTAATGACCGCTCTTTTGGTCAAGCTGATGGGATGGTAGGACCTGGACTCCAAAAGCCCCAAGACCATGTCCCAGAAGCAACCCAGATTCTCTGTAAGTCCTCCCCTATGAGAAAATCTTTCCCTGTTGCTGACACACATGCAGACCTAACCCTTTAATCCCTTTCATAAAAGGCTATCAGTAAAAGACACTGGGGTGCCTGCCCCCAAGGACTCTTTCTCTGGTGCTGACCCATGGACTGTCCCTGGCACCAGATCCCCAAGGACGGTGCCTCTGGCAAGTAAACAAAAACTGCCTTTTCTCCCTCAGTATCTGGTATGAACAGAGTTATCTCTGCAGGCTCCCTGAATTTTCCCATCCATACATCACAGGGGCCTTCTTTCAAAGCACCTGAACTATTTGCATATGCTGACCACTCACTAATCCTACCCTGCATCCACTAATTAGCATACTTGGCAGCTTCTCACTGTCCCTTTTCCATACAAGCTTTAACATCATTCTCATCAGGTTGCAGGTTCATAAGAACTGGCTTCTATTGGTATCACAATAAATTTTACCACTGGCCTGGAGGATAATTTGAGTGTGTGTGAATTCATTCCAGGCAACCTTGTCTTGTAGCCTGACATTTTGGGGATCCCAGAACCCCTAAATTGTGTCAGCACCCCTAAACCACATCAAAGCCATTCAGTCAATTCAAAATCTACCTAAGGCACTGTCATCTAGCCCTGTCTCCATTTAAATTTTTTAAAATTTATTTTTATTGATAATTTATTTATTCATTTAAAATTTATATTTAATTTATGGAATAAATTTCCATAGCATAATTTTAAAAACATATGATTGCCCCTGTAAGAATGTATGAGATACCCTGACGCTTGCATGTTTTGCTAAAATATACATAAACAAATCACCTGATCAACCATTCTGGTAACTTGTCCAAAAAGGAAATGAGGTTAGTCTGCCAGGACTTCTCCCTGATGAAGCTGTGCTGGCTGTCTGCAGTCACCTCTGCCCATCCTAGAAGTTTTATAACCATCCCTTTAAGAATATATTCCAGACATTCTGGCAGGAGTGGAAGTCAAGCTTCCTGACCTAAAGTTGTCAGATTCCAGACTCCTTAAGAGCAGCAAAAATGCTCTCTGAAATATCTCCTTCTTTATCATTGAGATCAGCTCCCTATAAGCCACTTTAAGCCTTAGATGGCATAGTGGGTAGGGTTCTGGGCCTGGAATCAGGAGGACCTGAGTTCTAACTGAGCCTCAGATCTAACAGTTAGGAGAAGAGCCCTATGCTATAGCAAATCCATTACTGCTATTGTAGGTGCCTTACCAGTGAAGGTATTTGGATGAAAAAGATGTAAAATGAATATCCAAGATTTTTCTAAAACTTTTTTAGAAACATCTAATTTTCTATAACTTTTAAACCTTTTTATATTATAATTTTATTAATCAAATTACCTATCCAAAAGCTATTGCTACAACAGATTTTCAAAACATCCCATTATGTATATGAGGTGTACTCTCCACATAAAATGAATTGAAAAATAAGCAACTTTTTTAAAAAGAAAAAAAATTGAGCCTCAGGCAAACTTATTAGCTCTGTAGCCTGGGTGAGTCATTTAACTTCTGTCTGCCCCTGTTTCTTCAACTATAAAATGGGGATATAACAGCACCTACCTCCTAAAGTGGTTGTGAGAATGAATGAGATAATATTTGTGAAGGATTTACACAGTATCTGACCCATAGAAGGCATTTAATAAATGCTTGTTTCCTTCCTATTCCTTATTTGATTGCTTAAAGGGGCTTGTTTGTTCCTTCTTGGGTTATGCCCTTGCTTTGACTGCCATTAGGTGAATTTTCAGAGTAGTTAGCGCAAAACAGATTTTAAAATTGGATGATCAGGAAGTTCCAGAGAAACACCACAATAGTGTTTCTTTATATGTGCATGTATATGTGTGTATGTGTGTATATATAATTATATTTGATATATAGATTATATATGATATATAAATTACATATTTAAATTATTAACAACACATCAAAAAAGAAGGTAATTCACTGTGTTGCCCACAAATAAATAAAACAATACTGTATTGCAAAGCACAGAAAAACTACTCCCCCCCTGCCAGGCCTAGAGGCCTGTGGGCTACCCGAGTCTTACCTTACCTCTATCGGAGGTCTTCGGCTGGCCAAACCGGATAGTCTTATGAGAGAAGAGACCTATCAGAGTCAAACAAGGGTTGCGCTTTATTCAGGGTCTCGGTTACAAGGGGGAATTCTTCCTTAGGAGGGAGAGAGAAAGATCTCCCAAGGAGGCAAAGATCTTACAATAAGAGATTGGAAGTAGAAGTGTAAGTGGGGAGAGAGGGGGAGGGGAGAGAGGAGAGAGGAAAAGCGGAGCCTTGTGTCCTCACACGTGGCCCCTCCGCCCAAGAGAACTTTCAGGCTTTCCTGACCCTACTTAAGCTCTCCCGTCCCGTAGTTTACACGTCAATACCGAGCCTGTTAGGTAACAATGGGCGTGCCCAGATCCGGGACAGTCTCGAGGGGGATGCTTCTCCCATCACGTTTCTCACGGGAAGAGGCGGAAATACACGAGATAGCTCGGTTCACCTCGATTCCCAGCCGTTTTCCTGGGGGGCCTCGTGAGAACTCTAAGATTTAGAAGTTCCCACCTTTACCCACCCGAGACTGTCCACATGGAATTGAGCTTCCATTCCCAGCACCCCCCCAAAAAAAAATCTCCTCTAAGTGTAAGAAATACATTCATTTTTACTTATTATAATCATGGCAGATCAGAATTATAAAGGGAATTCAGAACTCATCTAGTCCAATCTCCTTATTTTATGTATGAAGACACTTTTGCCCATGGTAAATAAGGAAATAAATAATGCATCTCAAATTTAAATTCAGGCCCTCTGATGCGACAGCAAGCAACCTTTCCACGGTAGCATGCTGCAGTGACTCTGGCTAGACTGCTATTCACATCACCTCTCCTCAGATATTTTTAAACAAAGCCCCAATAACAATTCCATATGACTCTCATTCTGTTACTCTGCAAAGAACCACAAGATCTTGAGTGCCCTGTTCTGCTGTTTCTTTGGGGTTCAAAACAGCTGGTACCCTTTAGAGGACATGGCCCAAAGCAACTCTCCTCCCCTTTGGTTTTTCTTCTCTTAAACCAGGCCTCCCTTTTAAGCTTCTCTCTGGAGCAGTTTTCTCCTTTCTACTATCTCTCTGTAGCAAGTCATTCTTCTGAACTAGAGAAAGTTTCTCCCCAGAGGTTTGTGCTGCCTTTGTGTCATATACCAGAGGATTATTGTGTTGTCTCTGTGGCTTGTACAGTTTTAAAGCTGGAAAGAACCTGAGAGATATCATCTAGTACAAAACCTTCATTTTTACAGGTGAGGAAACCAAAGCCCAAATATGAGAGGCTGCCCAAAGATCACAAAAGGTGACAGAAATGGGAAGCAAACCCATGTCCTGGATCCCAGCCTAATGATCTCTCCTTAACCTCACACCGCTACCCCTTAACTGATTCCAGTCAGCCTCCTCAAATGTTGACTTGACAGTTTGGTATTTTAAAGGGACCAGAACTGTTGTTGGATATAGCTAACATATGTTAAAACAAAATTCAATTCACAAAATAATCATTTCAATGAATATTGTTTTTCATCATTACTTGTCCTTGTTAGCCATGTGCTTTCTGCTTTCTCATTTAATAAAGAAATTTTTGCCCAGTTGCTAATGACTAACAATGGTGTAATGTCTTATTCCCATCCAAATAACATTGGCATTTTCGTAGGAAAGGAGAGAGCTTTGGCACCGCTCAAATACCACAGAGGGGGCATTTGTTTTACATAAACATTGGGCTGGCCTTGAATGTTAACCTGATTCTACAGGTGCCTAGTTTGAAGTTGGTTAAATTATTTTCACAGCTGCTCGCCTCCTTCTGTTGAGTTGTTTTTTAAAAATATGAGTTTAGGTTCAGCATGTAAGTAAGTGCATATGCTACAATAAGTCTTAATTTTATTAGAAATGGCAGAATTTCAAAATGCAAAAGTTTATTTTCAGATAGTAAAAACAACCAAAATTATTTTTAGCCATGGAAAGAAGATGAGTAGTAAGTACTTATCACAACAGGCTGACCTGCTATGGGATATCTGTTTATATAAAATTCCCTTAATGATATTTTTGCATTCTTTTTAATTTACATCTAGAGAATGTCAGTGTATGTCTTAGTGGGAACATTTAGTGCACAGAAACTGACTGTATATTAAGTATCTCTCATATACTATAATACCTAATTAATAACGTTAATATCTGATATACTATCTCCCCAGGGTGTGGAGCCTTCCCTCATTCATTAGCTGTGGTTACTTCCTCCTAAAATTGCCTTTTATTTTGATTTATCTTATTCTATAGATGTATGTTTATATTTATATGACATACATATTTGTGTAAAAACATAAATATATATATACATACTTACCTTATTATATTTATGTGGCATCTCTTTCAGTGAAATATAAACTCCCTGAGGGCAGGGACAGTTTTGTTATGTTTGTTTTTCTTTGCTTCTTGCTTTGCATACAGCTTTGCACAACCTTGCCTCACTTAAACCCAGTTCACTTGCAATTCCTGACATTATTTCCCTGATGACATACATGGTCCTCTTCCAGAGCCAAGGACAACCAACAAACGGCACAGCGGTAAAAATAGCTAGAATTTACAAAAGACTTTTAGGGTTTACAGAACACTTTACAAATATTATCTTGTTTTATCCTTACCACAACCCTGTGAGGGAAGTGCTATTATTATCCCCACTTTACAGATGAAGAAGTGGAGCCCAAAAGATATTAAGTGACTTGCCAAGGGTTACACAGCTAGTAAATATCTGAGACTCTATTTGAACTCAAGCCTTCCTGGCTCCAGATGCAGGACTCGGTTTGCTTCATTATGTAGTTGCTTCTTAGTAGGTGCTTTATAAATGTTTTTTGACTTATATTCTCGGATAAGATTGACATTCTGTTTTTAGCCTGAATATCCTACTCTGGTACTACAGAACTACAAAATACCATGTTGAGAAATCTTCTCTGAAAATTGCTTGGCATAACAGGTAAAGGACTGAACTTGGAGTCAGGTAGAACTGGGTTCTAATCCTTCTGACACACCTTCAGTTTGATAATGGACATATCACCTGTAAGGTTCTCTGAGCCTCAGTTTTCTCCCTTACAAGATAGAGTTGACAATATTTGTGGTATCTACTTCTCAAGATTGTTGTAAGATAAGAGTAGTGCATAGAATAATGCATGTAAGAATACTTTGCACATTTCAAAACACTATATTATTGTCATCTGTTATTAGTAGAGCTATTATGTCCAAGAGCTGGACTCATACGAGATAGTCAGTGTCCAGAATGAGTTAGTAAAAATTCTACACATTGTCTGATCCGGTCTGCTGCACATTAACCGTGGCTGGCTATTTGTGATACTGTCCATTTTCTCTCCTGAGTATACGAATTAATTAGGAGTGATTAGTAGGTAGGTCAGAACAAATATGGATTCACTGCTATCTTATACATGTGAATGACTATTTCTAATCAATCAATAAACATTTATTAAGTTTTTATTATGTACCAGGTACTCTCCTAAATGCTGGAGATACAAAAAGAAACAAAAGACAGTTTCTGCTGGGAAGGAACTTAAAATTGAATGGTGGAGACAGCATGCAAATAAATATATACAAAGTAAGCTATATACAGGATAAAAAGGAAACAACTAACAGAGGGAAGGCACTAGAATGAAGAGGAGTTAGGGAAGGTTTCCTGTAGAAGGAAGGATTTTAGTTGGGATGAATGGATTTATGACCATATGGATGTTTGGAAAGTTGACTTGAGGTGTCCAGTTCTATCTGTGAACCATGTATTTTTTAGATTGGCAAAGGAAAAAAAGATCATTCCTGTTTCCTACAGACAAGTCTGGCAAGGGCAGTACAGCATAGGAAACCATGGGGTCATGCTGAAGGATGTTACTTGTCTGGTGAATCTAGGCTGTGTGTTATGTAGTCAACCCATCTGGCTTACTCCAGAACAGCATGTTAGGGAATTCAGCCTCTCCTGGTAGAGGTACGGTTTAATTGAACATGGGCCATTTGGGAACCTCTTTCCATAGACTGAAACACCAGTTGGAGGTGAAGTTGAAAGAATGTCCACAGAGGGCTAGTTACATGGTCTCTGGGAAGGGCTGATAGCAAAGCCTTGATATAGAAATATTATTCATAGTAAAAGCACTAAGGCCTAATTAAAATGAGTCTGGTGCTGAGGCTGAGGTTGAGGTGGTATGCTCTAGGTAGTCCATGGCACCAATTCAAAAGATCATTTTCAACAAACAGTATTTACTGAGCCCCTGCTATGAACAAAGTACCATCTTGTGCTTGTGGGGAGTTAACAACGGAATTTCTCTCAAATTTTCCATCTGCTGGTTGAGGCTACTGGTAGGATCCAGATCTTGTCCAGTTAATAAACACTCAGCTGGGAGGGGGTGGAGCCAAGATGGCAGAGTGAGAGCTTGTATTCACCTAAGTTCTAAGAAAAACTCCTTCAGATACCTCTAAGAAGAGAATCTGAACTAATTTTAGAGTGGCAAATCCACTAGGAGACAGAATGTGGCAGATTTCCAGCCCAGGATAGCCTGGAAGGATCTGTTGCATGGGGCTGGAGGAGCACAGAGTACACAGTGCACAGGCTGTACCAGCATGGACCCTGCCATAGCAAAGCTGAGCAGGAACCACCTGGTGATTGGAAGCAGCAGCAGTGCGGATTCTCAAACATATCAGCCCAGGGCAGGAGTCCAGTGGAATTGAGTGAGAGAGAAGTGCAGAACCCCAGGTAACAATAGCAGCTGCTCTTGAGACTATCAGCCAGCAAATTAAATGCTTATAACTCACATATTTCAACTTCCAGGAGCCAAGATGGCAGAATGATCTGTAAATGCTCTCCCCCTTCCCTTGTTGTCCAGCCCAGAGAATATTTCCCCAGGAAAAATCTTGGAATAGTGGGATCAGCCAAAGGGGTAAACAGTCTCTTAGCCAGAGAAGCTAGCAAAATTGCAAACAGGAGTCCCTCTTGCTGAGGATGAAGGGGACCAGTGCAGGACCAGAGCTGCCTCAGACAGCCAAACTTCAGCAAACCAGGAAGAGATCCTGAGCCCCAGGGGGGTGGAGCCCTTAAGTGTCAACACCAGGACCCCAGGCATGCCTTAGCACAGCCAGGGGAATTGGGCAGACACCAGTGCAGACAGGGTTCACCAGCTGCTGAGCCTGCCTATGCTCTAGCTCAGTAGAGGAAAACTCCTGTGACCAGACCACATCTCCCCCACACCTTGTACAGTGAGCTCCAGGGTAACTCCAGGGAAACTCAGAAAGACTTCTCAGAAAGACCTTTCCTCTGCTTTGGCACACCAGCCAGCTCAGCACCAGGTAAGGTGTAGCATTCTAGCTTCGAGCTGAAAGAGCCAGAGGCTGCAATACACAAAGCCTCAAGTTCTAAGCACAAGAACTGTGGGACAGAGCTCCCTGTGCCTCAGAAGCAGAGACCTACTCTAAAAGCCAGGAAAAAGATGATCATCATGAGCAAGAAGCAAACCAGAAAAGAAAAGAAGCTTACTATGGGAACAAGGACCAAAATACAAATATGGAAGAGATCACCATTGAAACTGTACTCCCATCTGAAACCTCAGAAGGGAATATGAGCTGTTCTCAAACCCAAAGAGCATTCTTGGAAGAGCTCAAGAAGGATTTTAAAAGCCAAATTAATGAGGTTGAAGAAAAATTGGCTAATGATTTTAAAAATATGAAAAAAGAATTCACGGAAGAATTTAAAAAGAAAATTGGACAAAGGAATAAAGAGATATAAAACCTAACTGGAACAATTAGACAAATGGAAAAGGTGATGCAAAAGTTAACTGAAGAAAACAATCTATTAAAAAATTAGAATTGGGCAAGTAGAAGCTAATGATTCTGTAAGACATCAAGAATCAGTCAAACAAAATCTAAAGAATGAAAAATAGAAGAAAATGTAAAATATATCATTGGAAAAACAACTGGCCTGGAAAATAGATCTTGGAGAGAAAATCTAAGAATTATCAGTCTACTAGAAAACCATGATGAAGAAAAGATCCTGGACAATATCTTCCAAGAAATCATCAAAGAAAACTGCCCTTGGGTCCTAGATCCAGAGGGAAAAATAGTCATCAAAAGAATCCACCATCACTTCCTGAAAGAGATTCCCAAACTGAAAACACCAAGGAATATTGTTGCCAAATTCCAGAACTATCAAATGAAGGAAAAAATACAGCAAGCATCCAGAAAGAAACAATTCAAATATCAAGGAACTACAGTTAGGATCACATAGGACCTTGCAGCTTCTACATTAAACCATAAGAGCCACAGAAATATAATATTTGGTAAGGCAAAGGAGCTTGGACTACAACCAAAGATCAATTACCCAGCAAAATTGAGCATAATATTTCAGGCAAGGAGATGGACATTCAATGAAATAAGGGATTTCCAGACCTTCCTGATGAAAAGGCCAGAACTCAAACAGAGAATTTGATCTTCAAGTACAAGTCTCAAGAGAGGTATAAAAAGGTAAACAGGGAAAAAAACAACTTGTTTTTCAATATGGGCAAACTGTTTACATCCCTTGAGGGAAGATGATACTTGATAATCTTGAGAATTGTATATTTATTATGATGTTTAAAAGGGATAAACATAGATAGAGGGAGTGGGTATAAATTAAATGATTGGTTGATAAAAATGTGATTTAAGGGTGTGAAGGGATTGTAACGGGACATGTAAAAAAGAGGAGGTAGAAAAAGGTAAATTGCATTGCAGGAAGAGTCACAAAAACATATCACTGTAGAGGGAAAGAGGGGAGGGAGATGAACACTGTTTGAAATTTACTCTCATCTGATTTGGTTCAAGGAGGGAACAATAAAATCAGTTAAGTAGAGAAATCTAACTAGCCCAATAGGCACTAGAAGGGGAAAGGGGAAAGAAAATGGAGGGAAGAAGTAGTAAAGGAAAAGGGGAAATAAAGGGAGGGGGACTGATAGAAGGGAGTGAAGACTGGGGAGGTGATGATCAAAAATAAAAAAAAATTTAAAAACTCAGCTTACAAAGAAACAGATGTGGCATCTGCTGCTGCTCCTTGACTTGCCCCCAGAGACTTCCTCCATGGTTGAAGATCCTTTAATCCTGCTATCTTCTTCCCCAAAGCCTTCTTTCTCTTACTATTTCTATGACGAACACCAGAACTGCCTGACTTTCTTCTTGTCCCTCTACTACTGGATCCTTCCCCCTATTTCCCATTTCACCCATTTCAAGATTCAGAAGATTACAGAGAAACTTGTAGTTCAGGGCTGCTATTAGAACCATTTCTTTTTTTTGTTATAAGTTCAACAGTCATTTGTGATTTTTACTTAATTTCTCTGAACCTCAGTTTCTTCATCTGTAAAATGAGAATGTGATGTCTTGAGGATGGAACAGGTAAGATTTTTTTCTCTCTTTTTTTGACCCAGGCCTGTGATTTTATGAGTCTAGGGAGCCCCCAATGGGGAGCCTCCTCTGCCAATGCAACTGCTCTTTACATTCTCTGTAAATTCATGTTTTATAGAGTTGTACTTGCCCAGGATCATATAGCCACTAGAGAGGACTTGAACCCAAGTCTTCCTGACTTACAAGCCAGCTGATGACTGTTCCACATTGCTTCTGAGCACTAACGCAGAGGTCATAAGAAGTGATACAAGGATACTCTCAAGGTCTCTCTGAAGGTCTCTCCATTCCAAATGTTTTAAGGGACTATTTGTGTCTGACCTGGGTTAGAGCCTTCCAAATTCTCATTGAGCTGATCAGCCACAACCGGACACATTGTACCCTGACATCATGATGTCATTGGTCTTCTAAAATGAGGGATGGACAACAAGATACAGGATTGTTTTTTTCTTATCTTTTGTAAGGAGTGCCTTGGATATTCCCTTCTTCCCATGAGCTTCATTTCTATATTACTTTTCTTTCAGTGTTGTAGTCTTCTTCCATCCTTTCCCCTCAAAACCCTGTTAGAAGACAATAACATTACTTAGAATTACAGATTGACAGCTGAATTGGAACTTCGACTTCTTCTAGGCCAGCCTTCTCATTTTGAAGCTAAGGAAACCCAGACCTTGAATCTTGTCCAAGGGACTTGTCCATAATAGTACTAAATGGCAAAATCAATATTTGAATCCAGGTCTCTTAGCTCCAAATGAAATATTCTTTCCATTATACTGGAATATTTGTGGTATTAAAAAGATAACATGGTGTAATGGACAGAACACTATACCTGAAGTTAAAAGACTAGTCAACTGTAGGCAAGTCTTTGAGCCTTGGTTTACTCATCTTTAAATAGGGTGTAATAATTCTTGCCCAGTCCACCTCACAGAAGTGATATGAAGATGTTTTGTAAACTATAATATATTATATGAACGTACATTATTATGTTATCATAACCTATATATTTCTTTTTTAAATTTGAATTTAATTTTTTCAATGAACAAAAATCTGTTTTCACTCCTTCCCATCTCCCCTTCCTTCCTTCCACCCATACCTTGAAAAAACAAACAAAAGCCTTAAAACAGTTTTCATAGTCAAGCAAGACAAATTCCTGCATGTTTCATGTCCAGAAGAATATGTCTCAATCATTCATCCATCACCTCTCTGTCAGGAAGTTGGTTTTCTGGAACTGTGGTTGGTCATGGCATTAACTATAATCCTTAACTCTCTTAAAATTATTTGTTTTTACAGTGTTTTTGCTAATGGCTTGTTTGGTTCCATCCACTTCACTCTGCATCAGTTCACACAAGTATTTCCAGGTTTCTCTGAAACTATCCACTTGTATCATTTCTCATAGCACAATAGTATTCTAATCAATCAGTCATTCAATATTTGTTTGCTTATTTATTTCCCACTTAATAGCGTCTCATTTTTTTCCAATTACAGGCAATAATAGTCTTCAACATTCACTTCTATAAGATTTTGAGTTCCAGTTTTTTTCTCCCTCCCTCTTCTGTCCCCTTCCCAAGATAGCAAGTATCAATAAGTATTTATTAAACCCCTGCTAAGTAATAAACACTTCTTAAGTGTTGTATATAAAAGGAAAACAAAAGACAATCCCTGCCTTGGATTACACACACACACACACACACACACACACACACACACACACACACCCCACAAAATTAAATAGCTGGATTTCAGGTTGTGTTATTACTTCATGAACTTCATAAGCCACTGATTTGTTGCCATCCTCTGGGCAATATTGGAGTAAATACATGGAAAATGACCAGGCCTTTAAAGCTCTCTGTTCCTTATACTCATCTTTTTTTTCCTTATCTCCCGGGTCTTTCCCCGTTTTATTTTACATAAATAAATAAACAAATGAGCAAATAAATTTGTTAAGCTGTTTCTCAATTGATAGGTACTCCCTTCATTTTCAGTTCTTTTTTTTTGTACCACAAAAGAGCTACTATCAATAGTATTTTTGTACATTTTTGGTAACATTTTGGCACATTTTTAGTATTTATATTAGCATTTCTGTACATATGGAAAACTTTGTATTTCTTCTCTTTGATCTCTTTGGAGGTATATTCCTAGTAGTGGTATCACTGGGCCAAAGGGTTTGCATGGCTTTAATCACTGGAAGCAGAGAGGAGGAAGGAGTAGAGAGGCACCAGTGCAAATTGCTTTTCTAGAATGGCTGGACCAATTCACAGTTCCACCCAAAATGAATGAATGTACCTGTTTTCCTGCAGCCCATCTAAAAATATGGAATGTTTCATGAATTCATGCGTTATCTTGTGCAGGAGCCCTGCTCATCTTTTCTGTATTGTTCCCATTTTAGTCTGTGTGTTGCTGAAGAGAGCAGTCCACCTTTCTTTCTGAGACTGGACTGGAATGAGATGCTAATAGCAGACTACCACAGGCCTCATCCACCTGCTGTTCTGTAAAGCCTAGGAACATATGTCCTTATCAGTCTCATGCACCACACTGCAGACTCAGTGTGAATTGGGGGTGGTAGCGAAGTGGCAATGGGTGTTAGTTAATCAAACTATATTTTGTGATGTGTGTAGCATCAAGAGTAAATTTACAGGAGAAAAAAAGAAGAAACACCAGACAGGTTACCCGTAATTTCTGCCTTTCTTCATCTCTTTACCAAAGCTTCTAAAAACCCACTTGTTCTTTGTGAAGTGTTTCAGGCAGCAAGCCCAGTTCCTTTAGTATATTCATTCCATCATCTCTCCTGTAACATCCCTCTAAGTGCCTCTAAACTGTGAGTCCTGGTATGCAGAGTCTCCTATTCATTGCCAGAACTGTTTTTTGCCCCGCAGATCTGCATGTCCATGCTGCTTTTGAATTTCCTGGTTTTGTTTTTTTTTTAAAGGCCCAGATTGCCGCCTTCCCTACATTGAAGATGCTGATATTGGTAATAAGACATACAAACATGGGGACAAGTTGATAATCAACTGTCATGAAGGATTCAAGATTCGATATCCTGACTTGTACAACATGGTGTCGACGTGTCGCAGCGATGGATCATGGGATAATCTGCCCGTTTGTCAAGGTTTAGTACACAAAATGATTCCTTTTTATTGATCATAGGTAGACCTTATTGCTGTCTGCAACTTTCTACACGAGTACAAGATAGAGAAGGTAAAAATGAAGTCTTTAACTCCAGAGAGGTCCAGTTGTACCTTGGATATGATAGCTAAAGCCTCTTACCCCCAATTCCCGACAGTGACTATCTTCTTTTTGCATTCTAATTCTGCATCACAGCATATATTCATCTTAAAATACTTGAGGAAAAAAAACTCAGTCCATGGTTGACAATTTGCAAATGAAACAAATTCCTCTTTAGCCTTTTAGATGCCTTGTTCACTCTAAGAAATTGAACATCATTTAAAAATTAGGAAGCTTGTAACTGGGTTGTGAATGTAATGATGAACTATTGTATATTTAATGAAAATGTGAGAGTTTCTAGAAAAGTATGAGGGCATTTATACTTATTACAGTTGTATGAGAATATATTCAAAACCAATTTTACAGAGGCTATTATTTTCCTAATAATGTTATCCCCTTTTATAATGCATGAAGGGCTGGAAAATAATCAAATCCAAATTACATATAAACTGCATAGTGAATGTTTATCCTCACCCAGTCCTTAAATTTGCAAATGCTAACTTACAGGGGCCCTATTCATGAAGACAAGCCCTTGAATTCACATTAATTCTGATCTTATTTTTTGAAATGTGACTTGGGCCATAGGACTAAGGATCCAATGCATAATTCATGATGAGAGCAGGAGAAAGGTCTTATTTACACCAAAAGCACCAGCATGTTAAAGTTGAGACAAATGCTGACTTTGTGCTTGGAAATCACGCTTGACAGGGTCTCATATTATTACCTTGCAGTCCCCATAGTTAAGAGTACACCATTTCTCTGGCTAAGATCTTTAGAGCATGACCCAGTGAAGAAAATGAGCCAAATTAGAAGGGCAAAAGCATCTCAGATCTGCAAAAATGCCTATTCCTTTCTCACTGGCAGCTAATATATATGGATCTGTATATGCCTATGGTACATAGATACAGATATGTGCATTTTTAAAGGGAGCACATGCTTTATTTTACACCAACAGGAACTATTCACAAAATAAATAGCCAGATTTTAGATTGGGTTATTACTCAAATTAACTTTATCGACCACTGATTTGTTACTATCCCCTGGGTGTTATTGTAGTAAAGGCATGGAAAATGACCAGGCCTTTAAAACTTGCTGTTTCTTGCATTCATGTTTTCTACTTGTTTCCCAGGTTTTTTTCCCATTTTGAGTCTCCTTTCATTTATATACATACATACATACATACACAAATGGATGAATGAACAAATAACTGAATGAATAGATAAATAAATGGATAAATGAATGAATGAGTAGGTAAACGAATACCTGAGAACACTTGGCTCTACCCAAAACCATTGGTTTAAAGGAAGGCTCAGCTTTTGAGTGTCTTGTTGGGGAGCACGTGCTTGGGGTGGGAAAATGATTTTATGGAGAACTCAGACATAAGCTCAAGATGGAAACTTTTAACTTCCAAGCACATTTGATTTTTTGAAGAGGTCCTGTGTTGTCAGCTTTAGAGAGTAAGACCTCCTTGTCTACCGAAGAGGGATATTTTATGCTGTGAGGAACACTTTCTCTCTTCGTCACCCTTTCCTATTTATTTAAGTCTGAGATCCAAGAAGACCTTTGAATGCAACAGGAAGAGTCTGCTGCAGGCTACGGTGAAAAATACTTGTTCAAGCACCAGTAAAAACAGAATAAACAAAACCTAAGCCAGTCCAACAGGCATTTATTAAGTCTCTGTTATATGCTAGGCCCTGAGGATCGAAATACAAAAAAGAAAATAATCCCTGGTATAAAGCATAATAGAAACTGTTAAATATATGCATGATGATTTAAGAAAGGGAGGAACAAAGGAGCATAAAAATGACAGGTATCAGGAAAAGCTCCTGTGACTTGGGCAGAGCCTTGAAGGAAGTTAGGCATTGGAAGAGGTGGTGGGAAAGAGGGTATGTGTGTTAAGCCTGCAGACTATCTTGTGCAATAGGAAGTAGGGGGAACAGAAAGTAGGCCAGTTTGGTCAGGTCACTGAGTGTGTTATGGGCAGAAATATGAAATAAGTGTAGAAAGATAATCTGGAGCCAGGCTGAAGGACATTAATTGCCAAGTTAATGAGTTTTAATTTTTTTGCTGGAGGCAGTAGGGAGCCATCAAAGATTCTTGAGCAGGGTAATGGCAAAATCCTTTAGGAAAGACAATTTTGATGGCTGTGGGGAAGATTTTTTGGAGAGAGAAAAGACTGGAAACAGGGAATCCAATTAGGATGTTGCTGGAATAGGGAAAAGTGGTGAGGGACTAGGGTAGTAACCAGGTAAAGGGAGAGATGGAGATGAATGCTAGAAATATCATGGAGGTGGAATCAACAAGCTTGTCAACTGATTGCATATGGAGGGTAGGAAAGAAGGAAAAGTCTAGGAGAACTTCAGACCTGGGTGCCTGGAATAGTAATAGTCTCAGGAGAGTGAGTTTAAGGAAGGAAGGAAGAGAGAGAGAGAGAGAGAGAGAGAGAGAGAGAGAGAGAGAGAGAGAGAGAGAGAGAGAGAGAGAGAGGCTAAAGGTAAGACAGAGCCTAGAGTTATTCCCAAGGTTACCGAACAGGACATAGATGCTGATCCAGCAAGGTAATTGAGGAGAGGTCAGGAAAATGGTAGAACTAGGGGATAATAATATGAGAAAAGCATAGGGAGGTGTTTCCATCAAGAGGAGATGGTCAGCACTACAGAGAAGTCAAGAAGGATAAGGATTAATAAAAGTACACTGGATTTAGAGATTATTGGTCATTTTGGAGACCAATATTTTTCATCCCCAGGGTTTATTATAGTATCTAACTCATCATAATAATCTAATAAACATTTGTTGACTGACTGACAGCAGTCACAGTTGAATGGTGAGGTCAAAAGCCAGATTTCAATGAGTGAGTAAATGAGTTGGGAAGTTGAGGCTACTTACCCTACTGCTTCCTCTCACATCTTTATGGAATTCTTGTCTCTGCACTTCAGGAAGGACCCCCAATGGCAACCTGGTGAGGAACTAAAAGAAAAATGTGTGAGAAAAGGCAGGCTGTTACTTTCCCCAGCTCACAAGAGAAACAGGATTGATCCCTGGGGCAGTATTTCACCCTGAAACTGATTTATACCTCTAGATGGAAGGGATTTGGTATTTTCTTTATTACCTGGAAGTTCAAATGTAAGTCACTCTGAGCTCAATACTGGTTTCTTCTCTTTTATATTTCAGATGGTTACTTTCAAGAGAAAACACATGTCCTAGCCTTCTCAGTAGAGAAAGGCTGTGATTTACAAAAACAGACTCTCATAGTCATTTTCCTCCACATGGCTTGTGTGTGTGTGTGTGTGTGTGTGTGTGTGTGTGTGTGTGTGTGTGAATGTGACAGAGACAGACTCAGATTTCTTCTGCTATTTTGAATGTGTTAATGTTCATTTGTAGGGAAGTTGAGCTCTAAATGTGTGTGATTTATACAGTGGTTCCAAAATGCAAATAGCTATCTTGGGGAGAGAAGGGTGAGGGGTGGGGCAATTAGACATTGTTAATGGCATAAATTTACTGCCTGCTGATCCCTCCCAGGACACCCCCGGGACACTCATTGCTCTAAGGTATTCCATCTGCACGTGTTCATTTTGTAATCTTTGATGGGGGTTTTCTCAGAGCACTAATTATATCCATTTCTGACTTTTTCTTCTCGCTTTCCTCATGAACATTGCCAGTTGATGGCCCAGCCATGTTATTCAGTACCACAGGGGCCAGTTTAGATGATGGCTTCGATTCTCATCCTTCTTGAATAAAGGTATTCCTTAAAATCCGAGCACTGGCTTTGGAGAGGAGTTGATTATCCTGAGCTCCCCTGACACAAGTCCATAGTCAATATATAGTTTGGCTTAAAAAGAAAAAAAAAAGGAGGGGGGTGGGGGTGGGTGGGTGTAGATATTTACCGAGCCATCTGTTGTAAATTTCCTTTCAGGTGCATATGATGCCCAGCCAGTCTGCCCCTAAAGTCAGTCCTGGGATTTGTTGATTCCCTTGATGCTGTCACTATGTCCCGATTGAATCAACTCTCAAAATTTAAAATAATCACATGATACCATTTATAGGGAACAAGAGTCCTAGCTCTGCAGTTTATATATATCAGGTTTCATATATTAAGAATTTCACATATGTAATCTTACAGCTATTCAGACAGCAACATTTTATATATGCATATATATGTCTATCTGTGTGTGTATGTATGTGCACATAGAAAAATGCATGCTTTCATACTTCTGGAATCTGTGATTTTATCAGATTTCATTTCTCCTCCACGGACACAGATTGCAACCACTCTACAATAGAGTAGATGATCTTTGACAGTTGCTCTAGCAGAAAACTTTATCACCTTGCCCCCAATCTGGTGATGAGTAATCTAGGCTGGCTCTCAGGCAATAAATGTATAGTTTTATCATTGGTTAATGACTAAGGCCTTTCCATCTTTGTAGGAAATGCAAGAGACTGCCCTCAGCTAGTGTGGCCTTGAGGAGACCAGCGTCACCTGTACTAAAATATACTAAATTAAGCAGATCTCTGTGTGTATATATGTGTATGTGTGTATACATATATGTGTATGTGTTCCTGTAGATTTATGTGTATATATAGATATTGACGAAGTACAATATAATATAACATTATTTACTAGGTATAATGATTATATAATATCATTATATTATACAGCATGATATGTAATATCTATGGAGGCATCTAGGTGATTCAGTGGATAGAGCACTGGGCCTAGAGTCAGGAAAACCTGACTTTAAATCTGGCCGCAGACACTTACTAGCTGTGTGACCCTGGGCAAGTCATCTACCCTCTATTTGCCTTAATCTACAGGAGAAGCAAATGGCAAACTGCTCCAGTATTTTTGCCAAGAAAATCCCATGGACATTGTTAATGTGATATGGTCACAAAGAGTTGAACAGGACTGAATAATTGAACAACAACATTAAATATATTGTGTGTATGTATGCATATATGCCTTAAGGGCTAGGTGGTGCAGTGGATAGAGCACCAGTACGGGAGTCAGGAGGATGTGAGTTCAAATCTCACCTCAGACACTTGACACTCACTAGTTGTGTGACCTTGGGCAACTCACTTCACCCCAATTGCCTCATCCTGGATCATCTCTAGTTATCCTGATGAATATCTGGTCACTGGATTCAGATGACTCTGGAGGAGAAATGAAGCTGGTGATCTGCACAGCCCT
This sequence comes from Notamacropus eugenii, assembly GCF_028372415.1. NCBI lineage: Eukaryota > Metazoa > Chordata > Mammalia > Diprotodontia > Macropodidae > Notamacropus > Notamacropus eugenii. The sequence goes on from NC_092873.1 coordinate 413,260,000, forward strand.
CCTTCACTCAAAACAAAGTCAAGTACAAGTCATGTCATTATATCTCTGATGACATGATCTTCTTCGGCAACAAAGGACAAACACACGCATATATGCCTACTTCTCCACAGAGTTCTACTCTGATGCTTCACTGTGCCCTGGAGGTGTTCCTTTATACTAGAAGGCCATCCTAGCAGAGTTTGGACAGGTTAGAAAGGTATGGGATATGAAACGTCTGTTTTCTGAGGATTAACCTACCTTACAAAGAAGCGTGTTGCCAGTAGGTTAGCCATCTGGTGATGAATTTTTTTTGCCTATGGCAGTCTATGGGAGAAGGAAAAACACATCATAACCCTCAGTCCTATGTAAATCATTCCTACTTCTACAATGACAATGGCAGGGAGGTGAGAAAGGGAGCAGAGTATGCTGCTAAGAATCACTCCATTTTTAGACCATTTATAAACTCTCATTTGACTCTTTGTAATCTACATGTGAAATCTTCATCCAGTGACCAGCAAGTAGGCGTTTTGCCGGAGGAGTTAGTCATGGCAGTCTTAATATCTTTGCTATAAATGAAGTTTGAAGAAAAAAGGAAGTTATCGTTAAATGGAAGGATGGTCCTCCTTAGAGAGACAAAGATATAAGTTGGCTTTATAAAACACCCAAGAGCTACAAGAAATATTATTTCATGGCCTATTTGGTCATCCCATGTTGCCATATTAATGAAAATATTTGCAAAAAAAATCACCATGAACATAATTTCAGCCTATGCTGCAATCATGCAGCAACTTCAGTTACTGAAGAGGTTGGTGAAGTAATTCTGTATAGAACTTGATAAGATATCCCTAATTAAAAACAATAACGACAGATGCTCAGATACTTGGTGACTTCAACACAAAAATGAGAATGTAGTGAGGATGGGGAGAAGTATATGGAAAAAATTGATTCATGAAGAAGCGATGAAACAGACCAAAGACTTGTAGACTACACAGAAATTTCAAACCTCTATGAATACCTTCTTTAAAAAAAAAAAAAACAATTTCTTGGTGCTAGACTTTGGAAACACTAAATAACACTTTCTAAAGAATAATATTGATTTTTTATCTTAACATACAGGAAAAGGCTTCTTATTGATGTGGGAGTTATCTCTGAGTCAGCTGTCTGTGTGCAATTCAGAACATCAAAATGAGAATAGTGGGAAAAATGACATGTAGTGTTCAGTTGAAACAACTTAACCCTGAACTACTTAAACAAATAATTTAAAATCAAAGATAGGAAATAGATGATAGTTAGTTAACAAGCATTTATAAAGTATTTTCTGTGTGCCCGGCATTATGTTCAGCCCTGAGGATATAAAAAAAAGGCAAAAATAGCCTTTAAATAGCCCTTCAGGGAGCTTACCTTCCATTGAAGGAGATATGGAAATAACTAGGTATACACAAGACATATTAATGGTATATGGAGGGTCGACTAAGTGGTGCAGTGGATAGAGCACCACCTCTGAAGTCAGGAAGACTTGAATTCAAATTCTGCCTACTATGTGGATATGGGCAAATTACTTAATCCTGATTACTTCCAAAAAAAAAAATAGTATATGGAAAGTAATCTTAGTGGAGTAGGTATGAACAGCTAGGGCCACAAGGAAAGGCCTCCTGCATACAGAAGGATTTAAGCTCAATAGTGAACACTAGGAAACTATGCCCCAGACATGGAGACCAGGCAGGGCAAGACTACAAAGGTGGGAAATGGAGCTGCATGTGTAAGAAACACAAAGTAGGCTGTGTCACTGTATCCTAGAATGCATGGAAGGATCTAAAGTGTGAGATTGGAAAGGTAAGAAAGGATCAAGCTATGAACAGCAAGACAGAGGAGTTTATATCTGAACCCAGAGGTGTTAGGGGGCCATTGAAGTTCATCGAGCAAAACAATAGAAATAAACTCAATACCAGTTCAGACGATTTTATTCAGAAGTTTAGCGCAGGTAAATAAACTACCCCAACAAGGAGACTAGAAGAATCTGGAGGGTTCCTTCATAAACAAGCTTGTGACCTACTTGTCAGAGAATGATGACTATCAGGGGTAACACCAAGCGAGAATATAGACTTGTTTGTAAAATCTTATGAAGTAGGATGATAGATGATTACAAGCCATATTAGCTCATAAGGCAGAGAGAAGCAGTGGAGGGTAAAAGCAGTTTAAAGAAAGCTAGTCAAAATATCTATCTAAGCAAAGTCGTCTCAAGGGCATTCAAGGATGAAAATGGAAACAGAAGACGCATGGACAATCCTGACAAAAACTGTTACAAGACGTTTTCTCCCTCAAAGACAGTGGAACCAGCACTTAGCACAGTGCTTGGCACATAGTAGGCACTTAGTAAATGCAGCATAAACTACAGTTATGTTCATGGTGATTTTTTTTCCAAGTGTTTATCATTAGTATTGCAACATGGGATGAACAAACATCCCATGAAATAATATTTCTTGTGTTTTTTGGACTGGACCACACCATTTGAACCGTACCATCAGAGTTCCAGATGTACTTCCAGAGGACGTAGAAATTGCACTCAAGAGAACAAAGGTGGGAAGAAGAGGTTGATTGAGTCAAGTGTATATGGAAGTGATCCAAGCTGGAAGCTACACAATTGTGACAGTGCTAAAGGAACAGTATATAAGATATCCAAAGGAAAGGAAGATATTAAAGGCATGTAAAAATCTCAGATCAAGATTAATATTATAAAAGGTGATCAAAGAACACCAATAACTATCAATCTATTTCCCTACTCTCCTATCTGTACAAATCTTCATGAGAGTCATTGATCCATGAATTAATGGAATCTTTGGTGAGGTGAGGCTTTTCATAGGGAACAAGCAATATTGAATAAGAGATTTCATCTTTGCCATTTCACAATTAATGAAAAGATGTAAGGAATATATTATTCCATTGTATTCATTGTTTGTTGATTAAGAAAAGGCATTTAATTTAATAGAACAAAACACAGTTTTACAGATTCTGTTACAACAAGGTGTCTCCCATCTAGACATGAAAATCATTCAAAATTCCTTGGCAAATGTAACAATAGAAATGATCTTGTTGAGTGACACTCTGTTAACATTAGGACATGTATAAAATGGTGAAAGTAGCATCATGGAAAAGCATTTACTATGTGATGAGAACTGTACTAAGCACTGGGAATATAAATAGAAAAACTTGACATTACATATTCTTAAAGAGCTCACATTCTAGTAGGAGAATACCAAACACAGAAGAGTTTACGTTCAAGGCCAATGGAAAGTTTCTCTGGTCATCAGTTGCAGCAGCAGGACTGGTGACTTTTCGGTTGCATATTTTGGAAGGATCTATCCTGGGGGGAATCTACATGTTGAGGGCTCAGGGTCAGACCACTGGGGAAGGAGTCTAGGCAACCTAAAAATCCCTGGTCCTGCTTCTATAACCAATGGGCCACACACTGGCCTTGCACAAACCCTAACACTTTCTGGAGTCTCCCAGAATAGACCTGTAATCACTCAAAGGAGTTGTGGCCTTTTTACCTACACAGGAAATACCAAATGGATGAAGAATATTTATTCCTCATTTTTCAACATACATCTAGATGGACATACTACAAAGCTGGCCCATCAGTGTGTATATCTGGAGCAGTCAGTACAGGGGGAAAATGATTTGGGCCCAGAATTGAACAAAAGGAGAGGAGTGGGCTGCTTTGCATTCACAAATTGCAAAGCTCCCATGAAAGCAAAGGCTCATCTTTTTAGAACCAACATTCCACCAAGGTTGCTCTATAGCAGTGAAACATGTAATATAGCTGCCCACAAAGAAATGATAATGAGTATCTCAAAAAGAGAAACAGAAGCACATGGCAGGTGTGAGCAACCTACGATATATAACCAATAAGAAATTGAAAAAAAATAGAAGTAAAAGATGTCAACAAGGAATTGTATAAGCAGAAGAAAAGATGGGCTGGTCTGGCATCCAGAATGATGGATGACAGATGAACAACCAGAGTTCTTCCCACTGGAACCCTCTTCATGTTGAAAGAAATTGAGGCAGGTGCCCAATATGATGCGTGGACCTCTTGTGGTGAATTTACTAAAGGTCAAGAATGAGAGACACAAAGGATGGAAAAGGATGGATGAGTTTTGATCTGTAGGTTTGGAGGGAACTTCCAAATCAATGAGATTGCAGATGTATTTGAGTATATATACATGTGTGTGTGTGTTTGTGTTGTGTGTGTATGTGTATGTGTATGTATGTATATTTGTATATATGTGTATACATGTCTATATATTTATATACATGTGTGTGTAAATGTAACAAGGTATTTGGACAAGAGACTTAGACTTCTCTTTGGATTGTGTGTATTTTCCCTGTGTGTAGAGAAAAGGAGTTGAAAATGAGCTGGGAATCATGGGGGCTGTAGACTGAAGGGATAAAGACTAGACTATCAAGAAATCTGAGTCTGGGGTATGGAAAGGAGAGTGGTGGAGTTCTTCCAGACTAGGAAATTTTGAATTTATCTGAGAATAGCATAGATAACAGTCAGTGAGAACAGTTGGAGAGTATAGTTGGTGATACAATCTACAACGTCGCTTCCAGAGAGGCAGTCCAATCTAGATCTTGGTGCCCGTATCAAACTGCAGGATATCTTTCTTCATTCTTCAATGAATGCCTAGTTCACAGTCTATCCCTCCTCCCACACTCTTACCCTCATGTTGTTGTTATTGTTCAGTCATTTCCAGTTGTGCCCTACTCTTCATGACCCCATTTGCAGTTTTCTTGGCAAAGATACTAGAGTGGTTTGCCATTTCCTTCTCCAGCTCATTTTACAGATATGGAACTGAGGCAAAGAGGGTAAAGTAACTTATCCAAGATCACACAGCTAGTGAATGTTTGAGGCCAGATTTGAACTCATTAAGATGAGTCTTCCTGACTCCAGGCTCAGTACTCTATCTAGTTGCCCCGTCATCTTGCGAGGGACTTCAATATACATTTAGATGCTTCCTCAAATATCCTAAATTTTTAGTTCCTCAATCAAATCAGTTTCCATGAATTAGGCATTCTTCCACTCTTCCATTTCACTTCAGCTATATCAAGAGATAGTATAGGTATGAACCCAAGATCTTTGTATTCCACTTCCATATTTACAAACTCGAAAGTCCTTTCATCTGATCAAAATCTTTTGTCATTCCATCTTTCCCTTTCCCTTACAACCCCAAGCCTATACTTTGTTCTCATAGTAATCTCCCATCCCTGCACCCCTCAGCTCTTTCCCAGGACATCACCTCTGCACTGGTTACATTCTGCTCCCTTCCATGTCTAAACCCTTTGGTAAACCATCTCAACTCCACGCTATCCTCTACTGATAAATCTCTTGCCCCCTTGTCCCGTCACCAATAACATCTTGCCAAACCCTAACCCTGTTGACTTACACTATCACATGTTGCTGAATAGAGCTCAAAGAAATCATGAAACTTTGCTACCTGAGTCCATGACAAATTTTATGTTCTCAAATCTCGATGGGGTGTTCACTTCACCAAAGCAATTATTCTGCTCCTGCCTGATTAATTCTATCCTACTCTCCACAGCACTGTGTGAAAATCTCTTGTCTCTTTGGAAGTTCTCCATGGCATCTCTTCCCCTGATGCTTTCAGCTGAGACACTGAAAAAAATTGGGTCCACTCACCAGATCTCCCTCTTCTGTCTTCCTCTTCATCTTCATCTTCAACTCATCACTCAGCTATCTTCACAAATTTCATCCATTATCTCTTGCTCCACTTTGTTCTTGGATGAAGAGATGACTATTCTTGCCAAAGCCAACCACTTCACATGTACGCATCATCTCATCCTCCCTTCCAAAAGATTGTTACCTCCAATATCCTCACTGTCCCTTATCTTCAGTCTTTTTCTGTCCTCTGGCACCTTCCTTTATGCATACAAGCATGTCTAGTTTTCCTTAAGAAGACCCTCCTTTGATCCAAACATCTTCACTAGCTATAGTTGTGTATCTCAAAGGGTTTTTTGTTGTTGTTGTTGTGGGACAACCCCTTGAGTAAACAATATACTCTTAGTACCTCTTCTTCTTCTCTTTCCTTCTCTTCTAAATCCTCTGTAATCTAGCTTCCAAACTAATCTTTCAAACCGTATTTCTCTATGCAATGTTACCAGTGATCTCTTAAATGTCAAATCTAATGGCCTTTTCCCTATCTTTATCCTTCTTGACCTCCACGACAAGATTCAACAGAGTTGATCACCTTATCCTCCCTATATTATCCCCTCTCTCAGTTTTTACGGCATTTCCCTCTCCTGATTTTCCTTTTATCTGTCTGTTCCTCCTCAGTCTCCTCTGCTGATCTTTCAGCCATGTCACACCCCCCTAACCACAAAGAACTCCTAGGCTCTGTCCCAGGCCTTCTCTTCTCCTATGAAATCTCATTTGGAGATCTCAGCAGTTCCCATGGATTCTATTATCTTCTCTATGCTGTTGATTCCCAGAAATATATATATCTAGCCCTAATTTCTCTCCTAAGCCACAGTCCTGTTTTATTATCTGCCTTTTAGACATCTCAAATTGGATGTTCCAGGTGGTTTTCAAATTCAGTGTTCCTAAAACAACACATTATATCTTTCCCCAAATCTTTACCTCTTCCCAACATTTTTATTACTCTTGAGGTCACTACCACCCTCTCAGTCACAGAGATTCATAGACTCAGTCATCTTTGACTCCTAACATTGAACTACTTCATATGTTCTCCAATTCAACCCAGCACCAAATCTTGTTATTTCTGCCTTTACAATATCTCTCAGATGTTCCCTTCTCTCTACTAGCATAGCTACCACCCTAATTAAAGCGCTTATCACCTCTTCCTTGGACTATTAAAATAAATTTAATTTAATTTTAAAAAATTATATATTTTTTCATTCAGCAAAAATCTGCCTTCTTTTCCTCCCACCCTAGACCCCTCCTGTGACCTGAAAAATTAAAGAACAAAACCCCCATTATAAACATGTATAGTCAAGCAAAACAAATTTCTATATTGTCCTTAATCTATATATGTGTGGGGGTAACCATATACATAATATATATAAATGAATATATACATACATATATCTATATCTGTATATATAATTCTGCACTCTGAGTCCTTCCCCTCTCTATCAGGAGGTAGGTAGACTAATGAAACCATTAGTCTTCTGGAATTGTTGTTGGCTATTACACTGATCAGAGTTCCTAATTCTTTCAAATGTTTGTCTTTACCATATTGTTGTCATTGTATAAATTGTTCTGGTTCTTTTCTCTTCACTTTGCATCAGTGCATATAAGTCTTCCCAGGTTTCTCTGAAACAATCCCCTTCATCATTTCTTATAGCACAATAGTATTCCATCATATTTATATTCCTTAACTTTTTGATCCTTTCCCCACTTGAGGGGTACTCCCTCAGATACCCATTCTTTACAACCTCAAAAAGAGCTGCAAATATTTTTGTATATCCTTGGTTAGACTTTGTTTTGCTTTCAATTAATCCCTGCCTTAATCAACTCTCCTTCTAATTGCCCCAATCTCTTCTCCCTTATCCTTTCTATTTCCCTGTTGAGTGAAATACATTCCTGTACCCAGCTGTGTATATGTATATTCTTCTCTGCAATATTCTTCTAATTAGTTTCCCTGCCTAGTTTCTCCCCACTGCAATCCATCCTCCACTCAGATGTTAAAATTTTTTTCTAAAATGTAAGTTTTACCATATCACTTCCCTGTTAAAGGAGCTCCAAGTGGCTCCCTGTCACCTCTAGGATTAAATATATAATCTTCTGTTTGTTATTTAAAGCCCATCATAACCTGATCCATTTCTACCTTTTCAGTCTCTTTACACTCTACTGCCCTCAATGCACTCTGAGACCCAGTTACACTGGCCTGTGTGATGTTTTTAATGCTCAACAAACACTCCATCTCCCATCTCTGCCTTTGCCTTGGCTGGTTCCCAGGATGACATCCCTTCTCACCTCTGATTCTCAATTTCCTTGCTTTCTTCAAGATTAAGATCAAATCTACATCCTATAGGAGGTCCTACCTGGTTTTCCCCATCTGCTAGCACCTTCCCACCTGACACTACCTTCCAATCTAACTCTGTACCTGCCTTATATGTACATAGTTATTCTCACGTAATCTCCTCTATTTGTATATTAGCTCCTTGAGGACAATGGCTATTTTTGTCTTTATACCTCCAGCACTTAGCACAGTGATTGGTAGATAGTGAATCCTTAATAGATGATTGTTCATAAATGACTGGTGGAGGGAAAGGTAGAAAAGCAACCAAAAGGGAGAATGGCAGCCTCAGCAGCAATGGGGTGGTGGGTGCCTTGATAGTGGACTGATAATGAGTGTTGATGAAGCTGGAGTTTCACTTCTTTGACCTTCCTATTGAAAGAACCCTTCAGAGGAGCAGAGCTGAATTGTTTCTCCCTGAGAAACTCCCCAAACCCATGATGAGGTCCAGATTTTCCTCCCCTCTCTGATTTATTTTTACCTTCAAACAAAGGTCATTTTCCTACTATGCATTTTTCTGGTCTTTACTTTTGTGAATATCTTGTGATTTAACTGTTTTCTCCAAAATCACTTTACGGAAAGTTCATGATCAATGATGACTGCTGTATACTATCAGTCAAGCAGATGGTCAATTAATATTTATAAAGCACCTACTATGGTCCAGGCCCTGGTCTAAGTACTGGAGGCATGAAGAGAGGTTAAAAACAGTTCCTTCTTTCAAGGAGCTAACAATGTAATTGGGGAGACAACATGCAAACAACTATTTTTGTTATTGTTGAGTCATTTCAGTCATATTTGACTCTCTTTGACCCCATTTGGGTTTGTTTGTGAGTTTTTTTTGTGTGTGTGACAAAGTTACTGGAGTGGTTTGCCATTTCCTTCTCCTGCTCATTTCACAGATGAGGAATCTGAGGCAAAAAGGAATAAGTGAGGACCTACAAACTATATTCAGGATAAACTGGAGGTAATCAACAGAAGGAAGACACTAAAATTAAGAGGGACTGGGAAAGACTTCCTATAGAAGGTAGAATTTTAGCTGGTACCTGAAGGAAGCTAGGGAATTCAGGAAGCAGAGATGAGGAGGGGGAGCATTCCAGGCATGAAAATGCCCTGAGTGAGCATGTTTATATCTTTTTTTCCATTTCAGACAAAGGGTAGGGAAGGATGACAGGGGTTATCTGGAAATACACAGAATTTAAATAGGTCAGAGATCTAATTCTTTGTCAGATGTTGGGAATTTTCTTAACTGGGGCTTCAGCAAGCTACACGTGAGATGATTATATGGTTATGACTTTGCTTATAATTTCCTGATATTGATCATTCTCTGAAATAGCAAAAGTGAGCCATATAGAGCAAGAGCCATTCCCAGCTGCTCAAGGCAAAAGTCACGTCTTTGTAAACAGGTGTGATTGCTAAAAGCAAGGAATCATTAGGCAAGACTCTAGTCTCCAGTGCAAAAAGGGAGGGACATGGTAGAAACAGGTAAAAACTAAAGAAAAGATTATGCTCCTGATCCACCTTGAGGGAAGAGAAAGCTGTGTTCTGAGAAGAATTGGGTCCTCACTTTTTTTCTGTTTGAGAAGGGAGCAGGAGGAGGAGATGAAGAAGAAAAAGAAGAAGAAGAGGAAGAGGAGGAAGAAGAAGAAGAGGAGGAGGAAGGAGAAGAAGAAAAGAAGAGGAGAGGAAGAGGAAGGAGGAAAAGGAAGAAGAAGAAGGAAGAGGAAAAAGAAAAGAAGAAGAAGAAGAAGAAGAAGAAGAAAATAGTGGGGCAAAATTTTGCCTCTCCAACAACTGCTAGGTTATCTATATATGTGTATCTACATGTACATATATACATGTATGTGTGTATATTTGCATGTATCTTTGTACCTCTATTTGGTGTGGGTCTGTTCTTTCATTGGAATAGGGAACTCCCAAGGAGGAAACTCCCTCTGTCAATGCAGATCTCAACTATTCTGAAACATAGTCTTGCAGAATTGCCTGACTTTCAGAGTCTGATTGCCTCTAAGAGTATAAGAGACAGGATTTGAACCTAGGTTTGTTTTTTTTTTCTCCAAAGCCAGCTTCTCTATTCATATTCCAAATCACCTTATCCAGAATTTTATTGCAGTCATCTGTCATCTTTCCAGGGACTAATGCCTTTTCTCGTCCCCCAAATTATTTTCTATGTACTTTAGCAGCTAAGTGACATAATGGACAGAGCTCTGGACCTGTAGCCAAGAACTCAGTTCAAATTCAGCCTCAGATACTAGCTGTATGACCCTGGGAAAGTCATTTAACCTCTGTTTTTTGGTTTCCCCATTGGTAAAATTGGGGAATCATAATAACCCCTATCTCATGTGGCTATTGGGAAGATCAAATGAAATAATGTCTGTAAAGTGCTTAGCACAGTGCTCGGCACAGAGTAGGCACTTAATAAATGCTTTTCAAAAATCTGTATGCATATTCTTTCTCCCTAGCAGTCTAGGGATGTTTCATTTTGTCTCTGTACCCTTAGCATCTTGCTGTATCTTGCTTAATAAATGCTTGTTGAATTTAACGAAATACATATATACCTCAGCTTTAAATTGCATATAGGTGACCTTTCCAGGGGTATGTAGATGAAATGTTGAGGGGTGATTTTCACAGCTGACCTTTTGCCCCAATCGGACTTTATTTGGGGACTAGTTAATGTTTATTGAAATCTAATGCTGAGCTAGGGGCTCAGAACAGATGGTTCTCCATTTTCTATACCCAGTAGTCAGACAAGAACACACAGATGGTTGAATCAGAATGTGCCCTGGTCACGTCTCAGTGGACAGATCACAAATCTTTGGTAGTCTAGACTAGAGAATCTCTCCAAAATGAAGCCAGAGCCATGTCTCCCAGGCACTACTATTTCTCATAACAATTTCTCTGATCTCCACCTAAATCATTCATAATCCCATTGCTCTGGCCTTGAGACTACTACACTCAGTGACTGGCAGCAACTTTGACTGCAGATTTATTACATATTATTTATCTGTTTCACTTTAGGCATTCCATCCCAACAGCAAGCTGTTTCCTCTAGCAAAAGCATGGCTGTGGATAGCAGAGAATAATGACCACACAAACCAGAGATTTTTCCTGAGATCTAGTGTGATCCCCTATAGGTGTGCAGGCATAGCCTTGGGGAAAAAACATTATGGAGGACAAGAGTGAAAGACCTGTGTCTCATTCCTAAACTGATACATTAAAGCAAGATTTTCTGCTTTATAGAAGAATCTACTACAGCATTCATTTTATAAAGTGGACCACTGCTATTTTTTTGTTGAGCTATTTCAGTCATGTTTGACTCGTAGTAACCCCATTTGGAGTTTTCTTGGCAGAGATGCCTGCATGGTTTGCTATTTCCTTCTCCAGCTCATTTTACAGATGAGGAAAGCAAGGCAAATAGGGCTACGTGACTTATGCAGGGTCATACCTCTGGTAAGTGTCTGAGACCAGGTTTGAACTCAGCTTTTTCTGACTCCAAGCCTGGTGCTCTATCCACTGTGCCACCTAGCTATCCTGGACTATCTTACATCATTGAAAATATGATTCAATTTACAATAATTCAGTTTACTATTAACTTTTCAGGAACTCATCTGTTAAATGAAATATGAGAATGCTATACTTAAACTGAGTTTGGGTACCATTCCTCTTTTGCTACCAATTACGCAAATCAAAAGCTTGGTTGTATCTTCCTCTTCTGGGCTTAGAGAATTAGAATATGCAGTCCCAGAGTCAGGGGATCATTCCCTACTTACCTACTTTTGCTTATTTACTCATCTGACTTTGTAGAAATTAGATGCCATTTAAAAAGGCAAAACCAGATTTTCTCATTAAAAAGAAAAGAAGAGGTGAGAGACCTAGGCAATGAGACCAAGTTATTGAGGATTTGCTCTTTTTCCTAAGTGAGAATGTTGCAATAATATATGCTATTTTATTTTCTAATTTTTAAAAACTTAAACAGTATCTAAGATGTGCAAAGACAAACCGAAGAAAACTCTTCCTAATAAAAGACTCCTACTTCTTTTATTTTAATTTGCAGGTTGCCTGAGACCCCTGGCTTCTGCTAATGGTTACGTCAACATGTCTGAGTACCAGTCCAACTTCCCCGTGGGGGCAGTGATCGCCTACCACTGCTTCCCAGGATTCAAACTAGAGGGGTCGGAGTATCTCGAGTGTTTATATAACCTTATCTGGTCATATAGTCCACCCAGGTGCCTTGCTTTAGAAGGTAACATATCTTATTATCTTCTGTGTTTTACTGAGATCTATTAAACATGTACATTTGAATGAGTGGGAGAAAAACTCAGAGAAAATGGCTGGCAATACATTTGGCACAAGACTATATTATGTCGTGCTCTAAGTCTTTAGTCTATAGAGTTATTTACAACATCTTTTGTGAGATCATGTTGACAGCTGACCAGGATAAAATTCATTTTTTTCTATTTTAAATAGAGAAGTGGGAAGGAGGAAGAGAGAGTGAAAATTTCATGTATCAAATGCTAAACTGAAAATATCACTATGTTAAATGAATTGTCTTATAAAATTAATTTTTTATAACAAAGGAAAACAGATTGTATTATAGCATCATATATCTCATCCATTTTTTTCATTGTCATATTGATGCTTCCACTGTATTTTCATGTACTTTATAGCTGGGTTGTAAAAGTTTTGCTGCAAGTGCAAATGAAATAGCCTGAAAGCAAAAGCTTTATTTCTTTTAGTTATGTATGCATAGATGTGTATGCGTATGTGGACCTGCAATTACTTTAGAAGGCAGTAAATACTCTAGACCACTGACCAACAGCATAAGACAAAGAAGGGAAATGGATGAAAATTATTGGCCAAAAGAGAAGACCTGTAGGGATGGAATTCCTTCTCCTTAGCATAGGGAACATGTATACCCATTCTCTCATTACTTTTCAGGGTAAATACCATAATCAAAGAGTTCCATGAGTTTGGTTTCTGCTCCCACTTCATCTGTGAAACCAGGGGATTGGACCGGGTGATCTCTAAGGGTCTTTCTAGCTCCAAATGCTGTGACACAAAGAGGGAAGAAGTTAATGTACTCTTGGAGTTCACAGTGCAGCATTGTTCATTAAACAACGAGGGGCTAAGGGGAGAGATAGCGAAAACAAAAGAGCCAGGAGATATGATCCCTTCCTTCGAGGCTCACAGCAGAATTTAGTCTAGCATAGAACACCAAACTCAAAGGAAGACAAGAGAATGGTGATACATCAGCAATACACAAAAATCACAGATTCACAGAATTGGGAAGGACCTCAGAGGTCATCTGTTCCAATCTGTATCCAAACAGGAATAACATCTACCATATCCCCAGTAAATGGGCATCTGGTCTCCTCTTAAACACTTCCAGTATTTGTGGAGAATTCACTATGTCATGAGGAGCTGAGGTGTTCATCTTCTTTTTCGAACAGCACTATTTGTTAGGAAGTTTTTCTTTATATTAGACTGAAACCTATATCTTTGCAACTTTCATCTACGACTTCTATACTATGACTATACAGTTATCGCTTCCATATCATGGGGGTGAGGGGTGCAGCACCCCCATGATCTGGAAGTTTTTTGGTCCTCTCTTTGTACCAGAGAAGAGGTCCAAATTTTTTCTTATTCTTTTATGAGGTGTTTACAGTACTTCATTGTAAAATATGGTTATATTTATGGTATTAAAAGATAAAATATGTTGATATTGTACAATACTATACACATATTTTATGCATTTCTGAGTTTCTGATTTTTTTCTGTGTCATCTGCTGGCCTTCATGTTCTATCTGCCACTTCTCCAAAACTTCTTGCAAATTCCCATTTAATTTCGTATGCCAACCCACAACATATCAAAATCACAATAGGGAAAGTTGCTATGTGGAAAGGGTAGCTGTACTGTGACTTCAGTCTATACGTTCAAACCAATCAATCATTCAATGTAAACACCTTACAAGTAGGAATTATATTTTTCTTTGTACCTGCACCCCAGTGCTTAGCAATATCCAACACATTTTTATTCGGTCGTTCCATTGTGTCTGACTCTTCATGATTCTGTATGGGTTTTTCTTGGCCAAGAGACTGGAGTGATTTGTCATTCCTTCTCCAGTGGATTAAGGCAAACAGCAGTTAAGGGACTTGCTCAGGGTCACACAGCTAATAAGCGTGCGAGGCCAGATTTAAACTCAGATTTTCCTAACTTCAGGTCCAGTACTATATCCACTCAAGCCATCTAAGCTGCCTCAATACGTGCCTGGCCCATAGCAAACACTTAGTAAAATACTTGCTGAATGGTTGATCAATAAGAATTTGGTCCTAAGCAAAATATGCTACATCCTGGAGATACAAATACAAAGAGTGAAGTAATCCCTATTCTCTTAGCAACATATATGTGTCTGAGTATATATAGAATTAATATAAATAGAATAAAGACAAAATAAATTCAAGGAACTTGACTATAAGGATGTTAGGCAGAGAGGGTCTAGCAGTTATATGTTAGGAAATGCATGTACTTATACAGCATAAGCTTCATCTTATAGGAAAAAAGGGATGCTATGAGATCAAAGTGAGGAGGGACTGCATTCTAGGTATGAGGGATGGTCAGTGCAAAGGCCATCAGAAGATGGAGTGCCCGGTGGGAGGAATAGACAGAGGGATAGTTATAATTCAGACTATAGAGTTTGGAAAGGGAATTAATGTATAATGAGACTGAAAAGAGTTTTTGTTAGTCTCTAAAAACCAGAAAAGGAGTTAATATTTGCTTCTTGAGGCAATAGGGGGATATTGATATTTGTTGGACAGAAGAGTGATGAGAGTCGGTGCAACTAAGGAAAATCACCTTAGTAGCAACATAAAGTGTGTTCTAGAGCAGGGCTTCTCAACCCCTTTTTACTTTTAGCAGCATTTGTTGCTGTTGCATGGCCTGAGGCCATGTGCAATGCAAAGTGTGTATGCTGTGTGTTCAGAACCAAGGCTGCATTGAGGTTGCCCGATGCAACACTGGCAAGGCTGCCAGAAACACCTTGGATTCGTTATGCATTTGATTTTTAATTAATTTTTGGTTATTGAACATTTATATTATTGCCAATTTTTTCATGACCCACATGAGGTTGAGACCTACAGTTTAAATGCTGTACTACACCAGTACAAGACTTGAGACAGAAAAACCAATTAGCAGAACATTGCAATTTTCCAGGTAAAAGGTTATAAGAGCCTGATCTGAATTGATGACTGAGTGAGTAAAGAGATAGGGTCATATGAGAGAAATATGTATGTAGAAATGACAAGATTTGGCAACTGATTGAATATATAAAATGAACAAGAGTGAGAATCCAAGATAACACTGAAATTATGAAGCTAAGCAAATGTGGGAATGGTAGAGCCTATGGCAGAAACATGGAAGTTTGGAAAAGAGTTATGAAGAAGAGGTAATGAGATCTGGTTTTGGTATATTAACTTTGGAACGTCTCTAGGACATCAAGTTGGAAAAGTCCAAGAGGCAGTTGGTGATGTGGGACCATCTGGCTCAGGGAAGAGACTGGAGCTACATATAAAGTTCTTTGAAGTATCTGCTTAGAGATAACCAGTAAACGAGTGGGAGGTAATAAAGTCACCACAAGAGTGAGAAGAAGATCCTGAATAGAGACTTGAAGAACAACTACAGTTAGGGGTCATGATAGAGATAGGGAGCTAGTAAAGAAGAATGAGGAGTAGGAAGGGTATAGGAGGAGAACCAGGAGGGAGTACTGGTCAACAACACCTGGAGAGGAGAGAGTATCCAGGAGGAGATGGTCAGTAGCATCAAAAGTAGCAGATAAAGCAAAAAAAACTGAGGACTGAGAAAAAACCATCGGATTTGGCAATGAATGGATTATTGATGACTTTGAAGAAAGAAATTTCAGCTGATTAATGAGATGAGAAGCCAGTATTAAGTAGTGAGCAGCAAGTATAAATAGCTTTTTTTTAATAGACAGCTTTTTCAAGGAATTTTGCAGAGAAACAGAGAAGAGATATAGGATATCCTGGGGGCAGGTCTGGGAAAGGCTTTTTAAGGTTATAGGAAACTTGGACATATTTGAAGGCAGTAAGGAAGGAACCAGTAGATAGGGAGAGGATTTGAGAAAAAGAAGGGGTTAATTTAGGATTCAATCTCAAGTCAACTAAACATCTCAAGGCACCTACTATGTGTCAAGCATTGTGCTAAGTGCTAGGAGAAGGAAGGAAGGAGGAAAGAAAGGGAGAATAGGAGAAAAGAAGGAATGGAGGAAAAGAAGGAAAGAAAGAGGAAGGAAAAGAGGGAAGGAAGGAAAAGAAAAAAAACCATCTCTCCCTGCTCTCAAGGAACTCACAGTCTAATGTGGTGAAACAACATATAAACAACTGTGTACAAAGATATGTACAGGACAAGTTGGAGATAATCTTAGAGGGAAGGAACTAGCATTCAGGAGAACTAAGAAGATCTTCTTGCAGAAGGTGAGATATTAACTGGGACTAGAAAGAAGTGAGGCAAACTAGGAGATGGAGATGAGGAAGGAGAGAATTCCAGGCAGAAAACACAACCAGTGAAAATGCTCAAAGGCTGGAGATGTCTGAGGAGCATCAAGGAGGCCTGTGTCACAGAGTACCTGGAGGAGAGTAAGATGTGTGAGAAGACTGGAAAGACAGGAAGACTGGAAATAGATGACATCAAGTCTACATGTAGAAGGCTTGACCTTGACCAGGAAAAGCGCCATTTCTTTGTCAAAGAATGAGAAAAAGGAAAAGGAAGTGAGGTGTCAGGGGGTTTTGAGATGAAGAGAAAAGGAGAAGAGGGAGCCCATGGCTAATGGCCTCCCTTTTCTCAGAAAAGTAAGGGACAGATAAGATACTCGACTTAAATAGGTGGGGAGAAGGAAAGGTGTGTGAATAGAAAGGAAAAGAAGGTTTGGAATAGCTCCTGTGGGGAGTGAGATAGGCAATCAGCTAGGGAGAAATAAAATGATAATACTTGCTAATGTTTATATAATATTTTAACATAACTTATACAATATTTAATTATATTAATAATATATTGATATTTTTTATTTTCAAAACATTTTATGTATATTACATATTATTTGATCCATACAATGACCCTGTGAGATAGATAGGTGCTATTATTACGTATGAGGAAATTAAGGCTAAAAGAGGGAAGTAAGTTGTCTACAGTCACCCAGTTAGTCTATAAGATAGGATTCAACTTTGGGTCTTCCTGAATCCAAGTCCAGCACTCTGTCCACTGTACCACCTAGCTGCCTTTATGGAGTGAAGGCCCAGTTGAGGTTTGATCTTGTAAATTTGTCAGGTACCCTGTTAGCACAATTGTGGAACTTCCTTTAAGTCTGTTCAACAGCCCCTGAGTAGGAGTAGAGAAAGCAGATGGTGGATCCAGTTAATTTCTCTTCCACATGGTACCCTCTCAAATACTAGAATTGAAGCTGACTATCTTATTCAGGTTAAAAATTCACAGATTTCTTCAACTATTTTCCAGTCCCCTCCCTATTTGGGTTAGGTTCCTTTGCATGTACTCAAGGAGGATATCAGTGTCCTTCCTAAAAAGATGCCCAAACCCGAAGGAAATACTCCATCAGTAGTAGCAGGATTAGTATGGCCATCATTCTGGATACAGCATTTCTAGTATTAAAGGAGCCCCAATTTGCATTAGCTTTTGTGACTGGCTTCACATTACTGACTCACATAACGTTCAGTCCTCTAAAAAAAGTGGGTTGTTTTTATATGAACTGTTATCCAGAAATGTATTTGTAGAGTTGATTTTTCTGAACTTATGGAGGATTTGCATTGGTTATCCATGAAGCATCATGTCTATGGATCACCGATGCTTTCTTTAAGAAGAAAGTCAGAAATCATTGAACATGACCAGCATACAGTGGAGCACTGGGAGAAATGAAATTTACTACATCGTAACAGAAGGGAAATGACTCATTACTGATGTGACACATTTTAAAATCAGCTTATCTGTGTATAGTTAGATCATCAACTATTTAAAGCAAAGTTGAAAATCACTACTAAATAAAGGGAAAGTTAAAGATGAGAAGACACCATATATGGTCATAGCAGTTCCGACCCAACCTGTCTAAATGCTGTTAACAGTAAAGAAGGAAATAACAGAGGAGGGGGAGGGGAAGAAAAAGAAAGAAGAGAAAGGGTGAAAAGGGGAGTAAAAAGGAGGGGAGTGAAAAGCAGAGTGGGAAACAAGAGGTAGGAAGGATAAAGACATTGTTACCAGATCCTGAAGAAGGTTAACCAATAGAAAACAGAGAAAGAATTCAGATTCTGGGGGACCTAAAATGTCAGGCAAAAGAATCTGAACTCTGCTTAAAAGATAATAGAGAGCCATTGATTTTTGACAAGGAGTGACATAATAGTCAACACTGACTCTCTCTAACTCTCAGTTTACTTATCTGTAAAATGGGGATGATACACTGGAAATAACATTACCTTATAAGTTTGTTGTGAGGATAAGATGATATAATTTGTGTAAAACCTATTTCAAGCTTTAAAATACTTCAAAATGTGAACCGTTATTATATCTGTTCACAAGAAAGGTTGTTCTCAGTGATATACAAAGCATGGATTGAAAGGAGAGAATGTAAACAGGAAAACCATTTGGGAGGCTGTTACAAGAAATAAGGACCTGAATTACCATGGTAGTAAAGGAAATAAAGACAGCAAGGTGGCACACTGGACAGAGTGCCAGGCTATGACATCAGGAATACTCATCTTCCTGAGTTCAAATCCAACCTCACGTACTTACTAGCTATGTAACCCTGAGCAAGTCACTCAACCCTGTTTGCTTCAGTTTCCTCATCTGTAAAATGAGCTGGAGAAGGAAATGGTGAATCATTATAGTATCTTTGCTAAGAAAATTCCAAATGGGGTCATGAAGAGTCTGACATGACTGAAAAATGAGTGACAACAAGTGGGAATAAAAAAAGAGGGGAGGATATAGATGTGAGGGATATTGCCGAGCTCAATCTGGGAAATGTGATTGACTGATTGTAACTCCTAAGAAGTGACTGAGTACTAAGAGTCAAAGACACCCCCAAGGTTGAGAATGTGAAGAATGGATAGATCATGTTTCTACCACAGCGAAATCATGAAGTTAAAAGAAAGAGAAGGTTGAGAAAGAAAGATTGGGAGCTCATTTTGGACATGGTGAGTTTAAAGGAATAATGAGACAGGCAGGAGTATCTGGTTCCTTCTGGGGCCACCAAAGTACACAAAAGGCCTGATCAGAAAAAGCCAGAAAATGTGGAGTCTTTTGAAGCAAAAGAAGAAAGAGTTTTCATTAAAAGGGAGAGTGATCAACCACCAAAAGTAATACAAACCAAGGGAAACATTTAAACATGAAAAACACACAGGTAGATGAAGTGACTTAGGTGTCATAAAGCAGTCAGATATAGTCAACTATCCATCAGAAACAGTTCCCAGACTCTTGTTCCCCTGGGGCCACAGCCTGCTTGGCAAGGAGCTCAATTCAGAGCTATGGGGGTCAGGAGTAGTGGACTTCTGCAGAATGGAGTCCCATAAAGTGACTAAAAGGACCAGAGAAAGACTTATGTGGGGGTTCCAGGGGGCAACATATTATCTAGCATCCTGGATAGCTCTCTATGGGATATTTGTGATCAAATATGGGCAAGCTGGGTAGGTAGCTAGGTGATGCACTAGATAGAGTATTGGGCCTGGAATCAAAAATACTCATTTTTCCTGAGTTCAAATCTGGTTGCAGACACTTCCTAGCTGTGTGACCCTGGGCAAGTCACTCAACCCTGTTTGCTTCAATTTCCTCATCTGTAAATGAACTGGAGAAGGAAATGGCAAACCACTCCAAAATCTTTGTCAAGAAAACCCCAAATGGCATTACGAAACCAGACATGACTGAAACAATTGAACAAAAAACTAAAACATGGTGTGAGGTTTTGTTACAGGGGTGTTTTGTGAAAAATATTTTCTATATTGGCAAATCACCATAGAAAGTTAAACTGCTGCTGTCATAAATGTCCTGCAGAGCACCTCAATCATCTCCTCCATTTCTAGTTAGCACTGTTTGTTATAGAACAAGCCTAAAATTGCAAAATCTTAAACCCTAGTAACAAAATCACAACATTTAAAAAAACACTGGGAACCTGAATGGATCTGTTTATTTCTGTCACATTCACAATCATACCCAAGGCCAATGCATATTTTGAATAAGCAAAATTTTTATGGAGAAATATTTTCAATTTCCCACTTTCCCCTTCTCCCATTCCTGAGAATTTAATTTAGAAAAAGTCAGCAGCATTTCTTGACTACCTTCTTAGCACCATGTTTGACACATAGTAGGTACTTAACAAATGTTTGTTTATTGACTGACGCTTAGTAGGGTGAGAGCTCCCATGGAGCTACAAAGAGAGTTAAGCTCATGATTTCTGATATGGAAGAATTTTATAGTCTAAGAAATAAAAGAAATTAAAGAAGAATCACTATTGATAGCATCTGTGTGGGTCTCCTCTATATAGATGAACCTAAGTTCATTTGGAATTCTTTTGGAAGAGGAGGATGATTTTAACTACCCTTCATCCATCAGTCAGTCAGGTGCCTGCTATGTTCTAGGCACTATGCTAATCAGGTGGTCAATGTTACAGTATTAGGGGAAAAGATCATAACCAAGGATTTACTGCTTCTTGGATCAGAGACTTAGATCTGGAAAGGACCCCAGAGAACACCTAGTCCAGCCTCTTCATTTCATAGATAAAGGACACTGAGACCCAGTCACGCAGGTGGTGTCAGAGGTGGCAGATGAATCCAGAACCTAGGCTCTGGTCAGCTCCTTTTCTATGTTTCCTCCCTTTTGAATTTTTCCCACTGTCAATTTAAACATGTGTTAGAACCAAAGTCTCCCCATTTGACCAGCCTAGGTGGGTGGGTGTCTCAGCCTTTACTATTCCTGCTGTTAGTACATTGTAGGCCTCTCCCTTAGAAAGGACTGTGTGTTCTGAGACGCTTTTTTGTGAAGGTTGAAGCTACTTACTTTGTGTGAGGTACAGAGGCAGCATAGAGGTGTGTTAATAGTCTGAAGGGTGGGAAAACAGAAGAAATATTGAGGGTTATAAAAATAAATAATATGAAACCACAATGCAGTAAACTGTTTCTGAGGAAATGTCAAGAGGCATACATGCAGAGGCGGTCTTGGGAGAAGAGGTAATAAAAACACACTTCAACTCCATTAAGCACCCATTTCCGTTTAGTCTGGTGCTGTGCTCACTAACAACGTGTGATGGTAGAAGAGACAGGGTGCCTTGCCTTCATGGTGGAGAGTCATTGAAAAATCATGGAGTGTTTGGGGCTTTCAGCTAGTGTTCTGCCTCCCAAGTAGCTAGAAACAGCTCAGGTAACCAAGTACAAACCCAGAGAGAGGTTTAAAGTTGAATCTAACCTCTCCTCAAAAGACAGGATAATTAGACAGCAGTAGAGCCCGGGGAATCAGAGACAAGAGGGCAGGATGAACCAGGAAGAGATCAAGAGTTTGGAGGCTCTCTGTAACTCGTTTGAAATATCATGGTAGCTGTAAGGCATGTAGCATTCGTAGGATGCCATTTTTGGTGTTAAGTATTGTCTGACTCTTAGTGATCCCATGTGGGGTTTTCTTCACAAAGATACTGGCATGGTTTGCTATTTCCTTCTCTAGCTCATTTTACAGATGAGGAAATTGAGGCAAAAAGGTTTAAGATGACTTGCCCAGGATCACACAGCTAGGAAATGTCTGAGGCTGGATTTGAACTTTGGATGATTAATCTTCCTGATGCCAGGTCCAGCCACTCTATCCACTGTACCATCTAGCTGCCCCAGGGTGTTGTTTATCTAGTTGCTATATGAAGACACTAGGTTTTCCTACCAGAAGTCTTTATTCCAGTGGATCTCTAGAAGAGAACATGAAATCAATGCTGGAAGAAATTACCCAGTCTCCTTATTAGGAATAAAGAGTAAGAAGGAAGCATTCACATTTGGACTCAGAAATATGTAATACTTTGTATAAGGAACTATCATAATTGGCATGTCTCATCCTGTGTAATTGAAATCCCCTTATGCACAACCAGATCACCCTATATGTCCCATATTCCCTAGAATTAAATAGAATAGTTAGAATGGATATGTCAACTTCTGAGAATATTTCAAGGTCTTTGTAGTGAGATATCTGTGGCACTGAAAGAGTTAAGGTGGGTTAGGATGATAAAGTCTTTTCGTATTTTGTGTCTGCCACTTCCTAAATCTAATATGAGATTACCATTTAGAAGGAGGCATGGATTCCAAGAAAGCTTTAAATGAGGTCACAAAGGGCTTGGAGTGGAGTTGGGTAGCTTGTTTGTTTGGTTTTTTTTTTCCTCTGATAGGGGAATAAATGACTCCAAGGACTATAACTTCTAAAAGGTTTCATTTATAATGACTTGGGCTATGGCTTCTCCAATGTTGACATTTTCAACAGGCTTTTTCTGCCCATGTTTCTGGCTTTTCTCCCAGGAACAAGGAGACCTGACCTCATTAGGAACTGAACATCTTAAACTTTTTTTGTTGTTCTTACATTTCATCAAATACAGAGGACAGAATATCCCAAGTGGTTTTTTCCCTTCCCTTGTTCCCCTTCAAAGCTCACATGGACTGAGAGAAAAGTTTAATCAGACAGTTTCTGATTCAATTACATGGAATATAGCAGTGTTGTTTCATAAGAGCCATATAGTGTCCAGGGAGCCTTTTAAGTCTATGTCTTTTTATAAGAGGGAGAAAAAAAATAAGAAACTGAAAAACCTGTTTGGCCAAATGTAAAATAACTTGAAAGGTTCCCATTTGGATTCAAAACTCAAGGCCCATGTAGTTTTTGCAGGTTCTAAGCTCTTGTCCTAGATTTTTCACTGGACTTTTTTCATCAGTAAAAACGCACCTAGATTAAAAAAAAGACCTGTCACAATTTCTCCTACCAGGAATCCCCCCTTAACTCAAAGAACTCATCCAGACTTCAGAGGGAATTCAGAGTAAGGGACAGGATTTGAACAACAGAGAAATCTGGCCCTTAACCTTATCTTAGAAAGATCAGTGATTTATTGTTTCTGGTCTAAGCTCCAGCCACCCAAGCTGAATCCTTTCAAAGTCATTCCATGGATGATTATTACTAGACTACAAAACATTTACCATCGATAGGTCCTGTAAAAAATTAAGCCTATAAACTTAAAACCAACTCCTCCCTCCATCCTGTTGTTCCCTCTCTAACCTACTTGGAAAATGAAGGATGAACACTTCTCCCTAGGTCCAGAGCTAGGCCCACAGAACCTGAGAAGAGCCATCGTGGTGAGCAGAGAGACCCATATGGGCAATTCACATATTTTTACCTACTCCTCATCAAACCTCATTTACTATTCTTCAGCTATCAGTCCTCAGCAATGATAATTACAGATCTTCTGCAAGCAATCTTATTAATCCCACTTATCAAAAAGGAAGCAGGAAACACAGAAGACAGGCCAGGCAGGTGGGATTGTGGCTGCTTACCACTACCCAAAGGGCCCTTCACATACCATAGATAATAATGAGATGTGATTTTGTCATTTTAATCTGCCATCCCTCATTCTCTACCCCCATCAAACCAAACACATAAAAATAAGATTATATAAAAACATTTATTATTACCTTGCCACCTCCCTTCCCTGCAAAAATATGACAGAGATAATTACAAGTAATGGATTTCACGTCTTAGGGTCAAAATGTATCGTCCCCATTGTTGTTATTGCAACAATTCTAATACCCAACTTGTGGAGTTGGGGCAAAGTAGGGCTATGTGAAGCATGCCTTCTCCTCTCTCTCTCCAGCATGCCAGTAAGTTCTTTTCTCTTAAGAAGGTAGAAAGAACTATTTCTGATTGTCCCAGGCAATATCCCAGGCCTTAGAATCATAGAATATTGGTGCTAGAAGATGGGTAGATCAAAAGCTAAGGTCTAAAGAGTGAGGTACCTTGTCCAAGGTCACGCTGCTATACCTCCCACCCTAGTCCCCATCCTTACATAAGCCATTAATTACATGGCTTTACTATAAATAAACTTGCATTAGCAGAAATCTCATTGGATCTTACATATCTCATTTTTTTCCTTAGATTAGTTCTCTTGGAGAGAAATCTGTCCTTCCTAAACTGAAGAAAACATTGGCAATACCAAGCTTCCATTGTTTTTGCCTTCTCTCATGATACATGTAAACCCAGTCTGAAACAATATGGAGGCTGCTTTGTAAACAGAAAATGTATTCTGGAATATTAGCATATACATTATTGCTCAACAGCTTCCACTGCCATGTTTGCTCCCTGGCAACCAGAATTCCTCTATCTGACACAATTTGTATCACAGCCACCTTGTCCATGACCCTGGCAGGGCAGGGATTTTCATTAGAGAGAAATGCAAAATAGCAAGGAGCCTGTTAATTTATCATTCTCAAGCAACAGTAAATTATTCTAAGAACGTTTCCTCTTCTGTTTCTACATTACAAGAAAATCACAGCCTACAAGTCTTTCTAGCATTTCATAGGGATTTCAGGGCTTATTGTGATTTTTTAAAAATAAAATAATGAGTGGTTGACGTTGGAATGTCTTCCTCTTCTGAGTCACGAAGTACCCTTCTTCTCAGGAGTAGATTGTGCTGTAACTTCAGGATGACTTTATCAGCATCGTCATCTTCTTCCTCATCATTATGTTGAGTTCTGAAGTACTGATCCTTACGATGTTAAAAAGAACAGAGAAATCTTTTTTGTGTTTTTAACCAAACCCCCAAATCTTTTCCTGTCTCCCTGTTTTCACATTGTAAGAGCATAGGATAAAAGGAATTAAAGCCAGAAAGAAACTAAAAAATCATCTAATAAACCCTCCTCCCATTTCAGAGATGAAGAGACTGAGTAAAGTTGAAGTGACTTACCCAAGCATCAGAGATAGGAGTTGACCCCCAATCCTCTGACTCCAAATCTCCTACCAGGTCTACTAAACTGTATCTCCTTCCTCTTCTTCTGGATGGTATTACTTGCGTTCAGCCCAGTAATCTGGAATTCCTCCTTATCCTTTGGCCTCCCGTGAGAGTTGCACCAACGCAGAATGTCTAACTTCTAAAGTCTCTGACATGATGAGGGCAATGTTTCCTTTTCACTAGCCCTGCCCTACTTAAATGCCCCAGGCCTCAGGCCCTTTCTTCTCATACTTTTCTAGAGTGTGGCTCTCATTGGACCTGAGTCAAAGTCCCATCTGCTTCCCACTCTGCATGGTCTGACACGTCTCACTTACATCTGAGTAGTCTTGTAGACTTCCTTTACATAAGGGTCTTAGTTATAGGTGTGTGGCAGAGGAATAATTCCTCTCCCTCATTCTGGGTAACCCGCAATAGTGATATTGGTCATGGCTTAAAGTAGTGATGTCAAATTCAAATAGAAAAGGGAGACACTAAAGTGAAGGATCCCTGTGGACATATATTGACTTAGAAAACTACATATTGGCAATATCTATGTTTTATTATATTTTTTATTTATTTTATCAAGTATTTCCCAATTGTATTTTAATCAAGTTCCTTGCTGCACTTGGGAATAATGTAGGCACATGTTTGACACCTCTGTTTTAGAGAAGTGGTAGAATAAAATGAAAATGCATAGAGAAGAACTAGAATAGCCTGAAAAAACAGCTCATGCAGGAGGTAAAGGGTCTCAAGCTCTGCTTCCCCCACCCTTGCTTCCACCAGTATGAACACTTTTCTATATTGAAGGGAGACCAGCAGTGGAGTGGAACGGAAAGGATACTGGATTTGGAGTCTGAAGACCTGGGTTCAAATCCTGGTTCTGCCACATCTGCTATGTCATTAATGTGACTTTGCACAAGGCATAAAACTTCTGTGAACTTCAGTTTCTTATGTAAAATAAGGGTTCTGAACTAGATTTTGAGAAAATATTAAATAACTCTGATACTCTAGGTATCTATATAGTCAGGTTCTGGAGATTCAAGTCAAAAAGAAAATAGCCCCTCCCTTCTGCTAGTGTCTTCTCTCTGAGATTACCTTTCATCCACTCTTTATGCAAAGGCAGCTAGGTCGCACAGACACCTGGCATGAGAAAAACTCCTCTTCCTGAGTTCAAATCTGGCCTCAGACACTTATTAGCTGTGTGACCCTGGGCAAGTCACTTAGCCCTGTTTGTCTCAGTTTCCTCATCTGTAACATGAGCTGGAGAAAGAAATAGCAAACCATGCCATATCTTTGCCAAGAAAATCCCAAATGGGATTCCAAAGAGTCAGACGTGACTGAGACAATTCAACAACAGCAAAGAATTCTATAAAGTTGAGGTAAGAAGGAAGTACCCTCTGGGAAGTAGGATCTGCCTGAGAGTGGGATGGCAGGAATAGTCTGTTCAGGAACAAGAGCAGGAAATGAAAGGTTGAGGAGTACAGCATGCAGGCAGGTTTGGCTGGAATGTTAATTTCATGAAAAAGAATAATATTCAATAAGCCTGGAAAGGTAGGTAAGAGACAGATTGTGAAAGGCTTTCATTGCCAACCAGGGGAGTTTTTATTTTATCCTAGAAGCAAGAGGGAGCTGCAGAAGCTTCTTGAGGAAGGTCACTACATGTCTCTACATGATTGCACCTGTGGAATTTCCATTTATCTTCAGGTGGAGGATGAATTAGAGAGTGGAGACACTGAGGGAAGTTAATGTTGTAATAGTTCAAGACACTGGTGATAAGAGTCTGAGCTAGGATGGTTGGCGTATTAAAAAGGCAGGTGTGAGATATATTGCAGAGTTCATTAATTAATAGTTAATTGACAAGTTAATTATTAAGTTAATAGTTAACAATAATAGCCAATTAATAAGTCTTGATACCTGATATGATATGAGGGGTGAGAGAGAGTGAAGATAATCTCCAAGACTCCTAGCTCTATTAAATCGCAAGAACCATGGCTTCCCACCAGTGGCTTCTCACACCACAGATTAAATGTTTCTGTCAAAGAATATCTATGACAGCAGAGAGACCATGGGTCTGAACTAGAGTGGCAAATGGGATATCCCTCTGGAATGACCCTTGTATTTAAAGCTTTGAAGTAGTCGTCATCTGTCTAGCTCATCTTTTGCCTGGCATTGGGAATGCTTTACAAGGTTTTTTTTTTGTTTTTTGTTTTGTTTTTGTGACGAGAACCACACTTGTACAATGATAATCATCAACTTTTCTTTATGTGATAAATTATTTTTAATCATTCCAAATTCCAAACTATAAGAGATTCCCTCCCTTGGTATAGTGCTATACTCTTAGAGCTATAGTCTTAGACAGGAGTCAAATTAGCTTAGTTTGGGGCCAGAGCTTATGAATTATAATTACCACTTTTAATCTGACTGCCTGGGGATAATTTTCTCCTGAAGATAGAAACAGAAAAAGATGTTCCTTACCTCTTGTTCTCCTAGGAAACACACAGTCCAGGCATTGCTCCCCAGACCCAAATGGGCTAGATTCCAAAGGAGATATATTGCCCTACACAAGGTGTAACAGCCTGCAGGAAGGAAGGTCCTTGCTTCAAAGGAATCTTTACTGTGAGCATACCCCTTGTGAAAGCCAAAAACAGCTGTCAGGGAGAAATTCCCCTGTATAAGTAGATGCCAGCTCAGATCACCAACATCAGGTTCAGCCTACCATTGATCTTTACAGGCTATTTATTGCTTTGGAGAGGAGGGGAAGAATAACATGATGAGAACATTTTTTTAGCTGTGCAACTCCCACTGTTTTTCTTCTCCCAAGTCCAAGGGTAGACAGATATGTCAAGCATGCTGCTTGATACAAAGCCTTAGCGTTGCTCATGAGCCCTTTTACCTCCTGCAAAAAGGAAACTAGATCCTGGAAGCCTCTCTCAGTTTCTCTGTCTCTTTCTCTGTGTTTCTGTTTCTCTGTTTCTGTGTGTGTGTGTGTGTGTGTGTGTGTGTGTGTGAGTGTGTGTATGTGTTCTTTTCTTTTCATGGAGTTCGTTAATCTGGCCAAAATGAATTTCCAGATTGCACCACACAATCTCTTCATATTCTTAAAAATCCAAAGAAAAGTGAAATCTTTATTTTGTGATGTTTAAATGAGTCAAGTCTCTGAAACCCATGTAGAGTTGAACAAGGATGAAATCCACAATTGGGAAAACACAAATTCTGTTGGTCTGAACTTTCCAACTCATGTCAAGTGAGTGACTTCATCATGCTCGGAGAATAGAGGGCCAGAATCTTCAACCTGAAAATCTTAGTACTTAAATTCCTCAATAGTGTGTTCACCCTTTCTTTGAACAGAATTTATCTCCCCTCTCATTTCTGGGAAGTAAAACATTTTCTGCTTTGGAGTAATAACATTTCCTTCTCTGGGGATTATATCAAGGCCAAACACCACAGAGCTTCCTAAATGAAATCCATAATCCTTCAAAAGATTGTGGCCCCTGGGGCAGCTAGGAGGCAAAGTGGATAGAGCACTAGAAGTGCAGTTAGGAAATCCTGAATTCAAATCTGGCATCAGATATTCACTAGTCATGTGACTGAGCAAGTCACTCAATTTCAATTGCCTTCCCCCGGTATATGTGTATGTATGTACGTGTGATACACAAACATACATATACATATACATATACACACACATAAAAGAGCGGCCCAAGAATCCACATTAAACGTACTCATGTGCCAGCATTTGGGGGTTTCCCCCTCATAGTCCAGACAATAGAATTCTTCATTCACCTATTGTCCAGACTATGATGGGAAACCCCAGTGCTGGCATGTCAGCACATATATTTTGGACAGACATTGTAAATGGATAATGAATTGGGCCTAGAATTCAATAGAAGGAGGAGAGTGGGCTGAGTTGCCTTTGTGAAACTGTGCAGTGCTTTTTAATGATCCAAAGCTTTTCTCTGAAACAAAGGCCCATATTTTTGTCAGTGTTCTTCCTGTGATGTTGTGTGCCTGGGAATCGTGAAATAACACAGTCTGTGAAGAATTAAAGTTTCAGGTCATGAAAAAGATTAAGTCGGCTGAAACACAGACCAGTGGAGAGTGGACAGAAGGTCATGGAGGGGAGGATCAAGGGATTGGGCTGACTGAAAAGAGAAGGTGGGCTGATTGTGCAGCAGGAGTGAGGGACCACCAGTGGGCATTTGCTCCATTTGCATCCACAGAATATCAGCAGAGCTAGAAGACCAGCCCCCAACAGTTTGGGTAGATGTCCTTTGGAGGATTTATGGGAGGACATAGACAAGAATAGAAGGGCAATGTGGCATGGTAGATCGATAACTGCCTCAAGTCCTATCCCTGATGCATACTGACTATATGAAATATAAAATTCTTTGTTTGGCATTCAATGCCTTTTATAACTTGGCCCCTTTCTACCTTCCCAGTCTTCGTATACTTTACTCCCCTTCACACGCTCTCTCAATCTAGAGTGACTGACCACCTTGCTGGTCCTTAAAAAAGACACTGCCACTCCTAAATGTACATGGAGCAGCTAGGTGGCACAGTGGATAGAGCACTGGGCCTAGAATCAGGAAGATTCATCTTCATAAGGTCAAATCTAGCCTTAGACACTTTCTGGCTGTGTGACCCTGGGCAAGTCACTTAACTGTGTTTGCCTCAGTTTCAACATCTGTAAAATGATCTGGAGAAAGAAATGGCAAACCACTCCAGTATTTTTGCCAAGAAAATCCTAAATGGGGTCATAAAGAGTCAGACAAGACTGAAAGGACTCAACAATAAAAGTAACCCCCATATTTGGAATTCTCCCCCTCCTTGTCTCTACCTCCTACCTTCCCTGGACTCCTTCAAGTCCCAGCTAAAATCCCCCCTTCTGTAAGAAACTTTCCCAATTCCTCTCAGTGCTAACACTTTCTCTCTGTTGACTGTGTCTTCATTTATCCTGTCTATAACTTGTTTGTACATGGTGGTTTCCATGTTATCATCCCCCATGATTATCTTTCTTTGCATCTCCAGTGTTTAGCACAGTATGGTAGGTACTTAAGAAGGACTTTTGTGCTCCTCAGCCTCTCTAAGATAAATTTATGAATGATGAGTCTACAGTGAGTGACAGAGGGAATTTCCTCATCAGGTATTCACTACATCAATGAAATCTCAAATCCAAAACCCAGATTCCTCCTTTCCTCCAAATAGACAAGAGATAATCACAGGATGAAGTTTGGTTGTGCAGGGTTCTGTATGTCAGACAGTAATACCCACATAAGTGACGTGTTAGGTCTCCCCAATAACAATTTCTATTATCAGGAATAATGCACCAGCTAATAATTCTTTTAAGCTAGTAATATGACTCCAGCAGTTCCTAACTGCCAGCCCTGAGATCACTCAGGATTCTTGAGTTAGAGTTTTAAGGCACTTTACTCCTGGGATTTCTTGATTTCTCTCCCAGTGTAACTTTTTGGGGAGAGCCAGATAGAAAATGCTTGCATTTCCTGCTCCTTCTAACATCTTGTATCATTTGCACTTTTATAGAGCTTCTACAACACTAAAACTTACATCCAAAATCCTTTGATCCTTTTGTAGGGGATATGATTCTTTACCATAAGATGATACTGAATTATAAATCATTCCCAGATTTCGATCAAGTTAGGGTCCTTAGAGATGACTCTGCACTTCCTCTGATAATTCATATTCTGGTAATAGTTGTTTTCAAAGAAAGCTCCAGGTCTTCATTCTCCTATTCTGACCAATTCATTCAATATAGGATGAAAATATAATGTATTTTCTATCTCCATCTCTTCTGCTGATGAAAGGGAGTTTAAGAGGCTCAGGTTCCAGAGGGGGAAGAGTTGAAGGAAATAGTTTGATGAAAAAAAGAAGAGAAAGCCCTGTGTATTGGAATTTAGCTTTTAAAAAATTAGTTTTTGAGCAGAGCTACCCCAACTAATGTCCTTATTTTCAGACATAAAACAATTTTTTTTTATTTGCTTTCAGATGTAAAAGTTTATCTGAAGGGAAGTACTTTCTAAGGGGTAGGGAGAATAGTTCTTGTAGAATAGTAGGAGTCATAAAGTTCCAGAATTCTGTCCCTGAAACATCTATCCCTATACCCACTCAAAGCATATACCCCCCTTTTTTCAACAAATTTCCCCAAAATCAGCAAGCAACCAGCTAACTCCCACTTAAAGATTTCCAAGTGATGAGCAGCTCACTATCTACTAAGGCATCCATTCCATTTTGGGGACATCTCTAATTGTCAGAAAGTTCTTTCTAGTTATTGTTCAGTCATGTCCAATTCTTTGTGACCCCATTTGGGGTTTTCTTAGGTTTTTCTTTGTCATTTCCTTCTCCAGTTCCTTTTACAGATGAGGAAATTAAAGCAAACAGGGTTAAATTACTTGCCAAGGGTCACAGTGCTAATGAGTGTCTGAGGCCAGATTTGAACTCAGGTCTTCATGACCCCAGGCTTGGTACTCTATCCACTATACCACATAGCTGCCCTTCAGATGAGGAGCTGAGATAAACAGGATTAAGTGACTTTCTCAGGGACACACAGCTGGTATGTGTCTGAGGCTGGATTTGAACTCATTAACATGAGTCCTTCTGATTCCAGTCTAGTGCTCTTTCCACTGTGTCACCTAGCTGTCCCTCTTCTTTATGATGAGTCAAAATCTAACTCCTTGGAACTTGTACTCCAGTCTGACAGTCCTTAAAATACTTGAAGACTGCTACCATTTCTTCCCCTGACTAAACATCACCAAATTTGTCCACCTGGTCTTTGCATGACATAGTTTGTAGTCCCCTCATCACTCGTGTCACTCAAAGAGTCCTAGAACCTCAAAACTAGGTATGATTTCAGCAGACATCTAGTCCATCCTGTATCTGAGCAGAACTTCCTTTGGTAGTTCACACAGCAAGTAATCATCCAGCCTGTATTTGAAGACCTCTAGTGAGGAACCTACTATCTCCCAAGGAAGCCTATTCTGCTCTGGCTCTGTGGCTCATTGTTTAGATTTTCATGACTTGGAAAGTGTAAATGACAATTGTTTTCTGTTCGGTCCAGAAACTCTGAGGATCTTCTTCTCCCAGATTGATATTTTTTGTGTTGGTAAATTGAATCATCTTTTGTCTCAACTCTTACCCAGCCCTTAGTCATTGAATGGGCATGGCCTCAGACAAACTGAGACTTGGGAAAGACTTTACTTTAGAAAGGCCGAGGTCACCCACTACATCCTGGGCCATCACCAGTCATCTTGACTCTTGACTAGCCATTGGATTTCAATGACTGGAGGAGAGAGTGAGGCTGGTGATTTGGGGTAGCTCTGCCCTACTCACATCCAATTTATGCTCATGTCAAGACACCATCTCATGATGTTATTAGTCTTCAACAGCAGCAACAACTTTGGAATGACTTAGATTGTCAGCGAGATTTTCCATACCTCAAGTGTAAACTCACCTTTTTGAAATTTCCATCTATCTAGATCTCCATTGTCAATGTTCTTTCAGAATGTGGTTCTCAGATATAAAACTCCAAATATGGTCTATTCATGTACAGTGGTGTTGTAATTTCTTTTATTTGGGCTATTATCCTAGTGTTGCAAGGTTGATGTCTTTATAGACCCTGGGTATCCATAAAGTGGAAAGACAGGATGAAGAGAGCTGATGAGCCAGTGTACCAAAGGGGTCAGAAATGATATAAGATACTGCCAACTGGACATTTGAAGAGTCAGAAGAGTATTTCTCTGGACTTGTACCTACCTCCACTGCTTCGCTAGTGATGAACGTGCCTCAGGGAGAAATTAGAACACTACACAGTTCTGCTGATGAACAGCTCTACTTGAAATAATAGATAATGATAATGGCCAGCATTTATATAGCACATTGAGATTTTCAGTGCTCTTTAGAAATATCATCTTAATTTTTGCACACAACAACTCTGGGAAGTATTTGCTATTGTCATCCCCATTTTTCAGATAAAGTAATTGAGGCAGACTTGCCCAGGGTCACACAAGTACTACTTGTCTGGGGCTGGATTTGTGCTCAGGTCTCCCTGCTTTCATGTATAGGAGGATTAGAGGTTTCTGTAAAGAGAACAATGAATGAAAAAGCAGCAGCTTTGATGACTCACTTGGTTCATGAGTTTCCCACTGACTAGACTTTGACCTCTGGGATATGAATATGAAAACAGATGGAAGAATCTTGCTAGCTCTCAGTGGGAATGACTGCATCTGAGCACCCAAACTTTGTCTAGAAACTCCTGGCTTTGATATCTACCCATATATTAGTTAAGGGTGATCTAGGTCTCAGTGTTGTCATAGACACAATGCCTGTGCAATTGTTGTTTAATTATATTTAGTTTATTCCTTTTACTTTTAAGATCATGAGTAAAGATTGTTTATAATTAAACCATGCCTTTGTGGCTGACTCCATCATGCTATGTTTCTATCATTAGCATCTATTGAAATCTAGCATAAATGGAAGAGAGTAGAGTCTAGGTTGCACAGTGGATAGAGTGTGGGGCCTACAATCAGAAAGACTCATCTTCCTGAGTTCAAATACAGCCTCAGACACTTCCTAGCTGTGCAACCCTGGACAAGTTCCTTAACCTTGTTTGCCTCAGTTTTCACATCTATAAAATGAGCTGGAGAAGAAAATGTGGTTTGCCCTCTGGTATCTTTGCCACAGAAACCCCAAATGGGTCATGAAGAGTTGGATACAACTGAATAACAACAGAAAAAAAAGAGTTTTTCTAGCAAGGGGTAAGTGTTGAAGGATGGGACTGAGAACCAGTCAATCAATAAATGCCTCCTTACATGTCAGGCACTGTTCTAAACACTGGGGATCCAAAAGGAAGCAAAACACAGTCACTGCCTTCAAGGCGCTCACAATATTGCAGGGGACACAACATGCAAATATAAATTCAGAGCAAGTTGTATGTAGGATAAATAGGAAATAGTGAACAGAAGGAAGACCCTGGAATTGAGGGATTGGAGGAGGCTTCTTATAGAAGGTAGAATTTTAGTTGGGACTTAAAGAAAGCCAGGGAGTTCAGTGATCAGAGCAGAGGAGGGAAGGCATTCCAGACATAGAGGATGACCAGAGAGAATGCCTAGAAAGTGGCCTTTCCTCTTGGGTATCCTTTGATAATGAGTGAAGTACACAGCCCCCAAGATAAATGTGGGACTGCCAATCTTTTGCCTTCACTAATAACTAGGGGCCAACCCCTGGTGGGCTAAATTAGTATTATATACTTGAATTTATGATCTCATCAATATGGGTACTCTTCCCAATGATGTAGACCACAGTCTGTGTATACTTGTTCATTCTATGCAACTTTCGTCCACATCCACCCATAAATTCCCCCTCTTCAGGGAATCTACCTACTGTATTTGTTCTCTTGAACTTGCATATTCATCAGGACAACTGGAGATGACCCAGGATGCAATGGGAATAAGGAAGAATGAAAGAGGGAGAGCAGAGAGAGATAGAGATGAGCCAGAGGGAGAGAGAGAGAGAGATTGGAATATATAGGCTGTCCTAAGATTACAGACTTAGAGCTAGCAGGAAAGTCATCTTGTCCAACTCATCATCTGATGGATGAAGAAACTGAGACCCAAACTCAGTGGCTGAGCAAAGATTTGAACCTAAATACTCTGACTTCACAACCAGGACTCCCTTTCATTATGTTCTGCTGTCTCCTTCCATCAATTGTCCTTTACTCTTGTCACAGAGTAGCCCATGGTTTCTTCCAGCTATACATTTGTCTCATGTGTTCTTGTACAGCTCCTTGTAATGGCAACCTGTAAAAATATTAAGACTAAGAATCAAACTATCTTTTTCACTGCAGCCCCTCAGACTGCCACTCCAGGGATCTCTCTCCAGGTTGATAACACTCTATTAATCAACACTACTTTTGTCTTGTCACTATCAAGCTGAAGGGAAGGCAACTTCAGGGCTCTGTCCTGGGTCCTGTCTTCGTTAAGATCGATTGACATGCTTGCTAAATTTTCAGAGAAAAGTCTTTTATCATCAGACATCAGTCATCAAAATAAGTTCAGCCCATTGCTACCATTTTGCAGAGATTTCATGGTAGACTTCTAAATCATCAGCTAAATCAGTCTCTATTAAGTAGTTTCTGTTTTTATTTCCTTCCAGTTTCATTATTCCTGACCTTTTAGAGTCCTTGTCCTTTCTCATTAGTTACCCAACTTCCACTAAGGCGGGCCTGTCTCTCTTAAATAGATTGGGCCCTGTAGTAGCAAAGGCCTTCCCTATTTGAGTCCCAGGTAAACTCATTTCCCTTCAGGCTAAAACTGTTTTCTTCTCAAAGATTTGAACTAGCCCCAGTATTTTGACATCCCCTAACTTTACCCACGTAAATTTTCTTTTCTAGCTTTGCCTTTATTCTAGGTACACAGTTCTCTAATAAATTCCTATGAGCTGAGCTTTCAATCTCCATGAGCACATTCTGGGTTCTCTCCAGCTCTCCTTTCTCTTGTCATAGAATCTGACAGCCCCTGAAGCCAAAGTCTCCTAGAAGTATCAAGTTCCCTCTAACAAGTGGTTATCCAACTATTACTTAAAGACTTTCAGTGATAGGAAACTCATGATCTGTCATGGCAGCCTGCTCTAAAAAGTCCAGGCTTTTAAACAGGTTTTCCCCACTCTAAGCTTTACAGAGCTTATAGCACATATGTGCAAAATGTGTTAAAGAAATCCTCTTTTAGTTGCCATCCTAGCCCTTAGATAGTTGTGGTATTGCAGTCCCAGAGTGGGACATTCCTTTAGAAAATTAACATATTTAAAATCTTAAATTTAAATTTTCTTATACTTTCCCACCATACTACCACCTCTGGATCAAGCTGCAGTGATACTGTAGATATTGCCACTTTATTATTTCCTTTCTCTCTTTTTCTTTTGTTATCTTTTTTCTTTCTCTCTCCTTCTTTCTCTTCCCCCTCTCTCTTCTCTCTTTTCTTTTCTTTCAGTTTCTCTTTTTCTTTTTTCTTTTTCTCATTATCTCTCTCTTTTTCTCTGTTTCTCTCTCCCTCTTTCTGATACTATCTCTGTCTCTCTCTGCTCTCCCTCCTTCATTCTTCCTTACTCAACTCTATAGTTCCCCTTTATGTTTTCTTTCTCTCCTGATCCCAAAGGCATCTATGGGAATTGCTCAGCCCCACTTTAATACAGAATTAAAGATATTACTTTGAGTTTTAGGCTAGACTGAAAAAGGAAGACCTAAATATTAAAGATAAACTACCACTAGCTTGCTCTGTGCCCTATTAGGAAAGTCATTTCCTATTTATTTTCTGTGTCCAGTTTTCCACATTTTGGAAAACCAAGGTGCTCAGCCTTGCATCGGGTAATTCTGGATTGCTGGGATCAGTCATCAAAGGAAATTCAGCTCATTGCTACCATTTTGCACAGGATTCATAGCAGACTTCTAAAAGTTGAGCTTGATTTACCTGGTGGTATTCTCATCATTTCTAGGAAAAATGAAAAAAATCTAATGAGCATCCACAGTCACTTGTCAGCTTTTTATTTTGCTATCAGCTTTTTCTCTGAGCTCTCTATAGGGCCATCAGAATAAATCACAGTTTTATACCTACTTTGTCACCTAGGTCCTCTACAGTGGCTTCATGGAGCCTCCAAACAGACCAAAGATTTCTTATGTGAAGCCACAATTTTTGGCACTAAAGTTTCTCTGTTGTCGACAGATGTATGTTGCATTTCTTCTGGGGTGTCCAAATGTGCTAAGGATGAGAGAGAGAGTAGATCAAGTCTCTCCCTCAGGGCTGCCTTGTCGTATAGATCTTAAATTTAATCTGTCAGCACACCTCCCAGCAAATAAGTTCAATAGAGTAGCATACCAGGAAAGAAAAGAGAACACTCTCGCTTCTCCATTATTTCCTTCAGCCTGGTTACAGCGAATCAAAAGGGTGGAGCTGTCTTCCATTATGTCTTTCTGTTTTTTGTAAGTTAAAACTAAAGTTCCAGCCACTTCCATGAGGTGGTGATGGGAAAAGAGCTCTGTATTTAGAACCAGAAACTAGCAGTATGGCCTTGGGCAGCTTAGCCTTCAAGAGACAGGCATGGTGTTTGACCACTTGTCAAGTGTGTTGTGGAAAGGATGTACTTGGGAAGGTGTAAGTTGGCCTCCAAAATCTCATTCATTTGTCAGATTTTGTGACTTAACCCTCCTTTGAGAGAATCCCTTCCCTCGTCTATGAAGTGGGCACCAGAAGAGCTGTACTATCTGTCTTGCAGGATAAAATGAAATAGTGCATGTAAAGTACCTTTTAACCATGAATGTGGGTTGCCATTATCACAGAAATGTTTGTCTCCTTTTCACTTACTGTCCTCTTTCCCCTAATGATTGCCTTTCTCATCTCTGTCTCCTGGCATCCCTGACTTCCTTCAAGACTCAGATCAAATCTCCCTTTGTTCCAGAGGTCTTCCCCAGTCCCTCCACTGCTAGTGACTGTTTCTCTGGGATTATCTCCCATTTACACAATGTATTTTGTATATACATAATTGTTTACCCATTTTCTCTCCTCTTAGATTGTGAGAATCTTGAGGGAAGGTATGGTATTTTTTACCTTTTTTTCTAGTCAGTGCATTGTAAGTGTGTAATGTAAGCACATTCTAGTGCCTAGAACATTGTAAGTTCTTAGCAAATGTCCGTTAATTGATTGGTTGACATACAAAGCTCCGTCTATGTTTTGTTGTTGTTACAATCATCTGCAAGAATGGGAACTTGGAAAAGACTTGGGAGAACTAGAGGGATGACAGCATTGATTGGTTCAAGAGAAAGAGCCACAGGATTGGACTTGAAATCCTTTAACGGAAGGTAATAGCAGGAAAGGTGGTGTTTATGTTTTTTTCTAGAGCCTAGACCAATACCATTGAGTCATATGATCTAATTGCAGCATTTAGAATATAAGATCTAATGTGACTTTGGTAGAATGGAGGTGATAAATTCAATAATCATCCACTGATGTAAGAGATAAACAAAAACAATCAACAGCAACAATATGCCACTGCTGGGTGCCCCGATCCTGATTGACAGTTCAGCTAGCCAATTAACAGGGAGCAGGCACCATGGAGGATGGTAGATGGATTCTCCTCTTTATTTTAATAATTTTTTTTAGTTTTCAACACTCACTTTCATAAGATTTTGAGTTTTAAATTTTCTCCCCTTCTCTCTCCTCCTCCCTCCCCAAGATGGTGTGCAATCTAATATGGGCTCTAAATATACATTCATATTAAACGTATTTTCATGATATAAAGAAGAATTAAAGAGGAACCATGAGAAAGAAGGAAGAAAACAACAAAAGAAAAGGAGAGCAAATAGTCTGCTTCCATCTGCATTCAGACACCAAAGTTCTTTCTCTGGATGTGGATAGCATTTTCCATCGTGAATCTTATGGAGTTATCTTAGCTCATTGCTGAAAAAAGCTAAGTCTATCAAAGTCAGTCATCAAACAATGTGACTGATACTGTTTACAGTGTTCTCCTGGTTCTGCTCATTTCACTAAGTGTCGGTTCATATAAGTCCAGGTTTTTCTGAAGTCCACTTGCTCATCATTTCTTATAGTATAATAACATTCCATCACATTCATATACCACAACTTGTTCAGCCATTCCCCAGTTGATGGACATCCACTCAATTTTCATTTCTTTGCCACCACAAAAAGAATTGCTATAAATGTTTGTACATGTGGATCCTTTTCCCATTTTTATGATACCTTTGTGATACAGATCTAGAAGTGGTATTGTTGGGTCAAAGGGTATGCTCAAAGGGTGTGTATAGCCCTTTGGGCAGAGTTCCAAATTACTCTCCAGAATGGTTAGATCAGTTCACAACTCCACCAACAATATGTTAGTGTTCCAATTTTCCCACATCTTTTCCAATATTTATCATTTTCCTGTTTTGTCATGTTAGCCAATCTAATAGGTATGATACAGTACCTCAGAGTTGTTTTGATTTGCTTCTCTCTAATCAACAGTGACTTAGGGAATTTTTTCATATGCCTCTAGATAGCTTTAATTTCTTCATCTGAAAACTGCCTGTTCATGTCTTTTGACCATTTATCAATTGGGGAATGACTTGTATTCTTATGAATTCAACTCAGTTCTCTACATATTTTAGAAATAAGGCCTTTATCAGAGAAACTGGCTGTAAAAATTGTTTCACAGCTTTCTGCTTCCCTTCTAATCTTGGTTGCATTGGCTTTGTTTGTGCAAAAACTTTCCAATTTACTGTAATAAAAATTGCCCATTTTGTATTTCATAAAGTTTTGTCTCTTTTATTTGGTAATATTTTCTTCCCTTTTTCAAAGGTCTGACAGATAAACTATTCTGTGCTCTCCTAATTTGCTTATAGTATCAACCTTTCTATATAAATCATATGCTATTTTGACTTTATCTTGGTATAGGATATAAGATGTTGGTCTAAGGCGTTTCAGCCATTCTATTTTCCAGTTTTCCCAGCAGTTTTTGTTAAATAATGAGTTCTTATCCCCGAAGCTGGAGTCTTTGGATTTATCAAATAGTATATTACTATAGTCATTGATTATTGTGTCTTGCATACTTGAACTACTCCACTGGTCCAACACTCTGTTTCTTAGCCAGCATCAGGTAGTTTTGAAGATTGCTGCTTTATAATAAAATTTAAGATCTGGTACAGCTAGGCCACCTTCCCTTGCATTTTTCTTCATTAATTCCCTTGATATTCAGGACCTTTTGTTCTTCCAAATGAATTTTGTTATTGTTTTCTTCTAGCTCTATAAAATAATTTTTTGTGTTTTGTTTTGTATGGCACTGAATAAACAATTTAATGTGGTAGAATTATCATTTTTATTATATTAGCTTGGCCTACCATGAGCAATTGATTTTTTTTCAATTATTTAGATGTGACTTTATTTGTGTGAAAAGTGTTTTGTAATTGTATTCATATAGTTCCTGGGTTTGTTTTGGCAGATAGACTCCCAAATATTTTATAATGTCTACAGTAATTTTAAATGGAATTTTTCTTTCTGTCTCTTGCTGTTAGGCTTTGTTAGTAATATATAGAAATGTAAATGATTTATTTGGGTTTATTTTCTATCCTGCAACTTTGCTAAAGTTATTTATTATTTCAAGTAATTTTGACTTGATTCTCTAAGTATATACCATCATATCATCTGCAAAGTGATAGCTTCGTTTCTTCTTTGCCTGTTCTAATTTCTTCAATTTCTTTATCTTCTCTTATTGCTACAGCTAACATTTCTAGTACAATATTGAATAACAGTAGTAATAATGGACATCCTTGTTTCACCCCCAATCTTATTGGAAATGCTTCTAATTATCCCCATTATATAAAATGCTTGCTGATGATTTTACGTAGGTGCTACCTATCATTTTAAGGAAGACTCCATTTATTCCTATGTTCTCCAGTATTTCTAACAGGAATGGGTGTTTTGTCAAATGCTTTTTCTGCATCTATTGGATTTTCCTCTTTTCTAATTCAATGGCAGGCTTGCCTGGGCATTGATATGAGAATGAAAAGAGTCTGATGGTGCCTTAGAATTGCCAGAGTCATAGAGGACACTGTAAATCTAAGCTGATGTAATAGAAAGGACAAGTTAAACAAGCATTTATTAAGCACTTACTTTGCGCCAAACCCTGTGCTAATATATCAAATACAAATAAAAAAGACAGTCGCTGGCCTCAGGGAGCTTAAATTTGAATACATTGTGCTATTTTATAATTCTTAAAAGGGAGCTGAAGGGGGTAGGAGAAAAAGAAGGTACCCACAAGGGTAATAGTGCAAAGTTTAGAGTGTCAGTTGTGGGGGAGATGGCTGACTTAGGCACTTCCTCAAAATGGAGATTCTGAGAGGAACTCACAAATAGGAGGAGGGAGCTGTGGGGGTAGATGGATGCTAAAGGATGAGAAGAATACTGGATTTATATTCAAGTGGCTCTGACCCTTGTTACTTAGAAAACCTTGAGCAAGGCATCTCCTTTTTCTGTGCTTCAGTTTCCTCATTTGTCAAATGATGGTCTCAGACCAGATGACCTTTCTGGTCCCTTCTAGCTCTAAATCTATTGTCAAAGAAACCTTAACAAGGATTCAGGAAAGATAACTTGAAGTGTATTCCACTGCCAAGGCCAGAGGATTGAGTGACTTTATACTTATCATATAAATAGATCAGAACACCATCCCCAGAATGAGAAATTTCTCTTAGAAATCCCTTCCCTACCCCTGCATCAAAGCATTTACCGTCCCCATCCCCAACCCCATAGACTCTCTGACCCAGTGGTGGTGACTTCCTTGATATTCCTTTTTGCCAGACCCTCCATTTCCCAAGTCCATGAATTTTCATTGGCTATCTCCCACACTTGGAAAGATGTCCTTTCTCATCCCTGCTTCCTTACTTTCCTGACTTCCTTCAAATCCCAACTAAAACCTCACCTTCTATGAGAAGCCTTTCCTGATGCCTCTTAATTCTAGTGCTTTCCTACATTAATTTGCACGAGTTTATCTTGTATATCTTGTTTGTATGTAATT
Organism: Notamacropus eugenii; assembly: GCF_028372415.1. Lineage (NCBI taxonomy): Eukaryota > Metazoa > Chordata > Mammalia > Diprotodontia > Macropodidae > Notamacropus > Notamacropus eugenii. Next base: position 413,301,596 of record NC_092873.1, read on the forward strand.
GTTTACATGTGGCTTCTGCCATCAGAATTTGAACTCTTTGAGAGTCTTTTTTAACCTTCCTTTTCATCCCCAGCACTTAGCACAGCATCTGGCACATAGTAGGCACTTAGTGAATATTAGTTGACTCACTGGTATCTCCACATCATCCAGAATGTTTGTCCTTGGACCTAAGTTTGCATCCAAGAACTAGAGAGTTCTCCCTCCCTCTCTGTTCCCCATGAATTTGGCATCAACATTTTCTGGGCATTGTGACGAGGCCTTGGAAGGGATGCCAAGACAATTGAATTCTAAGACTGATTTCCCAGCCCCCCAAGCTCCCTGAAATTGTTCATGCCACAGAGATTAGGCGGTAAAGAGAGGAATTTGTTGCCCATGTCTCTCTGCTGCTGCTACCTAGACCCTTGGGCCACAGAATACAGCAGACATATTTAGAATGCAGACACCATGCGTGCTTAACATCATAACCATGCAGGCAGGCAGGCAGACCCACATCAGCACATGCTGACAATTCCTTGAGCACTTAATGATTGTTACATTTATAAGGAAGAGAATTGAAGAGATGATCAGAGTACCTGATGCTCTCTATTGTGAAGCTCGAGTTAGCAGTTTAGAACTGTGATTCACTGGGGTATCAGGAATCTGGAAGACACAAGTAATAATCTCAGCTTCAGCCCTTCCGTTTATCCCTATGTCCCTTTACTGCATCATTGTAGATGAGTTTCACAACTAATCTGTGCCTCAGTTTCCACATTTGTAAGATGAAGATGTTAGTCAACTAGAATTTATTATTTAGTTCAAGTGGTTAGGGACTAGGGTACAGGATACTGTATGTACAAATGTACAGATGGAGTATGACATTTTTTTCACAGATAACAAATTACACTCTTCCTGAGTATGGTCAAAATTTCAATTTTGTGTTTCAGAGGTGGGGAGTGGATGAGCTCACAGCACTGATAATCCAAACACTGAAAATTCAAAAAATCATTTCTACCAGCTTGTGAACACCCTGCATAGTTTCTTTTGTAACAGGCTTGCCTTCCAAAATATATTGTGATTCAGCTCTTATGATAGAAAGCTCTAAATATGTATTAAATATTTACTTTGTATAAAGCATCATGTTAAGTAGTAGAGGGACAAAGAAATAATCCCTGACCTCAAGGAGCTTACATGCTACTGGTAGGGAGATAGCATTTAGACGAATAAGTAAATGCAAAAGACAGAATGGACAAGTGAAGTAATCAGAATAGGGTTCCTATTGCAGATGGCACTTGAAGGAACATTCTAAGACTTAGAAATGCATTCTGGACATGTAGACGGAAAGACTTGGAAGGAGAGACCAAATGGTTGTTGTCCTTTGCTCTCAAAGAGGACCAAAATGTCATCACTATGTTAGCATCAAGTTATGTGACTTCCAAATGTGACTGATCAGACCAGTATGAGCTTGAAATTCTCTACCACAGGTTGGACTCAAATAGTCCGTGTGAACATTTGAGATGGATACTCTAACTTTGCACATCTTGCGTTTCTTTTGAGCTATTTCAATTCTACTTTGCTCATAGAGCACACCTTCTCTGATGTGGGCATGCCATGCTGGGTGGTCCTTTGCCAGTGTCTCTCATGTCACACAATCAATTCCAGAGTTCTTAAGGGAGAATTTGAGAGTATCCTTGTATAGAATTCTGAGCCCAAGAAACAGCAAATAAACCTACTGACTAGAGAACAGTATAAAAAGGAAGAAGTCTGGAAGGTAAGCCCTATCTAACCTCAGAACGGTTTGGAGGCCAAGTGGAGGAGTTTGTATTTTATCTTAGAGGTGAAGAAACCTTAGAATGTTGGCGCAGTGGAAACAAAATTGGATTTGTTCTCAAGGGACTGGATTTTGAGTGCTGATGCTGCCCCTGTGAAACTCAGGAAGTTACTAGAGATTCTTCAGCAAGGAAAGGTGGCATCGTCAGGCTTGTGTTTCATGAAGGTTATTTTAGCAGCTGGCAGCAGAAAATTGATTAGAGAGGGGAAAGACTGGAAGTCAGGAGACCAAATAGAGGCTGCTTCAGTAGTCCGAGTGATGAATGATTTGGACCTGAATAAGGGTGGTAGCTATGTGAATTAAGAGAAGAGGATGATGTTATTATGGTACCTTTTGTACAAAAATATATCAAATGGTTTGGAGATGAAAGAATGTGTCAAAGTAGTAATTTTACCTCCCCAATGATCAAAAGCAAAACCTCTGCCTGATGCTTTTGCAGTTGGTCTGTATCATCATTTCTCAACTGTTTCATTTTAAATTGGCATTACAGAAAATAAATAAAAACGGAAAGCAAAATAAAAATGGAGAAGGGGATGGATCTGGGAGATGTTGTGAAACTAAAACTGACAAGAAGTGACCACTGATTGAAAACAGTAAAGAGTTGAGGAGGCATCCTAGGTTTCAACCTGAATGTCTAGAATGGTGGGGGTATTCACAAAAGATGTTTCAGGAAAAAAGTTTCAAAATTTTTAATTGCAGACCTTAAAATGCTACATAAATGTGAGCTATTCTCATTGTTGTTACCACAACAGAAGAGGAGGGGAGCTGAGTACATATTGGGGTGGCAGGGGAAAAGTAGTCTGGGATTGAAAGTTAACATCGACAGCATGCCTATAATAGAGAGGTGACAGTACACTGTTTACGCTACTGAAAGGTTCACCAAACACAAATTAGCCTTAGCAGTTCAGTCCCTATACTATGTCAATGTCCCTCCTCTTCCATGGGTTACACACCTGAGAATGCATAGATACACCTCCTATTCCAATGAGAAAAAAAAGAAAGGAGTTGGGAAGATAAAAATGTCTATCTCAACTGATTTAAAAATTGTGGTTGTTTAGTTATTTTTCACTTGTGTCCAACTCTTTGTGACCCCTTTTGGGGTTTTCTTGGCAAAAAATGCTGGAGTGGTTTGCCATTTTCTTCTCCAGCTTGTTTTACAGATGAGAAAACTGAGACAAATAGGGTCAAGGGGACTTACCCAAGGTCACACAGCTAAATAAAAGCCTGAGGCTGGATTTGAACTCAGGTCTTCCTGACTCCAAGCCTGGAATTCTATCCACTGTGCCACTTAGCTGCTCCAGATTTAGGAATAAGAGGGGATAATCTTCTACCTCTTCCATATTGTGTTTGTCATTCGTTCTCAAAGAAGACCATGACATCAAGGAGATGATGACATGACTTGACATTAACTTTGATTTGATTGAGAGAGGGCTGTGCAAAGTCACCAGCCTCACTTTCTCCTTCAGATCTGGGTCTAATGACCTGATAATGATTAGGATGACTGGAGATGACTCAGGATGCAATGGGAGACTCCTGGCCCTTTTAGGATAAGGTCTTATCAGGTTCTCACTTTGAGTGAGGTAATACCCACTAGCGAGAATCCTGGTAGCCCCAATGGTAAACCAGGGAAGCCCAAACATACCAAGGGATTATACTTCTGGCCTGCTGAAAAAATCTGCTAGGATCCCAATGGCAAGTTGGGAAAGAAGCCTTGCAAAAGCTTGTGCAGGAAATGTGGCATTATTTCATTAAGCCTGTTAGGTTTGTTAGCATTACCGGCCCCCTGGATGCAAGAAAGCATATGTTCCCAGGCGAAGCTTCTTTGCAGCCTTCCCCCAAGATGAAATGAGTAGTGATCATCTGTTCATGTTAGGAATCTATGTGCAAACCACTTTATTCTGCAGTTACCATCTGCTTCATTGTGGCCACAAACAGCGTCTGGCTGGAGGCAGTGATGAGAGAGGGTGTATTGCCCTCGAATAAGGATCTCATGCCATCTTAATGAATGTAAAAAATGTGATTATGTGGCTGGTACCTGACTGGGCCATGAAGAAGTAGGGGAGGGAGTCAGTTATTGGACAAGTCTTATTATATGCCAGGCACTATGATAAAGATTAGAGAACCCAAGAAAGACCAAAACTGTCCCTGCCCTCAAGGAACTCACTCTCTAATGGAGGAGATCACATGTAAATAAATAGGTATGTATAAAACACATACAGAGTAGGCAGAAGGAAATCTTTGAGGACAAGGCACTAGCAGCTGGAGAGGGGCAGAAAGGCCTTCTACAGAAGGTATTTCATGTGGTTCAGTTCTGTTCAACTCTTTGTGATGCCATTTTGGGGTTTTCTTGGCAAAAATACGACAGTGGTTTTACCATTTCCTGCTCCAGCTCATTTTACATATGAGGAAACTGAGGCAAACAGGGTTACATGACTTGCCCAGGATTACATGGCTAGTAAGTGGCTGAGGTCAGATTTGAACTCAGGGAGATGGGTCTTCCTGACTTTAGACTCAGCGTTCTTTCCACAGTGTCACCTAGCTTTCTCTCTACAGAAGGTTGAGCTAAAAAATCTTAAAGAAAAACCAGGTTGTAAAGTGCCTCCAGTTAGCTTTCCAATGTCGCATACGTGTCTGGCAGGGGAGCAAAAGAATTAGGGAGGTCCCACTCAGGTTCTCACTAAGAGCTGATATGGGTGCAGATGTAAGCAGCACACACAGGAATGCCAGAGTATGGGACCAGCTGGGTGTGCCACAAAGCATGTAAATGTTTTCAACTAATATTTCTCTGCAGTTACTTTTACTTACCATCATCTGAAATCCAACCCCTTGGAAACAACCCAGGTCTAAAAGCTAGAGCCCATCAATTCCACACCAGGGATAAAGATGAGGGACAGAGATCATAAGCTTTAGATTCTAATCCTTATTCTTCCGGATATGCTAGTTTACTGGATGATACTGGAAAAAACCTTTTAGCAAAGCATTTGTTAAAATGTCACAGAGTCCTTGTGGATAAGATACAGAAATACGGGCTTGGTGATGGAACAGATTTGGGACTGGTTGCATGACTAGACCAAATAATCATAACAAAAATAATAATCCTCCTTCTCCATCATTTATGTAAATTTTTGTTTACATACATCATTTCATGAATCCTCCCAACAACAACTTTATAAAGCAGCTACCACAGGTGGTATTATCCCCATTTTACAGAGGTGATATAATTTGCCCAAGACTCAGAGACAGAATTCAAACACAGGTCTGTCCTAACTCCAAGCCTGACATTCTTTCCACTCTGCCCCCATTGTCTCCTAATGTCATTAAGGGCTTGTCATTTGGAAGGAAATTCACTAGTAGTGACACTGTCCTTGATTCCGATCAAATACTCAAATGACTCCTCTTTCCTTGATTTTGCAAGGATGAGTGAAGAAGCTTATCTGTTTCTTCCTTTAAAAAAATAAAGTTGAATCAATGCATTATGTCATTATGACAGTCATTTCTGGGATAGAGAAAGTAAACCTCTTCCCTCCAGATGAAATTTTCCCTTGTGACAAAAATAACCAAGCAAAAATATAAAATAAAATTAAAAAATAAAAATAAACAAGCCAAAAAAAAAAAAGCTAAAGTCACCAATAGTGACCACATATGACAGTGTATACATCATTTTGCCCTAGTGGTACCTTGCTTTTTTTCTTGAGGGAGGTGATAGATTTCATTACCTGTTTTCCAGGATCATCAGTGGTTTTTCAGTTTGTCAGTTTGGTTTCCATTTAGTGATCTTTTCATTTACACAGTTTAAGCAGTAGTAGTGATGGTGGTGGTGGTGGTGGTGATGATGGTGGTAATAGAAGTAGTAGTAGTAGTAGTAGTAGTAGTAGTAGTAGTAGTAGTAGTAGTAGTAGTAGTAGTAGTAGTAGTAGCAGCAGCAGCAGCAGCAGCAGCAGCAGCAGCAGCATACCCTTACAACTCCGGAAGGTAGGTGCTAGTATTATCCCCATTTTATAGATGGGGAAATTAAGGCAAATAGTGATTAAGTGGTTTTCTCAAGGTTGCACATCTAGTAAGTGTTTGAGGTCAATTTGAACTCAGGTTTTCCTGACTCCAAGTTCAGCAATCTGTTCACCACACTGATTAGCTGTTTTAGTCACTGTGTATAATGTTCTTTTGGTTCTTCTTATTTCACTCTATATGAGTTCCTGCAAATATTCCCATGGTTTACTGAATTCCTTATATTTGTCATTTCTTCCTGTACAATGATCCTCAGTTACATCCCTTTGTAACAGACATTTCAGTCATCTCTTAATAGATAAGTATCCACTTCATTTCCCTGTTTTTATCAGTTCACTTGTAACATACTCATCAAGGATGCCCTTGAACTGTATTCAGATTATTCTCATAAAATTTTTATATATATGGAAAAATGGGATATATAGATCAGTAATTATTCATGTTCTCTTAGTTGCTTTTTTGTAATAGTCAAATATATCCCTCCCCCCTCCCCGCCCCCGCCCCGCCAATGCTTCTGGTATCTTCCCTTCCTCAGGTACCTTGAGAATTGATCCCTTGGTGCTCTCACAATTGTTCCATCTCTAGCATAGACCTCCTTTTTGTACATTTGATTTGGTCCAGCTGCTTTCCCCATCTTTATTCCTTTCAATGTCATTTTTATTCTCTTTTATAAGCCCATCTGGGATTGTGATGTTAGAATCCAAGTGTAGTGTTCTATTGTCCTCAACAGTTTGTTGTAAAAAATAAATCTTTACCAATCATTTTTATCTTGTATATCTGTCTGTTGTCCCAGTTTTCTTCTTAAATGTCCTCAAGATGGCTTGGCATGGTTGGGTCTCTCATTAAGCTTTCTTGAAATTGGTTTAACCCTCCACTGTTTCTGTTTTATTAGGTGATATTGCTTGTGATTTCTTCTATGCATTTCTCTGTAAGATTTAACAGGCAATTTATGTTTTAAATCAGCATTGCCCTTGTCTGCTTTATCTCTTTGCTTGGCAAGTAAGTCAAGTGTTAACTGACTAAGGTGTTGTTTAGGACCTTTTGGTTTCATTGCTATGGCAATTGATTTGTATTCATTAAATTTCAGTATGAAATTGTTGTAATTGGTATTAATGTTCTTTCCTCTGGTTGTATCCCATTTTCCAGCAAGAATAGCTTGATAAAATAGATTAAACTGTTTTTAACTGCATACTATATCTTTTTTCATTTGTATTATTCTAGCTTTACATTAGTTTTGTTTTTGTTCTAATAAGTTGGCAGCTGATTCAGAAATGAATCCCATGTCAGTAATGAGTTGCTTCCTGTCTGTTAAAATATAATCAATTTCATTTTGTGGGGACTCTGTCTAGTGCCTCCTAATTCTTTTATCGAAAAAAATATATTTGTGATGCATAAGCATCAGTGTGCAGTCTACAAACAAGTCTGGCCTGTCTCATTGCCTATTTCTGGTCCATATTTTCCAATTTTTAAACTATTCTTTCCTCTTCTCATTGACATCACCAAGTATCAAAGTATATATTGGTTCAAGTTAGAGGATTCTAGTGAGTTCTTTGTAGAATGTCTCTCCCTCTTTTTTCTTTGCCCCAGAATTTGATGCATTATCTAAAATTATTTGCACGGTAGTCTTTTTGGAAATATGTATCATAAGCCCTGCATTATGGGACGACCAGATGTTCCACAAAGTATGTTTCTTGTTGTCTTCAATACACAATAAAAATAACTTTGTCAACCCCTTTATTTGCTTCTCCAAGGAAAACCTGTAAACCATTACATTTAGTTTCAACTTTCTTTTGGCTTTTTTTTCCTTTTTGGTGATACTATCAATTTTGATATAATTCTCTTCCTCCAAGTGCTCACTTACCCATTACTGGATAGGAGTCTTGCATTAAGAGAACCCAACAGCTAAGTTAATATTTATAGGTGGTCTAAAAAATGAATGATGCTTAGCACTGTTTGTCTCTCTTACTTTGAGACTGCCAATATTACTGCAGAAACGCAGGTGAGTTACACTGAAAGAGAAATTGTAATATTTGATTTCCTGGTTTGCCGTGGACAGAAGTTTCATCACAAAATGGCCAGCAGTCAATAAGCATGTATTTATTAATCACTTACTATGTGTCAGGCACTGTATTAGGTGTTGAGGATAAAAGGATAAAGTATGAAACAATTCCTACTCATAAGAAACTTGCTTTCAAGGAAGGAAAGAAGGAAGGAAGGGAGGGAGGAAAGAAGAAAGGAAGGAAGGAAGGAAGGAAGGAAGGAAGGAAGGAAGGAAGGAAGGAAGGAAGGAAGGAAGGAAGGAAGGAAGGAAGGAAGGAAGGAAGAAATCATAATAAACCTGCTGATTATGAGCCCCTCTGTTCTTCCCTAGGCTGTCCCTTGGAAGGCAGACACAATGAGTTGCTGGGACTGTACTCAAAAGTATTTCCATGTTTGTTAAACTTTCCAGAGGCTAGCCTTGGAAAACCCAGGATTGCCTGCAACCACTGATGGAGCATCATAATAGAAACATGTGGCTACTCTGTGATAATTAACATGTGGATCAATGGTGTTGACGAATGAACTATGAAAGCATAAACACACCTCTCAAATTTGCAGAAGACACAAGTCTGCTGACAAAGATCTTGTCTGCCTGGGATGATAGGCTAAATCTAATAAGAAGAAATTCAATAGGAGTAATTGTAAAGCTAGCATTCTGGTTTTTAAAAAAAAAATCAACTTTATGAGTTTCTGGTTTCTCTTTATTTCCATATGCCTTTTGTAAAGTAGAAATAGCAGAGTTGTTCCCAGCTTATTGGAATGACTAATTAACAATAGTCTCTAATGTGAAAATATGTTTAATATGAATGTATATGTAGAGCCTATATGGGATTGCACACCATCTTGGGGAGGAGGGAGGAGAAGGCGGGGGAGAAAACTTAAAACTCAAAATCTTATGAAAGTGAATGTTGAAATCTTAAAAAAAAAAAATAGTCTTTGAGCAGAGTGAAAGTATTAAAGGCTATACAATAAGTGAACTAGTCTATGTGGTGGGCACTGTGCTAAGCCCTGGGGATACAAATGCAAATAAAAAGTAAATAGTGCTGCCCTCAGGGAGCTTACTTTCTCACAGGGAAAACTGCTTAAAAGGGAGTTGAAAAGAGTTAGGGGGCATAAGTTTGAGGGACGTAATGATGAAATCTGGAGAGTAGGAAGCAGAGATGAAAGAGAAAAGAAAGATGGTTGGACCCTTCCTCAATAAATGCCCCAGAAAGGGTTGATCATTGTTTTCCTTTGGGACTCTTGAATGTTCAGTTAATGCCAAATATGGAGAATACAGACTCGGTCATTGGCCTCTTATCTCTAGACCTAGGAGAATTCAGATCCTCAGAAATGCATATTGACCAGCAGCCTTCCCAACGTTCAAAATTCTGATGAAAAGCTCAAAGAATATGTGTCACAGCAGAGGAAAGATGAGGCTGGGGAAGGTGGGGGGAATGGAAAGAAGCTATTATTATCAATCTGATGCCAACAGCATTTAAAAAAAAAAGATTGACAACTTCGGATTGACACTAAATAAACTTCTTTACATTTTCAAAACCAATTCTTTTTACACCCCTCCCACACACACACCAACTTCATATCTCACACCTCTGTTGTTTTTTGGTTTCATTGGCTCTCCCCCCATCCACCACCACCACCACCTCGATATTCTAAATAGTGTTGGGATATAATTAAAGGAGTTTTGCATTAAAAATTCCATTTTTTTAAATCACACCTTATTGTACTAAGATCTGCACAGTCCTGGGAAGAATTATCATTTGTCAGCTGCGTTTGTGAAGAAAGAATTAAATAGCTTTGTTTTGAAAGGGTTAGAAACATTGATTTATTTTCTCAGAGGTGGGACAGGCTAGGTCCTGACTTTCCCCACTAAAAATACACATATACACTGTCATGTTGTGTCAGTATGAGGGATGAAGAAACTTTATTAAAATCATTATCACATGGGTCTCTTTTTAGGGAAAAATGAATAATTTCCATTAGTAATACTGAATTAATATAGGATGAAAATTGGAACTGGGACCCTCTGGAAATTTTGCAAGGTAGGGAATATTCTTGTTTATTGGGAACACATTGGAATCTTTATTTGTTCATCACTTACTAATGTGCAAAGCATAGGTGAGAGTTACATCTAGCTGTTGTCGTCCGCCCCCCCCCCAAGCATGGGAATCCCCTAAGTCCCCATTCCTGTTCCTCTTCTCTCTCTTTCCGCTCTCATCTTTCCTGTGTAGATAATTGCTAAATAATTAAATACTTTCTTGGTTGTTGAGTCGTTTCCAGTTCGCGTCTGATTCTTTGTGACTCCATTTGGGGTTTTCTTGGCAAAGACACTGGAGTGATTTATTTCCTTCTCTAGCTCATTTTATAGATGAAGAAATGGAGACAAGCAAGGTTAAATGTCTTGGCCAAGGTCACACAGCTAGTAACTGTCTAAGGCTAGACTTGAACTCAAGTCTTCCTAACTCCAAGACCCCCTGCTCTATCCACTGCACCACCAAGCTTCCTAAATTAAAAACATTCATTCATTTACTTATTTAAGATTCATCTATGCAGCCACATATGTAAATATGTGTGTATATTATGCGTAGTATGTAGATACATAATAATGTTTTGGCACACTGTGCTCATATATACACACATGTATAATATATAACATGTATGTCATGTGTTTAATTCTTTTAAGCTATTGAAACTTGAAATTTCACTATACACCTCCAGCCCTAATCTCTCTCTAAACGCTAATCCTCCATCACCAACGCCTGTAGGGCATCTTTTAGTCATCCCATTAGCATCTCAAACTCAGTTTGTATGAGACCTAATACATTTTCTCCTACTTTAAACCAGCCCCTCCTCCACTCTGTTTTGGGCACCACCACACTTCCCTTACCCCTCATCACCCAGGTGCATAATCTCCCCCTCATCCTTGTTTCATCTCTCTCCTTCATGTTACCCCGTAGGCAGTGTGTTGCTACCACTTTTTGAGCCTACTGCCACAGCATTCTTTCAATCCCTTCCTTCTCTCCTATTCACACCATTCTTCCATGTAACTCTCATCTAGAATATTGTAACAATCACCTAATTGCTCTCCTTCCTTTCAGTCTCTAGTTCCACCCCTTAATTCCACCTCCACTCCCAATCTATTCTCCATACAGCTTCCAAAATAATTATCCTAATGTACAGGTCTGGCCATGCCACTGTTCTGCTCCAGGTTTTTCTGTGGTTCTCAATTTCCTCTAGGATAAAATCCAAATTCCTCCATTTGGCATTCAAAGCCATCCACAGTCTGGCTCCCACATACCTTTCCAACCTTATTTCACATTATTTCTCTTCACATCCTTTTAAACTCAGGCTGAATTGAACTACTGATCATCTCTCAATATTTTGCATTTAAGGGAGCTTTTGTTTCACTTCCCCCCTCCCCCACTTCCTATCACTGCCAAGTTCCAGAGAAAACCAGTTGGATAGTGAGAAGCTGTGCTGTGTGGCCATTTAGATTATTAGACACCATTCATTTCCAATCAGGTAGCAACAGTCTTAATACAACCAGATGACGGCAAGTATTAGAATTGCTATCACTATGATTTATTATTGACTGAGCATCAGCTGTGTCTTTGCTTGGAAACTGCCTGTAACCAGTGAATACCCACATTTTGAGCCTCATATATTCCCTAGATTTGCAGGAATCATGAAAGAGGGGATACCATATCTACTTTTTGCTATCTTTACCCAGATGCTATTCTGTTCATAATAGCACTGATGCGCTCTAAGGCACAGGCTGGAACGGAAGGGGTCCTAAAGAAGAAATATAATCTTTTCTAACTCAAGTATCCAGGAACACAGGTTATTTTCTAAGTACTCTAGTTATGGACATTTGGGGGTGGAGTGGGGGAGTACTAAGTGTAGTAGGGAGAAAATGGAGAGGATACAAAGAGGCTTTTAAAATATAAAGATTTTTTCCCCTTAAGCCCTCAATTAAAAGCATTTTTTTAAAATGACTTCGGCTCTTAGGTTTAAGGATAAGTGCCAGGAAGGAGGATGGAAGACAGAACTAAGATGGAGAGCTAAGTACCCAAAAATGTGTAAGTGGACAGAAGAAGGACTGAAGAATTAAATTCTCTTATAAGCTCTGCTTTCAGATTTTGACTCAAAATGGCCCCATTTATAGGAATTTTGCTGATTTGATGACAGCTACAAAAGCTACTGCTAAAAAATCCATGTGTACTCCTCCACCCTGTTCTTTTCTGCCCGTGATTCAACCGTGTTGGCCAAGTCTCAGTTAAAACACAAGAGCTTTTTAAAAAACTGGTTTAGAAACAGGGAAAGTCTTTAACTAAAGATTTGAGGACAGAACTTGGGATTTTTTAAACTATTTATTCAAATACTATGCTAGCCTTTCATGATCTCTTCTCCCTTTTCTAAATGCTCAAGGTATTTAAGAGGATGTGCTATACGATAATGGTAATAACAATAGCTAACGTTTATATAACAGTATGTGCCAGGTAATGTACTAAGCACTTACAGTTTATCTCATTTGATCCTCATAGCAACTCCACAAGGTAGGTGCTCTTACTATTCCCGTTTTACAGAAACTGAGGCAAACAGAGGTCAAGTGACTTGCTCAGGGTCACACAACCAGGAAGTATCTGAGACTGGATTTGAACTCAGGTCTTCCTGACTCCAGGCGCAGCACTTTATCCATTGCATCAATTAGCAGTTTCTTTATATCCTTTCTTCCAATAGTTATTTCATAGGATCACAGGTTTATAGTCCAGAAGGACCTGAGGAGCCATCTAATACAACATTGTCGTTTTATAGATGAATAAACTGAGGTTCAAAAAGTTTATTTGACTTGCTAATTCACAGGTATGAGAACATGTCTTCTACATCCTTTACATTTTCTCGTAGTTATTAGGCTGGTCCTAACCCTTATTTTTATCCTCGGTATACATTACTCTCCATCCTGAAGTCTACAGTTGAGCCAAATGTTATTTCTCTCTATTCCTAACACATAATATGTCACTTTCCACCATTCTCCCTGGGTCTTTGCGTCAATGATCAATGCCTGGAATGTATTCCATCCTCACCCCTGCCTCATAGAGTCCTTCTCTTCCTACAAAATTCAGCTCAAGCATGACCTTCTGCATGAAGCCTTTTCCAATCCTTCCAGCTGATGGTGAGGATATACGGATGGGTGGATGGATGGATGGATGGATGGATGGATGGATGGATGGATGGATGGATGGATGGATGGAGAGAGAAAGAGAGTACATGTATTACATGCTTATTATGTGCCAGACCCTATGGTATAAATATACTGGGGATATAAATATATGCAAGCAAGACATTCCTGCCTTTAAGGAGCTTATGGTGCAGGAGTTTAAACCCTCTTTGAGAATAGGTATTGTTTCATTCTTAGAATTTGTATTCCTAGTGTCCAGCACAGATTCAGTTATATCTAGGCACTTAATAAATGCTTGTTGATTGATTTATTAAGTGACCATGTTTATATAATGAGTGGCAGACAGGATTCAAACCTAATTATGCCCTGACCCCAAGTCCAATGATCTTTCTTTTTTTTAGTTATATTTTATTATGATTAACATGCAAATGTTTTACATGATTGCATATGTGTAACCTATATCAGATTGCTTACTGGGGAGGGGAGGACTTAGACAGGAAGGGATATAATTTGGAATTCAAAACAAAAAAAAAACAAATGTTAAAATTGTTTATACATATAATTGGGGAGAAAAATCAAATATTATTTTTAAAAGTTCCATGTTGTTTTTTAAATCATCAAAAATTGACATTCTTTCCCTCCTACCCACCCTACCCCTGTTGAAAATGAAAGAAACACAAACAAAACAAAACCTCTCTTACAAACATGAATAGTCAAGCAAAACAAATTTCCATATTGGCCATGTCCAAAAAAAAAAAAATACATCTCTCATTTTATACTCTACAGTCTTTTACCTCTTCATCTGGATGAGGGTAGCATGTTTCAACATTAGTCCTCTGGAATCATGCTTGCTTATTACATGGATCAGAGTTCCCAAGTCTTTCAAGTTGTTTGTCTTTATCATACAACCATCACTTTATATAAATTATCCTCCTGGTTCTGTTCATTTCCCTTTTCATCACTTCATACAGATCTTCCCAGGTAACTCTGAAATCATCCCTTTCATCATTTCCTACAGTATCATAACATTCCATCACTTGTTTAGCTACTCCCTGATTTATGAGAGCAACCTCTCTGATTCGTATTCTTTGCCACCTCCAGAAAGAGCCATAAATATTTTTTAAATTTTTTGTTTTTTTAAAGAGCATTTCATTTTTCCAATTACATGGAAGACAATTTGTAACATTCATTTTTTATAAATTCTGAGTTCCCGATTTTCTACCTCCATCTCTCCCTTCCTCTTCCTAAAACAGTGAATAATTTTTGATATAGGTTATATAAGTGCAATCACATAAAGCATATTTCCATTTTAATCAGGTTATGAAAGAAGAGACAGAACAAAAGGAAAAAATATGAAAGAATGAAGTGAAAATAATATTCTTCAGTCCGCATTCAAACTCTATCACTTCTTTCTCTGGAGGTGCATAGCATTTTCCATCATGAGTCTTTTGGAATTGTTGTGGATCCTTGCATTGGTGAGATGAGCCAAGACAGTCATAGCTGATCATTGTACAATGTTGCTGTCACTGTGTACAAGGTTCTCCTGGTTCAAAAGCTGTAAATATTTTTGCACAGTCTTAGAGTTTCTTTTGCTTAACATTAATCCTTCCCTTAAACTACCATTTTAATTTCAAATTTCCATTTCTCCCATTTCTCTACTGAGTGACAGGTATTTTTTATATTTATCTGTATGTGAGTACGTATTCTTTCTGCCTTTGACCAGTTCAGATGACAGTGAAGTTCAAGCCACTCTCCCTATCACCTTCTCTTTGTGAGATTACATTAATTTCCCCTGCCCTTTCTTTTCATTCTCTACCTTCTATATTCTTCTTTACCTCTCTTTCCATTCTTAAGATCATTTAGACATAATAGAACCCCTATCAAAATTTCTGTCTAATTAGATTCCCTCTATGACACCTGATAATGATTGGGTTCAGTAGTGACACATGTGTCATCTTCCCATATTAGAACAGAAGCAATTTATCTTTGTTTAATCCTTTCTCATTGTTTGTTCATATTTACCTTCTAATGTTTCTCTTAGCGCCTAAGTTTCTGCATAGCTCTGGTATTTTTATCAGTAATGCTTGGAAGTCCTCTATTTCATTAAAGATCCATTCCCTTCCCCCCTTTTAGGATTATGTTCGTATTTGCTGAGTAAATTATTCCACAATGTAAGCCTATATCCTTTGCTTTCGTGAATATGATATGCCCAGCTCTCCACTCCTTGATGGTGAAAGCTGCTAAATCATGTGTGAACCTGACTATGACTTCTCAGTACATGAATTCTTTCTTTCTGACTACTTGCAGTTTTTTTTTTCTTTGACCTGGAAGCTCAAGATTTTGGCTATAATGTTCTTGAAAATTTTCATTTGGGAATTTCTTTCAGAAGCTGACCTGTGGATTCCTTCTGTTTCCACTTTACCCTCTGGTTCTAAGAGCTCTGGATGGTTTTCTTTTAAGATATTTTGAAATAGGATGTTGAGATTCTTTTTTTGGTTATGGTATTCAGGCAGTCCAGTGATTCTTAATTTTTTTCTGCTGTTTTCCAAGTCAGTTGTTTTTTCTATGAAATACTTTACATTTTCTTCAAATTTTTTAGTCTTTTGATTTTGTTTACTATTTCTTGTTGTCTCATGGCATTATTTGGTACTATTTGGTCCAATCCAACTTTGGGGGAGTTTGTTGATTGGGCAAGGTTTTGTACCTCTTGTGCCAAACTATTAAATCTCTTTCCAATTCTTTCTTCCATAGCTCTAACTTCTTTTTCAATTATTTTTTTCCTCTCCTACTCTCATTTCATTGACAAAAAATTTTTTTAAAACTTATCTTTTTAAAGCTTTGGCTTCATCTCTTCCAGGAATTTTAGTTGAATTTGTGCCCACACCATTTTTCTTTAGGGTTTTACTTGTAGAATTTGTAGAGTCATTCTCTTCTGGGTTTGTGTCTCAAACACGGATATCTTCATAATAGTTTTTAATGGTAGGATTCTTTTTTCATTTACTCATTATCCCATTCTGTTTCCTGATTTCAAGCTTGATGTTGGGATCAGGCTCTATGCACTTCTGGAAGGAAGCTGATCTTGTCTCTGTTTTCTTGGATTATTAAGTATTGTGTTATTCCAGGACCTCAGGGACAACTTGGACCAGGGACCTGAAAGCTTTCAGTGCTCCCAAAATAATCTGACCCAAAGTAGCTTCTGATTGCTATCTACCTGGTCTGAGTGCTACAAGTCTGACTTCGGTTTATGTCTGAGCAACAGTAGATTGCTGCTGGATTCAGTTATTATGAGTCAGCTGGGCAGCTCTGCTAATTCTGAGACAGAATTCTTCTTTGGGAGGGGATTTTTAGCCTGATTCTTGCTCTGCAGGCTTCAGAACCATACCCCAGTTGCTTGCTTTTGAATCTGCTCTTTGCTCAGAACACTACCAAGGGCCTTCCTAACTGGGAACCCAGGGTGCAGGTCTTCTCATTAGTGTGCCCTGGATCTATGACCCAGAATTGGGTAGTGGGAAACAAAGCTAACAGCTGGTGCCCCCATCAAACTGCCCTTGGTATGGGTCTAGAGATGCTCTCATAAGGGTCTGGGACCTCTGCTTGTTCTGATGAACAGCTTCTCCTGGCACTGCACCAGGGTGCTCTATGCCCAGTATTGCTAGCCAGGCCACATTTCCAGTGCCCACAGACCTCTCTATCTCCCTGTGCTGCCCCAGGCTGGAAAAAAGCACCCACTGACTTTGTCTTAGATTTCTCCATCAGGACTTGGTTTGTGCATGTTCTGTATCTCTTTGGAGGAGTTTGGGGGAGAAACTCACTCTACTGCTTCCTTCCACTCCACGATCTTAGCTCCCCCCAATGAATTTTCTCCTGGACCACATTGTCTCTAGTATCCTTCTATTTCTGGCCCAGAAGAGTAGGCACAATGAGGCCCTGAATTTCCATTTTTCCATCCCACTTAAGATCATAGCTGGAATTGAAACCAAGAGAATTTTCCTTCAGAATTTTTAGAAGAAAAAGGTTGCTGTACGTTGAAACATAGTGTGGCTGATCTTATGGTAGCATCACAGAATCTCAGAGTTGGAAGGGATCTCCAAAACCATCTAGTCCAACTAATATACCATCATGAATGTTTTTTGCAACTTACTTGATAAATGGTCATCTGGTCTGTGCCTCCTATGTTGGGAAAGCCTCCAGTGTGAGAAGCTTAGCTACCTCCCTAGGCAGCTGACTTTAGTATTGGAGAGCCCTGTTTGTTTTGCAGTTTCCCCCCTCCTCCCCTGTTTTGAGCTGAAATCTTCTTCTCTGTAAATTCTATCCCACTCTTCTAAGTACTGCCCATTGTGTCTGAGTAAATCAAATATAATCTGTTTTCTACATGATAGCTCTTAAATACTTGTGGACAGCTATCTTTTATCTCTATTGAATTTCATTTTATTATATTCCACCCAATGCTCTTCCCTGTCAAAATCCTTTTGTTATCCATTGTGTTAGCCATCCCTCCCAACTCTGTGTCATCTCAAAAATAAATATTTCATTCATGCTTTTAACCAAGTTTTTTTTTTTTAAGAATAGTAAAAATAGCACAAGGCTTAAACCAGATCCTTGGGGAATTCATTAGAGACCTTCTTCCAAGCTTATATCATACTCTTATTGACAATTCTTTAAATCCAGACATTCAAGTAGTACTGAATGAAGCCACTTAATTATGCTAACATCTAACCAACATCTCATCATCTTTTCCACAAGAATATCATGAAATTCCATGTTAAAAGCTTTGCTAAAATCTAGGTAAACTCAATCTCCAGAGTTCTCCTGATCTGCTAGCTTTAAGAACCCTATCACAAGGGAAAAGCTGTTCTGGAGTGACCTCTACTTGAAACCATGGTCAGTTATCTTATGGTTATGATAAGGCCCTTTCCTTAACTGGATGTTCACTAGCTACAGTTTTAATAATGGCTTACAAAATTTCTCCAGGAAACAAAATCAAGCTCCTGGCCTGCATAGTTTGTAGCTCTGTTCCTTTTCCTTTTTTGAAAATCAGAATAAAATATTCCTTTTTCCAGTCCTAAGGTAACAAGAACATTAATAATAGTAATTGTAAGCATTTGCATAGCACTTGTAAGTTTGCAAAGCACTTTACAAATATTGTCTCATTTCATCCTCTCAACAATCCTAGGAGGTAGGTGCTATTGCTACCTCCTTTTTACAACTGGGAAAATGGAGGCAGACAATGGCTAAGTAGCTTGCCCTAAGTCACACAGCTACTAAGTGTCTGAGGCTGAATTTGAATTCAGGTCTCCTTAACTCTTGGAGGTGGAAATGACAAACTACTCCAGGATCTTTGCCAAGATAACCCTAAATGGAGTCACGAAGAGTCGGACATGACTGAAATGACTGAACAACAACTTCTTAACTCTAGGTCCAGGCTCTATCCACTGCACCACCTAACTGCCTCTTCTGTTCCCCATTGACTTTGAACCTGAGTATGTTCATGTATAACTTAAATCCATCAAGGAAATTAATTGTTCTCCTACTGTCTCCTTATTTTGAGAACTGGTCTTTAGTCAGGAAAGCTTAAGTTCTCATCCAGCCTCAGACACTTGCTAGCAGTGTGGCCCTGATTTTTAATCTCTCTCAGCCTCAGTTTCCTTATCCATAAAATGGATGTTTACCTTCAGGGTTGCTGTGATGAACAAATGGAATAATATGTATGAAAGTGCTTTGCAAAACTTAAATAGCTACGTAGAGTTATTATTTCGAGGATCAGCTCCTTAGTGACCATTTTTGCTTTCATCTTTCCAGTGGAATGATCCTTCTCCTTGGTAGGTAAAACTAAATCAAAATGCAAATTAAATAGCCCCACCTTCTCTCTTTCTTCAGTTATTACTGTCTCGTTCATCCAGAACTTCAGTCACATCCCTTATTTGATCCTCTTCTTTTTGCCAATCAAGGTAAAAGACAAAATTTTTAGTCTCCTGCTTTTCCCCTCCAGCCTCAGCTCATTCTGACTTTTAGCTCTCCTGATATTACCATTATGGGTCCTTGCCATGCTTTTGTATTCATCTTCTGTCTCTTTCCTTTCTTTCCATCTCTAGTACATAGCCTTTTAAAAATCACGGTTGATGAGTTCTTTATGCATTTGCATTGGTGCCTTGATCAAGTTCTTATTTTTTTTCACTCTTCAGGAAATTTTTTCTCTTTATTGGAATTGTTTCTTTTCTGTGTCTTTATATTTTCATTACCAAGAATCTCTCAACTCTCCTCAGCCTACTTACCCTGTAGAATTTCAATCCACAGGAACCTATTCATCTTTCCTCTGAGTCCCTTGAAATCTATTCTCCTAAAATCTAGGGTGTATGCCAGACTATGCCCAGATTTTTGGATCACAGACTCTATGAAAAAGTGTTCACTGCCTTCACATCCCCCACAACACACTCAAGATTCTTGTTTCTCCTGATGATGGGAAGCAGTTCCTGGACAGAATGATCTTTGATGATTTATCCACTTTCTCCAGCACTCAGCACAGTGACTGGAACATTTTTGTTGTTGCTTAGTTGTTTTTTAGTTGTGTCTAACTCTTCATGACCCCATCTGGGGTTTTCTTGGCAAAAATACTGGAATGATTTTCCATTCATTCTCTAGCTCATTTTACAGATGCGGAAACTGAGGCAAAGAGGGTTAAGCAACTTGAACAACTACTAACTGTCTGAGGTTGGACTGGTACTCAGGAAAAGGAGTCTTTCTGACTCTAGGTCTGGTGCTCTATCCTCTGCACCAGCTAGGCACCCAAGTCTCTCCAAAATCTGCCCCTCTTCCTACTTTACAAATCTTTTCTACATATTTTGTTGTTGTTAAGTCATTCCAGTCATGTCCATCTTTTCATGACCCCATCTGGGATTTTCTTGGCAAAGATACTGGAGTAGTTTTTGCCATTTCCTTCTCCAGCTCATTTAACAGATGAGGAAACTAAGGTAACAGGGTTAAGTGACTTGTCCACCAGGGCCACACAGCTAATAAGTGTCTGAGACCAAATTTGAACTCAGGTCTTCCTGACTCCGGACCCAGCACTCTATGCACTGCACTACCGAGCTGCTTGGCACTTAGTAGGTGTTTAATAAATACTAATGGACTTGATAAATAACTGACATCTTTTGAAAGAAAATTATCATTAAAGCAAATGTAAACTGTAAAAGGTCTGAATTGGGGTTGGGTAGTAGGGAGTGCCATAGCAACAGAGACCTACAATGTAGGATAAGCAAAAAGAATTTCATCAAAGTAATGGAAAAGATAAGTGAAGGAGATCTTATCCTTCTAACAGCAGGGAGAGGCCCTGACATGCTGGCAGAGTAGATCAGTTATATGGGGGGAACCCAGTATTATGAGTCTGACGGCAGCAGAAATCTCACTAGAACTAGGCCAGAGTGATCCTTTTATATGAAACTGAGTTCTTTGTCCAGTACAAAACTCTCAACTGAATCTTGCAGAACAGCTATCACTCATTAGGGTAGAACTTAGGTGTGACAAACACATGAGAAAAAATAAAGGAATTCCAGTGACTAGATCAAGGCAGAGGTCACAGCGAATCTGAATGCAAAAGAGGCATTTTGCTCCATCTGTTTTTACATAAATAAACTCTTAAGCAGCATTCCTGGTTAGGCACAGGTGGTCAAGACGTTATTAGCTACTGCTCTTCATGTGGCCGAGAGAGAGACCTCCAGCAAATAGTTGTATGATATAAGTCCCCCATCACTGTGCTCCTGTGGAGGACTTAGGATGTTTACCAGACTCCCCTTCCAATTCTTCTTTCTATCAAGGTGGTCTATAGGGTGTATTCCAAAGACAAAAATCACTTCAATCCCCACCTCCATTGTTCATTCAAGTGTTCTCTAACCACAATCCCTCCCTACCATACAAACACACACACACACACACACACACACACACACACACACACCTATCTTGGAATTCTTCACACTGGAAAAAAAAATTTCCATTATTATTTCCTTTGCAACATAATTCGACAACACCTACTTGGAATATTTCAACATGCTCTCTACCTGACCTTCCCCTGGCTAAGATATAACAGAAACAATGACTTTATAGACTAATTACTAAAATACCTCCCCCTCTTTTACTCATTTTCTTCCATTAGAATTAGGCACAACTGTGTCCTGAATAGGACTAATAAAGAATCCTGTGAAGTGGTTATATTATTTGAATTCGGAAGCACAGCCATGTGAAAAATTCAACGACCAGCCAGGGGTATGTTAGAATCAGCTCCTACTGGCTCACAAGCACTGACTTTCCAGAGTGAGCATGTGCACCCTTAGTAAGTGCTACAAATCAAGGCCTTATTGAGTGTTTTGCAGATAGTTTAAACTTTGGGAAGTGCTGGAGAAAAATGTCAATAATACAAATTAAACTTAAAAGTGTGTTCGTCTTTTTGGAGAGCCAGTTGCTCAATATCTACCAGCATACCACTGATACCAGAGTGGCACGTAGGGTATCCCTGTAGCCCATGAAGCTGTCACCACCCTCCAAGAGTAAGAATAAAACTTGAAGAGTGGTTTCTTTGTCTGTGCAATAAAGCAAAAATTCTCAGTCTCTAATCACTTCTCAGTCCAAGCCCCAGCCACCCAGTGCATAATCAAGGTGCATCCTAGTCTGAGCTTTCTAGATCCCACTCCCAAACTGCATTACCTCTCTGTCCCTCCAGCGAGACATAAAACCATCTTCTTTCTTTTCCTCTTCTGTGCATTCCACCGAGTAAAAGAACATTCCAAAACTCTAGGGCTTTAGTATTTAATTAATTACTCTTCTTGGAAGAGATGGAAAGTGTGAAAGAGCCCAGTATTATCATCCTTATTCAAGTTCTTCTACCTGATGGGTAATGCCAGGAAACTTTCTGTTGTTGTCATTGTTGTTTCTTCCTTCTAAGTTCAAGAAAAGGGGTGCATAGTTACCAAAGATCAAATTCCTGCCAGAGAAGATTTCCCTTGAAGCCTGGCTAGCAGTCTGTCAGGTGTCATCCTGAAGAAAATTAGGAGGTGTGAAGATAAATGTTTCTGCTCTTGAGCTTGGGGTAAAGATACATCTCCATTACAAGCAGGTTATGACAGCCTCATAATTAAGCCCTCTGCAGTGGGTAGTTTTTATCTAGCTATTGAGAAAACTTGGTGATTAGACTGGTGTTCTGTCTCCAGATGCTCTGGAGGCCAGCCCCAATCTGACTGTCTCCTGATGTCATGCAGAGACTTGGAATTCCCAACTCTGAGCATGATAGCAGGTGGAAATCTAGCTACTTGGACATTTGCTTCTTTGAATGGCTGATCTGAGAGGTAAAGGGGTTGTTTTGCTTGTCACACATCTTCCCTTTCCTCGTCATTTGGTCCAGGGTTGATGAGATTCCAGTAGTTTGTCTC
Organism: Notamacropus eugenii; assembly: GCF_028372415.1. Taxonomy (NCBI): domain Eukaryota; kingdom Metazoa; phylum Chordata; class Mammalia; order Diprotodontia; family Macropodidae; genus Notamacropus; species Notamacropus eugenii. Next base: position 413,324,046 of record NC_092873.1, read on the forward strand.
AGGATACTGACAGAGGCCCAGATAGGTCGTGCAGCAGGAGAGAAATTACCCCCTAGTAACTCAGTTGTATGCATTTCTGGGGAATAGGCCAATCTGCCAGGTTATTATCTTGGTTTTGATAAACAACTTTCTAATTCCTTGTTGTTCTGCCCTCTCTTCAGTTTGAGAGAATTGACTTAGTCTGAGAAAAACAGGCAAGTCCTGAATGCCCCTTCGGGCTTCTAAAATATTGCCCTGTCTGCTTCCCCCCAAGTGACTGTGCTGAGCACTGCCTGAGCAGGCCTCCAGCTTGTTATTCTTGATCACCTCATTTTTTCATCTAAATTGTCAGAAAAATAGGGTCCTGGGAATATAAACAGAACCCAGGGTCTTTGGGGATTGGGGAACAGGCATTGTGGCCCATTATAATCAGCCTCCCAGGCATGTATATTGGACTGTTTTCTCTCTCATATCTGTTATTCCCCCTCTCTTACCTTGCCTCCTCTTAACTTATATCCTGTATTCTGTGTCCACTGGGGCTTTCAGTTAAAAAAAGTATAAAGATCATAGATTTCAAAAGAACTCAAACATTCATTGTTCAAATTATATAAAAATGATCTGCCTCTATTTACATAAGCTGCTTCCCCAGCAGGACAGTGCAGACACAGAACTCCAGGCTGAGTATGACCCAGGCCCAGAGTAGCATTTCTGATTTTATTTTTAATAGTCAATCTACCTCTGAGCCAGATATATGGAATGAACATCAAAAAGCCTGAAGCTGAGCCCTGGCTGACAATTTGTGATAAATTAGCCAACAAATTTAGTCCTTCATATTTGTATGTTTGTGTATGATTGTGCTCACTGCCAGGCACTAGCTTAAAATATTTAATTATGCCAAGTGAAGGACTTGAAAGTAGACTTTCTTTGTGTGAACTTCTTGGCAGGATACCTTGGTGGTTCAAGGCATGGGTTTGAAGATATCCACAGAAGCAGCTGTGTTGGATTATTCAGAACCATAAAAGTAGAGAAATTAGAGTTGGAAAAAACCTTTGAGATCATCTTGCTCAAGCCCCTCTCATCTTACTGATGGGAAAACTGAGGTTCAAGGAGGTGAAGGGACCGCCAAGGTGCACACAGTACATTTTGTGACAGAGTCAGGAAGGATGGACCTTTGTCTCTTGACTCTCAGATCAGGGTTCTTTTTATTGCAACACGCCATCTCCAAACAGTGTCATATGCGTAGAAAAGGAAGGAGCAGAAGGAGAGATAGAAGGGAGGAAGGAAGAATGGAAAAAAGAAGAAAGGAAAGAACAAATAAATGAATGAATGAAAGAACAAAGGAATGAAGGAAAGGAAAGGAGGAAGAAAGGAAAGAAAAAAAGGAGGAAGGGACAAAGAATAGAGACAGAGATAGAACCAAAACAGACAGAAAAATTAGGTACTTGCTAAATACCAGACACTATGCTAAGTATTAGAGACACAATTAGAAAAATAAAAGAATATTCTACTTAAGGGAGATAACATATGCGGGGTGGATGGAGAGACCTAATGATCTTTTGGATTTAGCAGTAAGTCATATGACCATTCCCAGTGGTCTGCAGGTCCAGCAGCATATCAGATGCTAAGACCTGGTAGATTGTGGTTAGTTACTCCTTTCTCATAGAAGTCATATGAATGGCCATGTCTATTTCACAACCAGGAAAGCTTCTATTAGAGTTAGAAAGAATCTGGCCACCTGTGTTTCCTCCAGTAGGATAGGACTGGGGGATTGGCATCCAGCTGGGGAAGGAAAAGGAAAAGGGGGCATTGGCAGGGAAGCTGGCAGGATAGGGAGATCACAGTGATATCTGGGCAGAGGGTGGGTTGGGACAGATGGAAAGATGTGTGTTCCTGTGATCTTCTTACAGAATGCATCTACTTAAAGGCAGGAATTGTATCAGTTTTGTATCTGTATTCCCAATGACTAGCACAATGCCTAGCACATAGTAGGTATCCAATAACATTTTTTGATTGATTGGTTGGAAGATGGATTAGATGTAGAAATATCAATCAACAGCAGGGAAGTCTGGAACAATTATGGACTTTGAGGGAAAGATAATGAGTTTGGGGGGGAACACATTGAATTTGAGATACATTTTGAACATTCAGTTCAAAGTGCCCTAAAGCATCTTGAGCTTTACCCTTACCCAAGAGGCATTGGTGGTTTTCCATCAACTTTAGAACCAAATACAAGCTCCTCTGGCAATTAAGCCCTTCAAATCTGCCTCCAGCCTGTCTCTCCAGGCTGACTACACATTACTCCCCCTCACACACTCTGTACTCCAGCCTAGTGGGCCCACTTACCCCCTCCTGTATGTGACAGTCTGTCCTCTGTCTCTGTGCCTTCACACAGGCTGGCCTCAATACCTGGAAAGCTCTTCCTCCTCACCACCAATAGTCAGAGTCTTTAGTTTCCTTCAAGGTGTGATTCATAGGCCACCTCCTTCTAGAGACCTTTCTTGATGTCCCCAGTTTTTAGTATTCCCAAGCCAAAATCAAAACAAGACACCATATCTTTATTTTCTATACATCTCCTATATTTACTTCTCAGTGAACGTTGCTTTGCCCTTCTCCCCTCTTGCCTTCTCCTTTAGGGCAAGAATTGTCCTACTTTGGCCTTTGTAGCTCCAGCACCTTGAACAGTGCCTGGCACAAGGCTTTTATAATCTGTCCCCCTCCCACCTCTCTAATCTTCTTACCCTTTACTCACTCCTATTCCACAGTCCTATGCACTGGCCTCTTTGCTAGGCTGTGCACAAGACACTCCAGTCCTGTCTTCCATGTATTTTCACCATCTCTCCACATCTGGAATGTTCTCCTTCCTCACCTCCCTCTCCTAGCTTCCCTGCCTTTCTTCAAGCCCCAGCTAAGAGCCCACCTTCGAAAGCAACCCTTTCCCAATGCTCTTCCATCTAGTCCCTTCTCTCTGCTGACTATCTCCAACGTATCCTGAATACATAAAGCTTGTTTGCTGGTATGTAGTCTCCTCCATTAGATTTTGAACTCCATGATGTCAAGGACTGTCTTTTGCCTTTCTTTGTATCCTCACCATTTAGCAGCATGTCTGGCATATGGTAGACATTTAATACATGTCTATTAACTGACTGACTGATTGGCTCATAGTAAGCACTTAAACGTGACTATTGATTATTGACTGACTGTTGTACCTATTTGGTAAAGCCAGTTCTCTGTGCCACAAAATATAAGGCCACCAGTCAACACTAAGGCCATGGCAACTGCTTGGTATTTTTCCTCTGGCTATTTTAATATTAATAGCCAATATTTATCTAGTGTTTTGGGGTTTAAATACACATAAATTTAAATACATATGCATTATCTCACTTGATCCTCACAGAAACCCTGTAAGGTTGATGCTATCCCCCTCCCCATTTTACAGATGAGGAAAATGAGACTGAGGAAGATTAAGTGACTTGCCCAGAGTCACATGGCTAATGCGGGTTTGAGCTCAGGCTTTCCTGACTTCAAGTGCAATACCATATCTTCTTTGCCACCTCGTCATATAATTCTTTCTGCCTTACAATTCAAGATACCTTAAACCAGAGAACTGTTACTTTTGCTCAGTTGTTTTTCAGTCATGCCTGACATTTTGTGGTCCCATTTGGGCTTTTCTTGGCAAAGATACTGGAGCAGTTTGTCATTTCCTTCTCCAGCTCATTTTATAAATGAGAAAACTGAGGCAAACAGGGTGAAATGATTTGCCCAGGGTCACCCAGTTAATAAGTGTCTGAAGTCAGATTTGAACTCAGAAAGAGGAGTCTTCCTAACTCCAGACTCAGCACTTTATCCATTGTGCCAGTTAGCTGCTCTAAACTAGAAAATTAGAAATAGATGTTTTTTCCCTTTCTTTTTCCTCATGGTGATGCTTTGAGCCAGTTCCATAAACTCAGCCAGGGAACAGCTTGTGGTTAAGCATAGGAGTGAAAACATGAGGACCACAGTGCTGTGATTTTAGATGGTCCCCAGTCTATCACATAGCTATAGCAGCAAGGTCTAGGTTTAGGATATGTGTGTCCCCTTCTGCATTACTTATGCAGCAGCATGCATTATTAGTACAGCAACTTGATGTCATCTATTTAATAGGTATAACCTCTGCATTGTAAGAAGAATCTTTTATGATTTGCTTCTCGACATCACATGACAGCACTGCGAGCTCAGAATATTTCAGTGTGTTTCCCATCTGACCTTCCATTGACTAAGCCGGAGAAGAAGTAACGACCCTATCATCTGATAACTAATTTAGAAGAATATCTTTAATTAATTGCGTTTTCTCAGGCCGTTGGGGCCTTCCATAGGTCAGGAACACAGGGGCTGAATGTTTCATTCTTGTCTTCTGTCCAAGTGTGTCCACTTCCGCCTATCGTGAGTCATGGAGACTATATCTGCCATCCAAGGCCTTGTGACCGATTCAATCATGGGACTGTGATTGAGTTCTATTGCGATCCTGGATACAGCCTCACCAGTGACTACAAGTACATCACCTGCCAGTATGGAGAGTGGTTTCCTTCCTATCAAGTCTTTTGCATAAAATCAGGTAAAACGGGTGTCAGGGTTGCTTTGCGTTGCATTGCTCCTAGGAGATTTTTTTTTCTTTTCATCAGAATTAACAATCATTCAAACAAGAAACTTTTCTATGTTCCTACTATGTATCAGGAACTATGTTCTGTACCAAGGATACAAAAATAACAATGAAACAGACCCTGAACGATCGATCCAGGGAATTACGAACATGTTCTACTCAAACTGAGCCCCAGGGCTATGATTTTGTTGTTCTTTGTTCATACTTGAAGAGGCCCAATGACGTCATGGGGTGATGTCTTGACTTGAGCATGAATTGGATTTAAGTAAGGTAGAGTTGCACAGAGTCATCAGCCTTACACTGTCTTCTAGAGTCGTGGAAGTCTGGTGTTAGGACAAAAGTCAGGACGACTGGACGATGACCCAGGATGCCGTAAACTGGATAATTCTGAAAAGCCCGTAAAGAAAAATATTAGAATGCAATGTGATGCAATGGAAAGAATAAAAGATTTGGAGTTAGGGGTCTTGGGTTCCAATCCCAATTCTATCACTTAATATCTGTGTGACTTTGGCAAAGTCAGTTAGCCTCCCTGGAGTTCAGTTTCCCTAAATGTAAAATGAGGAGATTGTACCAGATGTCTTCTAAGGAAGGTCAATTTCAACTCTAAATCTACAATCCCATAATTTACCTTTACTTAAATATTTCTTGAAGTAAAGAGGACTCTGTGTAAGTTTTGTTAGGAATGGATTTCCTTGTAATGAATAGGGGAGATTTCATAGCTCAATAATTAGAATCCCAGAGAGTCAGAGATGACTTGGATGGAAGAGGATATAAGACTAGATTCCTATTCAAGTTAGCTAGGATAGAAGTACAACGCTTCCTGTCTGGGTTCTGGGCAAATCTCACTGAGTAGATTCATTTAAAAATATTATGTGGCATCTAATGTGGTGTAATATGTGCTGGATGGTTGTCAACCATTATCTCTGCAGAACCCTAAGGGGTGCAGTAGACTTGCCATGAGCTTTTCAGTTTGTCCAATAAATCCAGCAAATGAGTACAAAGGGAATCTTTACGAACCTACTTGTCTGTGATAGCTTTCTTGCAAATCTGGAAGGAAGTTTTACTGTATTGCTGTGTTCTCTTCTGTAACAGAGCAAATTTGGCCCAATCCCCATGAGACCCTACTGACAACGTGGAAAATAGTGGCATTCACAGCAACCAGTGTCCTTCTGGTGCTTCTGTTGGTCATTCTTGCCAGGATGTTCCAGACCAAATTCAAGACACATTTCCTCCCCAGGTCAGTACCATTTCAACTTTCCATAGATCATGAAGTCCCCCCACTGTCTGGTCATTCACCCTTGAGCCAGAAAAAGAGAAGATAATTGGCTAAGTCTTTGAACAGTACAGAGCTGGGGTTCTGAGTAGGGGCATGGGTGAGAGGTAGCATGGTACAGTTAGAAGAAATGCTGGCTTTGAAGTTAGAGGACCTGAGTTCAAATCTTGTCTGGGTCACTCACTACCTGTTAGTGATTAGTAAGTGATTTAACCTCTCTGGGCTTCACTTCCTCATCTATAAAATGAACGGTTTAAACGAGATGGTTTCCACGATCCCTTCCAGCACTAAACCTATGAACTCTAGGAAGCCTTGTGTAATGCCAATGCGATACTCATAGCAACTGCTATGGATATGCAGGCATATTTCCAGGGTAAATTTGCAAAATATAAACTCTCTTCCTCAAAGATGAAACCAAAATAATTATTTAGACACTGAAAGCCAATTCCACCATGGTAACAAGGAAGTTTGTTCATATCACTTATCTAGGAAGTACCACCATCTCCAAGCCTTCCCTCTATCAGGTCTCCCCACAAACAAGCTTCCTAAGGCAAAGTCACTCCCTCTCTCAATCACACTAGCTGCTCTGCTCTGCTCTGCCTACTCTCTCTCCCTGTTCCACCCATTCAGCAAGCTCCTTCCACCATCAGATCCATTTGACTCAGGCTGTGGGCTGCGCCAGAGCTCAAAGCGGTCACATGGGCCTATTAAAGGGCGGGGAAGATCTTCAAATTCCCTTACCATTACATGTTGACATGATGTTGACTCACAGTCTTGAAGTCATATCACATTTCTGAGTTCAGACATCCAAGACAAAAGATACTTAATTCATCTTTTCTCTTCTTGCCTTGATCAAATACCAAAAAAGGGGAGGGGGGGTTTCATTTGGTTAGCATCATTGTCAGATAGGATTTAACTTCTCACTACTGCATAATGGGCTTAAGCATTATACAAGATGGATCAAATATGTACAGTCCCTTACAATCAGGTAGCTTACAATGAACGTGTGATGATTAAAAAGGCTTGAGGGATATAGTTTCTAGTTAATTTAATCATTTTATTAATAAGGCCAGCAGATTATTAATAGAAGGATGGTCATTTGGCCATCTCTCTTAGACCAGAGACAATCATGGTGGAGCACTCTCAGTTTATATACCCTTTGAAAGAGTAGGTGGTCAATAAGGGGTTGAGAATAGACAGGGAAATTATCTCTACTCAGACCCCCTGCAGCCTTGGGCTACCTAAACAAAAAGATGGGTCTCTATCCTAACTTAAGTAAAACACCTTGGGCTTCCCCACCTTAGATTAAATTCCTTATAAGGTTGAGAGAGGTCTCAACGAGATGAGAAGAGTTAATACAATCTCATTATCAGTAATGTCCTTTAAGACACTGAGCTTATTAAAATAAGTAGTTTAGAAAAAGGGGAGAGCTCTGAATCTCCCCAAGATATTGGTTATTAATCATTTTTCTCAGACAGAAATCACACACGCATCACAGTAAGGCCCTTTGTCCCAAACAAGACTTGGTCTAGTGGCACAATTTGTTGTGAGTTAATTTTGTTATGAGAGGTAGAAATCCAAGAGGCATTTCAGGATGTTTGTTGAGTATTTGAAAAGGGAAGTCCAACCTAACCTGGGCCATCTCTTAGCAATCACAGATTGTTTTTTTCCCCAGCTAAGGGAGCCAATCTGCTAGGATAGAGTGCTGAGTGTAGAGACAGGAAGATCTGAGTTCAAATCCTACCTCAGATAATTGTTCACTGTGTGACTCTGGACAAGTCACTTGACCTCTGTTTGCCTCAGTTTTCTCATCTGTAAAAATAGAGATTATGATAGCATCTACCTCGCAGGGTTGTTGTAAGAAGAAGAAAAGAAGCAGGTATTAAGCCTATACTACGTGCTAGGTGGTATAATAAGCTATATTAAGCACTTGACAAATGGTATCTCATTTAATCTTCACAGGAACCTTGTGGGAGGTAGGTGCTACCATTACCCCCATTTTACAGTTGAGGAAACTGAGTCAGGCAGAGGCTAAGGGAAATGTCTGAGGTTGGATTTGAACTCAGATATCCCTGATTTTAGGGTAAAATGAGATAAGTGATATAATAAGATAAAATGCTCTATAAACACCGGGGTGGCCATGGGAGAAGGGAAGCATCCATCTTTTCTCCTCAAAACTTGAGTTGAAATCCTGCCTTCTCCATGAAGTTCTCTCTACTTAAATATTGATGACATGAAAATGTAGAAATGCTAATAATGAAATAATAATGACTAACACTTAAATAGTGTTTTATTGTTTACAAAGTATATATCTTGTCTCATTTGACCTTAAAATATCCCTTTGTGGTAGTTTTCTGCAGGTATTATCCCCATTTTACAGATGAGGAAGCTGAGGTTCAGAGAAACTAAATGGCTTGCCATTAGTTAAATTAAGTGATACAGTTAGCTAGTTTCAGAGACAAGATTCAAACCCAGACCTCCACTGACTCCAAGTCTACACAACCTCGCTACAATTCAGAAGTAGCCAGTAGGACGCAGCATTGAGAGCAACATTTTCTTCCTCTTTTGTGATTTTTGGTCTCAGTCTGTGGTTTTAGGGGGAGGAGGAGGCTCCCTGTGTGAAGACTCCCCCATTATGCAGACTGGCAAAGTATCTGCACCTCTTTATTTCAAAGCCTTGGTTCTTAATCTTCATTGTTTCATGGAACCCTTTGGCATCCTAATAAAGACCACAGACCCTTCCTCAGGATAATATCTTAAAATGAGTAAAATAAAATTCATAGTATTAACAAGGAAATCAATTGTGTGAAATATAGTTATCAACAAGACAAGTTTGCAGACCCCAGGTTAATAACTCCCATCTTAGAGAATTGTCTGAGTCATTGAGGGGAAGTAATTTGCTTGTGCTCATACACTAGTTTCTGCCTGAGGAAGAATTTGAACCTTTTGTTTTTCAGTCATATCCAGTCATATCTGACTCTTCATGACCCAGCTTGGGGTCTTCTTGGCAAAGATTTTGCCATTTCATTCTCCAGTTCATTTTACAGGTGAGGAAACTGAGGCAAAGAAGGTTAAGTGACTTGCCCAGGTATACAAAGAAGTAAGTGTCTGAAGCTAGATTTGGACTCAGAAAGATGAGTCTTTCTGATTCCAGGCCAGGCCTGGCACTCTATCCACTGCACCCCGTAGCTGATTCCAGGCTGGCCATCCATGTAGAATACCATGCTAACTCTCCCCTTGCCTTCTCCCCCTGCTTTTCTTCTTCCTCTCTTATTTTTCTCCTTTACCACTTCCCTCTTCTTTCTCCCTCTTGTTTCTCCTTTACAAATGATCATCAGGAAATAACGTATTATTGTTTCTTATCATCATTATGTTGTCATATTTATTATTTCAATAATGGCTCAGTCACCACCTGTTAAATGCACAGCACTATCGGTTCACATCGTTGACCTCCACATAAGTCCAGATTCCTTTCATCTCCCACCTAATTCCAACAATGGGATGAAACTCCTAGTAATGCTCCAACAACCAGAATTATAATCCCAGAAATTTGTTTTCCTGTAAATTCCTATCAGTGGCCTATGGATATCTCAGATTAAAAAAAAGTCATTCACTGGAAAAGGGCAACATCACAACTCGCCATGACCCTCCTCTCCAATGGAGGTTGGCTTTGACATTTTTGGAACCCCCTAAGTGAAGGAAGGAAAGGAAAGGGAGAAGAGAGAAGTCTTTTTTAAAGGCCTTGTACCAGGCAGTTTTCTGTTTTCTCCCAGTTTCCTTGTCTATTTGTTTTTTTTCATATGAAGCCTACATGTTCTCTCTCTCACTTAAGATTATGCGCTTCTCAGTGGTTATCCCTTCCAACTATAAAGCTCTTTCTCACCCAAGGAAGCCAAGCACCCTCTTGTTTCTCTCCTCAAAACTAGGTCCAACATTTGACATCCTCCACGAAAGCCCTCCCTAGTTAAGAATAAGCAGAGTCTGACCATCCCACCTTTAGCCTGCCTTCTTCATTATGTCCCAACTGATCGGATTTCATACAAGATATTTTTCAACACTTACTAAATAACCAGATAACAGTTTCAACACTTATATATATGTAACAATACATATTTTTATGTAACTGTGTAACAACAATGCTAGGCATTGGGAGGATCAAAGAGAGTGAGATTCAGTTTCTCTCCTTGTGAAATCTGTCAAGTGAAAAAGCAGGGCATACCTCCTAAAAGGAATGAGGACGTAGAAAAATACAGTTTGACCAAATGATTAGTCAAGAATGAAATTATACAACACAAGTGCCTTGAACATCAGGGAACACCTTCGGATAATAGGATCATAGAGTTAGAGATGAAAGGAACCTAATAGATTCCAATAAATCGGATATCTAGTCATCTGTTCCAACCCCCTACTCTAGGGAAACTGAGGCTTCATCTAAGTTCACACAAGTAGTAAGGGTTTGACCAGAGTCCTTTGACTCTAAATCCAAAACTCTTTCCATTAAACCTTTTTAAATATTTGAACACGTAGGATATAGCCTATTTCTTTATGCACATATGTAAATAAAGGAGAAAGGAGAATTTAAAAGTAGAGAAAGATAGAAGAGGAGACAACTGTCTATTCTCTTACATCTCCTCCAAAAGAAGCTTTTTTCCCCCTCTAAGCTTTGGCCAGTTCCTCTTCAAAGTCTTAAAAATGACTCTACAGAGCTTCCCAATTACCACAGACCTCATTCTTGGCTTCAAAGACTTGGCTTTCTTAGTGATTAGAAATAAGAGAGGCCAGTTCATGTGAAGCTATTCCTTCGCTCTGCTAAGCCTGGGCCTTTGTCCCCCACAAGATGGTATAGAAGTGTCATCCCGCCTAATGTGATGTACCTCAAGCACAGTCACCACTGTGGTCCACCCTGGGCTAGTTAGAGACTGGTTATCTAGCTGCCTTTTTTCCCCTCTTCTTCTCTGCTACTTTCGGACTTTCTGGCTACTTCATTGATCACTGATTTTCTCCAGAGAATTGAAGATAGAAATAGGAAGAAATGAAAAGGATAGAAGTTTCTTTCATTAGCAGCTCTGCTTTGATTGCGTGTGTGAGAGAGATTTGGAGTTGTTTACTTGATTTGGGTTTTTTAGTAGGGTAAGGGAAAAATACAGCTCCATTCTTTGTAGTTAAACAACTGATAGAGGAGAGAGAGAGAGAGAGAGAGAGAGAGAGAGAGAAACAGAGAGAGAGAGAAACAGAGAGAGAGAAAGAGAGACAGACAGAGACAGAGAGAGAGGGACAGAGAGAGACAGAGAGAGAGAGAGAAACAGAAAGAGACAAAGAGAGAGACAGAGACAGAGAGAGACAGAGAGAGACAGAGAGACAGAAAGAGACAGAGACAGAGACAGAGAGACAGAGACAGAGAGAGACAGAGACAGAGAGAGACAGAGAGAGAGAGAGAATTGGAATCAATAAACATTTATTAAACATCTACCATGTGCCAGGTACTTAGTCCTAAGTGTTGGAGATACAAAGAAAAGCAAAAGACAATCTCTGCTCTCGGAGAGCTGACAAGGAGAAGACAGAACACAAACAACTGCGTACACCTGCCAGAGGAGGGTGAAAGGAGTAGCAAGAGAGACTGATTAAGGAATGGCCAACAGGGATGAGCTCTGACTAGGCAGCATTTCTCAGGCTGGAAGGCAGACTAAAGAAGCTGAGGCTGTTTTTCTCTCTGGGTGGGATCTACTATGCTGACCCTGCCACTTTACTTGCAAACAGGTCAAGCTTCAAGTGAGGATGGAGGGATGAAGGAGTCACTAAATGTGACTGTCATGTGAACATATGTGTAACTGCCCTGTCTCACAGCTTGTAGGTCTAACCACATGGTAAATGTTTGAAGCAATAGTATATGTAGACTCCATCTCTCTGCCATCAAGGTCGTGTTGTTTTTTCAGTTGTGTCTGACTCTTCGTGACCCTATTTGGGGTTTTCTTTGCAAAGATTTGCCACTTCCTTCTTCAGCTCATTTTACAGAGGAGGAAACAGAGGCAAACAGAGTTATATGATTTGACCTGGATCACACAGCTTGGTAAGTGCCTGAGGGTAGATTTGAACTCATGAAGATGAGTCTTCCTGACTTCAAGCCTGGCACCACCTAGCTGACCTGTTAACTCCCTAAGACACTCCATAACTCTGCCATTAGAAGATTCCTATCAGCAGTAATCCAGGGCTTGAGTAAACGTCAGAACCTTTTATGTGTGCGTGGAAATCCAAATAAAATAACATTTTATTAGACTGTGAGTCCTTGAGGGCAGGGGTCTTTTGCCTCATCTTGCATCCCAGCACTTAGTGCAGTGCCTGGCATAGGGTAGGCACTTAATAAATGTGTTTCCCAAAGGGGATATGCTGTGTGAAAGAAGCAGAATGAAACTTAGTAGGGATAAAGGTTAGGTCTCACATCTGGTTCAGAAAATCAGTCTCACAAGTGCACAGTGGCTAACTTAGGCTTGAGAAAAGGAAGGATTTCTTAATGAGAGCTGTAGCAAAATAAAATGCGCTGTTCTAGGGGGTAGGAAAACTCTTTTCCTGAAGGTCTTCATGGAAGGCAGGATGATCCGTTTTTGCATAATAGAGGGAATCCTTATTTAGGTATGAATTAGAGTAAGTAGCCTTGGGGATCCCTTCTAACTCTGCGATTGTCTAACAAGTTAAATCATTTTTTCTTTAATATTCATGGGGATCGGTTTCCTTTAATAGCCCTCTCACCTAATATTCAAAAGTAATGAAAGATTCATTTTGTAGGCATCCCCTTCTTTTTTGTCCTCTAATATGTTCCTGGAAACCGTATCAGAAAACAAAATAAAGGGAGGCGGGGGGTGGGGTGGGGGTGAAAAAGTGCGCTATAATTTTTACATGATATTCTGGCAATGTTCTATGTAGAGACTACAAGTGAAAAACTTGTAGTTACTCATATAGCCACAAGAGGGCAGGCCAACATAATTGGTAAAGGGAAGTGTAGCCCAAGTTGCCTTAGACTTGTTTTTGAGATCTGCTGAAGATTGGCAAATTAGTGGATTACTCATTTGGCAACATTATGGGCTCAGTGATCAAAATGGAAAGTAGCAAAAACAGGAAACACTACCTGCATTTTCCTGTAAGTCGGTTTCCATATAACACAATTTCGACACCTTGTAGAACATCAATGCCTTCATTGTATAGATGAGGAAACCATGATTTGCTCAGTCATACAGTAAATAACAAAGACAGAATTCAAACTCAGATCCTCAGACTCCAAATTCAGTGTTCTTTCCACTGCATCGTATTTAAGCACATATCAGTTTCCTGTAGAGTTGAATAAGGACTAAGCAAGAGCAAAGAATAAAGGGAGTAGATCCCAAAGGAACTGTGTGAGACAGGCTAGTCAATGATGGAAGGAAAAATTGTAGGCCTTCCTGGAAGGCAACAGATGGATGACACCATCTGCAGCTGGGGAACTTGTTTCTTTTATGCCTCAATAAACAACAGGCATTTATTTTAGCACCTACAGTGTCCAAGGCATTGGAAGTTCTAGGTTCTAGGGATACAAAATCAAAAATGAAAGAATTCTCACCTTCAAGGACCTTATATTCTGTCAAGAGAGGCAACATTGATGTATGAAGGCAAAGTAGCTCGGTGGCACAGTGAATACAGCATCAAGTCCGGAATAAGGAAGACATTTTTATGAGTTCAAATCTGACTTGGGTAAGTCACTTGACCCTGTTTGCCTCAATTTCCTCAACTGTAAAATAAGCTGGAGAAGCTGGAGAAGGAAATGGCAAACCACTCAGTGTCTTTGCCAAAAAAAAAAATGGCATCTTGAAGAGTTAGACAGGAATCAACAACAAATTTTGAGAAATGTGTTTATACCATTTGTTTTGGATCTATGAAATTCTTCAGGATTTTAGCTTAAAAGATTTCCACTGACCTGTGAATGGGCAGTATTTGAAAATCATAAGACTGTTGGATCATAGAATTGAGCTGGAAGGGGACTTAGAAGCCATCAAGTCCAGTCGGCTCATTTTATAAATTAGGGAACTGATAAAAATATCATATCTCAGGGAGATTGGGAGCAGGCAGCCTGATGAAATAGTTATAGCTCATATTTATGTAGCCTTTTAAGATTTACAGATCATTTTACTGATCTAATTTTATTTGATCCTTGTAACAACATCTTAACAGAGATATTACAGGGGCTACTTTTCCCATTTGTACAGATAAGGCAACTAAAGCTCAGTGATGGCCCTACCCTCATAGTTCTCTCATTAGTGATAAGATAATAATGAGACTAAATGAGATAATACATAGAAAGTGCTTCGCAAAAAGGGGCTGTATGAATACAGGTTATTTATTATTGATGTCAGAGGTAGGGTTTGAACTCAGGTCATGATGCTCTCTGGGGCCTTGAGTCTACTTTCCTTCAGGTGGCATTTCAGATGTCAGAGTCACTCATCTGTTTCCCTTTGATCTAGGGGCCTCTCAGGGAGCTCCAGTAGTGACCCTGACTTTGTGGTGGTGGATGGGGTACCCGTCATGTTGCCTTCCTACGATGAAGCTGTGAGCAGCAGCTTGAACGCATTAGCCCCAGGATACTTGTCTTCTGTGGGCCAGGGCTGCCCCATGCCAGCCGAGGATCAGAGCCCACCTGCATACCCTGGCTCAGGGGACACAGACACATTGCCAGTGGAGGGTGAAACGTGCGACAGCGTATCAGGTTCTTCAGAGCTACTTCAGAGTTTGTATTCACCGTCGATGTGCCAAGCAGGAGCACGGCCTGTTTCAGAAAGAACAGATGCTGGGGACAGCACCACCATAGAGGAAGTGTCCACAAGCCCAAGCGTTGATATTGCTGATGGTAAACTTTTTCTCTGTAGTATAAGCCAGCCTTACAAAATTCAACCCATTTAAAAATAAAAACAAAACATTCTTCCTTGCATAGCCTACCCTGCCCCAAAGTGCAATACCCCCAATCAGGCTGCTTCCCACTCACTCAGCACAAATTGCTTCTCTCTGAGTACAGTGGAAAGACTAATTATGATGATGAATGATTCTCATCACCTCACAAATAAGCCAATTAGCTAAGTTTCCAGGAGCTATAAAAGAATGCCAAACAGTTCAGGGCAGAAGGCTTGGAGTTGGGACTATTCAGTCTTTGTGTACACAGCCTAGATTTATCATGTTTTTAAAAAATTTCCAAAAACTTCATTAAAATATTGTTTAGCAAAAGAATAGTATGCCTTTGTGTCAGGGGAGAGAAAAACACAGTAGTGTGTTATGAATGTATAATGGGTATGTATGTATCTATAATATTTCCATAGAAGAGGGATGGGGCAAGTGCTGGAACTGAGATTGCATTGGTTTAGAGATGGCCCAGGGTTCTGTGTCTGGTGCAATGGATCACTCAAAGCCTGAAGGTTCAAATGAGCAATCCATTTCATAAAAATATATTTGAATCCCCTTTTCCCCTGGGTCCAATCATTTTCCAAGGCAATCAAAATGAAGTTCAAGAAGAAAAAGGCAGATAAAAGCCAAGGGCCAGGAGGTTCCCTGGGGTCTCAGGTGCTCTTGCCAACATTCTAAAAACTGCTTTCATATTCTTCTTGCCCATAGGGCCCACAGCTGGGTCCCAGATCAACCCACTCGGGGCAAAGTTAACTCCAACTGCCCCACGTCCTCGCCATAGCTTCTTTGCTCACGACAGTTCCA
The DNA here is from genome assembly GCF_028372415.1 of Notamacropus eugenii. Lineage (NCBI taxonomy): Eukaryota > Metazoa > Chordata > Mammalia > Diprotodontia > Macropodidae > Notamacropus > Notamacropus eugenii. The sequence goes on from NC_092873.1 coordinate 413,339,654, forward strand.
GCTGGCATTGTGGGAATGTGGGGTGTTTAATTCATGCCTCTCCCCAGTTCCACCGGTATCCTGGCGGACCACAAGGGAGCTCCCAGTGAGAACCTTCCCCTACCAATGCAGGTCAGCACCTTCTCTGAAACTTACAGTCTTAGAGAGTTGCCTAGAACCCTGGTGGCCCAGGGGAGGGTCACATGGCCAATATGTGTCAAATATGGGAACCCACATCTTCACGGCTGCCTCCAAGGCCAGCTTACGATCCACTAGGCCAAACTGTCTCTCTCATGAAGCTGTTTTACATTTCATAGAATGTGAAGAACCATTTAAAGTCATGTATATTCATGTCATGGATAAAGATTGACCATTGATTAATAGTAAAAACAAAGCAATGCAATGAATATATTTGCAGAATTTTCCAATTTTAGAGCTGAAAGGGATATTAGGAACCATTCAGTCGAATTCTTGAAGGATCATAGATATAGGACTGAAAGGCATCATCTAGTTCAATGGTGTCAAACTCCAATAGAAAGGGATCCCTGCCTGCCTTATATTGACCTAGAAAACCACAAATTAATATTATCTATGCTGTGTTGCATTTTTATTTATTTTGTTAAACATGGACTGCTGGACAGCTAGGTCACACAGTGGATAAAGCACCTGCCCTGGTATCAGGAGCACATGAGTTCCAGTCTGGTCTCAGACACTAGCTGTGTGACCCTGAGCAAGTCACTTAACCCTGATTGCCTCAGAAAACAGATCAATAAACAAACAAATATCTCAATTACGTTGCAATCTGGCTCCAGCTACAGTGGAGATTTTTGCTGCTAAGACCAGCCATGAGTATGACACCTCTGATGTAGTCCAACCCTTTTATTTTACAGATGATACAGTTGAATGACCAAGAGGTTAAGTGACTTGTTGAGGTCACAAAGCAAGTTAATGATAGAAAAGGGACTAGTCAGGTCTCTTGACTCCCAGGCCCATGATTTTTTTCCCACTGCACTAAATTAATTAGTCTTCTATCAAAGGTAATCATCTGCTTATTTTAAACTATCTTTCCATGCCTCACTAAAGTCCTTCTCTGATGCTTTATGATGGTATGGCAATCAAAAACTCTGGCAGGTCATAACAAGCTGGAAAGGCTTCTGTGATTGGCAGAGCTAAGTTCAATGACATGTGTCACTGGCCACCAGGTAACCAGTTTGGGTTTATTGTAGGTCACAGAAATTCAGGGAGAATCTGATCTCCTTTGCTCAAGGGAAAACCCATATCAATGAAACTGTAGATATGTAGAAGTACTAGATCCTTTCAAGATGAAAATCAGCAGCACTCAAGTCAATCAATTAGCAATTACTTACTTACTAAGCCAATGAAAATGGATCTTAGTTTTCCAGTGTGTTTGAATTACATTTCCTAGAAGGGAACTAGACCAGCACTTTTGAAGGGCTGTCATCTGCTATGAAATCATAGGTAATAAAGTCAAAAAAACCCAAATTTACAATAGAAAAATAAACGAAGCCCTGATTTATAGCATATATAATTGATTGTTACCCCTATAGGACCTGCTCTGCACCTAGCAAGCAGGGCCAACCAGATAAAGGTATATCACAGAAATATATACATATTCTCCTACCCTATCAAGACTAGGAACAGGAGAGAAGGGAATATCTGGGATGTAGAGAGGAAAGGGACAGGAAGAAAAAAAGATATATTAATATCTGGGGAAGAAGGAAGCACAAATAGAAAAGGCATAAAATATTTGCTTATAAGTTTTAGAAGTTAGCTTGTCTATTTCTTATGCTTCTGAATGATTCTGGGGAGGGAGGTGAGAAATATACTTATGGGATCCAGATTGAAAGCTGGCAGAGACCTTAGAGATAATGTCATCCAACTTCCTTCCCCCTTATTTGCAGATGTAGAAGGTAAGACCCAGAGATCAAGTGATTTGTCTACAGTCACACAGGTAGTAAATAGCAAAATCCAGAGGACCTCTCACTGTACCACAACATCTTTCGGTTTTTCGGGGATCATGAATTCATCCCCTCAACCGATACAGATTCCAAGACTGCAAATAAACATCCAAGAAACATTGAGTAAATTCCTCCTATGTGCAAAGTATCATATTAGGCACTGGAATTGCCAAGACAACAAAATGAAATAGTCTCTGCCTTCAATGAACTTACGTTCTGCTGGGGGCATACAACATTTACAAAAATAAGTAAACAAAATAATTTGAGGAAGGAAATGGAACTGAGGATAAGGAAATGCTTCCCAGTAGGTAGCCCTTGAGATGAGTTTTAAAGGAAGGTTAGGATTCTATTGGGAAGAGATGAGGAGAGGCTGCATTCCAGGGATAGGGAAAAATCTGTATGAAGGCAGAGAGTCAAGAGATCGAATGCCAAATTCAGGGAGCACCAATAAGGTCAGTTGGTTGGAACTTGGAATGTGTAAAGGGAAGTAATACATCTAGAAAGTAGACTGGAGCCAGATTGTCATCATCTTAGTAGATGATTAGTTATTAGTCACTGTGGCCAAAATAATTTGTCCCCTGGTGGTCAGACTTGTGATGATTTTCTTCTTCAAAACCACATAGCCTAGTCCTCAGAAAAAGACATGGAGTTTGTCTCTGCGCTTGTTTGTTCACTGGGCCTGTGCTCAATCTTTCCAGTTTGATAGATAAGACCTTTAAGAGCACAGAGTCACTTCCATGCCTCAATAAAATATCAGAGAACTTGATCGAATTGGTAGAAATTGAGAGAGATTATTTCTTTTCCTTTCTTTTTGGGCAAGGGGTCTAGACCTATAATTTCAAGAGCTTAAGGGATATATGCCAGTGTGAAATATCTCTCCACTGATGCAGATAGGTCACTTATCTGCAACTTATAGCTTTAGAGAGTTGCCCAGGACACTCAGAAGTTGAGTTGCCTAAGGTCAAGTGGACAGTATATGTCAGAGGTAGCAGGTGAACCTGGGTCCTTCTGACTCCAAGATTAGTTTTCTACACACTAAACTCCACTGTCTCTCCAAGAGAAGGGGAGCCATACCCTTACAGGAACTTCTTTTACTCTTCGTATCTTCTTACAATGACTCATTTAGCATCATAAGATCCAGACTTTTGGGGATTCCTTAAAGAGTGCAGCACTCTATTTTACAGACTGAGGTAAATTGAATGAAGTGACTTGCCCAAGGTCACCCTGCTGAATAAGCCAAGAAACTTGATTGACAAGCCTATCTCCTAACAGTACCTCAGGATGGCATTCTTGGTGGATAGATATTTTAAATAAAATATCCTCAAGCTGGGCATCTCATAACCTTTCAGTTCAATTGATGGCTTGGGCAGATGGTAAAATGTAATGAATTCTTCAGATGAATGAATAGCCTGTAAGGGGACAATTGTTTCCCTTTGAGCAGAGGAAGCTTGAGTGTTCCTTTTCAGCTCTAAAATTCTATGGTAGTGTCAGTCTGGGTTGGGGATTCTTAACTATTTTTGTGCAGCTGTTTAGGCCTACACACCCCTTCTCAGAATAATGTTGTTAAATGCAGAAAATAAGATACATAGGACTATAAAGAAAACAACTTATATTGAAATATAGAAAAATATCTTTCCATTCAATTTCATGGACCCCTTTGGACTCTATCTTTAGACCCCTTGGGGATCCATGAACCTCAAGTCAAGAACCCCCAATCTAGTTGGTCACAGATTGAAATGCCAAGTTATATATCATTTATGATGAAAATATTTTGACAAATAAGGCAGAAGGGGGGAGGGGATTTCAGTACCCATTGATTCGAAAATTCATCTTGAATAATTGATGTTTTAATGGTTTTAATAATTGTCGATTCAATTACATTGTCACATTTTTAACTGCACCACTCTGTGTTTTGTTTTGTTTTGTTGTTACAGAAATCCCACTGATGGAAGAAGAACCTTAGCCTGACCAAAATGTTTATTATTCAGTTGCACCTGTGGGAGAGGAAATCATGCACTCTAGGGAGTGGGGTGTAAATGAAGAGACTTTGGGGATTGGGGAGAGGTCTTTGTTTTTCCTACTTATCCTCACGGCAACAGCACCTGACCTTGTGGGCCTCAGATACAGCAACGGGGTTGCCTAAGTCAAGAGTGATGGTTCTTTCACATGAGACTTGGGGATTTTGCCAATGCCAGTAGTCCAAGATAGGAAGGGGGAACCCTTTCAAATTCTTGGATTAAGATAATCGAGATATTTCCATGTTGAAGGAAGTTGTACAATTCCATACAAATCCTACTGAATTACACATCCCATTGAATTATTGTTATGAGTAATATCTGCCTCCTCTGAAAGCATGTCATACTATGTAAATTTGCTTCTAAAACCTGCTTTGTACAATCTCTGGATTCCAGTTTAGGCTGAATCACTCTAAGGAAAAAAGAATCTGCGTGGGGCTACTGAAAGCAGAACTGGTCCCCTTTCCACATTCAGAAAGAAATGGGTTTTCAAAGGGAATATCTTTCCTTGGTTCTTGGATAGTTTTCTTCATTGTGGATAATATCTGTCCCAAGTAAGACTGAAGATAAGAGACATTCAGTAATTTGGATGTGGTAAATTGATAAGCAGTCACCCCAAACTCTTCAAAGAAAGACTCACAGCCAGACTGGGCTTTCTGGAGATTTCTTTATTCTGTAGGTGAAGTAGGCCTTCTGTCCTATAGACCAGCCAAGGTGAAGTGTTAGTATTTGTACTTATGGAACACTAATATGAATCCATTGCATTTGCTAAACCCTGTTATTTTCCAGATGGCCAAAAGTGTTAGAATACCAGTCTCATGATGGAGGAAGTATTCAAAAGGATGCTTTGTTGCAACATTTTTTAAAGAAAAAAAAATACCCTTTTTCTGTTTGTAGTTCTGTGAGTCACTAGCTTATCTCCCATGGAGGTCACACTGCTTAACTGTTTACACCTGACCCCTGCCCCAAGCCAGCCACAACCACCTCATTTCCTGAAACAGAATTGATTTAAGGAGAAGGAAGAAAGTTCCTTTTCTTAACACAAGCAGACAAAATGATGGCATGCAAACCCATCCCACAACAAAGTGTTGGGATTGTCTGCAAGATGGTCTGCCAGCACCCTATTCCTGTTCTTGGGAGCCTCCATCCTTGAGGCTGTGGATGCCCACCCTTCATACTAGCCCTTGTGTTGTTCCAGTGGGTGCAAGATCCATGAGTCTTACGGTGTCTCATCAAGTACAGGATGACAAGGGGTGAGGAGAGAGGGGAGACAAGATGCTGCTTTCCTTTTCTTTTCTCTTCTGGGTTCCAGACAAATTAAAACCCAAATCCAATCCCTGAAGGAGCTGCTCCAGTGGAGTAATGGTAGCAAGAAAATTTGACAAAATCCTAGGTTTTTGTTAAGTAGATTGCTTAAAATTAAGAAAACAGCGATGCTCATAGAAAGATAGTGTAGGGAGAAGAGGGAGGGGGTGCCAGGATGTGAAAGCAAGGTTTAGAAGTTCAGCACATTTTTGATTGAATATAGTCTCTTCCCTTTCCTCTCTTGTGGCTTACAGTATTCAGCACTATAATAGATTTCTCAGAAAGCACCAGGTAATCCCAAGCACAGAGCTCTTCATCCCACTAACCACAGCCTTTGTTATAGAAGTTCACATGTGAGGGATATAGTTTACATGAGTTTACCAGGGGTATAGGATGTGAAGCATCCCTGGTTACAAACAGATTGCCCAGGCAAAATCGGTGCATGGCATGGAACCCCCACTGACTAAGCTAAGGAAATCTGGGTCATGCTAAGCCACTAAGCAAAGCTCCTGGGTTAACAAGTCATCCCTACTCTCTCATCCCTGTTCTCCTTCCACCCCAGAGAGCCAGTTGTTATCCCAAAGTGGCTGGGAAACTAGATTTCCAGTCACCTTCTCAAGCAGCCCCATAAAGGTTATGCCCTTCTGTACCTGAAGTGATTTCCCTCCTCTAGAACTGTCTTTTCAGAGCTTGAAAAGTATTACAGGATCCCAGGACCTCAGAGGTCATTGTGTTCATTTTACAGGTGAGGAATATGACCCCCAGGGACGTTCAATAACTTGCCCAAAGTTACATAGCTAAGAAAGCCACAGAAACAAGATCTGAACCCATGTCCTCTGACTCAAAATCTAGTGTTCTTTTCACTACACCCCGTGAAAAGCCAAACTCTGGCTTCATCACATTTCAGCTGATTTTAAGAATGTCAGCCTGGGAACCATGAACTCTCATGCCAAAAAGGAACCCACTCGAATTTATCATCATCGTCACCATGAGAATGTAGGCTGACGTATTTGTGAACCATGTGTTATATTCCAGATGAGACGCCTGAATCTTGTTCAATCATTCCAGTTATGTCCAACCATTATCCCATTTGGGGTTTTTTTAGCAGAGATACTGGAGTGATTTTCCATTTCCATTTCCAACTCATTTTACAAATAAGAAAACTGAGGCAAACACGGTTAAGTGACTTGCCCAGGGTCACACTGCTAGGAATCATCCTGAATCTTCTACCCAACCCCTATGGTTCCAGGTAAGATCAAGGTCTCACACACAGATGTTGCTTAACGTAAGAGTGAAAACTGGAAGAAACCTTAAAGATCTAATCCAATCCCTTATTTTGGAGCTAGGGTGACTAAGGCCCAGGGATGTAAAATAATTAGTGCCAAGATGTGTGTGTTCATCCTTTGTTGACGAAGAAGACCATACCATCAGAGAAATAATGACATGACTTGCACTTGACTTTGTTTTGAGTGAAGGAGGGTTGTGCAGGTCACCAGCCTCACTTGTCCTCCAGAGCCATCTGAATCCAGTGACCAGATATTCATCAGGATGACTGGAGATGACCCAGGATGAGGCCATTGAAGTTAAGTGAGTTGCCCAAAGTCACACAGCTAGTGAGTGTCAAGTGACTGAGGTGAGATTTGAACCCGGATCCTCCTGATTCCTGCACTGGTGCTCTCTATCCACTGCACCACCTAGCTGCCCCTTGTGCCAAGCTGTATGCACAGAATGTACAAGATAGAATTTGAACACAGACCTTTTTTAAAAAAAAAATTCTTAATAGTATTTTATTTTTTTAATTACATGTAAAGATAGTTTTCACCAAATCCAGACCTTCTGACTCCAATGCCAATACACTCACTCTCTACTACACTAGGTTTTATCTTCTCATTTTTACCTCCAGAAGGAGAATGGGTATATTCCATGAATTGGGATCAATTAAAAGCTTTTTACTTAGTTAAAATCCCAAGTTGGGAGGCCCTCTCCAGATGACTGAATTTTATCACATTAAAGTCTGTTTCCTCATGAATTCAAATCTATCAAGATATTTTGTTGGTGGTTTTTATTAATTTTATTTGTCTGTTTTATTCATAACAGACTTTTTAATGTCACCTTCATTTCTGAATACATCCTTTCCTCTTCTGTATCCCTAGGGGTAGGGAAAGGAAAATAACCGTAGTAAGGGATGGCTTTATTATAAGTCATCCTTTATAACGAAGAATTTTTTAAAAAGAAAAGAGAAAAAAGCAGTTCAACCATACTAACAAAGTACTGACTATGTCTGAACTGTATACAGTGTTCCAATGTTGGCAAAGAAGAAAGGGAGGTACATTTTCTCACCTCTTTGAAGAGGTGAGGAACTTGCAACCTCTAGGCCATATGTGGCCCTCCAGGTCCTCAAGTGTGACTCCTTGAATGAATACAAACTTCACAGAACAAATCCCCTTAATAAAAGGATTTGTTGTGTAAAACTTGGACTCAGTCAAAAAGCTGCACCCAAGGACCTAGAAGGCCACATGTGAACTAGAGGTCACAGGTCCCCCCACCCCTGGACTGTAGAGGAAAACCTTGGTCTTCAGAATTATACTGAAGTTTTTTCTTGTTCATCTATTTATATTTTTTGAGTCATGTCTATCTCTTTCTTTTAAGCAAGACTGATTAAGTATCTACTTTGTGTAAAATACCATGGGAAGATACGATTTATAGTGACGAGGCATTATTAGATGTTTATAGAGAATTCATACCCAGCTAGAGCTAGGCTTGATTAATGTGAATAATGAATCCCCTAAATTGGATGTATTTGAATTTGAATTACATTTGAAGTTATGCTTACATAACATTTGGTAATTCATTCTAGCCCAGTGGAAATGTGCAGTGTGAATTCAAATATTGCTACCACTTTGGGAGGAGAGGGGAGGAGGAGGGAGAGAATTTATTATTCACACTAATCAGAACCTAGATCTCTTGAATAAATCTGGCTTCTGAGGAAGTCTGTCCAGAATATATGCCTAGTTCAGAACTCAGTAGGTAGCAGGGGGCATAGACTAGACTTGAAGGTAGAAGGGACTTCCAAGGCCTCTTAAGCTTTTTCTACCCAAGATCCCTGTTCACCTTTCAGCAGCACAAAGTGAATGTGATTACTATATGGTAATTGTTACTCTTTTACCTGGGAACCCTGAGGGTCTTCCCCTACCAGTTTGATTTTTTTTTTTTATTAAAGGGGCCATCCCTTGAGTAACTACTTAAAGAAGTCTATTCATTGGATGAATGTATCTCACTCAGAGTGAGAATGTGAAAAGACTGAAAGGACCAGGGTCTCCCATTGCATCCTGGGCCATCTCCAGTCATCCTGATGAATATCAGGCCACTGGACCCAGATGGCTCAGGAGAAGAAAGTGAGGTTGATGATCTTGCACAGCCTTCCCTCACTCGAATCAAAGTTAGGCGCAAGTCATGTCATCGTCTTGATGTCATGGTCCTCTTCAAGAATGAAGGACAAATACAACAACAACTGTAGACAAATTTTTCTTGACCTCATATGGGATCATGACCCACAGTTTAAGAAATGCTGATAACCCTTACATTTTACAGATGAGGAACCCAAGCCCAGAGAAGCAAAGAGATTTGCTCAAGTTCACACATATAAAAAGTGGAATAGCTGGGATGTTCTAGGGTATAGACTCTCTCCACCAGGCCATTGGACTCCTAATCCAGTGCTTCCACAGTGCCGTATTACTCTGACTTGCTGGTGACAGTTCAAAGTACTTGTTCAGACATTTCAGTTCTGTTTGACTTTATGGTCCCATTTGGGGTTTTCTTACCAAAGATACTGAAGTGGTTTGCCATTTCCTTTTCCAGCTCATTTTATAGATGAGGAACTGAGGCAAACAGAGTTAAGAGACTTACCCAGGACCACAGAGCTAGTTAGTGTCTGAGGCTGGATTTGAACTCAGAAAGATGGGTCTTCCTGACTGCTGAATCCACTGTAACACCTAGCTGCCCCAAGGTATTTTACATAACTATTTAAAGGAATGAAATCCTACAAAGAATTTTTTGGTTGTCAAGTCACAATTCTCTTCAATTTTTCTTTTAATCATTAAGTGCCTCCTGTATCCTGAGTTGTACTCAGGCTCATGGAGAGGCAACATTTAGATAAGATATGAATATTGCTTTCAAATCACATGCAGGCTGGCAGGGCCATAAGAAACAAATGAATACACATGTAGACTGGGTGGCAAGTGCATTATAGGTATTGGAACTAGTCCTGTGGTATAGGGAACTCTTGGGGAAAGATTGCCTCTATGAATTCAGACATCTTTGCAATTTATCACCCCAGAGGACTGAGAGGTAGTTGGTCACTTGCCCAGGGGTCAAACAGTCAGCATAGGTCAGAGGCAGGACTTCCGCACAGATCTTCCTATCTCTGAGGCCATCCTCTCTATCTATTACACCATGCTGACTCATATGTTATGGTTTCAAAACAGCTATTGGTGGGGAAGAGGGCAAAGGGTTGGAGAGGAGGATGGCCCAGGATCAAGGAAGGATTAAAGATAGTATTTGAGCTATACTTTAAAGAATGTCAGGAATTCAAAAGACACTAAGAAATAAAGAAAAAAACATGAGGGAAGGCATGAAGAGGGAAGAACATTTTCAAGGAGCAGAAAGTATTCCAATTTGTCTGGAGTCTACAAGACATGGAGAAGAATAATAGGAGATAAGAGTAGAAAAGCAGGGTGGTAGCTGATCATGAAAGGGAGGCCAGGCAATGCTTGGATTTTCCTCAGTAGGCAATGGGGACCCATGTAAGGCACTTTGACAGAGAAGGCATACGATCAGATCTGTGGATCAAGTGGTTTAGTCTGGCAGTGGAATGAGGCTTACATTGAGGGTAGAGGCAGGAAGATGTGTTGTGGTTATGGCAGTAACTCACGAGGATTTTAATGAGGGTGTGTCTGTAGGGAGATCAATTAGAACAAGTAGAAAATAGAGAAGGGAGAGAGCCCAGGGCTCCTTCACATGTCATATTTTTGTTCTTTCAGAGTTGTGATTTGCCAGGGTAGAATCTCTAGAGAATTTTCCCTATCTCTACTACTTATATATAGCTCCTATCATAGAATCAAGCTTCCTTTATATTCTGGGAAAAGTGATTTGTCCCAGTGATCTGACCAGGGGCAGAGTTGAGTGGCATTTGAGCTCAAAGTCAACTTCAAAAGCATTAATCTTTTTTTTCCTTTCTTTTGCCTTTCCCTCTTCACCTATCCCCCACCATTTTATGCCAGGCAGGGATGAATATGGGCACTTCATCTGAAAAATATCCATCATGTGTCCTTTTATTTCTCTAGTTAAGACACCGAGTGTTTGTAATATTGGGAAAAATAGTTAGGATGGTGGCACTTTGATGACAAATATATTGTACTGATGCTTTGGCAAGGCTAGACTTGCCCCAGTCCATTTGCTTCTAAGCCTGCACAAGTCATTATATTGGATTCCCCCATTTCTAGAGTGGAATTAAAGGTGATACTTGCTTTGAAGTAGCCAGATGAATGGCACTCAATATATGCAATCCATGCAAAGTCGCATTTTCAAAATGGCCCCACAACCCTTTGCTAAGTTACATTAAATAGAAGCACAAGGCCATGCTGTCTTAGGCAGACATTTTATGAAATTTCTCCAAAGATTATGAGCACATCTCCAATAGCAGCCCCTTAGATTAACACTAACCTGCTTGTCTAATTTTATTGTCTATTTTGAACTTGACACATAAAAGTTAATGTCCATCCACTTCTAAGGTGATAAAGAGAAAAATCACGGGAACAATGCTTGGTCTAATAAGCAAACAGGACCCCAGAGAGAACCAGTCACTTGTTAGGAATGGCACATTCTGGACCATAATAGTATTGGAATCATAAAACTTAATGTAAAACGTACTGCTGCATTAAATGCTGGAGCATTTGGCACTTTTGAAGGCAACATCCCATGTCCCCACTGTATTTAGAAATTTGTCCTTGGTACCAACAACTCTCAAGTTTAAATGGAAAAAGAATAATAATAGCTTATGCTTACATGACACTATTGGTATTTTTAAAAAGGCACCTTACATATTTGTCTGAGCCAGATAAACAGCTTGGAAGGTAGGGATGGAAGTCAGGCAAATATGATTATCTCCTGACTTGAGATGTGGGGGAGAGATAGGGAGAAAGAGACAGAGAGATGTAGAGAAAGGATGAGAGCATTTATTAGGTATTTGCTTTGTTCCAAATATTGTGTAAGAGTTTGGGTTACTAGTATAAGCCAACAAGACTTTGCTTGTCCTCAAGGAGCTTATATTCTAATGGGAAAAAAAAGACATAAAGAAGATCTGGAAAAGGGAGGGGGATTGGATAAGCAGGGGTATAGTCCAAGTTTTCCAGTGGGGTAGAATGAAAATAATAATATTTGCACAATTTACCTCACAGGTTTGTTGTAAAGCATAGTGACCCCCCATTATTATTATTCCTCTGCACTATGCCCTGGTCAGATCACACTCAGAATATCATGTTCTACTGTAGGCACATTTGAGACAGAACATTAATAAAGTGGAGGGTGTCCAGGTGTATATTGCTCATATAATGGTAAGGGATATTGAGATCATGCCTTATGTGAACAGGTTAAAAGAGCTGGTGGTGTTTAGCCTGGAAAAGAAACATATTTAGGCTTGAGGTAAGGACAGATTTTCAAGAAATTTGGCTGAAAGCAGAAGGGGCTGCCTTGGGAGGTGATGATTTCTACCCCTATGGAAGTTTTCAAGCAAATAGCTGAAACTGTTTTGAGGTGAGTTTTAGAGGGGATTCTTAATTAGGTGTGGTCCAGATGAGATGGCCCTTGGGATCTCTTTAAACTCTGAGATTCTGTGACTGTGCGAAACTAAGGCTTTGGGTGGTTAAAGTCATTTGAGCAAGAGGTGGAGACAGGACTCAAAGCCTGGTCTTCTAACTCCAAGCCCAGCAGCTCAAACTAAGCCTTTGCTCTCAGCTCAGTGGTCTTTCAATGACACATCACAGGCTGTTCCAATCTGGTAGACTGGAAACACAGCAATCACTTTCACAAGCAAGAACCTCGGACTGTGTCATTGTGCTACCACTCCCCATCCCCACTCCACAATGGGACAGCTAGCTAGCACTTAGAACTTTGTCTTCATGCTCCCCAAGACAATGCTTACTTGTGCTTGTACCTTTGGTTCTCCATTTTCCAAAAGCTTCCAGAAACAGAATCTGCTCACAAGAAGGAATGGAAACTCGGGGGGAAAAGGGCTAGTAGCAGTTAAAAGGCAGGGAGAAAAAAAGAAGGTATTCCATGACCTGGGGGTCTTTCCTGCCTTTAGGCCTCTGAGTTCAAAGACCCTGTTCTAATTTTGTTCCCTCTATTTCTATTGCGTTTTTGTCCCATGGACAGGGGTTTTGTGGCTTCACAGTAGTAGCTTCCTCTTTCTCTCTTCCTAAGTGCTCATTTCTGCGTCCTTTCCACCACCAGTCCCCCAACCTTTCTGTGTATCACCCTGGATCCCAGTGCCAAAAGACAATATTTGTGACTCAATAGTATCCTATATGCCCTCTAGGTCCCAGCAGGCATCTCTCCCTTGCTCTCTCTCCCATGGAAACATGTTACCAGACATTCTACTCAGTGAGGCAACTGGAGAGCTGAGTAGTATTCCTAGCCCTGCTGTACACTGACCTGACTTCATTGTCAATGTGAGCTTTAAAGAGTTCAGACAGCAGCTCCCCACTCCTTGGAGCAGAAAGAATACTCAGGGGCAGGACTGACCTCTCAGACATCAGTTCTCCCTGCACCAGCCCTAAGATTCTCTTTCCAGTGCTTTGGTCCAAGGAGTGATGTCGAGTTGGGGGCATTAAACTTTTCCCCTTTATCCAGCCCATCTCACTATAATAATTCAAAGAAACTAAAACTTCAAACAACCATGAAATCAAATCTAATCTCTCCCCACAAAAGAAGGGAGATGAGAAAGTATTTCATCACATTTCTTTGCAGGGATGGGGGAGAGGGGAGTGTGGAACACTGAATATAATGTCAGATTGTTTGATATCTTAGTTTAGCTAAACTGTTATCCTACTCTTTGTTATTCCTTGTAATAAGTAATGATTCTCTGAGAGCAGAAAAGAGAAGGAATAATACACTGGGGAAAGTGTAGATGATGCAAAACCAAAATATATCAAAATATTATTTAAAAAATTAAAAATAAATCAATTGAATCAAACACTTAATAAATGAAATATATAGCTAGACAGAGAAATTCAGATAATAAGTCAGTGATCAGGGCTCTTCTCTAGTCAGTAACTCTGCATATATTTTTATGGGTACTAGGGTTAATACTAATGTCAATATTATTCCAAAACAAAGTTTCCACTGTTATAAAATGGCTTTAAAGACACATTCTTTATGTAAGGTATCATGTCAGTCTCCGTAAGATGCAGGATAGAAGCCCAACTTTCAAAATCTTGAAATTTGTAAAATGATAACATCAGCAGGTTAGGGGAAAAAAATTTTGAGAGTTCTAACAGATCATCCTGCCTTCGAATTAAAGCATACCTATTCTATCTCCGATGTGGAGAAATGTGCCTTTTAAAGATATCCAGAGGAGATTTCTACAAGCTCTATTATTAATTACTCTTTCTCATGTCTTTATAATATTCTTCTTTGTCTTTAACTAGAGAAACAGCATGACATAGTTAATAGAAAGGCAGCCTTGGAGTTAGGATGACCTGGATTCGAGTCCTCCCTTTGCCACATGCTGGCTCTATGACCCTGGGTAAGTCACTTAACCACTCTCAGACTATAAAATGAAGATAAATCTATAAAACAATAAGATAAATCTATATAAAATGAAGAAAATAATAACACCAACTGTGCAGGGTTATTGTGAGAACCAAATCAGATAAGATAATATATGTAAAGAATGTTGCAAACCTAAAGTGCTGTACAGATGCTCATTACGATTGAAACTCTATAGGCAAATGCCTAAAACTTCAAATTTCAGAGAAGGTTTAGTCCTGCATGAATGAAGAGGGATTTCCTGACCTGTGATTTCTTTCTACCAGTAAAATCACAGGCCCAGTCCCTATGTCATATCTCTAACCCAATAGGTGAATGTTTGACTAGGATCTCTCTCTGGAACAGACACTGAGGAAGGAGGATGAATTGGACCCAGAGTGGAACAGGAAGAGAAAAGCAGATTAGATTTCATTTGGGAATTTTGAGATGCTTCATATGATCTCCAACTCTTATCTGAACCAAAGGCCTATCTTAATAAGACCAACTTTCTCTTGGTGGCTCTTTGTGACCTTGAGTCATGGAATAACACAGTCTCAGAAAAATTAAGATTGGGATTTACTCCAAAAGGCAACACAGAGATATGTACATAACAACAATAATAACAGCATTCATATAGTATTTTATCATTTGTAAAGTATTTCACATGTTCCCTTATTTGATCTTCCCTATAATCCTGTAAGGTAAGTGCTCATCTCGTAAATGAGGAAACTGAGGCAAACAGAGGTTAAGTGACTTGCCCAGGGTCACATAGTCAGTATCTGAAATATCTGAAGTGGATTGTGAACCAGAATAGATTTAGAAAATGTCAAGGACAGTGAGAAAGGAAGTGAGCTAGGCATGTAACAAGATCCCAGATGGACAGTCTGTCTCCTCAATGTAGACCCGCGCAATGTCTGGAGAAGAGGAAGGCCCCAACACATTATAGTCATCCCTTCTGTATCATGGAAATTCAGGGTATGGCACCCTCCTGATCTGGAAAATCCATGTAAAATTTTTTGGCCCTCCCTTTGGACCAGAGAGGCCTGAATTATTATGAATTATTAAAAGATAAAATATGTTGACATCATCTAATGCTATACATATATTTTATGTTTCTAAGTTTCTAAACGTTTTCTGTATCCTCTGAAGGCCTTTGCTTGTCATCTGTGGCTTCCACAAAACTCTCCCAAAATTCTCATTTAATTTCTTATGCCAACCCATGATATAGCAAAGCCATGATGGGGAAAATCACAGTGTTGAAAGGGTAACTGTAGTTGGGTTCCTTGTAGATGATATACCCAAAGAGGTAAGAGTCACACAGGATGAATGGGCATGGATGGGTTGTAGCTGGCACCACTGGAGGGACCACCCACATCAGTGAAATTGCAGAGAGACTTAAGTGTAGAAATAATTTATCTAAATCCCTATGATTCAGGATAAGCCCATTTCTTCATGTTTAGATGCTCATTAGAGAGAGACACTGGGGTGTGGTGGAAAGAGCATGGGGCTGGGAGTTTTGTTTTGTTTTTTCTTTTACTTTGCTATATAACCTTAGGCTAGTTAATTAACTATTTTAAGGCTCAGTTTCTTCATCTCTAAAATGGGGAGATTACCTACCCTGCTTACTTCCTAGTACTGTTACAAAAATCAAGTGAACTTATTATGTACGTGAAATACTTTGTACAATAGAAAGGGTCAGATAATTGTACTATCATCAAGGAGATGGCAACCAGCTCTTACATATATCTGAACAGCAACCTCATAGAATTAAAAACAGTTATTAAATGATCCCAAGCTAAATGATTATAGGCTAAACGAGTCCAATTCCTTTCATCTTCCTTCATATTTCTAACCCTTTAATCATCTGAGTTCTCTGAACATCCTCCAAATTCCCTGGTTTGGTGTGGGGCCCACCAGGATCACTTAGGTCAGTTTTTAATTCATGCTTTACCACCTGGTAAATGACAGAGCAATTTGCTTTTCTTCTTAAGGATTGTTACTCTGCAGTTTTACCTAATAAGTTTGCAATTTTCTGAACACACACTTCTAGTTTAACTAAATTTCTTTAGAAATCCAACACTATCTTCAAAGCTACTGGCCAGCTTCCCCTACCTTTACCTCCAGAGCTACAGTATTTCCAGTAGTGGATAGCAAACAATCCACTTGTTCCTTTAAGAAATTTTTGCCACTATCTTTTTGTATTTATATAACCTACATTTCTCAATATATCCCCCTGTGCTTCAATCCCCCCGTCCCATTCAGAGAGCAACTCTTTCTTAATGAAAAATAATGCAGTAGAAAGCATTCAGCAACATTAACCAAGATGTTGGAAAAGGTCTAACATTTTTCCTCACTCATCCCCCTACCTCTAAAAAGAAGTGAGATGAAAAGCTTTCTTATGTCTCTTTTGGGAGCCTAGTTGGTTCATTAAAATTTTTCAGTGTTCAGTTTTGATGATGGCGTTTGCTGGCTATGTGGTGGTAGTCAATGTATATGTTATTTTCTTAGTTCTATTTACTTTGTTTTGGATAGATTTCCACATATTCCAGATCAGGGCTTATCCACATCTTACTGAAACATTTTTGTAAAAAGTTTAGATAAAATGAAGATGAAATACAGTCTTCTTCATCTCAAGCACATTTCAGCCCCCTGCAGAAATCATAGCTAGCTAACATTTATAAGACACTTTGTTATGTGCAAAGCACTTTACACATTATCCATTTGATTTCTGCAACAACACTATGAGAGGTAGGTGCTATTTTTATCTTCATTTTACAGATGAGGACGCAGAGTCTGAAAAAGTTAAATGACTTGCCCAATGTCTGAGGTAGGATTTGAACTCAGTTCTACCTGACTCCAAGCTTACTATTCACCTCACCACCTAGCTACCTCCATAGTATTGGGAAGGACATGCCTCATAAGTCCCTCAAAGACACTGATGAAGAAATAGACTAAAGAGCTTCCTCCTTTGAGGGTTCTGATGGCAAGAAATATTTTTGCCTTTTTTTTCTCTCTGGGGCAACTTAGAGGCAAATAGGATGGAACTGAAGACTTCTCAGGGTTTCTTTGAGATCTAGAATCTCCCATTCCTTCTGCCTGTCCTGCTGTCCCTCAGAGGAGAGCTGTTGGTTTCCAACTCCAATTCACCTACTTTCTGGAAAGAGGCTCTTATTTTCCTATGAGGCAGCTAGGTGGTACCTATAGACAGAAAGAAAATAGGTGTGCGATCCTGGGCAAGTCACATAGCCCATCTGTCTCAGTTTTCTCAACTCCAAAATGGGGATTTAGGTTGTTGTGCAGATTAAACTGAGGACATATTTGTAAAGCAGTTAGCACAGTGCATGGCACATAGTAAGAGCTTAAGAAATTTTTGTTTGCTTCCTCTTCTCCCTTTTTCACGTGGATGCTGTGCTGTTTCTTTCGATCAGGAGCTGTGACAGTAATGGATGGGAATGGATCCAAGTCCAAGCAGATGGTAAAGAGAGAAGCAGCTTCAGTAAACTTAGCTCTCTTACCCTTGGGCATGGTAAAAGATACCAGACACCATAAAGGGCATCAGGAAATTGGATCACAATCTACATTGGAAGAATGACGTTGGTATTATCTCTATACATGAAGGATAGGCATTTATTTATATTCATGCCTACCATGAGCCAAGCACTGGGCCAGTCTTCAAGGCCCTGTCTTCAAGGAGCTTACACTTTACTGGGGAAAAAGACATATACACAAACAAGACAACATAATATATACAAAGTAATTGGGGGGTGGGGCACTGATAACTGGGGATCAGAAAAACCCCTGAGTGGTATTTAATGTGAATCATGAGGGAAGCTAGGGATTCCAAAAGGCAGAGGTGGGTAAGGAGCATCTTCCAAGCATGGAGGACAATCTTTTCAAAGGTATGGAGTTGGGAGGCATAATGTCATGTGCAGGGAATAGGAAGTGGGCCAATTCAGTGGTAAAAAGAGTGATGTTCAGTAAGCTTGGAAAGAAGGGCTGGAGATAGCCTGTGAATACTTTTAAGTGTCAAACAGGAGAGTCCAGTCCAATTCGGTCAACTCAACAAGCATTCTTTTGTGCGCTATTCACTGTGCTGCCTGCTAAAATACAAAGAAAAGCAAAAAATAATCCTGTCTTTCAAGAAGGTAACAGTATAATGGAAGAGACAACTGGAATGGAAGAGACAACATGGAAATAACTATGTACAAACAAGAGATAGATATATACATACATACATAGACAGATAGATACATAGATGATCCTAGAAGAAAGACTTTAGCATTAAGGAGGAGTTTGCATATGATCTTAGAGAACAGAAGAAGCAGAGCTGCTGGACCTTCTTGGACAAAGGTGTGATGTGGTCTGGCTCAGGAAGATCACTTTGGCAGCTCTTGGATGGATTCTAGATGCAAGGAGACCCATTAGAAGATTGTTCTGATGACCCACCTGGGGTGGGAAACCTGTAGCCTTGAGACCACATGTGACCCTCTAGGTCCTCGGGTGTGGTCCTCTGCCTGAACAAATTTGTTCTGTGAAGTTTGGAACCAGTCAAAGGGCTGCACTTGAGGACCTAGAGGACCGCATGTGACCATAGGTTCCCCACCCTTGGTTATTCTATGCAAAAAGACAATGAGTAGAAACAAGGTGGCAGACGCCAGAAGGTAAATGTTAAGGTAGAATTGGCAAGGCTTAGTAACTGATTAGATATATGGGGTGAAGGATAGTACAGAGACAAGGGATGAGTTTGAGGTTGCAAACCTGAGTGACTAGTAATGCCCTTAACAGAAATAGGGAGATTAGGAAGAGTTTGGGGGAGGGAGGCAGGATGATGATTTCTATTTTGGAAATGTTGATTTTGAGGTGCTTACAGGACATCCAGTTTGAATTGGTTTTGAAGTGGTAGTTATGTTGGACTGCAGCTCAGGAGAGAAACATGGGTGAGAAACATAAATCTGGAAGTCATTTGTAAAGAGATGGTAGCAGAATCCATGGGAGTTTATGAGATCATCAGAAGAGAAAGATTATAGAAGCTAAGTGGTACAGTGGATTGAGTGCCAGGCCTGGAGTCAGGGAGACTCATCTTCCTGAGTTCAAATCTGTCCTCAGACACTTACTAGCTGTATGACCCTGGGCAAGTCACTTCACCCTGTTTGTCTCAGCTCCTCATCTACAAAATGAGTTGGAGAAGGAAATGCAAATCACTCCAGTATCTTGGCCAAGAAAACCCCAAATGGAGTTATGAAGTGTATGAAGAGTTAGACATGACCAAACAGCAACAGATGAGGATGGTGACTATGAGTTCAGAGGGTGGACACATATACAAGAGAGGTTACAAAAGCAGACATGACAACCTTGGCCACAGGTTGGATATATGCATTGAATGTGAATGAGGAGTCAAGGATGACACTGAATGACTGGGAGAATGGTGTGTACTCATCATTATGATGAACTGTTCTTATATTTTCTCAGAATCAATTAATTAACCATATTTGATGAGGTATGCTTGTAGATTTTATTACCCAGCTTGTAGGCTTCCCACCAATTCGAGATGAAAAAGTTCAAAAAACAGAAATAATAGACCTCAGAGATTGAGCTGGAAGAGAATTTGAGGGTCATTTAGCCCAACATTCTTGTTTTACAACTGAGGAAATTAAGGCTGTCTTGCTCAAGAGAGCAATCAGCAGTTCAAGGATTCAAACACAGATCCACTGGTTCCAAAATCCACACCTAGGGCTGCTTATTTAGCCTAAATGTCTTCTTGAGAAACCTAAGGTAATAGCAGGAGTTAAATCAATCCCTAACTCTACTCTCTTCCCTAAAGTACATTGCTCCAAATTCTAGTCATTCCAGGTTCGATAATCTAGTCCAGTCATATTGTTCATAAATCATCCCCTTAGCTATTAGTCTGCCAAAAACATCATCCTCCTTTTCCCCCTGACAAATAGTGGGAGCAACTGATCATTTATATCATGGAAATAAAAAACTGCTTCTCTGGTGTACACTGATGTAGACAGTTCCCCACTCCTACCTCAATTCAATAGGAATGAGTGAGCCAATGTGGCGTAGTAGAAAGACCACTATTATTAACTATCATCATGACCTTGAGGAAGACATTTTACTTCCCTGGACCTGTTGGCTCCCAGGAACCTTTTGGTTGGCCCTTCCCTGACTCAACCAATACAAATCACAACACCTGATTCTCTAGGAAAACAAAACCCTGTCACAGACAAACAGAAAGAATCCTAGAAGCTGAGAATTAAGCATTTACAATGAGATCATTTTCCTTTTTTTCTAGTTGAACTTCACCTGTGAGTACCTCAGCATGAGGCATTCCTGGTATGGGAACTTTCTCCACTGAGGCAGATGAGCAGCTTCTGTATAATTTGGAGTCACAGGGAGAGTTGCCCAAGGTCTTTGGGTTGGTATGAGTCAGAGGCAGCACTTGGAACCAGATGTTTCTGACTTTAAGATCAGTCCTTCCATCCACCACACACAGCAAGCTGCCTCTCAAGATGACTATACCTGCAATTTATACAGCACTTTAAAGTTTACAAAAAGCTTTCCAAATATCTCATCTGAGCCTCAAAAAAAACCCAACAAAACTGCTACTTGGTACCTTGGACAAGTCACAGTTTCTTTATCTATATATTGAGAGGATTGGATAAATTGACCTCTGATTAAAATATTGTAATCAGTCCTATTTTGCAGATGAAGAAACTGAGGCCCAAAGGGGTTAAGTGCCCTCTCTGTAGTCAAAAACTGGTAAATGAGCAAGGCAGGACTGGAAAGAAGATCTTCATTCTTTCAACTGTGGAAGACAATGCAATTGAAAAGTAAATGTCTACTGGTCAATTCTGTCATACTCCTCCTAATTCTCCCCTAAGCTAAGTTCCAGGAAGCAGATGCCATTCCAATGGCTTAGCTAGGTGAAGAAGGTCTGTGTCTCATTCTTAATCTCAGCCAACTAAGCATCCACACAGGAAACATACTGAACTCTGCGGGTTTTCAGTTCCTCAATTCTGACTGCTTCATGTGAAACCATCTTGGCCAAGGTTCACATGATTTGTTCCACTATTTTCTACAGGACAAAAAAATTATCTTGAAGAATTCATTAGCGCACAGGCTGTTTGGGATGCTGAAATCACCTTCAGATAACAGTGGAATGTTAAAGATAGAAAGAAAGTGTTACCCACTGCTGATCACAATTACCAGTAAGTTACCAATTCATGTTCCTTTTTTTTAACAGCTTGCAGTTCTCCCAGAATAACCAGATGTAGAATCATAGGATATTAGAAATTAAAGAACCTTTAGACCTCATCTAGTTTAAGCCCTTCTTTTGACAAATGAGAAAATGGCCCCAAAATGTTGTGATTTGCTCCAGATGGCCCAGATTGCCTCAAATTCCAATGGTCCCTATGACATTCCTTTCTGATTGGTGAGTGGATGACACACAGCTTCCACAGCCAAATTCTGAAAGCACAAGTCCTCCTCTTCTTCTACAACCTCCAGAGGCTCCCTCTTACTAAGACCAAATGCAAATTCCTGTTTGACATTTAAAGCTCTTCACAACGTGGCCCCACACTAACCTACCATTTCAGCCTTGTTCTACATTCCACCCCTTCACATATTCTATGATCTAACCAAACCGGCTTTGCTGTTCCTCACATACAATATTCTGTCTCTCATCTCCATGCTTTTGCATTGGCTGTCTCCTATACCAGGTACACATTCCTTCTCCATCTCTGTCTTTTAAAAACCCTAGTTTCCTTTAAAGCTTAGTTTAAACACTGCCTTCTACATGAAATCTTTCCTAATCCTCCCAGATGCCTGAGTCTCTCCTCTAAAAAAATTACCTTATACTTCTTTTGTATATATTTGCATATGTAGAGGTGATTTCCTTCAGTAGAATATGAGCTCCTTGAGGGTAGGGACTGTTTCATTTTTGTCTGTATTCCCAGAGCCTGGCACATAATTGATTGATTCCCATGTTATGTGAGCAGCTAACTATGAAGACTACACCTATGTAAATAGGTTTTAGTTTAATGTTTTAATGAAATCAAATTTACAACCAAATTAATATGGCATATTTAATGATATGCCTCATCATTATTATGCTATGTGGTAATTAGGCATAAAGCACAAGCAGTTCATATAAATGACTTAATTATTGCTATTTATACGTGGTCAAACCAAGCCATTCTGGAGTTAGCTGGAGATAGTCAAAGGTGTAAGGAACCAGAATTAGAGGGAGAGGCTGGACAGCCAGTGGGGAGCATTTAGATACTAGGTTATTGGTGGGTAGGGATGAAGGAAAGAGAAACCATGAAGTGAAGGTAATTTGCCCAGGGCCAACCATGCTGCCTCACCTTCTATATAACTATGTCTATGGCAGGATTCCTTTCATTCATATATGATGTCCACCTCCTGAGGTGACTTGGGGGGATGATGAAGTTTAGAGTTGGTAGAACTGGTTCAGGTGTGAAAGAATTCACTTGGACCTTTTTTGTGGCCATTGGGAGCTTTATTGACACAAAAGCAGCATGGTTCACCTAGTAAGAAAGCTAAGTGAGACTCCAATATGCTGATATAGAGGTTTCAGAATGGTGGTGTAGTTTTAAAGGTTTTATAAGAGTTAAAAGATTGGGGACAGGATGAGGAAGATGGATGACTCAAGATAAGGGAGACAAAATTTTTTGACCCAGGATGGGGTGGGGGAGGGGGAGTGGCAGGGAGAAACAAGGAATTTTATGGTCCAGGATAAGGGTGAAGTTTTATGGTATTTCAAGATAAGGGGGAAAGACTTTAGGATGCCTTTAAGTTAGTGAATAAATTAGGGCCTTCATAAAGTACTGGAAAGGCAACTCTTAACCCTTAGGGCACCATTTGTAGCCTCATCAGGGGGTATGGGGAGAAAGTTCATGAGTCATGAGCCTTGGCTCTGTGCTGAAGCATAGAGACCTAGGAGATCTTCTCAGACTGTGTAGACCAGAGGAGTCTAATATGTGGCCAACTGGACACATAAGTCCATAACAATGGGGAATGGAGCCTGAATCAGATTGTCTTTGGGATATATTTAACAAAACAAATAAAAATCCAATAAAACACAGATAATACTACATTTAAAACTAAATCAATATGCAACCACAGGGATCCTTAGGTATGGATTAGTGGCCCTCATTTCTATTTGAGTTTGACATCACCAGTGTAGAAAAACCATCACTTCTGCATACATCCAAGGGGCTTAGTGTTGAGTTTATGGGCACTTCCTCATTCTCTCTGGGTCAAAAGTATCCATCCCAGCAGAGCTTAAGGCATTCAGTATCCAGCCACCAGCCTCAGGGGTTTGGGGAGAGGGAGTGGAGAAAGGAGAACCCCGCAAATGTTCAACTTAATCTCTCCCTTAGGCAAATGCATCTGTTTCACTTGTTAATGCAGCTGATTGTGTTACAGCACCATATCAGAGAGAAGAAATATCACCACCTAGCTTTCTTAGGCTAAGGTCAAATGAGCTAATGTAGTAAAAGCCCTAAGTAAATTTTAATGAATTGTAAATGCCAACTGTGGTTAGTCCATCCAAATCTGTGTATTTCTTCCATGTAGTACACTTCTAGTGTGTACCCCTGTCCCATCACCACCACCATTGTCCACAGAGATCAACAACTTACCCATAATTAATAGTCTAAGAGTGTAGCCCAGGGTATCAAGAGGTCGAGTGTCTTGCCCAGAGTCACACAAGACAATATGTGTCAAAGGCAGAACTTAAGCTCAGGTCTTCCTAACTCCAAAGGAGTAGGAGAAGGAGGTTGGGGGGTGGGGGAGAGGGAGAAGAGGGAGGGGAGAGGATTGAGAGAAAGTGAGGAGGGAGAGAAGGGGAAAGAAAAAAAGAGAGTAGGGGGGAGGAGGGAAAAAAAAATTTGATTGGGGGAGGCCAAGGACAGAATCAAGGCTAAATGAACAGCAAAGTCAAGAAGAGAGAAGCAATAAAACTTCTCTAATAGCGCTAACTGTACAATGGCCTGTTAGGTATTTATGTCACTCTGCTTGAATTCCCCTAACTTTCCAGCGTGACTAGATATATCAGCCTTGGAAATCCCCCCTTTACCCACCTGAGTAAAGTGGAGCCTTCGGCTTGAGACTTAGACCAAAAGATCACCAAACCTTTCTTCAATAACCTCTCTAAGGCTTAACTGAGAAAAGGTCCCATCGGCTCATTCAGATGAGTGAATATACTGATGTAAGGCTGGACTTTGCTTACCAGATTGAGCCTCTCTTGGTTCTCAATTCACTCCAAACCCCTGGAAAATGACTTTTCTTTCAGTAGTGGGCCAAACTTCTGGCCTTAATTAAAGATAATTAGCTGGATGAGTCTGTCTCCATCAAAGGCAGGTTGGAGTCTGTTTGTATTGATGTAAACAGACGATCCTAATGACGATGGTTTCTTCTCTTAATCTATTAAGTAGCAGGCTGTGAACCAGCTGCTCAGGAGATAAGCTTCTTGGCAGCTGAACCTTGGGGGAAGAGGCAGAAGGAAAAACATGAGAGGAACTTGGCACCAGACTTGGGATTCTCTACATTCCCATCTCTTTTCTGGAGGAACCTCTCGGTGTGTTTGCCATTCTGGGTCATGATACTGTTAGACCAATCATGGATTTCTTTTCCTGGATACTCATCAATGCTCACATTCTCCAGGGCTCCTGGATTCTAATAGTTCCGATGAGCCTTTGTTCTCATACCTTCCACTCACTTCATTACAGATATCACAAATAATCCAATAGTTGAACATGACATTTGTAAATGCATTATCCCATTATCTCATGACAACCTGGTGAGGAAGGTACCATAGGTATTATTATCCACATTTCATAGCTGAGGAAGTTGGGGTTCCATAACTTGTCCATGGTCACATAGCTAATAAATTAGTCACTTTTGTGAGGTCCACCTCCTACAGGAGGCCTTTCCTGATCCCTTCTCAACTGCTAGTGTAAACACCCCCCAATTGCTTTATAAATATTACTTTGTATATGCATTTTATGTACTTTTATGTAAATATGTTAATTCTCCTGATAGCATATAAGCTCCTTGAGGGCAGGGACTGATTCATTTTGTTTGACATACTGCCTGGCATGGAGTGGATGTTTATTAAATGTTTGTTGATTGATTAATTGATTGAAGAGGTAAATTTTGAATCCAAGTCTTCCTAACTCCTAAATCCTGCGTGGTATTTACTATGTCAAGATAAAATGTAGCCAAGAATGAGGTGATTCCCAGTCTCCTAACCATCTATCTGGCAAGAAGTCAGACCCACATATGTCTGTCAGCTTTGTGCAGCAGAACTCCTTTGAAATGAGTTTGAGAGAATTTGCGGTTTTTCAGTCATTTTTTTCAATCGTGTCCAATTTTTCACGACCCCTTTTGGGGTTTTCTTGGCAAAGATACTGGAGTGGTTTGCTATTTCTTTCTCCAACTCATTTTACAGATGATGAGACTGAGGCAAACAGGGTTAAGTGACTTGCCCAATGTCACACAACTAGCAAATGTCTGAGGCCAGATTTGAACTCAGGAAGAGAAGTCTTACAGATTCCAGGCCCTGTACTCTATCCACTTTGACCTCCTAACTGCCCAGTTGGAAGGGAGTAGGGATGGGAATCAAGAAATAAACCAAAAGCCACGTAGCCTATCTAACCCTAAGCTATAGAGATCCCTATCAGAGACACAGGGACCAGAAACTTCAGTTCACAGAATCACAGAACTTTAGGCTTAGGGTTAGGGTTAGAAGAGACCTGGATGACCCTCTCATCCAATTCAAACATAGAAGGAATCCCCCCTGTAACACAGTCAGTAAGTGATCATCTAGCCTTTGCTTGAAGATCTCTAAGGAGAACCCACCACCTCTGGATTCAGCCCATTACTTTTTAGTGCTGTTTTAATTGTTAGGGAGATTTCCCTGGTATCAAGCCTAAATTGGCATCTTTGAAACTTTCAATCATTGCTTCTATTTCTGCCTTGTGGGCTCAAACAGACCAAACTTTCTAAAATTTTCCCAGGAATTGAAGTCAAGTTCACTAGCCTATAGTTTGCAAATACTGTTCTCTTTCCTTTTTTGAAAATTGAGGCATTTGCTCTTCTCGAATCTTGTGGTGTTTCTCCTATTTTCCATGATTTTTCAAGTATCGCTCAAAGTGACTCAGTAAATTGGTACGTATATACAAAACTGAACGGCAATCTCACAGGGGAAGGCACTACTACTGAGGGAACCTCAGGAAATATAGGAAAGGTTGCCTATAGAAAGTATGATTTGAGCTAAGTCTTGCTGTTACCTCTGTTTTCTGTACATTTATTTCTTAAATCTAAGCTGGTTGATAAGTTCCCTGTGTGTACAAATTGGTCTCTTCAGACAAATCCCATTTTGCCTTCCCAATGGAATATTTTTCTTTTTGCATCTTCAAGAGTTCATCCTTGAGCATCTTCGGTCTTTCTTGGGCTGGCTTCTTCTGAACCATTTCAGGGTTCTACCTGTCTTTCCTCTGAATCCTGGCTACTGCTGCTGCTGCTTACTTACTGTTTGTCCTTCATTCTCAAAGAAGACCATGACATCACGGAGGTGATGCCCTGACTTGCAAGTGAATTGGATTTAAGTGAGGGAGGGCTGTGCAAAGTTATCAGCCTCACTTTCTCCTCTAGAGCCATCTGGGTCCAATGGCCAGATATGGATCACGACATGAAATCTGCTTCCCTAAAATCTAGGGTGTGTGGCTGATAATATCCAGATTTCCTCTTTTCTATCACAAACTGTAGGATGGAGAGGTCACTTCCCTCTAAGTTCCCCATCATTTCTACCCCATTCATGAGATTCCACATGTTAGTGACAATTAGATACAGAACAGAATTTCTTCTTGATTGTTCTTCTGCCTTTTGAAGGATGAAATGGTTACTAAGGCAAGTAACAAAGCTATTTGTTGATCTACTTTTGGCAAAAAGAACACTCCAATAGATGTCTGGATACTTGAAGTTTACCGTCATTACTCTATCATGGCTCTGAACCAGATTTATCATCTATTTAAAAACAAAAACACATTTATTGAGCACTCACCATTAAGTACCAGACCCTGTGCCAAACACTTTACAAATATTATCTCATTTTCTCCTCACAACAACCCTGAGAGCTAGCTGCTATTGTTACCCCTGTTTTACAGTTACAGTTTATTTTCCAATGTCATCATCTATTTCGTCTTTGTGCTTAGGTGAGGTGATTATTAGTCTACTCCAGTAACAAAATCACTTCTGTTTCTTCCTCCTCTGACCTTTACCGGAATATTTTTTATCATACTTCCTCCCTCTGGGTCCTGAATTACATCTCATCTACCTTCTTACTATGTAATGTTACCCAAATCTCATTTTTTTTTTTTGCTTATTCTTTTCCTATTTGAATAAGGTACACCTTTTGAAAGCCACTATCTAGTCATGGGTTTTATCAGTGATACCTATGAAATCAAATTTGGCTTTGGGTTCCTCTTGTTTGTTGGTCATTTCTATATGAACATTTGAAGCCATGGATTTAATTACTGGCTCTTTTCTTGGATTTTTTTCCCCTCTGGTGATTTTCTGAGTGAGTTTCTCAGCTGCTCTTCTTCGTGACTGCTCTCTATAAATCTAAATTAAGGGATTTGCATAAGCAGTCTTCTCCCTTATTAATTTATAGCTCCTTGATTAGATTTTCAAAACACCTGGCAAATATATTCTTCCCCCTCCTTTGTTAGGTGTCTTCAATATGACTCCGTCTCTGGCCAGGAAACTGTCAACCCTATATTGGAAGCTGTGATCCAGAAATCCAAATCCCATTTTCAGACAATGTCTTTGTAACCAGCTGTTCACTTTCCAAATGAATTTTTCTCTTCTGCCTCCTTTGCCTTCCATGGTCAGCAGTGAGGAAAACAATCTGAGCCTCTGTGGTCTTCAGTTTCTTGCTCAAAACTTCATGATTGGCAAAACTTTTTAGGTCATACCCAGCAGTGTGATTTGTGCCCATATAAGTCATGAGAGAGAGTAATTGTCATTCCTTTGGATAAATTTTGGTAGGTTCTATGTTTTGTCTTGGATACATGCCCCAGGAAGACAACAGACCTCTCTATTTTTGCTATCATCTAGACAAAAAGCTGACTCAGTATCCCTGAGTCGCCAATGATAAGTACTGTGCTCTTCTGATACAGGATAGTCTCAGGGGTGTGACAGTAAGTGTTAACAACTGGTTCTCTGAAAACACTACATCTTTTAAAGTTTCAGATGCATTATTTACATTTTCCCCATCACTTTCTTAAGTCTATGCAATCAAGAAAACAATAAATCAAGCCCTGTTGTGAAGCCTTTGCTGATTTCAAAGGTATAAATGCTCACATGGAAAATTTAATAGTTTGGTTCCCTCAAGTAGATACAAATTGGCTCCAGCACTTCCCTGAGAGAAACTCTCACCTGAAGTTTTATGTCTGTACTGTATCATTCTTAGTTCTTAGGAGGATAAACAGCTTCCTCTTCCTCTTTCTCCTTCTCCTCGTCCAGGTCTCTCCTCTCAAGGAAGAGTCTCAAATCTCCTGTTAAGCTGTAATTATATGAGTTTTTCTCATCTCTTTTTCCTCTGTGTAACATCCTTCTGTCCTCCATCTGTCCACTCTGACAAGGGTCATTTTACCTCCTCAACCTCAGATCTTTTTGTTTCCCATTGAAGCCTTACCTTGATTTCTTTTAGGAACCTTTCATTCCCATTTACCTTGGAGTATGGAGAGGTTTAAGGTGTACTGAGCAAGTTGCAAATATTATCTCCCTTGATCCTCACAACACCTCTGAGAGGTAGATACTATTATCCTCATTTTACAGATGGAGAATCAAGGCTGAGAGAGTTTAAATGACTTGATGCCAAAATATGTTGGAACCAGGGCTTTAAATGCCAAACAGAGCAGGATGTATTTTATCCAAGAGGCAATAGGGAGCCACTTAAGTAAGGGAGTGACTTGGATGAATTCATGCTACAGAAATATTAATTTGACAGCTGTGTGGACGATGAACTTGACAAGGGAGAGACCAGATGCAGAGAGACCAATTAGTGAGCTCTTGCAATAATACAGGAGACAGGTGATAAGAGCTTGAATTAGGGAATTGCTGTGAGAAAGAGATGGAAACGAGAAATTGCAGGGGTAGAATCAATAAGACTTGGCAACTTTGTCGGGTTTTTGTAATGGTTGCTCGGTTGTTTCAATTGTGCCTAACTCTTTGTGATCCCATTTGGGATTTTCTTGGCAAAGATACTGGTTTTCTCTTTCCTTCTCCAGATCACTTTATAGATGAGGAAATAGAGGCAAACAGGGTTAAGTGACTTGCCCAGGGTCACACAGCTGGTTAGTGTCTGAGGCTGTATTTGAATTCAGGAAGATGCCACCTAGCTGCTGCTGTTAGTTAAGGGTAAAAGTAAAAGATGATTTCTAGGTGGTGATGGATGATTTCCAGGTGCCTGGAAAAATGGCAGCTTTTCCCCTCAAGAAGAGAAACAAACAAGCATTTATTAAGCACCTATTTTGTGCCAGGCAATGTGCTAAGCAGTTTGCAAATTACATTTGGGCCTCACAACAACTCTGAGAGGCAGATGCTATTATCACTTTCATCATTTAGATGAGGAAACTGAGACAAACAGGGTTAAGTGACTTGCCCAGGGTGACACAGCTTGTAAGAGTCTGAGGCCAGATTTGAACTCAAGTCTTCCTGGCTCCAGAATTGGCAATCTATCCTGCACCACTCAGCAGCCCCCTTACAACAACCCTAGGAGATAAACTCCATTATTTATCCCCATTTTATAGATGAGGAAATTGAGGCAAATGGAGGTTAAATGACTTGCCCAGGGTGACATAGCTAGTAAATATCTGAGTTTAGATTTGAACTCAAGTCTTTCTGACTCAGGTCCAGTGTTGTACCCTCTGCTCCATTTAAATGTGAAGTTGATTTTTTTGAACCTATGTGAACCTGAATTTTCTGGATCCCAAAATATAGGATTTTATTTACCTTTTTCTCTCTTAAATTTCATCTTGTTAACCTAGAAGTCTTCAAACAGATCTTAGGATGGCCAAGGATGTTTTAGATAGAATTCATGGTTTGGGCCACACCAGTTGATTTCTCAGATCCTTTTTCCCTTGAAGATTCTTTGATTCTATTACTCTAATCCACTTCCTTGGCTGCCAGGCCAGACTGCATGTGTGATCCCAGACAGATAGATAACTGTCTATCTCCAAGTTTCAATCCCTCTGGAAAAATAATTTTTTTTTGTCCTCCCTTGACAGCTATGTTCAAGATTCTATCCCTTGTCTAACCTTGTCGTGTAAAGAGAGAGGATCAGAATCTGAATCCTCTGGTAGAAATTGTCAAGCCTGCCAAAGTGTTCATTCAGGCACCTGATTGGTCTCTGACACAGCCTCCAATCTGGCCCACTTACTAGCTCCCTGTGCTCAGGATAGCCACTGTGATCCTCCCTTCTTCTGTTGCCATAGTGAACTGGCGCCAATCAAGGTTTGGTATTTTAACCTAAACTATTTTGTGAGTGTTGCCTTGTCAGTGTCTCTTCAATTCTCTCCTCTTCTCCTGCCTGTCAAGACAATACCCCTCTCCCCCCAAACCTTTGAAGAATAATGGGTGATGAGGGATTCCTGCTCATCAAATTCTGACTACAGGAAAGCACGCCTACTCCCTCATCAACAATTTCTCCCAAACAACTCCAATTCAATTTAATTCAACAAACATTTATTGAATGCTTGTTGAATTGAATTTGTTGAATTGAATTGAATTCATAACTCCAGGCAAAGTTACAGAGACATGATTGGAATACAGCAGGTGATTGGTGAGAGAGAAGTAGCATTCAGCCTACCCTCCTGGGGAGGGATTGGAGGTTAGAAGTTGGTAGAAAGGGCATTGCCCCAAATGCTATGAGCTTTTGACGTCAAACTTTATGGCAGTCTCTAGGAGATGAGTTCAATACGTGCTTTGATTTTCTTTCACTTTGTAATTTCATTGAATGAATGAAAGAAACCTGGAAAATTATCCAGGTCCTTAAGATCCCTAAGGTTAAGGACAGTGTCTATTAAATACTTGATTTCTTTTTATCCTCTCACTTATTTTTATCTCTTTATATTATCTCTTTATTCTCTATTTTATCCTTTTATTCTTCTCTTTTACTTATATCAATTTCTTTTATTCTGTTCTACAGAATAGAAAGTTCTATTGTTCTTTATTCAAAGTTGCACATTTTGTTGTTGTTATTTCATCCCCAGTGAGGAAGCTCCCTCTCCCATTGAAGGGTGGCAACTGTGTGGTTTTGGAGAGTTGTTCGTAAGAGATATAGTGACTTGTCCACAGTCACATAGTCAATATGCATCAAAATCAGCGTCATTTTCCTGAATGAAAATTCAGGTCATGTTCCCTACTCCGAGACCAGCTCTCAAATTGCCTTTTGAATTGCACACTGTTATTATTCAGTCACTGAATCATCTTCATGACTCCTTGGGATTATGAAGCTACTAGTGTTTTGACATTTCCATCTCCAGATCCTTTTACAGAAGGAGGAAACTGAGTCAGGGCTTGCCCACTTGTCACACAGCTAGTGTCTGAGGTCACGTTTGAACTCAGGATTTCCTGACTCCAGGTCTGGCACTCTAGCCACTATACAACTTAGCTGTCCTATAATTGAATTGACTATAGTAGATACTTAATAAATGTTTGCTGAATGAAGGAATGATTACAAAACGTGGAGCAGTGAAAAGAGTAATCAATTTGGGATCAGACGACCTGCATTTGAATTCCTACTCTGGCCCCTGTGTAAATTTGGGCAAATCTCTTAACCCCTATGAGCCTCAGTTTCCTCATCTGTTAAATAAATTGGTTATATTAAATGATGACTAAAGTCTCTCTGCTCTAAATCTATGATTCCATGATTTTATTTCAATATCAGGGGCTAGAAGAGTGATCCTCATTTCTGTGGGTCATCAGGTGTCAAAAAAATAGTAGAAATGTTAAATGTTGTAGTCAGTTGGACTCCAGAACTAAAAGCTATATTATTTAATTTTACTCTATGGTAGTCTTGGGAGTGAGGAGACACCATGATAATACAGCTTTTGTCTGTGAGACTGATTTAGATCAGGGATCACCACAGGGGAAGAAAGGACAAATTAGGTCAATTTAAGGGAAGTTCTGAGAGGACTCCAGGTAACCAAACTGGACCAAACTCTCTGGCCAGCCCCAAAGCCAACTGCCTAAACGAAGGGATGACCTGAAACCCTATTCCAGGTGAGAACCTTCATCAGAATTATTAGTCCCTTCATATGGTCCTGCTAGGTCCACCCAAACTAGATTTGTATTTTAAAAGGAGTAAAAATTACCAAGAGACCAATCAAGGCTTTGAGGTCAGGAAAAAAATTGCTCACAATTCAAACTGCTCCAAAGTAAAATGTGTTGCCTTGAGAGGTGGTGGGTTCTCCCTTTTAGGAAGTCCTCAGCAGAAGCTGGATGCTCTCATCAGGTGCATGATGGGAAGATTCCTTTTGTTTATGTGTTGAGGTAGATAGCCTCCGACATCCTTCCAGTTCTCAAATTTTGTGATTTTGTGAAGTTGGATTCAAGAAATTAGATGACATTTGGTCACCACCAATTTCTTCAGTCCTGGCTCTGGAGCCATCTTTCATTGCCTTTGAATAATTTCTCTCCTCCTGCTCCCTGTCAGCCAACACTGGCTCTGGGCTAAGAGCTGCCTGTAAGAGGCCTCAGCTAATTTAAAACTAATTTATCAACTAACATTGGCTCTTTTTCCTTCTCTCTTTTCTAGACAAGGGGAGAGAGGGGGGAGAGGAGGAGATATGTTACTAGTACTTAGAATGATTCACAATTTCATCCATGAGGTTAGAGATCACAGTCTGTATACTTCTTATTATCATCTGGCCCATTTTGTTGTTGTTATTAAGTCATATCCAATTCTTTGTGATCCCATTTGAGATTTTCTTGGCAAAGATACTGGAGTGGTTTTCCATTTCCTTCTCCAGCTCATTTTACAGATAAAAAAACTGAGGCAGAGTTAAATGACTTACCAGGGTCACACAGCTAGTAAGGGTCAGAGGCCAGAATTGAACAAGGAAAAAATGAGTTTTCTTGACTCTAGGCCCAGCACTCTATCCACTGTACCACCATCTTGCCTATATTATATCACAAATCTACCACAGAGAGCTATCTAGGATGCTAGATAATGTTTGCCACCTGTGACTTCCACTATGAGTCTTTCTCTTTCCCTCTTAGTCATTTTCTGGGACCCTACCCTGCCAAAGTCCATCCCTTCTGAACCTGAGCTATGAGCTCTGCATCAAGCTCCTTGTCAAGCAGGCTGTGGGCTCAGGAGAACCAGAGTCTGACAACCGTTTCTGATGAATAGTTGACTATATAGTAGGCACTTAATAAGTGCTTCATGGTACCTAAGTCACATTATGTGCCTGTTTGTTTTTCATATTTAAATGTTTCCTTTGGCTTCTGTTTTTTTTTTAAGTGAGTAAGACCTTTCATTACCATGAGGAGAATCAGCATAGCACAGTCACAGCAGAAAGGAAAACAGAAGATGCTGCTGGATTAATTTACCTTCTGTTGGGACTGACTGTTGCTAGTATGAACCTAGTCCATTGTATGCTTCTTTCTGTCCCACCTGGCAGTATGTCATATGTCCTTGGATACACACAGCTGTTTCCTGTAAAAATAAGAATGAAAGGCTACTGCTGCAAGAAACTAATAAGGGAACCTAGTCTAACAGTATGGCTTAAAAGACAGAGCTCTGGAACAAAAGACAAGATTGATCTCTCTGCCTCAAGTCTCTCCCCACTGTAGTTCATCCTCCTATTGGTCATCAAAGTGATTGCAGATCTCACCATGTTGTGCTTCTTCTCAATAAGCTTCAGTGGCTCCCTATTATCCCCAGGATCAAATGTAAAACCCTCTATTTGGCTTTTAAAACCCTTCACAACTTTGTCCCTTCATGTCTTTCCAGTCTTCTTATACTTTACTTCCTTTCATGTGTACTATAATTGAGTAAAAGTAGCATTCTTGCTCCTGCTGTGTGTGCTGTTACTTACACACAGTTACACACCCTATCTCACAACTCTGTGCCCTTTCACTGATTGTCCCCATGGTTGCACTCTTGCATTAGGCCTGCATTGCCTTAAATCTTTCCCTACTCCATCCTCCATTTAATCATTAAAATGATTTTCCTAAAGCACAGATCCAATCATCTGACTCCTCTCACACACATTCAGTAAATTCCAGTGGCTTCTTATTGCCTCCAGAATCTAACACAAAATGCTCTGCTCAGCATTCAAAGACCTCCATAACCTAACTTCCCCCTCCCTTTCCACTGTTCTTACACCTTACTCCTTGACACATACTTTTCAGTCCAATGACATTGGTTTCCTGGCTGTTGCAGGAACAAGACATTCCATCTCCCAGATGTGGACATTTTCTCTGGTTGTCCCCTATGTATGAGATACTCTCCTCACCTTTCCTTACTAACCTTCCTGACTTCCTTTAAATCCCAACTAAGATCCCACCTTCAACAGGAAACCTTCCCAAAATTCTAGTGCCTTCCCTCTCTTAATTATTGCCTATTTATCCCGTATATAGCTTGTCTATATGTTTGTTTGCATGTTGTCTCTCCCATTAGATGGAGAGCTCCTTGAGATCAGGGATTTTTGCCTCTTTTTGTATCCCCAGCATTTAGCACAGTGTCTGGAATATAGTAGGCACTTAATAAGTGTTTATTAACTGACTCATTAAGAATGCCTTTCTTGCCTTCACCTCTCGACTTTCCAGGCTTCCTTCAAGAATTAGCTCAAAATCCACCTATTGTAAGAGGACTTTCCTGGTCCACAAACTGTTAGTGTCTCCTCTCTCTCCCTCTCCCTCTCCTTCTTCCTCTTTCTTTCTTCTCCTTCCTCCTTCTCCTCCCCACTCCCATGCAGGATTGGCAAACATGACAAAAAAGGAAAATGATGCTTATTGGAAAGACTGGGAGAATAGATATACCAATTTACTGTGAGTGGACTGTGAACTGGTTTCAGTCATTCTGGAAAACAATTTGGAATTTACCCCTAAAAGTCATTAAACTGCATAGCCTGCTATACTACTACCAGGCATGTTCCCCCCACCCCCATGTCAAAGACAGAGAGAAACAACCCATATATTAAAAAAATCATCAAAATACTTTTTATTGTAACAAAGAACTGGGTACAAAATATACATAGTACAAATGGGGAATGGATGAACTAATTATAGTATAGGAATAAAATGGAAAATTATTTTACCATAAGAAATGACAAAACAGATGGATTCAGAGGAACCTGGGAAGACTATATAAACTTAAGCAGAGTGAAGTGAGCGGAACCAGAAAAATATTTCTGACTACAATAATGTTAAGGAAAACAACTTTGAAAGACTTAAGAACTCTGATCAATGCAGTGACCAATCATAGCTGAGAATCAGCATGTTTCCCATTTCCTAGTAGAGGTAATAGACTAGAGGAATGGAATGAAACGTACATTCTCAGAATCAGCCAATGTGTGAATTTATTTTGTTTGACTGTATAGTTTGATACAAAGGAAGTTTTTTATTTGAGCATGGTGGAGGGAAGAAGGAATGTTGTTGGGGGAGTAAGAGTGATACAAAAAAAGGAAGAGGTTAATACTAATGATATGTTCACAGAAATCCTGTAATATTGTATCCCTATTTAAAGGAGACTAAAGAGCCTGTTTCTGGGAGAGTTGTGATGCTGTATAATTTTGGAGAGATAAGGGAGCAGACATTTTGCAACTGTTTCCAGTCTGCTAACTATGGTATTAAGATAAGTCTTTTCAATTGGCTACAATTGTAATACCAGAGCTGAGCATACCTTGGAAAGGTGTTTGTCATGATTGGCCCCATCTCTTTGGCTATTCTCTTGCTTTGAACAGTGAGAGACTAAATTTATTAAATAGCCTTGGATTTTTTTCCTTCCCTCTTTCCTAGATAAGGACAGGAAGACCTTCTTTGTGAAAATGGCCTGCAATTTTGGGCCTTGTTATTTGTCTTTTCCATTTTAAGTAAGGATTCTGAGAATGCCACTGTGAGCATGAAAAGGTCAGGAAAGTAGTGTTTATATATTGCATCCATCACAGCACTGATGTTCCAAGGAGGAAGGAGTGAACTTCAGGACCCAGGCTAGCAGTAGCTGAGATAAAGACTCATCCTAGCAATGCTGCCATGTCTGGATATGAACTCAATGCTGTTGACTGAGTTGAACTCAATCATGCCTATAGAAGAATAATAATGTTTCCCCACCTCTTGGTGAAGAGATGATGGACTAGATGCACAGAAGGAGACATACATTCTCAGATTCAGCGAATGTGTGAATTTATTTTGACAACACTTTTTGATACAATGTAAGGTTTTTATGCTTTGCAATCTAGAAACTTTGCTAAGAGTGAACCTACTCTCCCTAGCGACTAAAATGAAAGAGGGGAAAGTGAACCCCTCAGGTATTGGGTAAAAGTGTTTGTACTTCTGTTCTTGCCATACAGTCAAAGTAAATATCCTTTTATAAAAGCTAATTAATGTTAATTGGTTAAATGAAACTGGAAAGTTACTTACTGGCACCAGAGCAGTGGGAACAATACAACTGATAGGGGATCAAGCTAATAGCATTAGAGGAAGAGATACTTCCAAATCCCTAGCTGTAGCATCCTAAAGGGGAGAGAGACATGGCTAGTGTGACTCTGGGAGAGTGAGCCAGAGGATGCTCACTACATATGGAGCCTCATTTGGGGTAAAGCTGAGCCCTTCCCATTTATAGAGATGCCTGCAGATATTTTCCATCTGAGACTTTTTTTTGTGGATATTCTAGTTTTAGGGATTCTAGGGGAAAATGACATATTTTTTATTTTTTGTTTTAGATTGTAATTATATCATCATTTTCTGGCAAGTACATTTCTTTACAAGTTAAATAAGATGTCATTTGCAAAATTTTTCATCAGTTCATTGAATGTTTAAATAGTGACACCTAGTATATTACTGGAGTCTTCACAAGTATTAATATTGAAACTAATATGACAATAGAATTTATATCACTAACATGCAAATGCCTGGTTGAAAAATGATTATTATTCTTTTTGTGTTTAAACAGACCTAGACTATGTGCCTTACTGTGAGATTCTTACATTTTATAAATTCTAGGGTTTAATTACATTCCTAGAAATACCAGCTAATGAACGCATAGTACTTAATTCTTTTTTTCTTGGACACCTAGTCTTTTTCTGGGCTTTTTTTGACCTGGCTCTGCTATTTTCTCTAACTGAGCTTTTACCCTATTATTAAGCATGTTTGTAATTCCAGTAG
Source organism: Notamacropus eugenii (assembly GCF_028372415.1). Lineage (NCBI taxonomy): Eukaryota > Metazoa > Chordata > Mammalia > Diprotodontia > Macropodidae > Notamacropus > Notamacropus eugenii. The sequence goes on from NC_092873.1 coordinate 413,377,161, forward strand.
GATTGCCTTTGCAATGGCAGGGATACCTTTGGAGAAATTGTAGGTGCCCTTTGGAATAGAGACTCAAAGGAAATCTTCCTGGATCCATAAAGGGATTGCCTATGGTACAAAGACCCTCGGAGAGAAATTTTGGTGTATCTTGTGCACAAAAGGATATTCAGAAAATTTTGTACAATTCAGAAAATTTTGAACAACTGGCTCTCTGGGGTGGGGGTGGGGGAATGATGCACTTTTAAGTTTAATCTGCAATATTAACATTTTCTAAAGTCTAGGGCCAATAAATAAAACCATGAATCAAGTTGGCACATTTGCCCATTTCTGAAGTGTCAACTCTCACACTGAAAATTTAACAATCAGCTCCTATGCGCTGGTTTGAGCTGGCTCTGGCAAATCCCTGCTTCTAGGCTATACCAGGTTCCTAATTCCCTTATGGAGAGAGTCCCATGGGGCTTTGGGATTGTGGTAGCGACTCAGATTTGCTGAAATGGGAAGTTTGATTTTTTTTTCTTTGCAGTTATTCAATGATTAAAACTTCTCTGTAAATCTGGATCTAGAACAGAAGTAGAGAGCGAAAAGGGAGAGGATGTAATGTAAGGTTTTTGTGCTGTGCTATATAGAAACTATGCTAAGAATGAACTCACTTTCCCTGGAGACTAAAATGAAGTAGGGGAGAGTGAGCCCCTCACATTTTGGGGGAAAGTGTACCCCATTGTACCCCAACACCTTAAGATCAGGACAGGTTGCAGGCATCAAGACAAGTCAATTTGGTTTCTCACCTGAAGATAAGGGGACATCTTCTAATCAACCCCAAGACCTAAATCTCTTTGGGGGAAGTTCCATGTGATTTGGGAAGTTCTTTAGTTCAGGAACCTGATTTTCTATCTTTTTTAATTTTCTTTATGAAATATCAAAAAATATACATAACAGAAGAGAATTCAGAAGGAGGGGAGAGACAAGCAGGGCAGTGTTGGTACTTATATATTAAATTTAATGTATAACAAGCTATTTATAATAGAGATTCACAGTTTCACATATGATTCTTTTTTTCTGTTCTTTGCATATAGAAATGTTCATGGTCGTTGTTCATTAAGTTTGTAATTAACATTTTTAAAAGAAATTATTATATAAAAAGCTGTAAATATTAAAAAAAAAGAAAGAAAACAAAACCCTTGGAAACAAACAAAAAAGGCTCCTATAAGAATATAGGAAATAAACTTAAGAAAATTCGCTTATACCCTCTACTGAGCAACAGTCTTCCAAGGGTTACTTACAATTCCCTCTCCTCTCAGTAATTTTATTTTTCTGTGTTGGAGACGGCTGTCTTCCTACTGCCCTCTGCTGGTGAAGTGACTCCAAGCTAAACTATAACTTCCATGGGGCAAAAAGGGCTTCCTTTAAGGGTGCCAAAATTTAGGGAAGCAGGCAGAGTTTGCTTTCTCCCCATGGTGAATTGTTCTGACCCTGCCTCTTGGTCCGTCACCAATTCACATTCCCATGAAGGGCAAACATCTCCAGCCCCCTGTCCTACCAGGGTGCCCATCTGTCAGAGCCTCGCTTCCCAGGATACTCTCTGGTATCTGGAGGAGTCACTTCCCTCTCCCAATACAACTACATTTATGGTCACATCCCTTCTTCTCTTTTCCTACATCCCTCACACAACCTGTTTTTGTCCCAGGTGGAAGAAATGCTAGCTTTAGCTCTGTTGGCTACAGTCTCATAGTCTCCCAAGTTCCCTTTTGCACCTAGCAGGTATATAACCCACAAGATAGCATCAGGCAGTGCTAGATTTGTAATCAGAGGACCTGAGTTCAAATTCTAGCTGTTTCACTTACTACACTACACTTACTACACCCCCTACAGTGAGACCTTGGGCCAGATACTTAACTGAATTTTAACCTCTCTTGATCTTACATCTGTAAAATGAGGAAGTTGACCTAGGCAGCCTCTGAAGTCTCAGCTCTAGATGGAAAATCCTGCACCCTTACGGGGATGTTCCTAGGGTTTCCCTTGCTTTCACCAGGAACTTCTTTCTTTTTTTTTTACACAGGGACTTTCGATATCCCTAAGCACTTTCCTTGCCACCAAAGGGAAAGACCCTAGAGTTCCTGTTCTTGTTCCGCAGAAGACACAGTTCTTCCTGGGGCACTTTCCATTTCTAGTGATGATACCAGAACCTCTTAACAAGAGGAGAATTCTTCTTTCCACAGCTGGAAGCCCCTGGCCACACAAAAGCCTTCTGAGGAAAAGCCTGCAATTAGTACAGCGGTGTGGGGCAGTGGTTAGAGCAATGAACTTGGAGAAAGAAAGCATGAGTCCAGATTCTTTGTCCAGTGCATGTAGGATCATGAGCAAATTGCTGAACTTCTTTGAGACTTAATTTCCTCATCTGTAAAATGGAAAAAAGAGGTGTAGTAGATTAAGAGCCTGCTTCAGGGTCAGGATTACCTCAGAAACATACTGACTATACAACCCTGGACAAGTCACCTAACTCCTCACCACCCCCAGTCAACTCTCTTAGACTATTAATTGCAATGCAGGTGCCAATTTGATCAAGGGGGTGTCCTTAACAGAGATTCCTTATGACAATAAAAATCATAGACAGAAGTCCATCTTCTCCTACTCCCCCTCAAGGGGAGTATTTGTGCCAAAGGATTGTTATGAAACTAAAATGAGATTATGTATTTAAAGTCCTATATAAATGTCAAGAGTAACTAGGTAGTGCAGTGGATAGAACATTGGGTCTAAACCCAGGAAGACTTACATTCCTGAGTTCAAATCTGGCCTCAGACACTTACTAGTTGCGTGACCCTGGGAAAGTTAACTCAACCCTATTGGCCTCAGTTTTACATCTGTAAGAAGAACTAGAGAAGGAAATGGTAAACCACTCCAGTATCACTTCCAAGAAAATCCTTAAATGAGGTTACAGAGAGTCGGATGTGACTCAACAGCAATACAAGTCAGTCATTACAGTTGCTTTCCAGCTGCAGGAGAACTGTAGTCACATACTTCTGGTTCAGGTTCAATTTTAGAAGATTTGGATGTCCAGGGGCTGAAAGGAGAGGATAGATACAGGTGTGAGGAATTTTGTAGGATAATTTGCTCCCCACTATTTGTAATAATGAAGGATGCTGGGAAGGGCACCTGTTTATTGAAATACTCTAGAGCAATGATATCGGACTCAAATAGAAATGGAGTCTACTTATCCATACCTAAGGATCCCTGTGAGCTGCATTTTGACTTAGTTTTAAATTTTAATATTATCTATGTTTTAATATATTTTTAGCTATTTTATGAAACATTTCCCAATTACATTTTAATTTGGTTCAGAGCAGCGCTCAGAAGTGTTGTGGGCCACAGATAAAACTAAGGGGCATTAGGAAGAAGGCTGCTGTGGTTGAAAGCCAGCCCAGATGCGGTTGAGTGTAGACTCAAGCAAACAAGGAAAGAAAAGGAAGAGGTTATAAGAAGCATGAAATTTCAGATAAACCTTTGGTGTGAGAAGTGTGGGAGAGCAGACCTGCGGGACTTGGGGGTTACCAAGGAGTAGTAGTTCAGCCTGGTGTTTGAGGGTGTGGCCACGGGATCAGAGATTTAGGGACATTAGAAGCTATTCAGTCCAACATCATTTTATGGATGAGGAAAATGAGGCAAAGAGAGATTAAGTGCCTTGCCCAGAGTCACACAGCTACTAAGTGCCAGAAGTAGGGTTTGAACCCAGGTTTTTCTGCCCCTAAATTTGGTGCTCTATCCAATATACCATGAGTAATACTCATAGCCCTGTTGCTAATACATATATCAATACAGAGCAGTGATGAGGATTATAAGATTAGAATCTTTCTCATTCAGTATAGCTGCATTGTGGGACCAACTGCACTCTCCTCCAGAATTCTGTTTGTTTCTAAAGCAGAGAATGCCTGAGGGAACAATGAGCAACTTGTAAATCTGAATGTCTTTCTGTTCTGTGGCACCTGGGAAAGGCCAGCTTCTACCCAAGGGATCTTTCCAAAGCATTGAAGAGTTAGAAGGAACTCTAGAGGCCTTTCATTCCAACCCTACCTGGACAAAACAAATTCTTTACAACAAGGTCATCCAGCATTCTGTTCAAAACCTCCAGTTAGGAGGGAGCCCCTTCCTCCCAAAGCAATTCATTCCATTTTAAGGTAGCTCTAATTGTTTAGAACCTTTTCCTTATTTCAAACTTAAATCTGCCTTTCTACAACTTCCCTTCATTGTTTCTAATTCTTCCTTGGGGAACCAAGCAGAACTAGTCTAAAGTCTTTTTCATAAGACGGCCCTTAAAATTCTTGAAGACAATTGTCATGAACTTCCTAAGTCTCTCTTCTTTGGAGTTAACCATCCCCAACTGTGACTCGTATAACATGATCTCCAGGCCTTTCAACACCCTGACCATCTGCCATTGGATGCTGTCCACATTATTCACGTCTTTTTAAAATGTGCTATTCAGAACCAAAGACACTAGTCTATATGCGTTCTGGCCACAGGAGAGCACAAAAGGACCAGCACTTCCCTAATAATGAACACTATGCTTCCTTCTTAAATCATTGGAAATATTGGATTAACCTTTTGGGCTGTCATATCACACCAAAGATTCATATTAAGGTTGCTGTGAACTATTAAGATCTCAAGAACTTTTGCAAACAGGTTGCTGGTTTTCCGTTGCTCAAGAACCAATAAGCACTCCTGTTTCTTTCTAATTAGCTCTTTTACAAAATTCCTGAAATGATTTAATCATTCAAGACTGTTGACAATCTCTACTTGTTAGCAAGCTTTCCTCAACTGTGGGATCCATGCTTTGTCCAATTATCAGTCCTACAATATTCACTTGGGGAAAGGGGAGAAAAGGGGGAGGAGCAAAGATCCAAGCATCCACTATGAGAAAAAGGAATGAGTGAATAGGTATATATATTTTCAAGAAAAAAATAGTATATTTTTATCATGGCTTGTGTCCAGCTTGCCTGAAACCTTAAGATTTCTGAATTCAAGTTCCCTTAACTCACTCTCAGAAGGATTTGTCTGCTTTATTGTCTTCTGTGACAGCATCATCTGTCAATCATCCATTCTTATCAAGAGAAAAGCTTCAAGATGTACCCTCTTTGGTCCTCCAGGAGTGACAGGTACTGCTATGTTTTCTCTGCCCCCCTCCTGCCAGTTAAAAGTGCATTTCTTTTTTTTTTAAAATATATATATATGTCTAAAGGGGAACCAAGATGGCAGAGGAGAAAGACATATATACTTTAGCTCTTCCCTCACAGCCCATAAAAATATCTGTAAAGAAAGACTCTCAACAAATTCTAGAGCAGCAGAAACCACAGAAAGATGGAGTGGAGGAGCTTTCCAGCCCAGGGAGACCTAGAAGGCCGACAGGAAAGGTCTGTCACACAGGACGTGGAGCAGAGCCCAGCCCAGCCTCGGCTGCATGACTCTGGGAGGAGCAGGATCAGAGCAGGTTCGGGATAAAATTCCCAGAAGCAGCAGCGGTTCACAGATCCCTCGAATCACAAGCACCAAAGGTCAGTAAGAGGGCTTTTTCAACCTGAGCAAGAAGGGAGCAGAGTCCATCCCTGACCCCAGCCCAAGGTGATGGCAGAGGCTGGGCAGCAGAGGCTTCTGGAGGCCACAGCAGGCAGCAGCCTGCATCCATTGTTCCATTGTTAGAGCACTGAGCATAAAGTCCTTGAGGGAATTGAGGAGCTGATCTGAATATCAGCCGTGAGCACAGTCCTGGGGTGAGCAAGAGAACTAGGATCCTCCTCTTAACAAAGAATTCAGAAGTCAAGTAACTGGCTGGGAAAATGCCCAAAAAGGAGGGAAAAATAAGACCATAGAAAGTTACTTTCTTGGTGAAAAGGTGTTTCCCTCCATCCTTTTGGATAAGGAAGAACAAAGCATACTGTTAGAGGAAGTCAAGGCTTCTGCATCCAGTACCTCCAAAATGAATATACAGTGGTCTCAGGTCATGGAAGAGCTTGAAAAGCTAGTCAGCAGCCTGCTAAAGGAGACCCAAAAAATTGCTGAGGAAAATAACATCTTTAAGAATAGGCTAACTAAATTGGAAAAAGAGGTCCAAAAAGCCAATGAGGAGAAGAAGGCTTTAGAAAGCAGAATTAATCTAAAGGAAAAGGAGGTTCAAAAGCTCAATGAAGAAAATAGTTCTTTAAAAATGAGAGTAGAGTTCAGGGAAGCTAATGACTATACTATAAATCAAGAAGTTGCAAAACAAAACCAAAGGAATGAAAAAATAGAAGATAATGTGAAATATCTCATTGGAAAAATAACTGACCTGGAAAATAGATCCAGGAGAGACAATTTAAAAATTATGGGACTACCTGAAAGCCATGATCAAAAAAGAGCTTAGACATTATCTTTCATGAAATTATCAAGGAAAACTGCCCCAATATTCTAGAACCAGAGGACAAAATAAATGTTGAAAGAATCCACCGATCACCTCCTGAAAGAGACTGGAAAAGAGAAACTCCTAGGAATATTGTGGCCAAATTTCAGAGTTCCCAGGTCAAGGAGAAAATGTTGCAAACATCTAGAAAGAAACAATTTGGTATTGTGGAAATACAATCAGGATAACACAGCATCTGGCAGCTTCTACATTAAGGGATCAAAGGGCTTGGAATAGGATATTCCAGAAGTGAAAGGAACTGGGATTAAAACCAAGAATCACCTACCCAGCAAAACTGAGTACCATACTTCAGGGGGAAAAATTGTCATTCAATGAAATAGATGACTTTCAAGCACTCTTCATGAAAAGATCAGAACTGAAGAGAAAATTTGACTTTCAAACACAAGAATCAAGAGAAGCATGAAAAGGTAAACAGCAAAGAGAAATCATAAAGGACTTTCTAAAGCTGAACTGTTTACATTCCTACATGGAAAGATAATATTTGTAACTCCTGAGACTTTTCTCAGTATTTGGGTAGGTGAAAGGATTATACACACACACACACACACACACACACACACACACACACAGCACAGGTTGAGTTGAATCAGAAAGAATGATATCTATAAAAAATAAAAATAAGGGGTGAGAGAGGAATATATTGGGAGGAGGAAGGGAGCAATGGAATGGGGCAAACTATCACTATTAGAAGAGATCAGAAAAATCTTTTTCAATGGAGGAGAAAAGGGAGGAGGTGAGGAGAAAAGTGAAGCTTACTCTCATCACATATGGCTTAAGGAGGGAATAACATGCTCACTCAATTTGGTATGAAAATCTAGCTTACACTAGTATGTATGGGAGAAGGGTAGGGTGAGGGGGAATGATAGAAGGGAGGGCAAATGGGAGAAGGGAGTAATTAGAAGTAAACATTTTGGGGAAGGGACAAGGTCAAATGAGAGAATAGAATAAATGGGGGACAGGGTAGGATGGAGGGAAATCTAGTTAGTCTTACACAACATGGCTATTATGGAAGTCTTGTGTAAAATGACACATATATAGCCTGTGTTGAATTGCTTGCCTTCTCAGTGGGAATGGGTGGGGAGGGAGGAAGAGAGAGAACTTGGAATTGAAAGTATTAGAAATGAATATTGAGAATTGTTATTGCATATAACTGGGAGATAAGAAATACAGGTAATGGCATATAGAAATCTATCTTGCCCTCCAAGAAAAGAGAGAAGATGGGGATAAGAGAAGGGTGGGGTGTGACAGAAGGGAGGGTATATTGAGGGAAGGGATAATCAGAATGCAAGGTGTTATGGGATGGGGGGAAGGGAGAGATGGGGAGAAAAATTGGAACTCAATTTTGTGGAAATGAATGTCAAAATCTAAAAATAAATAAAACTATTAAATATATATATATATGTCTAAAGGAAAATGTTCAGCTTCGAAGCTAAAGAAAAAGCAGGAGTAAAAGTATCCTGGAGAAAAGCTCTTTGATATCCTCCATAATAAGAGACATGCAAATTATAACAACTCCAAGTTACTTCCTGCCCTGCCCTCAAACCATCAGATTGGCAAAAATGAGAAAAGACAAAAATTTTAATTGCTGAAGGGGTTATGGGAAGTCAGGCACATTAATGCATGATTAATGCATTAGGGCAATGTCATTTGAGCCTTAGAACAACCCTTTGAGATAGATACTACAGATTTTATTCTCTTTGGGTGGATGGGAAAGGAGAGGTCTACCTGTGATTTTTATTGTTATAGGGAACCTCTGATAAGCATACGCCCTTGATGATCAAGGCAGATCTGAAATTCATAGTTTAAGAGAGATACTTGAGGAGACTGAAGAGTTAAGTGACTTGCCCAGGGTAACAGTCAGTATTAGTTAGAAGCAAAACTTGAACCCAGGTCTTCCTGACACTGCCCTCAAGTCTGTCAGGGAGATAACATGTACATAGCTCAGTATATTAAAAATATATACAGGATAAATACAAAGTGATTGGGAGGAGAAGGAATGAATAAATGAATGAATCAATGACCAACTATTTAAATGCTTACTCTTTGCCAGGCATTGTTTTGAGTAAGAGAGGGCTGTACAAGGAAACCAACCTCATTTCTCCTCCAGAGTCATCTGAATCCAGTGACCAGATATTCACCAGGATGACTGGAGATGGCCCTGGATGCAATGAGAGAACGTGGCCCCTTTAGGCCAAGGCCTATTCAGGTACTCATTTAGGGTGAGGTAACACCCATTCAGTGCAAGTCATGTCATCATTTCTCTGATGGCACGGTCTTCTTCAGCAAAGAAGGATGAACACAACAGTCTGTGAATAGATACAGCTGCCTGAATGGGGACCCAGCTAACTGGGTAACTCAGCTCCTCCTCTCCTGTCTGTCTCCCCCTCTCCTTCCTTCTCCTCTCTAAAGGAAGGTAAATTTGGATGGTCAGAGGATATCCAGTTAACTTGAGGTTTACTGGCTAAATTTCTTCTTCTTCCTTCCCTCCCCTTCCCCTAAACCTTAAACCTACTGCACTCTGAAGCCCATAGATTGGACAACTCTAGGCCCCTGCCTAACCTCCACTTGAGAGCTATTTTCTGGACCCTCCTGGCTTAAGAGTGATTATCAGTAGTAACTGTTGCTGTTTCCCTCCCACCCTGATATAGTTATTTTTTTTGCCTCATTAAAGGAGCCATCCCCTGACTACTTCTTAAACAGGCATATTCACTGAACAGGTGTTACCTCACCCTAAGTGAGTGCCTGAATAGACATTGGCCTAAGGGTGCCAAGGTCTCCCATTGCATCTTGGGCCATCTCCAGTCATGCTGATGAATATCTGGTCACTGGATTCAGATGGTTCTAGAGGAGAAGTGAGGCTGGTGACCTGCACAGCCCTCCCTCACTCAAAACAAAGTCAAGTGCAAGTCATGTCATCGTTTCTCTGATGGCATGGTCTTCTTCAGCAACGAAGGACAAACACAACAACAACAACAATTTGCCAGACATTACACTAAGAGCTGGGGATATAAAATCAAGTAAAAGAGACCATCTCTGCCCTCAAGGGCCTAACATACTAACCAGAAAAGATGGTACATAAAGAGGAGTCAGAATTGAAAGGCAGAAAATGAGCGTATGTGAGTAGAGGCATGACTTGAAAAAGTTTGGAGAGTAACAGGGTGACTCAATTCCTGGCAAAATAATGTCCAAACCCACCTATCATAGTCCAGGGTGCTAAGGGTAGAGTTCAAGTTCTCTTGATAAGAGGAGCAGGGGCAGGATGTAGATGGCATGGTTCTAACATGACTGGAAAGGTTTGGGAGGGGAGAAAGGATTAGGAAAGGCTTCTTGTAGAAGGTGGAAGGAAACTAGGTTTTCCAGTGGCTTAAATTAGCAATGGTTCCCTATTATGAGTATGAAGGAAATATCTAGGAGGTAATGATATCTGGTCTTCTAAGGGGAAAAAAAGGAACAAATGAAAAAAATGGGATGGCATGATCTTGCTTCCCAATATGTAATTGCTTCTTTATGATATACTTCCCTAATGAGAAAAAGCATCCTCCTACTGAGCCCCTGCTAATGAACGTCTCTAAGTAACTCTGCCCTTGTTGAACTCCAGCTTAGGACTGAACTCTGATTCCTCTTTCCTCTCTTTTCCCCTGCTTGCCAATCTGCCCACCCTGCCTCCCTCCATTATTCCTCCCCCATCAACATTTATGTTAGGCTTCCAGGTATCCAACAAGGGAAAGATGCTCTCTTCTCTCTTAGCTCTGGCTAGCTAGTGTTTGAAGTACACTAGATAGTACCCAGATTTTTCCTTAGGAATTTGAAAAAAGAATTCACATGAATCATCTTCTTATGGTTATCCATTTCACACTACAGAATTTACCAAGGGATGAGTCAACAGGTTGATGGCTGGTGGCAGCCAGAACAGTCTTGGATTCCATTAAGAGGGGCCTCGCTTCCAGGAATAGAGAGAATAATCTCATTGTACTCTGCTCTCATCGGATATCCTCTAGAATATCGTGTTCAGGTCTGAATACTGTGGTTTAAGAAGGACATTAATAAGTTGGAGAGTGGCCCAGGAGGGCAACCAGAAGAGTAGAGGGCCTTGAGTCTGTGTCATGCAAGGATCTCTTGAAAGGACTAGAAATGGAAGAGAAAAGGGGAGGGGGGCGCGGAATAGCTGTGCCTAAGTATTGGACAGGATGTCATATGGACGGGAGATTAAATCTGTGGTTTGGGGGTCCAGATGGTAGAATCAGAGACAATAGCTAGAAATTTCAAAGGACTTAATTTAGGCTAGCTGTCAGGAAAAATTCCCTGTCCTGTCTAAAAGTGGAGTGGGCCGCCTCAGGAGGTGATGGCTTCCAAGATGAACTCTTGTCTCACATGTCATAGTGGGGATTCCTTTTGCCACACAGGCACTGGACTTAATCACCCTTGAGAACCCCCCAAGTCTCAAACTCTATTATTTTATGATATGTTGTTTTTAAATGGCATTTCAAATTTTTGAACATTTTTTTCCCAAAAGCACCTTAAATTTGCCCTCTCCCATCCTGTTTCCACCTTCTCTGTCCTTCTAACATGGAGTCTAATTATGAGATAATACAACACTACCTTACTAATTATATGTTATATTATTCCCCTCCACACACTAAATTTAACCCCAATTGGACTGCTCTCTTGTCCCTGAACAAACTCCATTCTTTTCCTACCCCTAGGCCTTGGCTTAAACTGTTCTCCAAGTTTGGAATATCCTTCCCCTCCCTCTGAACCTATTGAATTTCAATTTGAAGTTGAAATGCCATCTCTTCCAGCAGCTAGGTGGCACAATGGTTAGGGTTCTGGGTCTAGAGTCAGGAAGACCTGAGCTGAAATCCAGCTTCAGACACTGAACAGTTGTACAACCTTAGGCAAGTCACAACTTCTATTTGCCTCAGTTTCTTCATTTGTAAAATGAGGGTAATGATGCCACCCACCTCACAGTGTTATGGTGGGGATTAGATGAAATATTTGTAAAGAGCTCTTTCTTCACTTTCCCACAAAGCTCTCCTCGATTTCTCCAGTAAATAACAACTTTTACAAAGTACTTTGTGAGAGATGTGATTTGGTCCAGCAGATGGTAAGCTGGTCTCAGAGTCAAGAAGACTTGGGTTCAAATTCTGCCTCTGAGAGATACTGGCTCCATGACCCAAGGTAAGTCATTTATCTTCTGGGGGACTCAGGTAAGACCCTAAATCTCAGAGCATGTGCCAACCAACAAATACCAACCAACAACTAGGGGTAGTTTCCTCAATAAGAATTCCTTATAGATCTATTCTTCCTCCCCCTCCCCTTCCCCCTAAACCTCAATTTATTGGGAATATTTTGTATTTGAATTGTCTCTGTAGGAAACATTCCCCTCCTTCCCCTCCCCCAACCTCAATTTATCGGGAATATTTTGTATTTGAACTGTCCATGTATGAGACATATCCCACTCCCTCCCTTGTCCCTCCCCCAAACCTTAATTTTTAGGGAATATTTTGTATTTGAACTGTCTCCGTAGGAGCCTTGTCCCACTACCCCTAGGTTGTAAGCTTCATGAGGGCAGGGGCCTCATCTTGGCTGAACTTTGTCTCCTTGCAGTTCGCGATGCAGGACTCTGCATACAGAAGTTACTTAATGCACATTTTGATGGTGGTGACAGAAGCATCTCTAGTCATCTTTCTCCTCCCTTGCTTTCTCATTCTCCTATCCATCTTCCTTGCCCTCCTCTCCATCCTTCTTTCTTCCACTATCCTTCTTTACTTTCCTCCTCTTCATCTTCCCCTTATTTTTCCTCCCTCTTCTTCCTAGAGGAACGAACTTCCACTTTTCCATTCTCAAAGGTTGAAGCCCAGGATTCATCTGTGCCCTGCAATACTGGCAAAGGGCTTCATTTTAAAGCTACTGCACCTCTAGTCTTTGTTCTATTGATCAAAGTATTTATTAGGCACCTGCTGTTCGCCAGGCACTGGGAATACAAAGACAAAAGCAAAAATATTCCCTGCCTTCAAGGACCTTGATTCTATGACTGGAGACAATGTGGACATACATAAATACGTACAAAATAAATTCCACATAATTTGGGGAGGGAAATCAGGAAGGAAGTGAGGGTTGAATTCACTCTAGAAATGGGGGAACCAGTGCAAAAGTGTATAGATGGGAGATGAGGATGCAAACAGATGAGGAGCATCATCAAGAAGGCCAATTTGACTGAGTCATAAGACAAGGGAGGAAAAAGAATATATGTATATATAATATAAATATGTAATAATGCAAATAATAGTATAGTATAATGTATAGTATGCATGTATTCGATAATAAATTCGATATTCGATAAAAATAATTCGATAATAAAAATAATTCTCATTATAAAAATAAGTATTATAATATATAATAAGGTTGGAAAGATAGATTGGGGTCAGGTTATGAAGAGCTTTTGGTGAGAGATGTTTAGAGGCAATAGGGAGCCACTGGAGTTTGAGTAGAGAAGTAACATGGTCAGACCTGCGCTGATGGAAAATCATTTTTGGCAGTTGTGTTCAGTAGGATTGGAAAGTGGGGAGACTTGAGGCAGAAAGACCAACTGGGAAGCTATTACAATAACAAAAAGAGCCTGAACTAAGGTGGTGGGACTTGTTCTATTAAGGCTCTTCAGACACAGCTGTGTGTGAGGGGAGCACAGAGTTCCTTTGTCTGCCCTTGCTTTTACCAATGGGTTCACAGTACCAAGCTCACCCATGGTAGATGTAACTGTAAACAAATTAAGTCCCATCCTCGGTGGCCCAGTTCATACCTAAGGAAGGAGACCACGAAGAGGTCCCCATTTGGGTCAAGGTGAACAAGCTCAGTAGTTTGGATACTCATTGGGAAAGATCACACTGGCAGCAAGCAGGTAGTAATGCATCAATCACTCTTTAACAAGGCACAGAATAGGGAGGCAGACAATATGGGAATGGAATGGGAAAGGGAGACAAACAATGGGGAAGAGATGGGGAGAGAAAAAGGTAATAGAAGCATTTACATGCTTATTTAGCTTATAATTTAGCCAATTTAGCTCATCATCTCTGAATGTGCCTTTCATTTGAGTGGCAGTTTTGAGCAAGTGACTTCCATGCTGTCCTTTATGCTCTTAATTCCTATTTTTGATTTACTGTTTTCTTACACTGGCAACTCATAAATTTACTATTCTAGTTGGTGGGGTGATCGGGACACCATAGCAATCAACATAGCTTGTGAGAAGAGAGAAAGGTATAAATATTAGAGATGTTTTAGTGGTAGAAAAAGCAAATTCTAGCAACCTGTTGGACGTGTGAGTTGGGTGAGATACAGTAGCAGAGGAAAATGATGAAGGTTGCAAACACTGATGACTTGAAGGTTGGTGGTATCCTCACCTTTAACAGGGAAGTTAAGTGAAATAGCATCTTTGCAGCTGGGGAGTAGGGTTGAAATAGGAGTTCTGTTTTTGACATGTTGAGTTTGAGATGCCTCCAGGATACCCGTTCTGAAATGGGCAATAGTCACTTGGTGATATGGGACTGGCACTCAGGAAAGAGACTAGGGCTGGTCTATGGGAGTTGCTAAGGTCTGTTTAGAAGAGGGCCCCATTCAGAGCCTTGAGGGGGGTCCAATCACACTTAAAGGGTGAAATATGGATATGAATCAACAAAAGAGATTAAGAAAGAATAGTCAGACATATATAAAGAGAGCCAGAAGGGCAGTGTCAGAGAAGAGAGATCATCCAGGAGGAAAGGGTAGCCAACAATGTCAATGCTGCAAAGAGGTTATTAATGATAAGGATTTGGGGAAGGCATGAGTAGAACTTTGTCCTTCAATGAAATATGGACTTGAATGGATTGCAAATTCCCACCCTAAAAGAGCAGCTACCCTGTACTTGGAGCAACATCCTGGAGTCTCAGGGGCTCAGTCACTGCACCCCCACCCTCTTAAAGCAGAAAATTAGTTCCCATTAAATAGCTCAGCTGTACCCTCCTGGTTATCCATTTCCACTTGTAATTCTTCCTCAATTGTCTTGGGACTACAGAAAACCTTTCACATGTGTTCTTTGAAAGCCTGATCATGCTTTCACTTTCTTTTCATTCATTAGGATGCTTTTTCTATCCCAAACCTCCATCATATTCTTCTTTTTTTCCAAACTTCCCCAATAATCTTCACTCAAGCTCTCTTTAGAAGGATTTTTAACCTGGAGTCCATGAATGTGGCTGAGGGAAAATACATCTTTATTTCAATATAATGGGTTTCCTTTGTAATACTATATATTTTATTTTATACAATTAAAAATATTTTTCTGGGAAGGGCTCCAAAGACTTCACCAGACTTCCAGAGGAATCCATGACATAAGAAAAGGTTAAAAGCCCATCATCTTGAAGTTTATCTGACTGCACACTTCTTTCTCTAGGGTTGGTTTAGGTGGGTAAACTGTGGTCTCGAGGCCACATGTGGCCCTCTAGGTCCTCAAGTGTGGCCTTTTGACTGAGTCCAAGTTTTACAGAAAGGGGATTTCTTTTGTGAAGTTTGGATTCAGTCAAAGGGCCACACTTAAGGACCTAGAGGACCCACATGTGGCTTTGAGGCCACAGGTTCCCCACCCCTCATTAGTCCATAGGTTCCCAAAGTGGGCAATGCTGTCCTCTAGGGGCATTGGGAAAGATGGGGGTAGGCCACCAGGCAGGCAGTAAGTAGTAGATCCAAGTGATGCAAATTTTTTTTTAATTGTTAAAGGGTTAAAGAAAGTAGTAAAGGTGAGGAGGGGCACTGAGTAATTTTTTTAAAGGGGGCAGTAAGCCAAATAAGTTTGGGAACCTCTGTTAGTCCTTCATTATCCTGCTCCCACCATATGATGGGTTGCTACAAATGGACAATCCTTTGCAATCTCTGGTCACCAGTGTTCACGTGCATCTAAATTCTGCTGTGTCCACTGGGTTACACTCCAGCATAAACTGAGCAGTTGCTTTCTCATAATCTGTTTTTCAGATAGTGGAAGGAAGCAGATTTCGTGCAGGGAATATTTCTGCACGGCAAAAGCTACAGCTTCCTTGCCTCAGCCAACTGTGGGCAAAGGCAAATTGGTATGCATTGTGCGAAGTAGCAGAGGCAGGTTTTTAAGTCATAATTTGCATGTTGGTGTTTCAGGGCTATTTATCTGGGGATGTTAAATTTCTCTGTATGTGGGGAAACATTTGCTTAGGACTGTCTAAATGGATTCCTGTTGAAATCAGTGAGTCCTGGCCAGATTTCTAGGTAATGGATATCACTTTCTGCTGGAATAACTTTCTTTAGTTCTGTAACCAGTCATCTAGCATGAAATAAACACTGGACTTAGTGTCAGGAAAATACATAACACTCAGCATAACCAGCAGGTGGGAAAGTTTTGAGAAGACAGGGCTGGGGAAAATCCATCCCCAGAAGAAATGAACACTGAGAAGGGACTGTTGGGAATAACTGTCCAAGGATGTCACACAGACTCATACAGTGTTAGACTAGCTGAAGGGAATTTCAGGGATCCTGAGCTAGGGAGGCTATTTTTTTAACCAGTCAGATTCTGCAAAATAACTGAAATATTTAAATAGGTAAAAGAAAATAAGAATGATGACCTGACTTCTCTTTCTTCACAAAAGCAATTCTGCATATCTGCTTCCAGATTTTCTCCAGTACAAAGACAGTATCTACCAGGTGCTGAAGATACAAAGATTAAGAAACAATCCCAGTCCCAGTCCTCAAAGAACTTACCACCTGCTGGGGGAAGGGAACACAGATAGAAAAGTAAATACAAGTTAATTTGAGAAGAGAGAGGGTGCTAAGAACTGGGGAGCTTGACAGAAGAGCTAGTGGAGGAGTGTACTGTAATAAAAAAGCATGTTGGTTTTTGCGATTATTAGGTTATTTTTCAGTCATGTCCAACTCTTTGTGACCCCGTTTGAAGTTCTGTTGGCAAAGATACTGGAGTGGTTTGCTATTTCCTTCTCCAGCCCATTTTACAGATAAGGAAACTGAGACAAAGAAGGTTAAGTGCCTGGTTCAGGGTGACACAGCTAGTCAAATGTCTGAGGCTAGATTTGAACTCAGGAAGATGAATCTTCCTGACTCCATGCTAGCACTCTGCTGAGCTGCTGTCTAGGAGACCTAAATTTTTATCGTGGCTCAGTTACTGACTAGCTCTGTGATCTTGGACAAGGGATTTCATCTCCTGGGTCTGTTCTTGCCTTTATAATAATAATAGCACACATATTTATGGTGCTTTACTTATATTATCTCATTTGATTTAGTGAAGTAGGGAGCACAAATGGCCATTTTACAAATAAGGAAAAGGAGGTTAAGTAATTTGCTCAAGGTCACATCACTGCTTGTTGACCCTCCTCTCTCCCTCATTTCCAACTCTAGCTCTGAAAAGAGTAAGAAAAAAAAACCTCAATTCTTGGAAATGACATGTCTATCAATTGCCCAATGGCTCCAATCACCATTCCATCTCACTTTCCTGACCAGCACTCCCCTTAATGAGCTTTCTTCTTCACTGTGAGAAACATGAAGGCAGGGGAAGTGTTGTTTGTGCTTAATAAATGCATTTTCATTCATTAAATGGAAGAGATACAGCTTCAACGCAGTCAAATCAGATGCTTTTCCTACTTCTTAGTCAGATATTTTCTTCCCATTGGAATATCCCATGAGATCTGTTTCTGAACTCAAGGTCCTCAGTCTATCTTCCTGTGTTTGAGACCTCTTTGGTTAAATTTCTCAGCCTCATTCACTCATTTGTATCACTAAATCAAAACCAATTTAGGACATCCTACAGCCGCCAGGTTTGGCCTCTGGCCCAAGATGTGATCTCCTCTGCTTCATATGCCATCAGCTGGAGCTGTTTGTCACCCAGCACTGCTTTCTACATCCCTCATTATCAAAAAACCCAAAGAAATAGATGATTAGAAATGGATAAACATTGACCAAGAGGACATAATGTTCCATATCACACAACTCAACATTGGACTAGCATTCTGTGCTGTATGGTTTTCTCACTGTATCAAATGCTCTCCTCTATGAAGCCTGTCCTGATATCCCCTCTCCTCATCTACGTACCCAAGCCAGAAATGATTTTTTCCCCTTAGAAATACTATTACTCCACTTCATAACTCTCTTGTGCTATTCTAGTCCATTTCTAAAAAAAATCATCATCAAAATTTTTTCATCAAGAGCTTAGCTATACCATATCTATATATATATAGATATACACACTTGGCATACTGGACACTATACAAAGAGTATATAAATACTCGTGTAAATAATTATAATATATATTATATCTGCTGAGGGAGGGGAACACAGCAGGTTGATTAAAAAAATAAATACGAGTTAATTTGAGAAGAGAGAGGGCACTGAGAATTGGGGAGCTTTACAGAAGAGCTAAGGAATATGTATGTGTACACACGCGCACACACGAGAGTCTCCTAGACTTCCTCTATATCTGTTTCCCTCCTAGCCCGCTTCTATTCACTCAGTTTATCTCTTCTTCCATCTTCCCCACCAATTTTATGTACTACTGTACTTATTTGTATCTATGTCTTATCTTATAGATTAGAAACTTTTCCAGGCCAGGACTGTGTCTCATGCAGCCATATATCTTCTTTCACATTCCATCCGTAAGTACAATGTCTTACAATTTTTGTTGTTATTTTTTAATCACACCTATGATTTCATTAGTGTAAGGAACTTTCTCTAACAAAACAGATGGATGAACTTTCTTCAACTAATAGACCCAGAGAACTGTCTGGGAGCACTGAGACACAATTTGTATGAGGCTGGATTCGAACCCAGCTCTTTCTGACTGAGATTGACTCTCTCTCCAATATGCCGCCCTACCTACAGGCCTCCTGTGCAGTAGCAGCTTGATAGATGTTTGCTGATTAAAAGACTGAATGTTTCAGCTAGTTTAAAGACCTTTTTTCCTCAGTGAGACTCTCTTGTGTTTCTCCACACTGTAACATGGTGTTGGGGACTGATAATTAGATGTTAACTAATTTATTGTGAAGAGCACAGTGGTCCAGAAGCCTTTGTGGTCATTTGTAGTTCCTATGAGCATCCTTTCAGTTAATGAGCTCTGAAGGAACACGAAAACCAGGGGGAAGGAAGGAAAGAGAGAAGAGACAATACAAAGGTCAGATTGTGGTTTGTGGAGCATAAAGAAGGATGGTGTGCTAGATAGAGCCTCAATTTAAAGAAATATTTTGTGACAAATTTGGGTAAGGAACTGAGTGAAAAGATCCTTAAAAGTATAGCCACTGCTTCAAAAGATCAGGACCACTGGATTCAATTGTTGATATCTTTGAGATTCAAATGATATATACACATATATATGTGTGTGTATATATATATATATATATATATATATATATATATATACATATATGTGAGAGAGGGGTTTCTGAAAGCTCTCAACGTAATTCTTCCTCTTTGACTTTGAGGCTTTTAGAGACAAACCCAGCTGGGCACCTGACAGGGGAATATAGATTGAACATTAGAAGGAACCTCAGAGGTCATCTATTCCTCATTTTACAGATGAGGAAACTGAGACAGAACATGATATACTGAGTGACTTAATATCACACAGATAATAAGCAGCACATTTAAATTTAGGACCTGAGATTCAAAATTCAGGGCCCAGGAGTTCGTCACTATTTTTTTAAACACATTACCTATCTCCAGGGTCTTATGGACTCATTGTCAGACAGTGTCACACAATCTAACACACTTTGAAAACGTTTAAATGATGTAGAAATGCAAAATGTTTGTTTCAAGTGCTCTTGAAAGGTGCCTTTGCTTTTATAGGGCAATTTGAGGGCAAGATTTTAAGAGTTCTTTATTTCTAAATTATCTTAAGATGTGGGTTTTTTATTAAGGGGATAGGTAATTTTCACAGGACTGGGAGAAGGGAGTCTTAGAAGAAGTAGGCAGACAAGTTCCAATTTTAAGAGAGTCATTTCAGTGGAGTGGAAAGGGCGCTGAGCTTGGAGCCAGAAGATCTTGGGCTTTTTTGTTTATGCTGTGTTTTTTTTTAAGTTTATTTACTTTTAGTTTTCAACACAGAAGATCTTGTTTTAAGTCCCAGTTTTGACACTTACTACCTTAGCTAAAACTCCTTCCTTGCCTGATCCTCAGTTTCATCATCTATTAAATGAGATAGTTGTCTCTGAAGGTCACTCCCAGCTTTAACACGTTGTTTAGTCGTTAAGTCACGTCCAATTCTCCTCGACCCCTCCAATTCTCTATGATGCTTCCAACTCTCCATGACCCATTTAGAGGGTTTTTTGGCAAAGGTATTAGAGTGATTTGCCATTTCTTTCTCCAGCTCATTTTACAGATGAAGAAACTGAAGCAAACAGGGATAAGAGATTTGCCCAAGGTCATACAACCAGTAAGTGTCTGAGGCCAGATTTGAACTCAGGAAGAGGAGTCTTCCTGACACCAGGTCTGGTACCCTATTCATTACATCACCTATGAACTGGATGCATTAGTGAAGGAAGTAGGGGTCAGACACAGATGGATTCCCAAGCTGTGTTTCACAAAACAAGCACTGGCCCTGGTTATCATCTCCTCATCTCCAGAACTCTATTCACTTGCATTACCAGTTCTCTGCCTCCCTGGCTTATCGCCATCTTACATTCCCTCTAAATGCTAATATTGGAGTTATTTTCCTTGCCTGCTCGGTCTGGTTCTTCATTTAATTTCATAGGCCTGTCATGGTACTGTGCTTTTCAAGGCAGAATTAAGATGAAGTCATTTGAAAAGCTGCCCTGTTCCTCTGATCCCCAACCCCCTCTTTCCTGCTTGTAGTCTCGAAGGACTTGCAGGGTAATACTGAGAAAGCCAGGATGAAGATTCTTTCCTGGTCCAGGGAGCTGTCAGAGCCCCCAAAATAGGCTGGCAATTTACCATTATTTCCTAGCCCCCCCCAAAAAAAGTTATGAAATAAACACTCATCCGGCACTGGAAACCAAGAGCAATGCTGCTTTGTGGCACCTTGGAGGAGCTGGCATTTTCTCTGCGGTTTTTACTTGTCCTTGTTTGTCCTTGCGTATTCATTGGCCCTGCTTTAACCTCATTGCTATTTAAAAACAATTAGAAAAATATCCTGGGGTCTCAGTGAGTCTATATCATGACCACGTGTGAACTTAACCACCTCACCTCTCTTTGCTAATTTGTTCAAGTTCATTCTTTTGCGCTACATGGAACCCGAGACAGACTGCAGCACACTTCTACTTTGCCTTCTACCAGAGGACTCTACTCATAACCTTAATCGACCTCCTGCCTTGCTCTTTTCGATTCTGTTTTCTTGTTTTTAATTTAACTTCTTCACAACTGTTTCCAAAAGGTGAGTATAAGGTAAGGTAAAGACAAATATTTACCAACTGGCTCTCTAAATATACACATACTATATATATATATAATATATATGTACATATGTATGAATATTCATACATATGTACATATATATAATATATATGTACATATGTATGAATATTCATATATTTATTTATATATTTATGTAAATATATATAAAGTGTGTGTACTTATGTATAGGTGTACATATGTAACTATGTATGTGTGTATGCTTACACATTTTAAGTTTGATCTGCTTTAGCATTTTCTTCATCACCTTCTTCAGTCTAAGTCTGTCCAAGTTCATATTCACATTCATTGTTTCCAAGACACTATTTATTCATCCCATCCTCTGGCAGAGCAGCCCCTTTTCCTTTTGCATTCAATCTTTTTTTTTTCCCCACAAGGCAATCAGAGTTAAGAGACTTTCCCACGGTCATGCAGCTAGCAAGTATCTGAGGTCAGATTTGAACTCAGGTCCTCCCAACTTCAGGGCCAGTGCTCTATCTACTGTGCCACCTCGCTGCCCCCCTTTTAAGAGCTCAAGTGAGAGTTTCAACAGTTGTTTTTTTTTAATTCCTATATGGGAGACAAGTCATTGTTGTTTTTCAGTCATGTCCAATTCTTCAAAAGCATGAGTGAGATTTTCTCAGCAAAGATGCTTGAGTGGTTTGCCATTTCCTCCTCCAGCTCATTTTACAGATGGAGGAACTGAGAACAGGGTTAAGTGACCTGTCAGGGTCACACAGCTAGTAAGTGTCAGGCAGGATTGAAACCTGATTCAATTAAATATTCAGTCTTCAATTCCAATATCAGGATCTTTTCAGAGTCCCATTTTATTATGTAACCAAAGTATTTAAGCTTCAGCTTCAGCTTCAGTATTTGACATTCAAGTGAATAGCCTGAATTTATTTCTTTAAGTTTTGACTGATTTGATCTCCTTGCTGTCCAAGGGACTCTCAAAAGTCTTCTCTAGCACCACAATTTGAAGGTGGCAATTTTGCAGTGATCAGTTTTCCTTATAGTCTAACTCTCACAACCATAAATTGCCACTGGAAAAACCATAACTTTAACCATACAAACCTTTGCTGGCAAGATAATATCTCTGCTTTTTAGCATGCTATCCAGATTTGCCATAGTTTCCCTTCCAAGGAGCAAGAGTCTTTTAATTTCTTAATTATAGTTGTTGTCTGCAGTGATCTTTGAGCCCAAGAATATAAAATCTGACACTGTTTCCATTTCTTCTCCCTCTTTTTTTCCAGGAAGTGATGGGACCAGTTGCCATGATCTTAGGTGTTTGGGCGGGGGGGGGGGGGGGGGGGGGAGGGAGGAGGTTATGTTAAGCTTCAGACCAACTCTTACACTCTCCTCTTTCCCCCTCATCAAGAGACTTCTTAATTTCTCATTATTATTCTGCCAGAATTCTATCATCTGTCTGTCTGAGATTGTTTGATATTTTTCTCCTGGCAACTTGATTCCAGCTTTTGATTCATTCAGCTTGCATTTCTCATGACATACTCTGCTTACAAGTTAAATAAATTAGGTGACAATATACAGCCTTGACATAATCCTTTTGCAATTTTAAACCAATCAGCTGTTTGTTCCATATTTGGTTCTAATTTGCTTCTTGACCCATGTATAGGCTCCTCAGAAGACAAGTGAATACTTCTATTCCTTTGAGGATTTTCCACATTTTGTTGTGATCCACTCAGTCAAAGTCTTTACTGTAGTCAATGAAGAAGAAGTCGATGTTTTTCTGGAACCCCCTTGCTTTCTCCATAACACAACAAATGTTGACAATTTGACCTCTAGTTTCTCTGCCTCTTCAAAATCAGGCTGCACTTCTAGTAATTCTCGGTTCACATATTGCTGAAGCTGATCTTACAGAACCTTAAGCATAACCTTGTTGGCATGTGAAATGAGTGCAATTGTTTGATCATTTGAACATATCTTGGCATTGCCCTTTTTTAGGATTGGGACATTAAAATGACCTTTTCCAATCTAGTGGCCACTGTTGAGTTTTGCTGGCATATTGAGTGCAATACTTTGACAGCTTCATCTTGCAGTGTTTGCTATAACCATCAGCAAGTCTCTTAACTTCTCTGACCCTCAGTTTATTCATCAGTAAATTAGGAATAATATTATTCATCTTACTGAGTTGCTGTAAGGAAATCACTTTGCAAGCTTTAAGTGCTACATAAATGTTAGTATTTCTCTCATTCTTTTCATCTTTCTTGACAGAGTTCAAATAGAAATAGTGCTTGTTCCTATTAAGTGTCCTGTAGATTTTTGCAGGTGTTGATATAATTGCTTTTTGTAATTGAATAAAAGTATAAAGATGTACATATTTTATAGGCTCACTGAAAGTAACCCTAGAATAACCTATCTGGCAATGACCTGGTCCTGAATGGACATCATAAACCCTTCTGTGTCAATAAATATTTGTAAGACTTGATCATTTTTTTTTAGATACTTCCTTATTGACATATCATTGATTAAGTTAATATGGGTTTCATCCATAGATGGCCTTTTGATTCCACTCTTGCATCTTTACCATATCATAGGCTCCAACTGGAGCTAACCACTTTGATTTACATTTGACATATCCAGTAGCTTGGGCCTATTGTCAACCTTTGCTATTGGTCCATGAAACTAGATCTGTTTTCAGCTTCTTGCCGGAAAGGAAGCAGACCATCCAGCTCACGTATACCTATTATAGCAAAAACCTCAAACTCACAGAAGGTTAAATAATGACTAAAAAATTCAATAAGGAACTATACAGTAGGTGACCTCTACTATTTCAGAATTGTATAAGTCAGCCAGAAGCCTGCTGACATTTGGAAAGGAAGCCTGGCCAGAGAAGAAAGTGATAGCGCAGGAAAATAAGCTGGTAACCTTTTAGAGAGATCAGGGATACTGGTAGTCTGTAAAGCTCTTTGTCCTAAAATGATGAGTGGAGGGCTCCCTCAAAAAAGGGCTAAGGTAGTCAGAAATCTCCTGTGATCAGAAACCCACATCCTGGCTTCACAAAGAAACACATTAAATAGCTTCTCCATCTTGTAGGATCTTTTCCTAATGACGTAAAAATGTAATTTAGATTTGATAAGAATAAAATTCTTAATGTACATGAAATAAAGACAGAAGACTTCAAGCTTGAATCTGGAATTCAAATCAAAACACTGAGTGAAAGGAACATGCAGAAATACCTCGCCCTCTGGGCAAGTCACCAAGTATAAAGCAATGAAGAAAAAAGCTGTTGTTGTGGAGGTCATGAGGCTAAGCGACTTCTTGAAATCAGAGTTTTAGAAGAATATGTTTGATACAATTAATGCCTACATAATACCAATCTTGACATGAACATTTGGAATTGTAAAATTTAACATAGAAGATTAGGAAAATATCCTAATAAAAAACCCATATCATATTAATGAAACACAGGGGCCATCAACCTAAGGCAGCTATAGAAAGTAATACTTCCTTGTCAAGAGAAAGAGAACTGATACTTTCAGAGCATATGACAAACAGGATAGTAAATGGGTGGCCCTGGATCAGACCAGTAGCCTGTTTCTTCAGGTTCAATGTTGAATGAAATGAGGCACTCATAGAGCATTTAACAATTAACAAAAGAGAGTTGGGGTTACTTAGGAATAGCACTGAGAGAATATTTAACCAGTTTGGATAAAACTTTATGGTCAGCTGACCAAGGTGTAGCAACTTGGGGTCTTGGAATATCTGTCAAATCTAAAAGGCCCAGCTTTTTGTGGTTGAGCCTTTTTATGTTCTTAAGTGAACAGAAAATGTCAATATAGCCAGCTTTCTCCTCAATAACTATACTTACCATAAGAAAGTGACATATTTGATTGCTTTTACCCATTGTTTTCATTTAAATCCCAAATTCAAGCTTGAAGTCTTCAGTTGTTACTTACTGAGTCCAAATTATATTTTTTATATTATTAAAGAAAAATTTCAATGTTTAGAAGCTATTTAATATGTTTTCTTTATGGAGTCATAAAATACAATGACATCTTTGTACATCAAGTGATTAATAATATGTTTAGATATGATTCCCCATTTAACCTGGAAGCCCTGTTCAGTTTTATTGAGAGATGATGGTGGATTGAAATCTAAGCAGAACCATAATCGGCTTAAATTGTCTCCCTGAAAGATGCCTGGATCTTTAATGGCATTTTTTTTTTTTACATTATTACATTTGTAAGGTGTTTTAAATAGAGAAAAGTTTTCTATCTGGACACCAAATACTCTAACATTCTCAGTATACTTGGGTTTATTTTATATGTGTACAACCCATGAATCAGCCATGAGTGCAGCACTGAGTCAAAAATTTTGTGATAACCAATAAGGCAGTAGCAGAAGTGTTGTGGTACCTTCAGAAGTTTCATGCAACAATTACCAAATCAATAATATTGGTTTTTATACCATTGGGACTTTTTTATACCATCTTTGTGCCCTTCAGTTAGTGTATTATTTTCTTATGAGTACTTACAGTTTTTAATTGTGTGTGATACAAATCATGAATGCTTTGTATAAAATACATATATGTGGAATTGGCCTATATCTCAAGGGTACTAGGATTCTCATCTCTTGACAGTAGAAAGGTGACTTAAGAAAGGTGAGATCAACCTAAACCATTCTCAAAGGACTCTTGAGGCAAAATGCCATCCATATCCAGAGAAAAAACATGGAATCAGAACGCAAAGTGAAACAGACTATTTTCTCTTGTGTTATGTTTTGTTTTGGTTTGGTTTTTCTCGTGGTTTCTCCCGTTCATTTTAATTCTTCTATGCAACATGACTAATGTGAAAATGTGTTTAATAAGAATGTATGTGTAGAACTCATATATGATTGCATGCCATCTTGAGAAGGGAGGGGAGAGGGAAGGGGAGAAAATTTAAGATTTATGGACGTGATTGTTAACAAATAAATTAATTTATTAAAAAAAGTGAATGGATGACAAAAAAAAAAGTGAGATCAGGCTTTCATCTGAAAGGAAGCCAGTAACATGCTTTACTATTAATTCATGTACCAAGGGGCAATAGCTGATCCAATAATTATGGATCTTATCTGCCTCTGCTGCTTTCTAGAGAAGCAAACATGTAAGTCATCTCCTTTGACAAAACCACCGTGTTATTAAAGTTACCATATATAAATTTTTAGTTTCATGTTTGAGCTATTTTGTATTTTTATCGTGTTGGTCTTCTTATAATCAAATGAGATAATGTAAAAAAAAACTTCTTTGTAAAATTTAAAACACTGTATCAATGCTAGTTATTATTTTTTATTATGTAGTTCAGTGGACAGAGTGCCAGGCCTGGAGTCAGGAAGATCAGAGTTCAAATGTGGCCTCAGGCACTTACTGACTGTGTGACCCTGGGTAAGTCACATAACCTCTGACTTAATTCCCTTATCTATAAAATGTATGTACCTCGTAGGGCTGTTGTGAGGATCAAATGAAACAACAATTATAAAGTACTCAACACAGTGTTTGGTATATAATAGTAAGCTCTATATAAAGTTAGCTAGTGTCATTATTATAATGATCATACAGATGACCAGAATTTTTCCATATCCTCCTTCTTTGAGGGTTTTCTTCTGATTGGTTTTTGCTTCTTAATATTCTATAATATATTTTTGACTAAATTTTTAAAAAATGAATGTTAAAAATTGTTTTTCCATGTGATTGGGGAAAAAAATAAAACCTTATTTTAAAAAATAAATTTGGGGCAGAGCCAAGATGGTGGAGTAACAGGACAGACTTTCTAGAGCACTCCTGCCAAGCCCAGCCAAATACCTGGAAAAAAATGGCTCTAAACAAATTCTGGAGCTGCAGAACTCACAGAATGACAGAGTGAAGCAAATCTCCAGCCCAAGACAGCCTGGAAGGTCACTGGTAAGTATTTATCATGCCTCACTGGGAGCAGAGCACAGTCCAGTAGTGCATAGAGGGGACCTTAGCAGGCCTTAGGGAGACTGAATCTCTCGCACCTGTTGTGGTTTCCAGACTTCATGGCCCCAAAACGCTGAGCATAAATTGGAATGTCAGTGGGAAAAGCCAGTGGGACCAGTGCAGGAAAGTGGAGGGGTCAGGCCCCAGCAACAGGACAGCGGGGGAGGAGGGGGTGAAGAAACCCATGGCAGCCACAGCCACAGCAAAAAATAATCAGAAGAAAACCTTCAAAGAAGGAGAATATAGAAAATATAGAAAAGTCTGCAGCAGGCTGCAGCTGCAGCCACAGTTTCTGGAGCTCTAGACCCACAGATTATGGGGAGGATCAAGTAGCTGACAGTACACTGCCCCCACTAGAAGCAGAAAACTACCTTGACAAAGAGCTCAAGAGTCAAGTAAATGGCTGGGGAAATGAGCAAAAACATGAAAAAGAATCAAACTGTAGAATTTTACTTTGGTGACAAAAAAGACAAACACATGCAAACAGAAGAAAACAAAGTCTAAGCTCCTCCATCCAAAATCTCCAAGAAAAAATATGAATTGATCTCAGGCTATGGAGAAGCTCAAAAAGGATTTTGAAAATCAAGTAAGAGAAGTAGAGCAAAAATTGGGAAGAGAAATGAGTGATGCAAGAAAATCAAGAAAAATGGGTCAACTGCTTGCTAAAGGAGACCCCAAAAAAATGCTGAAGAAAATAACACTTCAAAAAATAGACTAACCCAAATGGCAAAAGAAATCTGAAAAGCCAACAAGGAGAAGAATGCCCTAAAAAGTAAAATTGGCCAGATGGAAAAGGAGATCCAAAAGCTCATTGAAGAAATAAATCTTTAAAGATTAGAATGGAACAGATGGAAGCTAATGATTTATGAAAAATGAAGAAATTACAAAACAAAACCAAAGGAATGAAAAATAGCAGGTGATATGAAATATATCTTTAGAAAAACAACTGACCTGGAAAATAGATCCAGGAGAGACAATTTAAAAATTATGGGACAAGCTAAAAGCCATGATCCAAAAAAGGGCCTACACATCATCTTTCATGAAATTATGAAGGAAAACTGCCCTGACTTTCTAGAACCAGAGGGTAAAATAAATATTGAAAGAATCCAACAATCACCTCCTGAAAGAGATTTTAAAAGAAAAACTCCCAGGAATATTGTAGCCAAATTCCAGAGTTCCCAGGTCAAGGAGAAAATATTGCAAGCAGCCAGAAAGAAACAATTCAAGTATTGTGGAAATACAATCAAGATAACACAAAATCTAGCAGCTTCTATATTAAGGGATAGAAGGGCGTGGAATAGGATATTCCAGAGGTCAAAGGAACTAGGACTAAAACCAAGAATCACCTACCCAGCAAAACTGAGTATAATACTTCAGGGGGAAAAATGGTCATTCAATGAAATAGAGGACTTTCAAGCATTCTTGATGAAAAGACCAGAACTGAATAGGAAATTTGACTTTCAGACAGAAGAATCAAGAAAAGCATGAAAAGGTAAACAGGAAATAGAAATCATAAAGGACTTTCTAAAGCTGAACTGTTTACATTCCTACATGGAAAGATAATATTTGTAACTCTTGAGACTTTTCTCCCATATTTGGGTAGTTGGAGGGATTATACACATATAGACAGAGGGCACACAGTTGAATAGGAAGAGATGATATCTAAAAAAATAAAATTAAGGGGTGAGAGAGGGATATATTAGAAGGAGAAAGGGAGAAATGGAATGGGGAAAATTATCTCTCACATAAAAGAGGCAAGAAAAAGCTTTTTTAACAGAAAGGAAAGGGGGGGAGATGAGAGGGAAAAAGTGAAACTTACTCTCGTCACTTTTGGTTTAAGGAGGGAATAACATGCACACTCAATTTGGTATGAAAATCTATCTTACACTATAGGAAAGCAGGAGAGAAGGGGATAGTAGAGTGTGGGGGATGATAGAAGGGAGGGCAAATAGGAGGAGGGGGTAATTAGAAGTAAACACTTTTGGAGAGGGATAAGGTCAAAAGAGACAATAGAATAAATGATAGATGGAGGGAAATATAGTTAGTCTTTCACAACTTGACTTTTATGGAAGTCTTTTGCATAGCTACACATGTATAACCTATATTGAATTGCTTGCCTTCTCAGTGGGGGTGGGTGAGGAGGAAGGAAAGGGGAGAAGTTGGAACTCAAAGTTTTAAAAATGAATGTTAATAATTGTTTTTACATGCAACTGGGAAATAAGAAATACAGGTAATGGGGTATAGAAATCTATCTTGCCTTACAAGAAAATAGAGGAGATGGGGATAAGGGAAGGGAAGGGGGTGTGATAGAAGGGAGGGAAGATTGGGGGAAGTGGTAATCAGAATGCACAGTGTCTTGGGGTGGGGAGAGGGGAGAGATGGGGAGCAAATTTTGAACTCAAAACCTTGTGGAAATGAATGTTGAAAACTAAAAGAAATTTTTTTAAAAACTAAAATAATAAAATAAAATTTGACTGCTATTGAATTGTGCACATGAAATAGACAGAATATACAAACATGTTCATTATGTGCCTGTTCTAAAAATGCACAAGTCCAACTTGAAGGTCAATTATACCAAAAACAGAATCACTTTTGAAAATCTGACATTTGTTGTATCTTACATGACTTTAACCTTTTGATTTCAGCTTTCAAATGAAATCTGGAAATTGCAAAACAATTTTTTCTGTATTCCTGTCCACGTTTCTTTTTATTTCATTTAATTGCACAGTCTGGCACTCAGATTTTCTACTGCATGTGCCAACTGTACATTGATTTAATCTTCCGAGGCCTTTCTGTAGGTCTTCAATAGTTTTCTCAAATTGCTTCTTCCACAGTGGTGCTTAATGCATGCAGGTCCTTAACTCTATTTCTTGGTGGATTCACCTTTCCTTTTATGGTTCTTACTGTGGCAATGGCCACTGTCAGTACTCTTGTATGCTGGTCCTGAAATGTTTTTACACTTTCAAATACTATGGGAGAATGCATTTGTTCATGATGATCATAGCAAAGGCTAGAGGTGCATGTATGTGTGTGCGTAGTTTTATATATTTATTATGCATTATAAAATGTATAAATTATAATATATAATATAATTGTTATATGTTATATAAACAATATAGCATATTATTCGTAATATACTAAATAAATAATATGATTGTGTATATATATATATATATATATATATATATATATATATATATATATACACTCTGTTTTGGTATAGCTGATCCACTAGTTGAATTTGTACTATCAAACTCATTGCTTTTCAGTATTCCAGTTTAAGAATGCCCATCTCCCTTTCAAGTCATTTAAGACATGATTTGCTTTCATTATCTATTTTTGGTTAGGTAGAATTTCTGGAATTTGCATGTAATGAAGATTTTCAGTGACCTTAGATTCTTCAACTTTTCTCTTTTCGCATTTTAATAGCTTGATGATTTCAGCTCTAATTTCTTCTCATCTGGATTTAGAGTTGATTTTTTTTTAACATTGCCTTGCATTGGTCTGCATTATATTATTTTGTGACTTTCAGCTGAAGGTACTTTTGACAAAAGCAGAACAAAGTCTCTGCATATGGATTTGTAAAATCTATTTCCAATTTTATTATGATTGAGTCCTGGCATATATTGAAGGCATTCATATCTTCAGTTCATTTTCCTTGTGCTTATGGTTTAGCTGCTTTAGTAGTCTGTACCATCTGTGCTGAAGCACTTTCAGCAGATGAAGTATTGGTATTTCTGATTTGTTCTGATGTATCTTGCCTTCTTTTGGAACTAAAATACAAAAAAAAAATACCACTCATTCTACTATTCTCCATGTTAAGCTGCTAATCACTATTAGTTTTGAGTAGGGCTAGCCTATAGTGCCATGCAACTCATCTATTTCTTTGACTCTGAGGAGCCATATATCACACTTAGCATTAGGTGGCTAATGTAATCAAGAGCATCCCCAAAGCTCTGTTCTCCCCAATTCCATGGTTTCAATCAGGGCCTCATAGCTACTGCAGTAGTATTAGAATGCATGAAGTCCCCATCAAATATTACCCTGAGATTTTGTCACTGTCTGAGATTTTGTCTTGAGTGTCTACCCCACCCCTGACATGGCATTAGACCACAGATTGATCTCTGAGAGGGTCAGTTGCTCAGTGAACAAAAACTTCACTGAGGACTTGGACCATTTTTTTTCCCTATAAGGTTTGCCACCAAGTGGTAGTCAATGCAGACATTCAATACTTTGCCTAATGCTGCTAACTGGTCAGGCAAGGCCAACATCACAGTTGTTAAAGCTGTGGTTAGTTCATCTATTTTTTGTCTTGGGGAATGAGGAAAATGACATTACAGGGGGTTTCCTGTGAGGATTGGAAGCTCAATTCCGTGTGGACGGTCTCGGGCGGGTAAAAGTGGGACTTCTAAATCTTAGAGTCTTATGAGGCCCTCCATGAACAGCGGGGATTCGAGAAGGTCAGACTGAGCTAGCTTGGCTAGCTCGGGTATTTCCGCCTCTCCCCAGGAGATACGTGATGGTTGGAGTCTCCCTGCCCTCGAGGTCGTCCCGGATCTGGGCACACTATTGTTATCTAACAGCACGGTATTCAGATGCAAACTGTGTGGCTGAAGGTTAAGTAGGATTGAGGAAGCCTGAAAGCTCTCTTAGCACGTGAGGAGCCAAGAGGACAGTAGGCTCCGCTTCTCTTCTTTCCTCTCTCCCCTCCCCCTCTCTCCCCGCTTGTACTTCTACTTCCAATCCCTTAAGATCTTAGCCTCCTTAGGAAATCTCCCCCTCTTCCTCCTAAGGAAGACCTCCCTGCACTTGTAACTAGACCCTGAAATAAAGCTCAACCCTTGTTTGACTCTGGAACGTCCTTTCTCTCATATGTGCATCCGGCGTGGCCAGCCGAAGACCTCGGAGGTGAGGTAAGAAGACTCGGGTAGCCCACACAGGCCTCTAGGCCTGGCAGTTTCCCAATATCAAGTGCAAGTCATGTCATCATTTCTCTGATGGCACAGTCTTCTTTGACAACAAACGACAAACACAATCCTGTGAGTAGATGCATCTGGCTGAATGCTAGCTGGGTGACTCACTTCCTCCTCCTCTTCTCCTCTCCAAAGGAAGGTAAACTTGGATGGCCAAAAGATGCCCAGTTGACCTGGATTTTACTGGCTCCTCTCCTCTCCTCTCCTCTCCTCTGCTCTCCTCTCCTCTCCTCTCCTCTCCTCTCTTCTCCCAAAACCTTAAACCTACTACACTCCGAAACCTGAACTCCACTGGGGCCCTGCCTGAGGGCTCCTCTGGACCCTCACAGCTTGAGAGTGATTATCAATAGTAACTGCTGCTGTTTCCCACACAGCCTGATGTCTTTCTTTTTTCTTGACCTCATTAAAGGGGCCATGCCCTGGCTACTTCTTAAACAGGCCTATTCAATGAATAGGTGTTGCCTCACCCTAAGTGAGTGCCTGTAAAGACCTTGGCCTAAAGAGCCCAAGGTCTCCCAGTGCATCCTGGGTCATCTACAGTCATCTTGAGGAATGGTCACTGGATTCAAATGGCTCTGGAGGAGAAGTGAGGCTGGTGACCTGCACAGCACTCCCTCACTCAAAACAAAGTCAAGTGCAAGTCATGTCATCATTTCTCTGATGGCATGGTCTTCTTTGCCAATGAAGGACAAACACACACACACACACATACACACACACACACACACACACACACACACACACAAACATGAACTGTGTAATTGTAAAGCAACCTGTCAATGTGGCATAATGAAAGCAATTCTGAATTGGTGTCAGAGGATTCTGGGTTACAATCTGGATTCTGTTGCTTCCTACCTGTGAGATCTTGGACAAATCATATAACCTCTTTAGACTTCAGTTCCTCATCTGTGAAATATGAGGGTTGGGCTAGACAACCTCTAAGCTCCTTCCATGTCTAAGTCTTATCATCTAGCCTGACTTTCTTCCTGTGTATAGGACATTAAGCAATCTATCAACAAGCATGTGTTAAGCATTTCTTCTGTGCCAAGCACTGAGTTAAAGTACTGAAGATACAAAGAAAAACAGCAAAAACTCCAAAGAATAACTTCAAGATTTGCAAAGCACTTTCCTCACAAGAGCCCCAAGAGGGAGGTGGAGTGTGTGTGTGTGTGTGTGTGTGTGTGTGTGTGTGTGTGTGATCATCCCTAAATTATACATGAGGAAACTGCAGCTTGTGGCCTGTGACTTGCCCCAAACCACAGTCAGTGGAGACAATTGCTACTCAAACCAGGTCATCTGACTCCAACCTCATTATGCTTTCTATTATTTCATACCTTTTACCAAAACCAAGAATTATTTAAGAAAACAAAAAACAAGCCTTCCCTCAATCCTCCTTACTAAGTGTGTGTGGTGATGTTACAGTTGGAGGAGTGTGATTTCTCCATTTCCCCCACAGAAGACCTCTCACCCCTTTCTAGCTTTTACTTCCCTATATTCAGATTGTTGCTCAATATGATGCTGGTGGCCTTCTCACGGTCAACAGCTCTGGTCCCTGATTCAGCAGGAAATGGCTCTTGTTGGTGAACCCATGCTGCAGAAAGCTGGCAAACCTTTCTCTTTCTTTCTCTCATCTCTTATCTCTCTCATCTCTCTCTCTCCCCTCTCCCCTCATCTGTTTACCTACCAACTGATCTATCCAACCAATCGATTCCAATCAACTGATTTATAGATTGATAGAGCAATAGACGTATATGTAAATACACAAATATAGAGTGTGTTGAGATAAATGAATATATAAATTATACAGCATATTATAATAATTTACCTATTTTTATATATATGTGCGTGTGAAATATACAGATATATCTAGCTATATCTATGTCTATCTCACCTCTAACCTGTGGCCTTCTCAACCTAGAACATCCCTCTGCAAAAAGGCTTTCCCCTGCCTTCCATTGGTGAGTTCTTCCAAGAGCCTCCATTTTGTGAAGGAGCCCAGGCTGGCTTTCATTCCTCTCCCAGCCCTGTCCCTGACTTCCAGAGTTCTAAACCAGGACCCCACACAAGGGAGCCCCTTCCCTTTCAGCTCCTGCTTCCAACTATAAATAACCATCAGGAGATTCCTTCACTGCTAGTTACTGTCCCTGGATGAACATCTCCCCTTCTACCCTAGCTTGCTCCATGGTCAGCTGGGTTAGTCTCTGGTTTGCTGCTCTTTTGTTGATGTTCTTGATTCGTTTAAGTCATGTCCAACTTTCCATGACCCCATTTGGGGTTTTCTTGGCAGAGTACTGGAGTATCATTTCCTAGTTGCCTCTGGGTCAAATTAGGTAGTAGCAACCATTAATGAAACCAAATTCCAGACCAGGCCAAATTGGCTTTTGCTGGATAGTAACTCTCAAGCAGAGTCATAACTAAACAGGAGCAAAAGGTTATTTTCCCAGGGAGCTGAATGGCATTTTTCTTTCCTGTGGTGATTGCCATCTCTGCACCCTATCTTATGGGCCATCTTCTAATGGCCCATACTACCATTTCTATAGTTCTGCCATTGTCTTTCCCAAAGCTATCTTCCTTCCTGATACCTGTGAAGAGGAAAATTTTGGTTAATTAATTAACTAAAATTAATTAATTTTGAAGAGGATTGGTGTTGGGACTGGAAGCTCAATTCCGTGTGGACAGTCTCGGGCAGGTAAAAGTGGGACTTCTAAATCTTAGAGTCTTACGAGGCCCTCCATGAACAGCGGGGGTTCGAGAAGGTCAGACCGAGCTAGCTCGGCTAGCTCGGGTATTTCCGCCTCTCCCCCGGAGATACCTGATGGGTGGAGTCTCCCTGCCCTCGAGGTCGTCCCGGATTGGAGCACACCTAGTTACCTAACAGCACGGTATTGAGATGCAAACTGTGTGGCTGAAGATTAAGTAGGATTGAGGAAGCCTAAAAGCTCTCTCTTAGCACGTGTGGAGCCAAAGAGGAAAGTAGGGCTCCGCTTCTTTTCTTTCCTCTCTCCCCTCCCCCTCTCTCCCCGCTTGTACTTCTACTTCCAATCCCTTAAGCTTAGCCTTCTTAGGAAATTTCCTCCTAAAGAAGACCCCCTGCACTTGTAACCGAAACCCTGTAATAAAGCTCAACCCCTGTTTGACTCTGGAACGTCCTTTCTCTCATACGTGCATCCGGCGTGGCCAGCCGAAGACCTGGACAGGTAAGAAAGACTCGGGTAGCCCAATACAGGCCTCTAGGCTTGGCAGATTGGCTACCCTGTTACTAGCATGACTGTACCTACAGTTGGACTGCTCTCTGGGTTGCCAGTACTATATCTGTACAATCAGAAAATCTGACTACACCCCATCCATGTCCCCTAACTGAATTTCCCAAGGTGCAATACATCCTAGTTATGCCTTTGCTCTAAAGTATTAATAACTTACATTTTTTACTTCTTTACGTAGAACACCTGGCAGAGAAATAAGGACTTTCCTTACTAATACTACCAGATTGTGGGCACCTTGAGAAAATCCCATTTTTTTAGAGAACACTGAATCAGAGTCTAGTCCTAGAAAACTACCAATACCCATAACACTCATTAGGAAGAAAAGGTCAGGTACCAAATTGCTAGAAAGAAGGAAACTAGTTAATGGAACTGCACAGCATAGAAATACTGCCAAGGTAATAGGGTGTGCTTAGGACTGGCACAGAGGCCAGAATGCCAGGCCTGAAGTCAGGAAGACTCAGCTTCCTGAGTTCAAATCTCACCTTACACTAGCTTTACTAGCTGTGTGACCCTGGGCAAATCACTTAACCCTGTCTGCCTCAGTTTCCTCATCTGTAAAATGACCTGGAGGAGGAAATGGCAAATGACCCCAGTACCTTTGCCAGGAAAACCCCAACTGGTGTCATGAATAATCAGACATGACTGAAAAATGACTGAACAAATTTGACCTACTCAGGCTATCCCTTGGTTTCTTGTGAGAGATCAAATCCATAACACAGTAAATGGAGCTTTGCCCCAGATATGGCCTGGATTTAGAAAGCACTTAATTGGTGTTTCTGGCATAGGAGTGTACATGTGGTTACTTGTTGCTGAAAAGTAGGGGAATAACAAAAAGGTGGATCATCAGCACTCCAAGGTCTTCCAATGAAATCTATTCCTTCAATTTCAATCAATGAAACAGGGTATAGGTGCTATGCCTGTTTACTGTAGACTTAATTTTGGCACTGACTTTTCTCTACCCACTGTCACCTGCATCCTTCTCTCCTTTCTGCTATAATGCATTCACACATGACATTGCCTTCTAATGAAGTCACTTTTCAATTCTCATCTGCTCCAGCTAAGTTCACTAGTTAAATCCCTTTCTGAAATCCCATCACTCAGACATCAGCAGCTCCAGGTCCCTCTCTTGACAGCTCTCCCCTCCCCAGCCTCAGTCTGTCTCACCACTCACTCCTCAGGCAGGCAGGGTAATCCCAATCAGCAACTGACCAGATTTGATTTGATTGCCTGGGCTCTCTCTTGACAACCCTGTTCTCTCCTGTCCTGTCTATAAATCTCTCTCAGGATAGTTTGCAAGTGTCTTATATTCTCTTTTCACATTCTCATTCTCTATGCCTTACCCAATGCAGTTTAACAAGTTTCCTCCTCCCTAGCTTGCTCTTCCACTCAATTGTTTCTAATTTACATTGCAATCTTAATGGCTTTTACTCCACTTAGCTTCCTATCTATGCCATGACTTACTGTGGATATAGCTGGGGATCTCCTAGCTCTCATCCTCTCTTTCCCAACTTGCTCACTATCTCTTCCCTTATCATTTATTTTCCCCATCACTATAGTCAGATTTAGCTGAGATGTTTTCAGTATGGCATTGGCTGACAGGCTATGCTTTCTGATCAGCCTACCTTCCTAAGTATAGAAAGGTAAAAGGAAATTCTCACCTACTATCAAATGGCAGAAAGGAATTTTTAACCATGTCAGGAAGGAAGTTTTACCCATGTGAGACAGAAGAAAAGGATGAAGAGCAACCAAATAATTAAAGCTTACATAATAGGTATGAAGGTCTTCCTACAGTGATGAAAGGGTACTTGACTATCTGGGAGAATCATCTTCTTGGACTTCAAGGAACAACATGATATTGTGAATATACAGGTTTGTTGTTTCTTCAGTTAGTTGTGTCTGCCTCTTCATGACCCCATTTAGGGTTATCTTGGCAAAGATTCTGAAATCGATTGCCATTTCTATTTCCAGCTCATTGTACAGATGAGGAAACTGAGGCAAACAAGGTTAAGTGACTTGCCTACAAGTCACATGCAGCTAGTATGTGAGGTCATATTTGAACTCAGGTCCTCCTAACTCCAGGGCCAGCACTCTATCCTCAGTGTTACCTGGCTGCCTGGGTAAAAGGTCATCTGATAATGGTCAGAGGAAGAGGAAAATTACACTGGTATTAGTGACAACCCACAGAAAAGTGTTGAGATATCTCTCTGTTGACCTTTTGTAAACAACAGAGAGGTCTGAGGTCTTCCTGGAGTCTGTATTCGAACATAAGGGGAAAGCCTGCCAAGAACCACTGAATTTAATGCTCAGTGCCTACTTCCAGGGATGCATGTTGGGACAAACAGCACCAGTGGAATGAACCCAGAAAGCATTCTAAGGATTATAAAATCCTGGGGCGAGGGGAAGCCCTGAAGACTTTGGAAGCATAAACAGTGTTTTTAATGCTGCTTATCAAAGGTAGATTCAAAAGAGAGAGGCAGCTCTGGGAAATGAATAGCTGGTTAAGAAGATAGCTTCAAAGAACAGGATTTGAATTTATGGACTACGACTTAAAACCTCTGGAATGACAGATTCTTGGCAAGGGCTGGTAAAAGTAATAATAACAATGTTACCTGGAGTCTTACAAGTCTGATGAGAAGTTTTTAAACTGAAAAAGGAGGGACTTTCTTAGCAAAGATACTAGAATGGTTTACTATTTCCTTCTCCAGCTCGTTTTACAGATGAGGAAACTGAGGAAAACAGAATTAAATGATTTGCCCAGGGTCACACAGCTAGTAAGTGTCTAAGACCAGATTTGAACTCACAAAGATGAATCGAAGATAATCAATCAACTAAACAACAAATGACTATGTATGTATGTGTATATATATATATACATATATACATATTATACATGTATAAATACACACACACATATGTATGTATTTGGGCAGCTAGGTGATGCAGTGGATAGAGTACCAGACCTGTAGTCAGGAAGACCCAAGTTGAAATTCAGCCTCAGACACTTACTTGCTTTGTGCTCCTGAGCAACTCACTTAATCTTGTTTGCCTCAGTTTCCTCATTTGTAAAATGAGCTGGAGAAGAAAATGGCAAACCATTCTAGTATTTTTGCCAAGAAAACTGATTTTATATATACGTATAAATGTATTTGTGTGTGTGTGTGTATATATATATATATATATATATATATAGTCTATGTATACACACATACATATATACATATATTTAAATGAATAAATATGAATTGTTTCACTAAAAATTATAGGCAATACAACAATGGAAAAGTACACAGTTTTCACTAAGTGGGAGTGGGAGGGAAGGATCGTGGAACTCTAAACTGGAAAGGTCCTTAGCAATCACTGAATCCAATCCCCTAATTTTACTGTAAAAGATGACCCTGTCTGCAGCCAGAACCATAGGGTAGGTGGATGCTGATCACTTGGCACTCAGTCCCTTACTGTCATACTTGGCCTCTTTTGACAAAGAATGTGTGGGTCAAACACATCACATGACTCCACCCCTCCCAACTGACCCCTCCTCTTCTTTGTTGCCTTTTGCACTTCCTTCACCTATCTACTTGGCCTTTTTCCTACATGAAAGTGCTTATATGAAAAATGATGCTTCTTATTATTGAACAAAGGCTATTTTTACATGCTTCAAAGCTCAGAAATTTGTTTAAGAGAAACAGGAACTAAAAGTACCATTCTGATTTTAAAAGTACCCCATGGACCTTATGCTCAATAGGTTACTTTACTTAAAAACTTTATCACAGTAGCTGGTTCCTGCCTTCTTTTACATATGTGTATAGATGTACACATTCAATGTCCCCAAAGTCTATAAGTAAATTATTAAAAATTTAAAACTACACTAAGTCATTTGGGATGCCCTGAAAATACATTCACACAGATATATATGTATAGATATACAGGGGTAATAAGGGGAATTCAATAGGGAGTAAATTTTGCTGGCATAGGAAACTCCCTGGTGAGGAAAAAATTTCTATCAGTGTAGGTTGATGACTTAATAGTCTTAGAAATTAAATGATTCGTACAGGGTAATTGTGTCACAGTGGATAGACTGACAGGTCTGTAGTCAAGAAGATTCATCCTGAATTCCAATCTAGCCTCAAACACTTACTAGCTGAGTCTTGACTTGGGCAAGTCATTTCACCCTGTGTGCCTCAGTTTCCTCATCTGTAAAATGAGCCAGAGAAAGAAAGGGCAAATCACTGCAGTATCTCTGCCAAGAAAAACCCAAACAGGGTCATGCAGAATTGGATATGACTGAAATGACTGAACAACATAAGGTAACATAGTCTGTGAGTGTCAAAAGCAGGGCTTAAACTATGGTATTCTTGATCTCAAGACCAACTCTCTACTTCTGCCATATATATTACATACATATATGTATCATGGGCCCTTCTTCTTACTGAGTAATGCTCCCTCTCATTAAGTAACTGTGTCCATTTACGAGGACATTTCTTTCTGTTTAAGAAATAACCATCTCTGATGCTTACTAACTGGGTGACCTTGAGAAAGTCACTTAATCTTGGTAGGTCTCAGTTTCCTCATATGAGGGCACTGGACTACATGATCTCTGAGGATACTTCCAACTCTAGATGGATGTTATGCATATAAACCACATTGCTTGCTACATGCCCAGTGTCCTGTCCTGCTTTGAAATAATCTTTGTTTCTACAGCTGTGACTTTGCTTAGAGAGGGACATAGTTCTGCCTCTAGATATTATTTCCATCAACTAGCACTCAAAGAAGAAATATGAAATATCATCATCCATTTATACTTATCTACACATTCTGCTTTGTCAGATAGTCTCCTTCATCCTAAGTGTTTATTGGTGAGGCAGCAAGTTTTTCAAAATCCTGTTTTTTTGTTAAAGTCACTCCCTTTCACTCCCAATTCCCCCTCCCTGAGAAATAGATTTGCCTGAGGATATCTTACCTAGAAGAGGGAAAAGGAAATCCTAGCCTGCAAGAAGGAGCAGAGTTTTATAAGGTTATTTGTTTTTCAAAAGTAAAGAAGAGCAAGGCTTTTATTAGATAGAAAACAAACATACTTACCAACTTTCTGTAAGATTTAATAACAAGTATAGATAAAGTAATGCTTTTGTTGATTTGTTTTTTCTTCCTCCTCGGGGGTTTTACCTCTCTCATGATGGAGAGTTCTTTTCTGGATGTGGGGAGCATGGAAAGGGGGCTGATTTTTGATAAAACTCCATTCTGATACCCGACATGAGCATCCCTGGAGCTCCAGCTATGACAAGAAATGAGGCCAAATCAGCATCCAGCCAAGCCCAACCCAGTATCCAGGTAGCCTGGCACTGAATCACAGCAGCAAATATAGCCAGGAAATTCCTGAACAAGGTTAGGACCTTGCCTTAGCCACTGAACTCAAGGTCAAGCAGAGTCCACCTACACTAGCTAGGAGTACAGGAATTGAGTTTCACCCAAGCAAAAGTCCGCAATCTAGAAACTGAGACTAGATATAAGAGGAAACAGAAGAAAACATCAATTACCATGAAGAAATACGTTGGACTTAGAGACGCCCAAAGAATAAACCAAAAGAAGACAGTAACTCCATAACGAGTTCAAACAGAACCTCTGTGAAAAGAATGTCCTTGCCACAAGGACTGCAAGGGTACTGAGTCAGAGGATACAAAATCGGATATCTAGGGAAGACAAATGTCAAGAAAAACTAATACCCTAGAACAGACAGTAGTAAACTACCCAAGAATTTAACTCCTTAAAAATAAGAATGGGCCAAACAGAATATGTGAACTCCATGAAAAAGACATCTAGGAATAGTCAAACAAAATCAACAGATTGAAAACAGGGAAGAAAATGTCTGACCTGGAAATAGGGCAAGGAGAGATAATCTAAGAATTATTGGACAACCTGAATATTATAATCAAAGCCTTCTCGGTTTGGAATTGCTAAAGTAGATATAGAAATCTTACAGAGATGTATGAATAAACTTTGGTATTTCCTTTGTATCGAATTCTCTCAAATAGAATTAGAAACTGCGTGAAGTGGATGATTTTAACCCTTCTTTCAATAATTACTTTGTTCTCACTTCCCTCAGATTCCTAAGGCAAAGTTTGGCCTCTGACTCCGAAGGTATAGATTTTAAAAGTTGGAAAAACTGATAAAATATGAACTGAAAAAAATGATAAAATGTAACTGACTACATGAGAGATAGGACTTTTTTTTGGTGTATAAAGTTATACTACTGAAAACTGAGACACCATTTTGCTCCTGTCATTATATAAGTTGAGCCTACAAATTGGTTTTTGTTGAGAGCTAGGTTACCGCTTGCCATAGGATTACATGACAGAAGATACTTCTTGGGCAGGGAAATGCTGAGAGAACCAGGAGTCATGGTCTTAGCCTCACCATACACAGCTGGTCATTTATGACTTCAATCTCCTTCAGTAAATTGGCTCCAGATACATGTTTTGTGCATTTGTTTCCCTGGTGTGGCCTCTGTGGCTTGCCACAGAATCAACCAATTAAGAAGCCATTTGATTCTAAATGATGAGGAAAATGGAGAGAAAAGCTTGATCACCTCTACTGACTCCCTCAAGTCCCTTTCCCCAACTCCCAAACTGAGACACAGATCCAGTGTTATTTCAGACATTCATTGCCTAATTGGTCATGGTTAAGCAAATAGTTTAATTAAGTTAAATTGAAACTTAGTAATATTCAAAATCAATAGACATATCACAGAACATAACATTCCACCCTCTTCTTAGTTCTGATCCCTCAAGGCAGAAAACCTAGTTCAGGTTAGAATTTAGCCCTCTCCTCCAGTTTCCCAAACTGAGAACAGAAGAAATCAGGAACTTTACCTGTTCTATTTGCATCTCCCAGCACTACAGATAAGAGCCACCACTCACACCACATGCTAAAGAAATAGGCAAACATCTTCATATGGAATGATCACTGTCAACTGCTCGGCTAGATAGTTGGTTTTTCTGCCAGGGTTGTTGAATGCTGAGAGATCAGGATTGCCACTTCTATGCATCTGTTTTTTTGGTGCAACCTTGGCATTAAAAAGGTAGGGAGTTCAAATACCTCAGAGGCTAACTCCAACAGGGTACCACCTTTCTGTCATTATTAATTCTGACATTGGCAGAGAGACAGGCATGACTGTATGCTGGCCCTAGTTACCAGTTCTCTGTCTCTGTCCCTCTGGCTCTCTCCCCCTCTTCTCTCTGCCACCCCCCACAAAACTGCACATATGATCCTGTATCTCTTATCACAGTGGTTAACAAGTCAATTCCTCCAACTGGACTTTATCCTGAAGTAGCATCATCTCTGATTGTCTGATACTCCCCCCAACCCCTGCAGTCCATCTCTACCTACAGAATCGTAGGCAAGAATGCAGTAAGACATTATAACCTCATCAGAGGAGAAGAGCCCTCTCTACCCAACAAGCGAGAAAATGGAAGCTCAGAGAGGTCAGGTGTCTTGTCTAAGAGTCTACAAGTTCATCTGACTCCAAACCACTATACACACAGAAATATTTATAGCAGTGCTCTTTGTTATAGCAAAAATTGGAAGCAAAGTCGGTGTCCATCAGTTGGAGAATGGCTATACAAACTATTGGACATGAATGTAATGAAATATTACTGTATTGTAAGAAATAAGGAATGTGATGAATACAGAGAAGCATGGAAAGATCTATACCAACTGATGCAGAGGTAAACACAGGCAAGAAAACAACATATACAATGACTATAATAATTTAAATGAAAAGAACAACCACAAAATTAATCAAAAGTTAATGTTGCATAATTATAATGAACAAACATGGCTCAAAGGAAATCATATGATGTCCATAAATATTGTATACTGCACATT
Source organism: Notamacropus eugenii (assembly GCF_028372415.1). Taxonomy (NCBI): domain Eukaryota; kingdom Metazoa; phylum Chordata; class Mammalia; order Diprotodontia; family Macropodidae; genus Notamacropus; species Notamacropus eugenii. Next base: position 413,420,064 of record NC_092873.1, read on the forward strand.
TTCAGATTTTTGTTATGTATTGATCAATTGGGCACACTTTTTTCCTCTTTTTTTTTTGTCTTTAAAAATACTGTTTGTTCTACAGGATGGCTCTTTGGGAGAGAAATGGGGAATGATACTGGGGAAGCTATAATGATATTTTTCAAAAGGACATCCATAAAAATGGATTTTAAAAAATGCTTATGTTCTACTGTACCTAGTGATACCTCAACTCTGGATGTATTTATTGGTCTTTTTAATAAAACTCAGATGATGAAATCATTGCAGGGTCATTCGGGTGAGAGGGAAAGAGTGGCTTTTTATTTTTAATTTTTATTTTTTAGTTTAATTAATTGAAATTGAATGTTTTCATTTAATTTTTGAAATTTTTATTTCCAAATTCTCTCTGTCCCTTCAGACACTCCCCCACCCTTTGAGAAGGTAAGCAGTATATCAGTTATACATGTGAAGTCATGCAAAACATTATTTCCATATTAGTCATGTGGTTAAAAAAAGGCAAGAAAAACAAAAAAAGTGAAAAAAGTGTACTTCAATCTCCTCTCAGAGCTCATCAGTTCTCTCTCTGGAGGTAGATAGCATTTTTTATCATGCATCCTTTGGAATTTTCCTGGATCACTTTCTTGATCAGAGTAGCTAAGTCTTTCACAGTTGATCATCTTTAAAAAATTGCTGTTGCTGTGTACAATGTTCCCCTGGTAATATTTACTTCACTCTGTATCAGTTCATGTACATCTTCCCAGGCATTTCTGAAACCATCCTGCTCTACATTTCTTATAGCGCAACAGTAGTAGTAGCAGTTATTGTGGTTGTTCTATTGTTTCAAACTCTTCATGACCACATTTGGGGTTTTCCTGGAAAAATTACTGGAGTGACTTGTCATTTCCTTCTCCAGCTCCCTTAACAGATAAAGAAATTGAGGGAAAAAAGGTAAGTGACTTTCCTATCACACAGCTAAGTAAGTGTCTGAAGCCAGATTTCAACTTATAAAGATGAGTCTTCCTGACTCCAGGTCTGGCAGTAGCTATATCTTGCATCATTAGTGTCATCCTTGGTTCCATAGTCAGACTCACCCCACATGCCCTGTGTTCTCATTGTTCTTCCCTTAAACTCCCCTTCTTTCCTCTCATGCAGCTACCACCCTAATACAGATCCTTGTCACCTGAACTGTTGGCAATATATTGTTTGTTTAGTTCCCTGATTTAAATCTCCAGGCTTTCCATTCCATCCTCCACTCAGCTACCCAAGAGATCTTTTTAAAGTGCAAGTCTGACCTTTTCAGACCCTCCTACTCAATAAACTCCACTGGCTCCCTAGCACCTCCCAGATCAAATATAACATCTTCTGTTTGGCTTTTGACCTGACCCCTTCCTGTCTTTTCAGTTTGTTTGTTTTTTTCACACTTTACTTCTCCTGTCTTCATACACCACAATCCGACCATATGAATTTTCATGTTCTTACTCACACAGGACACTCCATCTCTCAGCTCCATATGTTTTCTTGAGCTATACTCCATATACTCCATGCCTAGAATGTTCTCTGCTTCCCCTCTACTACCTCTTCGTTTTCCTGGTGTTCTTCAAGACTCAGCACAAATCTTATGCTCTGCAAGAGGTCTATCTCCCCACCTCCCACCCCCCAATGCTATGTTCTTTTCCCAGACTGCCTCCTATTCACACTGAATGAATAAAGTTGTTCACATGTTGTCTCCTCTATTATAATGTAAGCTCTTTGATGGCAGGGACTGTATTTGACTTTTCTCTGTATCGCTATCAATTAGTGCTATGGTTACGGCATAGCTTACCGAGAGGAACAAGTCTTATGCCTGGCCAGCAGGCTGCTCGTCCTCCTGTGGAGCTCGCGAGTAAAAGAATGAGGCGGGAGAGCGGGTCAGTGAAGCAACTCCGATTTATTCAAGCAAGCACTCTGATTATATAGTCTCTGCCAGCAAGCCCAGTGAACCATGGTAACACACATAAACAAACCCAAAACTATAGAAATGAACACAAGCTGGAACTATAGTGACAACAACAAACCAGGGGTGGGGCCGTCCCTTCCAGCGCCATCTTGTTCACCCTTCCCTGCTCCGGACTCAGTTTACCTGATGTCTGTCAGTGTGGCGTCCCAGATGGTGTGGCGGTCAGCGCCCCTTACAAATTAGCACCGAAATATAGTAAAGGTTTAATAATTGCTTGCTAGCTGATTGACTGTGCAACCCTAGGCAAGACATGTAAACTCTCAGAGCCGTACGCAACTCTTTAGAAATACAAATTGCTGACTAACTACTAATTTTGCATTAGGATAGGGAATTTCCTCAGTGGGAGTTTCCTATTCCAATGAAATCACACATCTAGACCAAAGGAAAAAATCCCACTATCTATGAAAATACTTTGCACATAGGAGCCATTGGTAAATTTTGGATTAAATTAAATCTAACACGTCAAAATGTCATTGGATCCCAAAATTCATTGTTATTGGGGTTTTCAGGGGTTTAATACATTGTTGGTGGTACTGTGAACTGGAACAAATATTTTGGAGAGAAATATGGCAAGGATGAGTCACAAAATTTATCAGACTTTTCACATCCATAATTTCATTGGTAAGACTTTATCTTAACCCTTGAAAAATATCCTAAAAAGGACATATGTGTGCAAAAATAATAATACCTTCTATATTTATAATAGCAAAAAATTAGGAAAAAGTAGTCCTCCAGATTTGAGTACAGTTGAATAAATTATGGCATGTTAATGTAATAGAATATTACGATGCTATGAGAAGGGCACATACAAACCATACAAGAAAATACAGAAAAACCTATATGAAGTGATGCAAAGTGACGTCAGTAGAACCAGACATGCATACATATTAACCACTATATTTTTAATTCAAATAGAAAAGTCAGAGAGAAAGAAATAAGCATTTATTAAGTATCTCATATGTGCCAGGCAATATTATCTCATTTGATCCTCAGTACAATTTTAGAAAGTAGGTGCTACTCTTATGCTCATTTTATAGCTGAGGCAACAAAGGCACATAAAACTTAAGTGACTTGCCCAGAGTCACACAGCTAGTATGTATCTGAGGCTGGATTTGAATTCATATCCTCCTGACTCCAGGTCCAGCATTTTATCCACTCTGCCACCTAACTGCCTCTCCAATGCAACTTCTGACAGAAATTGAATGGGGTGTAAAGAAAAAAAAGAATTTTTGCATATTTGTAGTTTATTGATTTAACTCTACCGGGTTTAATGCTAACATTTTATGAAAATTTCATTCCTTAGTTTATGTGTTTATTTTATTATCTGTTCCTCCTGATGGTTCCTAAGTTTATAATAATTTTAATTGCCCCTGTTGTCCAATATTATAACTATTCTTTCCAGCTATGTGTTTTCTGCAAATGTGACATACCTGTCATGGATACTCTTCTAGGAGGCTGAAAAAGTTATTCTAACTTCAAGTATCTAGAAAAAGAAAATGCCTGACTCAACAGGAGAAGGGGTATGTATAAAAAAATCATGGTTTACTTAGTAGAGCACTGGGTCTGCAGTCAGGAAGACCTGGGTTCAAACCTGACTGACCTCAGACACTTAGTACCTGTATGCCTTTGGGCTAGCCACTTAACCCTGTTTGCCTCAGTTTCTTCATCCATAAAATGAGTTGGAGAAGGAAATGGCAAACCACTCCAGTATTTTTGCCAAGAAAACCCCAAATGTGGTCAGCAGTCAGACATGAAAAATGACCACATAACAACAACAAAAGACAGAGTAGTTAAACACATGGTCAAGATCTATCACGTAAGATCAGACTCACTAATAGTTGTGGTTAGCCAATGGCCTCCTTTTGTCTCTCTGTCAGTGCAGTGAGTTCAAGGTTCTGGATGGTTCCCAAAGACATAAGCTTCCTATGTTCCTTCATTTTCCCTTCCTCCTTTTATTCCTTCCTTCTTCCCTTCCTTGATTCTTCATTTTCCTCCTCCCTCCTCCCTCCCTTCTTTCTCCTCTAATTTATGTCATTAGAGGAACATCTATTTTACCTTTTACAACCTTGTTCTTCTGACTAGTTTCTCCCCTCCTCTATTTTACAACCTTGTTATTCTTGCCTCAGACTACATATCTCAGTGGGAGCTGCTGCAGGACCCAGCTAAAGCCTTCATCCAAGTCACAGACAGAAATGTTGAACAGAACAGGACCAAGGACAATCTAGGCACTGCACTAAGTCTTTGGGATTCAAAGAAAGGCAAAAACAGCCCCTGCTCTCAAGGAATTCACAGTCTAAAGGAGGAGAAAACAGGCAAAAGTAGAGATAAATACAAGACACCTTATAGAGGAAGGTAATCTTAGACAAGTGGACCTCCCTCTAGTTTGAGGTGTATTTGTCAATCACTACTCTTTGGATGTGGTCATTTTTCCTCCCATTCTGTCCCTAATTTTCTGGACTTCCAAACCATGTCTCTGGGGGTGGGGTTCTTTCCCCCTCACCTCCCACTTTCCTGTTCCCTTTTGTGTGTTGTTTCCCCTCCCTGCCATTAGAATATAAGCTCCTTGAGGTCATGGATTGTCCTTTTTGTTTGTATTTGTATATGTTTAGCATGATCTTGAAAATAGTAAATGCTTAATAAATGCTTGTTTCCTTCCTTCTATCTTCCTCCTTTCCTCCCTTCCTTCCTCCTTTCTTTTCTTCTTTCCTTGCTTCTTTCATCCCCACTCCCTTGTCCCTCCCTGTCTCCTTCTTTTCCTTACTTCTTCCTTCCCTCCCTCGATTTGTTCCTTCCTTTTTTTCCTCCCTCCTTCCCTTTCTTCTTTCCTCCTTTTCTCCTGTCCTTCCTATGTTCCTTCTTCTTTTCCTCCCTTTTCCCTTCCTCTTTCTTTTATTCCTTCCCTCTTCCCTTCCTTGCTTCTTCATTTTCCCCCTCCTCCCTTCCTTTCTTCCTCCCTCCCTCCTTTCCTTCCTTCTTCTTTCCTTCCTTCATTTCTTCCACTAATTCTAAGCCAATCTAATTCTATGTATTATCATTTCGCACTAACCCATCTCTCACCATTTTATCCACAAGGATCACACAAGAGCCTTTGTCAATACGTTTATAAAACCTAGTTACAGCATTTGCTATGTCTACATCATTTCCCTCTTCTAAAAGACTGGTAAACTTCCCAAAAAAAATTATTTAAAGTTTTGTATGACCTGCTCTTGATGAATCCATCAGACTCCTAGCAATTGCTGCTTTCTTCTTTAAATGCTTATAAATCATCTTTCTAATAATATATTCTTGAATTTTGCTAGGAATTGAAGTTATTTGCTACTCTACAGTTTGAAGAACAGATCCTATTCCCCTCACTGAAAATCTGAACATTTTCCCATCTTTTTATCCTCTGTGATTTTTTTCTTTAAAAAATTGTTGATGGCTATTTTTACACCAAAAGCACTTCCACTTTACTTCTCACCACCCCCTTGGAAACCTCTCAGCTGACACATAGAATTTGTCAGCATATGCAACATTAGGCATCAATGTATTTCACCATCTGTCTTGTCCACCATGATTTTTCTAAGATCACCAAAAATGTCACAGATTACCAAAATCGTAGTACAGTGGGAAGAGCACTGCCTCTGGAATCAAGGGTTCAAGGTTTGAATCTCCCCTAACTTCCTGGGCCTCAGTTTCCTTGACTGTAAAATGGGGAAAGGGGTTGGATTCAATGACCTCTGGGGTCTCTTCCACCTCGAAGTCTGTGATCCTCAAATGATAAGTCAATCAAGACAGCATTGCAAACAATTATGCATAAACAAACTAGAAATAGAATAAATTGAAAGTAATCATCAGAGGGAAGACACTAGAATTAAGAGGGATTGGGAAAAGTTTCCTGTCAGAGGTAGTATTTTAGTTGTAATTTGAGGGAAGCCAGAAGGTGGAGATGGGAGAGTGAGCATTCCAGGTACAGGAGATAGTCAATGAAAATGCCTTTCTCTGGGAATTTCTTGTTTGAGAAACAGCAGAAAGACCTGGGTCACTGAGTATAAGATGTAAGAAGACTGGAAAGGTAGGGGTGGAGGCAGGTTTTGAAGGGTGGTAAATGCTAAAAAGAGGATTTTCTATTTGGTCCTAGAGATGATAGGGAGATACTAGAGTTTCTTGAGTAGTAATGTGACATGGTCAGAACTGTGGTTTGGGAAGATCACTTTGACAGTGGAGTGGAGGGTTGAATAGGATGGGGAGAGACCTGAGGTAGGGAGACCCACCAGAACACTTTTGCAGTAGTCTAGGCATGAGGTGATGAAGTCCTGCAATTAAGGTGGTGGCAATGTCAGAGGAGAGAGGAGGGCATATACAAGACATATTTACAGTGGCAAAATCTTCGAAAACAAATTAGATATGAGGGATGAGAGCGAGTGAGGAGCTACAGAGTACACCTAGGTTGGAAGCCTGGGTGACTGGGAGGATGACTGAGAGGATGGTAGTATCCTCACAGTAATAGGAAAGTTAAGAAAAGGGGAGAGTTTTAGGGGAAATATACTAAGTTCAGTTTTGGACATATTGAGTTTAAGAAATCCATGGGACACCCAGTTTAAGATGTTCAATAGGCAGTTGGAGATGCCAGACTAGAGGTCAGCGTAGAGATTAAGACTGGATAAGTAGATTTGAGAATCATTAGCATAGAGATGACCTTTGATGGGAACTAATGAGATCACCAAGTAAAATAGCCAATAAATATTAACTAAGAACCTACTATGTGCTAGGCACTATACTAATCACTGGGGATACAGAAGAAGGTAAAAGACAGTCCCTATACTCAAGAAGTTTACAGTCTAATGGAAGAGACAATATGCAAACAACTGTGCACAAACAAGATATAGACAGGATAAACTGGAAGTAATTAACAGAGGGAAGGAACTAAAATTAAGAGGGATGGGGAAAGGTTTCTTTTAATAGCAGCGATTTTAGCTGGGACTTGAAGGAAGATAGGAAAGCCAGGAGGTGGAGATGAGGAGGGACACCATTCCTGAGATGGGAGAGAGCAAGTGAAAATGCCCAGGGCTCAGGACACTCATCATTAACAGGCATGACCTGGATGGAGATCCAGCAAAAGAGACTAAGAAGAAACAGTTGGATGGGCAGGGGAAGAATCAAGATGGAGTAAGGTCCCAAAAACCTAGAAAGAAAGAGAATATCAAGAAGTAGTTGATTGACAGTTAAAGACTGCAATGAGATCAAGAAGGATGAGGACTGAGAAAAATCCATTAGATTTGGCAAGTAAGAGATCATTGAAGGGGCAGCTAGATGAGGCACAGTGGAGAGAGCACTAGCCTTGGAGTCAGGAGGACTTGAGTTCAATTCTGGCCTCAGACACTTATTAGCTGTGTAACCCTGGGTAAGTCACTTAATCCCAATTGCCAGAAGAAAGAGAAGAAGGAGGAGGAGGAGGAGAAGGATAAAGAGGAAAAGGAATCACTGATAATTTTGCAAAGAGCAGTTTCAGTTGGATGACAAAATCAGAAGCCAAATTGTAGAAGGTTAAGAAAAGAATACAAGGGGAAAAGTCGAAGCATTGATGTAGATGGCCTTCAAAAGGAGTTTAGCCACAAAAGGGAGGAGAGATAACTATTGGAGATGGACAGGTCAAGTGAAGGTTTTTGGAGGAGTGGGGGGAGACATGGGCATGTTAGCAGACAGAAGAGAAATAACAGCAGACAGAGACTGAAGGTAAGTAAGGCAGTGGGGATGATAAAGAGGGCAATCTTCTGGAGAAGATGGGATCCATTGGTGCATGTAGAGGGGTTTGCCTTGACAAAGAGAAGGGCTGCTTCTTCATATAGATAGGAGGAGATAATGATGGAAGTCATTGGAGTGACATGAGAGGAGGAGAGGAAAAGAGTTCTAAGTGAATGGCTTTAATTTTTTTCAATGAAATATGATGCAAGACTCTTAGCTAAGAGGATGAAGGGAGGGGGAGCTATGAGAGATCTGAAGAGGGATGGAAAGGTTGGGAAAAATCGCTACGGTGAGTGGATCAGTGAGTCCATTCAGGAGGTATAAAAAGATAGTCTTGCCCTAGTAAGAGCTCAGTTGAGATTCTGTAGCAAAGTTTGTAGTGGACCCAATCTGCACGATTTTGTAATTTTTTTCAGATTCATTCAGCAGCAGCTTTGGGAGTAGGGATGAAGGCAGTGGACAATGGGAGTAATCTTAAACTGAAGCTTGGCAGAGCATGATCAAATAACATTCATAACCTAGCCCCTTCCTATCTTTTCAGTCTTCTTACACCTCATTCCCAGCCATATACTCTTCACTCCAGTGACACTGGCCTGGATGTCCCATAAACAAGACGCTACATCTCACCTCTGGGCATTTTCTCTGACTGTCCTCCCTTCCTGGAACACTCTCCTTCCTCAACTCTAGTTGCTGACCTCTCTGGCTCCCTTTGAGCTCCAACTAAAAACTTATATTTTACCGGAAGTCTTCTCTGATTCCCCTTAATTCTTGTGCCTCCCCTCTCTTTATTATTTCCTGTATATATTATTTATCCTGTATATAATTTGCTTTGTTTTTACTTGTTTGTATGTCTCCCCCATTAGATTGTAAGTTCCTTGAGGGTAGAAACTATCTTTTACCTCTTTTGTACCCCCTAGAATTTAGCACATGCCTGGAACATAGTAAGTGCCTAATAAATATTGATTATTTCATTGATAGATGACACTCAAGACAATGTTGGACAACATTGAACTGTCACTTCTTGTTGGTTTGGCCTCAGTTTGGTCTCAACTCTAGTCTACTCTTCTGATATATATATATATACCCATCTTCTCTCTCCTGTGTCTCAGGTTCAAGTTAAAGTGCTCTGTGGCTCCATTTGGGGTTTTCTCAGCAAAGATACTGGAATGACTTACCATTTCCTGCTCCAGCTCATTTTGCAGATGAGGATAACTGAGGCAAACAGGGTAAATGACTTTCTCAGTATCACCCAGCTAGTAAGTGTCTGAGGTCAAATTTGAATCAGGAAGATGAGTCTTCCTGAATCCAAGCCTGACACTCTATTCCTTATACCACTTACACCAGCTGTCCTTTCAAGTTAATACTCTAAAACTTGGAAGGAAGTCCTTCCCTTAAGGCTACTAGAACATGTATACAAATGGATTTCTCTGGAACAAAACTCTACTCAGAATGTCTAATAATGTATAACTTCTCCTCAGAATGTCTGATAATAGTGCCTGCTATCTAATTAAGGTACAGCAATAGCCTCCAAAGTCTCTGATTCCAGATCTCTGACTCAGAGCTACATATACATAGGACCGTAGATTTTAAAAGTGAAAGGGATATTAGATGCCATCTAGCTCTTCATTTTAGAAGTAAAGGCAATAAAAGTTCAGGTTGATTAAGTGCCTGGCCCAAGCTCACCCAGTGGTGATTAAAAAACAGATCTTGCAACTCCAAACCCAGCCCTTCATGGTCATACTATCTCTCCATACAACACTCTCATTTTATAGATGAGGAAAATGAAGTTAAATGACTGGTCCAAGGCCAAATAGGTAATAAGTGTCAGATCCAGGAGATAAAATATGTAAATCACTTACTTTGCAAAACTTAAGTGCTCTATGTAAGTGCTATCAGGTAGATGTCGTAGCTCTAATTTGGAACTATGCCCAAAGAGCTGTAAAACTGTGTGCATACCCTTTGATCCAGCAATACCACTACGAGGTCTGTATTCCAAAGAAGTCATAAAAGTGGGAAAATGACCCACAGCTACAAAAGTATTTCTAGCAGCTCTCTTTGTGGTGGCCAAGAACTGGACATTGAGGTTATGCCCATCAACTGGGGAATGACTGAACAAGCTGTGGAATACTATTGTGCTATAAGAAAATGACAAGCAGGTGGATTTCAGAAAAACCTGGAAAGACTTGCATGAACTGATGCTGAGTGAAGTGAGCAGAACCAGGAGAACATTGTACACAGCAAATCAGCATTACGTGATGACTGACTTTGATAGGCTTAGCTCATCTCAGGAATGCAAGGATCTAAGACAATCCCAAAAGACTCATTACAGAAAATGCTGTCCACATTCACAGAAAGAACTATGGAGTCTGAATGCAGATTAAAGCACACTATTTCCCTTTTTTTCTTTTTCTTTCTTCTTTCTCATGGTTTTTCCCTTTGGTTCTATTTTTTCTTCACAACATGACTAATGTGGAAATGTGTTTACTATGATTGTATATGTATGGCCTGTATTAAATTGCCTGCCATCTTGGGGAGGGGGAGGGGAAAGAGAGGGAGAAAATTTAAAACTCAGAATCTTCTAGAAGTAAATGTTGAAAACTAAAAATAGATAAATAAATAATTTTTAAAAATAAATGTTATAGCTCTGTGTGAGTGTAATAATTGTCATCATTAAAATTTAGGTCCCTTGATTACAATCCTAGTATCACATTGACTTTCTTCTTTTCCAATAACTTATCAGACATTGCCTCCAGGTGAGAAAAATTAATCTATTCCTTTTGGTTAACAATATCTGTGGAGACACTAAATGTTGTAGCCATAAAGTTATCATTGTCAACTTCTTAGTAGCTTATCCTAATTGTAGGTAAATTGTAGTTAAAGTACCTAGGAGCAAATTTGTTTATTTAATTTTTAATATTAAATTAAAAATTAATGAACTTGAATGAAGTTGATGAACTTTCATTTATTTATTCAACAAATAAATTAATCAAGACGGATACAATTATGAACTCAAAAGTTGTTGAATGACTGGACCCAAATAAAGTCATTAATGGTCCAGTATAGGGGCGGGGAACCTGTGACCTCGAGGCCACATGTGGCATCCTAGGTCCTTGGGTGAAGCCTTTTGACTAAGTTCAAGTTTTATAGAACAAATCCTTTTATTAAGGGGATTTGTTCTGTGAAGTTTGGATTCAGTCAAAGGGCCACACTAGAGGTCCTAAAGGGTTTTATATGGTCATAGGTTCCCCACCCTGGTCAAGTATCAAATTGAAAGAAGATCTCTGGTGGAGTGCCCCAGGAATCCATCCTGGGTTCCTCGCTAGTTAACCTTCTTATCAATGACTTGTATAAAAGCATTTATGAACTGCTTATCAATTTTGAAGATGATGCAGAGATGGAAAGGGTATTATTGACAGAATCAGGATCCAAAAAGATTTTGAGAGATCAAATCTAGAGAGATATTTTTTGTTTGTTTTTACCAGACCCGTGACATCATCATTGAAAGGGACTACCAGTAAAGGGCTTCCTCCAGCAGATAATATTAACCCCTTCTCTGAAACTTATAATCTTAGAGAATGGATTGAAGGACATGGAGGGGATGTCAAACAACTGCTCAGAAAATGTTTACAAGGGACCCTTTGCTGGTACTGGGTACAGCTGTCACTGACTGGCAACTCTATTGCATTCTAGGTTGCAGTTCCAGGGTGGAAAGGAGTATCAGTAGTCAGTCACAAGGGAGCAGAGACCTGGTCACAGTACCAAAGTAGAGGGGAGTGCTAGCACATGCATTCCTGCAGGGAACCAGGGGCCCTTCCTGGGTAAAGACCAGAACACAGATCAGGAGATCAGTGTCCATATCTCTCCCATGCCTTGGAAACATCAAAAACTTGCAGACACCCAGAATTAGCTCTGCAAATAGCATCACAAAAATCCCTGCAGCTTGGGGCAGTGCATCCTCACCCCAAGGTGAGCAGAGCCCTACTTTAACATAAAGTTCCAAGTCAAGAAATAGGCTGAGAAAAAGAGCAAACAATAACAAAAACAATTTTATCATAAAAAGCTACTTTGGTGGTAGGGAGGACCAAGACATAAAATCAGAAGAAGATAACAATGTGAAAACAGCTTCAAAAAAATCTCAAAGAAAAATGCTAATTAGACCCTGAATTAAAGAAAGAAATGAGAGTGGTAGAGGAAAAATTGGGGGGGAAATGAGAGTAAAGCAAGAAAGCTATGAAAAGACAATTAACAGCTAGGTAAAAGAGGCAAAAAAATATTAGAGAAAAATAACACCTTAAAAAACAGAATTGGTCTATTAGTAAAACAGGTACAAAAACTAACTGAAGAAAATAATTCATTAAAAATTAGAATTTGGCAAGTGGAAGTTAATGACTCCACACAGCATCAAGAAATAATTTTTTTAAAGTCAAAAGAATGAAAAGATAGAAGAAACTGTGAAATATCTCTTTGGAAGAACAATAGAGCTGGAAAATAGGTTGAGGAGAAAGAATTTAAGAATTATTGGACTACCTGAAAGCCATGATCAAAGAAAGAGCCTTAGACACTGTATTTCAAGAAATTATCAAGGAAAATTGCCCTGATATCTTAGATCTAGAGAGTAAAATAGAAATGAAAAGAATCCAGCAATCACTTCCTGAAAGAGGTACCAGGAATATTATATCCAAATTCCAGAGCTTCAAAGTCAAAGAGAAAATACTTCAAGCAGTCAGAAAGAAATATCATGGAGCCACAGTCAGGATCACACAAGATTTGGTGGCTTCTATGCTAAAGGATCAAAAGGCTTAGGATATGACATTTCAGAAGGCAAAGGAGCTAGGATTAAAACCAAGAATCATTTACCCAGCAAAACTGAGTGTAATCTTTCAGAGGAAAAAGAAGGATATTTATTTAATGATATAGAGAACTTTTAAGCATTCCTGATGAAAAGACCAGAGCTGAATAGAATATTGACTTTCAAATACAAGACTCAAGAGAAGCATAAAAAGATAAAACGTGAAAGAGCAATTATAAAAGACTCAATAAAGTTAAACTATTTACATTCCTATATGGGAAGGTAATACAATTAACTCCTATAAACTTTATTAAGGCAATTAAATGGAGCTTACAGAGACAGAGGGCATAGATATAAGTTGATTACATTGGAAAGATCTCTAAAAAAAATGAAGGGGAGGGAAAGAGATGCACTGAGAGAAAAGGGAAAGAAGCACACGAGGAAGAGCTTTTACAGTGGAAGGGAAAATGGGAGTAAGATGGCAGACAGGGCTTGAACTTTGCTCTCATCAGAATTGGTTCAAAGGAGGAAGAATATATATACACACTCAATTATGTATAGAAATGTAACTTACCCAGTAGGGAAATGGGAGAGGAGGGGAATTAGAAAAAGTGGGGAAAGAGAGGCTGATAAAGGGGAGAATGAATTAAGGGAGGCAATGGTTAGAAGTAAAATAGACTTTTGAAGAGGAATACAACAGAGACAGACAGACACAGAGAAAGACAGAAAGAGATAGAGAGACAGAGAGAGATAGACAGAGAGAGAGACAGACAGAGAGAGATAGGCTGAGAGAAACAGAGAACGCGATAAAAGATACAAAAGATAATGGGATGGAGGGAAATACACAGTTAGTCATCATAACTGTGAGTGTGAATGAGTGGGATGAGCTAAGCCAGGAGTGAGGAACCTGCAGCCTCCAGGCCACACATGGCCTTCAAAGGCCTTGAGTATGGCCTTTTGACTGAGTCTAAGTTTTACAGAACAAATCCTTTTATTAAGGGGATTTGTTCTGTGAAGTTTGTATTCATTCAAAGAGCCACACTTGAGGACCTAGAGGACCATATGTGGCCTCCAGAATGCTGGTTCTCCACCCCTGAGTTAACCCATAAAAAGAAGTAATAGCAGAATGGATCAGAAACAAGAATCCAACAACATATTGTTTACAAGAGACAACTTAAAACTGAAAGACATATACAGATTTAAATTAAAGGGTTAGAGGAGAATCTGATATGCTTCAGCCAAAGCTAAAAAGGTAGGGGTAGCAATCATGATCTCAGACAAAACAAAAGCAAAAATAGACCTAATTCAAAGAGATAATTAGGGAAACTTCATTTTGTTAAAGGGTACCATAGACAACGAAGTAATATCAGAAAATTCTACAGAAAGTTCTTTTGATAAAGACTTAACTTCTCAATGTATTCTGAGTATAGACCTGAGTCAAATTTAAAAAAAATAAAAGCCATTCACCAATTGATAAATGCTTGAAAGATACGAACAGGCAGTTTCCAGAAGAAGAAATAAAAGTTATCTATAATTATATGAAAAAATGCTCTAAATTTTTATTGAGAAATGCAAATTAAAACAACTCAGTACTACATCACATCTAGCAGAAATAACAAATACTGGAGAGGACGAGGGAAAAACAGATATATTAATGAATTGTTGGTGGATAGTGAATTTGTCCAAGCATTCTTGAAAATAATTTGGAACTATGCCCAAAGAGCTATAAAACTAAGCATACCCTTTGACCCAGTAATGCCACTATTTGGTCTATATCCCAAAGAGATCAATGAAGAAGGGAAAGGACCTATACATACAAAAATGTATGGTAATTTCTTGGGGTGGCAAAGAATTGGAAATTGAGGTGATATTCCTCAATCAGGGAATGCCCAAATATTTGATTGTGATGAAGTATTTTTTTGTTATAAGAAATCATGGGGGTGGGGGCAGTTCAGAAAAACATGGCAAGACCTATGTGAACTGATGCAAACTGAAGTGAGAACAGGAAGATGATTGTGCACAGGAACAGCAATCTTGCAACGGGATCATGTGAAAGACTTGGCTACTCTGATCAATACAATGACCCAAGACAATTCCAAAAAATTCGATGAAAAAATGCTATCCAACTCCAGAGAGAGCTGATGAAATCTGAGTGCAAACTGAAGTATAACTTTCTCACTTCATTTTTCTTGCTTTAGTTGAAATATGACTAATGTGGAAATTGGTTTTGCATGATTTCTCATGGATAATTGATATCACATGCCTTGTTTTCTCAGTGGATTGGTAAAGGGGTGGGAGGAAGGGAGAAAACTTGGAACTCAAAATTCAAAGACAAGAATGTTAAAAAAATAAATAATTATTTTTTAAAAGGAAGATTTGTTTTTCTTGGACCCAAAGGCAGAAGCAAGCACAGGGGATGGAAGCTGCAAAGAGGCAAACTTAGAACTTATTTCAGGAAAACTTCCTAACAATTGACTTTGTCCAAAAATGTCTAGGTCTGCCCAGGCAGGTAGTATTTCCCACCCCTGTTAAGCAATGGCGGTTTTCAAGCAAAATGGGGGATGACCACATATCATAGAGTAAATTCTTTATTACCTATCCGTTGGACCACAAAGTTGCTGAGATCCCTTCCAGCTAAAATTCTGTGAAACATTTATTAAGTATTCACTTAGTGTAATGAAAAGGCACAGTACTGGGGGGGTGGGCAGCTAGGTGTCTCACCCCGCTGGAGTCAGGGAGACCTGAGTTCAAATTCAGCCTCAGACAAGGTGTGACCCTGGACAAGTCACTTGAGCTTTTTTTCCCCCTCAGCTTCATCTTCTGTAAAATGGGGATACTAATAATAACAGCACCTACCTCCCAGGGTTGGTATAGGACCAAATGAGGTAGTAATAGTGAGGGCCAGATAAATGTTAACTGTTATTGTTAGATGCTGGGAATACAAAACCAAACCAAACAAAAACAGTCTTTTGCTGAAGAAGCTTATAGTCTACTAAAAAAAAAAACTTCTACTAAACAAATATTTCTTAAGTGCCTCAGACCCAAGATATTGTGCTGGGCCTTGCAAGCAAGCTCCTTGAGAGCAAAGGCTGTTTGATGCTTGCTTTGTATCTTAGTGCCTGGCACATAGGAGGCATTTAATAATGCTTGTTGATTGTGAGCGAAAACTAAAAAGTAATGGTAAATATTAGGTGGAGCTTTTTAACCATGATTTTCCCTCTGGTTTCCCTCCAAACTATTGTTAGAGAAAGGGCATTAGGCAGAATGGAACACTTGATTTAAGTAGGATTTGGGTTTTTTATTGGTGAATCTAGTAGCTGACATTTCCCAGGTTTCAGGTTTCCCCTGGTCTCCCACATATGCCATCCTTTTAACTCCAAGATAAAGGGCCAAGATGGCCTCCTGCCCCAAGCTGGAAAGGTGCAGGATGGAGAGGGGAGGAAAGGGTAAAGACAGAGGAGAAAATCAGTATGACTTTGTTTGGACTCATCCCTCTGTCTTATCAAATTCTTGGAAATATTTGCTATTGCTTTATAGTTTTCAATCCCAATCAACAAGCATTTAACCAAGCTTCCTTAAGAGTCAAGTCCTCAGTCTATAATGAAGTTAAAGTCTTTGATTTCCCCTTACCTTTTTCAGGTTTATCAATCAATGAGTCAATCAATGAGTTAGTCAAGCTTTAAGCAATGGTACTGAGATCAGGAAACTCAGGGGATTTGAGATTCCATTCAACTTTAAGGGGAGGAGGGAAGGTTAACTGAGTGGGGAAACAACCTTCTTCCCTCCCTCAGCTCCCTGCTCCCAAATCCTTCCCTGTGCTGGCCCGTCTTTCCCCCATCTGATCTTACCACTAAGCCAAGCAATGACTGGTAGGGTTCATATCTGCCCTTGAAGTGGGTTTTAGTTCTCAAAGTCATTTCCCCAATTTTCGACATAAAATAACTTCAAAATTGTTGAAACTTTGCCCTGGTCTGGTATGTTTCTATGGGTTATTAGAAAAATTCTAGCATCTGAACCAGTGAAGAAAGAAAATAAGAAAAAAACAGAAATTTGCAGAAAAAGTCCAGGATGAAATCTGCACGATCAGTTCCAAGTGTCAATTTTACTCTTTCCTCTCCCCATCCCCACCAAAAGTTTAAGACACATGCAAAACAGTGACTTTATACTTTCGGTCCAGGAGCAACTACTCCTTCATCCGCCTGATCACCCCCTTCCCCTCAAAACAAGGTCCTTTTCTCTTTGCCTCGCTTTTCCCCCTTGTCCTTTAAGCGTGAGGAAATACAGGGATCTTCTAGCCTTTTGGTCCTGGCTCTAATTCCTTCTGGCAGCCAGGTAGTGCGGTGGACTGAGTTCCGGGCCTGGAGTCTGAAACACTCCTCCTCCTGAGCTGTGTGACCGTAGGCAAGTTACTTAACCCTGTTGGCCTAAGTTCCAGATCTGTAAATGAGCTGGAGAAGGAAATGGTAAACCACTCCAGTATCTTTGCCAAGAAAACCCCAAATGGGGCCAGGAAGAGTCGGACGGGACTGACACGACTAATTTCATGCTCTATCCGCCCCCTGCTACAACACTTGCATGCACATACATACACTTACCCTAACTTCCTTCTCTGCCTCAATCCACTCGCTCCATTGCCGGGGGCTGACTACCCCCAAAGCTCCCCTCCTCTCCCTCTGCAGCTTCAGCTCCACCAGTCCAGTGAGGCAAGAGCAGAGAGCTTAGGACCCACCGCCCAGGCTACCCCGCACCGCCCCCCCTCCATCCCCCGCAGTTCTTGAACTTGAGACAGGACTGAGGGTAGCTTCGAGGAAGGTGGTGACGGAAGAGGTGGTCAGAGGGAGTCCTGAAGGTGGCGGCTGAAAGGGAAAGAGTAGGAAGGGTCCCCCAAGGTGGCGAGATGGAAAGGGGGAGAAAAAGATTGTTGCTTGGGTCTGAGGGAGGAGAGGATCTTGACAGGACTAAGGAGAAAGAATTCTTGGAATGGGTGAATTGAGGAGCTGGTAGGGGTGTGGACAGGGGTCAGTGAGAGGCCACACTGTAAACCGAAAGATCCTTTCCCACCCACTGGGTGTAAGGGGCGGGACAAAACAACAGATTCAAGGAGCCTTGGGAGGGGACAGGAGGGGACACATCCCTCCGGGAGAGCCGGAAGGAACCTGGGACTGAAGTCTGGGCACGCGAAAGCCAAGACTTCGGGCCTGGTAGAAAAGGACAAGCCCTGGGGGCCCTCTGGATCAAGCCTGGAAAGAGAAAGAGAAGACTGAAAGTTGTGGGGAATGATCCCTGCAGGTGAGCTGCGCTGGCAGACGCTTTTCCCGAAGTCTTAAGGACTCCCTCTCCCTCTCCCTCTCCCTCTCCCTCTCTCCTCTCTCTCTCTTCCCCCCCCCTTCTCTCTCTCTCTCTCTCTCTCTCTCTCTCTCTCTCTCTCTCTCTCTCTCTCTCTCTCTCTCTCTCTCTCTCTCTCTCTCCTCTCTCTCTCATAATAGAGACGGACAGAGGAGGAGGGAAGCGGGGGAGCTTAGAGACTATATGCTTTTCTAAAAGAAACTTGTGGGGGGCCAGGAGGGGTTATGGAGAATGAGACTTTAAGAGACCTAGACCTAGAGAGAGAACGGTAATAATAACTTGTTCCTATTTCGCATTTGCATAGAGAGGTTCACTCTGCCCCAAACACTCTGACCCTGAACCGTTGTCCTAATTCGGGTCTGCCTAACGAGCCTTCCGGGGCTGACTGCAGGTTTGTAACCTGCCCGATGTTGCCTTGGGGTTCGCCGGCTGTCCCGTGCTGCCAGAGCGCTAGGGGTGCAGCTGCAAATGCTATAAAGGGCTCAAGAGGGGAGAGATTAGGGGGGAGGAAACCCCCAAACTTGGGTGACACAGAGATGATTATAAATCCTAGCCACATTTATGTGGTCATTCATGAGCTACAAAGCTACTTCGTGACAACACAGCGAAGAAGGAACTACACGTATTCGTCAGAAGTCACTGACCATTTATTAAGAGCCCACTAGGTGCCAGGCACTGTATTATGCACTAGACACACAAAGAAAGCAACCCCCAACAACCAAAAAGCAGTCTCTGCTCTCCAGCAGATCAAATGCAAGCAACTATGTACAAGCAAGCTGTATTCATGATGAATTGGGATATCCACAGAAGGAAGACTCTAGGATTGAGAAAAGTCCAGAAAGGCATCTTGTAGAAGGTGGAATGTTAGCTGGAATTGAAGGAAGCCAGGAAAGCTGGGAGGGGTGGGGAAGGGGGGGAGGAGAGAGCCGTGGAAGCATGGAGACTACCAGGAAAATGCTGAATCTGCAAATGAAATATGGTGTTTGCGAATTAGCAACAAAGTCTATATTACCTGAACGAGACTGAAAAGGTGGGATGCTGCTAGGTTATGAAGGGCTTTGAATGCCAAGCAGAAGATTTTATATCTGGTTCTAGAGGGGATAGGGAGTCACTGGAATTGAGTAGGAGGTCACACCTGTGCTTTAGGAAGATCGCTTCTGCAGTTGGAGGATGGACTGGAGGTGGGAGAGACTTGTGTCAGGGAGACCTGGACTATTTAAATAGTCCAAAGGTGAGGTGATTAGGATCTAAACCAGGGTGGTGGCAGTGTCAGAGGAGAGAGGGGAACATATAAGAGATGTTGGCAAAGATACAATTGACAGACATTGACAACAGATTGAATGATATGGGTTGGGGTAAGAGAGAATTAGGAGTCAAATACAACACCTCTTGTTATCTCTATTCTGGTTCTCCCATCTACTAACTAGGGCAGCTAGGTGGCACAGAGGATAGAGTGGAAGACCTGGAGTCAGGAAGATCTGAGTTCAAATCCAGCCTCAGATACTTACTACTTGTGGGGTCCTGAGCAAGTCACTTAACCCTGTTTGCCTCAGTTTCCTCAGCTGTAAAATGAACTGGAGAAGGAAATGGCAAACCACTCCAGTATCTTTGCCAAGAAAAACCCAAATGGGATAATGAAGAGTCAGACATGACTGAATAATTCCTATTCCCTTATATCAGATATTTCTAATCCTATGAGGGAGTTAAGTCTTTGGAGAAAGAGTGAATCCCCACTTAGGGGATAGGGTAACTGATGTTCAAGGAACTTAAGTGATTTTTCCAAGTTCATACAGCTGGCATCATAAAAAGGAATGGAAAGTAGTTGAAATAATGCCAAACTTGTCATTACAGGACTTGGATTTGAATGTCAGCCCTGCTCCTTAGCTGCATGACCTTGAGAGAGATATCACCTCTCTGGAGAAAGAGTACTCCATCTAGAGTCATAGAACCTGGATTTGAATCCCACTTTCATACTGCACATTGTCCATTGTGTTTCTTGTAACTGTGTGACACTGGGCAAATCACTTCCCCCCTGGATATCTCTAAAAATTGTAGATGATCTATTACAGTTCTTTTAAGCTTTAGATCTTATACTCTTGAGCCCCATATTCCAAATGCAAACTCACTGTAATATTTAACTTAGTTTTCTAGTAAATACTGTTGATTCTTAGTGATATTGATTCCTATCTAAAGGGACAGATGGGAAAATTCAAGAGTCTTGAGTGAATTTTTTTGCTTGTACCCATGGTGTTCATGGCTATCTAAGTAGATACCATCAGAACCTTCTAATTGATGTAGGTTTGGGGGTGAGGAGTCAGTCAATAAGTATTTAAGTGCCTACTGTGTGCCAGGGACTATGCTAAGCTCAAGGGATACAAATGAAGGCAAAAGACAGTCCCTGCTTTCAAGGAACCCACAGACAATGAGGGTGGCAGTTCTGAGGGTATTTATTAAGGCTGCTGTGATATATCATTTGATACAGCATTTCCCCAGGAGTCTGATCTATAGACACTTAGATGGATTGTATGCCACTTCCCAGAACAATGGTTAATGAGTGTCTGCAGCATGTTTGTCCACCACCATGCACCACCAATCACAGAAGTCACTTGTTGCTGAATGAGGTTCTAATCAGTAAGATTAATGTCAATATTCAGGCCCTTGGGCACATTTAAACGTTTTCCCTTGTTCACTAGATGGAAAAGGGTGTTAATGATTATAAGATGATGCTGGGCAGTCATAAAGCAACAGGAGACTACTCTGGTTAACTAGCCAGGCAACATCTATTTTTCTCTACTCTCATCTGCTCATCGGATGTAGGCATGGCTTTAATGAGCCTGTCCAGGTCTTCTGTAGAATCGCTCTCTTTCCTTTTCCACCTTCTTGGTGGGTGCCCACATGCTGACAACTGCGGGATTGCACTTCCCTCTGAACAATAAACAGACACATCTGTCAAGTGTTCATTATTCAAGCAAATTTGGGAACAATTTAGAGAGCAGTTGCCCAGTTGCAAAATATCTGAGGAGAGGAAGCCTCTCTAAGACAGAGGTTTTTAGCCTTGAAAGAAGCAGACAATTCTATGAAGCAGAGGTGATGTTCTGTGTTCAATAGGTTCTAGATATGCAGCACTGCCATTTAAAAGCACAGAGGGGAATGCCAAGTTCATGAAATAGCAAATGTCTAATTGGACTATGACCTAATTAGTATACATAAAGGAGAGTAATGTCTGGAAAAATAGGCTGGAGCCAGACTTTGAATACCTTTAAATGCCAGTCTAAAGAGTTTACATTTTATCCTAGATATAATAGTAAGAAATTGAAGCTTCTTGAGGAGAGGTATGAATTGGTCAATCCTCTGCTTTAGGAAGGAGAGTTTGGCAGTTACATCAAAGATGGATTATTCTGTTTTACGCCATCTCCTGTCCCCTTCCTTGTATTAATAAATACACTCTTTGGTGTTCCCTCATGTTGGTCCTGGTCCCTTTGAAGCTATTAGAATCTCTCCCTTTGCTGGGGACAAGCTCAGAATTAAAGAACATGGTAGTTGCACTTTGGCAAAGGTTACTATGTCCAACTTGCTTCAAGATCTGGCTTGACTTCATTCCCTTCATTACCAACAACTTCATAAACCTAAATGGAATTCAATCTATTGGCTGATCAGCTAGGGGCCTGTCTTATTTGTCCGTGCCAGAAATAGCTCTAGTCAACTCTAATGAAGATGAGTAGTGCAAAATGGAAGCAAGAGAGCAAGTGTACTGTCCTCTGAGGATAAAATTGCCACATAAAGGAAGCATTTTAAACCTTTAGAGATGAAGAGTGCCCTTTAAGTAAAATGAACAAGGTGACAGATAAGCACTCAGATAGTACTATTGCTGCCTTTTTGTTGCATTTCTAATTACGCATATTAATCCTCTGTAATCACAGGCATCAATCCATATCCCATGACTATACTCTTTAGCAGAGATAAGTTTTCTGAAGGGGAGAATGATTGAAAGCTGGATACTCTTCAACATGAACCCTCCCTGTTTTTCTGTAAAGTTTTCATCCTAGTTCTAGGATTCTATAGTTGTGATTATGTACACTACTAGGAAGTTAGTCCTAAAACCACAGGGCATTAGAACTGAAAGGAACATCGGAGATCCCCAGTCCAATACCCTTATGTTACTGAGGAGAAAACAGAGGTTCACAATGGACAAGCGAACTGGCGCATTGGAAAGAGCCCTAGATTTGAAATCAGAGGATCCTGGTTCTGCTACTTGCCATCTACATGACCTTGAAAGTGAAGTCACCTCTCTGGGGTTCAGTTTCCTTATCCATAAAAATGAGGGGTTTGCCTTTTGAGCTCAAAATCTGAGTCCATGAACTCAAGGTCACATGACTAGTTAGTGGACTTAAGGCAGTGGTTTTCCCACGATCTCTTATGAGTTGGCAGTTATCCTGTGAGGAAGAGGGTGGAGATAATTCCTTTGTCTCTTCACCATCCCCCTAGCCTTAGGCATGTAAAGTAGCTAGCTAGGCACACAAAATAGTGGTATTTGCTATGCCTTCTGCAGGGTCTCAATCCTAATGGCACAGAACAGTAGGCTATATATTTCTAGCAGAGTTAGTGTTTGGGGCAGCTTTGCTTCTTTATCTATTCTTTTCCCTTTTTCCTCCTATCCACATACTCACTTGGGCCTGATCAGTATTAATGAAGTCACTTTTCAATTTTCATCTGCTCCAGCTAAGTTCATTGCAGTTAAAGCCCTTTCTGAAATCCCATCACCCAGACATCTGTAGCTCCAGGTCCCTCTCATAACAGCTCTCCCCTCCCCAGCCTCTGCCTCACCACTCACTCCTCAGACAGGCAGGGTAATCCCAATCAGCCACAGATTAGATCTGATCAGATTGTCTGAGCTCTCTCTTGCCCAGCACTGTCCATAGATTTGTTCCCTGGACAGTTCTCAAGTGTTTTCTAATTTCTCCACATTCTCATCCTCTGTACCTTACTCATCACAACCTAATAGATTTCCTTCACAACTCTCCTACTCTCCCCCAATTTTTTTTTTTCTCATTTATATCACAAGCTAAATGGCTTAGGCTGCACTTAGCCAATTGTGTCATTACGTACAGGAGATATAGCACTGTATCTTTCATGTGCCATCCTCCCCTTCCACCTTGCAACATCCAATCTTCCCTAGTAATTTACTTTCCCCATTAACAGCCTAGATTTAGCTAAGGTGTGTTTGGGAAGGTCATCAAAGCTGCTTTGACCTCAAAGAGAACAAATGTTAATATTCTAATCTAGAATATTGACACTCTCTGACCTTTGTGCTGAGAATCCCAGGCAGAACTGTCACTCACCAGTGTTTGACCTCTCAGTGAATTACTTTTTTTCCCCAAGGACCTAAAATATAATCAATATAACTAATTGTTAACTATTGCTAATAATGCAGCTTGAGCAGTTCCCTTATAATTAGATGCTTAAGAATTCCTTATATGCTACACAGTATTTATAATTAGTATACCAGTGGGAAGATCTCTGAGATAAATACATTTTATTTTTCCATCTTTTTTTCCTTTTACAAAAACACAAAGAACTCTGGAAACCAGGCCTAAGGAAAGAAAATGGAATACCAGACATCTTAAGTGGTTAAGTAATTTCCCTTTCTCCTTGAAAAGAGAAAAAAAAACCCATGCAATACAGGGTTACACTCTACTGAATGACCAAGTCCAGTGCTTTCTCTCCCTGATTGCTTCTGTGAATTCTAAATGGTAAAATCTAATAGGTTTTCGGGGTATCTTTGGATATTCTGATAACCCAGGTTACTATGAGAGCAACTGACTTCTGTGACATCCCCTGTGGAGTAGCCTCTTTGAATTTAGCAGATGGTCCTTCAGAGGAATGATGATGACAAGCTCATTTATAGAGAAAACTTTTAAGATAAAAGAAACATTTTTTTGTTTAGTCATTTTCAGTTGTGTCTGGCCCCATTTGGGGTTTTCTTGGCAAAGATACTGGAGTGGTTTCCCATTTTCTTCTCAACTCATTTTACAGGTGAGGAAATTGAGGCAAACAGGGGGAAGTGACATGCTCAGAGTCACACAGCTTATAAGTATCTGAAACCATATTTGAACTCAGGAAAAGGAGTCTTGGAAAGCATGGCAGAGATGGGGTTTGAGTTGAGCCCTTGAAGGAATCTAGGGAACCTAGGAGGCAGAGGAAAGTCATTTCAGGAATGTAGGACCGACATTGCAAAGGTATGGAGGCAGGAAATCGGGTTCCTGTTGGTATTTGAATGGAAAATGGGCCAACATAGCAGGATTGTGGATTATATGGAGAAGGGAATAAACTCCTAAGAAGACTGGAAAAGTAGAAAAGGCCCAAGCTGTGAAGAGTTTTAAAAAACCAAAAAAGATTATCTATTTGAACCTGTAGGTAACAGGGAGCAGAGGAGTGACATGGTTAGATCTATTCTATTTTTTTTTTTTTAAGCAATCAGGATTAAGTGACTTGCCCAGGGTTAGCTAGACATAGCTAGTAAGTGTTTGAACTCCAGTCCTCCTGACTTCAGGGCTGGAGCTCTATCCACTGCACTGCCTAGCTGCCCCCAGACCTATTCTTTTCTTTTTAATCAATTAATCAATTTAATTTTCAACATTCACTTTTACAAGATTTTGAGTTTCAAATTTTCTCCCCATCTCTCCCCTCCCCCCACCCCAAGGTAATTTACATTCTGATTACCCCTTCTCTCAATCTGCTTTCCTTCTATCACATATCCCCCTTCTATTATCTCCTTCTCTTCTATGTTCTTGTAGGGCAAGAGAGATTTCTATACCCCATTACCTGTATTTCTTATTTCCTAGTTGCAAGAACAATACTCAACAGTTGTTCCTAAAACTTTGAGTTCTAGCGTCTCTTCATCCCTCCCTCCCCACCCATTCCCTTTGGGAAGGCAATCAATTCAATATAGGCCATATCTGTGTAATTTTGCAAATGACTTCCATAATAGTCGTGTTGTGTAAGACTATATTTCCCTCCATCCTATCCTGCCTCCCCATTGCTTCTATTCTCTCTTTTGATCCTGTCCCTCCCCAAGAGTGTTGACTTCAAATTGCTCCCTCCTCCCATTGCCCTCCCTTCCATCATCCCCCCCACCCTATTTATCCCCTTCTCCCCCACTATCCTGTATTGTAAGATAGGTTTTCATACCAAAATGAGTGTGCATCTTATTCCTTCCTTTAGTTAAATGTGATGAGAGTAAGCTTCATGTTTTTTCTCTCACCTCCCCCCTTTTTCCCTCCACTGAAAAGTCTTTTACTTGCCTCTTTTATGAGAGATAATTTGCCCCATTCCATTTCTCCCTTTCTCCTCCCAATATATTTCTCTATCACCCCTTAATTTCATTATTTTAAGATAAGATCCCATCCTATTCAATTCACCCTGTGCTGTGTGTGTGTGTGTGTGTGTGTGTGTGTGTGTGTGTGTGTGTGTGTAATCCCACCAACTACCCAGATACTGAAAAAAGTTTCAAGAGTTACAAATATTGTCTTTCCATGTAGGAATGTAAACAGTTCAACTTTTATAAGTCCCTTATGACTTCTCTTTGCTGTTTACCTTTTCATGCTTCTCTTCATTCTTGTGTTTGAAGGTCAAATTTTCTTTTCAGCTCTGGTCTTTTCATCAAGAATGCTTGAAAGTCCTCTATTTCATTGAAATACCAATTTTTCCCCTGAAGTATTATACTCAGTTTTGCTGGGTAGGTGATTCTTGGTTTTAGTCCTAGTTCCTTTGACTTCTGGAATATCCTATTCCACGCCCTTCGATCCCTTAATGTGGAAGCTGCTAGATCTTGTGTTATCCTGATTGTATTTCCACAGTACTTGAATTGTTTCTTTCTAGCTGCTTGCAATATTTTCTCCTTGACCAGGGAACTCTGGAATTTGGCCACAATGTTCCTAGGAGTTTCTCTTTTTGGATCTCTTTCAGGAGGTGATCTGTGGATTCTTTCAATATTTATTTTGCCCCTGGTTCTAGAATATCAGGGCAGTTTTCCTTGATAATTTCATGAAAGATGATGTCTAGGCTCTTTTTTTTGATCAAGGCTTTCAGGTAGTCCCATAATTTTTAAATTGTCTCTCCTGGATCTATTTTCCAGGTCAGTTGTTTTTCCAATGAGATATTTCACATTATCTTCCATTTTTCCATTCTTTTGGTTTTGTTTTGTGATTTCTTGGTTTCTCATAAAGTCATTAGCCTTCATCTCTTCCATTGTAATTTTTGAGGAACTATTTTCTTCAGTGAGCTTTTGAACCTCCTTTTCCATTTGGCTGATTCTGCTTTTGAAAGCATTCTTCTCCTCATTGGCTTTTTGAACCTCTTTTGCCAATTGAGTTAGCCTATTTTTCAAGGTGTTATTTTCTTCAGCATTTTTTTGGGTCTCCTTTAGCAAGGTGTTGACCCGCTTTTCATGCTTTTCTTTCATCTCTCTTATTTCTCTTCCCAATTTTTCTTCCACCTCTCTTATTTGATTTTCAAAATCCTTTTTGAGCTCTTCCATGGCCTGAGCCCATTGAATATTTATTTTGGATGTTTGGGATATAGAAGCCTTGACTTTTATGTCTTTCCCTGATGGTAAGCATTGTTTTTCCTCATCCAAAAGGATGGAAGAAGATATCTGTTCACCAAGAAAGTAACCTTCTATAGTCTTATTTGTTTTTCCCTTTTTTGGACGTTTTTCCCAACCAGTTACTTGGCTTTTGGGTCCTTTGTCAAGAGTAGGGTATACTCTGGGAATCTGTGAGATCTCAGTTCCTCCAAGGTGGCATGATCAAGCGTGTACTGGTCTGGATGCAGAGAGGGATTTTCTAGCCCAGAATCTTAGCAGTTACTTCTCCACAGCCACCTGGCCTTCAGTTCTGCCAAGTCAGCACTGGGGGCTGATTTTCAGATAAGCTGGATGGGCAGGGCCCCCATTCAATGTGAGACAAAGACCAGCTAGGCCAGGGCCTCTACACAGCGTGGAGGCAAGAATCAGCTCCTCAGTGCCCCCAGGGGTTTTACACTCCAACAATGTATGTGGCTGCTGTGCCTGCAATGTGGCTTCTGAGGCAGCTACCTGCTGCTGGAGCTATGGGAAGGCCCTTCTTCTTCCTGGCCAGCTGAAAAAACCCTATCACTGACCTTTGGCACCTATGGGTTGAGGGATCTTTGAACTGCTACTGCTGGTACTGGGGATTCCGCCCCCAAGGGCTGTTTGCAAGCCACTCGCCATGGCTAAGGCTGGGCTGGCCTCCACTCCGCGTTTCCCATCGGCCTTTCAGGTCACCTGGGCTGGAAATCTCCTCCACTCTGTTGTTCTCCACTTCTGCTGCTCCAAAATTTGTTGAGAGTTCCTCTCTACAGGTATTTTATGGGCTGTGCGGGGAGACCCTGCGTATGTGTGTCTTTCTACTCTGCCATCTTTGAGAAGGCAAACAATTTGATATAGGTTATACATGTATAGACATACAAAACACTTCCATAACAATCATGTTGTAAAAGACTAATTATATTTCCCTTCATTCCTATCCTGCCCAGTCCCCTCATTTAACCTATTCTCTCTTTGACCCTGGCCCTCCTCAAAAGTGTTTACTTCTAATTACCCCCTCCTCCCATTTAACTTTCCCTTCTATCATTTCCCCTCTTATCCCCTTCTTTTCCTGTAAGGTAATATAGATTTTCATACCAAATTGAGTGTGCATGTTATTCCCTCCTTAAGCCAGATCTGATGAGAATAAGGTTCACTCTTTCCCTCTCATCCCCCTCCCTTTCCCTCCACTGTAAAAGCTTTTTCTTGCCTCTTTTATGTGAGAGATAATTTATCCCATTCTATTTCTCCCTTTTTTCTTCTCCCAATATATTCCTCTCTCACCCCTTAATTTTATTTTTTTTTAGATATCATCCCTTCCTATTCAACTCACCTTGTGCCCTCTGTCTGTATATAAAATCCCTCTAATTACGCTAACACTGAAATAACTCTCCAGGGTTACAAATATTATCTTTCCATGTAGGAATGTAAACAGTTCAACTTTAGTAAGTCCCTCATGATTTTTATTTCCTGTTTACCTTTTCATCCTTCTCTTGATTCCTGTATTTGAAAGTCAAATTTTCTATTCAGCTCTGGTCTTTTCATCAAGAATGCTTGAAAGTCCTCTATTTCATTGAATGACCATTTTTTCCCTGAAGTATTATACTCAGTTTTGCTTCATAGGTGATTCTTAGTTTTAGTCCTAGTTCCTTTGACTTCTAGAATATCATATTCCATGCCCTTTGATCCCTCAATGTAGAAGCTGCTAGATCTTGTGTTATCCTGATTGTATTTCCACAATACTTGAATTGTTTCTTTCTAGCTGCTTGCAACATTTTCTCCTTGACCTGGGAACTCTGGAATTTGGCCACAATGTTCCTAGGAGTTTCTTTTTTTGGATCTCTTTCAGGAGGTGATTGGACCACCTCCATAGTCCATGCCTAAAACTTCTGAGATAAGTGACTCTATTTCTTCATTCCTTGGATAAAGTGATAGACTCGGAGTGAGGAAGATCTCTGTTCAAATCCCACCTCAGATATTTAGCAGCTATGTAAATTCTTCCCCCCCACCTTAGTTTCTTCATCTGAAAAATGGGGATAACAATTGGAGCTACTTCAAAGGATTGTTGAAAAAAGCAAATAAGACATGCGTAGGTGGTACAGTTGATAAAGCACCAGGCCTGGAGTCAGAAAGATTCCTTTTTGCTGATATCAAATCCGGTTTCAGACACTTCTTCGCTGTGTGATCCTGAGCAAGTAACTTCCTCCTGTTTGCCTCAGTTTCCTCATCTGTAAAATGAGCTGGAGAAAAAAGAGCAAACCACTCCAGTATCCTTGCCAAGAAAACCCCAAATGGGTTCAGACACAACTGAAGAGTCAGACACAGATAAAAATGACTAAACATAAAAGTGTTTCACACATCTTAAAAGTACTCTCTGTAAATGAGCTTGTCATCATCATTCCTCTCAAGGACCACCTGCTAGATTCAAAGAGGCTACTCCACAGAGATGTCATAGAAGTCAGTTGCTTGGTATGGTTGGTAAAGAAAAAAATCCTCAAGTTATATATTCTTAAATAACACTGAAACTAGTAGGGTTATTTCTAAAACAATAGAGGCCCATCCTTCACCTGGGCCAGCTGGCTAGTCTCCACCCCTCTTCCTTATACTTCCCCCCTCCCCATATGGTTTTTTTTCCTTTTGACAAATTTTAAACCTTTAGTTGTCAAAACTGAAAAGAATACCAGACGGCACAGCTCTTGGAACAAGGAGCATACTTTTTTTCTCTCTTGTTTGATTTTATTTTTTTCTCAATTGCATATAAAAATATTTTTAACATTTGTTTTTTAAAAATTTCTGCATTCCAAATTCTTTCCCTCCCCCTTCCTGGTCCTTGAGAAGGCAAGCAATTTGATATAGATTATACATGTGTTGTCATGCAAAACATATGTCTGTATTAGTCATGTTGCAAAAGAAAACAGACCAAAAAAGAAAAATAAAATACAATAAGTAAGTTTTAATTTCATTCAGACTTCATTAGTTCTTTCTCTGGAGGTGGATAGCATTTTTCATCATAAGGCCTTCAAAATTGTCTTGGATCATTGTATTGCTGAGAATAGCTAAGTCGACCATCCTACAGTTTTATTGTTGTGCATGTGGTGTGTACAGTGTTCTCCTGGTTCTGCTCACTTCCCTTTGCAGTAGTTCATATAAGTCTTCCCAAGTTTTTCCTGAAAGCATCCTGTGCTCATCATTTGTTATAACAAACAATATTCCATCACAGTCATAAATCACAACTTGTTCAGCCATTCCTGCTATACTTATTTTTGTACATGTGGGTCATTTCTGTTTTCTTTGATCTCTTTTATACAGACCTAGTAGTGGTATTGCTGGGTCAAAGGGCAAGCACAACTTTATAGCCTTTTGGGTTTAGTTCCAAATGGAGCATACCTTTTTTCTCATCTTTATTTATAACCCTACGCCCTCATCCCTTTCTTTCAGCTGATTGGCTGCTCTCAAAGTGATGGCAACAGCTTCATTCTGGCACTAACCTTGAGCTCATAATTTTCCCAGCTTTTGGTTTGACTGGCAAGTTGGGTTTCCAGAGAGCAGTCAACTACTCCTTACAGAATTCTAAAGGTAATATTGAGAGTTTGGGTATGATATTCTAGTACTATAGGTCATGAGCCCCCCACCGGTGTGCTTCAGAAATATAATTTTGAACAGTTAGTCTCTCCCCAATATAAATCATTTTATTAATATCAATTATCAGAGAGATGTTTACTCATAAAAGTATAATAAAAACCTAATTTGTAAAAATCCCCCAAATGTCTGAGACATGCTCTCCCACAAATACATACAGAGCTCAGAGAAAAAGGGTCTCAGACTTAGAGAACACATGTAGCAGCAGGGTAATTCACAGCTCCTGGTTAGATGGAAGTCTTGTCTCCCTTTGTGGAGACGTTATGAAGGTCCCATGAGAAATGTGTAACGTCCTTCATGGCCCCAAGAATTGGGGCCATTAAAGAGGCCTGAAGTGAACTTCTCTCCATATGTCTATTTTATCCTCTCTCAGGCTAGATATATTATTATTTGTTACTGGTCCAGTTTCTGTAGTGATGAAATCAATGGTCAGGGGAGGTAGAAGTTATATTTCTTTGGTATGATTCTCTGCCCCAAACCATGTAGCCTTAAGAGATATCCTCCTTTGATAAAGAAATCAGGAAACAGAGCATTATCTTAGCCATATTCATTGAGTTTGAGCTATGAGGCATATCCCTCTTATAGATGACTGATATGGGTCTTTCCAATTTGAAATCTATGATCTTATGGTAATCCTGTGACTTATGCCAAATCACGGCTTAAACTGATATGTGACTCTATTTACAGTCAAGCCAGTATCTGTCAATACCTGTCCATTCTTTACATATGTCTTGTCCAGTAGAACCTGGAGCTTAGTGAGCTGGCAAAAAAGACCAAGTCAAGAAGGAGAAGCAGGAAAGAATAGTGAAATGAAAGGTCAGAGAGAAAAAATATATATTCAGAAGGAGAAGATGGTTTGTGTCAAATTCTGCAGAATCCCCCAAGAGAATGAGTTCTGAGGAGAACCCGCTGGGTTTGGCAATTAGGAAATTATTGGCAACCCTCATGAGATTAGGAATGGCCTATCAAAGTCCTTTTCAACAAGATGTTTTAGGTTCCAATAGTTATTTTTATTCAAGCACAGTTTTTTAAAATACGGTTTTAACAAATTTTATTGATACCTTTTGTTTTTCATACCAGTCATTTCTTGTGATATCTCTCCCCTCATTAAATCCTCCCTCATGCCAAAGGAAAAACAGCTAAGACTGACAAGATGACCAAGTCTGACACTATATTCCATATTTTGCTCCTGTAGTCTCTGACTCCTCTACTGAGGGAAGGGATGTGTTCTATCCTTTGTTCTCTTGGACCAATGGTGATCAATGCTAGTAGTCTACATTGGACAGTCTTCTGCTGTCATTTCATTGTGCATAATTATAGCCATTAAGCTCTTCTGGCTCTGTTCACACCACTCTGCTTAGCTTCATATATCTTCCTGAGCTTCCCTAAGTGCCTTTTGTTGTTGTGTTCAGTCTTCTCAGTTGTGTCCAACTTTTTGGGACCCCATTTGGGGTTTCCTTAACAAAGATACTGGAGTGGTTTTCCATTTCCTTCTCCAGCTCATTTGAGAGATGAGGAAAGTGAGACTAAACAGGGTTACGTGACTTGCCCAGGGTCACACAGCTAGTAGTGTCTGAGGCCAGGTTTGAATTCAGGGAGATGAGTCTTCCTGACTCCAAACCTGATGCTCTATCCACTGTGTGACCTAACTATGCCATTCATATCTTGTATTCATGATTGCGCAGTAATGGTACCCTGCATTCACATGCCACAATATGTTCATCCATTCTTCAACTAATGGTCACTTTTGTTTCCAATTTTATGCTGCCACAAAAAAGTTGTGCCTGAATTTTTAAGTTCTCAAATATGAACAAATGCTACATATTATGAAAGTATCTTCAGTATGTTTTCTGATTTTCCAAACCTCACTAACAGCTTTTCTTTTCTCTCCTGGAAAAAACAGATATGAAATTGCCTCCTAATGACACACAAAGGAACTATGGGCCATCATCACCATCAAGGATATTTATCTACTCCAGGATCTGAAGTTTGCTTAATACAAGAGATGTTTGCACTTTGAAATAGAGATCTATTGGCTGTCCTAGTGTTAGGATAAGGAAGTAAGTATTCTGGATATATGTGGTATGTGTATTATGTTGTGTGGATGTATGTATGTTTTGTGTGTGTGATCCATCTTTTAAGGGGCTTAGCATTTAATGAGAGAAAAGATAAGTCTATAAATAAGCCTAGCATAAGAAAATACTTACATGGATTTCTGATCTCATTGATTTGCAAAGGAATTCCAACAAAGTAGATCAAAACTAGGTCTGCCCATGGCATGTCAATTTTATCCACTGCATTCCATAAATTCAACATGAGTGTCTAACAAATATGTTGTAGGTTTTTCCTCACTTTCTCTTAACATCATCAGGGTACCAGTGGAACACCCTGTCTGTCTGTCGGCCCTCTCTCTTACCATATGACCAACCCATCTTTTCTTCCCATCAGACATTTTCCTGATAACCTCCTATTCTTCTCTGAAGTTCCTCATTGGTTATATGTTATACCCTGTTCATACCCACCATATTCCTCTCAATACCCTCTGTGTGTTATTCATTTTTAACTTTTTGGAATTATTGTATTCCATCTCTCACTGTCACGTGGGAACACCAGTAGAATATTAATATGCAAAAGGCAGGCTGTTGTTTCCATGGGAAACTTGCAATCATTAAAGGAAGATGAACCCTAAGGAGAGATCGCTGGATTTGGCAATTAGGAAAGTATTGGTAAGGGCAATTGGGCCGTCATATTTGGATTCTGACATTACAGATGTCCTTATTGGGGTAGTAGAAATGGCACTAAAGAGAACAAACATTAGAGAGAACATTAAAAGCAACCAGATAGGACTAAGTGTATAGAGAGAAGATCTGTGCTAGAAATGATGCAGTTGTGAGGATACTGAGGGATGGATACACAAAATATCTAAAGGAAGGAGGCAGTGGAAAAAGTTTCAAACCTTCTTAATACCAAAACCAGCAACAATAAAGTAAACAGGAAAGCGTTAACTATGGGCCTATAGACGCGCTCTCCCATATACAAAAATACAAAATCTTTAGGAGAGTCCTCTACAGAGAAACCAAGAGCAGCCTTATTGAGCACACTCATAGGGAACAAGGAGTCTTTCACAAGCAGTGTTCAAGAGTTGATACTTTTTACCATTTTGCAGTTGACTCAAAGAATGAAGAGATAGAAAATACCACTGCTTATTGTTTGTTGGTTATGAAAAGATATTTGATGCAAAGGAAAATGGAAGGAAGGAGGGATAGCCTCCTTCCTGATAGGAAGGAAGGAAGGAAGGAAGGAAGGAAGGAAGGAAGGAAGGAAGGAAGGAAAAGAGGGAGAAAGAAAGGACAAAGGGAGGAAGGAAGCATTTATTAAGTGCCTACTATGGGCCAGGGACTGTACTAAGAGCTTTACAAATATTATCTCATTTAATCTTTATAATAACCCTAGGAGACAGGTGCTATCCCTATTTTACAGCTGAGGAAATTGAGACATACAGAGGTTAAGTGATTTGTCCAGGGTTGTAGAGGTAAGAAATGGACCAAAGTGCTTCCTTAAAAGCTCTTTTCCAACAAAGATTCTCCTAACCATACCTCACAGATTCATAGACTTAGAGCTAGAAAGGACCTTAGAGGTCCTCTAGTTCAAACCCCTCATTTGATTAAAGAGGAAACTGAGTTTCAGAGAGGTTAAATGCCTTGCCCAGGATCACACAGACATAACCAAGATTCAAACTCAGGTCTCATGATTTCAAATTCAGCACTCCAGCTTTAGCACTCTTCACTGAACCACAATGCTTCCCTTCATAATCATTCAAGATGACTTAAAAGGTATCAAACCAGAAATAATCCTGTTTAGCAAAATGCTCTTATCATAAATATTCAGCAAAGCATAGAATGTAGAAGTGTATGTTTGCCAAAGATGTTTGCCACTGTGATGGAAAATACCCGTTGCAGAGTCTAAATTGAAGGATCCTCACTCATGGTGAAATTCTCCAAATGCTCCCATTTGCAAGTGACATTGTCACATCAAACCCCAGAACAGTGTTGTGCCTCCTGGGAGATATCTAAAACCACTGCAAAAGAGTTTGACCCGACCATCCATGTGGGAAAGATGAAGCAGATAAAGAATGTTTATTGCTCAGATATGACATGCACCAGTATGTATAAGTGATCATTGAGTTGGGCCCAGAAGGAGAGTAAGAAGAATTACCTTTGGGAAATTGTAAAACCCTTTTATGGCATAATAAAGAACAGGATAAATACAAAAGTAGTATGAGAAATTTGAGGGCTGCTAAGAAATCATTTAGACCTAGGTATCTGGTAGGGTAGTGGTGGTACAGGGAGGGTTGGATTGAATATAGATGATGCCAAGTAGATTGGAGATTGATTGTGAAGGGTCTTGACCACCACCACTCAAAAGTTTATAAATCTTTTAATTTAATTGAAGAGTTTAATTGCCTTAAAACAATCACCCATCAATTAGATTGGAAAACAAAAAAAAATTAGAGGAAACTATCTCAGTACCAGATTCAACAAATGCCATTTGAATCAGAGTAATAGGATTATTCACAGTTCAACAGTGAGCTCCCTCGACTCCCTATCTTCATGCCTAAAAATTTCCCTGTGTCATCATCCACCTTTCTTCTCTCCCTCCAACCTTCAAATAGGTTGACCCTTCCTCATGCCAAAACTAATTTAATTAAAGAGTTTATTGATAGCACACAAACAACTGGTGAAACACTCACACTTGCAAGAAGAAATATGCATCTGCCTCCCCGCCAAGCTGGGTCCCAGCTTTTGTCTGGCTTGGAAAAATTAAGCCACATATCCAGGAAATTGGCTCTGTCCATTTAGTAGACCAATTCCAGATGGCCTGTGGTTAGGACCTTTGAGGTTTTCTACTGAGGAAATGAGATAGCTTGCCCAATCTAGGGCAAACAAACTCCAGTACCTTTGAATAAACCAATTATGAATAGGTCAGATAAGGTTCAACATAGACAAGTTATTAGAATTTCTTTGGTATCAAGGGACTGCAGTCATGGATATTCATCGATCATTATAGCTGTCTCTATTTCCAGATCTCCCTTCTCTTTGGGGGAAAAGAGCTCAGTCTAGCCAGCCACATCAGTCTTTCTCTACTGGCTCCTTTCCTTCTGCCAATAAAAATTCTCAACACTCACCTATCCTAGAAAAAAAGCAAAGAAGAAAAGAGAAGAGGAAAAGAAAGAGAAAAAAGAAAAATTCCCCTTGACCATGCCACTCCTTCAAGTTATTGTCCTATAAGACTCTTCTCCTTCACTAAATTAAAAGCTATAGTCAGTATGTTAACTATTCACTACCTTTGAAGCCCTGGCAATGTGGCCTCCTTCGCTTCCACTCTCCTGAACCTGCTCTTTAAGGTTAGGAATGATTTCCAAACTGCCACAGTCACTGACTTTTTCTTCATCTTCCCCAACATTTCTACAGTATGGTATTACCCTCCTCTTATTTCATGTGCTCCCTTCCCTCCACTTTGTGATCCTGTCTCTACTGATTCTCCTCCTTCCTCGATTAGCCATCCCTCTGTCTCCTCTCTTTACTAATTAAATGAGAAAGTGCTTGGACTCTTTCCTCTTCTCCCTTTCCCTTCCTTCCTTTCTGCTCCTCTCCTCTCTTCTCTTTTTTTCCTATTCCTCCAGAAGCAATACCCTGAAGGACTAAACCACTCCACTTTGGAATTCTTACCCTGGGGCCTACTTAAATCTGAGCACAAATTCATATGGCCTACACTATCCATCTTGGTCTTAGCCATACTTCACATTCCATCCCTGCCATCTTTTTACTTGTCTGCTTTGCCACCCCTCTCCACCCAAAATACCCTTGCTGCTAGAAATAACTTATCAACTCCCTGTTGCTCTGCTCATGTGACTCCCCAAGCCAAAATATTTCTCCTTGGCCAACATTCTCCTGTATAAGTCATCTCTCCAGTTAGAATATAAGCTCCTTGAGGAGAGGGCCTGTCACTTTTGTATTTATATCCCCAGCACTTAGTACAGCGTTTGGCACATAGAGCTGAATAAATGCTTTTTCTTGTATTCATTTGTTAAAAGTTTAGCTCAAGCCCTACCTTCTACCTGAGGACTTTCCAAGCCCCCTAAATGAGATCAAAATATTTTGCATGTATTTTTTGTCTACTCCTATTTGTCATTTCCCCTCCACAGAGTGTAAGCATCCTGGTGGCAGGAACTGTTCCATTTTTGTTCCTGTTTTCCCAGTGCCTTTCACCTAGTAAGTATTTAATCAATGTTTGTTGGTAACCTTGAACATTCTATGGGATTTGTAAATGTCGGTTAAACTGAATAATATGCCCAAAATCCTAATGAGAACATCAACCTGCAGGAAACAAAATGGACAATTATTGGGTTAGAAATGACAGTTCCACCAGAGAATGGAGAAGCTCTGATCTTCCTGGGCTTTATGGGACATTAGCCAGTTATTTATATGCAAAGATAATGCTAATGATGCTTGAGACTGAAAAGGCTAGATAGGCATTATGCATATTTTTTTCTTTCTGATACAGGAAAAGCATGCTCTTTGGTCTGCGGTTGGGGCAGTTATTTGTGGGGCCTGTTATTATTGCTGCCACGGGCTTTTCATTCTCCTGGACTCTTTGATGCTTTGGCACAAAGTGATCTTCACCACCACTCCCACTCCAACCCCCCAGCTTTGAATCGTGCCCGCTAAAAGTTTCTCTCTTTGCTATCACTGCCTGCTGTTTCCCAGCATTCTCTAGCTATGCTCTATTTATCACTTGAGCATAGAGAACAAGTGGGGTCACTTCAGCTTGCCATTTACCTCCTGTTATCCAACCTCTATGAATGCCCCGCTCAGTGGAATAGGGAATCCAGCTTCAGTGTTTTAAAGCTGATGAACCAATCGTTCTTATGATAGGACTCAGCAAAGCGCAGATGCCAAGTTGTCCTGGCACCTAGATAAGCTACCATTAAACCTAGTGTTTGTGACCAAGTTCTTGATGGGTGAATGCGAAGGCTGCCACAACCAAAGCTAGACCTTCTTGGCAGCCAACCAGGAAACATGCTAGAGCCAAGCCCAGGCTCTTCCCTGTGTTTTGGGGTTTTTTTGTTTTAAATCTCAAGCTCCTGGGCAAGAAGAGACTGAAACGGGGCGGGGGGGGACTCAGATTCTTTCCATATAAAATATGATGCAAATCATATGTTGCCCTGCTCCAACTTCTGTCTCCACCCTCCCATCTTCCCTCTCTCATTGAAAACCCTTCTCCAGCAGCAGATGCATCCTCTGATAGATACCCCAATGCCCATCTTCCAGTCTCCCCCCATTCGTCCTGACCTCTCAATACCAAAATCCCTCCTCAAATCCTGCTCACAAAATAATAATAGCTAACATTATTATATTATATAATATTATATATAACATAATATTATATAACATGCTACATAGTGCCTACTATGTGCCAGGCACATGTTACAAATACCATATTTGATTTTCACAACAGTGCTGGGAGTTCAGTGCTATTATTATATCCATTTTACAATGAGGAAACTGAGGCAGGCAGAGGTTAAGTGACTTGCTTGGGTTCACTCAGCTAGTAAGTGTCTAAGGTTACTTTTGAACTCAAGTCTTCCTGACTCTAGGCCCAGCATTCTATCCACTGAACCACCAGCTGCCATGAAAGGAGGAAGCTGGATCCCTGGAACCTCTGTTCATGTGAGTGTCCAAATAAAGTTAATCTAGCCCATTTGTTGTGGGTGACAGGCAGGGGAGGAAGCCTGGAGCAGACAACAAAGGAGCAGCTCTGAAGTCAAATAATTTTGTTCCAAAAGAGGGGTTCTTCACCTATTTTGTGTCATGGGCTTCTTTGGCAGTCTAGTGAAATCTAGAATGGCCTTCTCAGAATTACGCTTTTAAAGACATTAAATAAAATTCATAGGATTACAAAGGAAGCCAGAGGTTATAGAAAATGAACATGTAATTTGTTTCCCACCCAAGTTCTTGACTCTCTTGGAATGTCTCCATAGACCCCTTTAAGGGTTCATGGACCCTGGGTTAAAAACCTTTGTTCTAGTTAGTCTGAGAACCTGGGTTCATATCTTCTTCTTGGTACCACCTGAGTGACTTGGGCCCCAGTTTCCTCATCTGTAAAATGAGGTGAGGACATTGGTCTCTGAGATCCTTTCTAGCTCTAGGTCTCTCTGATTCTATGTTCCTATGATCCAGTGAGTGTCCCTGGCTTTTGTGAGATTAAGTGTCAGTCCTATTTGCTGTATGACATAGTAGTCTCCACTCATCCCACCTTCTTGACAGAGAGAGAAAGAGAGAGAGAGAGAGAGAGAGAGATGGATCACTTTTTTTTTTTTTTAACTGAACTGAACCATGATATAATTGGTATAGGAACACTCTGGGAAAGAAACATTCCCTACCACTGCAGATTGGCAATCACTCTGCAAATTGTTAAAATCAGGGATTCTTAATCTTTACTGTGTGTCTTGGACCCTAGCAGCCTTGGGAAGCCTATGGATCCTTTCTCAGAATAAAATAAAATACATGGGATTACAAAGAAAACAATCTATATTGAAATATACTTTCTAATTTAAAAAAAAGTTTTCAGTTTAAAGATCTTCATGTTAAAGATCTCCCCAGATTTAGAAAGTTGCCTAGGGGCAGTAAGTTATGTTAAACTACATTAAGTAGCCTGCCTAGCGTCACCAGTCGGTATGTGGGGATCTGCACATTTTAATGCAGCTAACCTAACAAAGTTCAGCTCCTAAATGTGGAGACTGTCACATTTACTGAGCCTTGCTTCAGGACATCTTTTTTTCAAAAATATTTTGGTCCTCTTCTTGCTGCTGCATGCTGAGCAACCATAGGTCAACAGAGGGCAGCAGCAGCTCACTCCAGTCCGAATGGGATGCATGTTCACTCAGTTTCGAAAGGCACCTCTTGACTTGGAGCACTTTGGGGGGATGACATGATAATCCTGGTTTGAATAACTGAAGCTGGATAATTTGTTAGCATCTTTCTCCCCCAAACTTTACCAAATCTAATTTTAAAAAATGACAATACCTGACATTTGACCCTGCTTAGAAAACCTTCCTAGAATCCCGTTGCCCACAGGACAGACTGCTTAACCTCATTTCCCATGCTTTCCAATCTAATCCAGTATAATTTTCAAATCTTTTCCCTTCCACTACATCCTGACACAAAGTAATGTTTTGCTTGAGGCAAGTTAATTCAGCCTTCATAAGCTCCTTCAAGCTTTCCCTTTTTTTAAACCTGTACCTACTCTCCATATCTGGAATGCCCTCCACCCTCTTCTGCACACATGAAAGTCCTACCCTCTCTTTAGGAAGCTTCAATGAAAAGATGGAATTAAGAGTGTTTTCTGTACCATTTGTTCAGGACTTAAGATTTATCAAGGCCCTACCAATTGCCAAGCACTGTGCTAAGCACTTGGGATGGAAGGAAGGAAGGAAGGAAGGAAGGAAGGAAGGAAGGAAGGAAGGAAGGAAGGAAGGAAGGAAGGAAGGAAGGAAGGAAGGAAGGGAGGGAGGGAGGGAGGGAGGGAGGGAGGGAGGGAGGAGAGAAAGAAAGAAGAGAAAGAAAGAAAGAAAAAGAGACAGAGAGAGAGAATGAAAAAAACAACCCTCACCCTCCTGGAACACAATCTACTTAGACTTTTGATGTATGAGTTCACTATATGTAGGTACTCCCAAATCACCATGCTGCACCCCAGCATCTCTCTGCCAAGCTACCTCCTCCACCAATGATTTTCTGCCTTTCTGAATGGTTAGTTTCACCAAATTTAGGTAGTTCCCAGATCTACCAGACCTTTTCCTGCCATCCTGATGGGTATCCCCTTTCACCTCTTACTATAGAAACATTAATCAAATCCGTACTACCTTAGAAAGGAACTGTCAATCCTAAAATGGACTTGTGAAAGCAGTGGCTACAGAATGTTTCCCTCATAAACCTGGGTCACACTTTCTCCTCAATACACAGAGCAATAGTAAGAAGAGTGAGTACATAGATAGAAGACACTGGCAGTGAGGTATGCTGTTGTTCAGTTGTTTTTGTCTCCTTGTGACCCCTTTTGGGGTTTTCTTGGCAGAGATACTGGAGTGGTTTGCCATTTCCTTCTCCAGCTCATTTTACAGATGAGGAAACTGAGGCAAACAAGGGTAAGTGATTTGCCCAAGGTCACACAGTTAGTAAGTGAACTCATGAAGATGAGTCTTCCTGACGCCAGATCCTTGCACTATATTCACTGCTCCACCCAGGTGCCCAGTGAGATATATGCATTGGCAACATGTGGCCAAGGCAACTTAGACCTCTAACCCTTATGTGTTTTTTCTTCTCAGAGAGATTTCATTCTGTTCTGCCCTCCACACACCCCCTGCCAGCATCTCTGCTGGGCAAGTCAAGCAGGTGGGCTTCCCATACCTATTGTTCTCCGCAGCCTGTCTTTTGACTGCCTTGGACTAATTCTCTCTTGAGTCTATTGCTTTCTTCTATACTGAAAGTTATCATTCACATTGGATTTGTTTCCACTGACTCTCTGTCTACAGAAAATGTGTACTGTTTTGTTTTGTTTTTAAAGGTCACCAGGGATGTGGCCTCACCTGAACAGTCTAGTAGCTAGCTGCTCTTAATTCTATCAGGATAAATTTCTTGACACCTCGTAAAGGGATGACTAAATGAAACATCACCCCCTGACACCTTCGTTTTGCACTTGAAGACATTAACATCTTTTTGTTTCTGTTACCTGTCTCTTCTGTGATTCCAGCATTTGGAAGGTGGGAGGAATGAAAGGAATCTATTGATCAGTGGTTGACTAATTCCCCCTGCCCCTCCTCCTTAGGTGATGCACTCTGAGTTATATGCAATGGTCCAGAAAAGGGAACTGAGACTCATAGGGATCAGGGTTTTTGAGTTGGAAAGGGTCTCATTGATCATCTGCTCTAAACTGGTCATTTTATTTTGTTTTTTTAACAGTATAAAAATACTTTTTTAAGTATTCTAAACAGTATCCATCAACAAAAATTACATTTAGACATAAGAAAGAATATAGAATGTTGGTGCACACAACCATCAATTCTGTTATTTGTAGATTTTTTAATGGCTTATATTAACTCTGACAAGATAGTAATAATCACGACATTTTTGATCCTGATCACATTCTTTCCAAACATTTTCTGAGTATTTACATGGAGTTTGTT
The DNA here is from genome assembly GCF_028372415.1 of Notamacropus eugenii. Classification (NCBI taxonomy): domain Eukaryota; kingdom Metazoa; phylum Chordata; class Mammalia; order Diprotodontia; family Macropodidae; genus Notamacropus; species Notamacropus eugenii. Next base: position 413,461,381 of record NC_092873.1, read on the forward strand.
GTTTTTTGCTTATTTAAATCAGAAATAATCAGTGAATATCATTCTGATTCTACTTTCTCTACTACACGTAACCTTCCCATGGTACTTTATATCCTTCATATTTGTCACTTTTTAAAGCATAATAACATTGGATTATTTTCATTTCTCACAATTTGTTTAACCATTCCCAAATACTTAGACACATGGGTGATTTCTGGTTTTGGGGGGGTTGTGATAAAAAAATGCCTCTATGAATGTTTTTGTACAGAAAAACCTTTTCCTCCTGCTAATGTCATCCTTAGGATATGTCATTGTTATGGGATCGCTAGATCAAAAGATATTAAGTTTTATAGTTCCTATAGCATAATGCCATATTACTTTCCAAAAAGATTATACCAATTCCCAGTCCCAATGGCAGTATAAATGTGTGCCTATTTTTCCACGGTCCCACCAATATTGATTTTTTTTTTTTGTCTAACCCATCTTTGCAAATATAATACAACCATTCTTTTTTCCTTCATTGGAGAGAGTTAGGGACTGTTTGTGCGTAACATTGCTTGTATTGTGGAGTTTTGACTGAAGGGTTGGTTCTGCCAATTTTTTTTCTTTTTTTTTTTAATTGTTTGCCCCAAAAGGGATAGAGAGAATGACAAAGGGGAAAACAGATTAAGGGAGGTGGTGGTCAGAAGTAAAACAAACTTTTGGGGAGGGACAAGATAAAAAAAGAGAGAGTAGATAAACAAAAGAAAATAGCATGGAAGGAAATACACAGTTAAAAATCATAACTGTGAATGGGAATGGGGTGAGCTTACCCATAAACAAGCAAATAGCAGAATGGATTAGAAATCAGAATAAAATATTATGTGGCCTACAAGAAACACACTTATAACGGAAAGATATACACAGAAAGTTAAAATAAAGAGACAGAAGAATCTATTATGCTTCAGTTAAAATTTTCAAAAAGGCAGAGGTAGCAGTCATGATATCAGACAAAGCAAGAGCAAAAATAGACCTGATTAAAACAGATAATCAGGGAAATTACATTTTGATAAAAGGTAATATAGATGACGTAATATCACAATTTTTTCTAGCAATTTTCTCTGATAAAGGCCTCTTTTATCAAATATATAGGGAACCGAGTCAAATTTATACAACAAAGAGCCATTCCCCAATTGATAAATTGTCAAGGGATATGAACAGGCAGTTTTCAGAAGAAATAAAAGCTATCTACAATCATATGAAATAAAAATGCTCCAAATCACTATGTGTTGGAGGAATGCAAATCTAATGTATCATCTCGTGCCTCTCAAAAATGACAAAAGCTGGCTAGAAGAGATGAGGGGAAAACAGGTACATGAATGAACTTTTGGTGGAATTGTACACCCGTCTAATCATTCTGGAGAACAATTTGGAACTATACCTAAAGAGTTATACAACTGTGACCCTTTGACTCAACAATACTAATACTAGGTCAGTATCCCAAAGGGACAAAAGGAAAAGGAAAAAACCTATATGTACAAAAATATTTCGAGCAGCTCTTTTTGTGGTGGCAAAGAATTGGAAGTTGAAGGGATAGCCATCCATTGGGGGAAAAAGTTGTGGCTTATAAGTGTGATGGAATACTATTGTGCTGTAAGAAATGACAAGGGGGATCTTTCAGAAAAAAACATGGAAAGACTTACATGAACTGATACAAAGTCAAGTGAGCAGAACCAGGATAGTATACAGGGTACTGTACATAGTAAACAATATGGTGGTGATGATCAGCTGTTAAAGACTTATCTACTCTGATCAAAAATGCAATGATCAGAGTATTTATAAATACAATTAAAAAGAACTCATGATAAAAAAAAAAGTTATCCACCTCTAGAGAAAGAACTGATGAACTCTGAGTGCAAGGTGAAATATAGTTTTCTCACTTTATGTAAATATTTTACATGATGTCACATGTATAACAGATATCATATTGCCTGCCTTCACAGTAAGTGGGTGAAGGGCAAGAGAGAGAGAGAGAGAATTAGGAGCTCAAATTAAAAAAAATGTTTAAAATAAATAAGTAATGATTTTTAAAAAATAATTCTTTGCTCCAAGGTTTGGCTCTCTGGATATGGCAGAAGAGGAAGGCTAGATTTGGAAATAAAAGTGATACAAAAACAAAAGATACCAACAAAAATTTAGTGCAGCCCTCACCCAAGGTAACAGTAATAGAAAATGGGAGAGCCAAAATTCAAATCTAGGTTGTTAGTCTTGAGTTTAGCACTCTTTCTGCTACTTATATTCCTTTCATACAGCTATCAGATATGCTTCTGTGAGTAAAAAGGCCAACAAAATACAGGAAGATGAATAAGAACAAAATTTAAAGCCCATTATCCTCTCCTTGTACAAACCTGTAGCAAAGATGCACCTAGAAGGTTAAATTTGTTCATGGAAAATGAAACTCAGGAAGGACCAAATGGAGCAGTAATTGTTGTTCAGTTGTTTGAGTTGTGTCACCTCTTCATGATCCCATTTGGGGTCTTCTTGGCAGGGACACTGGAGTGGTTTGCCATTTCCTTCTCCAATGGATTAAGGCCAACAGAGGCTGAGTAACTTGCCCAGAGTCACAGAGCCAGTGGTCAGTTTTGAGCGCAGGTCTTCCTGACTCCCAGGCCCAGTGCTCTATCCATCTGCCTCTAACGGAGAAGACAACATGCACATATGTACAAACAAACTATATACAGGATATATGGGAAATAATTAAGAGAGAAAGCACTAGAATTGAGAGGAGTTGGGAAAGTCTTCCTGTAGAAGTTTTAATTTTAGTTGAGACTTTCAAAAAGCCAAGGAAGCTAGGAGGTACAGATGAGGAGGTTGTGAGTGCCAAACGGAACATTTTGTGTTTGATCTTGGAGGCGACAGGGAGCCACTGGAGTTTATTGAGTATGGGTATGGACATGATCAGATGTAGGTTTTAGGGAAATCACTTTTGTGGCCAAATGGAGGATGGATTGGAGTGGGGAGAGACTCGAAGCAGGCAGACCCTCCAGCAGAACTATCACAATAGCGCAAGCATGAAATGATGAGGAGTGACAATGTAAAAGGAGAGGAGAGAGTGGGGCATATTTGAGAGATGTTACAAAGGTGAAATCGACAATCCTTGGCAACACCTTGGATATGGGAGGATGAGAGATAGTGAAAAGTTCAGGATCTCTCCTAGTTGTGAGCTAGAGGTAATGGAAAGATGGTGTTTCTCTCTATAGTAACAAGGAAAATAGGAGTGGGGAGGGTTTGGGGGAAAGATAATGAGTTCAGTTCTGGACATGTTCATTTAATCAACATTCTGTCCTATTCTATAAGTTCCTTAGAATGACTTTCAGGGATAGAATAATGGGTCTGTAGTTTAAAAACAAAAGCAAAAACAGCACTGTCTCATTTACTGTCTGGCTTTACCATTACCCTGTGTTATGCAATTAGATAACCTATTTACAATGCAATGAGATCCTCTCTCTTGCTGCCCTCTAGCTCTCTCCGAAGGCATACATCCCTCTCATTACTTTTCACCGTCTTCCCATTTTAATCATTCAAGGATTCTTATTTTTAGGTGAACCTCAAATAAAATTATCCTTTGACTGCCATTTTTTAATGAACTGAATTTCTGTTCCAAGTAGAATTTCCATTCCTCAGTTCCAGCTGCTTATCAGGCCAGAAGGCAACCATCAATAAACATCATCTGTTTAACAACAAGGCCTGACCACTGACAACCAGGACAGAGCTCCAGATCCTTGGGCTGTGTCCAGAAGTCTGTTCTTATTATTTGCTGATGAGCAAACATTAAATTAGTATAGTACAAGCCCCCAGCCCAGCCTGAGCAATTCATAGTTTGAACACAGGGCATGCAGAGTATGGTTAAGGTTGAAGGAACAGGCTGAGTGTGTGTGTGTGTGTGTGTGTGTGTGTGAGAGAGAGAGAGAGAGAGAGAGAGAGACAGACAGACAGACAGACAGAGAAACAGAGAGACAGAAAGAGAAAAAGACAGACAGACACAGAGACAAAGAGACACACAGAGAGACAGAGATTGAGTTAGTTTCAGGACTACTACCTCCTATCATAAATCACCCCAGAGCTTCAGGCAGCAACTTTGCTATCAACCAATTAAGCCAAGAAAGGGAACCTTCTCAATTAATGGCAAGGATTAAAGCTAAATGAATTCCAACCCCGATGACAGAGATGGTGACCCTTTTCCCTCTAGTCTCATTAACTTAATTAACAGTAGTTGGCAGAAGTATTGAGGTTTTCGTTGATTGTACTTTTCTCCTATTTTCCCCCCATTAGATGGCGTTAACCCCCTCTTGCTAGTCAGTACCAGAAATTCATCAACACACTGAATTTTCTTACTAGTCCTCTCTCCCATAGGCAGTACATGTGTATACAAGTCAATCTTTCTATACCTGACAAAAATTATTACACAGGCAACAATCGGATAACCATATATGTTAACTTGTATTTTTTTGCATATATTCATTTATGTACATGGTGTCTCCTTTGGTAGAATGCAAGCTCCTTCAGGGCAGTGATTATTTCATTTTTGTCTTTGTTTTCCCAACACCTAAGGTTAGTGCTTGGTACATGGCAGGCACTTAATATATGCTTGCTGGTTGACAGAAGTTGCTTTGTATCATCATTCATCAGTGTTCATTGATGAATTCTTGTCTTTTTTCCTCATTTTTCTGAAGGAACATCCACTGTTGTCAAGCATACAAATTGATCAGCATCTCCAAGCTTTCTTCTCCCCCATTCCCAAAATATATGACCATCTCTTTGATTTCTTTCTCCTACCTCCCAACCCAGCAGTCCTTGATATAGTTCATGGGTGGGGAACAAATTGCTCTGTGGAGTTTATATTCAGTCAAAGGGATGCACTTGAGGACCTAGAGAGCCATATGTGGACTCAAGGCTGCAGGTTCCCCACCCCTTTTGTAGTTTTTCCCTGAGTCCCAAATTCTATTTTGACAGTGAGTACTTTGGGGACAAAACTTTTCCTTCTCCTTTGTTGAAGAGTAGGGGGAAAAAATCCCTAAACCTTAACAAGGGTTTTCTTCATTTATTTTTTAATAAATAAAACTTTTCTTTCTCCAGTATAAATTCTGATTGGCCTCCCTGCCTCATGTCTCTCCTCTTTTCAGTCTATCCTCCACTCAACTGTAAATCAATGAGTAGTCCTCCATCATTGCCAGGATCTAATACAAAATGATCTATTTGGCATTCAAAGCCCTTCATAACATGGTCCCTCCTGCCCTTCCACTCTTCTCACATCTTTTACTGCTCCCCATGTTCTCCGAGATCCTAGGATACCAGTCTCCTTGTTCTTCTTACAAGACCTCCATCGTCCAACTCTGGCCATTTTCACTGACCGTCTCCCCTGACTGGCATTCTCTCCCTCCTCATCTCTGCCTCCTGGCTTCCTTCAAGTCCTACCTACTACAAGAAGCTGTTTCTGATCCCTCTTAATGCTAGTACCCTGCCTCTGTTGATTGTCTCCAGTTTACTCTGTATACAGCTTGTTTGTATGTGATTGTTTTCATGTTGTTTCCTCCGTTACATTACACTGTGACCTCCTTACAAGTAGAGACCATTTTTTGGTTATATTTTCCCCCTTTCTTTGTCTCCTCAGCACTTAGACAGTACTTGGCACATAGTCGGCACTTTAAAAATTCCTATTAACTAACATCAAAAGATCTGTGAATTCATCATTTCTATAAAAAACATGTCTCATTGCCAGGAACCAAAAAAGCTTTGGGAGGCAACTGTTCTCTTGCCATAGTTTCCATGATGAACCAGGGAGGGGGTTGGGGGTGGGGATGTGGGGAATATTAGTCTATACTATATCTTTTGAAGATAGCTTATGTACAAATAATGTCATTCTGAAAATGATTTGCCTCTCACTTTGTTTTTTATTAACTCAATTGATTCTTGATTTTTCCCCCTATTCATTAAGACAATTGAATTTGATTCATTTTTTTCCCGTTTGTTAAGACAATTGGAAATTCAAATCAGTCCCACAAATTAAATGTTTAGCTGTGTTTAGGGACAGAAAAATAAAGAATATTATAGTTCCTGCCCTCAAGGAACTTGTACTCTTAATAGGAAGGTAAGAACTACTTATAAATAAATATGATAGATACAAAGTAGAATGTGATTAGGACAAAAGAAGTTAAGTGCTTCAAAACATGGGGAAGGAAAGCGTAGTCCCAGAAGGCAATGGATCCACCGTACTATTATCTTTGGGTTTGTGTTCAGTTCTTGGCATTCCTCAGGAAGAACATTGACAAAAATAAGAATAAGTCTAGAAGACGAATACCAGGAAGGTAAGGGACCTGTATTTGAAGGGCTGTAGTGTAGAAGAGGGATCTGAGGCAGCTAGGGGTCACTGGGCATGGAGTCCAGATGACCTCATTTCAAATCTGAAGAAGGTTGGTGAGTACCTAGAAAGGGAAACAGTGATAACAAAGAGTCAACGTGGCCCCTCAAGGCCAAACTAGCCACATTTCCTTGTTTGATGAGATCACAAAGCTAGGAAATGAAAGGGATGTTGTGCATGTACTTTACCCATGTTTAGCAGAGGTTTGCATTAGATGATAACCTGATAGATTCAGAATTGGTTGGATGGCCAGGCTCCAACTCAAAGAGCACTTGTTCATGGTTCCACATCAGTGTGTTAGGAGGTCTCTAATGGAATACCTGGGAATCCAAGCTTGGGCCTTTGCTCTTTCCCATTTTCATCAGTGACTTGGACGAAGGCTTAGATGATATGCTCATTAAATTTCACAGATGACACAAGCTGGGAGGAATAGTTAACATACTGAATGACAAAGTAAGAATCACAAAGGATGCTGAGCATTGGGCCTTCTCTAAGGAGATTTCTCTAAGAAATTTCACAAGGACAAATGCAAGGTTGTGGTGGATCCAGTGCATGCAGACTTGGGAAAGTCATTTGGTAAATTTCCAGCATGAGCATATACATCTTAGAAATCAGCAAACTACAATTCAGGACTTGATTTATTATTTTATTGATTGTCTAGACTTAAAGCGATGGACAAAATGTGAATAATGCAGATTAAATTTTAAAGTTTTTTTAATAGAGTTGATGGTTAAACCTTTACCAGCAAACCTCTGAATAAATGTAAAATCTTACCTTTAAGTACCAAAAAAAGACCTTCACAGGTATAAGATGGGGGAGGCAGGATAAGATAGAAATAGTTCTAAAAAGGATCTGAGAGTTTTAGTGGACCGTATTAGTACAGTGCCTGGCACACAGTTAAGTTCTATATAAATGCTTCCTTCCCTTCCTCTGTAAGCTCCATATGAATCACTCGTGTGCTGTGACAGCCAAAAAAAGCTAATTCAATCTCAGACTACATTGGGGAAGGCAGAGCTTCCAGGAGTGGGAAGATGATGGTCCCACTGTGCTCTGCCCTTGTCAGACCTCATGTGAAGTATTTTGTTCAGTTCTGAACACCTTGATTTGATAAGCTGGAGAATGTCCAGAAGAGGGCATCCAGGAGGACAAGTCTATGACATATAAAGATTGCTTGAAAGAATTGGGCATGTTTGACCTGGAAAAAAGAAGACTCTTGAGGGACACGATAGCTGCCTTCAAGTATTTTGAAGGGCTATTATATAGAACAGAAATTAGTTTTGCTCTGTTTGACCCCAGAAAGCAGAAACAGAAGAAATTGGTAATTACAGTGAAGTAGTGAGAATTAGGGGGGCAGCTACATGGACCTGGAGTCAGGAAGACTTGAGTTCAAAATTCAGCCTCAGACACTTAGTAGCTATATGACCTTGGGAAAGCCACTTAACACTGTTTGCCTCAGTTTCCTCATCTGTAAAGTGAGCTGGAGAAGGAAATGGCAAACCACACCAGTATCTTTACCAAGAAAACCCTAAAAGGGGGTCATAAAAGGGTCAGATATGACTGAAACAATTAAAGTAACCACTAAAGTGGTGAGGAAACTAGAGTACAAAAACTTGAGGAAATAAGTGGTAAGAAAGTTGGGTATAATAATAACAGCTGGCATTTTTATAACTCTTTGAGGTTTGTGATGCATTTTATAAATAAATACTACCTCACTTGATAAAGTTGGCACTAGCAGCTAATTCAACTCAATTCAACAAATATCCATTAGGTGTCTTCATTTTGCAATATTCTGTGCTAGTCACTGGGAATAAAAAGGTGAAAATGAAATAGTTCCTGTCCCCAAATAGCTTCCATTCAACCAAGGTGATTATGAGGGGACAGGAGTGAGTCTCCTATTTATTCCATCATCTGGGCATCAGTCAGGACCAGACTCGCCGTCTTTATTTCTTTATAGAGTAACATTTTTCTGCCTCCCTACCTCTTGCTCAAGAATTGATCATCGGATCTACCTGGTTTGGAGGGTAGGATGATCACTCCCAGTTGTTGCCGTTTCATCTTCTGTTATAGCTATCCTTGCTAGCCCCACCTTTCATGTCCCTGTCCCAGGCTGCCTTCCCTTCCTTTGTCCTCTGTATTGTTAGTTTTTTAGTCACTAACTGCTCTTCATACTTGGCAGGAGTGCCTTCCCAGAAATTAAACATTTTTTATATTTGATTTTCTATGCACGTATCATTTCCTCCTAGGAGAAAACCAGCATCTCTGGGACAGGAACTGTTGTATCTGTGTCTTTGCATACCCCACACCAAGTACAGTGCCTGGTAAATATTGGCTCCATAGTAAACGCCAGTGGTATTAAACTGAGATGTTATAATGAATGTCAAACACCTTGAAAATGTAGAAGTGCTGCATAAATACTAACAATAATAATACTAGTTATTATTTTAATTTAATTTTGTTCTAATTTTCAACATTCACTTCCATAAATTTTAAATTTTCTCCCCTCCCTCCCCAAGATAGAATGCAATCTGATATAGGTTCTACATATACATTCCCATCAAACATTTTCACATTAGTCATGTTGTATGGAAGAATTAGGACGAATGGGAGGAACCATGAGAAAGAAAAAAAACAAAACAAAAAAGAAAACAGTCTGCTTCGCTCTGCATTCAAACTCCATAGTTCTTTCTCTGGATATGGATGGCATTTTCCATCATGAGTCCTTTGGAAATGTTTTAGGTTCTTGTATTGCTGAGAAGGGCTAAGTCTAACCAAGTCATCACACACTGTTTTTATTATTATTGCGCAAGACCCCAAAAAGAAACAATCTTTAGGAAGGTTTTGGTACTTCATTACTCGGCCTGTGATCTCACTGATGTAGGTACTTCCTCCCACAGTGCAAATTGCAACCCATCTGTTTCTGCCCATCTTGCACAAATCTCATCCATATCTGCCATGCATGGTTTAACCAACATACTGAGAGCCTTCCACCAGTTCCCTTGATATTGTATGGGTGGCTACTAATGGAACATATCACATGACCACTTGTTATTCCTCACTCTTGCTAACTGACTTGCCCATTTTTTTTTTCTAGCTAGGTGGCACAATGTACTATAGAGAGAGCTGGGCTCAGAGATCAGAAGATATGAGTTCAAATTTGACCTTAGACTCTTTCTATGTGACCCAAGACAAGTCACATAATCTCTTCTTCCTTAGTTTCCCCTGCTGTAAAATGGAGATAATAGTAGCACCTCTCAGGGTTACTATGCAGGTCAAATGGAATACTATTTCTAAGGCGATTAATTTTATTTTTAATGCTTTTTCCCTCTCCCTCCAAAGACATCTCTACACTGTTTCTTTTTGTGTAGTTCAAGTTTCATAATGTATTTCAGCCTGCTAATGCCTATCATGTATCTCTCGATTGCCTTTTGGGTAATTCTTAACATCAGTTCTTCAGATATTAGTTTTCTGTGGTTCACAGTCATATAATGTCACCAGAAGAATGTGAGTGTTAAAAAATGGGACTTCATTTTAGGGAGAAATTTAGCGTTATTAAAAGAACCATGATTCCTCAAAGGCAATCTAGTTTTTTATTCTGGGCCTAGCTCATTGTCCATTTGTCATAGATACACTTACCAACAGACAAACTTAACAGAAGAACTCAATCTACAAAGATGGGCAATAATAGTGCTTATGGCTGCAGTTGTCTATACACAAAAGTACAGAGTATGGACAATAAACAAAATGAACCAGGGATCTCAGTCACAGGAGATAAAATCAACCTTTAAAGCTTTACGGAGACCTGGCAGGATATGACTCATGATTCGACTATGGCAAAGGAAGGTTATATCTTAGTATAAAGGGATGCAGATAGAAGGGGGAGTGGTGTGCTGTCAAGGAGATAGCCTCCTATGAGGAAATCTGCAAAGCTGAGGATGAAAACATCATGTAAAGAGTTTAGGATCAATGGCAGGAAAAAAACAGAATCAATATTGTAGATATTTCTAGCCAAGTGAAACAGATTGCAAAGTTGCTTCTAGAAACTAGCACAGAAGTAGATAGTGGCTGTGATGGGGGACTTCAGCTATTTGGATGTTTACTGGAGGCCTGGAGGTTAAAAGTAGACCAGTTATTAATTTTTCCACTTGCTTTAATGATAACTTTGTGCATATAGAAGTTGAAGCAAACTATTGCTATTTTGAACCTGATTCTAATCAATATGGAGGACATGGTTAGTATAATAAAAATGGTAGAGATGCCCATCATTTGGGGAATGGCTGAACAAGTTGTGGTATATGATTGTGATGGATACTACCATGCTGTGAGAAATAATGAGCTCAATTATCTTAGAAAAACATGGAAAGACTTGCACAAAATAGTGAAGAGCAAATGCGCAGAACCAAGAGAACATCATATACAGTAACAGCAATATTGCTTTAAGAACAACTTTGAGCAAACAAGTCATCTTTACTATTATTAATACCCAAATTGACTCTAAAGAATATATGAACAAAGATGCTAGCTGCATCCAGAAAAAGAACAGATAAATAGAAGTATTTATATATAGAAATACATGTATTACATATATACTTCTATACATACATATATGTATGTGTATTGTATGTGTATATATATGTGTATGTATATATATATACATATGTATCTGAAGAGAGAGATATACATAGCATACACATACTCATTTGTGTCTAACGGTAGTCAGGTGAGAGGGGTGAGAGGGAATAAAAAAAGAAATTTACATGAAAACTTTATTATATATTTAAAAGGAATAGCAAATTATATAAAATAGGTTTGTAGTTTCATGTGCAATCATTTTTTTTATTATACTATTTTATGGAAGAGCTTGTTTTATTCCATAAATTAAAATAAATTCGTTTTAAAATGGCAGCAACGTTAGGAGAAAGTAAATAGGACATCTTAAGGTTTGTGATAGATAAAAAAGGAGAATGCTGAGCAAAGTCTGACTTGTACCCTCAGTCTTAAGAAAGCCTATTTCAAAGGGACCAGAGCAAGAACAGGTAACATCCTGAGTCTGTAAGAGAAGTTGACTTGTGAGGGTTAGGAAGCTCTCAGGAAAAAAAATAAAACCACACACTTGAAAAATAGAAAGACATATTATTCCAATGAAAAAAAAAGGAAATGTGGTCTAAAGAAACAAATGTGGTTACATAGGAAACTCATCGCTAACTTGGATTTGAAAACCGTATGCGTATAAAAGCAAGTAACCAAGGATAAATACCAAAATATACCAGAATTTAGTAGGGAGATTATTGGGAAAACCAAAGCCTATGTGAGATGAGATTTACAATGAATGCTAAGATCATCAAAAAAGGTTTTTTAAAAAAAAAATCTAAATTGGATTTGTAAGAGAATTCAGGGAAGGGAAGGGACTGCTGCCTGGTTATGGATGAAGCTATGATAAAATACAAGGCTTGTTTTGCATTTATTTTCTCCACCAAAAAGTAGGGTCTTCAGAGTAGGATAAACAAAAGTGGACAGCTAGAAACCCATGATAAGCAAAATGATGGTAAGAGAGTACTTCACTTTCCTCAATGAGTTCAAGTCTCAGAGCCTGACAAACAGCATCCTAGGGTATTGAAAGAAATAGCATGTATGACTGGTGAGCTGAGTGATCGCTACAAATGGCAAATGTACTGAACGGAAGACTGGAGTCTGTAAACTATAAACCAATGAAATTAACAGATTCCTGAAAAAATTCTAGAATGTATTATTAAATGAATGGTTTATGAGTATTTAGAAAGAAAAGTTATGATTACTAAGAGCCAGGATGGGTTTCTTGAGACAGGTCATGCCAGATTTTACTCATTTACTTGGATGTTACAGTATTTTGACTGGTGGATAGTGGGAGTATCATAGAAATTAATTTTATTAAAGCATTTTAACGAAGTGTCTCATGCTACTTTTTGGGAAAAGATGAATATTAGATAATAGTATAGAGCAACTAGGTGGCACAGTGGATAGACTGTCATGCCTGGAGTCAAGAAGACTCATCTTCCTGAGTTCAAATCTGGCCTCAGACACTTACTGGCTCTGTGATGCTGGGCAAGTCACTTAACCCCGTTTGCTTTAGTTTCCTCATCTATAAAATGAATTGGAGAAGGAAATGGCAAACCACTCCAGTATCTTTGCCAAGAAAATCTAACATGGGGTCATGAGAAGTGAGACATGACTGAAACAATTGAACAAGAAGATGATAGTATACTTAGGTAGACTGGAATAGGTTGAATGGTCAGAAACAAAAAGTAACTATGAATGGATTGATGTCATTTTGGAGGGAGATCTCTAGCAAAGTTCCACAGGGTATATCATGTTATCAATTTACCTTGGCCCTGGTTTATTTGTTGTTTTTTTATCAGTGATTCAGCTCAATCAACAAACATTTAATATGTACCTACTATGTGCTAGAAATATACATCATTGAAACACTGTTCCTACCCGCAAGGAGCTCACATTCTAATAGAGGAAGCGATGTTTAAATAATTATGAGCATACAGAGTAGGTAGGAATTAATCTGAGAGGGAAGGTACTAGAAGCAAGGTGACCAATAAATGCATTATGCCAAAGGTAGGATCTGAACTGAGCCTTGAAGGAAGCTAGGAAAGATGACAAAAGGAAGTGAGCAGGGTGAGAATTCCAGGAATGGGACACAGAGCCCAAGATGGAGTATTGTGTTCAAAGAATTGCAAGCAGACCAGTGTCATTGGTTCATAGAGTGAATAGAAGGGATTAAACTGTAGGATGACTAGAAAGATGGGAAGAAGCCAGAATGGAATTTTAAAGAGCATGTTTGTCATATTTACAGAAGCTGTAAAACTAGGAGAGATAGATAACCTCAGATGGTAAAATCAGAATCTCAAAAGATAAAATAATTGTCCAACTCTGATAACTTTAGATTTAATGGGGATAAATGTGAAGTCCTCAGCTTGTTGTTTTTTTTAAATCAAATTCCTAAGTACAGAGTTTAGGCATGGCTGAATCATAGGGGACATGGATAACAGCATTTAAGAAAGAAACAAAATTGTAAGCTCAATGTGAGTCAATGATGGGATAGGAAGACAAAAACCCAAATGGGATTTGGGGTATGGTGAAGAGAGGGATGGTATGCAAGCACAGGAGATAACAATCCCAATGTACTTTGCCCTGGTCGGACTATATGTTGAACATTATGTTTAAATCTGAGGGACATTGACAAGTTAGATGGTAATTGTCATGGCTAGAGGCTTGGAAACAACTCCCTAGAAGAATGCATTGAAGGAACTGGGAATGTTTAATGTGGTGCAAAACTTTATGTGTCAAAAAGACCTTCTCACATTGACTAGAGCTTAGTCACTGTCCATACAGTCCAGCATCCCTTAGGTGTCTCTTCTCATGTGAAGGCTAGCCCTTCAGGTATCTGTCAGAACCCCACATCATCTTTGCCTCCTGGTTTTCCCTGCTTCCTTAAAACTCAGCTCAAACTCCACCTTCTGCAGGAAAGTCCCCTTCCAGGTCCCCTATGCTGGGAAAGAGCGCCTTCCACCCAAGATCACCTCCCATCTATTCTGGACATATCTGCTCATAGGTATTTTATATGTCATCTATCCCTTTAGAGTATGGGCTCCTTGGGAACAGGAACTATTCTTGCCTTTCTTTGTATCCCCATCACAGTGCCTGGCACATAAGAGCTTAATAAATGCCTGGTGGCTGACTGACTGATATAATCATTTCATGGGCAGGGCACCAGAACCAGCACATATTCTGTCTCCTTAGTACAGTGGAGGCACCCACCTCCAAATGCCGCCTTAATAACCCTCTTGCCCACACTCCCTAAAACAAACTACACGCTTGCAGTCAGCTCCAAATGAGAATACACACTCAGAGACACCCACAGTATTGTATGTGGATCTATGCCTGCCCTGCCCTCAGACTTCCCAAGGATCCACTCCCAAACACAACCCTGGTCACGACCCACTGTGTTCTCTCACACTTTCTTAGCCCCCTAGTCTTAAGAACAACGGATCCCTCAAACCACAACATTAATGATCAGGCCCTAGTCCATTCTGCACACATTCCATTCTTGACACTCTGTCCTCCACTCCACTGATTGCCATCGTGCAGAGAATCTCCTAATTGCCTCTTTATAGAGAAGAAGGAAGAGTATTCAATAACTGGGAACAGCTGCAAACCCTCCTGGACTTCAGCACACAGCTGTTCCCTCTCCTTTCCCCACTTCAGAGGGTATCATTAGGGGAATATGATACCTATCTTCAAGAATTTGAAGGGGGGTGAGATTTAGGAGAGATTAGACTTAGGCCCTTTGGCTCCACAGGGCAGACTTCTTACCAATAGGTGCAAGATTCAGAGGGACAGATTCTGACTTCATGAAAGGAAATTTCCTAATAACTAAGGCTATCTAAAAGATGAATTGGGCTGTCTTTTGGGGTGGGTGTCCTCCACCCCAAACCCCAACTGCAAGTCCTCAAACAAAGGCTGGATAATCGCTTGTTGGGGATGTTGAAGAAAGGATTACTCTTCAGGGATTCTACATTGGCTTCTGAGGTTACTTCCCACTCTGAGATCCTGTGCTTCTGAACCATTTTTCAGAGAATAGACCAGTAGTCCAGCTTTAAGCAGATGAAACTTAATAGGAATAAATAGGAATAAAGGGAAAGGAACAAGCATTTATTAAGTGCCCACTACGTGACAGGCTAAGGCTGGGCTAAGTGCTTTACAAATATTATCTTATTTGATCCTCACAACCCTGTGAGAAAGGTGTATATATTTTCCCTATTTTATAATTTAAGCTGAGGCAAACAGATTTAGTGACTTACCCAGGGTCACGTAGCTAGTATTTGAGAGCCAATTTGTAGTCAAGTCTTCCTGATTCCAGTGCCTCTGCTCTATCCATTGCACCACCTAACCTACCTCCATCAAATTGTATGCTCAGGTTCTGAAAAATCAACAACTTCACAGGTTCAGCATGAGGAGGTTTAGCTAGATAACAGGGTGAAGAAAATTTGGTTAGGACTTGGAGGAAGCATGGTTAATGGCCTGAGAAATCAGTGTGAACCAATGGTTTGACATGGCAGATGACTGATATAATCTTAAGCTGCATTATTAATATCCATCCCAAGGGAAGTTCTAGGTCTGTTGTGTTCTTTAACTGTGATCACCATGGCCTCCACTGCTTGGAGGCCCCTCCTTCAGAGTTTGCTGGCAGCCTTAAGGAGTTTCAGGGGGAGTCTGGCCTCTGACATTGGCTGAAAATCACACTGATTGTCTGAGTGTGTTTGGAAGAATCTCACCAGAGATTGCAGGAGGTAGGAATTAGGATGGCAGCATATTGGAGAAATGAGGGATTGGTTGTGCTCAGAGTAAGATGAAATAATCATGGAAAGGTAAATGAATGAATGAGTGAATGAAAAAGCATTTATTAAATATTTGCTATATTTGTATTTAGGGCAGCTAGATGATGCAGTGGATAGAGTGCCAGATCTGAAGTTAGAAAGACCTGAATTCAAATCCAACCTCAGACACTTATTACCTGTGTGACCCTGTTTGCCTCAGTTTCCTTAATCCGCATATCTGCAAAATGAGCTGGAGAAGGAAATGGCAAACCATTCCAGTATCTTTGCCAAGAAAACCCCCCAAAAGGATCATAAAGAGTTAGACAGAACTGAAATGACTGAGCAACAATAATAGACAGTAAACCTCACTCCATTCGACCCAGTTTCCTGAGTAAACTGAATCTCATATAATTCTTTTGACCTGGGAGGAATTTCTTTGCAGAATTTATATACTGGAAAGAACACTAGGTTTTAATCCCAGCTCTTCTATTATCTATCTATATAACCCTGGGCAAGAGACTTACTATCTCTGGGACCTCCACTGCCTAATCGGTCTAATGAGGGCAATGGACCATATTATCTGTAAGATCTCTTTCCGTTCCTGATTCTGCAATCTCAGGCTACACCATCACCCTCATCAAGAATTAATTAAGCACCTACTATGCACCAGGCACCATGCCAATCAGCAGGAAAGAAAGTAGAAAGGCAGAAACACAATTCTTAACCTTTAAGCTCATGTTCTAATGAGGGACGCAGCATGCAAACAACTATGAATATACAAGATACATGCAGGCTAAATTGAAAGAATATTTAGCAGCTAATAGCAACATAAAACCCATAATTTGTAATGTGTTCTCTTGTGGTAATAATAATACAGAGAATTTCTGAGATTCACTAATTCAGTTCTGTTGTATTTTGAGTTGCCTTTGAGCACAAAGGGAGATGTTAGCTGTTAAAATGCATGAAGCATATTTTCTGCAGGACATTAGCTCTTACTGTAATGTTAGTGACAATGACAAATGACTCAACCTTCCTGGGCCTCAGTTTCTTTTTCTAGAGCTTTGGTCCTTAATTGCTGTTTTTTTTCTTTTTTCTGTAACTATATGCCAATTTATTTGTTTCCTGTGTTATTCTGTGTTTTCATTTTATGCATTTAAAACATGATTCAGAAAAGGAGGGGCACAGGCTTCGCCAGACAGCCAATGGTGTCCGTGACACAAAAAGAGGTTAACAACCCCTGGATTACATTTTAAAATGCTTTACTTAGGAACTGAAGCTATCCACAGGCAGAATAGCTTCCTTGGAAGGTAAGGGGTTGCCCTTTACTGGAGGGCAACAAACAATGCTATACGACCCCTTAATTGGCATGTTGTAAAGAGGGTTTTGTTCCCCCGCCCAAGGTTTGGGGTGGACTAGTTGGTTGGTGACTGGGGCCCTTTCCTCATATAATTCCTAAAATTCCATGGCTCTACAAGTGGATTCCATTCATTAGGGACAGCCTGTAGGAAGGTGTGGAGGGCTGAGCTCTGGCCACAAGTAATCAGCAATTTCAGCTGTAACATGGGGGGGGGGGGGGGGCAGGGTGGAGAGGAGTGTTATCTAAGACTGGAAAGCTAGTGGGTAGCCACAGGGTGGAGTGCTTTAAATGCAGGGGGGAGGAATTTGTATTCTATGTTGTAGGCAATAGAGAGCTAATAACATTTTTGAGTCAAGAGTAACCTGATCTGACCTGTGCTTTAGCAAGCTTAGTTGCACAGCTAAGTGGACAATGGATTAAGGAAAGGGAATGACTAGAAGACCACATATCCAGGAGAGGTAATAAGCTTGCCTTAAAATGTTTTGTAAACAATAAAGAATTCTACAAGTTGAGACATTCTATTGTTTAGTGCCCAGAGTTGAGAAAACACAGTACTTGCTAAGGAAGTATGGTTGGTCATCTTGCAGTATCTCATTCTTTTTGTTAGACCCTTTCTATAGGAGGCACAGCTTGGAAATAAAAATAATGAGTCTTGAATGGGATTTGTGGATTTGTATTTATTGCTTTGGGGTGTACAGGTGTTTGAGGAAGACTAGTACCACTGATGAGAGGGCTGTTGAGCCTTTTTTTAGCACTACTCTCCACCCTTGGTGTCCACCTGATTCACTCAACTCTCATTTGTGGCTCCAAGAAGCAATGAAATGCACGGTGGCCATACCCTGGAAAACCCTTTAGACAGACAGTCTAAAGCAGGTTGAGGGTAGCTGAGGGCTCTCAAACTCACTGGTGAGTTAATCTACTTCAATCCCTTGAAGACTTGCCCTGGTGAATGGGCAGATAAGAACAATCTGTTCCAACAGCTGTGAAGGTGGCTGAAGCAGATGCTGTGGAATTCTTAGACATCAAAGACACCAAGGTCATCCACTACATCCCAAGCCATTTCCAGTCATCTGGATTCCTATGACTCTGGAAGGGAGAGTGAGGACATTGACTTCATGAAATTCTGCCTCACTTAAATCCAATTTATGAATAAATCAAAAGACATCATCCATACCATTTTACCATTTCCACCTTCCTCAAAGTTGTATGGGGACAGACAAATGAGGAAGCAGTAGGTGCAGATACACCAGGAGCTGTAGTCACAAGCTTACACACAGGCAGCCCAGGCCATAAGGTTGTCTTTTTGCTAGACTGAAGCAGCAGTGAGATTTGGCAGCCAATTGGGTATCTGAGCAGCCTTTTTAAAGGACTGTACTGCTCATTTCCTGGTGTGAGGAAGGGGCTAGAAAAGGTGCCCTAAAAATTATCTGTTGAATTCAATCCTGGCCTGCTTACCATGGCAGGCAGGTATTTCACCCTGCAGTTGAAATACAAAAAAAAAAATGTACAAAAACTTTTGTGAAGATAATTCTAAATGTGGGCATACTTATGAACAACTCAAAATCCAGTAGACCTGAAAGACGAATATGTCTTGTTGTGAGAGAACTCAGCAGGTATCCCATTCAAATAGCAGCCCTGAGTGAAACAAGACTGGCAAATGAAGGCCAGCCTACCCAAATCAGAGCTGGATACACATTTTTCTGGAGTGGGTGCAGTGGAGATGTGCCCATGGCATAGGTTTTGCAATCAAAACTAATATAGTCAACAAGCTTGTTTGCCTACCAAATGGAGTGAACCACAGGCTCATGACAATGTGATTGCCACTTGCAGAAAAGCACCATGCCATCATCATCATCAGTGCCTATATTCCCACCATTATGAACTCAAATGAGGTCAAATAAAAATTTTATGAAGGCCTGGAGACCTCATCATTAATGTGCCAAAAGAGGACAAGCTTGTAATTCAAGGTAACTTTAATGTTACAGTAGGCTCAAACTACCAGACATGGCAGGGAGTCCTTGGGAAGAAAAGAGTTGGAAACAGCAACAGGAATGATCACTTACTACTAAACACTTGTTCATCTCATGACCTCATCACCAACACTATCTTCTATTTACCTAAACACAATAAAACTTCATGGATGCACTCTCACAGCAAACATTGGCATTTAATAAACTGTCATTTTAAGTAGAAGAGACAAATAGGATGTGAGAGTGACAAAGGCAATGTGTGGAGCAGAGTGTTGGATTGATTATGGACTTATCCTCTCTAAGCTAAGTATCTGCATTCAACAAAAGCAGCAGCTCAGCTCTGAGGAAGAAAAAGACTACCAAAAGACTTGTCAACAGATCAGAGCACTTCTCTGAATAGGAACAATTCATTGATAACTTGGAAGGAAAGTTAAGCCAAAGTTGGCAACAGTGGAGCAGAAAAGGAGTGGGTAGCTTTCAGAGATTTGGTGTACAGAGTTGTGTTTGTTCATCTGGACCACAACACTCACAAACATTAAAATTGGTTTGATGAAAATGATGGAGAAATTCAGAAGTTGCTAAATGAAAAATGAGAACTCTACAGGGTTTACCAGCAGGATAGTTTTCCAGGTAATATGGCAAGAAGAGGCTGTCTCTCAGGAGTTCAAAGATGCCTTTTTATGTCCATCTCTATAAAGGAAAAGGAAATGGAAATAGATTGCCCTGTGACATTTGAATCTCTCTCTTAGTCTTTGCTGGCAAGATTCTTGCCAGGGTCTTCTTTAATACATTGATCCATCAACTGGAAGATGGTCATCTATGCAAGGTTTATAGAAAATCATGGTAAAATGTGGATGCCCAGAGAAATTCATCAGTGTTGTATGTCAGTTTCATGACAGCATGCTTGCACAGGTTCTGGATAATGGATGAAGCTCTCACACTTTCCCAGTCACCAATGGAGGCAGGACTGTGTGCTTGCTCCCATGCTTTTTAGCATGATTTTTTTCAGAAATGTTGTCAGAAGCCCTCAACAAAGATGAAAATGGCATCAATATCAGCTACCACACTGATGATAAATTATTTAACTTGGAAGGTTACAAGCCAAGACTAAAGTGGAAGGAGAGTTGGTGGGTGACCTTTTGCTTGCAGATGACTGTGCACTCAGAGCAGCCTCTGAAGCTGACATGCAACAGAGTATGCCTTCATTCTCTGCTTCTTGTGCTAATTTTGGCTTAACAATTAACATCAAGAAAAGAGAGATTCTCCACCAGCCAGCACCACATCATCCACATGTGGAACCACCAGTTACAGCAAATGGAATAATTTTGAATGGTGTGGATAAGTTCACTTATTTTGCCAGTGTACTTTCCAGGGATATCCACACAAATGATGAGGTTGATGCATGCAATGCCAGAGCTAACTCAGTGTTTAGAGGCTCCAAAGGAAAGTAGAGAGAAAGGCAAGAAGAGGTATTAGGCTGCTTACCAAACTGAAGATCTATAGAGAACATTGTTCTGTTGCATGCCTGTAAAACCAAGGCAGTATACCAATACCATGCTAGGAAACTTACTTGCTTCTATTTGAATTCTCTTAGGAAGATTCTGAAGATCAGTTGGCAGGATAAGGTACCAGACGCTGACGTCCTCACTCAAATTAAACTGACAAGCATTCAAAATCTACTGCAGAGGGCTATCCACATTGTTTGAATGCAAAATACACATTTGCCTAAAAGACTGTTTTACAGAGAATACACTGGTGCTCTCATGGAGGTCAGAAGAAGCAATACAAGACACTTTCAATGTCTCTCTGAAGAACTTTGGGACTGATTGTGACACGTGGGATCAGCATAGGATTGCCTGGCATGGTGTGCCAGTGTCAAGAAGGTGCTGTGCTCTCTGAGCAAAGCAAAATTGCAGTAGGTTAAAAGAAACATGAGATGTGCAAATTCAGAGACATCTCTACTCCAAATGTTCATATAACTATTTGTGACCAACCTGTGGTAGGGCCTTTTGGACTCACTTTGGTGTGATCAACCACAGTCATACACACCATACCTTGACTCCAACATGGTGATATCATTTTGGTCCTCTTTGAGAATGAAGAACAGCAGCCACTTTAATGCTTTATAATGCTTAAAGGTTATATTTGCCTTTTCTTCTCTCCCCAAGTCATTTAAACTTTACAAGGGTACTTAATCTTTTTGTGTCTGTTACTGAACCCTTCAGCAGTCTGGTGATACCTATGAACCAGTCTTCTCAGATAATTATTCCCTGATGTGGCATACCTACTTAGAAAATCACAAGTTAACATTATCTATGTTGCATTTTTAGTTATTATTTATATGACCTAGATGTAAAGAGAGACATTACAAGAAAGTTTGAAGAACATGCAGCATATTACTTATCAGACTTATAGGATAGGTGAACAGTTTATGAATAAATAAGAGATAGAGAGCAGAGTGAGGTGTAAAATGGATAACTTCAATTACATTAATTAAAATGTTTTTGTACAAATAAAACAAATGTATCCAAGATCAGAAGAAGAAAATGGGGGGGAGGGGAATTTTGTACACAGTTTCTCAGATAAAGGTCTCATATCTCAAATATATAAAGAACATTGTAAAATCTATAAGAATATGATTCATCCCTCCAATTGATAAATGGTCAAAAGATATGAACAGGAAGTTTTCTGATGAAGAAATCAAAACAATTTATATTTCTATAAAAATACTCTAAATCATTATTGATTAGAGAAATGCAAATTAAAACAACCTTAAGATATAATTTTATACATATCAGATTGGCTAAAATGATTGAAAGGGAAAACGACAAATGTTGAGGGGATGTGGAAAAATTGGGACACCAATTCATTGTTGGTGAAATTGTGAACTGATCCAACCATTTTGAAGAGCAATCTGGAATTATACTCAAGGAATTATTAAACTGCCTATACTGTCTGACCCAGCAATACCACCACTAGGTCTGTTTCTAAACATGATTATGGACAAAGAAAAATAGCCTAGAAAATAGTTCTAAAATGTTTATAGTCACTCTCTTTGTGGTGGCAAGGAACTGGAAATTTCAAGGATCCCCATCAATTGGGGAATGGTTGGACAAGTTCTGGTATATGATTGTAATGGAATACGACTCTGCTATAAGAAATGATGAGCTTGCTGGTTTTAGAAAACATGGATAGACTTGCACGAAATAATGAATATAAATGAGTAAAATGAGCAGAACCAAGAGAACGTTGTATATATAACAACAATATCGTTTTAAGTATAACTTTGAATGAATAAGTCATTGTGACTATTATAAATACCCAATTTACTGCAAAGGGCATAGGAAGGAAGATACCATCTGCATCTAGAGAAAGAATTGATAGATAGAAGTATATCCAGAATGATTTTATGTGTCTGTGTGTGTGTGTGTGTGTGTGTGTGTGTGTGTCTATGCTTGTGTGTATTTGTGCCTAATGGCAGCCATCTCTGGGTGGAGGAGGAAGAAAAAAATTTACATAATAACTTTTTATATATTTTAAAGGAATATGGAGTTGTAGTTTCATGTGCAATCACCTTTTTTTCTTTATATTGTGTTATAGAAATCTTGTTTTATTCCATAAATTTTAAAAAAAGAAAATAAATTTGTTAAACATTTCCCAATTCCATTTTAATCTGGTTCCTGGACACTCCTGAGTTTTTGCAGACTGCTTGGACTGTGGGCTATGACACCTCTGCATCAGATCTGCAAAGTCTTTTCCATCTCCAATTCTATGAATCTGTTACCCTTATGCTCTTTTCTGAAGGCTATTTTCTGAATCTTCTCCAAATTTAGGACATATCTCTGGTAAGATCATAGAAATTCAGAACTTTAGATTTGAATTGGACCTTTCTTTTTTTAGAATGAAGAAGTTTGTCTGTTTGAAGCCGAGTTTGTTCAAAGGCATAAAATAAAACTGGGAAGGATAACAACAGATATTTGCAAAGCCCATAAAGATTAATTTTCCTTGCAACAATCCTGTGAAGCACGTATTTGTATCATTGAATCATTGACTTCCAAATTGAAAGGGACTTTAAAGGCTATCTTGTCCAGTCCTCTAATTCTATAGATGAGGAAACTTAGACCCAAGAATACTCATTGAATTGATCTAAGTCACAGATGGCAAGTGGTAAGACTGGGACTTGAACCAAGATTCACTGACCCCAAATCCACATCTATTCCAGGACACCATGGTAGTACAAGCATTATTCCCATTTTACAGAGGAGAAAAATAAAGTATATAGAAGTTAAGGAATTTGTTCAGAGTCACACAGCTAGTAGGTGTTGGAGATAGATTTAGAACTCAGGTCTTCCCATTCTTGGTTCAGTGCTCCATCTGTTCTCTTCTCATGGTTGGGCGTACCGGGAGGATGACTTCAGGGTTCCCATTTATTCAATTCTTTATAAATCCCAGTGTTAGGTTTGCTTTAAGAGAGGAAAAAGACTTGCAATAATGATACATGATTCAACCTTGGTTCACAATAACTCTTTAAATCTTAAAATTAAATCTTACTTTACTTGCAAAGAGTCAATTATTATACACTCTGGTTTTTCCCTCAGCTGTTGGATATCTTGTGCTTGCTTTCACTGATTTTCATTCTGTTTATTTCTCATAATTCTTCAGTTTATCAAGGTTATTTTGAATTTTGATTATATTAGGGAGAAACAATAAGTGGTGATTTTTCACTCACATTATTTAGAATCCTATATTGTGTGTGTGTGTGTGTGTGTGTGTGTGCGTGTGTGTAATTACTGTATCTGAATAATATAGGGATCGTAGTTTCCAGAGCATAAATTAGCCAAGTATTTTTTTTTTAAAAATTAACTTAAATTCACTCTACAGACCCTGTCAGTCTGTTCACTATCCTATTTACAGGGTTTCATCTACAAACCTAAGGCCTCCAATACATATTGTACCCTAGGTACACAAGTCCCAGATGATAAACTTCCTAGTTATGACTGGGCAAATCACTTTCCTGTTCCAAGTCCTCAGTTTCCTCCTTTGAAAAAAGGAAGGTAATTCTTGCTACAGCATAATCAGAAACTCCTGTGTCTAGGGTTAATTCATTGAAAGAGGGTTCAGTTCAAAAGAGAGTCCATCCTGGGTGGAGTTAAGCCAGGAAAGAGAGAAGCCTATTCCCCTGAATGTCAGAGCTATGCCCCCGTAGCCAGGGCTGATATCCCCAAATCACTAGGAAATGGTAGAGTGTGGGGAAAGCTATGGGCAAGACGGGAGGGTGCTACAATGAGAAAAGCTGGATTGAGAGAGGGGGACAAAAATGCTGGAACACGGGAGGTCAGTGAGAGGCTTGGGGAGATGGAGACTAAAGGATTCAGTGAGCAGAGAGGAAAAGGGACCCATTCTATATCAGTGGCCTGGGTCAAAGCTCCAGTCACTGTTACATCAATTACTCTGGCTATTTGTATCGTTTACCCCTTAGGATTCTTGTAACGAAAAATTTCTGTTACCTTAAAATACTGTCTCCACATAGATGTTTTTGTCCCTGTGACACAGTAATTCAAACTGGCTATCAATCCAATGGTTTTTTATTACGTTAATGTTGATTAGTTTGTATTTATGATCTACTCCCTACTACAACAAAGGAACAATAAAAATCTATAAAATAAGTGGTAAGAATAAGTTTTGTTAGAAAAAGTCTTGCTTGTTGAGGTATCCAGGTGGCTTTAATATAAAAAAAAGAAAGGAAAAGTAAGTTTTATGTGGAAAGTTTTACAAGGAGAATGAAGGTTTGCTATTTAAAACCAAAAGGTCCACCTGCCTGGGATTTGAAAAGCAGTGAATGTCAAAATGAACAAGGAACGTTCCCTGAAACAGGTCACTCAGTTTTCCTCTCCCGTTTTTTTTTTTTCTTTTTTGTAACACAACATTCAATTGTCATCTATAGCCAGGTGATCCTGAATGTACCTGATCTTTGCTCTGGTTTCTAGAGGATAACTTCAGAGTCTGGAGAGGTGATCTGTCTTCCTTGTCCATTCCCCAGCATTTAGCAGCAAATGGTCTCTAATTGGATGGTTATGTGGCAGGTACTGCCATCATGCCAACAAAACATCCAAGAGAGTCTAATGTATAACTTATGTATATAATTGGGATTCATCGAGGGATATAGCAGAGCCACTTGGTTTGCAAGATGGTGGGAAAAGGTTCTAAAATGAAACTGCTTCTCAGGCCACAGTTCACTTATCTGTGGAGGGCAGGTAACAGTAGATCCTCACCAGCATGGGTCTTTAACCCCAGGGCAGCTTCAATAGAATGTAAGCTGAGGTCAAATTGCTCTTGTTTATATAAAGAAAAGGCTTCAATTATGGTATAGTTTATCAGGAAAGTTATTTCTCATCTGACCTTAAAAGGTTGGGGAGCTTAATTGGTCAGGGTAGGTGCAAGTCAGAACTCACAACTACTCTTTAGAACACACCTTCAACACCATTAGAAGCTTTAGACACAGCAAGCTAATATCTCAAAGGGAGATCTATGTAGGACAGTTTCTCCCAATTAGTCAAAGGATAGCCCAAATTCAATAACCTTGGGAGGTGGTTATTATAGGCAGCCAGCATAGTACAGGTAGTAATAACTGCAGGGAGTGACCATGGAAGGAACTAACATTGGATTTTAGTAAGTTTAGTGGATTTTGAGGTATGGGTGTGCGTGTGTGTGTGTGTGTGTGTGTGTGTGTATGAAAACTAAAAAGAGGAAAACAAGCTATCAAGATTTTAATAGACCCATTAAGAAGTTATAATCAGTTTTTTTTTTTTATTAACTCATATACGGGCACAACACTTAACAAAGTGTTTCTCCTAATGAGAAAGGAAATCTCACCAAAGTGGAGTAAAGGGAGTCAACGGGAGAGTAAGCCTCTCAGTTTAACGGTACAGTAAATAACAAAACAAACAACAATCCCATGCAGAGGCTCGATGCCTCACTTATCCTTCTTGCTCAGATAGAAATTCATAGATCAATAGCCCCTTGGGATCCATATGAGGCAGATCACAGCAATCACATAAAGTCCTAAAGGTCACCTAGATAATTCAGAATCTGATGTCAGGTATCTCTTCTTGGAAACCAAAGAGGGTTGTGCCTGATTAGAACTTGGAGGAATGACTGCCTAGAAACATTGGTACAGCAATCGGTACAGTAGATCATAGTGTAAAGAGCATTGGTTTTGCAATCAAGGGACCTGGGTTCATATCCTAACCCTGTTCTTTACTACCTGTGGGACCTTAACCACATTCATTTCCTCATCTATAAAATGAGGAGTTGTGCTAGATGATGCTCCCCAAATCCCCTTGTGCTCTAATCCCTATAACTGCAAAATATCTTTTGTTGTTGTTGTTAGGGTGGCTTGGGTAGAAAGAAAGAAGTCAAAGAAAGAAACTGATTCTTGGTTGGAGCACTTGCTCCAGTCTTTCATGGACTCAAACAACTGTTCAAAACACCCTGGAAAATCACCATGCCATACAAATGATCTTTTATCCTTCAGTTTCCACATTAGAATACTGACCTCATGTGTTTGCCAATGTACTCGTGGACAATCTCTTTTACTAGCAAAATAATAGTGCTGGAAATGAGGTTAGACCATTTGGAAATCAGTGGCCTACGTCTATCATTTTTCTCCTTTCTTTATCCTAGTTCCTTACCCTTTTTGTCAGGAAGCATATTTAATTACTTGCTTTTACTGAGGGAGCACATTTCCCTTCAGGACTCCTTGAAGTATTAAACAAATGATTATCATTAGAGTGATTTTTTTCTCTCAGGCAGAGGTATCAAGATGAGCCAGATGGTGGTGATGTGGTATATGTTGCAGAAGGAGCTAGTCGTAGCAGGAGAAAGAACCAAATGGAGACTTACAGGTCTTGTATTCTAGTGTCTGCTCTGCTATTGAGTAGCTGTGTGGACCTTGGGCAACTCATTCTGCTTGTCCAGCCCTGTTTTCTCATCTCTAAAATGAGAACAATAATATCTGCTCTGTGTCGGGAAATATAAAGTGTTATATACAGATTAAAAAGACATTGTCATAAGGAGACGTCATCATCATCATCTTTATTGCCATCTCCCAGACATACTGCTCATTGGACATCTGGAGAGCTGGCCTTTGGGCTGAATACTGTTCATCCCTTCACAAGCTGTTTTAAGCAAGGTCACCTCACTAGACCCTGTAAGGAATTTCTTTTCAAGTTAGAATTTTATATATCTTGAGCTCTTCTTCTGCTTCAGATGTGGCATTATGACTAATAACAAATCTCTGCTGAAGCTTCCGGCCTCATGAAGTCCCTGTTCCCATAAGCTAGGAATTCTGTGGTGCTCTTTTCTTAGAATATGTATAAGAAATAGATGTTATCAGGAGAGAATTTCTCAGCTCCATGGGAGAAGGCCACAAGAAATATAACAGGGGTCTAAATCATGCCCAGAGCACCTGAGATGGCATTTTCCCAAGTGAAGAGGCGGGGATTCTGCTTCCAGGATAGTGGAAGCACTCATGGGCCTTCCATAACTGGTTCTGGTTGGTTAGCGACATATTGAGTCTCTCTGATTAGCTCTAGAGGCATTCAAAAAGACCTGTTGGCTTCAGCTACTTCCTCTTTTTCATTTCATTATCTTATGATGTGCCCTGGTCATATAATGTGTCCTATAAAAGACTGTGACATAAAGGGAAAGGCCCCAAGAAATCGGGCTGGACAACAATGCTGTTTAGGCAACTTCATTTAAAATGTCGTAAAAATGCTGATTCTGATTAGCTCTTTAAGTATACATTTAATTATACAGAAAACTACATTGTAATACTGTCTCGACATTCACAGATCAACTGTAAATTACCTTTTAGTCTTTGTGCAGACTGAAGAAGCACTATATTATTTGCAGAAAGTGCTTTTGCCTAAGGCTTTTCAGCTTTACCTCAGGGATTTTAACATGTATTATGATTTCTAATTAGAAATGTTACTTTCACTGAAAGTGTCATGATATTTCAATTACTTTTAACTACCATGTAAAAATAAAACTTTCTTTTGGGTTTATCAGCTATTTCTCTTGTGTGCAGGTTATAAATGAATCAAAAATGATTTGTGAATGACTTGTTTCCGAAGTGTTTTGGTAGTCCTATAAGAATAGTTGAACATTACACTTTTCAGAGGCTCAGAGAGGAAACATTTTAGAGGAAATCTGCCTCCCAATTGGACCAGGATTATACCTGGTAACCAAGAATCTATTTGAATTGAAATGGCTATTGGGTAGTGTAGAAATACAATTTACAGATAAAAGATAAAGAACTGTTCTAACTGTATAGTAAGAACATTGGGCTTTTCTTTTTACAGTCTTTATTCCAGAGAAATCCTATTTGCCTAATTCTCAAAGTGCTGGGTGGTACATTCCTCTAGGAGCAATTCAGAGATAACCTAGAAGTTAGTCATATGTTTGACTGACTGGTTCAGCATTCACTTAGGTCAGGTTTTTTCCCTTAGTTTTCCCTTTTTTCCCCTCAGTTTTAAATAACTGAAATATGTTCAAGTAACATAGGTGCAGTCCAATAAAATGAAGGGAAATATTGAAGTTCGATTCTATTACTTCTGTAACTGCTTGCTACAAAAATGGTTGTGGAGGCCATATTGCCCCACTAATCTGTTCAGACACTTTTCCTTGGCAAGAATAATATGCAGTACACAGGCATGAAGAGTGTAAATTGAGTTACCAGGGATACTCACATGTCAGCTCTTTCTGCCTTGTTCCTCAGTCTGGTTAAGTACCAACTTTTGTACTGGTGAATGGTGATATTTAGTTATGGGAAAGTATCATAGCCACTTTGACAATTTACTAATCACAAAATAACAATAAATCTCCAGTTTTTACAAAAAGAAAAGAAAGAAAGAAATAGAGCTAGATCCTTGGGTTTTAAATCTAGGTACAAGGAATAAAGTCCCAGCCTTGGGAGTTTTAAAAGACTGGGAAAACAAGCCATGGGAATTCAGTCTAAGTGGTGTAGTCAGCCTAGCATCAATATGCCAAGGAGCAAGGAGTGATCTTTAGGAATGACCTTCAAGAACTTGATGGGAGAGATGCTATATAGGAATTGAGCTAAATTTTTACCCTAATCTCCCCAACAAGAGAATGAGACAGTGTAGGAAGGACAGGCATTACGCCCCTGAGGTGTTAGGGGAGACATCTGTATGTTTGTTCTTATTATATCTTTGAAGTAAACATCCATTCATAAAAGCTACAAGTGTTAAGTGGCTAAATAAAGTTGAGAGGTTAGTCACTGCCCCTCCTAACAAATAAGGAGAACACACCAGTGAGAGTTTAAGCCAATAACAGAGAAAAAATAGACCCAAACTCTTTGGAGTCCCTGAGGACCATGAGAGGGATTTGGAGGCTTCCCAACCCTGAGAGAGTGGGGCCAGATTATACAACATATAATGCTAGAAAACATTGCTGCTATGTGTTTGAAAGATTTCCTTTCACTGAAGATTAGCCATCGTTTTTCCTTAAGTCCAAATACAGACTCAGCTGAAACAGTTGAAGCCAGGATGGCTTCACATATTTACCAAAGAGATTTACAAGTATCGTAGAACTGTTCTCTCCTGCCTTCCTCCTTCTTATTCTCTCCTTCTCTCCTCCTTCCTCTCTCCCCCACCCCCAAAAAAGCAATTGGAACAGAAACCACTTCCCAGCTATTATCTGCATTTCCCTCCTAAACTTCTAATTCAAAATGTTTGCATTTTAATTCAAGAATATAAATGAGGGTGAGGTGTATTTTTCTTCCTTTTGGCCATAGAAGCTGGCATTGCCATCTATTCTGAACAATTAACATTTTTAAGAAAGCCAGTTCACCACCTTTGCTCCACCTGAGCAGGGAAAGTAAAATAATTTGGGGGGCTTTTTTCTTGAACTTACTGTGAGATTGTTTTATGGCTGCAAAGGGGATTCCCTCTGACAGAACCTAAGCTTTTAGGAAAGGCATCAGTAATGGAAGCTGGGGAGAGTAGCAAGAAATATTTTGCTAACAGTCATATCCCCAGGGACTTTATTCCTGATCTGAAGAAGATTCATTTCTCTTTCCAATGCTACTCTAATTTTCTTTCCTCATTCTCTAACATGACCATTAGATTTCCATTAGAGCCCACAGTGATTATCTTGAGAAATAATAATAATAACAAGGCTGTAGAGAGTTGGCCTGGCAACTCACTGCTCTTATAAATGCTGTAGCCACAGCTACTGAAGATTCAAGAAAGTAAGTTCTTGCCACCAAAGTTCTTTGCACCATCAAGTGACTCACCATCAGAAATTGATATAATTATAACAGTGGAAATGGCATTTAAGAAGAGGCATTATCTGCTTTGCCACCAAACTCTAAAGACCATCGGATTTTGCCATCTGACTTTCAATTAAAACTTTCCACATGGGTTATCTCCCCCATAAGAGCAAGGGCTGGCTTACTTCTCTATTTGGATCCCTACAACACAATAAGCACTTAATAAAGTCATTCATTGGTCTGCTTTTTCCCATTTACATCACAGACTCATCATTATTCCATTACATTCACATACAATTTGTTCATCCATTCCCTAGTTAATGAGATCCGTGGTTCTTAGAAACATCAACATTTTGTCAAAGTGCTGAGAGTTGTACAGATGTACCAGGTGTGCTGTGTTATTGCCAGCTCTAGGCAGAATCATTCAGTACTCACAGCCATGAAGTTAAAGGGACAAAAGCATGGAAGGAACTGAGCACATTCCTTCCTGTTAGATGACCTGTTCTATTCTCTCTCAAAGGTACACTTGTTAGAAACCTGAGCCTGTTCCATTC
This sequence comes from Notamacropus eugenii, assembly GCF_028372415.1. Taxonomy (NCBI): domain Eukaryota; kingdom Metazoa; phylum Chordata; class Mammalia; order Diprotodontia; family Macropodidae; genus Notamacropus; species Notamacropus eugenii. Next base: position 413,492,293 of record NC_092873.1, read on the forward strand.
AGTTAATCAAATAGTCAGGTATGAAACCATGTGACTGCTTAAAGATGGTGTTGGAGAGAGGTAGCATGGCTTGGTTGATGTGAATCACACTCAGAGTAAAAAAACAAACAAACCTGAGTTCAAGTCCTACCTGTCACATACTAGTTTGTGACCTCTGGAAAAGCCCTTAACCTCTCATTATAGCAGTAAACATTCTAAGACTATAAATAAAATGCAAATCATGTGTTCCCCCTTCTTGGCAGAGGTAGTGTACGACCAGGATAAGTAAGGTAAGAGAGAGGACATAGCTGCCGTGGATGATTCAAATCACTTCATCCAAATGGCACACCCTCATTTGCTGGAGAGAAAAAAACTGGCAGATGTGATTACTAAGCAACTGTTACTGATATTTGAAACCATAATGGGAAATGAAAGGGGTAATACCAGAAAAAGGGCAAATGTCCTGATTGTCAAAAAGTGAGAGCTTTATATTCCAACTTTATGAATCATTGAATTTGACTCCAATTCTAGGGACCATTTTCTAGAATGGATCTTTAAAGACATGGTTGCTAAACATCTGGAGAGGGAATTATTGAGTATAAAGAGTAAGTATGGCTTCATTGAAACCAGCTTCATTTCCTTTTTGATAGGATGACTAAACTAGTAGATATGGGAAATCTTCTTTTATTTATTTTATTTTTCAACTAATAAGCATTTATTTTCTCTTTCCCATGTCTTCTCCCCCTAATTTAATAGGAAAATGAAACCCTTGTGACAATTATGCAAGTAAAGCAAAAAATAAATTCCCACAATTTCCATGTTCAAAAATGTGTGTCATATTCTACATCTTAAGTCCTCTGGAATCCTGGTCGGTCATTGTGCCCATCAGAGTTCCTCAGTTCTTCAAATTTAGTTGTCTTTGTAACATTGTTGTTGTTTAATTTTCCCCCCTGGTTCTACTAACTTCATTCTGCATCATTTCATGCAAATATTTCTATCAATTTCTTATAATGCAATAACATTCCGTTATATTAACGTTCTAACTTGTTCAGCCATTCCCCAGCTAATAGTTCCCTCCTTAGGTTCCAGTTCTTACCCATTACAAACAGAAGTGTTAGAAATATTTTTCTACATGGGAGCTCTTTTCTTCTTTCTTTGATCTCTTTGGGAGACTTAGTCATGGTATCAGAGTTCTTTGGGGTGTCAAGGTCTTTGGGGTTAGCATAGTTTTCTTTAAAATTCTGATATTTTATCTTCTTCCAAATTACATGGAAAAACAATGTTTCACTTTTATTTTTAATTAATTAATTTTAGTTTTCACCATTTGCTTTCATAAGATTTTGAATTCCAAATTTTCTCACCCTGTCTCCCCTCCTCCCATTCCAAGATACATGGTGCAGGGTCAGTTTTTCACAATATCTAGAATAAACTACCAAGCAAATATAAGACAAAGACAAGTGGGGTGTCCAAGGTTAGGAAGAACAAGTTCACTATATGAAGGTAACAAGATTCAAGAAGCTAACAGGAAATATGATTTAAAATTCAGAAACCCTTTGTCCAATCAGTTTTGAGCATGTAGCAACATTTTCTGTGCAATTTGACACGAGTCCTGTGGCAGACATGCCTGAATCCTTGTGGAGAGAGCCCCTCACAGCTCACTGTTCTTAAAAAACTTGAGTGGCAGACAACTCCTGGTTGCAGCTAGCATTTCTTACATGGGAAATCATACTGGCTCCTTCAAGGGTTTGCCTCTTTTAATCCACTGTGTTCTTATTTGATTAGCTTCCATTTCAGAGGTTGACATCCTATGACTTTGTCCCCAGAGTCTGAGGTGCTGTCTAAATCCAGGGTCATTGTCTATAGCAATCACATCACCCTACTTTGTGTTCCCTACCCTTCCTGTGACCTTCTTAATACAGAGCCCAGCATGTTTTGATCTTTTCTCTATTTTCTCTAGGATCACAATGGACCACCTCCTTGCATTTCTCTTGGGACTGGTATTTAAAATCACTTCTGTGTTTGGAATTCCTTCTTGCTCAGCTGATGGACAACTTGCCTTATATAATTCCTGTAACCTCACCCAAGTCCCCCAAGTGCCAAACACCACTATTAAGCTATTGTTAAGTTTTAACCACATCAGGGTAGTTAGTGCCACTTCATTCCCTCTATTGGAGAAGCTTCAATTGCTAGAGCTAGGAGGACAGCAGCACACTCCTGTGACCATTGAGAGAGAAGCCTTCCGAAACCTGCCCAACCTTGCAGTCTTGGATATTGGTTCTACTCCCATTCACTTTTTGCATATTGATGCTTTTCAAGGCTTGCCTAACTTGATTGAACTACGGCTATTTTTCTGTAACCTCTCCGATTCCATTCTAAAAGAAGGTTATTTTAGAAATTTAAGTTCTTTAGCTAAATTGGACCTATCTAAAAATCAAATCCAAAGTCTCCACCTTCATCCTTCTTTTAGAGATCTGAAATCTTTGGAATCCATAGACTTGTCTCTAAACAAAATATCCCTTGTATGTGAAAAAGATCTTGAGCTCCTCCAAGGGAAAACATTCTCTTTGTTTAGTCTTGCTTCCAATGGCCTCTATAGAGGGGTCTCAGTCAATTGGAAAGAGTGCAAGAATCCTTTCAAAAATATGTTCCTTGAGATCCTGGATGTCTCACTCAATGGCTGGACAGTAGATATCATACGAGACTTTGGTCGTGCTATCAATGGAACCAAGATTTTTTCTTTGATTCTTGCCCATCATATCATGGGCCCAGGATTTGGTTTTGATAATATAAAGGACCCTAACCAAGACACATTTGCTGCACTGGGCATGAATTCATTGATAAGAATGGATATTTCACATGGTTCTATCTTCTCCCTGAGCTTTCACCTGTTTAAGACCCTCAAAAAGTTGAAAGTTTTAAACATTTCACATAACAAGGTAAACAAGATTGCTCAAGGAGCATTTTATGGTCTTGATAATCTCCAGGTTCTCAATCTGTCCTATAACCTGCTGGGAGAACTCTACCATTTTGATTTTTATGGACTGCCTAACATTGCTTATATTGATCTGCAAAGAAATCATATTGGAATGATTCACAAGGAGACATTCAAACATTTGAAAAATTTACAAACTTTGGATCTTCGTGATAATGCTATTAAAACAGTTAATTTTCTTCCAAATTTAAATATGTCCTTCCTAAGTGGCAATAAATTGGTAAGTTTTCAAAACATCCAAATAATTGCTGAATTCCTTGATTTAGCACAAAACAGGTTGGAAGATCTGAATGATCTCTATACAATTCTCCAGATTCCAGGTCTGAAGTTTCTCATTTTAAATCAAAATCGATTTTCCTTTTGTAACTCAAAGCATGGTCATTTGCAGAACTATATGTTAGAGTACCTTTATCTTTCAGAAAATATCCTGCAACTCATCTGGCAAGTAGGATCATGTTGGGATGTGTTTAAGAGATTTTCTCATCTTAAAGTTCTTTTCCTAAATAATAATTACCTTGATTTCCTTCCACCTGGTGTTTTCAGTGACCTGACTGCATTACAACTCCTTAGCCTGCATGGCAACAGGCTGACATCTCTTTCTCCTGGTGTTCTACCTGAAAATTTAAGAATCTTGCTTTTATCCCACAACCACCTGCTATCCCCTGACCCTACTATATTTGCATCACTGAGTCACCTAGATATAGCCCACAATAAATATATCTGTGATTGTAAAACCATAAATTTTATCCTTTGGCTGAACCAAACCAATGTCACCATATTTGGGTCCCCTGAGGATGTCTACTGCACATACCCTGACTCATTCTCTGGGGTCTCACTCTATTCATTTCCCAGAGAGGGCTGTGATGAAGAGGAAGTCCTACGATTAATTAATTTTTCACTTTTCATCTTCTTTACCACCACCTTGACCCTGCTTCTCACAGTAGTTATGATGTTCACAAAGTTTCGTGGGCACTGTTTTTTCCTCTGGCACAAGATGGTCCTGAGACTGGCATTCCAATACCATCCCCAGGAGGTAGAAGAGGACAAGTACAAATATGATGCATATTTGTGCTTCAGTAACAAAGACTTTGAATGGGTCCAGAATGCACTCCTCAAGCACTTGGACTCCAGATACAATCCTGAAAATAGATTTAAGCTGTGTTTTGAGGAAAGGGACTTCCTCCCAGGAGAGGACCACATCAGCAACATCCAGGATGCCATTTGGAGAAGCAGGAAGACCATTTGCATTGTGACGAGGCATTTTCTCAAAGATGGCTGGTGCATTGAAGCCTTCAATTTTGCCCAGAGCAGATACTTCTCTGATCTTCAAAATGTTCTCATCATGGTGGTAGCTGGATCCCTGTCCCAGTATCAGTTGATGAAATACCCGCCTATCCGAATCTTTGTGCAGAGGCAACCATACCTGAGGTGGCCTGAGGACCTTCAGGATGTTGGCTGGTTCCTAAATAAACTCTCTCGATGCATTCTCACCAAAAAGGAAGAAAAAAAGAAAACCAACCACATGCCTTTGCAAACTATTGCAACCGTATCCTAGCAAAAGAAGACATTCTCAACCTCAACTCCTGCTGTAAGTTATTCTTCTCATTATATTTGCATTACATGTGTTTGGTTGTTTCTTTGGAAGCAGCCAGTTGATACAATAGATAGAATGCTAGATTGAGAGTTGGGAAGATCCAAGTTCAAATCCTGTCTCTGACCTTGGATGGCTGTGAAACCTTGGGCAAGTTGCTTTACCTCTTCCAGATTCAGTTTCCTCATCTGTCAAATGAGGATGATCATATGAAGCCTACCTCACAGGATTATTGTGAAGAACTAATGAGATAATTTCTATAAAATAATTTGAAAACCGTAAAGTGCTATATCAATGTTAGTTCTCATTATTATTCATTGGATTTTTCTGTGAAGGAAAGAGAGAAACCTTCTGTTTTTCATATTCATACAATGATTTGATATGCTGACTTAAAAATGAAATTAATGTTTTAGAAAATTGGAACTGACCCTAAGAATCAGACCAAAGACTTAGAGTGTCCTCACTCTCCAATACTGTCCTCTAGGATGCAGTATTAATGGCCTTGCATGTTTTTTCTCTGGATTTCACATTAGTTATGGAGAATATGCTAAGTATGGAGAGGGGAGCTTGGAAAAGGGGACAGTAATGAGTGATGCTCGTTCATCAATATTTAGTTTTGTGGAACTGGTGGCATTTGCTTTTGCTGAACTCCCTATGGGCAAGGGAGGAGAGGGGAGGGGAGGGGAGAAAAGAGAGGAGGGAAGAAGGAAGGGGACAGGGGAGGGGAGGGGAAAGGGGAACGGATAGAGGAAGGGGCAGAAGAGGGGAGGGAAGAAGATGCAGGAGATAGGGGAGGTGAGGGCAAGGGAGGAGAGGGGAGAAGAAGGCAGAAGAAAGGACAGGATCTTCTTTCTTTATTTTCTAATCCTTTTTATTTTCAGCAGAATTGTGCAATTGCTTGACATACACTATTAACTGAGACATTAGTCTCAGGCAAGATTGTGGTTCCAAAAGGAGATGGAATGGATAGTTAGGTGTTTACATTGCCCTATTTTTCACTGTACTACAATGGTTTCTCCTATACTACAATATAGGTTTTCCTTCAAAGAAAAGGCGATTGTAAAACTTACTTGGGAAATCTGTTATACATCATCATTATCATAATCAATAGCAAACCTTTTTAGAGTACCGTCTATAGATTAGACACAGGGAACACAAAGAGATTAAAAAATATGTTTGTTTTCGATGTAGATGGGGAAAAAGGCATATACATACATATAGAGATGCGTGTACATAAAATCAATGCCAAGGAGCTAGTGAGTGGTATGAGCAATAAATGTCAAAGATGTTTAGAAGATAAAGAATCCCTGAGAGCTGTGGTGGTTCAGGACAGGAGTTTTTTGAGGTGTTGGAACTGAAGCTAGGTCTTGAAAGAAGGTTGGAACTTAGAATGGTGGATATGACCAGAAAGGGAGACCAGCATAAGTTAAGGTGTGAAGGTGGGAAAGGATAGCTACAGTACAAAAAAGGTACACAGTCTGCATGCTATATTCCAGCCAAACTACATCACAAGCAGTTCCCCTACTCAACCTTTGACCTCTGATCTCATTCAAGTCAACCTTCCTCTTCACTTAGATTAGGACTTCTATTCAAAAAACTGAAGATCAAATGACCAGGGTTCAGCAGCAACTCTGGAGTAGAACTTAAGGCTCACCAAGTCACCTAACAGGTTCTCTGAAGTATATGCTATACTTTATCCTTTAAGGCAGATGTGGTTTTGACTATGTAGAAACAGGTCTTTGGTTCGAAGTCACAAGTGGCCCCTTTCTCTGACATAGTATGCAATATGTCTCACATTTCTTTGCACTGACATCATAGGTTACATCTGTAAAGCCTCTCAAACTCCCCAAGCTAGGCTACAGATTAATTGGAAATGTGGTCAACTGATTAACCCTAAAGAGTCATTAGAATTTCAACTGTTCCTATGATCCCCAACAGGCAAAAAAAGCCCTGGGTTGTACCACGGGCCACGAAGAAAATGATTTCTTTTTATTATCTGTCTTCTAGTTTTTCCCCTAGAAACCAGGTGCTCTCTCCTCCTTGCACCTCCTCATATGCAACGTGCAGAATCACAACAGGCTTCCCTTCTCTGATACTCCCTCTGTTATTCCCAAGCAGTCACTGATTCCAAGTACAAGGTGTTTGGGGAAAGCACAGATGAATCAAATTCTGGCTTTGGTATTATCAGCATTTTCAGTTCCAAGAAGTGACTTGGTAGAAAGAACACTGGATTGGAATATGAGAAGTATGAAAATGCAGAGATTGCTGATCTCTGTACCTCAGTTTCTTCATCTGAAAAATACCCTCACCTATTTCACAGAGATGTTATAGAAAGACAATAACCATCAAAGCTCTTAGAAGTTTTTTTTTTTAAATGCTCTACAGACTAAAAGAGATAATTATTTTTTTCTTAGACATTATTTTCATATGGCCACTAAAGAAGAAAACTAACCTAGGAAAAAATATATCCTATGGGGTGACCTTTGCCATATCACCTCATTCATTTTTTCATCCCCATTCAATAGATGGGAAAATTGAGACGTCTAGGATGGAAGTGGTTGTGCTGGGAATGCTACAGCATCATAGGATCATGATCATAGGTTTAAAACTAGAATATCCCATAGAAATCATCTAGCTCAACTCCTTTTTACAGAAGAAACTGAGGCCTGGAGAAACAAAGGCACACAGTAAGGAGCAAAGTAAGGACTTGAACCCAGTTCCTTGGACTCCAAATTTATCCCTCTTTCTATTGCCCTGGATTGTCCTTCTTGACTACTAGACCTGCCACCGCCATTCCATTTGGTTTCTTAAGTAGTTCAGTTAACTTTGCTTCCCAGCTAGTTCTCAGGCTTTATCAAGTGAATCCTCTATACTGAAGTTGATTGCAACTCTGTGATGCCTTTATTAATAGTAGTCAATAGTCTACAAACATTTATTACACACAATGTGCCAGGTATTGTACTAAGTGCTGGGGATACAAACACAAAGACAGTTCTGGAGGAGCTTACGATATAATGGGGGAAAACAAAACACACTCTTACATGGTTTCTATGACTTACCATATTCAAAACATGTCATTATCCTCTATCCAACCTGGTGGTGAGCTTCTCTGATATTAACTAGGCTAGTCCTCCTATCAAGGAGCAACTTCATTTGTTGAACAGTATAATAGAAAGAGCAGTGGGTTTTGATTTGGAAGTACTGTATTCAAATCCTGATTCTGCTACTTTCTACCTGTGCAATCTTGGTGTGCCATCCAACATCTATGGGTTTCAGATTCATCTGCAAAATGAGAGGATTCAACCTGATCATAAGATGATAGATTTAGAATAGAAAGGATCTTAGAGGTCATCTAGTCCTCATTTTGTCTATGAGGAAATTAAGGCCCAGGGTTCAGCTGACCTACCAAAGTTAACCCCTCCAGGATACTTTCCTTCCTTCCTTTCTCAAAGAGTTCATTATCTGTCATTCTCTCTTCTCCTACTCCTGCCCTCATACTAAAGTAATTCAACCTACATATGGCTTCTCCTTCAACACCCTGACCTCCCAATTTCACAACTTACTCATTTCCCATGACCTACTTCTCCACCCCACAACAGCTACACACAGAGATGGTGGCAGTCTCAGTATAGCCATAACCCAGAAGTATTCACCTTCTCCCTCTGCATTGCATCCCCTTACCCTGTTCTTCATCCTCACCATGACCACTAATTCCTTCACTCCACAGTTCTTTTCTGAGCTAACACCCCCTACACTGACTACCATCTTCCTTCTCCATCTTGAACCCTTGGAGAACCAGTTTAAGTTTGCACTGACTGCCTTTCTCAGCTTCCTTGTCCCCTTCTCTTACTGATGATCTTAACCTGCCTAGCCAAAGCTTTGGTTACTCCCACCCTTTGCTTTCTTTGTTCCTACTTCTATGCCACTAAAAAAAAAAAAAAAGGCTGAAGAAAATCACAAAACCTTGCTGATTAGGTCCACTTCAGTTTTTTTCTTTGAAGCAATTGGTGTTAAGTGACTTGTCTAGGGTCACACAGCTAGCAAGTGTCTGAGGCCAGATCTGAACTCAGGTCCTCCTGACTTCAGGGCTGGTGCACTATCCACTGTGTCACCTAGCTGCTCCCCGCTCCAAAAAATTTATGTTATATAATCTCAACAGGGCCCTCACCATGGCAGGGCAATCCATTTATACTTCACTTATAAATTCTCTATCCCACTCATTACAGTGGCTTTTCCAAAGCTTGTTATCCTCAAACATCCCATGACTCTCCCCTCCTTTTCCTTCTCAGCTGAGCATGTAATTTCACTAAAATAAATAAAAACTTGAGGTCATTTGCTGAGAGTTTCCTCTTTTCCCCTCCCCTTCACCCCACAACATTCAGATCTCCTCCTTTACCCTTGTCCCACATGAAGAGACAGTCCTTCTTGTCAAGGTAAATTCTTCTACATGAACAAAGTGATCCCATTCCATCCCATCTTCTTTAACAGACTGCCCCCTCTTTCATCATATTTTCCCTCTCATCTCTTGGCTGCTTTCCTACTGCCTACAAACATGTCCATGATTCCCTCTTCCTCAAAAAACTCTCACTTGACCTACCCATCCCCTCTAGCCATTATTCTACATCTCTCTTTCCTTTCATGACTAGAAAAGTACTATTTACCACTGGTATCTCCATTTCTTTTCCTTCCACTCTTTTCTGTCCAACCTCACCATTCAACTGAAGCTGCTCTTTCCAAAATTACCAGTGACCTTTTAATTGTCAAATCTAATGGTCTTTCCTCAATTTTCATTCTTCTTGACCTCCCTACAGCATTTAACTCTATTAATCAGTCTCCTGTCCTTGGAACACTCTTCTCTCTAGGTTTTCATGACTCTGTTGGTTCTCATCTTACCTCTGACCACTGTTTCTCTGTCTCTTTTGCTAGATCTCCACCTAGGTTTCACCTGCTAGCCATGGATGCCCCAGGTTCTGCCCTGACCTTTTTCCTCTTCTCCCTATCTACTGTTCTCCAGTGGTGATCTCATCAGCTCCCATGGATTAAATTGTTGTCTTTAGGTAAGGGTGATTCTCAGAGCTGTTCAGCCTCTCTGCTGATGTCCAGTCTTGCATCTCTAGCTGCCTATTGAATATCTCAGACATCTTAAACTACACATATCCAAAACTGAATTCATTATCTGCCCCCCAAAACATAAAACACTTTTTCCTGATAAAGGTATTGCCATCCCAAACTTGTGAGCTAAGTGTCATTTTCAATTCTTCACTCTCTTACCCCTCATATCCAATCAGCCATCAAGTCCTGTCATTTCTACCTTTATATCATCTCTCACATATGCCCCCTTCTTTACTCCGACATTGCTACCACCCTGGCACAAGCCCCCATTACTTCACATCTGGGCTAATGACCTTCTGGCTAGTCACCCTATCTCAAGTATCTCTCTACTCCAATCCATTCTCCACTCAACCGGAAAATTGATCTTCCAAAAGCACAGATCTGACTATGCATTCTCCCTCCATTGGATAAATTCCAGTGACCCCCTTTTACCTCCAGGATCAAAAATAGTCTTGTTTGGTTTTTAAAGCTCCCTATGAACTCTTTTCCCTCCTACCTTTCCAGTGTTCTTATATTACATACCCCTCCACATACTCTGCAACCAGTGACACTGGCCATCTTGCTATGTCTTGCACACCATACTCCATCTCCCATCTCCAGGCATTTTCACTGGCTGTCCTCCATGCCTGGAATACCCTTCCTCCTCATCTCCACTTTTTGACCTTCCTAGCTTCCTTCAAGTCTCAGTTAAAACCCCACCTTTTGCAAGTGTACATTCCAAGATGGCCTTAATTAACGTAACTTCCTTCTGAGGTTGTCTCCATTTATCCTGTATATATCTTGTTTGCATATAGTTGGATCAGTCCATTGTCTCCCCCATTAGATTATCTGTTCTTTTGTGGCAGAGAATGTTTTTTAACTTTCTTGTATCCTCAGCTATTAGCAGAGTGCTTGGCTCATAGTAGGCACTTAATGAATGCTTCTTAAATTAAAATAGGTAGTAGAAAGCAGTGCTGGGCCTTGGTGGTGTAATGGATAGAGCACTGGGCCTTGAGTTGGGAAGAGCTGAGTTTAAATATGACCTCAGATACTCGCTGTGTGATCTTGGGTAAGTCATTTAACCTGTGCCTCAGTTTCCTCAACTATAAAATGGGGATAAATTACACCTATCTCCCATGGTGTTGTGATGATTGTTGAGATAATATTTATAAATCACTTAGCACAGTACCTGTCACATAGTAGGCACTATATAAATGTTAATTATTATTACTGTAGTTTATAAATCTTTTTAACTCCAAGCCACACAACATTAAATGCCAAAACTAATGCTCTTTTTAAATGCTCATTCTTCTTGACCTCTCTATAACCTTTGACACTGTTGATCATTCTTGTAGAATCAATGGAAACTATACCCAGGATTGAAGGCTATCCATCAGAATTGAATTAATGGTCTCTACAATAGAACCTGGGTCTGTAAAGGTACTGGAAATAGATCATACCTGGCAGGCAGGGTGGTGCCATGTTCTCACCTCTACCACTTACTGTATGATCATGAAAAAAGTAACTTAACCACTCTAAGTCTCAGTTTCCTCATTTGTAAAAGAGTGCTCATTACTACCCACTCACAGGTTATTATGAAGAAAGCAATTTATAAATCTTAAAATGCTAAATGAGTATCAGCTATTATCTAAGCAGCTGCTGGATGGTGAACTGAAAGGAGGCAATCACAGCCAGATGAGGCAGAAAAACAAACAAAAAAGAAACCTATGGAATCATAGTGGAAACCAAAGTGGTAGAACCAAGGATAGTGACCCAACCTATAGCAAATGAAGGGAGATAGAGAAGTAGGAATTTATGATTTACAACTGGATTTATAGCTCAGAAATTTATCTACTTTTCTAACCCTGTCATTTTACAGATGAGGAAACTGAGGTCCAGAGATTTCTTCATGCTCACAAGTAGCTGAGTCAAGGTTTGAGCCCAGCTCCACTGACTCCAAGTTCAGCACTCCTTCCACTGTATCTTGCTGCTAAGGCATCTTATTTCAAGGTTGTGGTTTCGTAACAGGAAGTCCAAGTGCCTTGTTGTAAGCAATAGTTATGGACACAAATCAAAAACTGGTCTATTCTGTGAGCCCCAGGAAAAAGCAAGATTGGCCATGCATCAGTATGCTTTCTCACACCAGCTGGCCCAGCAATCACCGTCAGAAATAATGACTTCCACCCGCGACAACAATGCGTCTGTAAGAGTGACAGTCTTACAGTCATAGGATCCTTTGACAAATACGTTTACTTAGGTGAATAGCTGCTGGGTTCTGTTCACAGGTAGGAGCTTTGCCAATGGGTGATCCTTCTTGTCTCAGGTTGACATTATACACCCTAGCTGACTAATCAGTGGTCTATAGCAGATTTGGGAACCAAACTTGCTGAGAATGGGCTTCTGGACCCTGTTTGTCACCTCAGACACAATTAATCTTGCAAATATCTTTCAGAGAATGGGCCACCCTGACCCCCAAAGTAAGCTTCTTTGTGACTTACAGGAATTTGCAATCCCTCCCCAAGCACAGTGATCCAGGAAACAGATTCGCAAGCATTGTTTCGGAAGCTTCTCAACCGAAATTCACTACACTGAAAAGAGCACCTTGAACTGCGACCTTGAATGAGTTGCTTGCCCTTTCTGGGCCTCAGTTTCAGCATCTGTAAAGTGAGGGAAAGTTGGACAAACTGGCTTCCATGGGCCCTTCTGAAAGAATGGGTTATATTCCGCCTCCCCTCTCCCACCCCACCCCATGTCCACCCAGCACATCCATGTCCCTCCTAGACATCTCAGTTCCCTCACCCATTAAACGAGAGTGATTCTTTATTGAAATGTGGTTAAGAAAAAATGAGTCAAATACTTTCACAAAGGCCCCAAGAGGCCTTCAGAAAGCAGGTGTGTTTAAAATGTGTCTAGATTTTTCTTTCCTGGTTGACATGAATTATATGGGGGGAGGGTGGTGGTACTCAAATAGCCCCCAGGGACCGGCACTTGAAGCTGGTTACCTATTTTTTCCAATGACTTTACTTATTAATGACTCACTGCTCCCCTGCCCAGCTGCAGCTGTGTTAATGAAGCTACTTCAGCCTGCATGATGTGCCAGGCTTGGCTAGGCTTAAAAATATATTTTTTTAGTGGGGATAGCCAGCAGAATCCTATGTCTCACTATGTTTTTTACAGGACATCTGCTTGGTGGAGGGACAGAGAAACTACCAGTCAGTTCCAGTGCCCCTATTTGAGGGCGTTGACCCCTCAGACTGAGGATGGTAGCATAGAGAAATAAAAAGCCATAACTCTGTTGGAACACAACTTGAAGGGAGTCCTCAAATCAGTACATGGGTCCTCCCAGCCCAGTACAAACATTGTCCCTGGTGGGTGAGCCAGTTTCTTTCTGGATGGATACAGGGCTTCAGTTTTGTCTCGTGAGCTACTCATGGTTGACTGTTCTTTCTAGGAGCTCCACCTTGTGCTTGGTTTTGCCCTCATGGGACTCTTGGCCTAGATATTCCACCTTGGTCATAAGGGCTGTATCTAGGGAGGTACTGAGGGTTCCCGCTGGATTCAGAGGTATACCTGGGGACATCACTACAATGTTGCTTTCCTCCCTCTCCTTTTGCTAGGCAGATTCCTATAAAGCTACCTCATTCTGTCTATATATAACACTCCCCCCTCCTCAATTCTACCTCTTAGAATTCCTAGCTTCCTTTAAGACCCAGCCTCAGATAGCACCTTCTCCAGGTTTTCCAGATCCCCCAGATGATGATGTCTCCCACTCTCATAGAAGATGTATCTTCTATGTTCATAGTGTCTTCTATCTTCTCCATTAGACTATGAGTTTCTTGAGGCAAGGACTGTGTTTTACCTTTCTTTGGATTCCCAGCAATTAGCACAGTGCCCGGCATATTGTACCTGCTTTAAAAATGCTCCTTGATGGCTTGTTGATTGACTAACCCTTTAGGGGTTTTCCATTTTCCTGATAAGAACTCAGCCTTTTGCCTGACAGCTTCTCAAGGATCTCAGTTCCCAGGGCTGGCTGCCTTTTGAGAAGCAAGCATACCTGGATCCAAGTGAGGGGAGGAGAGGCTGTGTCTTGTGATGAAGAGCATTAGCTTTCCTTAGCAACAAGACATTAAGGGGAGGTCTTGTATGATTCCCATCAGCCCAGAGACTAAAGGTCATCTAGTCCAACCCCCTGCATTTTCTAGCTGACAAATGTGAGACCTAGAAAGGGTAAATGATTTTTCAAAGGTCACGCACACTTTGACTTCGCAGTGAAGATTCCCATTCAAGTTAAGGGTAGGCTTAGTATCTACAAGAGTCCAACCTGTCTCCAAAAAAGTCTTGGAATGAAAGGATTCAGATTTTAAGGAGAAGCAGTCTCCTGGGAGTCCTTTCACTCAGCACTTATTGTTGAGTTAATAATAATAGCTAACATGTAAATAGCACTTCAGATTTCACAAAGAACTTTACAAATATGATCTCATTTTATCCATACAACAATAATGTGAAATAGCTGTTATTATGATCTCCATTTTATGGATGAGGAGTTTGAAGCAAACAGAGGTAGGTTAAGAGATTTGCCCAGGTTCACACAGCTAGTAAGTATCTAAGGCAGGATTTGAACTCAGATCTTCCTGACTCCAGGTCCAGCACTCTGTTCATTGTGCTACCTAACTGCCTCAACCTCCTCTAGTGAGATAGGAAGTACCCAGAAGCACAAAAGTTTCAGGGTCCCAGGGAAGAAGGCTCAAGAGTAGGGACAAGGAGACATCTCCAAAGAAGATGCTGATGGAACCTAGAAATGGGCACCCTGAGGTCTGAAGCATATTATCATCATGAAGCACAACATCATCATCCAATTTCTAGCAAGGAGCCTGGGATCCCCAAGATGGTTGTCTCCATCCATCTTTCTTGATGCGTATGCAGCATTTGTTGACCACCCTTGACCTCTGAACACACACTCTCTTCTTTCAGGTTTTTTGTAATATTACTTTCTCTCTTGGTTATCTTCTTACCTACTTGCTTCTCAGTTGCCTTTGGTGGAACATTATCCCTTTCCTGCCCATGAACTAGGGATATAAGCCCAAATTCTTTTTCTTCTTCTCCTCTTCTTCCTCTTTCTTTTCCTTCTCCTTCTCCTCCTCCTCCTCCTCCTCCTTCTTCTTCTTTCTCTCTCTCTCTGTCTCTGTCTCTGTCTCTGTCTCTGTCTCTCTCTCTGTCTGTCTCTCTGTCTCTGTCTCTGTCTCTGTCTCTGTCTCTCTCTCTCTCTCTCTCTCTCTCTCTCTCTCTCTCTCTCTCTCTCTCTCTCTCTCTCTCTCTCTCTCTCTCTCTCTCTCTCTCTCTCTCTGAAGTGTCTCATTCAAATAACTAGGAGACCTGCACTAGAAGGAAGTGTGTGGAAGGGAGTAAAGTGTGATATTAATTGATTGCTTCACACCCCTTCCTGAATCCCTTCCTGCTGCTAAATGGAGTGGAGGCAAGTGGTGATGTTCAGCAGCCTTTACCTGTGGCATCACTACCTTTCATTCAAATCCTTTCAAGTTCTCCATGAGTGAGAAGACACTCAGATTCCTTGATTTCCTCCCTCTTACCCTGAAAATGAGTCTCTTCTTGAGCTAAGCTTCTGAGCACAGGGGAAGGGCAATTCCTGCAGCTCTTGCCCCTGACCCAGGAAGCAGCTACACTGATGGGCCGAATGCCCATTAAAAGGTCTCAGACCTTTCTCAGACATCAAATGTTAAAACAGTTTATCTTTGCGTTAGGCAAACTACAGCCTTGTATCTCAGGCTATCATGTATATTTTTTTCTTTTCAGGAGCTTTCTCCTTTTTGATGATTGACCCTCCGAGCAATGATGTTGCCTTTGCTAAAAAGAGCATCTCAAGCCTGCTAGTATCAGCTCTGCCACTTAACCCTCCAATTACAAACACTGGCTAGGACCATTGGAGAGGTCAATGTTTAAGATTAGATTTATCTGCCTAATTACATGCTTCCAGCCCTAAAGAAAATGTTACTAGGGTGAACTGGAATTTCTTTTCATTTTCCCTCATCCACACCAGTTGCTTTGACTATATGAATCTGAGACTCAGGCTTTCTTTTTTGAGTCTGAATATCTAACTGATTTTGCTCTAATATGAAACCAATAGGAAATAAATAATGAATTCTCATTTTTACATAGGATTTCTGCATATATTTCTCTGTGATGCTAAATAGCAATAGCAAAAGTGATATCTCTGACATCTTCTTAATAATGATAAAACAATAGTAACAGTTACATAGCACTTTAAGGTTTACAAAGTCTGAGGACTTTGTAACATATAGGTTATCTTATATGATCCTTGCAACAGCTCTGTGAGGTAGGTGTCCCATTTTTTGGATGCGGAAACTAAGGCTGAGAGAAATTAAGTGCCTTGACAAGGTCACATAGGTTACTAGCTTACTCATGTAAAGTAGAAGAACTCAAACTTGGCTCTTCCCAACTTTAAGTACAGCATACTATCCACTATGCCACCTACCTTCATCAACCCAACAACAAAAGTTTCTATTGTATGCCTACTGGCCATGTCACTTTTCTGGCCAAAAATCTCCAGGGATTTCCTACAACTTATAAAGTTCATGGGAATGTAGATTTAGAACTGGGAATAAACTTAGATGTCATTGAGTCCATTCTCCTCATTTTACATTAGGGGATATTAGGCCTAATAAAGTTAAATGACTTACAAAGGTATCATCCAAGGTAGGATTTGAACCTAGGCCTTCCTGACTCTAAGTCCAGTGCTCTGTCTACTATACCACAGTATTTCTTGTAACTTTGGTGCCTGAAAATTCATATCCTCCACAGTCTGGTAAATCTAGTACCACCCTGCTTTTTCCAGCCATCTCCCATATTATTCCCATCCCCAATCTCAACATACTATGTACTCTCAAGATTCCTTGATTTTACTCATGCTTCTCCCTATGCCTGGAATGTCCTCTTCCTTTCTCTTGTTGAGAACCTGTCCATCATTCAAAGTTCTGCCCCAGAGGTTGGTATGAATTTGTTCCATAATCTATAGGAATGCCTGAGTCTTTATTAATTAGAAGAGGGAAAAAGATCTCTGGCATTGATGTCATTCTTATAAGCAATAGCTATTGATAATTACATCTCAAAAGAGTAAGAATGTGTATATGTAAGCCAATAACTATTGAATAGCCCATAATAGACAACACCAAAATTGATCCTGTCCCCTAAGGGGTATTCACTTTGACATACACATTAAACACATGCATGCATATGTTGATATTAAGGTACACTGGTATGCTTATCTATAGAAATGAATGTGACTTCTGATATGCTCCCCCTCTTCAATGAAGAAAAGAATATTCCCCAACTAGACTATAAGTTTCTCAAAGTCCATTGCCTTAAACTCTGAAATTCCCCCCTTTAGTCAATAGCCTCCCGACCTTCTCTCCCTCCCCCCTTCACTGAATCTTACTTTTCCCAAACTCTAGAAGGAAGAGATTTATTATTACAAAAATATTCATAGCTGCACCATTTGCCATGGTAAAATATTGGAAACAAATTTTATGCCCAACAATTAGGGAATAGTTGAATAAACTGTGGCATATGAATGCATAGTATATGAACATGATATCATATCTATTCTGTATATATTTATATATGTATTTGTTCTACCACCACCCACCACTCTACCCCACCCCTCAGAATGTAAATTTCTTACAAGAAGGGATTTTTCCATTCATTGAATTTATATTCCCAACACCCAGCAAAGTGCCTGGAACATAATAAGTACTTAATAAATACTTGTTGACTGAATCCTAGAGAATAACAACTCCCAATTGATACGCCTATTCTCCTACCTGTACAAAATCTTCATGAAGGATATCTATATACAAACTGAGGACTGCATCTTCAATCATAGAATGTAGCTTTATCATCTCTAAATTAACTCAGAGATGTAGGCAATATGAGACTCCAGTGTGTTTATTGTTTACTGATTATTTTTTAAAAGCATTTGACTCCTTATACAAAGATAATGAGGTTCTGGATATGCTCCTGTTTGCAGGTGACATAGAATTGATTGCCTCAAGTCCCTGTAGTCACTCAAAGGGATTTGGCCTGTCTATCCACACCAAAAGGACCAAATAGATGAAAACATTCTATTGATCAGATTTCACCTCATTTGAATGGACATCTCCTAAAGCCTGTCTAATAGTATGTATATCTGGGAAAGGCAGTAAGTCCCAAAGGTGAAAAGGATGACAGCTGGCTGAATTGCTTTCAGGAAACTGCAGTTATTTTACTTCCCAAACTTCCCAAGAAAATGTAAGTCTATTCTGTCAACATTAACATTTTACCAATATTGCTACACGTCAGTGAGACCTGGAACACCATTGCCTCTGAAGAACTAAAATCACACAGAGATCAACAAAAAAAGCACATGGTGGATATAAGCATATATAAGGTAGTCCTATAATATAGAACCAACAAGTAACTTTAAAGAAAAACAGGAGTAAGGGGTCCCATCAAGGAATTGTATGACAGGAAGAGAAGAAAGGCTGACTATGTGGTAAGTGTGAGGGATGACAGATGGATGGTCAGAGTACTCCCCTGGTAGCCTTGTGATGTCAGGAAAAAGCAAAGAATTGATTGGGTGGACCCCATGTAGCAAACTTTTAGAAGAACATAGATGAGAATCCCATAGGATGGGCAGGCAAGGGAAGGGAATGAAGGGAAATCCTATATCTATGAGATCATAGATCATAGATACATTGGAGTATTTGAATATATATGTATATATACACACATGTATATAAATATATACATATGTAAAAGGCATCAACAAAATATTTTTCAAAATAAGAAAATTTTCTGTTGACAAACAGTAAATTATAAAAATGTTTGGTTGCAGGTACAAGTGGGACAATCACATTTTTGTGTTGTTTTGCTTAGCTGTTTTCAAGAAGTAAACTTTAGTTTTTGTGTGTTTTACGTTTGTTTGGTTCAAACAAAATTTATCCATTAAAAAAATAAATAAACCAGTAAGATAAATTAGCTAAAAATACCAAACACAGGTGTGTAAGTATAGAAACACATAAATCCAGACACAACTATACATGGCACAGGGCTTATGTATATTAGATATAATTAACATGTAGCTAACACTAAAGAATTCTTTCTCCTATAAGCTTCTCCTTTCCTAATCACACTTAACATTCATGGAAAAAATGACCTCAAAGAGTGCTCCATGTTGTGAGTCAGTGCCATCAGGCTGAATCTTTTCAGGAAAGCATGAGCTAAAATTACTTCAACTGTTTTTTGAGCAATGAGATGTTGGAAAACACAGGAGTGTGCGCGCGCACGCACACACACACACACACTTTCCCTCTTTAAAAAAGGAGGAAAAGAAAAAAAAATCTGACCTATTTTATGCCTGTATAACTCACTAACAGGGGAGCTATAAACTCTAAACTTGGCAAGGTTGAATCTGATATCTTCAAGGAGAAATAACCAGGCAGCACAAAAGAAAAGGGCTGCAAATGTTATGAAATTTTAAAACATGGCATCTGAGCCTGTGGAGCAGAGTGTTTTCTATCCAGTGTTTGTTTCAACTGCCCTCATTATACAAGTCTCACCATAAAGCATCAAAGATGTTGTCAACTGCAACTGCCCTTCATTAACAAGAAGTTAGCCCAGTGGAAAGCTGAACTCCATCTTGCAGCTTCATAACAGGGAATTTAGTAACTCGGAAGCGTGGGATGTCAAACATGGCAGCTCCTGAAGAAACATTAACTCACTCCTGAGAGGGAGGCACAAGGTTTTCAGGTCTTAGAGCAGGCTTTTTAACTAAACTTGAAAGCTTAGATAGTGAAACTCTCTGCTGCTATGAGGTTCAGTGAATAGAAAATGGAATATTTGAAGGGGCCTCTTGATGCGCATGTTGGTCTTCATCCTGGAAGATCCCAACATGCTATTTGCAATTTAAAATACAGAGTCCCATTAAAATGTGGCTTATTATTATATGAATATGAATCTATATAACTAATGAAGGAAACCCCTCTACTGAGAAAGACTTACTCTAATTTAGTAGATCACCTTACAGAACTTAACTGAGGCATGTGGTGATTAAGTGACTTTCCCATGATGTAACAGCTAATAACTGTCAGAGGTGAGATTTGAACCCAGGTCTTTCTGACTGCAAATCCAGGACTCTTTCTACCACATCACAGGGCCTCTGGAATTTAAATATGTCACAGGATAAAAAGTATTTCCCCCAGCTTGAACACAGAATCATAAATTTAGAGCAGGAAGATACCTTAGTGATCACTGAACTTAACTAATTTACATATGAGGAAAATGAGACACAGGGAGATTAACTGATTTGCCCAGGGTCACATAATAAATGTCTGAGTCAGGATTCAAAAATATGTGTTAAAAAAATTCCAATATAATTTGGTTACTTGAAAAGGTGAAGAGATTGCTTTTGAGTTAGGTCTAGAAGGATGACAAAGTTTCAACACACAGAACATGGAGGTGGGAGTGGTAAGCATCCTAGAAATGAGCAGTCACATCTAAGTGGGTGAACAACTAACTAATCGATTCAAAAAGGCCATATAAGCAAGTACAGGTAACTGAGGATGAATATGAAAACGTCATAGACATGTAAGAATAGTCACTATATTTGTGTCTGGTGATGAACTATGAGGATGACAAAAAAGAGCTCTTAGCTAAAATAGGGTTAAACAAAGATGAAAGAATAGGGATTTGCTGCTGCTCAGATTGGATAGAATGATGATAAAGATGGCAGAAGGATGGCAGAACTACTACTTTAGTTCTATCTTCTCTACCGAGGAGAATGATCTTAGGACTGAGAAAGATAGATGATGGTTAATAGTGAGTTGAAAGCCAGTATGAGTAAGATTGGAAGGAAGCACTAGCTGTCATCAATTAATCCAAATTACCAAGCAAAACAAGATATATCTCAGGGAATGGGTAGGGGTGGGGGTGAAAATGATTTGCTGAGCAGCTGATAGTGATCTCTGAAAAAAAAAATCATGGAGAACTGGAGATTCCAGAAGACTATAGAAAGGTAGATGTGTTTTTAATAGGGGAGAAAAACCTGAAAAGGGTAATGTCTGCAAACTACAGGTCACAAAGAGTTTGAATTTCATTCCTAGCAAAATTCTAGAACGTACAGTTTAAAGTGTGGGTGACTTTAGCATCAAAAAGGGAGAGCCAGCACTTTGACCATGTGTGCTAGAAAATTACCACAAGGAATGACAAATAGGAAGACTTCAAAGAAATATGAAAAATGAAACAGAGCAAACAAAAAAGAATTATACACAATTACTGCAGCTATATAAATGATAATAACATTGAATAGCAACAAAATTCAGATTTTAAAAAGTTGGGCAACATTAACACCAGGTTTAAGCCACATTCTAGTCATATCTCTCAAAAGATCACACCTAAAATATAAGGTTTGTAAGTACTCTCTATTGCAATCTCTTTTATGCTGTTGGAGCTTGGGGATATATGTTGAAGATTCAGTTGTGAGTACCCCTGAGTTTTATGTGATGTGTCAAATCACAATTTATCTACAGTTTTTGAAAGCACATATCGTGCCAGATGGCTCTCATTTCCTTTATTTGACTCAACTGGTAAATCGAGCAAGCATTACAGACATATAATATAGTTGGGTATCAGCAAAGCATTTGCAAAAGTCTCTCATAACACTTTTATGGCTAGGATGTCAAGAAGTAAGTTAGGAAATAATATGGATCAAATAATGGATGAAGGAATATTCACTAAGTATTAAGGTACAAACAATGGCACAAATAGCATGCTTATCAGAAATGTACATCTCACAAAGCTAGAAGGGATAAGTCATGTATTGAATGATATAGTCTCTATTTTAAAAGATTTCCTCAAGCTAGAATAAAATCAGGTAAAATGGAATAGGGATAAATGTAAAGTCATACTTCTGGGTTTAAGAAATCAATTGCCCAAATTGAAGGAAACACACAGTTAACAATTTGTATGAAAAAGAGATAGTAAATAAAAAATTTTTGTATTTCAGTAAATAAATAATTTATAATAATATATATAATAAATAGTAAACAAAACTATATAGTGAATAGTAAATAAAAAATAGTAAATAAAACAGTAAATTAATCAATAGCATAATTTGTAAACCCCCAGAATAGATGCATTAAGACAGGTATAGAGTCCAAAAATAAGAATGGTGACCTGCCATATTTTCCCCTGGGCAGATCATTTCTGGGTTTTGTATTCATTTCTGAGCACCACATTTAGAAACAACATTTGCAAGGAAATCAGTCAAGAAGAAAAGAGGACCAAAGACTGTTTGTTCCCACAGGGGAAATAGTGGAAGCAATTGACCAATAAGAATTTATTAAGTACCTATGTGTTGGGGATACAGATTTAAAAAAAACAACAACAACCTTACACTCAAAGAGCTTTCATTTCATCAGGGAGACAACATGTGTACATATATGTACAGAATAAATACAGGATTTTTAGGGATCCACTAGTAATTGGGGACACTAAGGAAGGCTTAATATAGAAGCTAGGGCTTGAGCTGTATATTGAATGAAGAGAAAGTGCAGTCCGGGCTTGGAGAATGGTTGGTTTAAAGGTACAGAGATGGACCATGTAATGTGATATGAAAATGAGAAAGAAGGTCAGTTTGACTGAACCATAGGAAAAGGAGTATTGCATATGAGGCTGGAAAGATAAGCTGGGGACAAGTTGTGAAGGGCTTTATAATTAAAATTGAAGGGAATTGAGAACCACTGGAGTTTAATCTGTCAGAGAATGGTACAATCAGATCTCATTCAAGGAAAATCATTTTGGCAGTTATGTGGAGGATGGATTAGAGCAGAGAGAGGCTTGAGGCAGGGAGACCACTTACAAGAACGGGGAGTTTTTAGGTTAGGGAAGACTTAAGAGTGGAAGGAGGAAATAAGCATTTCTGTAATGCCTGCTATGTGCCAAGCACTGATATGACTTTGTTTGATTCTCACAATAACCCTGAAAAGTGTTATTATTCCCACTTTTTACAGTTGAGGAAACAAAGAGAAACAGAGGTGAAGTGATTTGCCTATGGTCACACAGCTGTCTAAGGCTGGATTTGAATTCAGATCTTCCTGATTCCAGTTCAGTGTTCAAGCATTTGAAGAGAAATTCAACTTTTGCTTGGTGACAGAGGACAGAATGAGGAACAATGGATATAAATTGCAGAGAGAACTTTGTTAGATCCAAAGAAAATTGTCCTTGCATTTAAAACTGTCCAAAAGTGGAATCAATCCATCAATAGATTAGCTTTATGCTAAGCACTGGGGATACCAAAAAAAAAAAAAAAAGGAAAGAGGCAAAAGACAAGTCCTTGTCCTCAAGGAACTCATTATCTAATGGGGGAGACAACATGCAACTACATACAAGGCAAGCTATGTACAGGATAAACAGGGAAGGCACCAGAATTAAGAGGGGTTGGACAAGGCTTCCTGTAGGAGATAGGATTTTAATTGGGAATTAAAGGAAATTAGGGAGGTCAGTAGTCAGAACAGAGGATGAAGAGTGTTCCAGGCACAAGGAACAGCCAAAGAAAATGTCTTGTTCCTGGAACAAGATGAAATGTCTTATTCATGGAACAGTCAGAAGGCCAGTGTCACTGGAGCCAAGAGTATATTTCAGAGACTGAGGTATGAGAAGACTGGAAAAGGTAGGAGGGGGCTAAGTTATGAAGGGCTTTGAATACCAAACAGAGCATTTTGTACTTGATTCTGGAGGCAATTGGGAGCCACTGGAGTCTATTGAGTAAGGGAATGACTTTTGTGGCTGAATAAAGGATGGACTGGAGTGGGGTGAGATTTGAGGCAGAAAGAACCAACAGAGGTTATTGGAAAGGTCCAGGTATGAGGGGATGAGAGCCAGTGCTAGAATGGTGGCAGTGTCAGAGGAGAGAAGGGGCAAATTTGCGAGATGTTGCAAAGGTGAAATCAAAAGTCCTTTGCAATAGTTTGGAAATGGAGAGGTGAGAGATACTTAAGAATCCATGTTGACTTTTAAGTTGTGAGCCTAAGGAACCAATGTTGCCCTCTACAGTAATAGAAAAAGGAGGAGGAGAGGGAGATTTAGGCAGGGAAATGAGTTCCATTTTTGGACATATTGAGTGTAGATGTCTACTGGATATCCAGTTCAAAATATCTGAAAGGCAATTAGACATGTAAGATTGGAGAGATTGGGGCAAGAGAGATAGATTTGAGAATCATTAGCATAGAAATGGTCATTAAATCCATGGGAGCTGATGAGATTACCAAGAGAAGTAGGTACATCCTTCATTTTTGAAGAGGATCAGTGACATCAGGGGTGATGTCTTGACTTGCATGCGAATTAGATTTAAGTGAGGCAGAGTTGCAGAAAATCATCAGCCTGATTCTCTCTTCCAAAGTCATGGAAGTCCAGTGGCAAGACATAGGTCAAGACGATTAGTGATGACCTGGGATACAGTGGATGACTTTGCTTTAGGAAAATCACTTCGGAGATTGAATGGAGGGTGGACTAGAGTGACTTAAGGCAGGCAGACCCACCAGCAGGATTTTGGAATAGTCTTGGTATGAAGTGATGAGGACCACATTATCAGAGGAGAGAATATATTCAAGATATGCTGCAAAGGTAAAATCTACAGGCCTTGGCAACAGATTGGATACAGAGGGTGAGAGAAAGTGAGGAGATGGGAACGACATCTACTTTGGTTCAGGCCCCAAGTCTCACACAAATGAATGTCTCTTAACCTCTCTGGACTTCAGATTCCTCATCTGTGAAATGAGGGGGGCAGCACTACATATCTTCTAAGGTCCTGCCCAGCCTTAGATCTATGAGATTATGAGCCTATGACCCATCTCTTCTTAGACTTCCTAATGCACAGGTTTAGGTGGGAGCTCTAGGGTCATGACTAGCATCATCTCCCCTTGGGGCTCTCCCCTAGGGGTATGGGGAAAGGCTGCTCTTCTGGGGGCTGTGGCCCATTGGCCCCAAGTCTCATGAAGCTGGATGCCTCCTAATCTCTCTGGATCTCAATTTCCTCATCTTTAACAAGAAGGAGTTGGACCAAATGGACCATGAGGTTTATTCCCATGCTAAACCTGTCATTCTACGAACCAGGCTGAAGAATGTATGTTCCCTGGCTCTTATTCAGCTTTTCTGTCAATGTTAGAATAGCCAGCCTTTAAGGTCTCTTCCAGCAGCACCAAGTTCTGTGACCTCAGGAAGACTTTGAAGGCGCAGCCTAATTCCCCTTGGCCCTTAAGTGAGAATTTTGTTTAATGGTCTGGGTGTTCTGCTACTACAGCACCACCTTCTGATCTCTCCTTTCCTCAGTACTTGCCTCATGCACTCAAATGCCACGATCTTAGGGTCTAGAGCTAGAAGGGACTTCAGAGGTCATTCCCTCATTTTACAGATTAAGAAACTGAGGGCCAGGGAATTCAGTGGCATGTCCAAAGTTTTATAAGTAATAAATGTCAGAGGTAGGATTTGAACCACTCCTAAGGGATCACCTAACCTCAAAGGGGGTATTCTTTCTACCTTATAACAAGGCATCCATCAATATGTTCAAAGTCAAAAGAAAGTGTGAGAAAAGAGGTATTTAAATTGTCTATGAACCTGAAGGTCTACAGAGCTGTTGTACTGACCTCATTGTTGTATGCCTGGGAAACCTAGACTGTCTACCAGCACCATGCCAGGAAAATGAATTGCTTCCATTTGAACTGTCTTAGGAAGATCCTGAAAATCACCTGGCAGAATAAGGTACCAGACACTGAGCTCCTTTCTCAAGCTGAACTGCCAAGCATTCAGACTCTATAGCAGAGAGCACAACTCCAATGGGCTGACCATGGTGTTCAAATGCCAAACACATATTTGCCTAAAAGATTATTTTATAGAGAACTCCCATAAAGCAAGTGCTCACACAGAGGTCAGTAAAAGTGATAGAAGGACACTCTCAAGGTCTGTCTGAAGAGCTTTGGAATTGATTGTGAGACATGGGAGACACCGGTACAGCATTGCCTAGCATGGCGTGCCTCTATCAAAGAAAGTGTTGCGCTCTCTGAGCAAAGCAGAATTGCAGTAGCTGAAAAGAAACATGAGATGAGCAAATTTAGAGCCATCTCCACTTCAAATGGTCACAAGGACTATTTGTGCCCTACCTATGGAAGAGCCTTCCAACCTCACATTGGTCTGATCAGCCACAGTCAAACGCACTGTTCCTTGACCCCAACATAGTGATGTCATTTTGATCCTCTTTGAGCACAAAGGACAACAACCAATCTTTCCCATTTTTCCAACATGAGCCCTCAGTTCCAGCCAGAGGAATTTCCTCATTATTTTCTGACAGAAGCACCCTCTTCCATTTCAATTGAATTCAACCAACAGCTCTGAAGCACTCTATTCAACCAACATTTATTAAGCACTGCCATTTGTACTTGTTTTTTCCTTTACCTAATGTTATTTCATATGGCAATGGGTGTTCTCTTTGATTAGATTCTAGGGAGAAGTAGGGTGCTTGCTTTGGAGTCAAGTGTACCTGGCCAGGCTTGAATCCTCTGGTAGGCCAAATTCAAACACAGTTTTAGATAGTTTGGACTTGCATAGGTAATGGTAGTTCCCAGACCCACACATGGAAGTCTCCCTGCCAACAAAATCATAATATTGACATATGTGACTATACAGTAAGGTATACTGAAAACAGGAATTACATTATTGTGGTTCCATGAGATTGGGGGAGAGAGACAAAACCAAACCACTGGATCTGAAGGTCAGAGGACCTGTGTTCATATCCTGTTGTATTACTACCTGTGTGACTTTGAACAAATCACCTAGCCTTTTGGACTTTTTTCCTTCTTTATCTGTAAATGAAGTAGTTAAACTAGATCAGAGGCATCAAATGCCACCTACAACATTCTTAAATGTGGCCTAGAGCGGATTAAAATGTGATTGGAAAATATTTAACTAAATAAATAAAAATACAATAAAACATAAATAATGACATTTTAAAACTGTCCGTAGGGCTCCTAAGGTACAGATGAATGGCCCCCATTTTTATTTGAGTTTGACATCACTCAACTAGATGACCTCTGCTGGCTATTTCATCTCTAAAATTGTGATGTCCTACATGCCCAGGGATGTTGTGAGGCTCAGAGATAATGAACAGAAAGCAATTTTCAGACAGAGAGGAGAGAAAGGAAAGAGGGAGGGGAAAGAGACAGACAGACAGACAGAGAGACAGAGAGAGAGATTGAGATTGGTCCTATTCTGAGGGCTTAAAAGGAAAAAGAAAAGAGAGGGTAAAAGGAGGAATGCATGAGTGTAGAATAGAGGAAGAAAGGGGTAGAACTTGCTATTTCTCATAACTGGGATGTCTAAGAGTATACAAACAAAGGAAGTGGTGGAAGAAGTGGGCATCAGATGAACTTCATTATCTGAAACTGACAAAAGAGGGTTGAACACATACACATACACAACATGCATTTATGTGCACACACGCACACAAGCAAACACACAAACTTTGGTGTAGAAATGCATCAAACTTAACAGGGAAACTAATGGGAAAGGGAACAGTGAGGTTAAAAAGAGTATATAATACTGGGAAGGAAATAATCACAAGCAAAACAAATTACCGATCCTGAAAGGAAAATTAAAGAGGTCAAGGGAAAAAAACTGGCATATAAGGGGGAAAAAAACTAGTGTATAAGGTGAAAAAAAACTAGATTGGCTCTTAGGCAATTGGAAAATGGCTATACAAATTGTGGTATAGGAATGTAATGGAATATTATTGCACTGTAAGAAATGAGATAATTTCAGAGAATCCTGACTAATATGAACTGACACAGAATAAATGAGCAGAATCAGAAGAATAGTTTATACATGAATAGCAGCATTGTAAAGAAAAACAGAGCAGCTGGTGGGACAGTAAATAGAACACAAGCAGGAAGACCTAAGTTCAAATCCAGCCTCAGATGTTTACTAGCTGAGTGACCCTGGACAAGCCTCTTCACCCTGTTTGCCTCAGTTTCCTGATCTATAAAATGAACTCCAGGAGGAAATGGCAAACATTCCAGTATCTTTGCCAAGAAAACCCCAAATTGGGTCACTAAAAGAGTCAGACATGACTGAAATAACTGAAGAACATAGAAAACAGTTTTAAAAGACTTAAGAACTCTGACGAAAGGAGCAACCACGCATGTATCCATGGGACCTATGCTGATGCATGCTGCTCACTTCCTGAGAAAGAGATGATAGACATAAGGTGAAGAAACCTGTTATTTTGTGGAAACTGAATATTTATTACAAAGATTTTCCCCCCTTTCTTTTTCTCTATTAATTGTGGGGAGCCAGGGTTATCAGGAAGGGAAGATTAGTGATAATGATGAAAAAAGAGGACCATTGCAACAGTTTAGCAACACACAGAGAAGAGCGGAAAGCAAGCTCAGAGTGAAACCCAAACAGGCTAGTTTGGAAGGTGAGATGTAGAATTTATTATACACTTTTTAAAAAATCAAGCATTGTGACTCAGAGATTCATATCTTCATATATAATCCTCTTTTTGTATTCTGCTGTGTATATGTAAATGCTCTTTTTTGCAATTTAGGTTCAAAATAAATTTTTTAAATTAAAAGTTATTTTAGAAGACAACATTTTAACAGGAGAAAAAGACACAGTAATAGAGAGATAAGGTAGGAACTTCCTCTTCACCTTGTTATTTCTGTCTCCCTACAACCTCACACAAGTCAAGTCAACAAGTATCTATTATGCTCCTACTGTGTACTAGGCACTATGTGCCAGGTATTATGCTAAGTGCTGGGGATACAAATATTTACAAGTTAAAAAAGAAAGACAGTCACAGCCTTCAAAGCACTTACATTCTAATGGGGTCCCTCCTAGCTTTAGTGCTATGACCCAGCCCCTCTTACTGCTCCTGATGTACAGACTCAGGCCAGAGGCCTAGGGTCATGACTATTATCTCTTGAGGAAGTTCCCTTGGGGGCTCTCGGTTGGGAGTGGAGTTGTACCACTGGGATTTGCAGGCCTCCTTGGTCCATTTGGTCCCAAGTCCCACATAGCTAAAGAACTTTCCCTGATATTCTCCACATTAGCCCCCAGGTGGCACTGTAGGACTGACCACAGTCTCAGACGCCGTTTCCATGGCCAATTGTGCCCAAACCAGGGGCCCCTATGAACAGAAACCATTCGTTTTCTGAATATAGTCTGAAAAACCTGGACCAAAGACTATACTTTAAACTTCAGTCTTGGCTTTCTGCCAGCACAAAGCCTTCCAAAGAAAGGCCCACGCTTAAACCCTTAATCTGACCCTGCAACCTTAGGATACAAGAGATGGCATTGTCCACTTCACCAGGACTGGGAGAATTATCACCCTGCACTCCCCCCAACACACACTTCTCAGCTCCCTGGATGCTGTTCAGTTGCCTCTACCCGCTGGTGATGTTGGGGGTCAAAGGCAGACAGAGTTCTGGATTGTGTCTCTTGGCATCTCCAACCCACTCTGTTCCCCTCCTCCCACCCCATATACATACGTACACACAGACCTCAGGGAGAAAACCCCAAGACAAGATGAGTGTCTCACCTTTATTCAGAGCCTCAGAAAGAAATACTTCCCTGTTTTTTTCACAGCCTGAGCCATCTGGCAGAGTAACACAGCCCACAAACTCCACCCACATTCCATCTCTGAACTCATGCTTGGTGTTACTGTTGGGTCGTTCAAGGGGGTCAGCCTCTGCACACATGAAGGGGGATAATGGGACTTCAAAACTGGTCTCTGGGCTTCATATTTGTACCACCAATGCCCAACTTGGCTGAAACCTGCTCAGTGCAGTGGTTCGATTGGAAACAATTATTTTTTCCATTGAAAGAGCAGGAGGCAAGGACTCCTAGGCCTATTGACCAGATGTGAAATCTGACCCTGGAGGCACCCAAAAAAACTGGCAACAGAAAAGTACATTGGACCAGAAAAGTACATTGGATGATATATGAAGCTGGGCAATCTAAAAAATCAGCCTTCCCAGAGATGTAGTAACTACATCTGGGGTAGCAGGAGGCTCTTCCAGGATGCCAGTCACACCACATACAGACCTTCAATCTCTCCTCTGCCCATAGACCCCAGGATCCCTTCCCCAGATAACATAGTCCTATTGTAACAGAATCTTAGAATCCATGCCTTTGCCCAATGAAACATTTTAGCAGTAGGAATTTTACACATGCTAAAAGATAATTGAGAAAGATTGGGGGTGAGGGAGTAGCGTAGTATTTTATCACATCTGCCTATTCTCCCCATGTTGCTGGCACAAGGCCAGCCCTGACCTCTAAGACTCAGACCCTTTACAAGATTCTATGCTATCTGTGTGCAAGTACAGTTTTCCAGTAGACTTTGGAAAGTCAGAGAGACCTAAATTCCAATTCCAGTTTTGCCACTTATTAGTGCTAAGGCCTTGGGCCTCTAATTCCACCTCTTAATCTTGGGTTCTTCAACTAAAATAAAGGGGTTAGCTATCTAAGGGCTGGGGATTCCTAACGATCCAAATGATTGGATTGCTCCAATCTATGCCCATATCTGTGTCCAGACCACCATGCCCCCTCCATGAAAAGGCTGAACGACCATTTGTCAGGAATGTTGCAATAGAAGATTCCAGCACTTTGTGGGAGGTCAAATGAGAGGACCTCCAGGGTCTCTTCCAACTCTCTTAAGATTTTTATGATTCTAAATTTAGACAATCGGCCTTTGTGGTTTTTTTTCCTAGAGTTCAAAATGCTCCCACTCACACATCCATTCTCAGCAAGGAAATGCTTGACCAGAGAACCCAGAAGCCTGCCAGGCTTTATCCTCTCTGACACTCAGCTATGCCACTGTGGGCTGCTACCAACTTTTCTGGGGTGGGTGGGACTGGAATCTTAAGCCTCCAGCCTGACTTTCTAACCTTGAACTACTCCTGCCATTCTTCTCAAACCCAAAAGAAAGGAAATCCTATAAGGCAGACTGGCCATGTAGTTTAGAAGTGATTCACAAACAAACAGCAGGTAACATTTTTTTGTGCATTGGTTCTATGAAAGAAAGCTTCAGTTGAAACGCCTACTAATTAGAGATTCTGATTAAAGCTGGACTAGGTCCCTGCTAAGGTTATCCGCTCCTCTTCTACCTTGATCTCAGTCTTCCTGGAATGCTCAGTAACCCCATGTCTCCGTCTAGTGCTTTGTGAACCAAACCAAATTTCTGTCTTCTCTGTCTTTCCTGATGCCTACCACCCCATGCCTGACCTCTCCAGCTTCTACAAGAATTCACTATCTTCAGAGGTATAGTAAAGGCGCTGACTCTAAAGTCAGCCGGGTCAGTTCAAATACTGCCTCTCTCTGTGGGACCTCATACAAGCCACTGAAACCCCATGGATCTCAGTTTCCTTCTCTGTAAAACCAGAGGATTTAATTAGGCCCCTTAGGTGCCTTGGGAAGTATTTCTGATTCTGCTGTTTTGGGAGACCTCCTTTGCTTCAAGGGCCTTTAATAATTCAGGAGTCTAGTGAGAGAATTTACATCCCCTGAAAAAAAGTGTATGTTTTGCAATTAGGATGGCTCCATGTTCAACTTTGGTTCTCTCCTACTGCCTTTGTCTCTGTCTCTGTCTTTCTGCCTGTGTTAGTCTCTGCCTCTGCCTCTGTCTCTCTGTCTCTGTCTGTCTCTCTCTTTCTCTGACCCTCTGTGTCATTCTGTCTCTGTCTGTTTCTGTCTCTCTGTCTGTCCATGTCTCTCTGTCTTTCTGTATCTGCCTCTTTCTGTCTCTCTCTCTCTCTGTCTCTCTGTCTCTCTCTCTCTCTCTCTCTGTGTCTCTCTCTCTCTCTGTGTCTCTCTGTCTCTCTGTCTCTCTCTCTCACACACACACACACACACACACACACACACACACACACACCCCAGAGCTTTCCCCCACTATGGGAATGACCTCTGCAGCAAACATCCAATCAGGTGATTGTCTTTGATGGATTAAACCCATAGACTTCACCCAGCTTCCATAAATAAAAAGCAACTATCGATCCAATTCTCTCTTGGTTCCCTCACTCCATTTCAGCATAATTAGCATTTTATCAGGGCATAGCAAAGTGGATGGAGGGGAGCAAGAGGGAAGAAGGTTGGCTCTCCAGCTGTCATTAAGCTCCCTGGAACAGCTTGCAGCAGGTGACTTTGGCTCAATGTGGGGGATGACATAGGCTAGATGCTGTGGAATTTATCCCCTGTGAAAATAGCTCAGTTCCACTACCCTGAGCCAGCCAGGGGAAGTTGATCACGGTGTCACTTTGCTTTATCCCAGGTTCCCTCCTAGGAGACAGTGCAGACATTACCTCATCTGCTCAAGTCCTGGCTTTTTCCAGGATGGAAAGGGAAAACATCTTTTTTCTCCTTAGGCCCCTCCCCACCTCAAGATTCAGAGAGAAATTAAAACCCAAAAGAGAGATGTAACTGACCCAAGGACATATTTAATGTTCAATCCTTGGTTGATAAGACACTCAAATTTAGGGCTCCTGCTTCTTCCCAGATACATCAAGTCACCATTTATTCCCATTGGCAAAATGGAAAGAGTGCCAGGCCTGGAGTCAGGAAGAGTCATCTTCCTGAGTTTAAATCCAACCTCAGACGCTTACTAGCTGTGTGACCCTGGGCAAGTCATTTAATCCTGTTTGCCTCAATTTCCTCATTGGGCAAGTCATTTAATCCTGTTTGCCTCAATTTCCTCATCTATAAAATGAACTGGAGAAGGAAATGGCAAACCACTCCAGCATCTGCCAAGAAAACCCCAAATGGAGTCCCAAAGAATTGGACACAACTGAAATGACTAAACAATAATCAAATCAGAGCCAAAATCTACCTCTCTGAAATTTTCACCTGTTATTTCCAGTTCTGCCCTCTGGGATCAGATAGAACAAATCTAATCCCTTTTCAACATGATAGACCTTCAAAAACTTAAATGACTTTATCATGCTGTCTCCAAGCGAAATAACCCTACTTCCTTCAACTGATTCTCACATAATCTAAAGGCTCTAGACCACCCCAGTCTCCCTCCTCCAGATAAGCTCCAGTTTATCCGTGTCCTTCTAGAAACAGGAGACTAGAACTGAACACAAAATCTCAATCAGAGGCAGTCTGGCCAGAGCAGTGTACAACAGGATTATAACCTCCTCAGTCTCGGACCCTGGGGCAGCTAGGCGGTACAGTGGACAGAGTGCCAGACCTGGAGTCAGGAAGACACATCCTCTGAGTTCAAATCCAGTCTCAGATACTTAGTAGCTGGGTAACACTGGGCAAGTCACTTAACTTTATTTGCCTCAGTTTCTTCATGTGTAAAATGAACTGGAGAAAGAAATGGCAAACCCTTCCAATATCTCTGCCAAGAAAATCCCAAACAGGGTCACAAAGAGTCATACACAACTGAACAACAACAACACAAGTCCTGGACATCAGGAACCCACATATTTTATGCTCATCCCAAGGTAGGGTCAAGAGGCCATGGTTTCTCCTTCCTAATGAAGAATGGTCTTAGCTTCCCTCCCTCCCCAACCCCCCACTTGCTAAGGGACAAAAGATAATTCTTGGAACTGAGCCTGGCTATCTGGTCCCAGCAATGTCTGTTTGCTTTTGTGTATGGTAACTTCCCTTCCTTTCACAGGGATTATTGTTGGTCTTTCCCCTCATTTTAAAAAAAAAAAAAGTTAAAAAAAGATAGAAAACCACAAGAAATGGAGAATTTTTTTTTAAACAAAACCCCTATAAATTAGACCCCTTCTGAAAGTCGCTTATCTCCAGACAGGAAGGTTGGGACTTTCCTGTTTAGACAGTATGTCTGGTGAGAGGAAATCAGGATTTGAAATAACAATAATAATTACATAAACCTATGATATGTTTTCATCAGCAGCATCAGAAGATGATTCTGTTTACGTGGGGTTTTTCAAACCAGACAGACAAAGTTCTTTGCACAATTTTTAAAAGAGTGGGGAGAAGGCAGGGGTCCTTTGACAGTCTTTGGAAGCTGAGGGTTAGCTACTGAGCCTGTCCTGTTACATCACTAAAGTTAGGCAAAAATTGGGTGATGGTGTTGCTAAATGTTCTATATTAGGGCTGCATAGTGGTACATCTAACCCTGGTAGTTTCTGGGGTACAGTGTATGAGTAAACCATTTATTCAGAATCACAGACTATCAAAGTTGGTAGGGTCTTCAGTAGGAATCTTTTTTTTTTTATAACATCCTCAAGTAATTATTTAGCCAATAATCTTTGGTACTGATTCACTCAACAAACATTTATTTTTATAGTCAGCTAGGTGACATGGTGAAGCAGCTAGATGGCTTAGTGGATAGAGCACCAGACCTGGAGTCAGGAAGACTCATCTTTATGAGTTCAAATCCAACCTTAGAAACTTACTAGCTATGTGACCCTGGGCAAGTCACTTAATCCTGTTTGCCTCAATTTCCTTGTCTGTAAAATTGGTTAGAGAAGGAAATGGCAAATGAATCTAGTATCTCTGCCAAGAAAACCCCAAATGAGGTCACAGAGAGTTGGACATGACTGAAAAATGACCCCACAAGGTGATACAGTGTACTGAATGACTGAAAGTCAGGAAAATCTGAGTTCAAATCCAGCCTCAGACATTTACTAACAGTGTGACCCACAAGTCATTCAACCTTTCTCAGCTTCAGTTTACCCATCTGTAAAATGAGGATTATAATAGCACCCACTTCAAATAGTTGTTATGAGAATCAAATGTGATGACACACATAAAAATACTCTGCAAATCTTTAAGCACTATGTAAATACCTACTTAATACTGAGTGGCTACGTGTGATACACTGTACTTGGTTCTGGAATATATAGAAGACATTGGTGCTGCCTTCAAAGAGCTTGCGATCTAATAAATGAGATATGTAAACTGAAGGACAGGATTTATTTAATCCAAAGAAAGAAAAGTTTGGGAAGAGGAAAAGGTTAATGAATCTTCAAGTATAAGAGAGATCTCATCACCACCATAGAATCATAGAGTGGTGCAGTGGTTAGAGCTCTGGACCCAGGATCATGAAGTTCTGAGTTCAAATGAAGTCTTACAAACTTAGTAGCTGTGTGACTAGGTAAATTACTTAATCTCTATTTGCCACATCTATAATATGAGGATAATAACAGCTGCTACCTTTCAGGGTTGTAGTGAGGATGAGATATTTGTAAAGCACTTTGCTAATCTAAGTGATATATAAATGCTCACCATCATCATCATCTAGTCGTACCCTCTCATTTTATACATAAGGACTCTCCTATCAGTTGTTGAGAGTATCCCAAGTATTAGTTGTTTTAACATAGTGCCAATAATGTCCAGATTATGGATTCATTTCCCCTCTTATTGGGGGAAGTTTTTTCATACTCAGAAAACAGATTATCCATATCCATATATATGTACATATATATTCTTTTAAAAAGAGATTTATAATAAAAGATCAGATAGTATTTTATAGTAGGTCACATTTACAATTTACAGAGTGGTATATCCTCACAGTACTATAATGAGAGTAATTATTATCATCTCCCCATTCCCCACCTGTATTTGATCAATTAAAAAAAGATCCTGAGGGTAAAGCAATTTGCCTCAAGTCCCACCGCTACATAATAGCAAAGCTGAGACCAAATTCAGCTTTTGAATCCAGATCCAGTCATTCTAGCCACTGCACCAACCTGCCTTTTTTTTTTGTGCCACCAGCTCTCTTCAAGAGCATCTTTCTATGAGTTGTTCCATATATCATCAGAGGACAGGTAATGAGATCTTTGTAAGTTTGCATGTATTCCATGGCACCTTTGCTAATTCCCTTGACTTCAACCTTAACCTTTATGCAAACAATCCCCAAATCTGTATAACCAGTACTGATCTCTCCTTTGAGCTGCAGTCCCACATCACCAGCTACCTGCTGGCTAATCCCATCTATATATCCCACAGTAAACTCAAACTCAACATGTCCAAAATGGAAGTCATCATCTTCCTCCTTCCCCCAAACCTGGTCCTCCTCCAAACTTCACGATTTGGTTTGAGAGCAAACCATCCATCCTATCACTCAGGCTCATGACCTCAGAGACATCCTTGACCCTTCTTATCTCTCTCCCTTCCCTTTCTCATCTACTTAATTGCCAAGCTTTATAAATTCTACCTAACCATCATCTCCCATGCATCCCATTCTCTCCATTTGTATGACCACAATGACCGGGGTTTAGGTATTCATTGCCACTTTTCTGAACTATTGCAACAGTCTCCTAATTGATCTTCCAGCTTACAGTCCCTCCACTATGCAGTCCTTCCTCCATAGCACTATTTCCCAAATCTTTCTAAGACAGATATCTGATCACACCACTGAAAAATCTTCTTCAGCTATAAAATCAGCATGACATTTACAGACTTTCCCCATCTAGTGCTGGCTCACCTTTCCAAACCATCTCATGTTTCTCCTCTTCATACTCTCAATGTTGCAGCCAAACTGATCCACTCTGTGATTCTACACTTAGCATTCCACTCTTATCATTGGACCTTGGACACGCTACCCTCGGGGGCTGACTCTAGGTCTGCAATGCACTCCCCTTCTCACCTCCTCCTTAGAAATAGCTTCCTTCACCATCAACTCAGGTGATGCTTCCTGAGTAATGTTTTCTGATCCCCATAGCTGTTAACACTCTTCACTCCCTCAAATGATTTTCTTTTTTTTAATCAGTCAATAAACATTTATCAAGTGCCTACTATGTGCCACACAGTGTACAAAGCACTAGGGATACAAAGAAAGACAGAGTCCGTGCCCTGGAGGAATTCACCAGGATATAGAGATGGAGGGCTTATTATTGACAAGTCTTTGACCTCTCTCATTCCTTATTTGCCATCCTTGTCTATTCCTACCCTTACACTAAAGTCACCGTGTATCAAAGTGCGATTTAATTTGAAAGCTCATACAGAATTCTTTATCTACTACAAAAGATGCTAGTCCTTAAAATGTGATCATTTTCCATGGTAGTCTCTACAAATTCTTAGACTGACTAGAAATGATTTTCTATTTACATATTTGCATATAGATCATCCAGTAAAGTGTAAGCCCCTATTACGGGCAGGTCTGTTAGTTGTTTTGTCTTTGCACAACACTGGCCTCTAAGAGGCACTTTATAAATGCTTGCTGATCAATTCATTGATAAATCTTATTGATTTGAATGCTGGTTGAATTCCAGTGGCCCCATTGCCATCTGATACCTTTCTAAGCTCATGAAAACTAGTTAAGTCATTGGTGCCAGTAGCCATGCCTAGGCTGGAAGCTTGGAGGGGAAGGGGGAAGGGAGGGGATGTTTCTTGAGATGTGTGAGTCTCCCTGCAGAGCATGTTTGCTCGTGGCCATGGTCACCATCCCTAATGTAGTCCCTTTCCCCTGGGCCCTGGTGCTGAAGGGATCCATTCATTCCCAGTCACTCAGCCACAGCCCCCATACCCCCTCCTTCCATCCCTCCCCCAGTACACCCGTCTGTCTGTCTCCTTGGACCTCACAAGCCATCAGCTTCATTGCACACATCAGAGGGCCCTCCAGTCAGGAAGTTTGCGCTCCAGCAGCTTCTATTTTGGGAGTTTGGACACAGCCCTGGAATTTTACAAGACTGAGAGGAATTGGCAGCACTGTGACACTTTCCTTTTGAAAGCCCCCCAGCTCTTCTTTCCCTCCTGGTCCCCAGGAAGCAGGGGTGAGCAGGACAGAGTGTACAGGGCACCTTACAGCTCTGCAGCAGACTGACAGAGGAGGGAGGGCAGTGGAGAAACTTCTGGTTTGGAAGGGCTGGCTGAGACAACCTTGAACAGAGAGAAGAGTCCATACTGCAAGAAAGAACTATGGAATTTTGTACCCATGGTAGCCAGCGCTTAAACTCTGGGGCTTCAGATCTAGACCCTTCTTCTAATATGCTCACTATGAAATAAACAAGCTTCCCATAAAGTGGGTGGGGACACAAAACTTCGCTCAGTTCTGTAATTACCATCTCATTGATGTGTATTCTTCCTTACAAGGAGAAACTAGGGGAAATGCAATGGCACAAGGCAACCCATTGCTATAGCTAAGAAACAACTCAAAGCCTAGGTCCCATTGTCCAGAGCTCCATTCAGGCTCCCAAAATAGAAGTTACTGGAGTGAAAAGCTAGAGTTTTGACTTCATAATGACTTCATAGCCTCAGTTTCTTTCTTCTATGAAATAAAGGGGTTAGACTCAATGGCCTCTAAGGTTCTTTCAAACTCTAAACATATAATCCTGTGAATTATTTTATTGAGGAAATATTTGTCGTTAAGAGGAGTGGCTATTTCCATGACCTTGAGAGGGTCATTCATAGACAAATCTATAGTCTTGGTTTCCGCGGGATCTGAAATTTTTTTCCCAAATCTATGGCCATGAACGACAACAAATATCCTAGGAGGTAGAGGGGAGAGAGAAGGTTCTGAAAGGACTCTGAGAGATTTTAGAAATCTTCTGGTCAATTCACTCATTTTTCAGAAAAGAAAACTGAAGTCTACAGTGATAGTATTTATATCCCCATTTTACTGATGAGGAAATTGAGACTAAGAGGTAATTCCATTTACCCAAGCCAGTAAGCAGCAGAACAAGTATTCAGGCTCAGTTCTTTTGACTTCGAGTGCAGTCTTCCCCTTTCATTATGCCATGCTAACCATCTCTAGCATGTTTTTCTTGTGGGGATCAAAGAATCAACAATCATTTATTAAGTATATATAGCACAATTATATACACACACGTATGTATATATGTGTGTATGTGTGTGAGTGTGTTTGTACAAAAATTGTGCTAGGGTCTGGAGATACAAAAACAA
The DNA here is from genome assembly GCF_028372415.1 of Notamacropus eugenii. NCBI lineage: Eukaryota > Metazoa > Chordata > Mammalia > Diprotodontia > Macropodidae > Notamacropus > Notamacropus eugenii. The sequence continues at coordinate 413,530,890 of NC_092873.1, forward strand.
ATATAAAACAGTCCCAGCCCTTGAGGACTGTTTCTATTGGAGGAGATAAGTACATGTATAAGTGTGTGTATGTGTATATATGTATGTATCTATAAATATGTACACATAAATACATACATAAAGTTAATAGACAGTATGATATAATAGATAGGTCTGGGTTCAGATCTTGCCTCTGACACATAATTAGATTTGTGACCATGGATAAGCTGCTTAACCTCTACATTGGTAGATGGATACCAATGAACTCATAGGTCTGGTCTCTATCTCCTAAGTACAAAATAACTTCTGGAAAGGCACTACCAGCAGCTGTGGGGGACCAAAAAAAGCCTCCTAGAGAAGGTGGTACTTCAACTGAGTTATGAAGGAAGCTTAGGAATTCTAAAAGACAGACTTGGGAAAGAAGAACTTTCCAGGTAAAAGACACAGAAAAATGTAAAGTCACAGAAATAGGAGATGGAGTGTTGTATGTGAAAAATAAGAAAGCCATTTTTATCTGGACTAGAGAGAATATGAAGGAAAACAAAGTAGTCAACAAATTAGACAGCTTCAGAAGTTAATATGTCAAGGGAAGACTTATGAATTCACCATAAGGACGTATCAGTAATATTTTCTGATAAAAAGAAAAAGGTCTTCCAAGTACTCGAAATTTAAAAATCCCTGTTTTTTAGTTTGCCATTTTCTAGTTTGGTTGCCCTTCTGTGTTCTTCATGTGGTTGTGTTGGGTGAGGATGAGAGAGGAGACTTCCCCCAGAATGTAGAGGCAGCAGGCAGTTCCATAGCTGCTCCAGGGGAGTCAGCCACAGCAGCCTGGGAAGAAATATATCTCTTTACTAAAGGTCTCAGGGGCCTTGCTTTAGTGCAGGCCAAAGGCTGGAAAGCCTGGCTAGCAGCCCACTATTTCTTAGAAAAAGGGTTCCTTTTCCCTTACCTACTCAAAAACACTTGCATACTTGTTCTCTAAACCTCCTCTTCTACCCTGAAATAAGAATTTCCAGATCAGTAGGAAAAATACACCTCATCTGAGGGTACTTCTGTTCTCAAAAGGCCTTGGGGGAGGCGGGGGAACCAGCAGCCAATATATCCAAAGAATGACTTCCCAGGCCTCTGCCAATCCCTGGGCCTAAGCAAGGAGACAAGAAGCTCTGCTTCATATCTCTCCAAAACCATACACACCATTATATCCTTTAGCTGAGGAAGAGAAAAGGACCATTAGTACTGACTGCAGATTCTTCCATAATCCAGGTAATCTCCTTCCCTACCCTGTTGCCTACAGATCAAAGCAAATGAACTCTCCCTCTTGGTTATGGTTGGCAAATCCATTGTTCCAGAGTCCAGCCATAGTGTGCTCTTACTCCCCACTCGGAAGCAGCTAATGGGCCACTTCCCAATCTAGCCCCAAACTGCTGCTTCCATGTTATCTCCTAATGCTCCACACATCAATACTCTTCTCCAGCCAGTGTGGTCCCCTTGGATGTCCCACACATCCCTTGCATGTTTGCACCTCATCTTGATCAAGTTATTCTTTCCTCCCTTTTCCCCTAAACTTTATGCCCTCACCTAAAATGCCCTCCCCTCCCCCACAGCCTATACAAATTCTGCTCATTCTTCAAAGTTCACCCCAAGCCGCACCTCCTCTTTAAAGCATTCCTTGAATACCCCAGTGAAAAGTTCTCTCTTTCTACTCCAGACTTTTCTAATATTTCCTGTCCACACCACTCAAATGACTCTTAGGACTAACTGCCTTGTATGTTGTTTGGATTTTCCTGTGAAATTTTCCTGAGGCTGTAAGCTCCTTGGGGATAGGGACTAGACTTCATATTCCTTTATCCCTCCCCCTCACACACTAAAAAGCATACATCTTGTGTTTATAGCTCCCACAGTGCCTTGTACTTGGCAAATGTTCAACAAGTAGTCATTGACTGATTGATTCAGCCTTACCTTCTCCCAGGAAATACAAATATGGTCAAAGGTTCAAATGCCGATTCAAATTTAGAAGAAACCTAAGAGACACAATCATCCATCTCCCACTCCCATTTCATAAATAAATAAACTGAGACCCAGACAGGTGAAGTAACTTATGCAAGGTCATACAGCTAGTAAATGGCAGAATCAGCATTCGAAGCCAATTCTTCTGACTACAAATCCAACGGTCTTTCATGGACATAAACAGATTACATTCAAGTCAATGTTGATACAGTTGGGCAAAAATCAGACTTATTTGTGAACTGGCAGATAGGATCTGCCCTAGTTCATCACAGATTCTAGCCTGAGCCCCTCCCTGAATGTGGGTAGAACATGGCAATGTGGTATAGCAGGGAAGGGAAAAGGAGGGGATGTGCATTTATTAAGCACCTACTATGTTCCAAGCACTGTGCTAAACACTTTACAAGTGTTCTCACTTGATCCTCAGAACAACCCTGTGAGGGAGGTCCTATTATTCCCATTTCATAATTAAGGAAACTGAGGAAACAAACATTAAATGATTTAAGTGACTTTAAGGGTCACACAGCTAATAACTGTCTGAGACCATATTTGAACTCAGGTCTTCCTGATTCCAGGCCCAGAGCTCTGTCCATAGCTCCATCTTGTTACCTAGAAGCAAAGGAGTACTGGACATGGAGTGAGTAAAAGACCAGTATTTCAGTTCTTCCTCTGTATGACCATATTCACTTAACCTCTCTGGACCTTAGTTTCCTCATCTGTAAAATGGAAATGATAATAGTACCTACCTCAAAGGGTTTTTTTCTTGAGGAGCAAATGAGATACTACAGCATCCACAATGGCTTGCAAACCTTTGGGTACGATATAAATGTGAGTTAGTAGATGTTAGTTAATGTAAACTATAACAGTGATAAAGCAAGGTTAACTAAAGGAAAAGCACACTTTTGTTGAGCTAAAAACAGAAAGTTCAAAACTAATTACGTTCATTTTCTCTCTTCTATTTGAACTGAATGAAAATGGTTTGGGGTTTTCTTAATTGTTTTTAATTCACCAGTATTGACTTAATAAGATGGTTTGTTTTACAATATTAATGGAATTAAGTGGCTAATTTTATGGCTAAATTTCAAGACAGACAGGTCTGGCTAATGTCAATTCTGATGAAAAACAAAAAGCATACTCATTCACTGCACTTTGAGCAATGTGAGTCCTCTCCCTATATTCAATATGGCAATGAGTACTGATACTGGATGGTGCTAATTTCATAATGATAGTATTGCAATTTTCTGTTTGTTTTTCTCAGATTTAAGCGTAACTGGTCCATGTTGATATAACCCCAAGTTTTTACATAACTATGTGTTTATACACACATTCATATATCTGGTTAGATTTAAAAAGTTACTAGACTTGTGAAAATTCTGTGTAGTACAATTCCCCCTTTCTTCTTTTAACATTTATCAGTTACTCCGTCCTTTCTTGCCACACCAGATCTTCCCCTTATGTTCTGCTCAACATCGAGTAACTGCCCCCCACACGCACTTTCCCATCTCTACCTCATAACTCCCTTAAATTCTGGTCAATGATGCCCCAAAGGAGAAGCTGAGTTAAACACATCACTGGTTTCCCAAAGGCCAATTTGAGTTGTTTCCAGTACACCCCTGGAAATAAGGGACTACCCAGTATTTGCTACCTCATCCCAATACACCAAGTCCAAAGTTAAACGTGGGTTTCCCTAGAAGTGGCCAGGGTGCAGGCTCAGCATTCGGTGGGGTGTGCTCTACTCAGAGCAGATCGGAAGCCAAGTGAATATCCCCATTTCACTTAAATAGCCTCTAAGGTCCCTTCAAAATCCTAGTCCATATTACTATAAACCCTGCAACAGAGAGAGAACATGAAGTTCTTTTGGTCCTTGCTGTGAGAGCTAACCAGAATGATATATTAATGACTCACTTAGTAATAATGAAGCAGCCATTTATCCTAATCAGGAGAACACTAATTACCCAGGAAAGTACTGGAGGACCCAGGATGTCACAGCTCCAGGCACAATCACACAGATCCACAGATCCTTTTCAACAAGTTCCAAGTAGTCCAGGCTGAGGATGAGAAGCCCTCATCATCCTTGAAGTGATTAAGATGCTAAGAAAAGAGGGACCTCTTGAACTCTTAAGAATCCAAGTGTCTACAGATAAGAAATAAGGACCATCTCTAACCATCTCAACAGTGTATACTCAGGCCAGAGACTTGTCTGGAAAAACAAATCAGACCATAGGAATATTTCATAGGCTTGGTACAGAGAAAGTGAGGCAGAGAGACTAAAGATGGTTTCCCAAATGGATTCCCCAAAGAGGAAGCATGGTGTGACAGAAAGAGCATTGGACTTGGAGCTGGGATGACCTATATTCTAATTGAATCACTTGCTAGAATATCCTGATTATCATATGTGATTTGACTTTTCTGTGCCTCAGTTTCTCCATGGACTCAAATGTGGCATGGCATAGAAAGGCTAAAAATGTTGAACATAAAGTCAGGGCCCTGAGTATGATTCCCACTTAAGACACTTACTTGCTGTGTGATCATTTGAAGGGGAAGAGTTATTTGACATAGAGCTAAATTCATCATTTGTTCAGACATCACCAGTTGTTTTGGTCACTGTATAGACACAGCTTTTCTCTGTGGGGGAAAATAGCAAACATCCTGGATTAACCAACCTGGCCCTTGAGGCTCAGAGCCCCTGACTGAGCACCTCATATTCCAGTGTACACCGGCCCCTCCTCCGCCACACTTAATAACTAGTTTATAAATTAAGAACTGGGAACACATGGACTTTTGTAAGTGAAGCTTAAAAATGTTTACCCTGTAGCCTTGGTCAGAGAACCAAACTGCGTGCAGAATGGGCCGCTCATACACAGCAATGTGAAGGCCCAGAAATAGGCTTGGAGATCACTCAGGAAAACAAAGCCACCACCTACCCCATGAGCACAGAGAGGAGAGACGAAACCTGAAGGGTTGCTTTATGGGGCCTTGGGGTGTTCTGTTTTGGGATTTTTAAATATCTGGTTATAAAAATCACCCTCCATATGAAAATCCTCAAAGAGGGAAACCAGGTGAAATAGTTCACTAGAGTTTTAATGGAACTCAATGCTTCTAGCTTCCAAGATCCTTCCATGGACTCTCTTGATTTTTAAATTGCATCCCACCCATCCTATCTATTGTGGTGAGATGTACTGAGCTCTGAGATAAGACATACACGTTTGGAGGTGGGAAGGTGACAGAGGAAGGGGGAGGCAGAGATGGGGGAAAGGTTTGAGGTTGAGGAATAGGAAGAGAAGTGAAAAATCATAGATTATTAGCAGAAAGGAGGGCAGATAGACCTTTGTCTGATTTGACAGTAATTACCTGGCCATTGGCCCTACCCTGGCCTTTAAAAATAGAACTCTTAGCCCGTTGGCACAAGGAAAAGGACAAATGAGTGGAACTACATGCAAATAATTTAGAAAGGAAGATATGCTGAGTAAAGAAAGGTTGGTGCAGGAGACAAACTATCCTCAAACAGTGAACAGCCTCTGTCTTCTGGCCAACTCCTACATGCTACCACACACACAAGGACACATAAGCACCTTCACTAAGACCCAGACACCATTAAAGACAGTAAGACCTTCTGGGGTTTCATGGTAAAAACAAAATGAGGTACCATTTCTCCTTTTCCAGTGGTAGCAACATGATCCAATCCCTTCTCCTCAATCTCCATAACTCAAACAAAGAGTTGTATGTCTGAATTTTCAGTGCAATGTTGGACAGACAGCTCTTCAGGGTATCTAAGGGACTGGTTCTGTAGCTTCCAGGGAATTGTGTCACATGATTTTGGAGCTAGGAGGACCTTAGAGATCATTTAGTCGCAGGGCCCTACTTCACAGATAAGGACTTCCAAGCCCAGTGAGTTAAGCAAGCACCTTGCCCCAAGTCACTCACAGGTAACAAAGGACCAAACCCAGAATTTGAACCTAAGTACTCTGACCTCAGAATGAGCACAGAATAGCAGAATCTTATGATCATAGATTTAGAGCTAGAAGAGATTTCAGAGGCCATCTAGTTCAACCCACTCATTTTGCAGATGAAGAAACTGAGGTCCAGTGTGGTTAAATTGTCTGAAGTCGCAAAGGTCAGGATTTAAACTCAGGTCCTCTAACTGCCCAACAGCTAAGTGGCACAGTGTATGGAGTGGGCCTGGAGTAAGGAATATTCATTCACCTTTCTGAGTTCAAATCTGGCCTCAGACACTTACTAGCTATGTGACTCCGGACGAGTCACTTAACCCTGTTTGCCTCAGTTTCCTCATCTGTCAAATGATCTGGAGAAGGAAATGACAAACAGCTCCATTATATTTGCCAAGAAAACTCCAAATGTGGTCACAAAGAGTAGGACATGACTGAACCACATCTAACTGCAGACCAGTGCTCTTTCCACAAGGAGAAACTTGACAGTGGAGAAGAGCAATGATTTCCTTGTGGCGATCCTAAACCTACCCTTGGATGGGGCCCAAAGACAGAGATTTGGTATAGGAGCTAGAAGAGAAGCTGTCATAATATAGGAAATGTTCGCCATCTAGAAAAGGCTGTCTTATCACAAGGGGAAACATTTCTGAACCCATGTTCAGTTCTGTCAAATTGACATCACACAAAATAACATGAGAGCAGAATAATCTTGTAAGCACAGTGTCAAGAACACTAAAGAACTGAGACTGGCAAGGAATGTGAAGAATAACAAAAAAGATGGTTTTGGGTTCTTGTATTTTGGGTATTTTTTTGTTTTGTTTTTTAAGCATTTGGATAGGTGGGGCAGGAAGGAAAATCAGAACTGCTGCTGGGGCAGATGGGACCATGATATCTAACAATGGAGAGATTTAACTGTTTTTCTCTTTATTTTATTTGTTCTTCTATATCTTAAAGATATAATAAACATTAAGTGCTTATTGGGTGTCAGGCACTATGCTAAGCACTAAGGATACAAATAAGAAAAAGAAAGTTCTTACCCTTAAGGGTTTACAATTTAATGGGGGAAAACCAACTTATAAAGGAAGCTAGAAAGGGGGGATGCACTAGAAAATAGCTGACACAGGGGCATTCTGAAGATGGCAGAGCTAAACCCAAGGTGAACAAACAGAGGATAGGGGAGAAAGTTTTTGCTGCATCTTCTAGCCCTCCAGGGAGAGGGGCAGAAGTAACCACAAGTACTAATGAAATGTAAGCACTAAAGCTGAAACAGTCTCCATGATGATGGTGATGAAGTGGTGATGAACTTATCCTGGGTAGGACATGATGATGACCATAATGGAGCAGAACCTAAGCACAGCAGCTGATGGCATGTGATCTTTGTGCTGAAGAGTACAGAAGAAGAACATGGGGATGGGAAAATGATGAGCTAGTAAGTGAACAACAGCTAGCTGACCTTGATGAGATAAAGTCACTAGGATTCCCAAGCTACATTCTAAAATACTGAAATAACTAGGAGATGTAATTGTTGAGCCACTGTCAATAACCTTAGAATGATCATAGAGAACAAAGAGGTGATGCAGAACTAGAAAAATCTCTTAATTGTCAAATCTAGTGATGTGTTCCTATTACTTATCTTTCTTGTTCTCTTTGTAATATTTGATACCCTTTTCTTTTAGATACTCTCTGCTCTCTGGGCTTTCAAGATGCTGGTCTCTCTTGGTTCAGGGGCAACTAGGTGGTGCAGCGGATAGAGCACCAGTGCAGGAGTCAGGAGGACCTGAGTTCAAATCTTATCTCAGACACTTGACACTCACTAGCTGTGTGACCTTGGGCAAGTCATTTAACCCCAATTGCCTCATCCTGGGTCATCTCCAGTCATCCTGATGACTATCTGGTCACTGAATCCAGATGGCTCTGGAGGAGAAGTGAGGCTGGTGACCTGCACAGCCCTTCCTCACTCAAAACAAAGTCAAGTACAAGTCATGTCACTGTTTCTCTGATGGCAGGGTCTTCTTCAGCAATGAAGGACCAACACACTCTTCTCCTGTCTGTCTGATATGTTTGTCAGTCTCCTTTCCTGGGATCTTCATTTTATCAAGTTCCCTAACTGTGGGTGTACTCCAAAGCTCTGTCATGGACCCTCTTCTCTTCTCTTTCTCAGGGACCACATCAGCTCTCATAGGTTTAATTATCACATCTATACTGATGACTCTAGCTGGCTCTTTTCTCTTTTCCAACCTCTAGTCATGAATTTTGGACTACCTAACGGTTAACGGTTATTTCAAAATAGGTGTTCTACAGGTGCCTCAAATTCAATGTAACCACAACAAAACTCATCATCTTTCTCCCTAAATGTACTCCTTTTCCAAATTTCTATCAAGAGTATGACTACTTTTTCCAGTCTCTCAAGTGTGCAACTTCTGTGTCATTCTTGACTCCTTAGTTTTACTAACCTCATTTATCCAATAAGTTGCCAGACCTTGTTATTTCTACCTCCACAACATCTTTCTCATCTGACTCCTCCCTGTTCACACAGCCACCCCTTAGTGAAGGAGCTTATTCTCTTGTCTGGACTGTTGAAAAAAAGCCTTCTAATTGGTCATCCTGCCTTGAGTATATATGCCTATTCCATTCTATCCTTCACATAATCATCTGAGTCATTTTCTTAAAGTGAATGTCTAACCATGCCACTCCTCTATTCAACAAACGCCACTTACTCCCCACTATCTGTAGGATCAAAAATAAACTCCTATTTAGCATTTAAAACCTTCCACAAACTGACCTCATTCTACTTTCCAATCTTACTTAGATTATTTCCCTTTCTATACTCTATAGTGTATCCAAAATGACCATTTAACAGTCCTTTAGACATGATACCCCATTTTTCATCTCCCTGTCCTTGTACTGGCAGTATCCCCCATGCATGGAGTGCATTCCCTTATCACCTTCACCTCTTAGAACCCTAAGTTCTTTATAGGCTTAGCTTAGTCTCCAACCTTCTGCAGGAAGCCTTTCCTCATCATTTAATCTAACTACTTTATTCTTGTGAGTCCACAGAGATTATTAGAGAAGGTAACATCAAAGAGTGGAAAACATTGGATTTGGGGGGATCCAAATTCCAGCTCTCCTATCTAATACCTGTCTATGATGCTGGACAAATTATTTTATTGCAATTTCATGGCTTACAAAATGAGATATTTAGACTAGATTATATCTAAGATTCCTTTCATCTCTACACCTATAATTCTAACCCATTTTACTAGGGGATACAACATTTGCCTAGATTCATAAATGCAAGGTCATTGAGAAAGGAGAAATCACTAACAGTTGGGAGACTCAGAAAGTGGTTCACCAAGGAAGTGGTACTGAACTGAGACTTGAAAAAAGAGAATAATTCTGATGGGCCAATTGGTTCCATGGGTTATTTGCTGATAATTAAACATTGGGAGGTGTAATAATCAGTCAACAAATAAACATTTATTAAACCAGGTATTGTGCCAAATGCTGAGGATACAAAAGAGTCAAAAGAGAGTCTCTGTCCTCAAGGAGCTCAAAATCTATTTGGAATGATGATAGTATAGCTAATGCATTGAATAGAAAAGCTAGGGTTTCAAAGAGATATTGTCAGGATAACACAATGCGTTGAATTCAGTAAAAAGAAATTTATTTGGGCTTCAAATTCATGGAAGAAAAGAGAGACAAACCACACTCCTCAGTGCCTGAGAATTCTTAGAGAGAAAAGTAATAGGCCAGCCTCTGAGAGAATGGGGCCAGAAGCAACCACTTTACCTATGTATAAGTGGCTTGGTGTGAATACTCCTTGAGAGCAGGGGCTATTTCATATTTGTCTTTGTATCCTCAACTCCAAAAACAGTTCCTCGTACACAGAAGGTGCTTAACAAATGTTTCTCTAGTTGAATCCCATAGAGCAGTGTGACAGTGAGGCCCTATATAATTGCACAATGTCCAAAAACCACTAATCTAGCCCATAAAAAATCACCTAGGAGACTCTCCTTCCATTTCCCTTCTGGCCACAGAAACAAGCAGTGCCAGGTATGCATGCCCACTCCCCACTTCCTGCCAGCCCCCATTGTTGTAGTTGATATCTGGCCCCTTGATGTATACCTAAAGCTGGAGAAAAGGGTCACCAACAATAGATTTATTTTGAAATGGAATGACTCAAGAGTCATTGATGCTGTTTGAGTAATTAAACTAATTGGTAATAATGGCTTCTGAAACCCCTTTTGCCCCACCCCACTCCCAGTTACTAGGGTCCACCCTTCCCTCATTATCAAATGAAATAACATATTTGTAAAGTGCTTAACACAGTGCTTGGCACATAATAGGAACTTAATAAATGCTTGTCCCTCCACTTTCTCCAAACCATTTTATATTTATTCTCTCTATACTTGTATAATTCATAATGTCTCCCTGATAAACTATAATCTCCCTTTGAGTTCAGTGACCATTATTTTTGTATCTGTATCCCCAGTGCCTAGCACATAGTAGGTGCTTAGTAAATGTTTCTTAATTGATTGAATAATTGATTGATAAAAGAGTACTTATTTCCACACACAAAAATACCACATTGCTTTTTTTAGAGGCGAAGACACAAGACTGCTCTAGCACTGGCCTCAAGCATGAGAATCTCTTTCAGCAATCTAGACATTTCCTTCATAGGTTTTTGGGAGAGCAGTGATCCTCAGGGAGCTATTGTTACCTGTGATGGAGGACTTAGGACTCGCACACTGAAGCACAGATAATAACTGTCATTTAGACCTATCAAACTCACTGGAGCATCAAAGATATAACAGGAGCTGCTGATCTGGGGGAGGGGGCGAGGGGGACTGAAGAGGAGTCAAGGAAAAAGCCTAAAGATACCCTTGAATGCTAACAACACCCTCAAGGGGCTGCTCCTAGATGCAATGAAACATGGCAGATGTGACCAAGTGATCAGGGAGTACAATCGCAAGCACAAAGAAGAGATCATACTAGCCCTCGGATAAAATTCTGGCACTAGAAGACAAGGGTGACACCCACTTCATCAACATTCCCCCACCCCACCGGGCCATTCACCATTGCCTCACAGCTCTGTCCCCAACAACCAAGTATAAGGCTGTACATGTGTGTTGCAGCACCACACACACACACACGAACACACTCACACGCACACACTCAATTCTTAATAGATGCCTAATACCATTTTTTCCTCAGTAAACAATAAAAAGGTTTTGGTAGGAAAAGCCTTGAATGAGGAATCAGGGTCCAAGTTCACTGATCTGTAAAATGGGGATAATAATACTTGCCTTAGCCATCTAACAGGCTTATTATACGGAAAGGGGCTTTGTAAACTTTTGAGTATTGGGCAATTATGACCTGTTATTACTAAAGTGTTTCAGAAAGCATAAGGCATTACAGAAAAGCAAGCTATCATCACCATCACCATCATTATTGGCATTTAGGGTGAAACGCCTAGCAATCAGTTGGGGAATGGAATGGAACAGAACCTCATGGAGTAAATCCAAAGGAAAGTGTGACAACTGTGTATGAACCACTCCCTACAGCAGGTGGAGTTCCCCATGGGCACTTGAAATTTGACAGAGGTTCCTCAAGTAAATGGAAAATGATGAGAGAACTAAACAGAAAACAAGCCCAGGCTATACTACCTACCTTCCTAATGGATTCTCTCTCTCTCTCTCTCTCTCTCTCTCTCTCTCTCTCTCTCCTCTTTCTCTCTATTTCTCTCTCTCCTCTTTCTCTCCCTCTCTCTTTCTCTGTCTTTGTCTCTACTTTTTGTGTTTCTCTGTCTTTCTTTGTCTCTGTCACTCTGTCTCTATCTGTCTGTATCTCTATCTGTCTCTGTCTGTCTCTCTGTCTCAGTTTCTCTCAGTCTCTCTTCATACCTCCCCCTCATCCCTTTGGCATTTCTGTTTTTTCTGTCTCTGTCTTTCTGTCTCTCTGTCACTGTCTTTTTCTGTCTTTGTCTCTTTCACTCAGTCTCTCCTCTGTGTCTGTCTCTCTGTCTCTCTCCCCACCCTTTCCACCACTCCCCTCTCACCCCAGTTAGCATTTCACAGACCCTAGGAGGGCTTAAGGTCTTGCCCAACTCTTTCTTACATCAGAGGCCATATGCTCCATGCCAGTCCCTACAGTATGTGTACGGGTGTGTTCGGTATATGGGGAGGGCATGGAATATAAGCATACGCATGGCTCCAAGTCCCAGTCCTATGATCTACAGAGTTTATGATCTAGACATTTCCTTTTATAGGTTTTAAGGAGAGCAGTGACCCTCAGGGAGTTATTGTCACCTGTGCTGGAGGCACAGGTAACTCTCTCTCATGGTCATCTGGATTCTATTCCAACAAGTCTCAGGATCCAAGGATCTTAAAGTTAGAGCCAAAGGGGACTTTGTAGCTCACTTAATTCAGTCCTCTTATTTTACAGATGAGGAGATTACATCCCAAGGAAGGTGAGTGACCTTGGCTAGTTACACAGGAAGCGAGTGTCAGAGTCAAGATTTGAATTCAGGTCCTCTGATTCCAAATCAAGTATTCTTTCCCTCAGATACTCTGGGCTCCTTTGCATCTTGGGATTCAGTGATCTCTTGAAGAATTTCTTTCCAGTCACTCACGAAGTCTCTTGAGATTTACTGTGCCTCTGAGGACATGGAAAGTCAATACATCTGGTAGAAGAATTACCTTTCAAAGCCATCTCCGCCACATCAAGATCACAGTGAGCTTTGGTGGTGTTCCAAATTCATGCACAGATGTAGGCATGATATCTGCCTTTAAGGCAAAATTAACTCTGTGACCTTCTCACGATCCATCAGTTGCCAGCTAAATGGTTTTAGAGAGATTCGGGTCCAAGCCAGGAGAGATCAGTGGTAAACTATGGCCCCAAGGCAGGGTGGCTGCACCTTCTGCCTTTAACTCACAGGAGTGACATGTCTCTACTCATCAAAATTAAGAACAAGCAGCAGATGAGAAAATAATCTCAGGCTTCCCTGTTCTTACTCCTCCCCACCCCCTTCTCCACAGAGAAAATGCTTGATTCATTTCTCCTTTTATCTTGGGAAGGAATAAAAGTATCAGCATGGTGGCATAGTGGCCCAGAGTCAGGAACGCCTGGCCTGAAGTCAGGAAAATGCATCTTCCTGAGTTCAAATCTGGCCTCAGACACTTACCAAATGTGTGACCCTGGGCAAGTCACTTAACCCTTTTTGCCTCTCATCTGTAAAATGAGCTGGAGAAGGAAATGGCAAATCATTCCAGTATCTCTGCCAAGAAAACCTAAAATGGGGTAACAAAGAGTTGGCCATGACTGAACAACAACTCCATCAGTACCCAAGCATTCCTGAGTAAATCCTATTCATGTGAAGCATTGGTTTCACTTGGCCCTTCATCTGATCATCTCCCCCCAGGGCACATATAATATTTTCCCCTGGGAAATCATACATTCTTGATGTTACATAAATGTTTCATGGTTGCAAGAACATTCCAACAAGTACTTGTCTGGCCACTTGGAAAATGCCACTAGTCAAAAGTTGTAGAGGTATGTTCGCTCTCCCCTGTCACCCAACAAAAAGAAAGAAAAGAAAAGAAAAATATAATTTTATGGACAGTGACGAAGAGATTCTTCTAACCACTAATTCTTTCTTTCTGTGATTGAAGAAAAAATGGAGGAAGGTCCAAGGAGATGGAGGGCATTTTAACAAATCATCATCCCTATTCCTTTAGGTTGCATCTGTATTAAGGTAAATATCAAATGAGATCACTCATATGAAAAGGTTCTGAAAATACTAAGTTCTAAATAAATATAAGGCATTACCACCTTATTATTATCATCATCATATTTTATTCACTATTAGAAATGAAAACACATATTTACATGGCGTCTGCATTAGCGAAATGTTCCCATGTGGAAACATGAGCTAATTTCTAGCATTTGCACATGGGTTTTGATGACAGTTTCCATATTGGTGAGCCAAGTTCAAACAAAGTTATTATTGGAATAGGCTTTCAGGCCCAAAATGGATTCCTAATGTTGGTTGCCATAAAGTCCAACTGTTAAGGAGGAGATTTACAGTGTGCCAGGCTGTAGTGCAAAGCAACGATAGTGACCCATATGGTCTCTGTTGCAATTACTTAACTCTGCCATTTCAGTGTGAAAGGAGTCATAGATAATACCTACACTAATAATTATGGCTGTGTTCTAATAAAACTTTATTTATGAACATTGACATTTAAATTTCATAAAATGTTCATGTCACAAAATATTATTCTTTTGATTTTTCAATCATTACAAATGTAAAAAAAACATTCTTAGCTCATAAGAGGTTCAAAAAATAAGCAGCAGGTCAAATCTGGCCTGGAGGATAAGCCAATCACTGCTCTAGCCAGTTGAGATCCTTTGGGATACTGATTCTGTCTTCCAGTGTGCTCATGATCCCTCCCAGTTTTGTGTCATCTGAAAATTTGATATCATCCAGGCCTTTATCTAAATCTTTGACTAAAAAAAAATGTTAAAAAGCACAGAGCCAACCACAGGCTCTCCACTGGAGACCTCCTATTCAGTTGACATTGAACTGTTAATGAATCCTCTTTCAATCATTAAATCCATTTTGAATCTATCTTGTTGTACTATCATCTAGTCCATATCTCTCTATTTTTTTCTAAAAGAATACTATGAAATACTTGAACACGTCCCTACTAGTTAAGTATTCTTATCAAAAAAAAAAAGAAATAAATTCAGTCTTAGTTGACTTGTCCTTGATAAAATCATGTTTTGTAAGCACTACTTCTTTTTCTACATGTAGACTAACCATCTCTTTAATGATCCATTTGAGAATTTTCCCAAGAATCAAAATCAAGCTCCATGGCATTTAAAAAATCAGGACATTACCCCTTCACTACTCTGGTTGTTGTTTTTCAGTCATTTCAGTCATGTCTGACTCTTCGTGACCCAACTTGAGATTTTCTTGGCAAAGATACTACAGTGGTTTGCCATTTCTTTCTCCAGGTCATTTTAAAGATGAGGAAACTAAGGCAAACTGGGTTAAGTGACTCACCCAGAGTCACAAAACTCGTATCTGAGGTTGAATTTCAACTCAGGTCTTCCTAACTCTATCCACTATACTATCTAGATGCCTTTCTGATATGTCTCCAATTTTCCATGACCTTCCCCTGACAGTGGCTGAAGAATCCCACTTAAAAGTTTTTCAGTATTTGAGGAATCAATGGATGTGAGTGCTCTCTCACTCTTTCCTTCCTTATCTTGGGCATCAGCTCCCTTGTTAGTCATTTATTTACACTCTATATCTGGCATATCCAAGGAAGAATAGGATCAACCTTAAAGCAGTTTCTACGTAGCATTAGTCCCACCAAGTTCCCTTCTAACTGCACCACAGCCGATGGATAGATGAGTCCACTTCTTTGCTATCAATGGGTTGGGTCAAGCAATCACTTAGGACTTTGCTCCTCATAGTCTTCTTTCTGGGACAGTCACATGCAAATGAGCTGCCTTCTAGACTCAGTCATTACTTTGTACTCAAACAAATTCTCTCACTTTTATATCTAGTTCTCCTTGTAACCCATGTCTCTCCAACATTTTAACAGAAAAACATAATAAGCACATGAAATCAATTTTTTATGTACAAAAGTTCTCCTTTTTTTCCCCTTCTCCACAAACTGTTCATATTTGAATTTTTGACCATTACAAGTCATGAAACAAACAAAAAAAGTTAATAATGATCCTTAATCTTGGGCAACTCACTAAAAGTCATGTGATAAGCACTAACAGCTACGGGCACTCTAAATGAAAGCTCTCATTGCATCAAATTTGATAGTATCACTATAAATGAAACAAAAGTCAAAAGATAGTTGAAGCTCAATAGTAGGATGTCTCAAAAGTTGTCCTTGGAGAAGCAAACCAAGGAGTCGACAGAGTTGATTTTAGCCAGTGACCACAGTGGAGGCAATTCTAATATGATACATTTAAACAAATTATTGACATTAAAAATAGGAAATAGATAAAAGAACAGATCTCGACAAAGGCTACCACTATTTCCTAAGAAAGTTTAACTGTTGTAAATCAATCACCACTATAAGATCAAAAGAGTCTAGAAACTGCCCCAGCCAACAAACACTTGATCTTCCTGCCAAGAGGAGAGATTTGGCAGCCAAAGGCTCTGTTAGTTTATAATAAACTCATTTATAAAATCTCATAGAGGATTATGACTGAAGATTACAAGCACTATTATCTCATAAAACAGCTAGAAGCAGTGAAGGAAAAAACAAGTTTACTAAAAGTTTAGCAAGAAACCCAATTAAACAAAATCATCCTTCAGCTATTTAAGGATAAAACTGGAAGGAAAACAAACATACAAAAAATGGGATAGGTGGAATATGTTAAGATATTTATAACAAGTTCTTTTCTTCATCAATAATAGTACAACTATCATTAGAATTGAACTCTAACATCACAGCCCATAATATGCTGCATGATGAAATGTAAATGGCAATAAAAGAAACAAAACTTGGAACAGCAGCATGACTAGACCGAGTGTGCACAGAGGAGATCTATGCTACAAGTGGATGGTTTTGAGTGCATTGAATGGCTGATTCTTAAAGCAAAGTATTTGAAATGAGAAAGGTACCAAAAGTTCAGGGGAAAAAAACCTCAGTTTTTATTACCCCTTTCCCTAAAAAAGTGACCAAGAGAACGTCAATAACTGTTGAACCATATGCCTACTTTTCTAGGTCTTCAGTTTTTTATGTTAATCTACATACACAAAGTCATCTTGTTGAAGTTTTGAGAAAGGAAAGGTAGGCTTTTGCAAATTATTTTCTATAGCAGATCATATATTCATAGTCATACAAATGATTGAAAAGTGTAACGAATGCAAGGTCACACTGTGGTAAATGTTTGTTGACTATAAAAGGATTAAGTAAAGTAAAACACCACATTAAAAGTTCTCCTCCAAAAAGGTTTCTCCTGTGCATATATATGTCAAAACTCTAAAAGAGTTCTTGAAATTACAAAAGAAATTTTGGTTAAAGCCTCTGATTATTAATAGCAAACAAAGCATAATACAGTGAGATATTGGCTCCCTGAAAGTATATGTCAACAGGATGGAAGATGGCAAAGAAAGAGGGATTCCCTATAAATGGTGGGATTTCCACATAAGTGTTTTCATAAGACATGGTGCTAATTGTCTTGAGTCTCAGAATCATGCAAGCCTCATAAATGTGGTTCATAATTACTTAAAAGAATTTTGCTCAGCTATCCACACAGGAAAAATCAAGAGGAGGAAGAATACTTAAGACTAGGCTATGCAGTTAGATGAATCCAAAGATCTTGGACAGACACTGAAAATGGTCAACAAATTGGGCCCTGGATTGAGTAGAAAAAAGTAAACAGCTTATATTGCCTTTAGGAAATTGTGCATGTGCTTCTAATAATGCCAAGTATTTTTCTAAAATAAAGACCAATCTTTTATTTTTATCAGAGTTTATTGATACCTTTTTCCCCTACCACAGTTATTTCCTATTCACAGGCATTTCCCCACACACACTTTGAATGCTGCCTTGTAACACAAAAATGAAATAAAAATAAAAATCTGTTAGGCAAAACTGATCAACAAGGCAATTGTGTCTAATAATATAATGAAATACTCAGAGCCCATAGTTTCCATCTCTCAACTGAGAGGAAACAAATGTGTTTCATCATCTGTTCCCTTGGATCAATATTGATCATTGCAATTAATCTCTCTCTGACATTCCTTTAGTGTATTTTCATTTCATTGTGCATATATTTTTGGTTTTGTTTTCTTTGCTCTTCCCAAATGTTTCGTGTGTCTCTGAATTGCTCTTATTCATTGCTTCTTAACGCACAATAATATTCCATCACATTCATTTTCACAATTTATTCAGGCATTTTGCACCCATCCATTTTGTTTCATTTTTTTTTCTACCATATAAAGTGCTGCTATGAATACACTGGTATATACAGAACCTATCTTAGACCTCCTTGGTTTTATGCCAGATAGTGATATCAGTGGTCAAAAGATATGAACGATTTAATGAATCTTCTCATATAATTCCAAAATGATTTCCAAAATAGCTGTATCAAAATAGATGTGTATTAATGAGACTCATTTTTTATTCTACAATATTCTTCCTGTGATGCCATACTAATGTCTGAATTGAACACCACAGCCTTCAGTGAATTAGTGTTGGTTATCAATCAAAGGATAATGGAGAGAAGTACGGCTGAGGTGAGTAAGCTGGCTCTCCCCATGCCTGTAATGCTCTCCCTCCTCATCTCTACCTGCCAGTTTCCTTCAAGCTCTAGCTAAAATCCCACCTTCTACAAGAAGTTTTTTCCTCTTCTCCTTAACTCTAGGTTTCTCCCTCTATTGATCATTTCAAATTTATCCTATTATCCCAATATATCTTATTTGTATATTGTTTAAATTTCTCTCCCCTTCATTAGACTGTGAGATCCTTGACAGAAGGGATGTTTGGCCCTTTCCTCTATTGATTAGTTTCTATTTATTCTGTGCATAGCTTGTTTATACTTAGTTGTTTTCATGTCATCTCCTTCATTAGATTGTAAACTCCTTGAGGACAGGAAGTGTCTATTTTCCTTTCTTGTATCTCTAGTGCTTAGCACAGTATCTGGAACACTTAATAAATGTTTGCTGACGAACTGATTGACATTGCCAGCCAAGAATTTTACAGTATAGGGATGGAAAGAGATAATGTAAAATGAAGTCATTGGAGAGTTATTTAAGTAGAAAAAAAGATTGAGAAGTTAAGGAGTGGACAACTGATATGCCACCGATATTAATTCAATGATTAGAAATCTAGAGGAAGATCCTTAGTGAGTTAAGTAGAACCTCCTCCCTCCAGGAGATTTACAAGAAGACATGAGTGAGAATCACCTAAAATAAGAAAGCACAGATGGGATGGGATCTTCTTTGTCAAAAGGGGTGGCTGACATCAATGGGATCATGGATCTATTGAAGGATCCATATAAGTCAGAGAAGTCAGCAGATCAAATTCTATATCATAAAGCATCTTGGGATGTGAAATTTCTGAGTTCCCTATACTGCATGGGAAAAGAATACTGAGTGATGGAGGTAGGAGGGGAACACAAAAGAAACTGCTCCACAGGGAATAAGTGACAACAATAGCTTAGCTATGATGCAGTTGTAGACTTGAGAAGAATGGAAATGCTTTGGGACAGACAGCTGCTATTGGGAATTGGGAAAAAGGTCACCTAAAGATAAATAAGATCACTGAGATTCATTGAGAGCCCAGTTTAAGCTAGAAAATGGAATCAATTGGCATGGTTTGGGGTTCATGACTCTTTCAGCACTGGATAACTGGGGGAGAAGGTTTTATGGTTGGAGGTAGTAGCTTAGGACTAGTGGAAGGTCAGAGGAGTAAAGAACTCTAGGGTGCTCAGGAGAATGCAGTTGAGGTGGATGATCATGAAGTAAAGGCAGAGTGGGCAGATAAGTGAAGGGAAAGAGGAGGAGGAGAGAGGGAAGGCCAGGGGTAGGGAACCTGTGGCTCTGAGGCCACATGTGGCCCTCTAGGTCCTCAAGTGCAATCTTTTGACTAAGTCCAAGTTTTATGAACAAGTCCTTTTATTAAAGGATTATTATTATTCTTTGAAGTCTGGATTCAGTCAAAGGGCCACACTTGAGCACCTAGAGGGCCACATGTGACCTCGAAGTTGCAGGTTCCGCACCCCTGGGGAGAGCTGATGGACTCTAAACCTAGGGAAGGGAGATCACAGTAAGAACAGAAAGTAACTTCAAAGAGGAGGGGATTGGAAAGTTGGAAGGGCTCAAGACTGTAGCTAGAAACAGGGGTTTATTTCAGAGTGCAAGATCTTAGAAGTGATGGAAGTGTGGCAGTTCTGACTGATGAAGAGATCTGTTTATGCTTGGCCATGTACCATTATTTGCTCCTTTCATCTGAGTTCAGTACACTAATGAGACAATGGAAAGCTTAAAATTCAAAAGGAGTACTTCTTTCTCTCAGAGATAGAGTCCTTAAGAATATGCTCTTGGTCACTAGCCTCACTGAGAAATAAAATCATTTATTATTTTGATAGGAAAAAACTCCTCCTTCCCTTCTTCCTTTCTTCTTTCCTTCCTTCATTCCCTCATCTGTTTGCCTTCAGAGTATGCTCATTCCAGGGCAGTCAGGGGGTGCAATGGTTAGACTTCCAGGCCTACAGTGAGAAAGACTTCTCTTCCTGAGTTCAACTGCCTCAAATATTTACTAGCTGTGTGACCTGGGCAAATCACTTAACCTTGTTTGCCTCAGTTTCCTCATCTGTAAAGTGAGCTGAAGAAGGAAATGGCAAACCACTCCAGTATCTTTGCCAAGAAAATCCCAAATGGCATCATAAATAGTCCAGACATGACTGGAAAACAACTAAACAAAAATGCTCAATCCAGGAATCCTACACATAGTCATGCCCCCTCTACAATTAAAGGCCTTTTTCTTTGTATCTATGTGCTATCTGCTTTGGTGTAGGAACAGGGAACATTTGAATGAAGGCTTACAAGCTATCAACCTGAATAGAAATTGCCAGGTAGAGCACCTTGAACCTAGATATGGCTTTCAAGGGACCATTGGCTGCATGTAGTAAAGGAAACTAAATTCAGCCAGACAGAAAATTGGGGGCAAAGTTGAGGCTAGCCCCTACCTTCCTCCACAGGGCAAAGCTCTTTCACCACACCCTACTGGCTCATAATTCTGCCAAAGAAAGTTAATAAACAAAGGAACCAAAATAGGCATGAATAAATTTGTCAAGGACAGACCAGACAAGCCAAACATATAGGCAGGTATTTCATCCAAATACAAGGTGAAAAGGGGAGATTTAACTGGACAGACATGGAGGAAGGAGATGCCACTCTCTCCAGCTGGAAGCATGGTACAGTGGAGAGAGAACTCCCAGTGTGGCTTGGGCATTCCTCTCCTGAGCCTCCGATTTCTCATCTATAAAATTAAGGGACTGCACATACAACGAATACAACAACATGAATAAGGAGAATATTATAATATAAAAGGAAATCCAGCTCCAAAGAATTTTTTTTAAATTAGGTTTTTTAAACTTATATGGTCAGAATTAAATATCACCAATAAAGAAAAACTAATTATGAGGCATATCTCCCTCATCATAGCAGAAAGACAGAAAGCTGTCAGGTAGAGTGTTATATACATTTTTAGATGAAGTCATTCCATTGGATGCTCCTGCTTCATATTTTCTTTATCATAAGGAGGATGCAATCTAGATGGTGGATATAAAGAGGAAGTATTCGCTGAAATAACTGTGATATAAAAATATAACGCATCAATCATTTTTTTTTAATTAGGAGATCAAAGGAGGTGGTCTCCAAGGTCCTTTTCATCTCCAAAATCTGTTAAGTAAACTGATCTTGTAACACTTTATATTCTTGTTTAAATCCTTACTATTTTATCTTTAAGGGGCAACTACATGGGGCAGTGGATAGTGAGGTGGACCTGGAGTGAGAAAGATCTGAGTTCAAATCTGAACCTAGACACTTTTCAGCTGTGTGATCCTGGGCAAGTCACTTAACTCTGTTTGCTTTAGTTTCCCCATTTGTAAAATGAGCTGAAGAAGGAAATCACATCAGTATACCTGCCAAGAAAACCCCAGTCGGGGTCATGAAGAGTCAGACATAACTGAAACAACTGAATAACAAATTTTATCTTTGTATTTCACTCTCTCTTTCCCTCCCTGCCTGCCCCCCACCCCCACCACTGCATAATAAACTCCTTGAAAATGGAGAGTATGTTCTATTTGCTTTTGTATCTCTTCCAGAGCCTAGAACAGGAGTTCTGAACCTCTCCCTCTCCCTTCCTTCCTCCCTCCTACGTCCCTCCCTCCCTCCCTCTCTCTCTCTACTTCTCTCTCTCTCTCTCTCTCTCTCTCTCTCTCTCTCTCTCTCTCTCTGTCTCTCTCTCTCTCTCTCTCTCTCTCTCTCTCTCTCTCTCTCTCTCTCTCTCTCTCTGTAGCATTGATCCCTTTAGCAATCTTAGTTAACTCTTACCTGGGAAAATAATTAATCAACTAATTTCTGGTAAAGTATTAAAAATAGATGAGGGCAAAACATGCTAGCCTTACAGGTACATATGCATTTTTAACATAAAAGATCTGAGGAAACAATTACTTGAATCCAAAGGGAGTGAATAAGTCATTTTCCATCTCTGGATGTCAGTTTCCTTATTTGTAAAATGAAGTTTTTGAACAAGATGATCTGTGTCACATAAAAATGACATTCTAATTATAGCATGTCATTCCATGTAGGTGAGGCAGATATTTGGAGGAAAAGGGCAACTTTCTGGTCTTCTCAAATCATACTACATGGACAATCCTCCCTACTCCACCTATGCACCCTTACCTTTCTACAGAGGGGCAGTGGGAAGAAACAGATATTTCAAGTTTCCTACTGGGCATTAAGACACAAGTATAGCCTCCCACTGTAGTCCTTTTCCTGAACAAGATCGCTCATAAAATCTGCCCTCATCAGGTTTATCCTTGCCCACCAAATCTCAGACCTCTAACCCATGTGGGAGGTAGGTCATGGTCCCAGAAATAGAAATTTCTCCAAAATTTTTATTTTCAAAATAGAAATATCTATTTCTATTTAGAATAAATAGCTGTTTAGAATTCTGTTCTAAAATCAAAATAGAAAATCATCCCAGAAATAGAAATTTTTGTTTTCAAAATACTTTTCAAAATTAATCATCACTAAACTCAGTAGCTGTCCTCCCATCCCCTTCCTAAATGTTTCTCCATTTAGGTCTCTACTATTTGGCATGAGATTCATCTCACCCTACTACTGGATGTCAGGAGAAATGATCTTTCAAAACTAGAAGACTGCAGAATGAAACCAAGAAGAAAAAGCACCTGACATGGCAGAGGAGAATCTTGAGGTGAAGAAATAGCCCACCTTCCAGTACTCAGAGGGTTGAATAATTTCACACAGAAGACAAAGAAAAGAATCAGTGAACACTTGGAGCTAAGAAACAAATTTGACGCTCTTTCTGAACAGGAGGGAACTGCCAAAAGGCTTTTTGACTTAAATTTAAAAGTCAATATCCTTAAAAAATAAAAAAAGAGAGAGAAAAAAACCTGAAGAAGGGTCCATTTATAACTACACGTAGGAAGAGAAATCTTAACCAAATAGAGCAGAGAGGTTATCACAAATGACCAAACAGATTATTTTTATTACACAAAATTATTTGTCCTTTACATAAACAAAATCAATGCATCTAGAAGAAGAAGAAAAATTATCAAATGGGAAAATTTTTTTATCTGATAAAAGTCTGCTGTCCAAGATATATAAAGAATTAACACAAATACAAAAGACGAAGAGCCATTTCCCAATAGGTAAATGGCCCAACTTGTGGAAAAGAACTGGAAACCAAGTGGTTGCTCATGAATTCGGCTGAACAACTTGTGACATATGAACATAATGTAATATTATTGTGCCATAAGATATCATGAATGTGGATAGAAATGATTTTGAGAAATTTGGGAATGTTTATATGAACTGATACAGAATTAAATGAGTAGAATCAAGAAAATTATTTACACAATCACCATAATATAAAGGAAGACAACTTTGAAAGATTACAGAACTCTGATCAATAAAATCAATGCTCATAACTTCAAAAACTGAGTGATAAAGCATGCCTCTTGGCAATGAAGGGATGAACTAGAGGAGCTACCTAGACTCTAGGTATGGACCCTATATGGGGTCTCAGCCCACAATTTAAGAAGTGTTGCAGGGGTCGGGGGTGAAAAAAGTTTAAGAAACCCTGACCTAGAGGACTAGTCCAGTCTAGAGGACTAGAGGACTGAAACCTACTTTTCTGGCACAGTCACTATGATGTGTTTTGATTGGCTTTGTTTATTTTATATTTGTGAAGGCTTCTAGTGATGGGGAGAAGCCAGGGGTTGGAATGAACATGCAAAAAGAAGGAAAGACAAGAGAGCAACAGCAAACTATTTAAAAAACAAAAGAAAAAATAAATTCATAAATTCAAAGAAAAAGGACAGTTTTACTACTAACGTTAAATTTAACAAACACCAAATAAATTGCATGCAACAGAACTGCATCGTTTCATTTTTATTTTTTGTCTTTTTTTATGTTGAAATATTTGCATTTGTTGATGATTAGACTTATAATAAAATTTTTTTTAAATAAGTGATCTCAGAATACGAACATTCTCTAAAGAAGACTTCAATACCATGTGGAGGGTGGGGGGGTTATGCTCCAAATCACTGGCAATAAAAGTTCAACTTAAAACAACACTGAAGTTTTACTTCATACCCAGAATATTAGCAAATATAACAAAAGATGGAAATAAACTAGGAGGGACTGTAGGAAGATACACATAGATATTAATAATACTCTATTAGTAAAGCTGTGGTTTATTCCTAACCATTCTGGAAAATAGTTTGGGATTATGCAAGAAAAATGACTAAGATGTTTATATTTTTTGACCCAGTGAACCCACAACTGGGCTCTAGGAGAGTCAAAGATAGAAAGGATCCTTATCTACAAATGCAGCCTACCGATTTTGTATCCATTTCTTCTTCTGTGCAGAGATCTAAAAGGTTAGAACATTATTCTTCAGAGGGAAACAGTTGAAGCAAAATCATTGCCCCTATTTTCTCTACAGTGGAGAGAAAACAATAAAAGTGGTCTTGTTCCACAAATAGTGAGGCAGCTGATGGTGCTGTGAGTGGGGTGCTGGGCCTTCAGTGAACAAAAGCTGAGTTCAAATATGGCCTCAAACATTTATTAGCTGTGTGACCCTGGGCAAGTCACTTAACTGCTGTCAGCCTCAGTTTCCCCAACTGTAAATTGCTGATAATATTAGCATTTACCTCACAAGATGGTTGTGAGGGTCAAATGAGATAATATGTATAAAACATACTGTGCATGCGTAACCTATATCAGATTGTTTACCATCTCTGCAAGGAGGGAGGAAAGGGAGGGAGGGATACAATTTGGAACTCAAAATTTTTTTTTAAAGAATGTTAAAAATGTTTAAATTGTTTTCATGTCACTGTAATTTTTTAAAATACATATGCTTTCCCCAGAGTAGGCTTTATATAAATATAAAAACATTTATATAAATGTTTATACCCTTTCCTTCTCCTAGTGGCTGATAAGGTTGCCCAAGGGCCTCCTCATTCTTAAGAAGAGGCTGTGGCAGTTACCAAGCAGCTCTGTATCAGTGATTGGCTGGGAAGAGGTCCCACAAGGGATGGGCCTAAAGAATATGGGATGGGAGGTGGGGGATAAGGGAGGATTAAAGCAGAGTGCAAACGAAGGGAAAAGACACAACACTACAGTCCCCATGGAAGGGCCATGCCTCCTTCCTGGGGTTGTTTCTGCCTCCCTATTCCCAGGGGCCTCTACTTTCTCTTGAAGTTTTTCTTCTTTCTGACTTCTCAAACTTTCCCAAGACCTACAGGGGTCCAAGGGTAGGAAGGAGGGCTAAGTTGAAAGAGTGAGAGGGGCCACACTGAGGGTCAAGAGGGGGGATTTTCAGGCCTCTACACACCCCCAAGTCCTCTGAGGAACAAGGATCAGGCTTCCCTGGGGAAGGCAAAATGCTTTCCCAAGCTTCATAGTACTCGACTGTGGCTGTCTTAGACAGAGAAGAGATGGGGATGGGAAGGCAGTGTTTCAGGTAGAGCAAGGCATGGGAAGGAGATAGGTCCTCAGTATTGAGGAGTGATGAGAGGGGCGATACCTTCTAGGGCATACATCCATTCCCAGGCCATTTTTCTTCCCTCAAAGCTTTACCCTTCCAAACTTCTAAAACATTAATTGGCAGAGCAAACTTCAGTGTTGGGGTAGGACTCGGGACCCTGGAGCCATTGGGCCGTGAAAGAACGTAAAACAAGTCATGAATTTCAACACCTTGCCTTAAAAATATCTAGAATATTTGTTGTTGTTCAGTCATGTCTGACTCTTTGTGAGTGTGCGTACCATGGGAGGCCAATACTGTACATTTGGGGTTTTCTTAGCAAAGATACTGGAGTGGTTTGCCATTTCCTTCTCCAGTGGATTAAGGCAAACAGAGTTGAAGTGTTTTACCCAGGGTCAAACAGCTAGTAAGTGTCTGAGGCCAGATTTTAACTCAGGTCTTTCTGATTCCTGGGCCCAGAAGTGCTGTCCCAGAGAAAGTCATTGAGCTACTCACTAGGATACTAGGAGTCAGTAAATCTGGGTTCAGGTCACTGTTTTGATAACAACTTTAAGTCTTTCTTCTTTTGTGATGTAAGAGGGTTGGACCGGGCAATCTCAAAGATCTCTTCTAACCCCAAGAATAAGTGTGTAAGATCTGGATGAGATTTAAATCCACTTAACCTCATTTCTTCTTTCTGAGGCTTTAGTTTCCTCTTCCAAAAGGTGGTTCCTAAGGGCCTTTTCAGCCTAAAAAGGATATGTTGAGGGGTTTGAGAGTGAGAGTAACTTCAAACCTTCTCAACCCCCTCCTAAAAGCATCTGTTGCTATCCTGCCTTCAGGAAGGAAAGAGAAACGACAAAAACTATTCTATCTTCACCCCTCTGAATAGTCAGTCTTTTTGAATGCCTAAAGTGATTAAATAGCTCATCTTATTACCTAATTATCAGAAATAATTAGTTACAATAGGAAACTAGCAAATGGTTCAGTGGAAGTGGGTTGCCTTCCTGGCTATTACCTCAAGATGTCCCAAGGTTTCTGTCCAAAAACAACCCCAAAATCAGCTTGTCCCATATTTCCTAAATATATTTTTATACTGCAAACGTTTAGTAGAGTTTTTAAGTGGGTAAATGTAAATTAAAAATAAAATAAATTTTTTAAAAGTGGATAAATGTCTTAGTTCTAGGGTTTATTATTCTAAATATATTAACAACACTCCCTCCCCCCCCGGCCAGAGTCTCACCTCTTCCCAAAAACATCATACCACACCCTGCCTGGATGGGACCGCCCACAATTTGGTTGGCTGAAGCTTAAAAGCAAAAAAGCCAAACAAAAACAAATAAAAAAATTATCCCATAACAAGAGGAGGTGAGCTAAGGCTTAGAAGATATCTAAAAACAGAAAGACACATCCCCAGGGCTGAAACATAAACCTTCTGTGGCTTCCTCGAAAGTCTGAATTTCCGAAGGAAGGGTGGACCCGGTTTCAGAGAGGAGAATGAACCCGAGAGGAAGGTTAGGCAGGGGCTAAGGGGTGGGAGAGTAGCAGGGAGGAAAGGGCAGAACCCGAGAAAGTGGGGGGGTGATACCAGAAAGGAGAAAATCCTCTAATGGCCACAACATCTGATCAGAATCTGTCTTGCTAATCCTAAATCACAACAGTGTGAAACCCGAGCAAGTGTGAGAGCCTGAGGATCCAGCTGCTTTTCCCATCAACCTCCAGCCCTGCCCCATGTCAGAGGATGAAAAGCAGCTCCCAGGCTTTGAGGGATGTCATGGACAGAGGATGCTGTGACCACTTTCTAATCACTGTAAAATGTAAGTGGACCTTAGGAGTCGGAGTGGAGCCCACATGGGAGAAAGCTCATCTTTCCTTTCTTTTGGCTCCAGATGAAACTCTGTTAGCCCTCCCCATTCGTCTCCCCCTCACCTTTCCTAATGAGCTGAGAAGAACCCTCACACTCGTCCATATTTCCCCAGCAGTCCTCTTTTAAAAATCAGACCTAATTCTAGAAGACTGGGAGCACAGAGCCAAAGCTGACCAGGATGGCGGATTGGCTATGGCTGTGGCTCAGGAAGTACTCACCAGGAAAGTGTATAACAAAATGGACAGGAGCAGCTGCCTTCTTCTAGGAGAAGGGAGATGGTGTGGGCAACTGGAAGATTGACGCCAGGGGTTAGCCACGAGAGATTTGTTTGGGACCAGCTTGGTTGTGGGGACTTGAATTAATGGGATAAAACTGAACAAAGGGAGATTCAAGGGGATTATCAAGCATTGCATGGCTAGCCCGGAAATACCTCAGGAAAGAAGTTATAGGGCTTAAGTTTTCTGGGGAACTGGCTGTTTGCATCAGTGTTAGATGAATGATTGCAGAAGACTGGGGCTTCTGTTACATTTGGAAGTGAGATATGGTGGGGTACCATGTGGATTCTTCTTAGGAGGGTCTGAATTTATCTGATCCAAGTTTTAGTGTATTTAGAGATTCTTTATCTGGGGTCCACAGATTCCTTTACAGGGAGTCTCTGTCTTAGAAAAAAAAAATAGATCTTTATTTCAAAATACTTGGTTTCCTTTTTAATGGCATGTATTTTATTGTTAACTAAAAAATCCTTTTCTGAGAAGGAATCCATAGAGCCTTACTAGTGTGTCAAAGCCCATGTTTTGCCTAGGTGAGTCAATTAGTCAGTCAATAGACATTTATTAAGCATCTACTATATACCATGGATGTGTGTGTTTGTCCTTCATTGCCAAAGAAGATCATGCCATCAGAGAAATGATGACATGACTTGCACTTGACTTTGTTTTGAATAAGGGAGGGCTGATATCATGGATAGAGGTTTGAGAAAAAGGAATCAAGAGAAAGATCCTTTGCTCCAAAAAGAAAAAAGGAGGATGTGAAAACTCTGGTCTATATAGTTAAAAGAACTCCTATATAACAAAAGCATAAGTTGGATCAAACATAAAACAACTTTCATTATTGTTAATTTAATGAACAATACAATGGTTATACCAGAGGTTTTTGTTCAGTTATCTTCATTAATTTCCAGCTCTTTGTGACCCTATTTAGGGTTTTATTGGCAAAGGTACTGGACATCTCTTGCCACTGACCTAGAGAGCTCAGGAAGAGGGGGTGAGGCTGGTGACTTTGCACAGCCCTCCCTTACTTAAATCCAGTTCACTTGCAAGTCAAGACATCTTCCTGATATCATGGTCCTCTTCCAGAACAAAGGATAAACAACAACCTATGAGTGGTAGTAGCTTCCCCACGGGGGACCCAGTTGGCCAGTTACAGTTGGAAACTGCAACTCCTTCCCTCCTTCCTTCTTTCTTCCTTTCCTTCCTTCCTTCCTTCCTTCCTTCCTTCATTCCTCTTCTCATTCCTTTCCCTCCTCTCCCTCTGTCCACATAGAGAATGATACCGTTACTTGCAGGTGCTCTGCCCAAAGGAATATAAATTTTGATCACTGAAACTTAGCCCTATATCTTGGGGCTTGGGGGCTAGATTTCTTTTTTATGGACCATGCTTTAAACCCAAATCACTCTGGCTCTCATTGATTGGCCAACTGTGGGTCCCAGTCCAAGCCTCACATGGTCATTCTTTGGATTCTGATGGTTCAGAGTGAGCGTAAATAGCAATTGTTTCTGTTGTGGCCTGAAACCTAAGGGTCTTCCCTGCTAGACTGATGTTATTTTTTTTAACTAGGTAAAAGAAGCCATTCTTTGCCTCATTTTTTCCTAGCCTTAATCACTGAATGGGCATTGCCTCAGACCAACTGAGACCTTGCATAGACCTCGGCATCTAGGGCCATCTCCAGTCATCCTGATTTACATTTTGCAATGGACCCAGATGGCTCCTGAGGAGAAAGTGAGGCTGGTAACTTTGCAAAGTCCTGCCTCACTTAAATCCAATTCACTTGCAAGTCATGACATCTCCTTCCTTAAGTCATTGTTCTCTTCAAAAACAAAGGGCAAAGAACAACCATGTATCAATAACTGTGCTAAGCACTAGGAATACAAATATCAAAAACAGTCCCTACCCTCAGCAGTTTATAATCTAATGAGAGGAGGCAATACACAAATGGAAGCTGAAAACAATTAGGAGAAGAGAAAGTCCTCAGTCAACGAGCATGATGGAGAAATCTAGAGGGGAGCATCTGGGTGGGAAATGAAGATGTTGCTGGTCTCTATGTCTTCCTTAAATGCTTGATCCTCATCTGGGGTTGCTTCCTGTGTATCTCTTTTTCCTGAAGAGCAGCAATTGAAAGTGTCCAGAGTTAGAGATGATCTTTGAGGTCAAAGAGATTGGAGAGATTGATTTGGAGACCAGGCTCTTCAGTCAATGATGGCTATACTTTAGAAGTCCCTAGCCATTATTCTAGTACCCTTGGAGAAAATGGCCCAAACCATGCCCTGGCCCAGACTGGCAGCCATTCATAACTGATGTGAAATGTGGAATTTCTAGTTGGTGTTCCACAATCTGCTTATGTTTCAGCATTTATGAGTTCACTTCCCAGCAGAGTATGACAGAAATTGCAATATTAGAAGCTACTGACTACTTAAGTTTTGTTCAATGTATGACATGAGTCTTTTGTGTCCTTTGGCATTGTTTTTTTGAATGTAAGAAATAAATATCTGTCTCATATCTGATTTATATTGTACCTTGACCACCTGCCCCTTCGTAGAGAGAGGCTAGACATGAATCCATACCTAACTCTTGAGCAACCTTTCCCCAGAATGCCAGGGTGGCGTATATAATAAGCCAAGGGTTGTGAGAAAAGGAAGCCATACCCCTTTACTAAGAACAGGCTCCCTTCACAATTGAGCCAAGTCCAGGCTTGTATGTGGGTCCAGAGCTGATGGGACCTTAGGGGAAAGGGAACAGGTACAGCATTCCAACCTCACAGACCCAGTCACCCTTCTTAATGTTAGATTAATAGAGTCTCATGTTTCTTTAGGGATTTAAATATATTCAAGGGATCTATAAATACAGGAACACAACCATGATAAAAGGAAGTAGGAAAATTTTAGAGCATCTTAAATTTTAAGTGGAAAAAAAGAGGAAATTAAATCTGCTTCTACAATGAAAAAAAGCTATATTAAAAATAGTTTTGATATGTACATAATTTCATATTTAATATTTTAACAAGAAAGATGTCACTAGCATTAACTTTTTCTTGCAGAAACCTGATTCACATCACTGAATCCCTGCATCTTACGGCACAGTGTTTGGGAAGTTCCTGGATCCGGAATGGTAGCAGCCTAGAGTTCTCTTTCAACTTGAGGATTCTATGGCTTTCTGTGGCCCCCGTGACTCCATGGCAATCAAAGCATCATTCTTGGCACTCAGAGGAATGCTTTCAAGATGATAAAACATGCCCCCACCCTTCCAACATTCAACAAGTCTTTCAGAACAGCAGGGAATAATCTAGCTTTGGCCCAGGGGGACAGGCCAATTGATCTGATTTAAATAGGGCTTTTTCCAGCTCCAATTTCCAGGGAAGATGGACTACATTATTTAAATCTGGAATGTCAGGGGTATCATAAGGTCAGGCTGAGAAAAATGAGCAGTTGATAATTTACTGAAACTAGAGGAAGAGGTTCAGCAGACAGGGCCACTAACTCTTGGCAGCAGCCTCATATGTTGTATAAGTTAAAGAATCTGTCCAGGGATTACCTTCCTGAAAACTAACTGTAACTTCTCCCTCTGCCCTCCATCCCATCCCCCAACTCACCCAATATAACTATATGGACAAGGTACCGAAGTGTTCTACCAGCACACGTATCTTCAATAGACAAATGAGGAAAGAAGTAGGCCCAGAACTGGAAGAGGAGGACAAGATAGATTGATTCTCTTGGAGAAAATATATAAAACTTTTCAAGACTGCAAGCTTCTCAGTAAAATGAACACTTGACATTTAAACAATACTTTCTAGCTACAAGTCATGTAATACCACATTCTTTGAAGATTTAACATTAAGAGTCATCCAAAGAGAAATGGAGAAGGACATGGTCAGCATGAGCAGGTTGTGACACATCAAATGAGGAATTATGTAGCTGTAAAGGACATTAGGAAAGGGATGGATGACCAGAAGAAGAAAAAAAAGTACCAGTCATGTAACAAGAGTAAGAGACAAGTAATGGATAGTTTTTTGTGCTCCAATGGTATTCATGCAATATCAAGTGACCTTGAGCCCAGATTCCTAACTTGGAATCCATAGATTCCAAAAAAGTCCATGGATAGATTTCAAAGGGTCATTTACTTGGTTGGGGGTTGGGGGGGGGGGGAAGAATCCATCTTTATTTTCACTAACCTCTAACTGAAATGAATGTTTCTTTCAATTACCTAATAATGCCATTCTGAAAAAGGTTCCATAATCCACCAGCTTGCCAAAGGGCCCCACCACCACCACCACAATACAAAAAAAGATTAAGAATTCTTGATCTAGAACAAGGTCACCATTACATTGGTTGTACCCCCTCATGGAAATTTATGAGAACATCAATGAAAGTTGCATGGATAGATTGCAATCTGTACCATTGGACCAAGTAAGCACATTCATGATATCACAGGTGCACTAAAATATTGGTGTAGACAAAATGTCCATAGTGAGGAGTATTCTAAAAGAAAAGGATTACAGATAATGCTACTGTTGTTGTCTTTAATTTTAAAGAGTGACTGAGAAGGCATCAACATTTATTTGTCGTCTTTCCTCCATAATCTTACTCTCTTCCTTGTTAGCTCCAATTTATCCAGTATGTGTTTTGTTATACATAGTTGCATGTTGTCTCCTCGTTAGACTGTGAGATCCTTGAGGTTAGAGACTATGTTTTTGCCTTTCTTTGTATCCATAACACTTAGCACAGTGCCTGGCCCAGGATAAGTACTTAACAAGTGTTGGTTAACTTTCTAGATGACAGACACAGACAGACAGACAGACAGATAGATAGATAGATAGATAGACAGATAGATAGATATAGATATAGGTATATGTAAAATCATTATGAAAATAGTCTGTGCACATGATAGTTATCTTTGATAAAATATGAAAAGAAAATAGAAAGGCTTTCATATGTGATTTCTACAGCAGACAACAACTTGATAGCCACACAGGCCGACTAAAAGATGTGTAAATTATAAAATGCTATTTGAGCCAAATGGCTACCACCCCAACTGCCGCTGCAGCTCTCCATCATGATTCTTCGTTTCTTTCCACTCCTCAGTAGCCACCTGGTCTGGCCTTACTGTACTACTTCTTCCTTCAGCCATGTCGCTCTCCTCAACTAACGAAAAATGAGGAAAACGAGCCTTTCATGGTATTCAGTACTCAGCTTTTTTGCAGGGACTGGAAGTTAAGGTGAACGGAGGTACTTGGAAGGATGATAGTTGGGAAACATCAAGACAGAGGAGATTTGCTCTGTTAATGATGGGATCAGCCAGTGCCCTTCCTAAGGAACCCATGGCTAGAACTATTTTCACAGAAGACATGACCAAAGAACAGCGAGCATCTGCTAAGAAATTACCATGCAGCTTGCTACAGGAATGCTACAGCTGTTAGTTACACTTGTTCCATGCATGCAATGGCTCAGCGTAGCCACTCGGTGCCAGAAATCAGAGATGCCATTCAAGGGTATGTCGACACCTCGTAAGCTTCATAGGAAATGGCTTCCACATGCTACATTACTGCAGCCCTCAGAGATTTGTTGAATTCCAGAGACAATACTTCTTCCAGAATTCCACCTATTATTCTACTGAAGTTTTTGCATATGTCTTTCCCACAGTTTTCAGAGAAAGGTGATCAAGGATTGTATCTTCATCAGGGTGCCAATGAATGTTGAGTGCTGTAACAAAAACCGGACACTTTAGAAGGTGATTCTTTTACACAGAAAGAGGCAGCTGATAGGGCAGAGGATAGAGCACTGGGCCTGGAGTCAGGAAGACCTGGGTTCAAACCTAGCCTCAAACACTGCCTAGCTGTGTGACCCTGATTGCCTCAATTTCCTTATCTGTAAAAAAAATAAGATGGAAAAGAAAATAGCAAACCACTCCAGTACCTTTGCAACGAAAACCTCAAATGGAGTCACAAAGGGTTGGACATGACTGAAGAACAAGTCTGTTGCAGAGACATAAGCACCAGCTGCAGCAGCAGCAGCAGCAATACCTACTTAAAGGAAAAGTTTAATTGATCGGTACTTCAGTGTTCCCTTTGAAACTACTATATAACGTACAGAAGCTAGAGAGGAAGTCACCACAGAAAAAGGAAAAAAACCTCTAGTTCAGTTGTTTTCTCAATTAAGAAGTCAAGTATCTTTTTACAAGACTTAATGGAGACTTGAGGAAGAAATTACCAAGCAGTCCCTAGCATGGCAAGAAA
Organism: Notamacropus eugenii; assembly: GCF_028372415.1. Taxonomy (NCBI): domain Eukaryota; kingdom Metazoa; phylum Chordata; class Mammalia; order Diprotodontia; family Macropodidae; genus Notamacropus; species Notamacropus eugenii. The sequence continues at coordinate 413,564,949 of NC_092873.1, forward strand.
TGCTGTGTACATAAAATCTTTCAAGATTTGCCGGCTATCTACTTACCCTACTATTCAGATTATTATTTTTTTTTTTACAAAGAAAAGGAATATGTGAATGCTCAAGATCTCAAGGATGTTAAATTTCCTCTTATGTTGAAAGTATCAAAACTATATATGCCAGAACTTCAAAAAAAAAACAAAAACAGTCTTTATGTGAAAATTCAAGGATCTAGAAGACAAAAAAAGCAAATTAATGGTCAAAGGCATCTAGCTGAAGTAGTGTTTTACAGAAGGAAGCTAAATATAAACCATTTTCTTTTCCTGATGATAGTAGCTGCTAATGACCATGACTTATAAGCAGTGCAAACATATCAGGGAAGATCTAGTTCCTCAAGTCACTGTGTGGTTTAAAAAAAATGGAGACAAGATGAAAGGATTAAGGTTGATGATGATAAGGTCAGCATTGTAGTGGCTATTTAGTAATGGAGACTGGCACATATGTTCTAATGTACAGACCTCACAGAGTTGAATTAAAGAGAAAGCTTTACATTAATATTCCTTTTAGTTATCTCTTCCTAGGTGCGGAATAAATATTGCTTTGTTGATCATTTCTAAACCCCAGAGCTTTAGAAGACATTTGAAGCTGTTCTATATTATTTTCTCTCATTCATAGTCAAGAGAGTGAAATCAGATTTGAAAAAAGGTTTATTTTTGGACTCTGCTGACCCTGCATAAAAGGAGCAAGAATGGAGATTTTTTTTTTAAAAGGCCTATATCTTCTATAATTTTTTTTAAAATTCTAACTGGAAATACCTTTCAGTCACTACCTTCTGTCCTAGAATTTAATTTTCCTTTCTATTTTCCCAGTCCAGATTCAGCAATCAAATATTTATTGCACACCTGTTATTCCATCACTTATTGCTACTCTTGCACGGTTCAAATCACCATTCACAACAGACCTTCCTATTGCCTTATATAGCAAATATTATAGCTTATATTGGCAGTGGGGTAGTACAGTGGATACTATGCCAGGCCTGGAGTCAGGAAGACACATCTTCCTGAGTTCAAATCTGGCCCCAGACACTCACTAGCATATAACCCTTGGTAAGTCACTTAACCCTGTTTGCCTCAATTTCCACATCTGTAAAATGATTGGGAGAAGGAAATGACAAACCCCTCCACTATCTTTGCTAAGACAACCCTAATTTCAGTCATGAAGAGTCAGACATGACACCACCACTACCACCACAAGAACAACTTACAAAGTTGTTCTGCCAGAAGGTGGAAGAAAAAGTATTGCCTTTATCAAGTAATTGAATGCTGCTGCCCATAGCCAATGGAAACATGGCTACAATCTAGTGTTTGTCTAGTCTGACTGGCTGACTCAGTCTGTTCTTTTGCTGGCATTTTATGACTACAAAATAAATTGTGATAAATAATGGTAAAAAAAATTTTAAATTTAATTTTAAAAATAATAAAAAAGCATTTGGTAGCCAGATGTTGAGGTATGAGGCTATAATCCCTGATCTGTTTACTGGGGCAGCTTAGGCTGGTGGATTGCTTGAATTCATGAGTTTATTTTTTACATCTTATGATATTTTATTTATGATTAGGGTTAAAAGAACTTTTTCAATTTATTTATTTACTTATTTTTAGTTTTCAATAGACACTTCCACAAGATTTTGAGTTCCAAATTTTCTCCTCATTTCTCCCCTTCACTCACCTCAAGACAGCATTCTGATTACCACTTCCCCCAGTCTGTCCTCCCTTCTATCACTCCCCTCTCTTCTCTTACCCTCATCCACTCTATTTTCTTGTAGGGCAAAATAGATTTCTATACCCCATTGCCTGTATATCTTATTCCCTAGCTGCATGTAAAAACAATTTTTAACATTTGTTTTTAAAACTTTGAGTTCCAACTACTCTCCCTTCCTCCTTCCCCATCCATCCCCACTGAGAAGGCAAGCAATTCACTATAGTTTATGCATGTGTAGTTATGCAAAACACTTCCATAACAGTAATATTGTGAAAGACTAACTACATTTCCCTCCATCCTATCCTGCCTCCATTTATTCTATTCTCTCTTTTGACCTTGACCCTCCTCAAAATTGTTTACTTCTAATTACCCCCTCCTCCCATTTGCACTCCCTTCTATCATCCCTCCACACTTCATCACCCCACCCACTCCCGCTTATCCCCTTCCCTCCTACTTTAGTGTAAGATAGATTTTCATACCAAATTCAGTGTGCATGTCATTTCTTCCTTAAGCCAAATGCAATGAGAGTAAGGTTCACTCTTTCCCTCTCACCTCCCCCCCCTTCCCCTCCATTGAAAAAATTTTTTCTTGCCTCTTTAAGTGAGATAATTTGCCCCATTTCATTTCTCCATTTCTCCTCCCAATATATTCTTCTCTCACTTCTGAATTTTATTTTTTTAGATATCATCCCTACCTATTAACTTACCCTGTGCCCTCTACTATATGTACATAATCCCTCCAACTACTCTAATACTGAGAAAAACCTCAAGATTTACAAATATGATCTTGCCATCTAGGAATGTAAACAGTTCAACTTTAGTAAGTCCTTTATGCTTTCTCTTTCCTATTTACCTTTTCATACTTCCCTTGATTCTTGTGTTTGAAAGTCAAATTTTCTATTCAGCTCTGGTCATTTCAACAAGAATGCTTGAAAGTCCTCTATTTCATTGAATGACCATTTTTACCCTGAAGGATTATATTCAGTTTTATTGGGTAGGTGATTCTTGGTTTTAATCCTAGGTCCTTTGACCTTGAGGGAATATCACATTCCAAGCCCTGTGATCCCTTAATGTAGAAGCTGCTAGATCTTGTGTTATCCTGACTGTATTTCTACAATACTCAAATTGTTTCTTTCTGGCTGTTTGCAATATTTTCTCCTTGACCTGGGAACTCTGGAATTTGGCTACAAGATTCCTAGGAATTTGGGGATCGCTTTCAAGTGGCAATTGGTGGATTCTTGCAATATCTATTTTACCCTCTAATTCTACAATATCAGGGAAGTTTTCCTTGATAATTTCTTGAAAGATGATGTCTAGGCTCTTTTTTTGATCATAGCTTTCAGGTAGTCCAATAATTTTTAAATTGTCTCTTCTGGATCTGTTTTCCAGGTTAGTTGTTTTTCCAATGAGATATTTCACATTGTCTGCTATTTTTTCATTCCTTTGGCTGTGTTTTATAATTTCTTGATTTTTTATAAAGTCATTAACTTCCATTTGCTTGATCCTAATTTTGAAGGAATTATTTTCTTCATTTAGCTTTTGGACCTCCTTTTCCATCTGGCTAATTCTGCTTTTTAGGACATTCTTCTCCTCATTTGGCTTTTTGAATCTCTTGCCATTTGGTTAGTCTGTTTTTTAAAGTGTTATTTTCTTCAGCATTTTTTTAGGGTCTCCTTTAGCAAGCAGTTGACTTGTTTTTCATGATCTTGTTGCATCGCTCTCATTTCTCTTCCCAATTTTTCTTCTACTTCTCTTACTTGATTTTCAAAATCTTTTTTGAGCTCTTCCATGGCCTGAGACCAATTCATATATTTCTTGGAGGCTTTGGATGTAGAAGATTTGTCTTTGTTTGTATACTTTGGTCTTCCTTGTCACCAAAGTAAAAGTCTATAGTCTGATTTTTTTTTCTGGTTTTTGCTCATTTTCCCAGCTATTTACTTGACTTTTGAGCTCTCTGTCAAGGTTGTTCTCTGCTTCCAGTGGGGGTGGGGGGGTGTACTGTCAGTTTCTCAATTCCTCCACAATCTGCAAACCTAGAGCTCCAAAAACAGTGGCTGTCTCTGGCTGCAGCTGCCCCTGCTGCTGCAGGCCTCTCCTCCACAGGCTCCTCCCCGCCCTCTGCCACCTCCTCTACCACCCTGGGACTGGGGCCTGACCACTCTACTCTCTCACACAGGTTTTTTCCACTGATCTTCCAATTTGTCCTCAGCATTTTGGGGTCATGAAGTATGGAAACCACCACAGGTCCCCAAAATTCAGTCCCCCCAAGACCTGCTTGGGTCCAGTCTGTGCTGGCATGGCCCATACTGGACTTGCCCTCTGTTCCCAGCATGACATGATAGACACTTCCTAGAGACCTTCTAGGCTGTCTTGGGCTGGAGATTTGCTTCACTCTGTTATTCTGTGGGTTTTGCTGCTCCAGAATTTGTTTAGAGTCATTTTTTAGAGGTATTTGGCTGGGTTTGTGTGGAAAGCATTAGCAAGTCCATGCTGTTACTCTGCCACCTTGGCTCTGCCCCTGAATTCATGAGTTCTTAACTACAGTGAGCTAAAGCTGATCAATTGCCCTTACTAGGTATAATACCAATATGGTGAACCTCCAGAAGGGAGTTGGAGGGTGCAGACACTGTCAATTTGCTGAAACCCAAAGAAATATGAGAAAAATTGTTCTTATCCCTCAGAATGGAAACATAAATTCATGTTGCCTAGACATTGGCATTCAATTCAATGGGCAGGGTGCCAAATTAGTTCAAGCTATGTAATATGTCAACATGTTTATTTTGTGTGTGTGTGTGTATCTCACCAACTATTGAGTAGCAGTAGGAAAGAAGGCTTGGCAATATTCGGGAAATTGTGCTACCCTTTCAATGAGGTAACTTGTTGTATTAGAAAGACCCTAATGTTCAAAGTTAGAAGATACAGGTTTGAATACTGGTTCTGCTACATTCTAACTATGTGACCTTTGATAAGTCATTTAGATCTCTGGATTTCAATTTCTGTATAACAAAATTCAAAGTCTTTTCCAGTTCTAATCCTATCCTTCCCAAGTCATGGTTCCAGCAAAAAATCAACTTGATGTAAGTAAGGAGTAAGAAAACTAGAAAGATAGGAAGGAACCAGGCTATGGAGAGCTTTAAAAGCCAAAGAGAAGATTTTATATTTGATCCCAGAGACAATAGAGAGTCATTCATTGAGGTGTTTTAGAGTGGATATCTGTTCAGAAACAGGTTGGACTAGATAACTTCTAAGGTCTTTCCCAATTCTGTGTTTATGGTCCTATATCCTGGGTTCAAATGGCATCTCTACCATTTTTTAAGATTTGTGTACAGGCAAGTTGCTTACACTGAGGCTTAGTTTTCTTATTTTTAAAATGTTAGTTATAAGTTTTATACCAACTCGAAGAACTGTGAAGAAAATACTTCGTAATTTGCAAGTATACATGACTATGATTTCAGAGGCGGGGAACTCCTGGTATGAAATTCCCTTCACTGACATAGATTGCAAACTATCTCAGATTTAATAGTTCATAGAATCATAGATCTGGAACTGAAAGGCTCTTCAGAGGCCTTCTAGGTCACGTCTCTCATTTTACAGAGAAGCATCAGAGACAAGATCTGAACCTAAGTCCTCTCATTCCACAATCATCTTTGGCAAAGATCCTTACTAGGTATAGAGCCAATATGGTGAACCTCCAGAAGGAGGTTGGAGGATGGGTTAGACTCTTTGCTTTATACAAACTGATTTTTCTGGGGCCACATATCTAGTATTCACATACAAGTCAAGACATCACCCTCATGACATCCTCTTTGAGAATGAAGACTGAACAATGAGACATTTGAGAGGCAGATTCGAACTTGGTCTTCCTGACTCCAAGCCCAGCACTTTATCTACTTGTCTTGTTACTTTAGTCTCTAGAACAGAGGCAGTGACTACTCCTACCACTTGTCAGACCAAGGAAAACCCTCTTCTACTTGAGGGCCTAAATAGTTAATCTGATGATAACATAATCTGAAGAGAAGGGAAAGGAAATAATCATAATTATAAAACTTCAAAAACTCCTTGATTTCCTCAATATGGGTGTTCCTTCCACTTATCAAATCCTGTATAAGCATAATTGTTTCTCATTCATTTCCTGTCCCTATTCCATGGAGTTCAGATACAAATGATCCCAGAACAAATCATTTTCCTATTATTGTTCTGTTATATTTAATATTTGCCAGACTATTGTGCAGGTGAATTATTTGGGGTAATTTTGTTGTTGTTTTGTAAATGAATGAAAATGCTGGGATGTGAGCTCATCTTCTGTAGATTTTTTTTCTGTAGCATTTTTGGTACAACTCCAATAATAGATAGGATGGATGATATGTACTGTTTCCTGTCCCACGTGGTTTTGATTTCTCCTACTTGGCCACTTTTATTTTGAGAACTTTCATTCCACTAAGTTTGGAATTTATGAGCGTTCAGTGTGGCAGCATCTGTTAAAATGTTGTTCTTAAATTTCTGGCTGAGATTATGGGCAGCAATTGCATCTACAAAACCCTATAGTGCCAATACGGTTTATTTGCTGAATTCTCAGAGGATATTTTTGGGGTATATTTGTAACATGGGGATTTTTCTTCTATTATTTTACTAATCATAACTGATCATGGTAATTATTATCATTCCTACACTTAGCACTCCTCTGATGTCTCTTGGCACTTCCAAGATAATCTTGAGTTCCCAAAAGACATTCAAATGAAGCACAAATTCTCAGCAGGTCTTAACAAGCTGGAAAGGCCATGATCAACATACCTGCAATCCAGGATCCAGTCTAGCTGAGTTTAGAATAGCTCATCACCAGAAGGTTGTTGACCAGCAGCAACTTGTAATGACTGCCTAATAAGGTAGAATATAAGCACCTTGAGGATAGGGACAATTTCATCTTTGTCTGTTTGTCCCTGACAGTGCGTTGTACATTTGGGGTCAGTGGAGGGGTACAGCTCTGTGATTTCATTGATATAGGGAGCTCTTGGTGTGGAAGCTGCTTTCATCAGTGTAGATCGGCAACAGGATTGTAAGTTAGCATCTTAGAGAGTTACCTGGGGGATGAAGGACCAAGGGTTTGAGTGATAATGCTTATTTGGAGAGCATCCAGAAAAGGGCAACCGGCATAAGGAAGGAATGAAGAGACTCACATATGAAAGGGATCACAGTGAACAGTTACACAACCAAGACAATTATCCTTTCCACTTCTCAGAGTTAGGAGCATGATACACACACCCCTCCCCTACAATCTGTATAAAATTTCTCACCTTCCCTTTAAACCAAAGAAGTCAGAATTACTATGGTATTAAAAGATAAAATATATTGGTATTATACAATATTATACATATAGTTTATGCATTTATGAGTTTTTAAACTTTTTCTTTGTCATCTACTGGTCTTCACTTATCATCTGTGGCTTCCGCAAAACTCCCCCCAAATTCCCATCTAATTTCTTATGCTGACCCATGGATATATCAAAACTGTGATGGGGAAAGTTGCAATGGGGAAGGGATAACTGTGTATGTCAGAAACAGGACTTGAATCCAGGAATTTCTGACTCCAAGGCTAGTCCTCAACTGCTCTAACAGGCTGCCTCTTGCCTAATATGTAATAGATACATGATAATATAATACATAGTAATGATAATTATTACACATAATACTTTAAATGCTTGTTGACTTAAATTGAATTGGAGGGATTGTGACCTGTGCAATTGGAAAAACACTAATACCAATGAAATAATTCATCTTTTGAGGCAATGAAAATTTATTACATTATTCCTACCACTGTTAGTTCTGTTACTATCAGATTATGCTATTTCAGCACTGGGCTAGACAAAGAGTTGGTTTGGTCTGAGAGCATCATGACTACATAGTACCCATATATTCCAGCCTATCACCACTTGTAAAATAGACTTAAAGCAATCAGTGAAGACATCACAGATTAATGCCAGGATATCCTTCACTCCCACAATCAATTGAAAAAGAAACAATTTCATTTGGGAATTTCCATCTGCATAAAACAGACTACTATTTATCACTCTCAGCTGACCTCAAAGAGGATGAATGAGGAAATACACATTGTCATTTTTTCCCCCTTAAAACTGACACATATTTCCTGCCAGAGTTCTAGGTGACCCATTTCCAGCTTGCACTGAGGAGACCTTGAAGGGTTCAAAGAGGAGATGAAGTTCTTCCAGGAAGTGATTTATTGTTAGAGGCAGCCTTGAGCTTGGGTTCTTGTGGGAAGGCTCCAGTGAGACAAGCTGGGAAAGTAGCAAGGTGGGTACCAGACAAGAATGTGCTGGAGTCAATTGTGAAATTTTCATTGTGAACATTGACACCTCAGAAATCTGCAAATGCTACCAATCAGGGCTTGATTTATTTTTTATTTAATACATAATTTAATTTCTTTATTCCTATTATTGTTACTACTGTTAACATTAACATTATTGATATCTGTTTATTCTATTGTTGACTAAATATAAGAAAGTGATGAAGAAAGTTTTCATAATACAGATTAAACTTAAAAGTATGTCACAATACATTTTTTTCAGAGGCATTTACTAGAACACCATTGATATAAGAGATCCTCTGGTACTACCTGAACTTAGTAAGACTTTGCTCACTTGGGTCTCACAACCTACCTTTCCACCCTTACCATGCATTTTCCCCCTTCATGCCCTTTTTGACTCAGCCAAATTGGCCTCCTTGCTGTTACTCATAATGATATGCCATTTCCCATCTCCATATCTTTGGACAGACTGTTCCCCACATTTGGAACACATTGCAGTATAGCAGATAGAGTGCTGGATAGTGCAGATAGAAGATCTGGGTTTAAACCCTGCCTTAGCTTTGTGACCCTGGATAAGTCCCTTCAGTTTTCATCTGGCAGTAACTCCCCCCGCCCCAAATATCATGTATTTTTTTCTGTGTATACAGAGTCAGTACAGGATATACACTGTCAAGAAGGCAAGATGATCTGAGTTCAAGTCCCATTTCAGACATATTCTAGTTTGTGTGACCCTGGGCAAATTACTTAGCTCTCAGTGGTCTAGGTAACTCTCTAAATTTATAAACTGAAGAGAAGGTGCCAAGCTGCATTGGCAAAAGGAGTTTCCTCATCCTGGAGTTTCAGGAACCAACGAAATCATACAATCTCTATCCTTATCCATAGATTAAATGTACACATGCTGTCTCCCCCAGAAGAATGTAGAGGTTATGTCATTTCTCCCCCAGTACCTAAGTAGCTAGTAGAGTGTTAGAGGTTTTTTGGAGGCAGTAGAGGTTAGGTGACTTGCCCAAGGTCACACAGCTAGTGAGTATCTGAGGTTGGATTTGAACTCAGGTCTTCCTAACTGCAGGTTTGGCATTCTATTTACTATACCACCTATCTGCCCTAGATGGAACTTAAACCCTTTCACTTTATGAGTGTGAAAACAGAGATCCTAAGAGGGTCACATACCTAGAAAGCGGTAAAAAGCAGGACAACATCCCAGGTCTTCTAACTGCCAATCCTGTGCTCTTTTCACCATATCATATAATAGTCTAGTCTGAGAAGGGATGGGAATGTGTTTCCTAGGAGATTAGATAAGACATGTCTACTTATACATACCTCCCCCAATCCCAGAACTGGAAAGAATCTCACCCTACCCCCAAGTTGAAGACTCATAGATTTAAATCTGGGAGGGGCTTTAGAAGTCACCTAGTTCAGGGAAAATTAAAAGACTACCACCTAAAATACACAGGGAGTAAGTAGCAGTGGTGGGATTTGAATTATGGTCCTTGGAGAGTCAACACTGTCATGCAGCTTTTCCAGAAGGCACTCTGATACAAGGTTAGAGATAAGAGATCCTGAACTTAACCACCAACTTCTTCCTTTGCCTCTTGAGGGCTCCTGGAAGCCCTGTGGCACCAGTCTTTTCCTTCCCAGCGTGATGTGGTGATTCAGCTGCCATCCTTTGAACCCCCTCCCCCACACTCCCTGAGAGAACCAACACCTAGAATGCTCCTTAGATTAAAAGTGCCTGTTCTGGTCCCATCTCATCTTTCCTGCTATGCTCTGAATAACTTTGTTTTTCCAATTTTCCCTCAAAATCGATACCCTTCAAAGGATGCTAGAAGACTACTTATTGAATTCCCTTTCCGTAATAGGAAGACAGCGTCTACTTCAGCTGGGATATCATAGCCTTGCTAAATTGCTTTTAAGAAGTCTCCCTGGCCACTTAAGTGTCTAGCTCTCCTTCTTCCCACAGATCACCCACTCATAGCACACTCCAGTCTCAGATGCTTTCTTGGGTCCTAGGAAGCATTTACCCTCTACACCCAAATAGCAGAAGCCCCAAATGGCCACATTTTCTGGATCTCCTTGAAAACACTTCTGAGAGTCCAGGCTGCCCTCCTCTTACAAGCCAGTGGCAGCTTGCTTGGAATTCTCAGAACTTTACTTGGGTGTCTTGGGCTTGCCTTTAGAGAAGGCTGACTTGTAGCCAGGGGAATGGGTAAGAGGAGGAGAGGGGAGGAGGAGGATAGTTCCTGGCTGGGTTTCAGGTTTTCTAAGATGACTCATATCCCAAAGCAGGAAGTAACTCTATTTCCATAGCTAGGGGTTTTTCCCTTCCCCATGGGAAGTAACTGCCTTCTTCCGGCTACAAAATACTGTGCTGCCCTTATGGAGGGAGGTCTGTCTGAAGCTACATGATGTTACAAACAACACAAAAAACCCATTGACCCTCAGGCTCCTGATTCCAACTTCCAAAAATCTTACTCAGAAATCAGTAGAGATCCATTTCTGTAAGGAGCATCATCTGCCAATAGAGAGAACCCAAAAATAAATGCGTCTTGAACCCCCTTTCCCTCCCCCACACTAATTACCAAAAGCAAAGGCAAGTACAGAGGCCACACCCTGGTAAAATTCCCAAGAGTGACTAAACCAGGTTGAGGATAACTGACAGGCCTCAAATCCCTAGGTGAGTTAGTCTACCCCAAGCATGTGAAGACTTCCTGGCCAAATGGGCAGAGGAGAACAATTTGTTCCAACAGCCATGAAGGCGACTGAAGCAGGCAACGTGAAGCACTTAGAGCTTGGTCAGACATCAAAAACACCAAGGTCCCCACTGTACCCTGGGCCACCACCAGTCATCCTGACTTTTGCCCTGCCACTGAACTTCAATTATGCTGGAAGACAGTTTGAGGCTGACAATTTAGTGCAGCTCTGCCTCTCTTAAATCCAGTTCACCCTAAAGTCAAGACTTCACCCATGAAATCATGGGTCTTGGAATACAAAGGACAAATAACAAGGTTATACAGCTAAACAGGCCCACAATAGGCCCTACAGCTTTGCTTTGGAAGTGGAAGGCTCAGGAATTTAAAGTACATAGAAAAGCCTCAGTTAACTGATTAACTTTACAAAATAATAATAACTAATATTTAGTGCTTTGAGATTTACAACATCTGATTCTTACAACGTTACTGTTATCCCAAATTTACAGAACATAGGACCATTGATCTCAGCTGGAAGGGACCTCTGAGAACATCGAGTTCAACGGCTACATTTTACAGATGAGGAAACTGAAGCTCGGGCATTCAATGATTTTCCCAAGGTCACACAGACAATAATCATCAAAGGTGGGATTTGAACCAAGGTTCTCTGAGTCTAGACACTTTCCTCTGGAAGACTTCCTACTCTAAAAGGAGTTGTGTGACCTTTCCCTCCCCCACTTTTCTTTCCTCTCTTTTCTTTAATCTCTCCTTTCCTCTCCTTTCTCCTCTTTTTTCTTGTCTCTCTCTCTCTCTCTCTCTCTCTCTCTCTCTCTCTCTCTCTCTCTCTCTCTCTCCTCTCTCTCTCTCTCTCTCTCTCTCTCCCTCTCTCTCTCTCTCTCTCTCTCTCTCTCTCTCTCTCTCACACACACACACACACACACACACACACACACACACACACAAACACATACAATTAACCCATATTGAAGAGTAGGGAGCAGCCCTGGTGGAGAGTGATCCTATCATGTGGTGCCAGGTAAACAGGCTTGGTAAGAGAGAAAAAGCATCGATGAGAGAAGCTAGGAGAGGAGGTGGAAAAACCTAGAATCATGGAAGGAATAGTGTACATTGCAGTTCATTACTAGACTTATACCTTCACTGGGATGCAGAGTAATGTACCCTGAATGGGCGTTAAGGGATCCCCAGAAAATGTGGGTTTCTTGACACTATTGAGGTAGGAGAGGGTAGTTTTCCTGACTGTCAAGATCCTCCAAAGTCTTCCAACTTCCAAAAATCTTACTCAGAAATCAACAGAGATCCATTTCTGTAAGGAGTATCATCTGCCAATAGAGAGGACCCAAAAATAAAAATAAATGTATTTATTTTTTACAGCACAGTCTGTGTTTTCTTCCCAGTTAAATGAAACCTGTCTTATACTTCATTATTTGTTAGTTTGAGTTAGGTGAGTGAAGGACTCTTTCAGGAAGAGCAGACTTGAGCCAAATTCTGATGTCTGCAGGAAAATCCTGAGTGAGGGGAAACAAGTCTGTAGGTCAAGAGACCCCTAGCATTTATCAAGTACTACCAGGCACTGTGCTAAGTTCTAAAGACAGACACAAAAAAGGCAAAAATGTGATCCCTGCCCCTAAGGAACTCACATACTAATGGGGGAAATAATGTGCAAATGACTTTGTACAAGTAAGATACACACAGAGTAGAAGGTAATATTGGAGGGAAGGCATTAGCAGAGGGGAAAACCAGGAAAGGCCTTATTGCAGTAGATGAGATTTGAGCTGAGCCTTGAAGGAGATTAGGGCATTGAAGTGATGGGTGCAGTAGACAGAGTGCCAGACTTGGAGTCAGGAAGACATGAGTTCAAATCCAGTCTCAGATACTTATTAGTTATGTAGTCCTGTGCAAGTCAATTAACCCTATTTGCCTCAGTTTCCTCATCTGTAAAATGAGCTGGAGAAGGAAATAGCAAACTCCTCCAGTATCTTTGCCAAGAAGACTCCAAATGAAGTCATGAAGAGTCATAGAGGACTGAACAACAACAACTTGAAGGAGGCCAGCAAAGCCAGGAAACAGAGGTAAGGAAGGAGAACATTACAGAAATGGGAACAGCCAGTGAAAAGAGAGATGAACTTCTGTGCAAGTACAGCAAGAAGACCAGTGTAATGGCAATCCAAATAGGATCTTTTGCTGTTTTTATTATAGTCTAATCAAGTGCCGCTGATTGAATCTTGCCTTTATCAGTCAAGAATCTTTACAAGGAGTAAATTATAGAAACAAGAGTTTCTTTAACTAGAAATAGTATATGTATTTGTATTGTTAATTATTTTAATGTGATTAAAGATCTTCCCCACCCATTAATGGGCCTGCCCATTAAGGGGAGTTTGATTAGGGAAGATTTGTGGGAAGGATTAAGCCTTTGGTTAATGAGGCACTGGTTCTCAAGGGTTGAGATGCTGTCTGGCTCTAGAAAAAGGTATAAATACTCTGAATTGAGATTTTACTTTGGGGCTTAGTTTTTGGTAAGAAGGACTGAGTGCCAGATGAGGACTCTGGGAAGCTACTAAGGAGCCCACCAGCTTTGAGAACCCAGAGATCCTGCTTCCCTCTCTGGTAACTATGGTCAGACAGTTGGGGTCCAATCGTTTGTTGAATTCAGGCAAAGGAAGCCATGTCTGCTGATCTTTTGATTTCTCTGTATTTTCTTTGAAATTCAGGGTGCTGACTCCCTGAACTAACTGAATGATATACGTACGTGGTTAAAGTACTTGATATATGTGCTTGATTAAAGTGATTGCTAACCCCTTGAAAATTGTTTTCCTTTTATGAATGCAGATCTAAGAACCTGTGATAGCAGACCAACCTGTGCATGTTGGAGTGCTTATTGCTACAACCAGTATCTCTGGATTGTGGAGACCATGGAGAATAATTTAGTAGCAGAAACTGGGAAGGTTTAAACGGGTCACATAGTGAAGGATTTTAAATGCCTGAGAGCCACTAGAGATTATGGAGTACATGATCCTTAGGAAAATCACTTCAGGAAAACCCCTGGAAGCTGATGGCATTGAAATGGGGGGTGGGGGGGGTGGGTAGAAGTGAGGCAGCCAGCCAGCCCATCACAATAGGAAATGGATTCCTGGCTCTAACTTATTCTCCTGCTTCTTCTTTAAGAAGATTTCAAAGCTTCTCTGGGGTGTTTACCACTCTCATGTCTCAGGTAAGAGACTCCTGATAGTCAGGGACTCATCTCTACTTGGTAAAATTCAAGAAATTCATCTTTCTATCAGATACGAACCCAATCGTCCTTAAATAATTTTCCCTTAGTCCTCAGCCATTATATGATTTTTAATTTTGTCAGCTAAAACTTCAAAACTTGATAAAATAGGCATGTACAAATGAGTTAATGGACCACAATACCCTATAGTCATTGTTAAACCAGTCATTCATCACTCTGCCTTCAAAGTGGATCTCGCTAGACTGAAGGGCAGTTCTCTGTTTGGTCCACAGAACAATCTGTGACTCTCTCTTTGACATTTTATCACATTGTTGGTAAAATGCTACAGATTGTTTACGCCCACAAGGAATATTTCCTTTTCTTCTTTTAGTCCAGACCTGTTATTTCACTATTCCAGGGTACTTCTAGCTGGTCAGCATGGTGGTTCAGTAGATAAAGTGCTGGGCCTGGAGTCAAGGAAGACTCATCTTCCTGAGTCCAAATCTGGCCTCAGAAAATTTACTAGTTGTGTGATCCTGGGCAAATCACTTAACCCTATTTGTCTCAGTTTCCTCATCTGTAAAAATGAGCTGGAGAAGGAAATGGTGAAGTACTCCAGTATCTTTGCCAAGAAAATCCCAAATATGGTCACAAAGAATCAGACACTTGAACAACAATCCCAGGTTGAAAAACCTCCTCTTCCCATTGAAAATGAGCCATTATTCATCAGTTTATGGTGTTAGAAATTTTCCTGGGAGCCCTATGAGGTTAAGTGACTTGCCCGGGGTCAAACAGCTGATATGAATCAGGGGCAATATTTGAAATCATAGCTTTTTGAGTTACCTGAAATTGTAGTTCTTGAGATATCATAGTAATTCATGATTCACTGACCTCATTTGATCTTCACAATAACCCTGCAGGGTTAGTACAATTATAATCCCCATTTTACAACTGAGGAAACTATGGTTAAGTAATTTAACCAGTGTCACACAACTAGATCCTAACTCAGGCCTTCCTTATTCCAGGCCCAATGCTCTGTCTACTGTGCCACCCCCTGCCTCTGGTATATATGATCATCTGTAAGGAAGGGAATATATACAGGTGAGTAAAATAACAAAAGCACTCTCACCGTGGTTCAGCCTGCAGAGACAGTGGAAACCAAACTTTTTCTTTCTTAGGTATAATAACAATCACTATAATTACTATTATTGTTTTCTCTGCCTTCTCTTTACAACTCTTCTTTTTGATCTTTCTTCCAGTTCATCCTTCCAATCTTCTACAAAAGCTGGTAGCCATCTTTTACCTCTCCAACTCTGCTTTCTGGAATTCCCCTGCTTGTTCTCCTCCTATCATCTTTTGGTCTCAGTCGGCAGCAACCCCAGCCCTAGGGTAGGACATTATGTGTGAATTATACCATCTAAGCACTGGCAGAACTAATGCACACCTCAGAGGGTCTTCCAAAGTCATAGTTTCCATACTAAATATTCTCCCGGCCTCAAGGTAATTGGCCGTCTTAGGCCAATTTTTTTTTTACAACATCAAATTTAATGCCATAGGTACCTGCCATCTATTAAAATACTTCATATTTAAACAGAAAATTCAAAGAACCTGTCCAAAGTGGGACATCTTCTGATGTGAACAATTTGCTGCTTTATATTTCTATAAAATGGGGAAAATAATGACACCTATCTCACAGGGTTCTTCTGAGGATCAATGAGGTAGCATTTGAAAAGCACTTTGCAAACCTCAAAGTGCTACAAAAATGCTATTACTGTTACTGTTGTTTTTGTTGTTATGCTGAAGACTGAGTTCAAAATAAAAGTTTCTTTCTAGTAGAATGGAATTGAATTAAATTAAATTCACTTCCTCCTCATATCTACCTCTTAGAATCCTGGTCTCCTTCAGAATAGCTCAAGTGCCAACTTCTGAATAAAATTTTACTTTGTTCCCCCAGCTGCAAGTACCTCTTTCCCTGCCCCCCACCCCAACTTTCTTGTATCTGTTTTGCATGTATCTGCATAACTACATGTTATCTCCTTATCTCCCCTGACAGAATATAAGCCCAAGGATAGGCACCTTCAGCATCTAGCACAGTGCCTAGCACATAGCAGACACTTAATAAATGCTTATTGGTTAATTAACAGAGTAGATCATGTAAAATCTGACTAAATTTCTGATTTACTGATGAGGTAATTCATTGGAGTATATTTCTGGTTTTACAGGCTTTCACTTACCCTTTCCCCCATGTTCTAGCAAGGCATAAATGGTTTAGAATTCTATTTCAGATGGAGAAAATGAGGCTCAGTAAATTTAAATTGCTCCAGGTCCTACAGGGAGTCAGGGATGGAAAAGGAAAAGCATTTATTGTTTTCTATAAGCCAAACACTGAGCTAAACTTGAGAATATAAGCAGAAAGCTAGACAATCCTTTCCCTCAAAGAATTCACACTATAAAATTGGCGAGATGAAATATATAGAAGAGTTCAATTATAGAACAGATGAAAAGGCTTCATGTATCTTAGGATACATCAGCAGAGTCTATGGCAATGCCCAGTTCCTAGGTTGAACTGATGGGAAGGGGAGATTTTGGTGGGATCTGAACAGGCAGAAGTTGGAATGGGATTGTTGGAGGATAAAGATGTCTTAATAAATAGGGTATACAAAACCAATTTTTTCATGTACCTAGTCACTGGAAAAACTAGTTGTGGTGTTGTGTTGGAAAATCTGTGGTGTCTAGACACTATTGTCAGGGTATAAGTATAATTCCAGAAAGTCCAATCATTTCAGGTTAGTAGATGAAACCAAAGTGAAAGAAGGGCCATTTTCTTTGGAAAACCCCAAGAATGCTTAGGACTGACTCATTCTAACAAGCTATTAAGGAAAACAGAGATGGATAGCAGAATGGATTAAAAACCATAATCCAACAATATGATGTTTACCAGAAACATATGTGAAACAGGGAGATACACATAGGGTAAAGGTAAAAGATTGGAGCAGAATTTATTGTTCTTCAGCTGATGTAAAAAAAGCAGGAGCAGCAATCCTAATCTCAGACAAAGCAAAAGCAGAAATAGATCTAATCAAAAGAGACAAGGAAGGAAACTATATCCTGCTAAAAGGCACATAGACAATGAAGCAATTTCATTACTAAACATATATGCTCCAAATGGTATAGCATCCAGATTCTTAGAGGAGAAGTTAAAGGCATTACAGGAAGAATTAGATAGCAAAACTATAATAGTGGGGGACCTCAACCTCCCCCTCTCTGAACTTGATAAATCTAACCACAAAATAAATAAGAAAGAAGTTAAGGAGGTGAATAGAACTCTGGATAACGTAGATAAGATAGATCTCTGGAGAAAATTGAATGGGAATAGAAAGGAATTCACCTTCTATTCCCTGGTACATGGCACATACACAAAAATTGACCATGTACAAGGCCATAAAAACCTAACAATTCAGTGCAGAAAGGCAGACGTAGTCAATGCATCCTTGTCAGATCATAATGCAATAAAACTTACATGTAATCAAAGGTCATGGAAATATAAACCAAAAACTAATTGGAAACTAAACATTCTAATCCTAAAGAACAAGAGGGTAAAACAACAAATTATAGAAACAATCAACAACTTCATTCAAGAGAATGACAATAATGAGACAACCTACCAAATTTTATGGGATACTGCAAAAGCAGTTCTTAGGGGAAGTTATATATCTTCGAGTGCCTGCATGAATAAAATAGAGAAAGAAGAGATCAACAAATTGGGCAGGCAGCTGAAAAAGCTCAAAAAAGAGCAAATTGAAAATCTCCAAGTAAATACCAAATTAGAAATACTGAAAACCAAAGAAGAGATTAATAAAATTGAAATTAAGAAAACTATTGAACTAATAAATAAAACTAGGAGTTGGTTTTATCAAAAAGAACAATAAAATTGATAAACCTTTGGTCAATTTGATTAAAAAAAGAAGAAAACCAGATTCCCAATATCAGAAATGAAAAGGTGAAGTCACCTCCAATGAGGAGGAAATTAAAACAATAATTAGAAATTACGTTGCCCAACTGTATGCCCATAAATTCAACAACCTAAATGAGATGGATGATTATTTTAAAAGATATCAATTGCCCAGACTAACAGAAGAGGAAGTTGAATACTTAAATAACCCCATCTCAGAAAAAGAAATTGAACAAGCCATCAATGAACTCCCTAGGAAAAAATCTCCAGGGCCACATGGATTTACAAGTGAATTCTATCAAACATTTAAAGAACAGTTAATCCCAATACTATATAGACTATTTTTGAAAATTGGGGAAGAAGTCCTCCCAAATTCTTTTTATGATACAAATATGGTTTTGATACCTAAACCAGGAAGAGGCAAAACAGAGAAAGAAAATTATAGACCAATTTCTCTAATGACTATAGATGCAAAAATTTTAAATAAGATTTTAGCAAAATGAATACAGCATCTTATCATAAGAATAATGCATTATGATCAGGTAGGATCTATACCAGAAATGCAGGGCTCGTTCAATATTAGGAAAACTATTAGCATTATTGATCAGATCAACAACAAAACTAACAGAAACCATATGATTATCTTAATAGATGCAGAAAAAGCTTTTGACAAAATACAACACTCATTCCTGTTGAAAACTCTGGAGAACATAGGAAAAAATGGATCTTTCCATAAAATAATAAGCAGTATCTACCTACAACCTTCAAGAAGCATTATATGCAATGGGGATAAGCTAGATGTATTTCCAATAAGATCAGGGGTGAAACAAGGATGTCCATTATCATCACTATTATTCAACATGGTACTAGAAATGTTAGCTATAGCAATTAGACAAGATAAAGAAACTGAAGGAATTAGAATAGGCAAAGAAACTAAGTTATCACTCTTTTCAGATGATATGATGATATACTTACAGAATCCCAGAGAATCAAGTGGAAAAACTACTTGAAATAATAAACAACTTTGGCAAAGTTGCAGGTTACAAAATAAACCCACACAAATCTTCTGCATTTCTATATATTACTAACAAAGTCCAACAGCAAGAAATAGAAAGAGAAATCCTATTTAAAGCTATGGTAGACACTATAAAATATTTGGGAATCTACCTACCAAAACAAATCCAGGGACTATATGAACACAATTACAAGACACTTTTCACACAAATAAAGTCAGATCTAAGTACATGAAAAAACATCAGTTGTTCATGGATAGGCCAAGCCAATATAATAAAAATGACAATTCTATCTAAATTAATTTACTTATTTAGTGCTATACCAATCAAACTATCTGATAATTATTTTCTAGAGCTGGAAAAAATAATATCAAAATTCATCTAGAAGAACAAAACATCCAGAAGAGTAAGGGAACTAATGAAAAGGAATACTAGGGAAGGTGGCCTAGCTCTACCAGATATCAAATTCTATTATAAAGCAGCAATTATCAAAACCACTTGGTACTGGCTAAGAAACAGAAGGGTAGACAAGTGGAATATGCTAGGTACTCAAGACACAGTAGGCAATGAATATAGCAATCCACTGTTTGATAAACCCAAGGACCCTAGCTTCTGGAATAAGAATTCACTGTTTGACAAAAATTGCTGGGAAAAACTGGATAAAAGTATGATGGAAACCAAGCACAGACCAATGCCTGACACCATACAGAAGAATAAAGTCCAAATGGATATAGATATAAAGATTGATACTATAAACAAATTAGCGGAAGAAGGAATAGTGTGTTTATCAGATTATGGAGAAGGAAAGAATTTTTGACTAAAGAAGAGACAGAAAGCATTATGAAGTGCAAAATGGATAATTTTGATTACATTAAACTGAAAAGTTTTTGCACAATCAAATTCAATGCAACCAAGATTAGGAGGGAAACAGAAAAGTGGGAAAGAATTTTTGCAACTACTGTCTGTGATAAGGACCTCATTTCTAAAATATATGGAGAACTGAGTCAAATGTACAGGAATACAAGTCATTCCCCAATTGATAAATGGTAAAGGATATGAACAGGCACTTTTCAGAGGAAGAAATTAAAGCTATCTATAGTCATATGAAAAAATGCTCTAAATCATTATTGATTAGAGATATGCAAATCAAAACAACTCTGAGATTCCACATCACACCTATCAGATTGGCTAACATGACAGAACAGGGTGATGATAAATGTTGGAGAAGATGTGGGAGAGTTGGAACACTAATTTATTGTTCGTGGAGCTGTGAGCTGATCCAACCATTCTGGAGAGCTATTTGGAACTATGCCCAAAGGGCTACAAAAATGTACATACCCTCTGATCCAGCAATACTGCTTCTAGGACTGTATCCCCAAGAGATCAAAACATTGGGAGAGGGTCCCATATGCACATGTACAAAAATATTTATAGCAGCACTCTTTGTGGTGGCCAAAAACTGGAAATCAAGGGGATGCCCATCAATTGGGGAATGGTAGAATAAATTGTGTTATATGAATGTAATGGAATACTATGGTGCTATGAGAAACGATGAACAGGAAGACTTCAGAGAAGCTTGGAAAGACTTATATGAACTGATGCTGAGGGAAGGGAGCAGAACCAGGAGAACTTTATACACAGCAACAACCACAGTGTGTGAGGATATTTTCTGGTAGACTTAGATCTTCATTACAATGAAAGGACTTAAAAAATTCCCAATGGTCTCTTAAGGCAAAATGCCTTCCACATTCAGAGAAAGAACTGTGGAATTTGATCACAGAATATAGCAGATCATTTTCTTTTGTATTATGTTTTGGTTTGTTTATGATTTCTCCCATTCATTTTAATTCTTCTGTGCAACATGATTCAAGTGAAAATGTATTTAATAGGAATGCATATGTAGAACCTATATAAAATTGTATGCTGTCTCAGGGAGAGAGAGGAAGGAGGAGGGAGGGGGAAAAATCTAAGTCATATGGAGGTGATCTTAGAACACTGAAAACAAATAAAATAATAATAATAATAAAAAGAAATTGAGAGGACGGTTGCCCATCAATTGGGAACTGGTTGAACAAGATGTGGTATATGATTGTGATAGAATACTACTATGCTATAAGAAATAATGAAGGGGATGGCTTCAGAAAAACCTGGGAAATAAAGCTAGAGGATAAATAATAACATTCATCTAGAATGAGAATATCAAGGGAACCAATGGAAAAAAAAAGTGTGAAGGAAGGTAACCTAGCAGTATCAGACCTCAAACTGCATTGCAAAGCAGGAATCATCAAAACAATTCAGTACTTGCTAAGAACTAGAGTGGTGAATCAGTGGCAAAGATGAGGTATACAAGGCACAGTAAATGACCATTGTAATCTAGTATTTCTTAAACCCAAAGATACAAGCTTTTGGGCAAGAACTCACTATTCGGCAAAACCTTCTGAGAAACTGGAAGGTAGTTTGATAGAAATTGGGTGTAGAACAACATCTCACTCTATATACCAAGTTAAAGTCAAAATAGATACATGATTTAGATATATAAGCAAATTGGGGCAACATGGAATAGTTTACCTGTCAGATTTATGGATAAGGGAAGAATTTATGACTGAACAAGAGATAAAGAGCATTACAGGATATAAAATGGATAATATTTACTACATTAAATTAAGAAAGTTTTGCACAAATAAAACCAATACAACCAAGGTTAGAAAGAAAGTAGAAAACTAGGGGAAAAAATATTTTAGTAAGTTAGTACTAAACTGATCCAATCATCCTTTCAGAAAAGAAAATGAAGTTATTCTGGTATGATGTGTTCCTAATGAAGCCAATTTGGTTTTCTGTGATTACTACTTTCTTTTCTAGATGTCCACTAACTGTACATTTAATAGTCATTTTTTGAGAATTTTTCCAGAGATTGAAGATAACTTCATTGGCCAATAGTTAGCACACTTCTTTCTCTACCCTTGTTTTAGTAGATTGGGTCAACATCTGTCTTTTTTCAATTCATGTTACTTCTCTCCTCCGTGATCTTTCTTTATTAAAAATTGTTTTAAAATTTTTTATTATTGCCTTTGATCATTAAATTACATTTATTTCCAAATATAATACTTTCTCTTTTCCTGTTCAGCAAGCTGTCCCTTTAGCCAAGAGTAAAGAGAAAGAGAGAAAAAAAGTTCAGCAAACCCAATCAACCCATCTACCATATTTGACAAGTATATGCAACATTCTATACCCACAGTCCCCCATCTCTACAATAAAATGAGGGAATTGCATTTTCTTGTCTCTTCTCCCAATCATTACAATCACCCACTATTAAGTTTTGTTTTATTGTTCTTTTTGTTTCTATTGTTAGTCATTGTGTATGTTGTTTTTCTTAGTTTTGCTCATTTAAGTCTGAATCAGATCATATTTTATGATGTTTCTCTGAATTCATCACATTTATCATTTCTTGCCGCACAGAACAATAAAATTCCATTACATTCACGTACCATGATTTGTTTAGCTATTCCCCAATCAATGATATACCTACGTTGCTTCCACTTCTTGGCAACCAATGTATATTTTGGTATATATGAGACCCTTCTTTCTGTCTTTGACCTCCTTGAAATATTTTCCTAGTTGAGAGGTCTCTGAATGTGTACTTTTCAAATTGCTTTCTTCAGAAAAGCATTCTGTACCTCTTTTATCATTTGTCCAATTCTGATTTTTAAGGATCTATTTTCTTCAGTATTTTTTATGTCTCTTTTACCAAGATGTTAATTCTCCACAATTTTCTTTCATAGCTCTTATTTCTTCTAACTTTTCCTCTACCATGTTTCCTTTAGATAGTGATTTCCTTCTCACCATGTGCTTTTGTTTGTGGATGCCATTGTACTGATTATATCAAGCCCAAGAACATGATAGAATCTTCTGGATGAAATTCACCAGTCCTCAAAATAGTTTGGCCTAACTACTCACTCAGGCAAAATTATGAGGGTGAATAATTCCTATTGTCCAGACAATGTACAGTTGAACATTCATCAATATGTTGGGGGTAGCTAGGTGGTGCAGTGGATAGAGCACTGGCCCTGAAGTCAGGAGGACTTGAGTTCAAATCTGGCCTCAGAAACTTACTAGTTGTGTGACCCTGGACAAGTCACTTAGCCCTGACTGCCTCCAGAAAAAAAAGTCTAACTTGGACAAAACTGCAAATGGAAATGAGTTGGGTCCAGAATTGAACAGGAGGCAGAAAGTTGAATCTAGATGGCATAGTGAATAGTGTTGGAATTGGAGTCAGGAAAACTTGAGTTCAAATCCTGCCTCTGATGCTTATGAACTATGTGACCCTGGAAAATCTCTTAACCTCTCTCAGCCTTAGTTTCCTCATTTGTAATATAGGGATAATACCAGTGCCTACCTGACAGGGTTACTGTGAGGATCAAATGAGATAAATGTAAAGCGCTTTGTAAACCTTAAAGTGCTATATAAATACTCCTTATTATTACTATTATCATTACTATTGCCTTTGAGAAACTGAAAAGTTCTTTGAATGATCCTTAGTTTCTCCCTGAAATAAATGCTGATCTTTTTTAATACCACTGTTCTTGTGGCATTGTTATATCCAGCTCTAGGAAGGAGAGGGAGGGGGAGATGTTCTTATGACACTAACATTCTCCATTGTTTCATTAAGTCTAAACAACCAGAAAAACAACAAATCACACCTGATTTCACCTCTGAGGCGCAAGTACTGTCACTGAAATTTTCTTTTTAATTTTTTGAGGTAATCTAGGTTAAGTGATTTGTCCAGAATCAAACAGCTAGTAAGGTTCTCAGGTTAGATTTGAACTCATATCCTCCTGACTTCAGGGCGGATGCTCCATTCATTGTGCTACCTAGCCACCCCTCACATTGATAATTTAACTATTGGTTCTGGAGAGCCCATTTGAGCTGGCTTCAGCCCACCCAGCTGTGAGTCATGAATCGCCGTAGTCTCTGAAGTTGAGAATCACTCAAAGGGCAATGGAAAAAATATATCATGGACACAGACAGGTTACAATACTTTACAAAGAGGGAATTTCAAAAGTGAAGCAAAGTAAGAATATCACCAAAGAAATGTACGAACAAAAAAGCAAACAGTCTGGTCACAAACGCCAAGAGGGAAGCTATTGGTAGGTCTCTGTGCTCCCCTGGTATCCTGACAGAGCCAGGAGAATCACTTGTTGGGTGCACCCTCTGTGCTGAACTTAAGGTATATATGACTCATCAGATGAAATCAACCAAGTAGTCAACAAGTATTTATTAAATGCCTTTTATGTGTCAGGCACTGTGCCAGGGATGGGGGACCTATAGCCTCAAGGCCACAAAGGGCCCTCTAGGTCCTCAAGTGCAGCCCTTTGATTGAATCCAAACTTCACAGAACTAGAGGGCCACATGTGGCCTTGAGGCCACAGGTTTCCCACACCTGCACTGAGCTAAGCATTGAGGAAATACAAAAAATGAAATAATCACTGTTTTCGGAGAGTATACACATTATATCAGTCAGCTCAGAGATCCTTTTGAGAATTTTTTGCTGATCTTTCTCCCACCCCATCTCATCACAATAGAATAGTAATCTCTTTTTTTTAAATCACACTACTTTTACTAGAATGTATTTTCTTATCTTAGGAGATGGATTGTATTAACAAGGGAGGCTATACAATTTTATTTTCTACAGATTGCAAGAAAAGGTTAAAGGACCCCTCTTTCTGGAATGGTTTAAATACACTTCTGCTGAAAGGTAGTGGGATGGATTGGATGACTTCTAGGGAATCCCTTCAAGGTCAAACATTTTGAATTATGATTATTTATGAATTATGATTATTGAATTATGATTCAATGCAAACATGTGTCCATGTCTTAAAATCTTACTGCAGTGAAATGTACACCAACAGGAAATGAAACTTCTTATTTCAACATTTCTATTTCCAAGAGCCAAAATAATTATTTTTTTTTAAATTCAGCCTAATTTGAAGTCAATTTATCATACAAAGGCAATTTTAAATCTGAAAATCAAATACAAATATCCTACAAAAATAACAGAACCTTACTAATTGAGATTAAGGGAAGATTCATCCACTTCAGTGAATTATAGAATTTTCTGGGTAGGAATGGATTTATTTTATGAATATTGCTAGAAAACATTTATTGTGTATCTCTTTTGTCTTTAAATCATTCATCTCCAGTCGAACTCCTTATGGTAATAGCACTATTACTTTGGTTTTATTTTTACCTTTCATGATAGTTTGCCTTCTCCAGACCTTTCCCTACGCTATGCCTTATGCTTTCAACATATTCCCTTCTTTACCTGTTGAATTCCTAACCATCCTTTAAAATTCAACTCAAATTCCAGATTTGCCAGGAAGCATTCCCTGATTACCACTGTTGGTAATGACCTTAGACTTTCACCCAGCATTTTGTCTTGTATCTCCCTAACATTCTCTTAAGTGCCATGGTTATCTATCAGAATGTGTCCCTTTCTCTCCACTCACAGAGACACGACCCTACTCCAGGCACTCATCACCTCTTGTCTAGACATTACAATAGCCTTCTAATTGGTCTCCTAGTCTTTATCTCTACCCTTTTCAATCCATCTTCCATGCAGCTGCCAAAGCTCTACTAAATTTGTAACCTTAGGGTGAGTGTAAATGTATACACCTCTTCCCTCTCACCATAATTATCATTTCATTCTGAATTAATGAGATTTTCTTGTGGTCTCTTTTCAGGACAGCGCAGAAGCTCCCATTTGGATCCAGAATCATCTATTCCCTAACACCCAGTGCTACTATAGTGAGACCACCCAGGAAATCAAAGGGAGCATGGGATCTAGAAGGGTGCAGGCTGGAAGCACATTCTCAACAGAACTCTCCACTAACCAGTCTTTGTTTGGTATTCCTCTATTTGTGGGACTAAAATAACCCCTTCATCTCACTTCTCATTTTCCTTTTCACCTAATGTTTACCATCTGAAACACCACCCTAGATACAATTCTCTTCCAGTCATGTTGGATGTCCATGTCCATCCTCAATCTCATCTTCATTTACTTCCTCTCCACCTTCCCCTCAACCCCACCCTGTTGTCTCCTATGTACTCCCCTACCATTGTGCCCTTTGGAAAATCTATTTCACAATTAACGAATTCCAAATTTATTCTGAATCTTTGTCTTCACACTTCTCCCACTTCCTTAAAGACCCAGAAAAGAAAGTTCTTGTCAAGAAATTCCTTGGCACTTTCAAATGGTTCACCTTCAGAAACACATATGGTTTTATTCATGGAAATGGTACTCAAGAAAAT
The DNA here is from genome assembly GCF_028372415.1 of Notamacropus eugenii. NCBI lineage: Eukaryota > Metazoa > Chordata > Mammalia > Diprotodontia > Macropodidae > Notamacropus > Notamacropus eugenii. Next base: position 413,591,187 of record NC_092873.1, read on the forward strand.
AATACTGTTTTGATACTTCCCCTTAAGATCTCCTGGGTCTTTTTTTCTGCCCCATAACTAAATCACTCTATATTTGCTGTCTGCCTATACTAAAATGGCTGTGTGTCTCTATCTCTGCAGGGACTCAGCAGCTCCTTCAAATGCTGGATCCTTCCCCCATCCCAACCACCTCCTGAGTCAGCATGTTTCCTGCTCCCTACTGCCACAATCCTTCAACATCCTTTCACCTGCCATAGTTTTCTATCTCACATCTGCCCCCCTCTCTCCACTCAGACTGTCACCACCCAAATTCAGGTGCTCATTACTTCTTGCTTAGACTATTGCTACAGCTTCCTAATTGGTCTGTAATCTTTCCCCTCTGGCAAGATTTGAACTGGCTCCAATTGCACCATCCTCCGCTGATCTTTGTCATTGACCAATACCTTCACTTTCCCACCTTTATCATGAATTTTATAGAGCATTCACCATCTTTGTCTCTGCCCTTAGCCCTGCCTTCATCCTTGGAGACTTTACAATCTAGACTGACTGCCTAATATCCCATTTTCATAATTTCTTGAATTAAATCAATCCACAAACACCTGTCAGGTAACTATATACAAAGACCTATCTGTACTAATATGGCTGGATCCAACTATATGCAAGTTTCTAGGAATACAAAAACGCACTGATATTAGAATCTCCATTGCCTAGCTTAGGACTTAGCATATCATCAGACACTTGATAAAATACTGACATGAAAATGAGATGAGTCTCATTCTTTCTTTGTAGCTATGGACCAAACCCATCTAGGTTCTGGAATCAAACTGGAAGGAAGAGAGAAGGATCATCTTCTTTCCACTCCTGAAGTGTGTAGAAATGACATCTACTACCCTCATGTGGTTTGGAACAAGTAACCCACAGACTGGAGCCAACCTCAGCCTTTGTACCCAAATTGTTTTTCTGAAACACCAGGACTAAGTGGTTTTATTTAAAGAAGAATTGATAATGAGTAGAATTTCATAGTCTAACCATTCCTTGTATGTATTGTGCAAAACCACCATGAAATTTCCCACATTTGGCAGGTCCTACACAGTAGGGATTTCTAATCAACTTTGCATCTGCCCAACAGGATGGGAGGGAATGGTTTCAGAGCAAGATAGAGAGACCCAAGTACAGGCAGAGTATAATATGATCATGTAGCTCTATATTTGTAGGACCCTGGGGAGTGAAGATGAATATACCATGCAAAGAAACTAAGCTTAATTTTTTTTAAAGAAGCACATACCACAGAGTACAAATGAACATTTAAGTTGTAGGCCCTATAGTACAGAGAAACTTGTTAAAGCTTCACTTTGTTTGGGGGTGCGAAAATCAAGGGGAGGCAGAGGAAGGGAGCTCTATCAAAGGATCTTCTGCTTTGGAAAGTTTACCCAAAAGTCTGCAAACACAGAAATCTGGCCCAAAGGAGCTGGTTGGGTTGTGGTTTTATGCACCATCTCTGCTGTGGCAAAGGGATTAATGCCAGCTACTAATTGAATCTAAAACTTTTATTGTGGCCAGAGATCCTGCCAAGAATAGCAGAGGGTTATCTATGTACCATAAAACCTCATTTACTTGAAATAATTGGGAGGGGAGGGGAAATGGGAGAGGGACGCCATGACTGAGAAGTCTGAATTAGTGAAATGTTTTAAAAAATAAATACCATCAATGGAGATTCAAGAACAAATGTAATGTGAAACAAACGTTAGGCAAAGCTTTTTTGCCAATTTGGAGTCCTTTTGGCTTTATTTTAATGCATAAATAATCATTTGTAATTTACATAGTATATTACGGTAGAAAGAATTCTGGCCTTGAACTCAGGAGACCTGGATATGAATCCCAGCTCTGACACTAGCAGTATGACCCACTGGCAACTTCTCTCAACTTCAGCTTCCTCATCTAAGAGGATTTCTTGGTCCAGTTCAGGTTGACTTCAGATGATCTCTGAGCTATTTACCAATTTTGAGATTTTGTGGTTCAAATCTATAAAATGGAGATAATATTCTGTTGTTACGAGGACAGTGCTTTCCAAGTCTAAAAAGAGTTTTTACAAATGAGCTATTTGTTGTCACAATTATATTGAGAAACAGTACTGTCATGATATTTTTAAAGTATTAAAAAAAAGTTTGTTATATTCTTCTTGGAAAATTTGTGAACAGTCTTGGTTTGCTGTCCTGATGTAAAGATAAAATTCTACCTCTAATTTCTCCCAAATTCCACATCAGCAGGGGCTAAGGAGGCAAGGTGGCATAGTAGATGGAGTGCTAGGTTGGCAATCAGAAAGGTCTGACTTTGAAACCTGCCTCAAATACTTATTAGCTGTGAGATCCTGGGCATGTCACTTAAACTATTGATGCCTTAGTCACCTCATCTACAAAATGGGAATAAACAATAGCATCTACTTCACTGGGTTGTTGTGAAGCTCAATGGAGATAATATATGTAAAGTACTTTGCAAACTTTACAATGTGACATAATTTAGAATTATTATTATTATGAATGATGGTACTTATCACTTTCCCCCCAACTTTTTTGACTAACCTGTGCTTACAAGAAAATATCCTTACATATAAGACCCTTCCAGAACAAGAGGACACATGAATGTGGGAGTACAAGCATGTCTTCATATTGCCCTCTGAAGCCCACCCGCCACCGTTCTCCTGAGTTGAATGCTCAAGCATTCAAACTGTCATAGTGAGCACCATCTGAGGGACACCAGTTCAAACCACCATTCATTCAACATAACTTGATCAATTCTGTAAGCATTCAGTCATCATACTATATGCTTTCTTCCCTGTCCCCCCCACCCCCATCCTGCCAAATTCCTAGTTTCCTTTTAAATTTTAGTTTATGCCATGGCACCATCCATAGCAAACAATACCTATCCTCCAGGACTCTGCTGAAATAATGCCTTCTCTAGAAGCCTCCTCTGCTTCCCACCAGCCAGATAGCTTCTTTCTCTACTCTGAACACCCTTAGCACTGTTCATACTTCTTTTATGGAACTTTCCACAATCTGCCTGGTAAGGGATAAGGGATGAGGTCTAGACCTGATATTTTGTTGGTATAAGGAACTCACAGATGAGGAAACTCTAGTTGCTTGGGGCACTGAGAAATTAAGTGACTTACCGACACACAATCTATATGCGTAAGAGGTACATCTAACACCTGGATATTTCTGTTTCTGAGGCCAAAGGTATCAAATGCACAGCAGGCTGCATTTCATCCCATGACATTTCTGAGTATAGTCTGAACCAGATAAAGTTTCTGTCTGATTCTAATATGTGGATGTATTAATTTAAAAAAGAACATATAACAATGAGTGACTTTCTAAGTCAATGTGTGGCCTTCATGGTCCCTGTGTATGGTTTAACAACCCCTATTTCTATTTAAGTTTGATATCATTGTATGATGACACATATTATAGTTATTTGTGTACACGCCAGCTCTTCTACCTTCATAAATATTTGTTAAATTGAGCCTCTTCTACCTTCTCCATGTATCTAAAATGAGTCACTGTTCTTGACTGACTCTTTACTTTTAGCATGTTAACAATTAAATGATCACCCCTGCCCTTGTGAGTATCACACATATGAGATATTTACTGAAAACAGCTGACTAGGCTTGGCAAAGGGTGGAAGAGAGAAGATATAAAAAAATTTTAAAGTCTAGACTACATCCAAATTTGTCCTGATGGAGCTTACAGTGTAGTAGGTTGATAAAACATGTACATAAATAATTATTCAGCTCAACAAACTTTTATTAAGCACTTCTTTCTGAGATGCTGTGCTAAGCTTGAAGGATACATAGGCAAAAAAAAAAAAAAAGGAAAACAATCCTTGCCCTCAAGGAGCTTATATTCTTAAAGGGGTGGAGTAAGGGAGGTGATGGCAGAGACTAGATATGGATTCCTTATGACCATGATACAAGGTAGGGAGTAAAGAAATATTTAAGGAGGGAGAGAATATGAACAGCTGGGGATGAAGTTAGGATCAGGGAATTATCAGACAAAATCATATAATTTCCAAATAAGATTGAACTCTAGAAGTTGAGATCAACCCATATCTGGACAAAAAATTATCATCTAGTCTCCACCTGAGGATCTTTAATTATGGGGGACCCAAATCCTCCTATTATTTCTATAGCTCTGAGTGCCAGGAAGCTTTTCTAGTCTGCAATAGAAATCTGCCTCTCTGCAGATTCCATGTTCTGCCCTCTGGGGTCAAGTTGAACAAGTTTAAACCTTCTTCTAAGAGGACAGCCCTTCAAACAGCTTTGTTCCCCCTAAGACTCATTTTGTTCAAGCTAAACTTGTCCTTTTCTTTAGCCAATTGTTGTATGGCACCACCTCCAGTCTTTTCAGTGCTGGCTGTCCTCCTCTGGATGGCTTCTGGTCTATCAATGTCCTTCCTAAAATGTGGCATTCCCAACTAAAAGTAACATTCCAGACATGATCTCTCTAGGACAGAAATAATACAGAATAAAGGCATGAGAGGTATAGCAGAGAGCTACATGAGACGGGGAGGTGTGGGGAGAGGGAAGAAAGTCATTACACACTTTAGAGGGAATAAAACTAGGAAAGATTTCATGGAGAAAGTAGTTTTGACCATTGAAGTATTTGTATGACTGTTGGGCTGTTCCTCTTCCTCTCTTCCCCCACCTATTTCTACCCAGGGTTATAGTAGGAAAACTAGAGTGTGTTTGGGAGATGGGGAATAGCCCAGTTTGCCAGGACAATAGAGCAAGTAGAAAGGAGTAATGGAACATAATGCCTAGTGGGTCCAAATTGTAAAGGACTTTGGTTGCCAAATTGAGGAGTCTGAACTTGATTTAGTAGAAAACAGGGAATTACTACAGGTTTCTAAAAAGTTGTGAAAAGCCAGATCTATGCATAAGATTAATCTGGCAATAGTAAGAAGGATGGATTGGAGGTTTGCTGAGAATTTACATGGGACCACCTGTTAGGAGGCTATTACTGCAGTGCAGGTTGTCATTAATGAAGGCTTGTTGAGGGATTAAAGAGGAAGGGATAGATGTGATAGGCGCTGCATGAGTAAAACTGACAGGTCTTAGTGAGAATTCCAGTGCTTAGCATGGTGCCTGGTACATGGTAGGCACCAGTAAATGTTTATTGATTGATTTTGATTGACTGGATATGAGAGGGAAGAGTCAAAGAAAACATCAGACAGGATTTCACACATGGGAAACTGACATTAGGTAGAGGTGCTATTTTGGGGAGAAAGATGATGTTTTAGACAAGTTGAATGTGAGGCAGAAATGGCCTATGGGCACCTGGAGATGCTTGCCCCTTCTATGATGTTTGAAAGACTAGTTTACATCTCACATGAAGGAAGCAGTAGAAAGAATGTTAGAGTCAGAGGTCTGGGTTCAAATCTTAGGTCTGTCATTGGATGCACAAGTTGGGTACACTGCATAACTTCTCTGGATCTCAGTTTCCTTACCTACAACATGAGGGGGTTGGGCTAGATGACCTTTAAGTTTCCTCCAGCTTTCGATCTATGATTCCTTAAACCTCTGATCTGCTTTACAGAGTCACTTTTGACAAAGTTAGATTACTAGCATTTTCTGCTACGGTAAGGACATTGATAGAACCAATGTCTGCCATACTGCTGAGAATGCCAGTTAATTATAGCTCCTTTTTTAATATTTAATTTAATTTACAAAAAACATATATTTTTCTCCCTCCACTGGAAAAAGAACAAGAAAAGTATATGCATAGTCATGCAAAACAAACAAAAAATCTTTTTCTAAAACTTGAGTTCATCACTTCTGTCAGGTAGGTAGGTAGGTAGGTAGGTGCTTCAGTCCTTTGGAATGGTGGTTGCTCAGTGGGTTGACCAGAGGTCTTACAAATTTCAAAGCTGTTTGTCTTTACAACACTGCTCTTGGCTCCGAGTGGCAGGCTCTTGAATTCACAAAGCTGAACATAGAAGTAACATGTGGTTTCCTTTTGTATATGACAGACTGTGCTCAAAAGCATGGTCCCCATTCTCAAGAATTTCACATTCTCATGGAAGAAACAACATAAAAGTAGTTAAAAATGTACAAAATAAATAAAGTACAAAGGGAAGGCAATCTCAGAGGGAAGACTAGTAATTGGAGTGACTGGGAATGTTCTCTTGCAGAAGATAATATTTGAACTAAGTCTTAAAAGGAAGCCAGAGAAGCTAGGAGTCAGAGGTGAGGAGAAAGAACATTCCAGGCATGGGAGACAGCCCATACAAATACATGGAGTAAGGAGATATAGGATGCTGGTAGAAGGATTGCAGAGTGCATGGAGGGGAGTGAATTGTAAAAAGATTGGAAAGGTTAGGAAGAAACCAGTTTGAGAAGGGCTTAAATGTCAACCACAGAATTTCATATTTGATCCTAAAAATAATGGTCACTGGAGTTTATTGGGGACAGGGGAAGAATGATACAGTCAGATCTACTTTAGGAAAACTATGTCAGCAGCTGAGTGGAGGATGATTTGGAGAATGAAGAGACTTGAGGTGGGGAGATAAACTAGAAAGCTATTACTATAATCTAAGGAGAGGTGATCAGGGCTTGTAGTACAGCAATGAATGTGTGAGTGGAAAGCAGGGTCCATCATTTTCCCTCCTGCACTTTGCACCCCTCATGCATTTTCACACTGTATTTTATACTATAGCTATTTGTGTACAGGTCTTATTTTTATCTGTATTAGGCGACAAGGTATTTGAGGGCAGAGACCTGCTTTAGCCAACTTTGCCTTCTGCCCTCCAGAGAAAAGCATCGGCGTCTTTCCAACAGAAGACTTCTATAAATGTCTGTTGAATTGAATCCTCATTTCTACCCTTTTGGGCTTGTTATTTAAGCATGATGACCTAAACTGTAGTCAGATGTCCTAGAGTTCATTTTTTTAAAGGGAAGATTCCTTACGGGTCATTGGGCAGGTTAACACAGGGCCACTTTGCCTACCTCTCTTCCACCGCACTCCCCACACTCCTGATTCAAGAGGAAAAATACAGTCAGAATTCTACCTAAAAGCAGCATCTCACAGTACTGACAAGACCAGACAGGGCTTACCCTTGAGCATCGCCTTTTTGTGAAAGATTTTATTCTTTCTGACCATATTCAGTTAAAGATGGTCATAATTCTGACAAACCTAAAAAGGAGGTAGAGACATCTAATTAATATTTATCAATAATCAGCAGACTAGTAGAATATCATTTTTATTTTTAATGACTATGCACATGTAACAGCATGGTTTGAACCTGCAAAAGTGATTAGTTAATGCTTGTTTTTAGTTCATTATCCAGCATAATTTTGAGTGGTTTTTAAAAATCAGCCTTTTGAAGACCCGAGGCCATAAAAAGCATGAACAAACAAATAACAGAAGTACTGAGAGAACCTACTAGTTATCTACTACTGATGTTTTATTAATTGCTGCTATTATGGATGTCTCATGCCTTTACAAATTTAAGTTCCATTAAAGGGACTCCATGCTTTGTATCCTTCCCAATATCTAGCAGTTTTATGCACATAGTTGGTACTTAATCATTGTTGAATTAAATATGTGTAACAAAATGTATATATTGAGCATATAAATGCAAATTCCAAAGATTTATATACTCCCTGAGTTAAGTTCCTGTTTAACTCCTTATACTGAAATTCTTCTATTCCTTTAAGCCCTAGTTCAAGAGCCCCAATCTCACAAAACTTTCCTTTCTCCTCCCCACCACCTTCCCCCACCTCTAGCACTTACCTTTTTGCCATATTTGACTTGTCCCCTATGCATTTATCATAGTTTAAATAATATCATAGTTAATGGAATACAAGCTTCATTTCCCCATTAGAATGATTCTAAGCACTCTTCTTTCAGGGAGTACATTATTTTCAGTCTTTGCATTCTTAGTGCCTAGTGGTGTTTTGTACCTAGTTGGCATTTAATAGATACTTATTTGTTGAATGACAATAAACATTTTTTAAATGTTAACAGTGGCTAACCTATGGAGCATGCATAGATAGACTTGGGCCCTAGCTATTTCTGGGGGCAAGTGCTCAGCATTGAAAGAATTTGGCATTTTGGAATAACACGAGAACTGAGTGGGACCCTAGGAAACCCCTCTGCACCTCTCCCCCCAGCAGTGATTCCAAAGTTGTTACTCTAAATACCAAGTCCTTCAGCACTGAGTATGCGCTAAGAAGTGGCCAGGGCCCAGATATCCCCACACATGATCCAGGGATGGCCCACTGTATAGAAATATTCTGGCTTAACACAAAAATCACTGGCAATTTGAATGTCAACTGAGTGGGATAGGTTTAGTGAAGACTTCTCAGATTGTAGTTCTTCTCCCAGGAGTGAGGTAAGACTGAGAGGCTCAAGGTTACTAACAGAATAATTCCATGTAAGGATATAAAACTGTGTAGTACATTAGGGTCTCAATGATTGGATAAAGTTTACCTAATTCTTCAATGTCTTCATTTCAAAAGGGATTGGTTAGATTTTGTGTCTAGAATGTAAGATCATATTCTCAGCTAATGAGAATAATGGTCAGTGGGGGGGGGGGGGGGGAACTTGCGTTAGAGTCTATATAAATCACTGCCCTTTCTTTGTCTTCGGCTTTCCTACTCCAGGTGAACTGCTGTAGAATTGTCCAGATTCTCGAGAATCGAATAAATCTCTTTTCTGTCATCACTTTGAGAGGCCTCTGAGTAATTGATTTATGTAGGGACCTGAGCCATCCCCCACGTCAACTAAATACATTTTACAGTAAGGTGAAGAAATCTTAAGCAGGAAATCTGAATGCAGTCATACTACTTCCATACATTTTGAGGGCAGTTGAAATAAGTCCTTCTGGACTTATCAGATTTCCATTTCTGATTATTTGTGGAAGTATTTAAAATTGAGTCCTTAGATTCAATTCTGGACATAAACTCAAGTTCATGGTCCCATTCTAGGCTGATTGCCTTTGTTAAATTCAACTAATTTAGCTAAGTCCAACAGTCTGAATTTTCCCATCTCCCTTGAAAAAAACAGAAACCATAGGTTCTTAATGTAAACAGAACCTAAGAGCTTGTCTATATTTGGGACAATATCCACTAGGAATGCTTCCTAATCTTCTTCCTATACCACTTACATTTATAGAACTGCTATTTAGATTATTCTTTTTTTTAATAAAAAGTTGTAATGACTGAGGCCTAGGCATGGCAGATTATTGGAAAGAATATTTAATAGCAGCTTAGCATAGTCTTAAAGGCTCTATTGTCTTTATAAGTATGTATATTTTTACAGTAATTATATGCAGGAAATGAACATACACATGTGAAGGTGTGTAGTTTACCATTTAAACAATACAGCTACTCTTCCTTGGGGAGAAAAAGAAGCTCATTGCTTTCAGAATAATCCACTTGTTCAAGTAGAAATTAAGTAGGTGGTTTGGCAGGAAAAATTCAAGAACTAGTTTGGTAGCATGGCCGTAATCACCAAAGGAAAAGCCAGGTTAGGTAAATATGATGTTGGGCTGTTTAGCAGAGCACATCAGAAAGGGTTTAAATAAGTTATGCATACATGACTTCTAGCCTGTCTACTATAGACAGACTTTTTATCTCTCTGTTTTTAGGAACACAAACATTATTTAACTCTTTCCCCAAATCAGATGTGTCCCAAGTTACAAGCATAGTTTATCAGAAAGAAAAAGGGCATTCCTTCCAAAATGCCACTAACCCACTCATCTGTGCGCCAAGTCACTCCTAGAAGACAAGTCTAAATTCCTTAGTGGCACTGAACTGGAAATAACGATGCCTTATCTCTGCATGGCCCTAGACTCAAAATTCAAAAAGCTTTGTTAAGCATCAACCAACACAGGCTTACAAAAGAGCCCTGGAGGGAAAAAGGAAATAGTTAATATGCCTGGACATTGTATGGGGAAAAAAAGGTGCAACAGATTTAGTGTCATATTCAAGGTCATACCATAGACAAGTGGTAAGATGAAAATTACACTTGGCTTTTTAAATTTTTTTTTCTTCCACTGGTCCACATGGTCTCTCAAAGCCTCTCTGAATGACTGAAGAGAGACATGATATGTAGAAGATGAAAACTAAATTAGTTAAGTTGTATTTAGGGTCCAAAGACCTCAGCACCCACATATGGATGCCCCTCATATTCTTTTCAACTTAGAAAATTAAGAAAAACATGGTCAAATGATGATTAACATATTGACTATCTATATAATGGAAGAACCATTGAGTTTTTTGTTATTTTGCTTAAAAAAAAATACAGCCCAACAGAAACAAAAGAGCAATAAAAATGCTGTGAGTCCTTGGATTTTTATCAGTCCTCCTTAGAGTAAGCTGTGTCAGAGCGAAAATCTACCATTAGGACTGTGGCGCCTGTTCTGTTCTTATTATTAGTGTTTCCTCACCACAGGCTGGTTTCAGGGTCTGGGATGATAGACAGAAATAATTTGTATGCATTCTAGTGGAATAATTGATATTATGCTTTTTAGAAAATAAACTCTTTTGTAGGGAGTATTCCACAGGTCAGAGGACAATTTGATACCCAAGTCTTTCATTTAAAAAACAAAAACCCAAAATACATACAAGAAAATAGAAGGCAGCTGAGATCTGTCTCCCTGAATGAGGTTATAATGCACTAAGTATCAGATGACATCCTGTTCTATACGATGTGTTGTTTGAACTGTTACCCCGAAGGCAGGCTCCAACAGCCCAACTCCTATACACTGATCCAACATTAGATATGCTAATGTCAATTAAAATGGTGCCTGAAACCTCAGCTTCAAATCTCTTTTGGCAAGGAAGAGAACAATTCTAGGTCCTTACAGCATAGTAGAACAATGTTCACAATGTCATCAAACACTGACAATTTAATCTACCAAATAACAAAAGAAATGAGTCACTGGAAAAATCTTCTCAGGCACAGAAGATAAAAACGAACCTTTCCAGAGAATAAAACACCCCACACGGGGATACTACAAAGATCCAATATCCATTCTAGTATGTGGAAAATAAATGTTAGTGGACTTGCATCAATCCTTTTACTCATCTCGGGTATTTTAATGGATGGTTTGGATGGGTAGACCTTCCAACACCAGATTTTCACTAATATTCTTTGACTGGTTAGACATGCTATCTTTCTGGGTGTTAAAATGATGGTTATTTTACTTGAAATATTACTTGTGGCTGCTTTGCCAACCAATTTAATAACTGAATGAGAAAGACAAATATGGATGCCAGCTAACACTGAGAAGATATCAATTTGAGCATGAACTTGTATTGATAGTCTCTGATACAAAAGGATTTTCCTTTACTTGACTCTCTAGAATGGCTAAGATCATGTATTAATCACTGAATGTGACTTTACCAAAAATGCAGTTTTTCCACTGCTCAATCCCAAAAGGTATTATGGAATTATTGCTGGGGCCATCTCTAAATTGACTGTTAAAATCAAATCACTCTTGTGCCTTTGTGCACAGATAGAAAACTGTACATATGCTCAGTTGATGTTGATTTTAAGCAAAAGTCCAAGATCTGAATTGAGACAGGAAATATGACTGCCTAACAGAACAGAAACTATGGGATCTAGGATCCCTGAGGAAAGAGAGACCCTGGAGTTCTGGGTGAAGATGGTGGATAGGACATTTCTCTTTTATCCCTGGCTTCAAGTTGCAAAAACTACTTTATTAGAAATAATTTTATAACAGTCATAACATCTTATTAGAAAAATGAACATGATTTTCAGTGAGGTTCATCTACTCTCAACAAAAGAATAAAACAAAACTATGAGATTTTGTTTTTTTGGTTCACTGAGGATTCCATTTGTGTTAATGGACTCAGTGTTAATCAAGGCTAAAATGTTCATTTCTGTATTTTCAGGGCCCATTTTGAATTTCCACTTAAAAAGAAAGATTGAGACATTTTCTAAACTTAGTATTTATTATAGTGTTTTTATTAAACTTTCACTGGAAAGTTCTGAGTGTGTTAATACAGCAGGCACTTTGGCTTCAATGTTTGGCATCTGATAGTCCACAGAATGGCACCTCACCTTGACAACTCTGCCACAACATTGGGCATTGCTAGGGTGAGATACATAACCACTCTCTCTCCTTAAACTGTTAAATATAAGTTTTGGTTCATTTTGGTTCAAATGTTCTGAGCTTACGATTAGACCAGTCTGTGGAGAACTTAGATCCCCCTTACCCTCTGGTTTGTCGGTCTGATTCTCTGAGCAAATGCCCTTGCTTTCATTTCCACTGACCTCAGAATTCCCTACTAGGTCACAAGAGTCTCTATTTTTACAGAGTTCTCTTTGGTTTGGTAACACAGTATTTTCAAGATCACAACATGGCTTTATTATAGAGCCTGTGCTTCTGCAGATAAATGGTGAGGAATCCATTGTCTTTGGAAGAATCCTCATGTTCTCTTCGATGCTCTGAAGACTATGTGCATTGGCATTGCTGATTTTTTCTTGGGACTGAATGTGTTGTACTGAATGAAGAAAAAAATTTCTTGGTAGAGAATTCTGCATTACAGGTTGTTTTACTCTTCCTTGTAAGCAAGGACAGTGGTGGATATGCTGGATGGGATGCACAAATCCTTCAGGGGCTTGTTGCACAGCATTTAGGGGTGCCATGCTATTTTGGACCTGTACAAAGTTTCCTGCTGCAGGAGCACACTGGAAGCATAAACAATCACCCAGCTGCTGGCATGAGTGAGGACTGTATCTCAAATGCTTATAGACATGTGGGCAGCTACACCTCCTGTTCAGAGAGAAGAGCTGGCACATGGCGTGATGTTCCACAGATGACTGCAACAAAGCAGAGCTGGTACCATTTTTACTGCTTTTGTTGAGTTCACTGTTGTACGCTGCAAGTACAGGCACACCCAGGTTCTTTGCTTGACCGTTGAAAAATTCAGAGCAAATATGGGTTTCTTCATAAGTTGTCTTCTCTGAGGTGTTACAGTTATGGGATGCTAGAGGTTCTAACTCATAAAATTCATGTTCTAGTTCAGACTTTTGACCTCTGGGATCCAGATGATATGTATTTGTGGCATGTGCTTTATTCTGTCCCTTGTTGCCTGGACTTGAAGACAAAGCATGAGAGAAGGCACTGCATTGAAACTTTTTAGGTAAAGGAATTTGGCCGAAGGTACCTTGAGGCCCAAGGCATCGGCACATGCATTGGAAAAAGAAGGTTGCAAAAGCCCAACTGATGCACATGATAAGCATCATAAAAGTACCAAGCTGAGTATAAGCTAAAACTGTGGAGGGCATCATCATGGCACCAGCTACAAAGGTGGTCAGGGCAGCCATTGCTATTGCAGAACCCATACGACTCAATGAGAAGATCACCTTCCCCTCTCGATCTGGGTCTGGTGCCAAGCGGTAAGCAACTCCATAATGGACAGCAAAGTCTACAGACAGACCCACAGCTACTGAAATTGTGACAGATTCTAGGACATTCAGCTCCCAGCCCAGGAGAACAAGGGAGCCAACGGTGACAAATATAGTTCCAGCTATTGAAACAATTGCATAAAGGCTTATTATTATATTCCAAGTTGTAAGGAGCATTACACTAAATGCAACAGCTACCGAAAGACCCATGGCAATGAGTGTACCATCTGAGAGACTATCTTGAAGATCATAGAATTCCAAGTTGCTAACAAACCAACCATTACTAAGACCTTCAGGAGCAGAACTAAGTTCATTGGAAATCCATGAGTCTACCTCTTTATAGAACTGATGCATTTTCTCATAGGCCAATGTGAAGAGGTAGGTACTCTGGAACTCCAGCACTACAGCTCTGATGGTGTCATTTATGTCAAACCTTGGTCCTGGGGTCTTGCTGTCCAGATGGTACCCAGTGCTTCTTTCTAGCTCCATGATTGCTCTCTTGATACACAATTCAAAAATGTCCTGCTTGTAAGGAAAGCTCCAGTGGCTGCAGCATGGGTAAAGAGCAGGCTCATCACAATCCTGGTTTTCCATCCACTGCTTGAATGTCTCGATAAAGCAGCTGGTGAAGTCTTGCTCATCAGTCTGGTAAAAGAAAGTCTGATTTCTCAGCTTCTGGCAGAAGTGCAAAATCCAGACCTGGGAAGCTGGGCTAGTGATGTTGAAAGTGGTATCCAGCTTCAACTTCCCTTTACTTTTGGGGTTGAGTGGATTTCCATTGTCTTCAGGGGAAACACCCCAGATGACTGTGATAGGCATGTGCAGCTCTTCCCCATGGTGAACACGTTCAAACATGAAGAGTTTTTTGTACTCTGCATCATAGCGTTCAAAAGGGTGAGAAGACCTGAACACTTGGAATTCAGACAGCTCCAGAGAGGGCAGTTTCATCTTTGGATTAATGCACACAATATACGCCCCACCTACAGTTAAGGCAAGAAACCAGAAAAGCCAAACATACCGGAACTTGATGACGATGCACGGTAACACTTTTTCAAAGAAAATCCGAGATGCTTCAGAAATGGCAAAAATCACTTTGTGGCACTTTTGGCAAATGGCTGCTGTCCAGCATTTCTTGTCACTGTAAATCTGCTGCGGAGGTGTCTTGAAGCAAGTGAATATATTGAGGAGATATCGCTCATGAAGCACAACCACAGCAGGCAGCCAAGTGACCATGAGGACGTAGTTCACCAGAATGGCGGTCCCCGCATAAACTCCGAAGCACCGGATGGCGGTGATATTGCTGACGTAATTAGCGTAAAAAGCGGCTGCAGTGGTGAAGCTGGTGACAAACATGGAGAGTGCCGCGTGTTGTAGCGTGATGCTCACAGTCTCAGAGGTTTCAGCGTGGGGTTTGTCAAATTTGGTGTAATTCCAAACATCACACAGCACAAAAGCATCATCTGCTCCAATCCCAACCAAGATGATGAGTGCAGTGAGATTCATGAAGGGGAAAAACTCAAAGTTAAATACTACTCTATAGAGAAAATAGGACACAATCAAAGAGCTAATTATAGCGAACATAGTCATCAGAGTGATAAATACAGACTTGGTGTAAATGCACATGACTAAGAGTACAATCACAATGGCGATGGCAGGATACACAGTATCCATTAAAAGGTAATCCTGAAACAAACTGTGTTTGATACCAAACTCTATTCCTGTGATAGTGGTCACACCGTCTGAAGAGTTCCAGTTCTCAAAGTTGTCCAGGTAAATGTTCATCATGCTTTCCCCTTTCTCAGTAGGCGAGAAGAGCATACTGTACTTTAAGGCTGGCACCACATAGTCAATGGTCTTTGGGCTCAGAAAGTCTTTGTCTACCAGGTAGTGGAGAATCTGGTAAACTGCGTTGTACTTGGTGCATTTACGAGGCACGCTGGTACACTTGAGTTGATCCTTTCTCCGGGATACTATGTCCCAGCAGTCTGGCCTCAGGGTGCCATTGTAGTAGTGTTTGGCACATGTTCGAAGCAGCTTCAAGGTATGTGAAACATCTCTCTCAACAATTTTTTGACAGGATGACCTATTGTTAAGTATAGCGATGTAGTTTCCCAGGGTCCAGCTGGGGCAACAGGAAGCAGCTGTGGCCCTCTGGCAGAGATCACCAAACTGGGAATGGGATCTGATCTGCACAGAGAGAAATTAAAAAAAAACACACACACACAACATTTTAGAACAGCAGTAAGTACCTCAAATTACATTTTCCAAAAAAAAAAAAAATGAATTGAAAGTTGAACGAGACTACATCATCTTCAATAATCTGGCTTTATACCAGTGATAATTTAGACTGAGTAACAATTTTAGTAAACAGATTTTTTTTAAATGCAAGGGAGCGCTGTGCTATAGGGGAAAGATGGAAAGAGTACCGACTCAGGAGTCCAAGAACTTGCACTCAAGAAACCATGTTATCTATGATTGAGTGATTCTTAGCTTTCTACAAAATCTATTGCAGATAATAAAAAGTGACCACTAACATGTCAAGATTCAAATGTAGTAAAATCTAATTTAAAAAGTTAATTTTACTTTACAGCCCTTGATAAAATAATAACAAAAGTCATTTGGAAAAAAACAAAGGATCTAGAATATCAAGGGAAATGATGGAAAAACATAGTGACAAAGGTGAGAATAGCACTTCCACACCTCAAATTATATTATAAAGCAACAGTCCTCAAAACCATCTGGCTCTGGCTAAAGAATAAAAAGACAGATCAATGGAAAAGGTTAGACAAGGGAGATTCAGAAATAATAGAACCCAACAAAGTGGAAAACAAAAATTACCTAGGAAAAAAACTCCTTATCTGATAAAAGTTGTTGGGAGAACTAGCAGAAATTAGGCTTCCTTAGAAGAACACTTGGAGTTTTTCCTCACATCTTGAAAACTGACAAAAATAGCAAAAAATGGCAATGATCAATGTGGAGGGATTGTGGAAATACAGGCATATTAATATATTATTGGTGGAACTGTGAAATGGTATTTATAGCAGCACTTTTTGTGATAGCTAAGAACTAGAAGTAAAATAGATGCCTATTAATTGAGGAATGACTGAATAAATTGTGGTACATTAATGAAATGGGATATTGCTATGCTGTAAGAAATGATGTGTGTGATGAATACAGAGAAGCATGATTGATGAATAATGAAGCAAAGCCAAGAAAACAATACACATAACAGCTACAACAATATAAACAAAATGGAAAGAACTACACACCAAAAAAATCAAAAGCAAATGGAACAAAATCAGAAAGCTTAAGCAGGACTCAAGAGATATGAGAAGATAACTTCAACCTACTCCTTCATGGAGGTGGGAGGTCCAGAGGTATTGGACACTGCATATGTTTTCAGACTTTTTCAATGTATGTATGAGTTATGCTGATTCTTTTTTCCTCTCTAAAAAAATGCTATTTGTCATGTGGAACAGCTCTCTGAGAGGCGGAGGGAAGAAATACCTGGGAAAACTATAGTGATATAAAAAATAGAAAATATCAACAAAATCTTTTAAAAAGAAACAATTTTAAAAGCCTATGCATCTGGAAAACTGCACAGGGTTTTCAATGACTCCAGGCTGCTTGCTGAAACAAAAACCCAGTCTTTTAAACCTGAATATTTATCCCAGTGTTGTTATACATCTGTCAATCATGGAACATCCAAAGGATCAGAACTGTAAATGACCCAAAGGGCAATGGAAAGACATATGGTAAGGAAATAAACAGGCTAAAGGATATTACCAAACAATGACTTGTGTATAAGAAGTAGTACCAAAGATATAATCTAAGAAATGTACAATAGAAAATGGAAGTGGGTTAGAGAAAAGTCTCAAGTGTGGATCCTCTACTGAGCATTTAAAGAAAGATATGCCTAAAAGTCTATGTTATAAGATGAGAAAATATAGATGAGTGGTAATCTGCACCATTGGAAGGGGTACCCACATAGATGAGATCATGGATCCTCAGAAATTTTGAAGTGTAATGATCTGGAATTCCTTAAAAACAGGATAATTCACGTTTGATTGTTTCCAGATAAAAACATCCATGCATGCCAACTCAGGAAAAACTAAGCTACTCCATAAAGAAAAGGGAGCCATGAAAAAGGATATGCCTATTTGTCATGGCAAACATCCAAATTCAGCCTACAAGGAAATGATATGCAAGTCCCCTAAGGTCATTCCAGAGAACTGGGAAGGTATAGGTATAGGGTGATCAGTGTCTGATGATAGTTTTAACTTGAGAAAAGATGAAGTTTTATCCCATTTTGCAACTTACTATGAGTTACAAGGAATGTACAATTAGTTGCTAAGAATAACCACTCCTAGAGATAAAAGTAGTAAGGTTGCCAGCAAAAACTTGGAAAATAAGAACAGGATTCCAACCTTGAATAACCTTTCCAAAGAATAGTGTTTTCTTTGTGCATTTGACAAAAGATTTGAAAAACCTGATGTAATAAACATAGACTAAATAGTAATCTGATTGTGGCTATCCCAATGAATGCTAGTAATCCACCATGGCTCCAGTCCTCAAATTTAGAGGTAGGTGTGGCTGGTGTCTGTTCTTTGGTAAAATGTCCTTTGGAAATGCCTAAAGGATAGGGTTTCTACAAGTACAGAAAAAACAAGAATTTCTGGACAACCTAAAGTAGATGTCACAGCTCTTCACATAGGGAATTAAAAAATAGTCATCTGGCCTATTCATTGGTAAGGCCAGCTCTGTTGACTCTTTGTTACTAAAGACAGGTAAAAGAAACTGCCCATTTATTTGGGCTGGGGAAGATATATGATGTGCTTTCAAACAGATCTATCTTCATAGGGCAAGGCTATATATTTGGAAAGACAGTTATAGGAATAATTTCAAAATCTTTGAAGCTTATAAAAATAAAAATGTGGTTAGTAAGAATGACTTCTTGTAATTCATGTCAAGAATACCAAGGCTTCTTTAATTCTAGTTATTCAAAAATAGGGTATTTTAAGGAAGCCATTTGGTTTATGTGGTTATGACATGCTCAAGAGAGCTTCCCTAGTTAGATAGTACCAGGGGTGGAGTTGACTTCAAATTGGGGGGTGAGGAAGAAGGGGATATGAAAAGAATGAAACAGAATTTCATATGGTATCTTGACTTTTAGATGTGGCAGCTTTCTGGTATATGCCAGAAGAGAGTTAGGAAACATTTAAAAAGAGTGATTAAGAACAAAAGAAAGAGCTCCACATCCAGAAAAAAGAACTCTGGAGTCTGAATGCAGATTGAAGCATACTATTTACTCTCTTTTTTTGTTTGTTTCTTCTTTCTCATGGCTCTTCACATTGGTTCTAATTCTTCCTTACAACATGACTGACAGGAAAATACATTTAATGTGAATGTGTTTGTAGCACCTATATGAGGTTACAAGTCATCTTGGGGAGAGGGAGGAAATTTAGAACTCAAAACTGTATGGAAGTGAATGCTGAAAACTAAAAATAAATAATAAAAGAAAAGAATAAAGGGAATAAAGCTAAGCTACTGATCAGGGGAACTTAGGAACAAAATACTAACCAAAGGCACAACTTCTTTCCTGGGCAGTTTTTGCTAAGATTAACAAGAAAGACACTTCTAAAACCTGTCCTTATAGAAAATACATGCAAGTCTGATACTTGGGCTAGAACCTGATAATTTCCCCCTCAGCACATACATACTAAAGTCACAAAGGCTTTAGGGCTGTAAGTGAGTTTTAGGCCTAATTCCCACTCTTTCAAGAATCCCTTCTATAGCTCTCTAACAGAAAGTCATCCATCCTCAACAAGGGGCTCTGACTGGCACCCTAAGAAGGGATAGGAACATATAAATTGCTCTGGTCCTGTATTTCCCTGAACAATTCAAGAGAAATCTAGGGAGAGAAGACAAAATCAGCACCACTTTTCTTTACCCACCTCCAATCTTCCCCTGGTCTTGGTTAGGAAATCATGTGTTTGTGGTTCTTTAAGCCAGATACCTCTTCTTCATCCCTGATTTGTAAACAAGCTAATAACTGGGTCTGGAACAGAAGGTCTCAACGCTTTTGATCACTTCATTGCCTAGAACTGCAGTGTCTAAAATGCCCACAAAATAAGTAAGATGGGCTGTTACTCTCCTATGAAGTAAAGGTCAGGCAAAAAAACACTTTGGTAATTAACCAATGTCCTCTTTGGGATGCCAAAGAAGAGGTGGAAGCCATCAAATGAAATTCATTTTCAAATGTCTAAGAAAATGGGCATTCTTATTAAGATGGAATGTGGAACAGAGAAGTTATTCATTGTGGAAATCAATGTCTGTCTACATTACAAATACAACTAGCATGTAATTTAAATGGAATCTGCTAGAGCTGGACTAAATGTGCCACAAATGCAGGCAGGCAACAACTAAAACATCTGTTCCCATCAAGATATTACATTGATTACCAGACATTCCCCAGAGTCCAACAACTAGCAATTAAACTATTCCACTCTCTGTAATTTTACATGCATCACATCCAACTTGATACTCAATAATCAAGTGCATAAGCACAATAACTAGGATTTGAAGAAGGAGAAAGAAAAAGTCTTGCCAAATACTCACAGGGATTCAAAAGTCTTTTCATACCACACTTCATGATAAATGAGCAAAACTCCTATAAAGAATTGAACTCCTTAGCACCTGGCACTGGGGACCATACAGTATCATCATCCTCATCATCTGAAATCTGAGTTTGCTAACCATTCTTTAGACAGTTTTTTTTGTCATGCATGTCTTTTATGAAAAGAGCCTACTATTCTGGCACTGGTCAAAGAATCAGATCAGAATGTAAGCAACAGTACAACAGGACATTAGAAAACAGAGACATTTGGAAATTGGTAGAGTTAGTCTTTAGACTTGTTTACCTAATAAAATAATATAGTTTTTTAATACAAACACAACAACAAACATTTATTCATTGTGTTATATTATGCTCTGTGCTCATAAGCTATACATAGTCCTTCTCCTGAGAGACTCTACTGTCTAGGAGGAGTCTAAGACACCAGTACAGAAAACTTACATACAACATTACTTGATAAGTTACTTAACAAAAGTTTTATTTGAAGTCTGAGGTAAGGTCCTTAGTAGCTTGGAGATCAGGAAAGGCTTTGTGGAGAAGGTACTAAATGAGTTGAACTTTAAAGGACAGGTAGGAACTTTAATAGGTTTGGAGGGAAAAGGAGGGTATTTCAGGCATAGAGAATCCAAAGGCATGAAGGCAGAAGAAGGCAGTATTTGTTTAGAGGTTAGCCAATGATCCAGCTCGGCTAAATTTTTAGCGAGTGAAAGAGAGTAATTCAAAATGAATCTGTAAAAGGAAGGGGGTATTAGAATGGAGAAAGCCTTGAATACCAAGTAGAGAAATCTAAACTTTAATCAGTAGGTAATGGACATCTGCTGAGGAATTTTGAACAGAGGAGAGATGCAGAATATTGCAATTATAAACTTATTCTAGAAGTGACATGTAGGATATATTAGAAGAAGAAAATGGAGGTAAGAAGAAGGTGATTTCACTAGTCCATACAGATAGTCTATCACAATGATGGTCTATATTTGACAAATGACAATGAGACTAGAGAAGAATCCATATGTGAGAGGTATTCTCAAAAGTAGAAGTTAATGGGGTTTGATAATTGACTGGATATGAGAAGTGAGGGAGAGGGCACAGTTGGAGTTAAATTCATGGTTACAATCAGAAGAGACACAGTAAATTGTAGTGCTAGAGACAGAATTAGTGAAGTCTTTGGGGAGGAAGATGAGTTTGCTTTTTGAATATGTTAAATCTGAGTTCCTGATAGGATAGACAGGTGGAGATATATTACAGACAGCTGGAGGCGCTAATGTAGGTCTTAGGGAAGTTGATAAGGGAATGGGCACCATGGGCAGAAGGCTGGTAAATGAAGCTATGGGAATGAATGAGATAATAAACTCTCACATTTAAATAAAGTTGACAAAGTGCTTTCATCACAATAAAGCCTGTTAACTAAATTATCGGAGGTTAAGTGACTCAAAGCCAGTTTATGAATCCTGATTTTTTTCTCTTTCCAAGATCATCATTCTTTCTACCAGACCATGCTAATTCAGACTTCCACCAGACTCTACCAGGAAAATGAGGGTAGAAAGAAGAGAAGCTAGGCAAGGACAGAATCCTGGGAAGCACCCACAAAGGTAGTAAAAGGGGTTGGGAAGAAGATGGGGAGTCAGTGAAGGAGATAAGGAATAAGTGGTTAGAGAGGTAGGAAAATAAGCAAAAGAATGTAATATTTCTGAAACTAAAAGAGGAGAGCTTTTTAGTTTTTTAGTACAGTTTCAGAGACTGCAGAGAACTCAAGGAAGATGATACGTGGTGATTAGGGAGTCACTGGTGACCTTTCAGAAGAGGCCACCTTTTAGAAGAGTATGATGGTGTGGATAGAAGTCCAACTGCAAGAAGATGAAGAATAAGTAGGTAGCAAGGAAGTAAAGGTATTAGGTTAGACAATTTTTTCAGTAAGTGACAGGGTGGTGAGAGATCATATGAGGTATATTTATGGCCACTTGGTAGCCAAGTGAGTGATCCTATTCAGAGTCTAACACTTCCCTACAAAGAATGAACTCCAGCTTTTTTCTATTTCAGATGCTGACATGCTATATACCTCTAGAGAAGGCATTCAATCTTCAAGTGTTGCAGTGGTAGAATGAAAAGGCAACCACCTATCACACTGAGTTTATTGAATCCAATGTTTTATTTCTTCGATGAGGCATTTAGAAGAATCCAACACTGAGAAATATTTTGGAAGAAACAGCTCAAACAACAGAACAAACAACATAGGAATTGGTGTCCAAATGAACCAGGTTCATAGGAAGTAGGGCAGGAAAAGAATGAAGCTGAGTTTTACACCGAGTTTGTGGAATCCTTTCCAGTGATTCATGTGCCTCTGATCCTGAATGTAACATGTTCTAACATTCTCAGTAAGAAAGAGTGAATGACTATAGAGAAGTAATGAAGAGAGTATTCAATACCCATCACTACCCACATTTATTAACATGGTCTGTGGCATTACTCTGCTCAAAGCTAGTAGATAACAGAGGCTCTTCACAGGAAATCAAGAATGGTCTCAATAGAAAGCACAATGAATCAGAAATACCTCTGGTTGTTGTTCAGTCCAACTCTTTTGGACCCCATTTGGGGTTTTCTTGGCAAAGACAGTAGAGTGCTTTGCCATTTTCCTTCTCAAGCTCCTTTTACAGATGAGGACATTGAGGTAAACAGGGTAAGTAACTTGCCTAGGATCGCTAGTCAACTCATGTCTGAGGGCAGATTTGAACCCAGGTCCAGCACTCTATTCACTGAGCCACTTACCTGCCTCCAACAGCTCTGGACTAAGGAGTCAAAAGTCTCATTACCAAATGGCTGCATGACTTTAGGCAGATCATTTAACTACACCTCAGTCTTTTCTATAAATTAATGGACTGGATTAGGTCATTGCTTAAGGTCCTTTCCAGCATTTAAATTCTACCAAGTAATCCTATTATAGTGCAACAACTTTCTTGATGTCTTATCTAGGAGCACATTATTATTTTTTCAACCATGTAATAAATCAAGAGTTCAGAATTATAATAAGAATATAATGAGTTCATTTTTAATATGGATATTGTATGTCTTGTCATGTCCGCTGGCTGGCATATGAAAGGACAGCAATTTTCACTAGGAAAAATTACTTTTGAATACATAAAACTGGCAACTATTCCAGTCCCTGAGGCTGGCTTAATGTTTTCAGTTGTTGCTGTCATTTTGGCTCTAGAGAAGATAAAGTCAGGGAGGAAGTGTCTGTCTTCTTGCATCCTTCCGTTTTCTAAAGGAACAACAAACCAAGCTCAGTGCAATCTGGATTGGATTACTTTACCCACTTATATCGATACAGTACTTACATCCTTTGAAGTCCCCCTTTTCCCAACCTACTCCCTAAATTTCCCTTTGAGGTCACAGGCTTAAATGACCTATTGATTGCAAGAGAGTCAGGCATTTAACAGCATAGTTAAGATGCTGACAAACTGCCTTGGGGGGAAATACTGAGAACAATGAAGAAAGTCAATTCCTTTCTCCAGAGAAAAATGAAAGAAAAAGTAACAAAAGGAAAAAAAAAATCTTAACCATAGACTATTATCCTGGAAGGAAATATACTGTGAAATAATAAAATCGATCCATCAAAAGAATATGAGTCAGGAAAAAAAGAGAGGGTTTTTTTTGTTACTGCTGCTGCTGTTGCTTAAAAGAAGAGATGATATGTTTTTGAAAGTGGATGAATACAGAGACACTTTGATCCTGGATCTGAAAGAATGCAAAGCTGTTAGTGAGCCAGTGCTGGCCTGCTGGTGTTTACACTACAGGAGGTAATCCCTTTAAGTTCTTTCATCTTCTTATTAGACATCAGGGTCAGCAGTATAAGGAGTTTCAAAAATATAATCTAATCTGTGTTAAAGAGATCTTATTTTACCTACCCTCAAATTATCCACACTGCACATTGATTTAATTGCATGCAAGTTCCATAAAGTCTCTCCTCCAGTAGAGGTAAATACCACTCTGGAATATCGGTCACCTGTGATAGGAGGAGAAAAAAGTTTATGAATTATTCATCTTCTTTGTAAAGTATAGGTATGAGAAACAATTTAAACTGGAAAACTAAAGACTAGTTATATACAATGACTGTACTTTTTTCCTCCATCTATCCCAACAAAGATATTTTGAAAATTTCAACTGCATCAGAAATTGTAGATTGAAAAAAATCCAATTTCGTTCCAATCACTTTTCCAGTGCATGTGTAGGTTGTTCAAAGAACTCTCCAACTAACTGAGGGGGGCAGGGGGCAGGAGAAATCCATTTCTAATCTCTTTGCAATTAGGTAGCAAAACTGTAAGAACTTTAAGATGAAAATTAATTGAAAGCTCTCTTTCTAATTTCATGGCATCACATAGTAATGGAGCATTAAATCAAAGGATATTATACTTGGGAACATCAAAAAAAAATTACAAGGAAATTCCCAGCCATGATTCTAAATGGAAGATGGTAACCGATTTAAAATCAATTGAAAAATGGCCAGTTTAAGTACACAGAAAAGTTTGTTTTTAAGAAGATGAAATGTAAAATCTTCTTAACCTATCATTCATTAACATAGCATTGGTTTTTATAAGAGCCAAATAAAACAAGTGAATTAACTTTAGATCAAATAAAGACAACCAGCATAAGCTGGAAAACAAAGGACAATTAGCAAATTCACAAATGATTCATTTCCGTAACAGTAGCACCATGATCTTTGTATCTCTAGATCCTATCACAGGGACTGTTGTGTAGCATATTTGTTAACAAAAAAAGGGTCGAAGTGGGAACCTAAAAGCTAGCTATCACATTTGAATCAGAAGTATTATTAGCATGAAATATTGACTTTAGCTTTAGGGTAGGAGAATAAAATCTGTACAAATTGAGACACTTTTAAATTTATTTGTGACCAGTAATAACCATAATCCAAGTAGAATTTGTTAATTAAGAAGTTTAAAAAATTGTTTGGACTATAGAAGTTCAAAGAAGATAACAACTAACGAACTTGTCTCTTCCCTAAGATATTATTTTTCCTTTAGCACAAACACAACAAACTGGGACCTTTAATTAATGTGAATTTTTTTGGTACTTTGCTTTTGTGAAAAAATAAGAAACTGCAAAAAAAAAAAAGGTACCCCAAACCCAAAATAATATCAGGAGCATAAACTTTGCAGTATATCTTGGAGTACCAATCATTATATAAATGCATGCATATATACATACATACACATATACACAGATACATACATGTGCATCTATATGTACACATAGACATATAGGTATATACGGGACAGGTAGATATTTTATTATATATTATATTTATATCTATATATAAAATACATACACATATGCACATGAAATCCTCTATTATAAGGATGTTACTTGGTTATATATACTATATTTATATCTTGCTTCACTTAAATGTCTTTATTGGAATATATAGAAAGAAATGTATAATCATTGTCTATAACTAACCTCTAATTTTCCCATTTAAATTGTTTCACTTACCTAAAATATATACATATACGTACACACATACATATATAATTTACATATAGGTATGAATATAGTATATCCTCACAAGGAAAAGACACATTTCTTAGTTGTTGTTTCCTTTCTATGTATATACATAAATAAAGCAGTTTTTTAACCTCTTCAAACACAAGCACACATTTAATTAACCATACAATGAAGACTAAAGCTTAGAATAACTGAGAAAGACACATAAGATTCCATGAGATTTAGTATATTGATATTACTTTATAGGAAAAAGGACATTTTAGAAAGGTTTCAAAGAAATATAGAAATAAAAAGTTTTATTGTCAAATATCAATTTATAAAAAATTCAATGAACCAAAATACTCCATTTGCAATCATCCTGGTTAAACTTTATCAGTCATAACAACTTATAAAGACTCCTTATAAATCTTATAACATAACTTACAACTTGTAAATCTCCTAGGGTATTTCTGATGAATTGTGACAAAGATCAGGGCAGTACCCGTAAAGATGAAATCATGTATACTTAAAGAATATGTAGGTACTTCTTCAAGTGTGTAATATACACACACGTGTAGTGTACCTCTTTCTCTCTTTTCTCCTCCCTCCTTCCTTTTCTCTTTTTCTGCTCAATAGATGCTTGCAAAACCTAATGTCAGAGTGGTCAGAAGGGAGAGTGTAGATGGTCTTCACAAAAGGCAGTAAAAACCTTGTATTGGATTATTTAAATACATATAATATGTTCATTATATAAAATATATTCAATATATCCTTAATACATTCTTACAGATATTCTATAAAATTTGAAAAAATCTGTATGCCTGGAAATTTTGTGGATTATTTTGAAATTCAAAACAATATGCTAAGTTAACAAATCTGTGAGAAAAGTCTTTTAAAGAGACATTAACAGGTTGGTTTTTTTTAATACTGAAAAATGTCTGTCAACAAGGTAGAGAATTGTATTAGATTTACGTCTACCTAGAGAGATCAATTAATCAATGAACAAGCACTTATTAAGGGCTCACTATGTGCCAGGTACTATGACTGAGTAGATTTTTTAATCAAGTAGAGTCTGACTTATTCAAATACTGAAATATGAAGTGTTAATTAAGTTAAAAATCACCCCACGCATGACAGGAATAGGGAGGCAGTACTTGACAGTTTAACCCCTGACTCACATCAGTCCAGGATTGATGAGCACAGGCATAATTAAAAACTAAGAACCTGCCAAGGGGCTTGCTGTTCATACACTATGGGACTCACTTGGAATATCACAGAAAAAGCTGTCTTTGTGGAAATTCCATTCAGCTTGTCTCTTTTCTCTTTCGTAATGATTGTCTGACCATCTGTCATCACGATGGCTGAAATAGAAGCAAAAACTTTTATCTTTAAGAAAACCACATCTATTTGAAATTTGCTTTGATAGATCTACAGAGAGGAACAAGAAGAACATTATTGGTCTTCAAAAGTCAAGGCCTCTTCTCGCTCATGTACCTAAACATCAGAAGGACTACTTTAAAAAGCAACCTGTATCTTAATGCCTCATTTCTTTAAAAAAAAAAAAAAAAAGGTAAATCCTAAGAAAAAATATTAAATTACAACATCAGGCTTATAAAACTCTGTAGCAAAACAGTAATCAACCTCTAAACTTCGAAATTAACTTTGGTTGATGATAATTATTAATTTCATTTATATGGCAATTTACCTTCACAATGCATTTTAAATAATAACTGAAATTCATCATTTTCAGAGGCTTTGCTCATAATAATCTTGTGAGGTAGGCAGTGTAAGCATTATGGTTCTCATTTTACACATCAGATAACTGAGGGTCCAAAGGTTAAGTGACTAGCCCACAGCCATCGAGCTAGAAAGCCAGAGACTCAATCTTTCTGAGATCTTCCAATTAAACCACACCATGGGTAAGGCATTAAGGAATGCTACCTTTAGTAGCCGGAAAGTCACCAGAAACATGAAACTATTACCTTTTGACTTGCTCCTCTGCATATTTAAAAGGATAATTTGCTAGTGTTGCTTTGTATCCTGTATTTTTCACCATGTTATTCCATGTGACCAGCCTCTGGCCTATGGCAGTCCCTCTTGGTTCAAAACCCTTAAGGCAAAACATTATAAAACTTCATTAGCGTATTTCATTTCAGGTTAAGTAAAGCTTTAATAACATCTTGGGAAATTTCATGTCAGAGTGATACAGAGTTTTCATTAGAAGGCACAGTCATCCTTCACACTGGCTGGGGAAGGTGAAATGCCTTACAGAACAAAATGACCTGATGGAAAAATGATCAACTACATTCTTATGACAGGTATCCAAGAATTACGGGGAATCTTTTGCATTCCTCAAGAGAAACATACTCACTCATTAGGAGCTTATTTTTCTAAATCTTCACAAATCCTTTAGTAAACTAATTCCTGGCATAAACTGAATGATAATGAAATATGATTAATTCTTATCATTAAATATTATAGAATTCTGTATCACTATCTGTTGATTTAAATGCATACATTTCTCCTCTTCCTCCAAACAAGGAAAACTTTTAACTTAAAAACTGACTGTCATCTGCTATACATACTAAAATTGATATAGCTTTCTCAGAAAAAAAGATCATGCCTCAATGGGTTTATAAAAACTTTATGATAGCATTCTGATTCTCTGTGAGGTTTCTTACATAATGCAGGGGAAAAAAACCCTACTAAAAACATCTGTTTACTACACACATGACATCAATGTGGCCTTTTGGCTGGAACACGACACCAAGAAGCAAGAGCTCGTGGATTCTGATGGGGAGGAAAGTTCCTTGGCCTCTTAAGACTCATAAATAAAAGAGACATGTTTCCCAGTGTTTCATAGAGATGAGATTAGATGAAAGCATATTAAATATGTGTCAAGTCTCCATTGTTCAACATAATAGTAGACAAAGGAAGGGAACTACACATACTCGTTCTGCATTGGCATATTTTCCTTACCAGCAAGGGGTCAGAGAAATCAGGAAGATCGGGCACCAGTATTCCGACCAGGGCACAGACCACAATGAGCACAGTGCACAGGCCCAAGACCACCACAGGCCAGTCAGCTATCAAGGCTGCATAACTACAGAAAAATAGAAGAAAGGGAATTTCAGAAGCAAGAAATCAAAGGGTTTTACTTCAAAAGAAAGTAATGTGCTTTCATGCATACATTTGGGACCTAGAAGTACTGATAGTCAGATAATATTGACAATCAGTTAAATGGCAATATATGTATTTTGGCAAATCAATTGTTGCTCCATTTTTCAGGCATATCCAACTCTCTTTCATGCCATTTGGGGTTTTCTTGGCAAAGATACCAGAATAGTTTGCTATTTCTTTTTCCTGCTCATCTTACAGATGCTGAATTGAGGCAGGGCTAAGTGACTTGCCCAGAGTCACACAGCTAGGGTATGAGGCTGGATCTGAACTGGTGAAGATGAGTCTTCCTTATTACAAGCCCAGTGCTCTATCCACTGCACTGCCTAAATATTAGATTGTAAAGTCCTTGAGGGAGGAGCCTGCTTATTTAGATATTAAACTTTTATAGGATTTTACAAATAATGAGGCCCTTAACAAAATTTCTGTCTATGGACAGCATTTTATTAAGCAATTGTCAACATCATTTTCCTTTTTCATTGCTTCTGTCTTTCTAACTTCCTTTTTTTCCTTTTTTCAAACAAATCTTTTCTGATGACAAGCCTGTCATACTTTGGAAATGAATTTTTCAAGGAAAAATCAAACTTTTATTTATTAAGCAGCTAACGTCCAAAGGAAACATAAGGCAAGTATTGTTCTAAAGGAGCTTCCACTCTTACTGGAGAGATAAGACATAGTCATGGTGACAAAGGAGAGACTCACTCCCACTGAATTCTTTTGTTTCTCTATACTTTTTGCTAGGCCTGTCCATAAGTAGAACCCTTTCTTGTTCTTAGATCTGCACTCTATGTTTTCTTCTTGAAGCAGAGATGCATTCATTCCACAAATCTTAATAAAGTACCTACTATGTGCAAAGCACTATGCTAGCCCTAGGGATACAAAGATAAAAATGACCAATGCCTTTCCTCAGAGAGCTTGGTATTCTATTGGATTGTGAGAAAGACCATCTTAGTGCCTATCTTGTTTTTAATACTGCTAAAGATTGTTGACTACACTATAAATACAGTCTTTTGGCGGGGCAGGGGTAAGGCAACTGAGATTAATTGACTTGTCTAAGGTCACACAGCTAGTAAGTGTCAAGTGTCTGAGGCCAGATTTGAACACAGATCCTCCTCACTCCAGGACCAGTGCTCAATCTACCGCACCCACTAGCTATTCCATGATACAGCCTTCTTGAATGTCATCCACCTAAAGACATCCTCAAAAGAATTGTTCATAATGACATATATATATATATATATATATATATATATGGTATAAATCTTTAGAGGAAAGACAGTATGCCACAGAATATACAATAATACAATGCTTTCAAGTGTAACTCATTCAATCCTCTCATGACAGTGTTGTGATACAGGTGTCATCATTATCCCCATTTTAGAGGAGATTAAAAACGACATGCCAGGGTCACAAAGCTAATAAGAACAGGATCTAAACTCTGGTCATCTTCATTCTAAGTCCAGCACTCTATCCACTATGTCACCTGTCTGCCTCAAAAGGGAACAATATTAATGGTCAGAAATTAACATAGGAGGCAGCATGGCTTGGTGAAAAGGCACTGAATTTGGCTTCAGATTCTGACTCTGCTGCTTATTATTTCTCTATGAAATCTTGGGCAAATCTCCCAGTTTCATCCTCTGTAAAATTAGGGTGCTGGACTAGAAACTTCTCAAGTCCCTTCCAACTATAAGCCAATGATCCCATGACTTTTCCCCACTTTCACCAGGCCTGAGAAACTCTGAGAGGACCTAACTTAAAAAAGAGAACAAAAAGAAAATTAAATTAACAGAGGATTTTAAGAACTCCTCCCATTTCTCCCAGATGAAGCTTCCTTGAATCTTGATTAGAAAAACTTTGGTCTTAGGACATTACTCTTCAATGCTCACAAAATGTAATTCATAATTTAAGACTATTTAGCTGCTTTATAATTTAAGACTACTTCTGGCTCACAAATTTAGTGATTATAATTATGAGTTACTTCTTCCAAACCATGCTGGCAGCTATGAATACAGTTCTGAAAAAGCTATTCTATATGCCTAAGAAGAGATAACTTTTTTTATATATTCATATCTTTTAAATTTATAAGGATACTCAAAGTTTCATCCTCAGATGAAGAAATTAAAATATAATGTATTTCTATTTTAAAACATAAAGCTCCCCACAACCAAAACTTATATGAAAGACATTTTTCAAAGCTATTGTTTTATAGCAATAATCCTAGACAGAAATTAGGAGATGTCTTTTATATATACATATATATAATTTTACTTATTTTTCAGTTCTTAATGTTCACTTTCAGAATTGAATTCAAGAATTTGAATTCAAAATTTTCTCCCTATCTGTCCCCACCCTCACCCCAGGACAGCATGCACCCCATCCACCCCTTCCTCCAGTCTGTCCTCCATTCTATTACCTACCCTTCTTCCATCCCCCTTCCCCTCTAATTTCCTGTAGGGCAAAATAGATTTCTATACTCCATTGCCTGTATAGCTTAATTTCCAGTTGCATGCTAAAACAATTTTTAATAGTCATTCTTAAAGCTTTGAGTTCCATATTCTTTCCCTCTCTCCCTACCCACCCTCATTGAGAAAACAAGCAATTCAATGTACGTCATACATGTGTAACAATGCAAAGCACTTCCATAACAGTTATAAACAACTAATCACATTTCTCTCTGTCCTATCCTGCCTTTCACTTATTTCATTCTCTCCCTTGACCTGTCCTCCCACAATAGTGTTTGCTTCTGATTATCCCTTTCCCCAATTTTCTGTCCCTTCTATTATTTTCCCTCTACTATCCCCTTCTTCCTTGCCTTCCTGCAGGGTAAAATAGATTTCCATATCCAATGGAGTGTGTGTTATTCCCTCCTTAAGCCAAATCCTATGAGAATAACGCTCAATTATTTCCTTTTATCTCCCCCCTCTTCCCCTCCATTGTAAAAGCTCTTTCTTCCCTCTTGTATGTGAGATGATTTGCTATATTCTGCCTCTCCCTTTTTCTTACTCCTAGTACATTCTGTTCAATAGAAAATTTTATTTTTTTTAGGTATTCTCCCTTCATATTCAGCTCACCCTGTGCCCTCTACGTACGTATAAATATATATGTGTGTCTGTGTGTTATATATATATACATATACACACATATATGCAAACATACACCCATGTACATATGCATACCTATATATATATATAATATACACATACATACCTACCCATACACACCTACATACACACACACACACACACACACACACACACACACACACACACATATTCCCTCTAACTCCCCTAATACTGAAAAAGTCTCATGGGTTATAAATAACATGTTTGCATGTAGGAATGTAAACAGTTCAACTTTAATGAGTTCCTTAAGGCTTCTCTTTCCTGTTTACCTTTTCATGTTTCTCTTGATTCTTGTATTTGAAAGTCAATTTTTTTATTCAGCTCTGATCTTTTCAACAAGAATACTTGGAAGTCCTCTCTTTCACTGAAATTCCATTTTTTCCCCTGAAGTATTATACTCAGTTTTGCTGGGTAGGTGATTCTTGGTTTTAATCCTATTTTCTTTGACCTCTGTAATATTATATTCCAAGTCCTTCGATCCTTTAGTGTAGAAGCTGCTAAATCCTGTGTTATCCTAATTGTATTTCCACAATACTTGAATTGTTTCTTTCTGGCTGCTTGTAATAGTTTCTCCTTGACCTGGGAACTCTGGAATTTGGCTACAATATTCCTAGGAGTTTTCCTTTTGGGATCTCTTTCAGGAGATGATTGGTGAATTCTTTCCATTTCTGTCTAGAGTATCAGGGCCATTTTCCTTGATAATTTCTTGGAAGATGATGTTTAGGCTCTTTTTTTTTTTTAATCATAGTTTTCAGGTAGTCCCATAATTTTAAAATTATTTCTCCTGGATCTATTTTCCAGGTCAGTTGTTTTTCCGATGAGATATTTCACATTGTCTTCTATTTTTTCAATCTTTTGATTTTGTTTTATAATTTCCTGGTTTCTCATAGAGTCATTAGCTTCTATCTGCTCCATTCTAATTTTTAAAGAACTATTTTCTTCAGTGAGCCTTTGAACCTCCTTTTCCATTTGGCCAATTCTGTTTTTTATAGCATTCTTCTCCTCATTGGTCTTTTGGATCTCTTTTGCCATTTGAGTTAGTCTATTTTTAAAGGTGTTATTTTCTTCAGTATTTTTTTTGAGTCTCCTTTAGCAAGCTGCTGACTTGCTTTTCATGATTTTCTTGCATCACTTTTATTTCTCTTCCCCAATTTTCCTAAACCTCTCTTACTTGATTTTCAAAATCCTTTTTGAGCTCTTCCATGGCCTGAGACCATTGCATATTTATTTTGGAGGTGTTGGATGTAGAAGCCTTGACTGTGATGTCTTCCTCTGATGGTATACTTTGTTCTTCCTCATCCAAAAGGATGGAAGAAAATACCTTTTCACCAAAAAAGTCACCTTTTATAGTCTTATTTTTTTTCCCCTTTTTTGGGCATTTTCCCAGTCAGTTACTTAACTTTTGAGTCCTCTGTCAAGTGGAGGGTACACTCTAGGGACTTGTAAGTCCTCAGTTCTTCCAAGGTGGCACAATCAAAGGAGAAGAGTTTACTCCTCTCCTGACCTGTATTCTGGTCTGGGAGCAACCACAGGCACTCTTTTCTGCCCAGGAACTGTGAGTAGGATTCCCTCTCCACAACCACAACCAGGTCCACCATGCCAGTGCTCCTCCTCACCCCAGGACCACCACTCAGAACTGAGACCCAGATTGGCCTGCTCAGTTCCCCCAGGGTCTTCAGGCCTAGGGGTCCAAAAGTGGATGCTGCTGCTGCCACCCTGGGGCCAGGGCTAGGGCTGGACCATGCTCCCCTCTTACCCTGGTGAAAGCTTTCTCACGAAACTTTGAAGCTGTCTTTGGTGTTTGTGGGTTGAGAAATCTGGGAACCACAGATGCTACCCGTGATTTCATGCCCTGAAGAATGCTCCAGTCCTGTCCATGCAGAGGGGCTACATTCTACTCTAAGCCTGGTGTGACAAACCTTTCCTGCCAGCCTTCCAGGCTGTCTTGGGCTGGAAATCTCTTTGACACTGTCGTTTTGTGGCTTCTGCTGCTCTAGAATTTGTTTAGTGTCATTTTTTACAGGAATTTTATGGGCTATTGGGGGAGAGCTAGAGCAGGTCCATCTTTCTACTCTGCCATCTTGGCTCTGCCCCTCTGTAACTCTCTTTTCTCTCATAAAATGAAATGTAAGCACAGGGCAGCAAGGCTAGAATGAGGGAATCTCAGCTGAAATGTTAGTTGTGTGACCCTGAGTAAGTCCTTTAACCTTCTGTTTCCTCTTCTATAAAAGAAGGGAGGTAGACCAGATGGTTTCTGAAGCCCTTTCAGTAGTAAAACTATGACTGGGACTTTGTATAACAAAGCTCAATCTATCCAAGGGCTCTAGACTGATAGGCTTAGGAACATTTTATTGATCATTGCCCTTTCCTAATTTTAAAGAGGAAGTTACAGAGAAGTTAAATGACTTGCCAGACCCAGAGCTTAAGTTTATAGCAGTGCCAGGGTTAGAACAGAAACATTCTGGCTGTTTGAGACCAGTAAGACCCTTTCCCATTAATTACATTGCTGCCTCTTACACCTATTAGATATTATAATACTGAAAATAAAAATATTAAAAAAATTCTTTTGAACTCACTGATAGTTCCTTATCCACATAAAATCTTCTCCTTCAATTCTCTGATGTCAAAGATTTGGGTGGGGGGTTTATTTTAAAAAGACAATGAAAGAAACAAAGTTTGTGATTTACTATCTCCAATATAATTCACTAGAAAGCAAGCCCTGGAACTAACTAACCACTCACTCAGAGTCTCTGTCTCTCTCTGTCTCTCTGTCTCTCTCTCTCTCTCAAAAAACTGCCCTGTCTAATCTGGTAAATAAAATACAGAAAACAATTTCTCAAATACTTTTAAGAAAGCACATAAATCAAAATTTTCTGATTGTGATCATTCAAATGTAACACAGAAATTCTCCATATCTGACTTCCTCCTCCACCAAATGCAAACGAAGGTCAAAGTTCCTTGTTCTGAAGCAGAAGGTCATTGGTGTGAATAGATACACTTGGCTTTCACATTCTGAGACTCTCCCTCTTCAGGGATGCCAAGGATTTTGTTTGCTGGGTTTTTTTTTTTAAAGAGAAAATGAAAGAAATAAAGCTTGGGGCTAACTACTTTCAATATAATTCACTGGAATACATACACACATACACATACAATCATCACAATTGGATGCATTCATTTGACATTTTGAAAATCTCACCCTAGAACTAAAAAGTGCCTTAGATTTACACAATTATAGATTGTACTTTATTAATGGATCCATTTTCTTTAGGCTGGATCAATTTTTTGCCCTTTTTACCAAAGCAGGAGCCACCTATCTATTTTTAATTGAGGGTCACAAACTGCTCAGCCATCCTATGATGGTTCAGTTAGCCTAAATAATCACTTTGTTTTGTTCTGTTTTCTGCAAGGCATATGCACACCTCAGCACAGCACTTTAAGAGAACCTCACTGGAGAATTGCTTTTCTTCCCTTTGAAAACATTTGGTTTTGATTGAACAGCCCAGGTCTATGCCATAGATGTGTGCTGAGTGCAGATGGAAACTTTATACTGTTACTGATTTCAGTACATTTCTCTTGAACTCTTTTAACCTTGCTAAATGACAATCTAACTTCCTTATCCAGCTGATGTTTCAGGGGCTAACCTTGTGTAGAGAAACTGCTACACTTCAGGAATGGGATCAGCAACCTTAGACAATTCATTATTATGATGAACACTAACCCTAATAGCCAATTTCATTCATTTCTTAGGTCATACCCAGGGAATTTGCTCCTTCCCCCAAACATTGTAAAATTCCTGAATATATTTCTTTTCCTACTGCTGCCTTTACAATATCCTGAAGATAAAATAACTCTACAAGTACTTCATGTACTTAAAAGGTCTGGATAAGAGTATAATATCAAGGCAACTAACTATCTAATAAAGTAGGAAAACTAGCAAAGTTAAGGAAATTAAAATAACCTATAAATCCTCTGTTATGATCTCTCTCGAGAAAATTGTTCCTTTCCCCAGGTTTCCAGTGTTATAATGAGAAACTTGAACAATATTCTTTT
The DNA here is from genome assembly GCF_028372415.1 of Notamacropus eugenii. Classification (NCBI taxonomy): domain Eukaryota; kingdom Metazoa; phylum Chordata; class Mammalia; order Diprotodontia; family Macropodidae; genus Notamacropus; species Notamacropus eugenii. Next base: position 413,627,078 of record NC_092873.1, read on the forward strand.
GTTCTTTGAAAAGTAAACCACAGAATCAATGGAATTCTCAAGACTAGTCCCTTGGCCATATTATCATTTTATACCTCCCTTTTCTTTTTCTAATTTCCTTCCTTTTTTCTTCTTTCCCCTTTCCTTCCTTCCTCCTCCTCTTCTCTTCCTTCTTCTCTTCTCTCTCTCTCTCTCCCTCCTTCTCCCCCTCCCTCCCTCTTCCTCTCCGTCTCTGTCTCTGTCTCTTTGTCTCTCCCTCCCCTTGTCCCATTCTGAATTTATGTCTGTCCCTCTCTCCTGTTTAACTAATGTCCTGGTGACTGCCATGTATACTATTCACCTAGGCTGTAAGCCTCGGGGCACTACCAGCTAATTATATAATGGCTTGGTCACTCACTGAACAAACTTCCATAGAGTGCTTACTATGAGCAAATTTAAGCCTCAGGGCACTAGTAACTAATAATAGATTGTTCGTTCACTGAACAAATCTTCATAGAACTCCTACTATGTGCAAATTTAATCACTCTATACCTCAAAGCTCCAAAAGTGAATTCATTCCTCTCATTTTTTTTTAAAGTCTGATAACATTGAAATTAAGAAATAAATCCAGCACAGAATCAGCATAGCAAGTGAATTGGTGATCTAAGATAAAACACATCTTTGTCTCAATTCCTATTTAGTAATGGTGTAGTAGAAAGAAGACTGGCTTATAAGGCACAAGATCTAGGCATCAGTCTTGGTATTACCACTAACTCACTGTGTGATGGTAGACAAGTCATTTTGCCCTTCCGAGGTTTTATTAGTGTCATCATTTATACAAATATGGAGGTTGGACTAGATAATCACTAAGATCTCTTGCAGTTATAAAATTATATGATTCTATTCCATTTTTGATAGTTTTTACAACTATGGAAAATCTTATTAATATAATGCAAAGTCTTATTGTTAACATACTCAAATTAACCTATAGTTACCCCTGTTTGCACTGGAAATGGATCAATGAGAACAGTTAAAGATAGACAACTGGCTCAATTAATAAGTTAATAATTAATAATTAAATTAATTTTATACCATGCTGAATCTATGGGGAGCCTATTTAAAATGGATTATCTATATCACATTAAGAGCAGTTTTCAATTCAACACAACAGCACAACACAATTCAATTCAAACAACCAATTTTCAAATGAGATATATTATCATTCTTTGGCTGCCTCCATGTTTCTGAAATTCTAAACTTTCCACTCTTCCCAAATTGAGAGCTTTCTCCTGCTAAATATATTTGAATGTAAGCTCAATAATGACCAGAGCCTGGCACACTCCCTTGGCACATAGAAGAACTTAATAAATACTCATTGACTGATTAATGTTCATATGTCTAGAATGTTTACTGTTGGTTTGAAATAGCTGAACATTCAAAAAATTTCCTTTTCCTTTGGACTCATAACAGGCTTTTCGGTATGCTGTCAAGTAATTACTATCTTTTCATCCAAATCCATTTAAAGAGACTCAATTCTATTACTTAATAAGTGGCTTCTTTGACAAAGTAGAGGTGTTCACCAGTGGTTAAAACCTAAAACAAGAAACCAGGATCTGAGTTATTTTTCAAGCTCTTCTTCAGACCATCTCAATTCCAATAGATATGCCATATCACCTTCTTATGCCTCAGTGTTTTTCATTGAATATCTACAGAATCACTTTTAAGGTTTATCATCAAGAGAATTAGGATAAAAATTGGTGGACCTAAGTCTAGTCGTAATGATCACAAAAATAATGATAATTTTAAAAGATAGCTTTTATATAGCACTTTAAGTTTTGCACCTTATAGATATTATTTCATTTATTTTATTTATAAATATTTTTAAAATTATTTGTAAATTTCATAAACATATAAATAATATATGTATATTTATATATAATATAAATAATAATAGTATATATAAATAAATACATATTATAAATGATAATTTATAACATTATTTCTTTATAAATATTATTTCATTTGATTCTCACAACAACCTTGGATGCTATTATTACCTCCATATTACAAATAAGGAAGCTTAAAGAGTTCAAGTGAATTAATTGTTCCAGGTCATTGTCAGTAAAGACTTACACCTCCAGGTCTAACATTAACTATGGTGCCACCGAAAGCCACAACTAACTGTGTGACCTTGGGCAGACAATTTAGCCTCTCTGTATCTCACATCAACCATCTGTTAATACTCTAAAACTGCAATGGGTTTAGCATCTCATCAATGTGGGTATTCTCTCCAGTGATGACTTTTCTCCATGTCTTCCTCTTTGTTTGCTACAAGGGAAGGGGAGGGTACACCCAATATGCTAGAAGTCATCCTTGCATTCTTCTGACATTACAAGGATGCTGATAGCACACACAATCTATGCATTGTACATTCCCTGCTCATGTGACACAAGTTTAACTTCTTTTTCAATTATACATTCCTTTGATGACAAAATTTATACTGTTTCTCAGAAGTAATCCCCGATTTGTAATTAGTTTGCAGACTGCTCATGTCCACTATGCTCTTCTATATTGTCCTTTGGGGGATTCTTAAACAAAGGTATGGGCAAATTCTACCAATATCCTAAAAAAGGTAACTGACAGAACATTAATAACAACCAACCCATATGCTTACTCTATGTACAGAAAATTTTAAAGAGAATAATCTACACACAAGAAAGACATCCTTGATAAGGGTATTTAGAAGGAGAAAGGCAACCTTTCTCCAGAGATTTTCAACAAGAAACCATTATTTAACCATCATATACTAATGGACAGATGTAGAAAACACAAGATCCTATCAAATGTATTAGTTTATTGATGGTCAAGGATGATCAAAGATTTTAATTTGGTAGAGCAAAATACTGCCTGATATCCTCATCCCAAACAAAGTATCTCCTCCATGTGTCAATATCATACCACGTGTCATATAGGTGAAATAATGCCTTCTGTGCCTTAATGGGCTATGAAGAGGAGAGAAGATAAACAGATGTGAGTCTGTTCTGGAAATGAATAAGCTGTAAAGGTGAAACATGCACCATGAGCCATTATCCTTGGAATGATCATTAGCAGTCTATAAACGCATAGGCTGTCCTTTTTAGTATTATCCATATCCTTTCTATTATTTCTTCTTTCTTTCAGTCTTTCCTCTTTCTCCACTTCTTTCAAGTTCAGCTGAATGTTTCATGCTCAAGTTATTATTAAACCTTAAAAAGAAAGCGAGGGGACTTGGTAAACCATATGGAATGATAAGTGCACAGTTTCTGCACTTACTGAAACTGCCTACAAATCAAGAGCTTCTACAAAACTTTGAGGTTCAGTATAAATCCAATAGAATACCTGATCTCTCCTCCCTAGACACTTGTGTTTAATAATCTATGCTTGCTATAAAGCTATGCACAAAACAAGGAGTGTTGTTAATAACCTAAAGAGACATTCAGAAAGTGCTTTATCATCTGTTCCTGGACCCAAAATAAAGAAGGTACTGTCCACAACTTAAGAAGTTTCTCAGGAGATAAAAGGACTATAGAGTCTTTCTTGTGTTACTACTGCAATAAACAGGGAAAGGATGTTTGTGTGCCAGAGGTAATAAGAACAGACTGGGACTTTTTTCTCAAAATACTCTGAACATTATACTCCATTTGGGAAAACCAAAAATAAAAACTTTATAAATCTTTTCCAAAGGTAAAACTCTTATTTATTTAAGAGACTGGATAGTTTCATGAAAAACAGAAATCCATTTTCTCAATAATGTAACATATTTACTTCTATAATCTCCTGCTCTTTTCTTTTTTCTTATTTTTACCACAAAAGAGGGCAAGAAGTTGAAAATGGTGACTTTTCCAGTAATATTGCTTCAAAGAGATGATAATTTCATTCAGCAGGTTTCATTGCTATCAGCATTTAGGGTCCCTTAGCTAATAAGAATTTCAAAAAGCCATTTATAGCTGGGTAAATATAATGGTTTTATAACAAAACCTACTCAGGGTGGGGGCATTCTGGTTGGTTTAGACTTGGATCAGAAACTTCAAGGTTTTATTTTCTTTTGTTTTCATGATGAAGAAAAGAGAAAATCCAACTTGGTGCAATGGAAAAGGCACTGAATTTGAAATCAAGAGGACAAAGGTCTGAATCCTAACTTGGCAACTTTTTACCAATGTGCTTTCACCTCTGTAAGGATCAGTTTGCTCATCTGAAAAAGTCAAAGGTTGAAATAGATGAACTCTAAGCTTCTTTTCAGATTTCTACATTCATTGGCCAAAGCTTCTATTTGAAGACTTTTTTAGGGAACACCAATCATACAAAGGAATAAGGCTTTGCCCAGAGTACAGACTTTAAAAATGTTTGTTGAATTGAACTGAGATTCTCCCCATTTATCTCAAAATATTAAATACAAGTACAGAAAGACCACCATTTGAATATGCCACTGTCATAAATTTGATCCAAGGTCAGAAAAACTGGCAGAAAAATATTCCTCTAGGTCCAATTAGAAGCAGAAATCTTATTTATTACAAATAAAAAAGAACTAAGGCAACTAGGTGGTGCACTGAATAGTGTTGGGTTTGGAATCAGGAAGATTAGAGTTCAAATCTGGACTCAGACACTTATTAGTTATATGACATTGGGCAAGTCACAACCTCTGTTTGCCTCAGTTTCCTCATCTATAAAATGGAGATAATTATAGCAATTATCTCACAGGGCTAGGGGGATAAAATGAAATACAGTATATTAAACCTTTGGAAACCTTAGAGTGCTATACAAGTGCTAGTTATTAATTCTAGTTTAGTATTCTAGCATTATCAAGATGATTATAGCTAATGCAAATGCTAATTTTGCCAGAATATAAAGGGCTGTTCCTTCAGAGATTCAAGACTATTGCTGTAGCCTTAGGAACAAAATTATGCAAAAAAAAATCATCTTATATTTTCCTTGAGGATAGAAAGATACTTGTTTTTACCTTTTTGGTAACTTGAGAGGTCTGGATGGTCTGAAAAAGAAAGGAAAGGAAAAAAAGTCACATTATTAATTATAAAGAAAGTACCATATTACAAGTTATACAAAATTACATATGTATATAGAAAGACAATGCTATGGGGCAATGAGGAGAGGGCCAGTCCTGCCCTAGAAAAACCTAGATTTAAGTCTCGTCTCTAACACAAATTACTTAGGCATGGGCAAGCTATTTAATTTCTTAGTGCTTTCAAATAACTCTTCAAAACCCTTAGTTACAGAAGAACTGTACCAGTGAGAGGAATTTCTACCCTCTAGAGTTCCTAACATTGATGAAACTGCAGGCCTGGACAATCTCAGTCTCTCTTTCTCTATCTCCCCACTTCCCCTCTATCCTCTCCCCTCCATAAGTATATAAGTTCCTTATTATAATGTGGAAGTAAATCTGTGTTCTTGGAGGCTATGCAAGCAGAGTACAGGCTCTGATAGGTTTTACAAAACTGGAAAGATTTCAGTTATGGTCCCAGCAACAGACTGTCTTCTTTCCAAGGTGGAGACCATCAACATCATTAGGCTGACCACTTGGTAACAAATTATTTGACCACAGTAATCCATAAAACAAGGAAAAATACCAAAAGGCCCTCAGTCATTTGTAGCAAACTTCCACTTTCTCAGTGACAATGGCACTCTGGTGAATGAGTGTAAGCTCATTCTTACTGGAATGTTAGTTCCTCAAAAGAAGAAACTGTTTCTTTCTATTCCTAGCACTTTGCTGGTGTACAGTAGACACTTAAAAAGGCTTGTTGAAGAAATAAACAGAAAAATGGTGGAAAATGGGGTCAAAGATGTTAAGACTGACATAGTTTGGGACCAGATAAACCTTAACTTACCTGCTGGAAGACACATTACTAAAAGAAATCAATTTTATCATACTATATTAATTTATTTTACTATTAATGAAAGCAAAAGACAAAAGGAAGTTGCTGCTAAATGGGAATATGACTCACTAGTTCTCCTTGGAGAGGCAAATAAAGGAGTAGGCAGCCTTGTTTTTTTTATCAAGAGTCCAAAGACCATTTCATGGAACACAAGTTATCTTGCATGGCAATATTCATGATAAAACAAGACCACCATAAAAATAATTTTAGTTTATATTGTGTTGCAGAGGATTAAGAGGCAAAAAAAGGGGAACTCAAAATTCTCCATAACAAATAAATTTTATTGATATCTTTTATTTTCATACCATCTTCATTTCCCAGGGAATCCCTATCTCATTCTCCTCAGAGAAAACCATCCCTTCTAATAAAGAATTTTAAAAGGGGTGGGGGGAGGAAGTTCAGCAAAACTAATTAATATATTAGAAATCTAATATTCTATGAGGTGTTTTACATTCATTAGTCTCCTTCCTCTACAAAAATTCAAGGGAAGTGTTTTCTCATATCCTTTCTTTCTCTATATTAGATTAGTGTATACTTTGAAACGTGGTAATTTCAATGCAAATGTAGAATATAAGTTCCTTGAGAGAAGGGCTACTTTCTTTTTTTTTTTCCATTCTTGTATCCTTAAGGTCTAGAACAGCGTCTGGTATAATACAGGTGTTAAAAAAAAAGAATTCTTATTGATTGATTGAAAGGTAGTTCATATGTAAGAATGGTGAAAAAACATGTTGGAAAATATGTGAGAAATGAGAGAGGTCAATGACTTATGAACTACACAGAAGCCTCATACCCACGTATTAATTTCAATAAAAGAATCAGAAAGCACCAAACCTGATGGGGAAGTATATTAAAAAACCTTTTTAATAAAACTGGAAACATTAGGAAATAATATTCTTCTCCAGACTTTTTCCTTTAGGAAAATGAGTAGAACAAAGGCTAAGGCCTTTCTTAGGAAAATGAATTGAAAGCAATAATCAAATTTAACTAAATGTCTAGATAAGATTACTGTTTTCCTCAACCCCGAAGTGACAGGTGTTAGGAACCACCCAAGAGAAGTGCTCTCTTTACCAATGAAAGGAAACTTCTGATACAGAAAAGATACTTCTCAGTCTGAAAGATTCTCAGTCTAGATCTCAGGGAAAAACCTTACAGGTCTTCAAATAGAGTGGAGTAGGGAGAAATGGGATGGTGACTTGGTTACTCAATAAATTAGGAATGTAAACCCAAACTGTATTTTTACATATTATGATCTTTTTCTTGTTCAAGATTCCTATAAAAGTTACTTAAAATTGTCTAGTAGCACAGAGTTATTTGGAGGGCACTGAAAGCTTGGATATAGTATGATGTTAAATTAACCAAAAATGGTTCTGGTAGACTTAGGTCTAAATGCAGCATACCATATTCATATACATATGCATATATATATGTATTTATACATATACATATATATTCACAATGACGAGTAACAAATACTGTCACAAACAATGAACCTAATTACATTTTTAATAGACAGGAAAAAAAGTCATGAGATTAATGACAACAATAATGATGGTGATGATAAATATAATAGCTAACTTTTATGGAGCACTTTGTATGTGCCAGATACTGTGTAGAGTGCTTTACCATTATTATATTATTTGATCCTCACAACAACATTCCTGATGTGGGAGTCACTCCTGAATCAGCTGTCTGTGTACAGTCAGTCTGCTGACTTCTTAGGGCAAAGAATTAAATTAATGCAAAGCCAGAAGAAAATAAAAATGATAAGAAGACTCTATACCAGTAAAAGTACTTTCACAAACTGTTTTTTAATAATAAATTTGATTAATGTCTTTTGTTTCTGTAACATAGTCATTTCTCAAAAGAGAAGTAGTTAAACAAAATCAACCAAGAAAATGGCCTTTATTCCACTGAAAAGAAACTTCAGACTCAGAAATGATTCTCTGGATCTCAGGGAGGAGTCTCATAGGTCTGAGAGTTTGCAGCTGACAGTGAACACAACACTCTAACCTGTAGTCCTTTACCTCACTACAAAAAGAGAAAGGTGTTTTTCCTCATCTTTTCTCTGGGGCCAAGACTGGGCATTACAGTTACTCAGCAATCAGCTTTATTTTAGTGTTTTCATTTTAATCATTTGTGTATATTAGTTTTCTCTCATTTGATTTATTTAAACAAGTTACTGAAGGTATACACACCAAAAAAGGGGGGGAAACATGGAGGGAAGGACAATGAATTTCATAACTCATTTAACTGATATAAATCACTTGTATAATGATGAGAACAAAAAACTCTAAGAACTGTCATCCTGAGAGAGCACTTACCTACTTGCCAGAAAGAAAGAAGACCAACAGCAACATCAGTTTTGAATATAAAAATGTCTTAAGGAAAAGTAAGATTAGGTAGTAATAATTCATAAATAGTAGGACATAGTAAAGAGGAAAAGATACTTATGGAAAATTTGGCAACAGATCCAACTAAGTCAAGTTATCCTGAAGACATTTAATGGTGAAAATGTAAGAATAACAAATAGGCAGAAAAGGGAAAAGAGTGTCAAATGATTTTTTAATAACGTGATATTCACTGTTAAGGACAGTGAAGCCACCTTACAATTATCCTATCACCCAAAGTACTTAATGAAGAAGAAATTGCACCAAGGAAAATAAAGATGAACATACCATTTCTATATATAGGTGGCTTACTCTGTCCATGAGCAAGTCACTTTACCTCTACAGGCCTCATTTTCTTATTTACAAAATAATACTACTCTAGCACTAACAATCTTATAAGACGTTATTAACCTTAAAGACTTTGCAGTCCATTTTCATTACTATAAAAGGAAGACATATATATATATATATATATTCATGTAAAATGCTATGTAAATACAAGTTGTTATCGTCATCATCTACAAAATGAGGGGGTTGGACAAGATAATCTCTATGGTTCTTCCAAATTCTATCTAATATCTTAGGATTATCACCATTTCACATTTCTATTCCTTCTTTTCCTGACCTGGCAGTTTCAACCAGGTTATTCTACTCTTAAAAAAAAAAAGTTAGCATCCTCCACCACCTGTATTTCAAAGTACCATAATTTCCTTCTAACATTCAGATTCCTATCTAAGTTCTACCTTGTGTCAGAGGGTTTTAAACCTTCCTCTTTAATCATTCTTCCCTATCCTGTATGAGCAAAGTGAATGCTGATAGGTATGTTTTAAATTTTGCATTTTAACTCTATCCAGTAAGAAAATGTTATAACAGCAAAAGACGATTCAGAGACCCATAACAACTGGCTTCTAATACAAGGAAGTTAAATAGACCTGCAGGTTGAGGGTTCCATTGCTAAGTATCAATGTAACTGGATAAGTTACTGATTTCTTTGGATCTCAGCTTGCTCCTCTGTAAAATAAGGGGGGGAAATGTCCCAAATATATCAAAATACCCACAACAGCAAAATATAAAATATAGTAATGGCAGCAAGATGGGTGTTCACTTATTGGAGAATAGCTAGACAAACTGTGGCACATAAATGTAATGAATTATTGTACCACACAAAATGACAAATACAAAGAGTTCAGAGAAGTATGAGAAAGATTTCTATGAAATAGGCATTGTAAAATAAGCAGAACCAGGAAATAAATATATACAATAATCACGATAATGCAAGTGGAGAGAATAAGAAAATGCAACTGAAAGTTCTTTAATTATAATGTCCAAGCTCAGTCATGAGAACAGATCTGGAAATGAACTTCCTTTTTTTTCCTGGAAAGGTAGGAGATGATGGGCACAGGATGCTACATATGCTTGTTAGACATGGTCAATGTGTACATTGATTTTGTGTTATTTAAAAATCTTTGTTAAAAGAGAAGACTAAGCTAGATAGTGGAGAGGACAAGCATATTTGGAAATGAACGTGATGTGAAAATGAAAGGTATAAATAAAACTTTTTTTTTTGATAAATGAGGGAACTGGGCTAGAACATTTCTACTGGCTCTTTTAGCCCTAACAGACTTTGATGCTATGAAGACCATCTGCATTTTGGCAAGTTGCCCTTTTGACTTTCCTAATAGCCCAGAAGACAAAAACCATCAGCAAAATAAACCAATTGAGCGTGGAAGTATCAACACTGGCACAAGAGAGGACGCTAATTTAGTAATTGTTCATGTACATTAGCCAGAGCACATTTAAATATAAACTCCAGAAATGATCTGCGGAGAATCTTAAATCTATATCCTCTACCAAAAAGTTCATGTCCTGGAAAGTATTTCCTATTTTTCCTCAAAAAGTGGAAAACTACCTAACCTAGTATTTGATATATCTAAAGGCTCCAGCTACTGGAGTAAGAACTCAATATATGATTAAAAAAAAAAAACTTCCAGGAAAATTAGAAAGAAGTCTGGCAAAAACTAGGTAAATACTAAGACCTCAGATTGTATACCAATATGTTCCCAATGGGTACATGACTCAGTCATAAAGGGTGACATCATAAATAAATTAGAGAGCAAGGGAATAATTACCTGCCAGATCTATGGATAGAGGAAGAGTTCATAAACAAAAGACAGAGAGGGTCATGGGAGGTAAAATTTTGATTACATAAAATTATAAAGCTTTTGCATAAACAAAATCAATAAGCTAAAACTAGAAGCAGATAAATAAGGAAATGCAGCAAATTTCTCTAATAAATGTCTCCTTTCAAATATGTTTATAGAACTGATTCAAATTTATAAGAATAAGAGACACTCCCCAATTGCTACATAGTTGTAGGCTATAAACAGGCACTTTTCAGAGGAACACATGAATATTCAATAGACATTATGAATGCTCTAAATCACTAACAATTAGAGAAATACACATTTTAAAAACTTTAATGTTCTACCTCACATTCATCTAAGTACCAAAATTGATCAAAAAAGGAAAAAGGCAAATGCTGGAGAGGTTGTGGGAAAACAGGCATATTATTGCACTGTTGTGGAGCTATAAATTCATCTAGTCATTTTGGAAAGGAATTGAAACTATGACCAAAAATTTTTTAACCTGGAAAAATTTATCAAACTTTAACCCAGCAATACCAATATCAAGTAAATACCCCAAAGAGAGCAAAGAAAAAGTAAAAAGATCAATAAGCACAATACTATTTATGGCAAATTTTTGTTGTGGCAAAGAAATGGAAACTAAGAGTGTCCATCAATTTAGAAGTAACTGAATAAGTAATAGTAAATAACTGTGATGAAAAATTATTGTGCTATAAGGATGAATGAAGTGGACCATTTCAGAGAAACCTGGAAGATTTGTATGGAATAAACAAAGTGAAGTGAACAGAACCAGGAACATCATTTCTACAATATCAACATCATTGTAAAGACAAAGAACTTTGAAAAAGTTTAGAACTCTGCTCAATGCAATGACCAACTACAATTCCATAGGACTCACAATAAAATATACTACTCACCTCCAGATAGAGAGGTGATAGATTCAGAATGCAGAGTGAGAAATATTATGTTTTGGACATGGTATATGGGGGCATTTGTTTTGTCTGACTACACATATTTATAATAGGGGCATTTTCTTTTCAGTGAAGAGAAGAAAAAGGTAGAAGGGAGAAAAGACAAACTTTTGTTGATTGAAAAAAAATTAATTAAGAAAAAAGAAAAACCATAAACACTTGATACAGGCCTTTTCATGGTGCCAAGTTTCTGGCAAAAGAAGTTATTCCAAAGAAATAAAATTCTACCATGTATAATTTGGGTTAGCACAAGATATAAATGTTCTTTCTTCCCCCTCCCATACCTTCCCCCAAGTCTACCCCTTAGAGAATGTTACAATCATAAATGTAATAAAAGTCATTGCATTCTTTCTGCCTTTAGTAACAAGTTCATTTTATGTTAATCAAAGCAAAAGTTTATTCTGAAAAACAGATAATTGGGGTAACCACAGAGATGCCTCCTGGGAAAACATAATAAGCCTCTGAAGTTGCTATCCAAACAGATGTTCTGAAAAACCTACAGCATAACTAGAGGTAAAACATGATCACGAAGGTATATAAAGGTTTCTGTCTTTAATCCTACCACTGCGGCTTTTTGCAGCCAGAAAAATACCAGAGGAGCTGAACAGCAAGCCTGTGAAGGAGGCTCATATAGAAGGTCCTTTGTATAGGATTCTATCCAGTTCTTTTTTTTCCCTTACATCTCCAAGGTTTCCTTTTTTTAAAAACATAATGACAAATCTTCAGCATGCCTTTTCAAGATAATATCAGATTTTTAGATTGATGAAAAGACTGGGTATAAAAAGCTAGACTGCACTAAACAGAAGTAAAACGATGCAGCTAAACATGGGAGAAAAAAATCTGTCAGTATTCGCAGGTCGCTGTGATATTCTGCCAACTACTCTAAGTACTTAGTCATTATCCTCCAGTGAAACACATAAATGAGGCTATGATGAAGATGAGAAAGGGAGAAGATAAAGGCACAGTAAAATGGAGGTAGAGTTGCATGAGTAGAAAACCAGAGGAAAGTAACCAGATCGCAGAGAAAAGAAAAAGGATGAGAGAAAAATTAGAAAGAACTACAGAGATGTATCAAAGTGGGAAAGCAATGAGAAAAAATGATGAATCACAGAATGTAATAGGTTAAAAAGACCACAGAAGTCATCTGGTACCACTATTATTTGGCCAAGAATTCCCTTGACAGCCAAAGTGGTCACCCAGCATCTGCTTGAAGACTTCCACTAAAGGGAATTCAGAGGTAGCCCCTTCCATTTCTGAACAAATCTAATTGGTGGGAAGTTTAATTCCTGGCTCTGTAGTTCCTAGCTCTGTCCTCTGGGGCCAATCCAAACAAGTCTAATCCAAAACAACTCTTCAGATACTTGAAGGTATCTGCAATGTCCTTCTTGCTTAAGCCATATCTTCTCTAGGCTAAACATACCTAGTTTCTTCATAGGATCATCCTAAGCATTTCTGTAGTCCTATTCACCATTCTGTTTTCCTTTTCCTGTTGATACTTTATCTAGCTTGTCAATGTCAGGAAAAACTGGCATGAATAATGCCATCAAAATGATGATGCTTTTTATGAAGGAGTAGGAAGGGGGGTTCAAGGTCATAGTGAAGGTAGGAGATAAAGTTGTTATAATGACCACAAAACTTCTTTATCATGTTTTTACTAATTCTGCTTAGAAAACACCACTTTTTTAGTACCTGAAGTATCAGTATTACTTCAATCAATCAATAAACATTTATTAAATGTCTACTATGTACCAGGCACTATGCTGTACCTCTATTCCAAGTTCAAAATTCAAGGATACTGTGACAAATTACAGAAAGTTGATTATGTCCAAATAGTCAAGAAAGTTCTTTCTTATAATAAGATAATAAGCATTAAGTAATGAGAAACTAACTAGAAACCACAATTCAAAAGTTTTTAAGATACCACAAATGACTGGCCAGTAATATTTCTGACCCTCTGAAATGCTTGTAAGGGAATTTGGACTTGCAACTTTTCTGTGAAGTAAACAAAAAGAAGCAATCAAAACATATGCAGAAAATGTTCAGGAGGCCAGTTTTAGACACATTAAAAATCTGATTAGGTGCAACATAATGAAATCAAATAGTTAAGCACTCCTTAAAAACAAAAAGCTTTAAAGTTAATTTACATGTATTAAATCTACGTTGGTACACTTCTTTAGAAAAGGGTGAACTCAGAGTTAAGAGAGCCACACATTTGCTGTGAATTCTTTTAATGGCTTCCAACAAAAACAAAGTCATTCTTCATCATTAACTATTGCCATGAATCATCACTGGCATACTTGGATTCAGCTGTGAAGATGAAACAGATAAACTGCAGACAAGCTAAGCCGAGCTTCTAATCCATCTTTCATGCATCACAGCTAAATGTTTATGGTCTGTGTCAAGTGACTTGAAGGATAACAATAAACACAACCACTTGTACAGGACATTTCCTGTATGTGTAAAAGATAAGCATTCAGGAGTACTGGTCATTTGGATGATCTGGCACTAACTGTGAAAATGGAAAAGAGCCACAGTCAACCCTTGAATGGGGGGAGTTTGGAGTATGTTTGAAAATTTAACTCTATAAGTCAAAGTATCTGGCCTCCAAAATCCAGAAAATGGCATTTATGAATTTGCTATAGTTAAGTAAGAGAGAAGGTTGATGCTAAGCATCCGGTGTGTCTGCGTTAGCTGAAATGACCTTTCCCAAAAGATTTTTTGCATTGATGAAACCACTCAGCATGGTGGAGTAAGTATTTTAACCCTACTAGCACTTAAAAGGAAAAATAAAACAGTAACAGTGTTAGATGAATAAGAAACTACAAACATGTTTTGTTTAGTTTTGTTTTTTCAATCAAACTTCTAAAGTATATTCTGCATTGTGACAGTTATTTTCCCTCACTAGATTAGAAGTTCTTTGATGGAAATGGTATGTCCTCCATCTTTGTAATCACCTGCCTCCAGCTCCCACATATGTCTAGTGCAGTGTCTTGCACATATCCAGTGCTTAATAAATGTTGATTTATTGAAATACTATCAGCAACATCATCTATGAAAAAGAGCAATAGTGTATATATATTTTATAAGCACAGTAAATTTCCATTTATACAGAATAGCTGGAGAAGAGGGTAGTCAAGTATTTGAATCAAGTAACTACCACAAATGGATCACCAGTTTTAAAGAATAAAGATCACACACACACACACACACACAATACATATTACTAAAACTATATATAATTCAACCCATTTTTTGTCAATTCAACTCAAATACTGACTGTCCACTGTATGCCTAAAACTGTGATAGGCACTCTGAAACTGAGCTAGGTAAACAAGACCTCTGTACGTAAAATAATAAGAACATAATAAATGAAATTAAATAATTAGTTGTACACAATAGGAATCTGGGAGAATGGAGAGACCCATGAAGAAAGTTATAGTCTAGAAGGGCTTCATATATTAGGTTTGGGCTTTTAAGGCTGTAGTAGACAGAAGGAATCAAGGGAAAGGAAAGCCACAGAGGCAGAAACAAATTTGGTGTATTTGGAGGCAGTGGAAAGACCAATTTAAATGGGGACTGAGGAAATTAATAATAATAGTTAATACTTATATAGTGCACTAGGGATTGTAAGGTTCTTTACAAATATTATTTGATCTGGTCTTCATAACACAATCCTGGGAGGTAGATGCTTATCACTATCCCCCTTTTACAGCTGAGGAAACTGAGGCAGACAGCAGTTAAATGACCTACCCAGTATCGTATAGCTAGTAAGCAGGTGAAATTCAAATCCTTCCTCAGACACTGGATAGGTGACCTGGAGCAAATCACTTAAACCCCTACTAGTTGCTTTCCTCATCTGTAAAAAGAGGAAATTGAACTAGAAAGCCCCTCTCAAGTATCTTCCAGCTCAAAGGCTATGATCCAATGAATTTTTAATCCTGAAATTTCTTCATACTATAATTCCAAATGTCAGAGAATTAGAGTTAGAACTAGGAGGGATCTCAGATGTCAGCTAGTCCAACCCTGACATTTAACAGATAAGCGAATCTAGATTTTGAAAAGTTAAATGACTTATCTACTGACCTCAGATCTCATATCTCTGATCTTCTGATCCCAAGATTATCACCAGTGCATCCTAAATGCTTCACTTTACTCTTTGCTTCCATGTTAACTGATGTAATGTATCTGAATGAAGTGTAGCCTGAGTACTACAGGTAATACGAACACTCCTGCGAGGAAGTGTTCTGGGGATAAAGTTCATGTGATCATTCACCTCTGTTTTAAAGAAACTGCCAAGGGGCCTAAGTGATGGCAGGGATTCAGTGATTCAAAATTGCACAAGGCACTAGAACAAGCCTACACAACAACACCTTGCAATTTTTCCACATGGTTGGAGGCACATCTGGTTACTTTCTGAAAAGTACCCAAAGTAGAATGAAGCAAAGGGTAGAGTGGGAGAATACTAAATTTGAATTCAGAGGGCCTATGTTCAAATCCCTGCTCTCTAGCCTGTTTCTGTGACCTTGGATAAGTCATTCAATTCCCTTGGCCTTGGTTTCCTCATCTATAAAATGAGGATTATATATCTTGCATTATCTACTTCACAGGGTCATTGTACAGAAACAGGTTTTTTTACTCAGCAAAAAAAAATAAGCATACAGCAGTTGCCAATTCTTACCTTAAAAATTACACAAGGGGGAGGAGCCAAGATGGCGGAATAGAAAGATACACATATGCTAGCTCCAAACCCAAAGCCCATAAAATACCTGTAAAGAAGAACTCCCAACAAATTCTGGAGCAGCAGAAGCCACAGAACAATGGAGTGGAGGAGATTTCTGTTCCAGAGAGACCTGAAAAACTGACCCAAAAGGTCCATCTCGTACCCACCCAAAGCAGAACCCAGCCCTGCCTTGGCCGCGAGGCACCGAGAGGAGCAGATCCCAGCAGGCTTCAGGGACAGAATCTCCAGTGGCGCAGGTCCCTCCACCCACAGGCACCAAAGGTCAGTGAGAGGGTCTTTTTGGCTGGCCAAGAGGGGAGTGGGGTGTCCCCCTAACTCAGGCCCCCTCAGGAGGCAGTAGCAGAGGCAGGAGCAGACAGGGGCTCCGAAAGCAGGCAGGAGCTCTAATCCATTGTTAAAGGTCTCAGCATAAACCCCCTGAGGGAACCAAGCCCCGTGTAGCAGCCCTGCCCCCATTGAGCACCTGAACTTAATCTCACACTGAGTAGCAGCCCGCCCCCACGGAAAGCCCTGAGGCTAGGGAACAGCATTTGAATCTCAGCCCCCAAGCACTAGATGGGCAGATCTAGAGGTGAGGTGGGTGTGGAAAGGAAACTCAGAAGTCAAGTAACTGGCTGGGAAAATGCCCAGAAAAGGGAAAAAAAATAAGACCATAGAAGGCTACTTTCTTGGTGAACAGATATCTCCTCCCATCCTTTCAGAGGAGGAAGAACAATGTTTACCATCAGGGAAAGACATAGAAGTCAAGGCTTCTGTATCCCAAACATCCAAAATAAATATTCAATGGGCTCAGGCCATGGAAGAGCTCAAAAAGGATTTTGAAAATCAAGTTAGAGAGGTGGAGGAAAAACTGGGAAGAGAAAGGAGAGAGATGCAAGAAAAGCATGAAAAGCAGGTCAACACCTTGCTAAAGGAGACCTAAAAAATGCTGAAGGAAATAACACCTTGAAAAATAGGCTAACTCAATTGGCAAAAGAGGTTCAAAAAGCCAATGAGGAGAAGAATGCTTTCAAAAGCAGAATTAGTCAAATGGAAAAGGAGGTTCAAAAGCTCACTGAAGAAAACAGTTCTTTCAAAATTAGAATGGAACAGATGGAAGCTAACGATTTTATGAGAAACCAAGAAATCACAAAACAAAACCAAAAGAATGAAAAAATGGAAGATCATATGAAATATCTCATTGGAAAAACAACTGACCTGGAAAATAGATCCAGGAGAAACAATTTAAAAATCATGGGACTACCTGAAAGCCATGATCAAAAAAAGAGCCTAGACATTATCTTTCATGAAACTATCAAGGAAAATTGCCCTGAGATTCTAGAACCAGAGGGCAAAATAAGTATTCAAGGAATCCACTGATCACTGCCTGAAAGAGATCCAAAAAAAGAGAAACTCCTAGAAACATTGTGGCCAAAATCCAGAGTTCCCTGGCCAAGGAGAAAATATTGCAAGCAGCTAGAAAGAAACAATTCAAGTGTTGTGGAAATACAATCAGGATAACACAAGATCTAGCAGCTTCTACATTAAGGGACTGAAGGGCATGGAATATGATATTCCAGAAGTCAAAGGAACTAGGACTAAAACCAAGAATCACCTACCCAGCAAAATTGAGTATAATACTTCAGGGGAAAAAATGGTCTTTCAATGAAATAGAGGACTTTCAAGCATTCTTGATGAAAAGACCAGAGCTGAAAAGAAAATTTGACTTTCAAACACAAGAATGAAGAGAAGCATGAAAACATGAACAGCAAAGAGAAGTCATAAGGGACTTTAATAAGATTGAACTGTTTATATTCCTACATGGAAAGACAATATTTGTAACTCTTGAAACTTTTCAGTATCTGGGTAGTTGGTGGGATCACACATACACATACACACACACACACACACATGCACACACACACGCAAACACACACAGAGACAGAGAGCACAGAGTGAATGGAATAGGATGGGATCATATCTTAAAAAAATGAAATTAAGCGCTGAGAGAGAAATATATTGGGAGCAGAAAGGGAGAAATGGAATGGGGCAAATTATCTCTCATAAAAGAGGCAGGCAAAAGACTTTTTAGTGGAGGGAAAAAAAGGGGAGGTGAGAGAAAAACATGAAGTTTACTCTCCTCATCACATTCCACTAAAGGAAGGAATAAAATGCACACTCATTTTGGTATGAAAACCTATCTTACAATACAGGAAAGTGGGGGAGAAGGGGATAAGCAGGGTGGGGAGGATGATGGAAGGGAGGGCAATGGGAGGAGGGAGCAATTTGAAGTCAACACTCTTGGGGAGGGACAGGATCAAAAGAGAGAACAGAAGCAATGGGGGGCAGGATAGGATGGAGGGAAATATAGTTAGTCTTACACAACACGACTATCATGGAAGTCATTTACAAAACTACACAGATATGGCCTATATTGAATTGCTTGCCTTCCCGAAGGGAATGGGTGGGGAGGAAGGATGAAGAGAAGTTGGAACTCAAAGTTTTAGGAACAACTGTTGAGTACTGTTCTTGCTACTAGGAAATAAGAAATACGGGTAATGGGATACAGAAAGTTATCTGACCCTACAGGACAAAAGAGAAGATGGGGACAAGGGAAGGGAGGGATGTTAGAAGAGAGGGCAGATTGGTGATAGTGGCAATTAGAACGTTGGTGTTTTGGGGTGGGGGGAGGGGAGAAATGGGGAGAAAATTTGGAACCCAAAATTTTGTGGAAATGAATGTTAAAAGTTAAATAAATACAATCAAAATAATAAAATATTTTTTAAAATTACACAAAAAATGTCAAGTGGCCATAATTGAGGATTATTCTGTATTTCCATTATGAAAAGATATTTAGAAATGTGTATATATCTGATTGTATACATTAGGATATCTAAAATATATCAGAAAATTTTGCAAATTCATGAACTATGCTTGTTTATAAATCATAACACTATTTAAATAAGAGGCTATGCTTTGAGTCTAGTCATTAGTAAGTTAAAGTGTGTGAAAGTATATTTTACCTATCATACCAGGGATACATGGTTATCAAAAATTTTACCTTTTAATAGTTCTAATTAAGGTAAGGACTTAGAAATTATTAGTTTTAAGAATATATGTATATGTGAAACCAAAATTCATTAATGTAGGGCTTTTTTCCTTCCTCTCTATATTAGCTGGTATTGACTTATTAGTTGTAACATAACGTGTATATATAACCACATTCTGCTTTTTTGCCATAAAAGTTCGTTTTTATTAAAACCCTGTCTTATAAAAATAGTTTCCAAATCTTTGTAAAACAAACAAGTCTTTCACACATTTTGGTGCCCCTCTCCCTGCAAAATATATTTAGTGTTATATTAAGAGATGCTGATGATTAAGTTTTCTGCTTTAGAAGGTTAAAAGTCACACCTGCTATCACATTTTGAAAGGCTGGGAAAAATGCATTAAAAAAAAATCCGTGTGTATCAAAATGAATTCCAGCAGTGTAACCAATACCTTGCAGCTGTTCTGATGTCTTTATTATACTAGTCAGTAGGAAAAACTATGCCTAGGAAAAATTCTTTAGTTATGCTCTTAAGAACAGAAAAGCATAATGGAATTGACTTAATTTTCATTTCCATGTTCAGCCTTTTCATAATCTAAAATAACAAGCGAATACAAACTGCCTTTTGAAAGGTCTAATGAAGAAAACTCTTAGTGCTGTCAGGTTCTTCAGGAACAATAGTGTTTTTTTTAAAGTGCCCATGAAACTTGAGTATAAAAAAGGTAATATTAAAATTTGGGGGCATAGAATTGGAGCCAAAAGAAACCAGATCAAGCTTAAAACGAAGCAAGTTAACAGAAAATAATAAAAATGAACAGCCCCTAATTGTAGATTATATGTCTTTGGACTACCAGTCCTCAACATATAACAGGATAAAATATGTGTACTAGGTATTCACACTATATGTCAGGTAAATCCTCAACATTCTTCATGCTCTTAATTCATAAATCCAAATATCTCTAAGAAATCAGTTACATACACTGAAGCCTAATTACCGCATGAACATTTTTTAAAGTTTCATCTGCATCATGGAGAAGTGAGTCAGTAGTTGACCGTAAGGCTTTGCCACTAACTTTGTGACCTTTGGTAACTCTTCTGAGCACGGAGACATCCTACACAATGAGAAGGCTGAAGCAGAAGATCTAGTTTGTGGAATGAGATCATCAAATTCCTACACAGAAAATGAGAGAATCGCAGAATTTGAGCGTTTGAAAGTAACTTAGTGCTACCTAGTCTAATCCATTCATAAAAGGAGTTCCCACTATAAAGTCCCTGACAAGTATATTCACCATGCCTCTGCTTGGAGATCTCTAAAGGGGTGGAATCCACAACTTCTCCAGAAGGCACCCCTATTCCACAGGATAGCTCCTTTCTAAGCCTAGAATCATGGGAAAAATCAAATTCTAAGCAATGAAAAGATGTTCAAAGTCATTAATAACAAAAGAAATGAAAACAAAGCAACTCAGGCATTTTAATTCCCATCAAATGGCAAATATGGTAAAAGGTGAGAAAAATTAAGTGTTGGAGGGTAATATAGTCACACTACCTCAATACAAGCAGTTGTGAATTGGTCTCAATGTTTTAGAAAATATTATACAAGAAAGCTAAAAAATCATTCATATCCTATTACCCAATAATCCTGCCACAGGGTTTTCAAGAAGGCTAAGTGAAGCAAAAAGAGGTCCATTTGTACAAAGATATTCAGAGCAGTATTCCTATTTATAGTTGAAATATTGAACAGTTTTAGTAATAATTGGAGAATGAACAAATTTTTGCATATTCATGTAACTAAATATGTTGTAAGGAAATACAAACATGAAGAACACAGACATATGGGAAGATGTATATGAATTATTGCACAGAAAAGGAAGCAGGAGCCTAAAGAAAGATATACACTGTGGTGGCTTCCAGGAATGTGTCCAGAGGGTGACAGGGTACTTTTTTTCAAGAAAGGGTTCACAGAGGAGCCCCTGTATATTGATCCACCCTGTGACAAGACCACACTCTCCATCAACTGCCACCAAAAGATATAAGTAAGGGCTATAGATACCATCACTTGTGGTCATTAATCCTCCCTCTAGGACAGGAATGACACCAGCATACTGAATTGACATAATTTCTCCTTTGTGCTGTGATTCAAACATGACATAGAAACTATGTTTGTGAAACCACTCTTGTATATGACATTCTGAGACTCATGACCACTCAGATATAAAAAAAGAGATAGTCCTAAGGGAGTCAGAGCTCTCACGCAGAGATCTCCCCAATGACCTGTGAGTTTTATACTCCTCCAGAGTATTATACTTCTCTTCTTACACCATTTTTCCCCCTGCTCCTATTGCCCAGTTGTCCCCTCACTCCTTGGACTGGGGACTGTCCCCAAGCCTCCTAGTCAACATGGCACTAAGTAAAACATGCTCAAAGATCATCTCTCCTCTTGATATGCTTCTTACTCATATCCTTGACCCATAGGCTACCTTCATCCCTACCTATAAACTGGACACTCTGGTCCTTAGGATTTAGCTGACTGGCAGATGCACCAAGTATCTGGTGAGCTGGTGCAGGAAAGCAAGGACTAGCCAGAGAACACCATGCTCCTCTGGAAAATTTCCTCTTAACATTAATATATGAGGAAGGACCAGGGCTGTGATTAAGGCACCAGTGGCTGCACCTATGGGAAAATGTTTCCCACATGGTAGAAAGCAAAGGTTAGTGTTCAAATCATGTGCCCCCTAGCCAAGAACCTCTATAAGGTGACTCAGGGACCCAAAACATATATGATGACTACCACTATGCAACTGAAGACAGGAAACAGCAAAGAAAAAAACAAAACAAAAACTCAACTAAAATACAATTGACAAGGGGGATAACTCACTCGTTAAAGAACAAATCTTTCTTTTTTGTAATAAATGCTAGACTACAAAAGTGTAAGATTACATGCATTACCAGTGGCAATCACTTTCCAATGTTGCTATGCGCAACAGTTTTTAGGCCTTTGGATTTTATGAAGAATTTGTCTGTGGGTTTGTTTGTATTTATCTACCATGACAAAATAGAATTTAATACAAAAAAAGTCAAATCCTGTCATGAAACAGCGTTTTCTATCAATACCAAGTAAAAAAATGAACTCTCTATATCATAAGAGTTTGTAAGAAAAAGTACTTGTAAGGTATTTTGAAGGATCATGTTGGTTTTTATCTGATCGACTGAGATTTTTTTAATGGCTTACTACCTAGCTAGTTTGGTGGATTAGCAGTATCACGGGGGAAGTTTTCAAAGAAGGCCTCCTCGTTAAGGAAAATTAGCAGATGGGGATACCCCCTACCCCATGATCTTCTAGCATGTACATGGAGACTAAGTTTCATGATGGTGTGGATGTCAGGAACATGCCTGTGCAAAGGTGAATTAGTGCTGCCAGAATACAATGCCTAGTAATCAAAGTCACGCATGATTAGAAAGGACCCTTCAGAAATGATTTTGGTTTATTGACCTAATGGGCTTTTTTTTTAAAGAGGAAAGTAAACATGCAAGGCTTCTCAAGTTAAAAGAGGTTTTTTAAAAAAAATTCCAAAATCCTTTTTCCTTGGTCCTCCAACCATCTGTCTAGTCATAGGAAAAAGTCAGCAGAAAACTTTTTTTTTAAACATCACAGATGAAGCTCCTAAAAGTCTCAAGCAGTCTCATCCCACCTAAATGGCAGAAACTGTTTTACCAGCCTCTGATGACCTGTCACAGTTTTTAGCCCATGGATCATTCATGTCCATGTAATGGGGGACAGTCTTTTCAAAATATCCCCTTCCACCTTCAAATATCAGCCAAAACTTGAAAAGAGGCATTTAGAAAATGGCAACAACCCCCTCCAAAGTTGAAGAATTTGTTTAGCAAGGTTAATTGGAGGAAAAGCAGGAAAATAATAGCTGATATTATCTAGCACTTTCCATACATTATTTAAATTTGACTTCTAAGGCAAGCCTTAATTATGTAATATCAAAATCTTAGATATTAATTAGATATTATTCATTATAATATTCACATATTATATTCCCAGTGCTTAATTAGAATACAGCCTGGTTCATGGTAGGTACTTAATATTTGTTTATTGATTGATTGCTAGTGAGTGAAGGCAAAGAGTTAGAAAGCTGGCAGGGACTTTCAGAAGTTACCTAACTCATGCAAAAAGTACTTGTCCCAAAGTCATAGGGTACACCTAAATTCAAGCCAGCCTCCAAAGTATTT